>NC_139154.1:23527388-24727388 GCF_964270905.1 Leucopleurus acutus
TAGTTTATAGACTAAGAAAACTGAGGTTCAGAACACGTCCAAGGGAACTGAACCCAGATCTGGCCCCAACACCCCACACTGGTGCCCATCCCACGATGTGGTCCAGGACATGACCAGGAGGTGGCTAGGCTGGGCGGCCAGGTGCTTGGATATGCTGTGAGGTTTTCCGGTCAGCCTGGGCTCGGCTTTGTGTCGCAGGTACCCTGGGATTTCTCATAATGGTTGCAGAATAAGTGATGTTATGGCCTCTATCAGGACTTAAACCATCTCTGTTGGAATTGCTGAAAGGTTGGATCAAGTCAAGAATGTCTTTTCCCCAAACTCTCAGCAGTCGCTGTAGATCCTGACCCCTTGGGGGACACGTGGAACATGCAGTGGTTTAACTTGTCTGATGTCAACCAGATGATAACTGCAAGAGCTGGATGGACAGCCAGGCCTGTCTACTTTTGCACTACATCGGGCAACCTCCTATAAATGTCCACTCTGATCTGCACCTCGGGGAACTGGATCTCATGCTCGCTAATTTTCACCTGGAGAAAAATAATCCCGATGAAGCATAAGTGGGCCGCACAGCCAGGCATCTCTTTGCTCAATGACCTAGAGAACAGCACCCGACAATGAGTTGAGGGCTGCCTAGAAGAAGCACAAACCGTGGAGTGCGGATATACCCACACGTCTGTGGGGTTGGGAGCTGGGACCTATGGACACAGAGCCGGAGAAGCTAGTAGGGAATGTCCTCGGGGATGGGGAAGCAAGACAGTCATCTGAGCAGAGCAGGGTGCTCAGTACTCCTGACCCAGACCCAGGGTGCAGGGCTGCAGAGCCTGAACCTAAAAGCTCAGCATCACTAAGTCTCCAGGGTCACTGACCGTCAGCAGCTTTGGCAGGAGACCCATCCGCAGGCCCAGCCCAGGCACTGTACCCACCAAAGCAGGCAGCCCGGAGGGCAGAGCAGCAGAGCAGGGCCAGGCCCTCAGGGGCTCCCCGCTGTGGACATGCTCCATTTGACATCTGGAGTTTCCAGAGGCTTCATCACGGCAAGTGACAGCAGGAATGGAAGAAAGGCCCAGGCTCTGAAGGGTAAGTGGGGAAGAAAGCAACGATCCTCAGACCTCCGTGACGACAAGAGGGAATTTTCCAGAGGAGGAGCCAGAGATAATCTACTTTTCCAAGCTCTTTCTGAGGGCATTCGGACTAGGGTGGCCAGGTTCAGCAAATAAAAATACAGGACACCCAGTTAAATCTGAATTTCAGGTAAACAATGAATTTTGGTTTTAGTGTTAAGTATGTTCCATGCAACATACTACTAAAAATATTAAGAGTTGTTTATCTGAAATTCAGATTCACCTGGAGTCTGCATACTATCTGGACTCTGTAATTGGGCTCCCATGCTAGTCTGTACACAACAGGAGTTCCTGATGCTTTCATTGTGAAACTTTGGATGTGAGACAGCACAGCAGTTAAAGGGCTCAGACTGGTGTCATGGACTCCAGCTTGAAGTAAGCTCTGACATTTCCCTGTTACATGGCCTGGAAAATGGAATTGTTTCTCTCAGCCTCACTGTCCTCATCTGTGGAATGGGGATGACATCTCTCCCTCCGGCTTTTATTAGGATGTAATGAAATAAGTGCTTAGCAAGTGGAGAATATAATTATTTCAGAAAGTGTTCTTGTTTAAAAGTATCAAAAATAATCAATAATGCCAGATTGAATTATTGTGAGACCATCCTAATTGTCTTTGAAGGTTGGTTACTTTTTTTTAACTCATAAAACTGGGAACGCTTTAAAAAATGAGTTTAGATCTTAAAAGGTCCTATAATGGATACCTTAAAATTTTTAGAAAACTGAATCAAGTGATTTAGAAATAAAGATGGCACGATGTCTATTTTTAATAATAAAAATAAAAGTATATTACCGAAGTTTAAAACAAAAAATCGTTGCAATCTTTGGAAAAGGATCACACAATGAAAATACTAAACGATGGCAAATACGTTTTTTAGCATTTATGAAGCACACCAACTGCTCACTAAATTCTAGACACATCTATAGTGTGTGTTCAGTGTTCAGACAAGTTCAGTTACTGATATAATCATTTATAAATTAGACCAAAACATAAGTCACCCCGGTGTCTGAGAACACACACACAAAGAAACACAAACAACACATACATAGACAAATGCACTTTTTTTTTTTTAAGCCGTAGAGAATCTCAGAATTTGAAAAGGAAAAGATGTGCCACTGTTTGACAGCAACACTTGGCAATAGCGCTGACAGTTTGAGAAGAAGCCAATCTCAGTGGTAAAACCCTTTTATGGGCCCTTGGCTGGGACATTCAGACAGGAATGTGCCGTGTGGGAGAGCAGGCTTGGCGAGGACACGGGCAGGCTTCACTCTGTTTATTTCTGCCGTCACTGTAAACTGTGCTCAAGGCTGAATATACATTGTCCCAGGCTTGCATTGCATCCTAGAGCACAGCCCCGGGGACCAGCTGAGGAAGATGGGAGAGAAGAGATGTGAGCTGGTCACTCCTTTAATTTCAGCTCTCAGCGAACTTCAAATTCATCAGACGGCTTCAGCATTACCATTATTGAGTACCTACTATATATCAAGCACGATGTTAACCCCTTGACCTTACTCATGTGTAAAATGGGAATAATAACTATCTGTTTCCTACGGGTGCCGTGGTGGTGATGCTGATGAAGTGCTTGTCACCATGGCTGGCACAAAGTAAACATTCAATAACTGTTAGGCCTAAAACTGAATGGTAAATTTAGAGTGTTACAATTATTGAACTGTTAGTCTGCACAGATCCAGGATTCAAACCAGGCATCCTGGCTCCAGAGCCAGCCCTCTTAATCACTATCTTGCACTGTCGCCATTAATTATCCATTAATTTTCATAGAACATTTGAAAATGCATCATTGTGGTTGTTCTTAATATTGATAAAATGAGGCACAGAGAATTTTCACGACTTGGCCAAGATTTTCAGGAAATGGCAGCTTCATCTAACAGCTACTTTTCCCCCAGTAGTTCAGTAAATAAACCTTAATAAATGCTTTCAGCACACAAAGTATGAGAGAAAGTATTGTAGAAAAAAAATAAAAGAATTGCAAGATATGGTTCCCACACTGAGCAGGCTTACGTTCTGATCAAGAAGATGAAGCAGACACCAAGGGCTCGGAAAGAAATCAAGGCGTAGGTGCCATGTGAACACACTGATGTCAAATGTGCATACAAAGGACTGAATGGAGAAATGGAGAGGGAGTCACCCCAGGAGCTTCCAGGAAAAGGGAGCTTTGGGGCCAAGTCTAGAAAGAAAAGAGGGGTCTGGGTTAGCAGAGTCTTTCCTCTCCAGCCATCTTGCCAATCAACAAACCCGCTGCGTCCAAGGGCGGTTCCCAAAGAAAATCATCAGAGCCTGTGAGCATAGCTCCAGCCCCAATCCGGGCGGTAAAGACAGCCTGACAGGTCAGTGCCACTCAGAAAAGGGCCAATGACAAAGGACCAAAGAAGTGTTCCAGGAAGGGAGATGGTGACCTATTTAAGGGGAAGCAAGAAAGAAACTTTATAAAGACAAAGTGCTGTAAAAATCTTAACCTTTTTTTTTTTTTTTTTTGCCACTGTGAATCTTCTTGCCAGTCTGAGAACCACAATGGCTTTTCCTCCTTCAGTGTTTGGATTGACACACAAGGCACTGTGGTCCTCCTTTTACACCTTCTCCCATCTCTGCTCTGATTCCCACCCTTTCCTCTTCCCACACATACCCCCCAAGACAAGCATAAATAAAACAAACAAACAAATATGTGAAACTTACTTGGAATGATGCTAGAGTCTCTGTACTATTAAGACACTGAGTAATGATTGGCTGCTCTCCAGATAGCTCTGCAGTCTGTTAAATAGCTCAATTAGTGAGCAGGGTTCTCCCTCCCTCTCTCTCTCTCTTTCCTCTTTCCTTCTCTCCCTCCCCCAATCTCTCTCCCTCTCTCTCATTGAATTTGGCCAAGTGCATGCTGCATTACTGCAAGGCGCCGTGCCAGGTAGGTCCAGCAACACCCTTTCGTAGCCCCGATGCCTGGGACCCCTGAGAGTAGCGGAGAAGTCACCGTCTTCCAGGCCTGTGGGGACCACGAGGCAGCAGAGAGCATCGTGGCAGGATGTTTTTTCCTTCTGAAGGGTGGCTAATGAGCAATGTAGGTGAAGGCCCTCGGGAGGCACCTGGGCACCCTACCCACCCCAACAGAAGAAAGAGTGAGGTGGCAGCCACAGCCGGAGACCAGAGAGAGGGGGGCGGAGGAGAGGAGATGGGGGAAAGGAATGTGGGCCAGAAAGCAGGAGCTTTGCCGAGTTATTTAGATCTGAACGATCTGAAGGAAGCCTGAATCCCTTAAAAAAAATACAATTCTCAAAAATACAGCATAAGCCCACAATGTCGGCACCGTGTACATCAGCTGTGTGCCTTTCCCGTCGTTCCTTCCAGGGCTGAACCACTGAGATCTTATTTCCTCTTCTTGGAAGGGATGGTTTAGGTACACACTCTCCATCTACCAAACACACACAGAAAATAAGCCCTCAAAATGATGCTTTATTTATGTCTGTTTGTGGCTCAACCAGACCTAAACAGTGTCAGAAGGACAAATGAGAAGACTACGTCCTATGTAGGGTCCACAAGCCCTATGTAATCCACAATTCTTTATTCCCTGCTCTGAAAACTCATACAGAAAGCAGGACATTCACGTCGTAAGGTAAACACATTTAGTCTGTTGTCTGTTTCTGTAACACTTTTGTTGGTCTGGGCTACGTGATCCTGATGTATTCATTACATCTTGGCATGTACGACATACAGTATTTCTCTGTTTGACTCATTACAGCCTTCATACAATTAGGTGAAAGAAAATATTGTTTGTGAAAATGCTTTTAGGGGGGATTACATTTATCCTAGAATATTATGTATCACAATTTTAGAAACATTAAGTCTCAGCATTTACATATAATTATTATGGTTATTCCCTAGAGAAGATATTTAAATGTCTTTACCCTATCTGTTGGGTATATGTTTCCCTCGGAAGGAGTACCCTGTCAAACAATTAGAACGCTGAAATAAGAGAAAATATTCTTGGTTGCTTAATTAGAGAAAAAGTTGCCCCAAGATAAAAATTCTTAATGTAAAATTGTTCTCTGATTTGGGTGGTTTATTTTTGTTATGACATTATGGGATTTTTTTTTTTGAATTTTAAGCATAAAATCATACAACTCAATTATCAAGATATTTGCATCTGAGAAAATCAAGTACTGAGATTAGACTCATAGATTTTTACGTGGACTTGAATCTGTCTCTTTGTCATTTCACTGGGTACTTGGCAGTGTTTTGCCATGAATGTTAATATGCTGTGTGTTGTAGGTAGTGATTCTGCACACGTTGAAACAGACAAATCTGAGCTAGAGACACAGACCAAGCATTTTGTGGAAAAGCTGCCGAAGGAAATCATAAAGGTCCTTCAGACACGAGATCTCCAAATACACCGTCCTTCAAAAGACAACGTACCTACGAATGTCTGCCTTCTTACGGCTGGAGGTACATCTTAATAGGGAAAAAGAAAAAAAGTTAATTTTAATAGCAGATCCTCACTACCTTATCACACGCCTCTATTTTTTTAAAGGATGGATCAAGGGTGATTGCGGATACCTGTATAGGTCACATGTAAAATTCTGCATTAGGGTAATCTGGCATCCGTTTCCATTTTCTTTCCTGAGGAAAAAAAAAAAAGAAAGAAAGAAAACGAGAGAAAGAAAGAAGGCATAATCAAAAGCCTAAATGACAAAGAGTTGACAGTCAGAGTCTGTGGTAAATGATTCCAGAGTCGCTGGCCTGCGGAAACGCGGCGGAAGTCCCCAGCAGACCTGATTAATTCCAGTCTCTCCAGCTGCCGGGGGAGCAGAGGGTAAGCTGTTTCGCAGAGAGGAGCCTATTACCACTACTAGGCTGAAATAGATCTAATCAACTCACAGCCGCTCCAAAGAAAACTTTACAGGTTTAGCTCACCAAGGCAGTGCTTTAAAATGATGACTACAAAGGATCATGGGAGTCTGAAAGCATTTAGTCTTTATTGCAGCTCAAGGAAATTTTCTGCTGTGGTTAGGCCGTGCTAATTTACTGAACATGACAAAGCCTCCCAGACTGGGTGACATCATTTGTTTAAAGGTCCCAGCACTCATACTGGAGTATTTCGAATATTACTTTTTTTATTCTTCAAAAACAGTTAATTTGTTGATATTTCATCGGTGTTTGGACTAATTACATGCACCATTATAAATGTCTTCACTAACTTACTTTAACGTTTAATTTAAACAAAAATGCTCTGTAATTTGTCATGGTGCTTGCAAAGTGATGAACATTGCAACTTGGTTTTCTAAGCAATCAACATTCTATCTGTGCATCTTTAAAAAGAGGAATTTCCTGATGGAAAGGAGACCCTTTGAAACAGATGTGGGTTTCACACCCCCAGCTTCAGAATTACACTAAGTTCCACGACAGTTTGTGTAATAAGAAAACCCTCAGATCTGAATGGTTTGAAGACAGTATGAACTAACATGTACTCTATCAAACAAAGTTCTGAGTTTTTATAAATATTCACTTTGGATTGTATAACCACCTCCTTTTTAATGGAAACTAAACAGAGGGAAATTATTAAGGCCAGATAGATGCACATGTTAGATTGAAACCAAATAACCTTTTTTTTTTTTCTCTTTGGTTGTTGGAAATCTTTGTAAAGATTTGCAAGGTAAATCTGCTTTTGTTTAAATAATCAAGATTTGGAAACTCTACAGGAGTTACATGATATGTTGTTTAGAATGCTGTGTGTGATAGCAAATACGCACACCACACACTTATTAAATATATTGATTACTAATGAATTCCCTGATCATACCCCCAAAAGAAATTAAAGGAGAGTACTCAAATCCTTGAGTTTAAGTTAATTACAGATGATAATCTGCAAACTGTTTCCTTCAGAAATTTCTGTCAAAGGAAGATATGGTAGACCCAAAAGATGAATAGTGAAGACACAAAAGATAAATGATGGATAGTTTAGGATCTTAATAAGTCCTGAATCTGTTAGTCGTTATTTCAAGTGTGGTCCTTTGGTTAAGGGTATGTGAGAAGGATAGCTGAGCAAGGCCCCTGGACACACCATAATTTCAGAAAAAGCAAAATGTGGTCATGTGTGATATTCTGAAAAAGAGTTCCTAGATTCCACTGTCATCTGAATTCTAGATTTAGAAAAATACCCTAGGCTGCTGAACATTTGCAAAGAACTTATCATAACGACACCTAGTTGCTTCTATAGCATTACATTTGCTACTATCTGAATTATAGATAGTTAAGTCATTCATATACTGGGAGCTTGTGCTGATCAGACTTCCTCCTTAAAATGGAATTTTGCATTATTTATCACTTATCCAGAGCTTAAAACGGTGCCTGAACTTTCCTTCATGTCAAGGATTCCAGATGCATTGTAAAAATCCATCTCTGAATAGGATTTGTAAATTTCTGACTTTCATCAGGACATCACTTTTGGTTACATTATAATGGACTTGATCTACATTCCTGGAGCTCAAGCAGGATTTGTATTTAGATAAAAGAAAAATTTCCTTTTCTGAGGTTTTTCAATCTTGTTTCATTCTGGTAATATTCAGCTACTTAAATTTCAACACCAAGAATCCAGCATTACCCCTAAAGTAGATACAAATGTCTCTGGAACTGTAAGACTGAAGAGGTCTGTCCTCATCAGCTATGAGTTCATGGTAGTCACAGAACACCGAAGGCCAGGTTTACTTCTGTCTCTTTCAGTGACAGTTCCTAGTGGGCTAAAATGTGCAAGCAATTAGACAGCTGTACATATAATTGTTTTGACATGCCTGTTCTGTTCCTCCAGACCGAGAAACTACCTTTAAAAATTCCACGGATAGGTTTTTGACCACATAGATAACTTTTAAAAATATGAAGTTTTATAATTCTGCAGTATCTAATAGGGATCCAAATGAAATTAAAAGACTTTTGGAGAGTACCAGACACATTTGGCGCCTGTGGTTGGCTTGATCCTTGAATAGAGAACTGGGCAGTGGAGGCCCAAGACATGAACACTTTTATCAAACTAGGCCTGTAAGTTTCAGACTTTTCCAAAGCCTAATGACAACGCAATACATATTTATTATTGTTGGGAAAAAATAGTGGAGGGGAAGAGAGGTAGGACCAGGTAAGAGACAAATGAACCAATCAGTATAAATCCATCTGGAAAAACAACTCAAAGCAAATGGACTACTGATGTCCAATTGGTAACATCTTTCCATCTACAAATCAGGAGCTCTTGGAAACTCCTCTTTGTTATTTGGAAACACACACACATACACACACACACACGCACACACACACACAAAATTACTCATAACAAAATCTTAAAGCTGGATAGCTTTAAGAGATATAACAGCATAGAAATACATTCACAAAGTTATTATAGAATATTGAAAAAATAGAGGTGAGATTAATGATGATAGATAGAAAAAGCCCTGAATGAAGTAAACTTTTATTGAGTATGTGAGTACATAATTTTAGGAAAGATTGAGCTATTGGCCATCTTACTTATGGATATGTTATTGGAGGATTTATTTATTATGGATTTTACCACTTGAACACCATGTTAAAGGCATATAGTGTGTCTCTAATCGATGCCATGCATATCCCAGAGAGTCATTAAGGAATAGCCTTGTCACTGGAGCCTCCAAGGGACAGACAGTGGATCACAAAGGGAATCTGAGTGCAAGCACATGGGGTCCGTTTCCAGAGCGTTAAAGTTTGGGGCCAGAGAAACCCATCCCTGCCAGAAAATATCACCAGCATTCTAAAGAATATGTTTTAAAGCTTGTTTTTGAAGGAAATAAGGATGGTTCTGAAATCACCTGGATTTGCTTTATTATTTTATTTCTTCTGCAAAGATCACAGTGACGTCATATGTGATTTGGCAGTAGAGACATGGCGGTATTGGCAGACATGGCGGTAAATTCCAAGGGCTGTATTTTTTGACTGGCTACCTCCACGTGGTTTGGCTTCTAGTGGCATTCAATAGGCTTTGTGTTTTTTATTATGATTTATTTTTAAATCTCTGTGTACTATAGTGTTTGTGCTACTGAATGTTGCTCTAGTTCTCTTTAAATGCCAAATCCTCAACATGGAATCATAAAGATGTGCTAATTAAACTCAAACCATTTCACATCTATTAATTCAGACTGTGATCTCTCATCAGATTTCATATGTTAAGTAGAATTTAGGGCTGGTCAACAGATGTACACTGTTCACAAATGTGGTGAACAAGCAACTGCAATGACCATTCCTGAGTCGGATTTTTTTTTCTTTTCCTTGTTCAGAGGCTGAAGGATTATATTTCAGTTCAGATACACATTTGGCACCAGCAGAGAAAACTACATTGTATGGCTCCCCGGAGTGTATATCAATTGTAGTTATTTTAATTATTTCCAACATTTAGCCTTTCTCCTGAAATGGCTACTCTTTCTTTGATTCTGCCATTGAAATAAGCCATGACCAGCAACTCATACTGGACAGAGTGAGACCAGTACAAGATGACCTGACAGCCCGCCAGTACAAGGGGTATGTCCCTTCTTTCCGAGAAGCTGTTTATATCCCAACCAAAACTACAAGAAAGGATCCATCACCAACGAATAGAGCAAAACCCTCTGAAGAAGACAGAAGGACAAAGAATTTGACATTTTTAGAGAACAGCTTCAGTGAAAAATGCTGTATAAAGTGGTAGGCATTAAAATTATTAATGTTTCTGCATTCTTGAGAAAGACACAGAGAGGAAATATATCTTGTGCCTCAAAAGACGAATCCACAGAAAGATGAAGACCACCCAATGCAGCACCCAGCACCTTCATCAATCTCTTTAGTGTAAAGGAAGAAAGTTTATACACAGAGTGAAGTTCAGAGCTTAACACTGAAGTATGGCGTTTCTTAGCGATGTCTCTGTGGATCCATCCCTAGTGAGTGATATCTGACAGTGAAAAGGCTATGCAAATTACAACTATTCAAAAATCAAAGTTGAAGTCCAAAGACCTCTGGCCAATCAAAGGGTTCCTTCCTGCCCCCTGGTGGATGGAGACGCATTTCTACATGCCCATTATATTAGTTGTAAAACGGGGACATCAATGAATTTCTGAAAGTAGGTTTCTGAAAAAGGCAAACTATGATGTGGTCAGATTTAACCAATTTTCTTTTTAGTGAATGCTTTGTAACAAAGTAACCATTTAATATGGGCAGTTCTGTGGTTTCTCTGTCCTTTAATATGTGAAGAGACATTTATGTTGCGGGGGGCGGGGACGTGGCTGTGTGCACCGTGGTCTTGGGGCCTTCTCCACCATGTGTTTCTCCCTCCCTATTAGTTTCTTTTCCCTTCTCATCCACTCATATCCAAAACGGAAGTTAAAAAGAGAAAGGATACTTTGATCTCCCATTCTTCCCTTCCCTGCATTTTTTCTGGCATCCATCCTTTACGATTTTACTCCTTTTTCTGATCTTTTCCTCTCCGATGGCCAGGATAGCATTGGCTACACTATTGCTTGTGGCAGATGAATGACTTTGAAGGACTAGCAATTGAAAGGCTTTGTGTATCTTCCAGGCCAAATAAAATAAAAATGATATTAGAACAAATTGATAAATGCACGATGGTATGGCACCCAGAGGGATTTCATTTCCATTTTTGTCGCCCTTAGAGAAGTATTTTTCAGTGTGCTGTGTTCTGAAATCTTATAAAATTCTTACCAAAGGTAAAAATAATATTTAGGGGTGACATTCCCTGTCACAAGTCGCATCCTGTCGAACCTGTGCCACAGGATTCCACCATCTCTGGGGACTGGCAATTCACACGGTGAAAAATCCCATTGGCAGCCTAGCTTTTCCCAATCCCGCGGGATTCACAGTGAGAGCATTTTAATATAATAGTCTTCTTAGAGTCGAGAACTCTAGGATGATAGCCCCTTGTCTAAGACAGAGGGACAGCAAGCAGGGTTGAGTTAAGGAATCTACGGCATAAAAAATGGTTTATCGTGTACCTTTTGGATCCTGTGTGTGCTTTCCTTGCCTATAGTCACTGCAGGTTTACAGTTGCTTCTCTTAGAAGAGCACAGACACACAGACTTTGGATTGCTACCACATTCATCTATTTGTTTTCAGAGACAATGACCAGAAGAGCACTCATTTCAAGATGAAAATGCCTGCCCCTCCCCGAACAAATGCCAGACAGGGTTCCTCATGTTTGCCTCCTCCAGAGAGTTCACGCTTACAAATGATCAGGGAACTCGGAAAATTGAGCAGAACATGAGGGTCAGCTTAATCATTGACTAAATATCGATGACAATACTAACGTTGACACGTGCACCAGAAAAGTAAGAAACGGGAAAGGTGTGAGGGTGACACAGAGCCCTAGCTGATGTAGCATTAGACTGCTTTCCAACTGTTAACACCAGGCTGGGGAATCATATATCATTCTTAGGGCAAATCATCACTTTAAAAGTCAAACTTCTGATTTAAAGGGGAAAAAATCTCCACTCTGTGTAGTTAGTGGTGATTCAAGAGTTTAGATGTGAGCTCTTTCTAAGGTTTCCCTTCCATAATCATTAGGATTTGTGGTCTGCCCAGGCTCCTCCAAGACTTGTCATCATGACCCATACTTAAGCGTTGAGATCTTTCCCCAGCTGTAATTCATAAACAAAAACAAGAGGACTTTGTCCCTGAAAAATATTTGGGCCTAAAAATTTGAACATACATCAAATGAAAGTAATCAAATGGAAACCAAAAGGTTCAGTCCAGGTAAAAGTGAAAAGGTAAAACCAACTACGTGATTTTTGCATTTCGACCTGTCTCTGTGGGTAAACAGATAACTTGACCTTAAAATCCTCAGTCCACAGTGTTTTAATGCAGTCATTGTCACTGGAATTAGAAGAAGAAGAGGAGGAGGAGGGGAGAGAGGGGAGGGGGAGGGGACAGGGGGAGGGGGACTGGGAGGGGAGAGGGGGAGGGGAGAGGGAAGAGGAGAGGGGAGAGGGGGAGGGGAGAGGGGGGAGGGAGAGGGGGAGGGGAGAGGGGGAGGGGAGAGGGGGAGGGGAGGGGAGAGGGGTAGGGAGGGGAGGGGAGGGAGGAGGGGAGGGGGGGTAGGGAGAGGAGGATAGGAATAAACCAGAGTCCATTACCAATTTGGACAAAAAGTAACCCAATTTAGTAATTCCAAAAATTGCCTAACTTTTTTGGAGCATGTGAATTGTCCTCACCGGTGATATAACATTGAAGAGTGAAACTGAAATTAGCTGCTTAAAGTGGTCTTGTGACTTTAATTATTCACAAAGTACACCAATTTAATGAGTTTTTAAATATTAAAACTCTTCCCTATTGTCACCACCTACACTATCTATTGTGAGCTCTTAATTTACAGAGCAATTAAGTCAGGACCCTCATTTATCAGGACATGTGCATTTGTTGGAAACGTAGTCAGTTTTTATTAATTGATGCTATGGAAATACGGAAGTGAAATTAATGTGTGTCTTCGGAGGTCATGCCCATAGTGAGGGGTGACGGGGGGTGGGGAGAGGGGGTCGCGGCTAGCAAGGAGCAAGACGTGAGATAAATAAGTCCCTGCTATGTCCTGCTTACTCCAGAGATGGCTGAAATATTAAGTGGCACAACAGTCCGTTCTCAGCCAAAATGCTTGCAAGAAAATGCCCCCTGAGTTTTTCTCTGGCAAACATCTGTCATGGGTAGTAGCTGAGAAATAGGGAAACTTCAAAGCAGTACTTTCTGATTATTAGCAGAGTGTAGAGTGTAATGTTCTTACATTTTAATGCAAACCAAGTGTTGATGAGCTGATAGGGCAGAATTAAAAAGTAGCCCAAATTTCCTTTGTTCTTCAGGATGGGGCTGACAAGAACATTCACAGTTGGTCGTGCTCCCCAGTCCTTACCAATTTGCAAGGCACAAGAAATTCCAGCTCCAGAGGCAGATGGTGGGTAGAGCACCACCAGGCAGGACTTGCCCTACTCACCACTTAGAGTCACCATACCTCTGTCCAATCAGCCGGTGTCTACTGTTCAGCATACATTGTTCAAGGACGATCTTATTCAAAGTAGTTACAAAGGAGCGTGAGCACAACACAACGGAAAGACGCTTCCCAAGGTATACAAAGTAAGACACTCACCGCCTCTGCGCACTTGTAATTCTAGCAAATGCTAACGTCAAGCGAGCAACGTCATCCTCCCCACACCCCTAAGCTGAGGGTAAAGGGAGAAACCAGCCTTTCACTCCTAATTCCTGGTGGTCTGGACCCATGATCTCTATAGTACCAAAAAGTTTGATGGGACCATGCCACATGTGGTCCCCTGTAACCAGGACTTGGTGAATATTCATCCATTTCTCATTCAGACAGGCAACAGAGGAAAAAGAAAAAAAAAAAAGCAAGCAGCAGGGCAACAAATGCTGTCTTCTGCAAACGCTCTGTAATGAATTGTTCTTTCAGCAGTGCAGAAGACAGATTTTTCTTTCCTCTGCCTCTTTCCTCCTTTGCTGGGAAGCCACCAATGGGAGGCTGGCTTTCCCACCTGGCCCTGGCTGCTTGTGCCCATAAATTTGCCTACGCAATGCCTGTTTACGGGTCGCTGATGGAACATGGAGCGGGTGCAGTTTGTAAGCACCGGGTAGATAATCATGGTAATTGATGTTTGGAGCTCTGAGCTCCTAGGAGCACAGGGTCTCTTTCTCCCAGTGAGGCCCTGCTCTCTGTTATCAGTCCGGCCCATAATTAAATATCACTCTTTTACAATATGTTTCAGGCTCCTTAATGAGTCTAAAGCAGAAATAGTCACCTCTTTCCCCTCTGAGCTTCATTTGCTTGTTATTAAACAACGTTATGGAGCTGCCTTCTTTCCCTGTGTTGCCAAACCTGCATCATTTCCGTTTTATAATTGCACAATTAGAGCCAGGGCTCTGCTTTCATACATCAGCAGGCCCTGCATGTGCGTGCGTGTGTGCTCGTGTGTGTGTGTGTGTGTGTGTGTGTGTGTGTGTGTGTGTGTGCAGGGAGAGGCAGAGAGAGGGAAAAGATCAGGTGTTCACAGAGACCACACAAATGCATCTTATTCTCATTAACTGCCAGGTTTTGCAAGATGGGCAGCGATTTATCATGAGCCGTTTTCTCCTATCAACCACCCTCACCAGCAACACCGCGACTTTCTCCGTGACCTTGCGCTGGGTTGCAGAGGGTCAAATGTGATCACTGTGACTCGCGTCATCGTCCCGCGCCCCTCCCCCATGGCCTTTTTTTTCCCCTCCCCCAAGCCAAATCCAGTCATTTATATTCCGAGGCTAAACGGTCCTGTTTTTGCCCCCAAAGCTGGCGAGCTGTATGACACTAGTAATTCCTTCTAACGAATTTCCAGAGAGCGCCTCCTCTTACACACGCTTCCTCTCTCCTTCACACACAGACACACGCACGCACACACATGCACACACCCTCACAGGCATCCCCTTAAGCTGCTCTAAGCAGTGTATTAAGTAGCTGAAGAAAATCCATTCACATTCTGCTGCGTCGCTTTCTTCCCAAGTCATGAACCCATCACAGACTTTTTCTAGCAGTGGGTTGCCACGGTGAAGATTTACAATGCCAGTTATTCATACATCTGCCTTCTCTTCCCCCCCCCCCCTTATTCTTAAATCCCCTGGGCGAGGGCAACCTTGATACTGAGACTCGTAAAATTCATGCAGGCTTATCATCCTTGGTAAAGGCTCCAGGCTGCATCCCGCATCCCCCAGCCTGCTCAGCGACATGACGGGTGGGCCCCGGGCTTTTATTTCCAACGAGGGGGAGCGGGTCGGGGGGGACCGGGGTATCATTATAGGAGACATAATAGAAAACTTATATTTTTTTAAATAAAAGCAGTATCTGTTTCACTGATGGTTTATTAATTTTTAAAAATGAGTTTTGGGTCTCTCGAGGCCAGGATGCATTTGATGCTGGAATGTTAAATAAAAAGTGACCTTAATTTGAGTAAGGCAATATCAGAAAGTACGCTCATCAGTGTTCAAGAGCTAACGGAGCTGGGACACAGGCCTCCTCAGTTCTCATCAAAAAACCGGCAGGAGGAAGCTTCAGCGCTTTGTAAGATGGGCATTTGATGGCCAGTGTTTGCCTTGTAATTTTTTCACTTAATTATTTCTTCTTCTCTTAATTATTCTTAAATTCATTGTTCTTAAAGAACGTGGAGAAGAGAGAAAAATACATATTTTCAACAGCAAAAATTAATATTTTAATGAAGTCACTGAAATTTTCCCTAATCTGAAAAAGAAATTAATCCTATGATAATGTAATAGAGAACTATGGTCAAATCATTAAAAAAAAAAACTTGTAACCTATTTGTAACATATTGCTGGGAAATAACAATGAAGATATAGTAGGTGATAATCTGGAACCCTTTTTAAAAAGTTGACAAAGTGATTTTTAGCTGAGTTGAAATAGAATTCTGTCTCAGAATCGTGGGTTTTTTTTTTTAATCTTCTATTTTACGTTGTAACTTTCAAAAATATAAACTATGGCTTCCCTGGCATCCTTCAGTTCCTGGGTTTGGGCTGCGGCTGGTGTGTCCGCAGGGGCACAACTATGGCTTCCCTGGCATCCTTCAGCTCCTGGGTTTGGGCTGTGGTTGGTGCGTCCGCAGGGGCACAACTATGGCTTCCCTGGCATCCTTCAGTTCCTGGGTTTGGGCTGTGGTTGGTGCGTCCGCAGGGGCACATTCCCCTTCATGGCACCTCCTCCCGTCTCTGACCTTGGCGATGAGCGCCCTAGAGGTGGCAGGTGTGCGATGCTTGACCTGCATGGGCTCGCTGAGGGCAAGTCAGCTCTGGAGCCACATTCTGACTTACTTTGAAACATCACTGAGTGTTCCACAGGCTACCTTTCAGACGGTGCTCAGCTCTGAGAGAGGCTGTAGATTTTTACCTTTTATCCAGGAGTCCAGGAAGGTGTTAGAGAGAAAGCCAGGCCAAGGAGGGACCCTGACTTGTCCTCAGCTTCCTCCTCTGTAAAACAAGGAGAGTGTGCTGTGTTACCCTTAAGGTCCTTTCTAGTGTTCCATGATCTAGCTGTGATTCCATTAAACATAGGCAAGGACTAGCCTAACCTAAAACTTCTCTTCTTGCAGTTCAAGGTTAGGTACAGAGCTCAGGCATGATCTGGGGTCTGCCTTCACTCCTGAGGTCATGACTGCACCATTTAGGAAACAGCCTCAGAACACAGCACAAGGTAGTGTGTTGATGCAGAAAATCCAGAAACTCAAGGTTTTGATTTATAATCCACAGAAAACTGGGAAAGAACTGCGTGTAGCAGCCATCGCTATATTTTCTGAGACTGCATCTTTGATGCTAGGATAAGACAAGAACAATGTAAGGAAAGAAGTTCTGCTGTATTTTACTTTATTATATTATTTATTTGATTTTTAATTTAATTTTTTCCTCTCTGGCCTAATCCCTTTCCTTCTAGGTAGACCTTTCCTCCCCAAATCATCTCCTGGCCCATTCCTAACCCCTTGGCTTCTGGGTACCACCAGGCTCCTACTTCAGGGGCCTAAGCAGGTGGATCTAACCACCTTCACTGGCCCTGAATATATCTCTGAATAGTGTCACCTGCAGCATCCCACTGCCATGCAGCCTCACCTCCTCTTAGAAAACCATCTGATCTGTATATCTGAGGACAATTAACTTGACGTTCAGTAAAACTTTCAAAATAATCCATGGCTACTCACATATGAACCACTGAATTTTACAAGGTACAATTCCGCCTGCCTTTCTTATCTGTCTGGGTCCTAGACCTATCTGGTAAAACAGCTTAGCAGCAAACCCTTGTTCCCATCTGAAACTCTGTTTCCTCAACTGCCTATTGAGAAGGGGCGATAATCCCAACCAAATTCTCAAGATCCCGAGAGTCAAGTACAATAACGTGTGCATAATTTTAAATATCCTGGAAGGTACTATGTTGATATATTAGCATCATCATTTGTTATTATTAATCTATCAATTACTGTGATGATATACACCATGGCTTTCAAATGTTTTGGACCATGACCTCAAGACAGAAATACATTGTATCTAGTAAATCAGAATTACAGCTGTGTAATCATAGCTGATACAAATGTTTCCCCAAAACAATACAGTTTTACTATGTGGAAGCAGTCTGATACTTTCTATTCCATAGATAGAAAGTTTTCATACCTCAAAACGGTCCTCGGCTGGACTTTGAAAAGTATGGTTGCAGAGCACCATGTTAATTTAAGTTGGAACCACCATTGGCCTATATGGAGGCTTCATGTGAATCAGTAAGAGGCAGCCCTTCCTCCAGAACCAGAGCCTACAGCCTGGAGAGCGGAGTAGGGCTGAATTGCAAGCCCTACCTGCCCCCCAGCTGCAAGCCTCGGTTGTGAGCTCTGCATGTACAGTCCTGCACTGAAACTTGGTCGGTATTGGGGTCAGGGAAGGGTAATTGAACAAAGTATGAAAAAGCATTATGCAAGACTCTGAAATCGAGTTGGGGGTAACATGAACAGTGTAGCATACCTATGGCCGGTCAGATGCAGCCCGCAATGCAAGGGTGGTCTAGAAAGGAGAGGCGACACAGATGGACATCCTTTTTGCTAATTCTAAGGCATTGTGAGAAACTAAATGGGAAGCAAGGAAGAGAACAGTGGAGTAAGA
The DNA here is from genome assembly GCF_964270905.1 of Leucopleurus acutus. Classification (NCBI taxonomy): domain Eukaryota; kingdom Metazoa; phylum Chordata; class Mammalia; order Artiodactyla; family Delphinidae; genus Leucopleurus; species Leucopleurus acutus. The sequence goes on from NC_139154.1 coordinate 23,545,182, forward strand.
TTTATCAAACACTTGCCTTTTTGTCCATTATGTAGTTCTTCGAATTTAGGATGATGTCTTGAGGAACGTTGTATTTCTGACTCCGCTGCAAATTCTTAAAACCATCTTGATCCACCCGCAAACATGCACCTCCATAATAAATTGCAGGTATGGAAGTTGGGAGAAGATCTCCAGACGTTTCTCCTCCTAGGGGCCTCCAAGTCCGTTGCCCTCATTCCTATCATTGGACAGGTGTGATAGGCAAAAGGTGACATCAGAGCATTTCCGAGCTCCCCCACAGTTCTTCTGACTAGGAAATTCATTGCTCAATCTATCCTATTATGGGCCTGGAAAGATACCAGACTCTACTAGACTAACAAGATTAAAATTAAGTTTATTCTTCTTCAAGTTCATACCAAAGTTAACCATTTGGAATGACCAAGACACAGAAACAAAGAAAGATAACTGAAAACCAAGCAGGTCCTTTCAACATTCAGAATCTGTGTCTTTTTAGGTGCACGTTTTCTATTTAACCCAATATTCGCTATGACCTTGACCTCTGCTAGGTAACATACACACTAAATTGTTTTCATTAATGTAACACGGGCAGATAGAGCAAAATAAAAAGAATCAAGTATTTTCCTGTTTTTTCCTACTATGTCTTCCTCCCTAACATATAAACACACACACACACACACACACACACACACACACACACACACACACACACCCTCCACAGAGGTGACCATTTTTAGAGTAAAGCGTTGAATTTGAACAGGAAGAAAAATATTTTATTCCAAAACATTTTGTAAGTCCATAATGTACTACAGTAATTCATTAGTCCTTTTTCTCCACTTGTTTTTTTAATAGCTAATTTTTTCCAGTTCTATTGAGATGCAATTGACATAACATTGTATAAGTTTAAGGTACACCCCATAATGATTTGATATGTGAATATATCGTGAAATGATCACCACAATAAGTGTAGTGAATGTCCTTCTCCACACACAGTTACATTTTTTTTTCCTTTGTGATGAGAATTTTACTGCTATTCTCTTAGCAACTTTCAAATATACGAAACAGTATTGTTAAAACAGTCTGCATGCTGGACATCAACCCCCTTAGAACTTATTTATTATATAACCGGAAGTTTCTTCCTTTTGACCTTGTATGTTTTAATTAATAGCTGCTTTTAAAACTCAGGTATTTCTATACTCAGCCATTTCATTGTTTTAAAGAAGAATACTCAAGTATTGTTCTTTAAAAATGGTGAATATTTGGAAATGTCTTACAATTTCAAGGAATTGGCAGGATAACTGAACTCATTTTTTATAGTCTTCACATGTAGCATGCCTTTCTGATGACGTGACTTGGTTCCATCACCAGCTGAAGATAATTATCAATAGCACAAGAGACTTACTCTGCATTGGATATGCAGGGACATGGGGCTGGCACCTACCTCTGTGACTTGTATGGGAAAAACCATAGCTTTGATGCCGCCAATTTACGTAAAGGAAATGAAAGCATAGCTCCTTGGAAAATCCACCTTATTATCTGCTTTATCTGTTCTCTTTTGTGCTGTATTATTACCTTAAAATCATTATGCTGTCAAAAATGTCTTTTCTGTCCTATTCCCAATCTTTTGACACTCTTAAGACAGTAGGTGGTGTAGGAAGAAAGGAAGTATCACCCTTATGCAGACAAAGCCTGCCAGCAGCGCTTGCTAAATTGGGTCATAAAGGACCTTAGCCAAGTTCAACACAGAGCAGTGTGCTCTACTTGGCCTTATCAGATGTTTGCCTGATTTTTTCAGATTTTTACCCAGAATAGCATCTTAGGGGCCAGAGTTTTTCCCACAATCATCACTGTCTGGAAGCAACAATCACTGTCATCTTTCTCCATCCCAGTCTTCTGCACCTGCCTCCCCCATTTGCCTGTATGCTTCTTACATAATCCCCAAGTCTCTTGATCTTCAGGGAATCTTCCTTCCTTGTTTCTTATATGAGCTTTTAGGGAGAGGACAAGAAGCAGATTTGATGGGCCCCCAAAGGATGTAGATCATCCTTAGCAATGTGGATGGGTGAGGAACCAAATTTTAATATCAGGGAGGCTTCAAGAACTTAGGTCTGACTGTGAGGGGTTGTCTCTGGGCAATAATGCCACTTGCAGTGGGGTTGGGAAGGAGAGACCAGCAAGCACTCAGTTCCTGGGGTTACATTTGTGTTGAAGTAAGACCCACTTCAGCAGCAGCATTGCTCTGGGCTAGGTTCCTGCCACTGCTCTAGAAGAGGGGGTTCCCTAGGTAGACAATCTCCATCAAACATGTTCAGGCAGGGCTTCCAGGAGGAAAGCTTCTGAGAGGATGGAACGGCCCAGGAAGTTCTCCAGAACGTTATTATCAAGCTGCATGCTCCCTGTTAATGCCTTGGCATCCACAGTCATGTTTTATTACCCAGATTTTATCTTCTTCTTGCCTGGACCTTCTTGAGTTAATTCTTTGAAGCTAGATCTTTCACCGGGCCCAGGCTTTTGGATGCCAGTTTCCTAACCAGGATCATGATTTACAAACAGACATCCTGGACTCTGGGGTGGCTTTCCTAGGTCTAAGATACCCAGCTGTTTCTCCCTTTGATGGCCAGCCTCTCTGTACTTGACTTCAGCCCTCAATGCCCTTTTCTCCTTGCCTACCAGGAGACTGTCTTTTCTGACCTCAAAGCTCAGAACCCTTCTCTCTGTTCTCATAGCAACAGAAATATACCTCTATTTTGACTCTTATTGCATTATATTGTAAAGACTTGTTAAAGTCCATCTCACAAGCCATGAGCAACAGGAAAATAGGAAAACTCAAAAGTGCCACTTCTAGTCTCAAAAATATACAAGAGGCTATTAATTATAGATGTTCAGTATATGTTTGTTAAGTGAATAAATGAAAATGAGCCTGCTTGATTTATGGACCTTATGTAACCAGCTCCCCTAAAATTTTCATATCTCTGTATTTAATTGGCCAAACACACAGATAAAAATTTGTTTAAACTGGATCTATCATTTTGGTTGATTTTAGATAATACTGTTTAAATCAGACACATGAGTGTGTTGAAGATATAAATTCTATAACATCAGCTCGCTACCAATGTTAGGTGGAACCCTAGTCATCATGTGCGTTTTGAATATGTGGAAATCCTATTACTTATTTACCACTTATAAGATGGTAATCCAGATATTGTGTATATGTAGAATATAAAAAATTATACAAATGAACTTATTTACAAAACAAAAATAGACCCACAGGCATAGAAAAAAAACTTATGGTTGCCAAAGGGGAAAGGGCAGGGGAGAAGGGATAAATTAGGAGTTTGGGATTAACATATACACACTACTATATATAAAATAGATAAACAACAAGGTCTTACCATATAGCACAGGGAACTATACTCAATATTTTATAATAACCTATAAGGGAAAAGAATATATAAATATAAATATATATAAATATTTTAAATATATTTATAAATATAAATATATATATATATGCATAACTGAATCACTTTTCTGTACACCTGAAACTAACACAATATTGTAAATCAACTATACATCAATCTTAAAAAAGATGGCTCTCCAAATGAGTTAATTAATAAATTAGTGGAAGACATAAGTTTGATAGTAAAATGCACAGATTTAAATTTTGTTTACATCTTTTTTGGAGTATAATTGCTTTACAATGGTGTGTTAGTTTCTGCTGTATAATGAACTGAATCAGCTATACATATACATATATCCCCATATCCCCTCCCTCTCGCGTCCCCCTCCCTCCCGACCTCCCTATCCCACCCCTCTAGGTGGTCACAAAGCACCGAGCTGATCTCCCTGTGCTATGCTGCTGCTTCCCACTAGCTATCTGTTTTACGTTTGGTAGTGTATATATGTCCATGCTACTCTCACTTTGTCCCAGCTTCCCTCCCCCCCATTAAATTTTTATATCAGTATAATATTTGATCTCCATAAGTTTTTTTTTTAATTCTTGGAAATGAAACTAATGGACTCCTTCTAAAGCTTGAGGGTGCTATTAATTTCCTAGGGAGGACTTGAGGAAACTTGTTTTCACAGTTGAAGAAAGAACATTGAGATAAAATTTTTCACCAATTTATAACCCCTTTGGGCTTAATAATTGAAAATGTTTCCATGTCTTTTATGCATCCCTGTTACCACACTAGTGGTGCCATTGACAGATGACAGTCTTACTGTGGGATCCCCACCAGGAGGAATGTGCCCTGAATTCTTATTTTGCAGAAGCTCAGTGTCTCCCTGGATACCTAGATAGATACTGGTAGAATCATGGCTTTAGGTTGTAGCCGTGGTCCGAAGTTTTCCAGGTGAGGTGGCTGGAAGAGGTTCCGAGGAGAAATTCTGCCTTTCTTAGCATTGTCCTCTTCGTGCCACAAACTTGAAGTGGATATCTCAAAGTACTCTTGGTAGAGTCTGTAAGAATCATAGCTATTCTGTGTTTATTCAACATTCCATATTCTTGATTTGGGCAGCAAAAATATTCTTACCGTGGTCTTGCTTGGGAAAGCTTGTGCAATAAGAATAATAATATTTTAAACAATTGAATTTTGGAAAAAAAAAAGTCCATCATTCATGCCTCTTTGTTACCTTAGGTTTTGCTTCTCATTCAAGCTTAGACACCATGAATATCCTTCCTGGAGCAGAGTGTAGAGGTGGAGGAATTGGGCTTCCCTGAAGGGCAGTGACTTTCCACGGGCAACGCCAACTGTGTGGTATCAGAGCAGAAGGTTTGGGCTTCTGACTGTCAGCCCAGTATTCTGCTCCTATAAATCATATCATGTCCATATCATGTCCAATTCAAACTCTATTTGTTTTCTTTCTTCCCCTCCCTTCCTCCCTCCTTTCCTCTCTCTCTCTCTTTCTTTCCTTCTTTCTTTCAATTCACGGAGGGCATGTCAGAAGCTCTAAGAAGTTTAAATCAGCCCATTCAAAGAATAGATAAAATCCAGTTCCTTCTTTCCTTCTATATTTTTTTCCAGATTCTTATGTTCTAAAATAGCAAGCTTTAGCAATACATACTGTCTTTTTTCCAAGGCTCATTCCTCTTTCATAAGTGTGAGTTTTTAAAAACAGTTTTGCTAAGAAAGATGGGTCAGAGACAACCATTTGTAAATGGAGAGATGGAGGTAGGGGGTGATGAGGCCATTTACACGGGGCCACTCATGACTAAGCCCAGGCTTCCGTGGACTTTGGAAACTTAATTTATTCCAGAGAAGGGCCAAGTTCCAGACTATGCAACTTACACATGAAAAGGCAACCCAAACAAGACTACTTTCCTGAATTTTAAATAGAAGTCTCAAATTGCTTGCAAGTAAGCATAAAATTCCAAGTTTTACTGTGCAAATCCTATAGTATAAGCACACAGCTGGACAAATACGCAGGAAAATGATGAGTAGAATGAAAAAAACACCTTCTTTACAATATTAAAATTATATTGTAGGATGCATTTCGCTTGTTGGGAGATAAAATATTTTTACTTGTATGGTTTTGTGGTCTTCATCACCAACACAATCAAGAAATAATAAAGTAGGAATATTTCCCTTTTATGTGTTTCACATTCAATTAAGAACTTAAGATTTTGAGGGGGCTCAGCCTTGACTCTTAGAAATATGTTACCTAAGCATATTTCTGAACAAACCATCATAACAGGAGGTTAAGGTTACGTTTGCATCTCACATTAGTTTTCCAAACGTTTTGCCGTATGGTATGTTTGATCATGATGTATACCCTGGAGTACATTTTCCATTCCACAATTTTCCGCGTCCAGGCCAAACTATGGTCAACCCTGCTGCACGACAAGACTCCTAGAGGAGACCCCAAGAAGTGGCCCCCAGGGTTAAAACCCCAGTGATTGTTACAAAGCCGATGCGGGCAAAACTCAAGAAGTTGTGCTCCAAAATAAAAGTCTCTGTAAAGCCACAAGCTCAGTGACAAGGAACACAGGATGAAAGAGGACGGCCTTTGACACAAAACAAGTCTGACCTTAGGCCAAATGCTATCCCCCTGTGGTCTCCTCCTCTGTTCCCTAGTAGGGAAGGGTCAGGGATCGCAGTGGAATGTCCTGGCCCCCTAGCTGTGCACAGGGTTTGAAGATGGACAGACATCTAACTACAGCTGCAGGTGAAACCAAACCCAGAGAAGCGAGGTTTTTAGTAAAACATTTACATCCAGTAAATAGGACCAGTGATATTAATTTTTCTTTCTAGTTTTCCATGGATATTGATCATGATTTCTTGATTTTTATGTTGAACTATGCTTGCATGTATATGTGTGTGCATATATATATATATGTATATATATGTGTGTATATATATATATATATATATATATGTAAAACAAATGCAACTTTAAATGTTTAAGTACACAGTAAAAAGGTGAAAACTTTAAGGCAGATAAAATTAGTCCCAAATAGCCAGTGTTGTTATAAGTACAAAAATAACCTTTGAATTTCCATTGCTGACTTTGCTAGGCTTGACCTTACATGAGCCTGCATTCTCAGCCTTGGTTTACAAAACTCATATAATCAGAGAAAAAAAAAAAGATTTTGAAAATAGAAAATAAGCAATGCTAAAAGAGAAATATTCCACAAAGCATCATGTAGATAGAAATGTAACTTAAAACAGGTTGACTATTTAGAATATGAATGAAAATTCTGAGTTTGTATGTTTAGCTTGGGTTCTATTTATGCAGCCACTCTCAAAGTAAGGGAAGAAATGGAAGATATTTTTAACAATGATCTCTCTATATATATTCAAAATAGTCTCAGGGTTTAACAGAATTTCGTACTATGTTATGGCTTGGAATGAACTAAATAGACTTATAGGTAAATTTCCCAAAACAAATCATTTGAGGCAATATCATAAATGGAAAGATTCTGTACCAAGAATTTTTTTCCCCAGAAAGATGTGGATGAATCAACACCATAAGCTTGAAATGGTAATTTTATGTTAATCATCTTCTGTGTTTCAGAGTGCATGGATACTTCTGTGCAATGCACTAGTGTGCTCTAGTGTGTGCATGTGTGTGTGTGTATGTGTGCACAGGCATAGATGTGTGTCTGCATCTCTAGATGTCAATGGTGAGTCTGCTTTTCATATGCAGGCTGGGTTCATCGTAGCAAATTCCAAATGAAGAAATAAATGTCCTTGACATTCCATTTAATAGACAGTGGGTGGCACCATCTTGATGAGACGATGATGTAAGGTTGCACTTGGCACTATTTTCTTTATTTGGGCTACAAACTCTATCCAAATTGTGAAGGACTTTCCACATTAGTAATTAATAGGGCCCCATTATGCTAACTATCATCCAACTTAGGACATCTTTGAGGAAAGATAAGAGATGAATAATTTGAAGTAATTTTCTTGCAATCATGCCAATCACTTGAGCAAAGTAGTTATTAAAGGAAACAGTATTATGATGAATTATAGGACATCTAACACTGAATACCTTTTCTTATCAGCTGCTTATAGTTTCTGATGCTTAAAAAAAAAAAAAGACAAACAAGCAGAAGTCTATTCCGAAGAACACTCATCTTACTGTAAATACTAGTTTGTTTAGCAAACCCTGAATTTTAATGAGGCTCCAAAGGCAGACTTTACCGTAGTTTCTGCTCATCTCCTTGAAAAGAGCTGGTTTGCCCGCTTTACCTTCCCTTCAAAGGTAGATGTAATGAGCTTGAGTCACCTCTGATGACAAGGATTCTTCCAGTTCAGATTTGCTGAAGTGATTAGACATTATTTATCTAATTAAATGTTCAAAACACATCATTATTGAAAGGAATAAATTTAGTACATTTGTTGAGCAGTGTTAACTGAAATGTAACTGCACATCATTTGACTTTTTAACATTTTATTATATCTATTAAGTCTTTCTGTGCTTAATTAAATCAACTTATTTTTTACAGTTAATTTAACATGATTTCATTTTCGTTACAGAGTCTGAAACGGATATTATGGAGAAAGCCAACTGTATACACAAATTAAGCTCTGACTCCTCAGGTGCCCCCTTGCATTTCATTCAAATCTGGAAGCTTCTGGGGATTCCCATGGTTTTAAATGGATGTTGTTTTTCACAGAGTGGAAAAAAGCATCCTCTTCATTTTCTTCTTTTTCTAATGCAACAATTTTTAAGGCTCCAGAACTATCAGGTTTGTACAATTTGCATCACTGATCATGGCCAACTGTTGGAAAAAATATTTTTTTTAATGCTTGGGAAAAAATAAATCAGAAGAAAAATGTGAAAGGATCAGCCTTAGTTGCTGCTCCCTGGGAGCTGTACTTCTTAATTGTCCCTGTAGGAACAAGGGTGTCTAAATAATAATGCTACAGTTCCCGAGAAGGCACAGAGTAGTTGAGTAGCAATAACTAGGGGGTGGGCAATGTGGAGGAAGTTATTGTATTACTATTACTATATTCAAATGAGTGCTTCTCAGTGATCAATATTTAGCAGCGTTCTTTTCTCCGCAAGAACCCCAAACTCTAAAATGGGGGTGACAGGGGGAGGAGAAATAAAGCCACAAATGTTTGGTGCCAATCACAGCAGTGAATTGCGAAAATCTCCCCTGAGAAGTGTTAAAATGGAGAGCGTGGCTGGAAACAAACGGGAAGGAAGATTCTAAGGTTGCAAGTGATGGTGGAAAATTCTAATTAGACATTTACATCAGCTTGCAAAGCTCCTTGTTTGCCCAAATGTTGGCGTGTTTCGGGTTCTGTCAGTCTTCAATTGAAAAGTCTTAACAGGGAAGGCTTCTGGAACCATCAGGATGCTGAATTTAAAAGGTGGCCACAAATGCATTTGCTTGAGATGAACTAGCCAATACCGGAGGACAAAACGAGAAAAGAAAAGAAAAGGGAAGAAAGTGGATGCATGTAAGCCTGCAGGGGCCTCTGACGTTCCTCAGAAACGCCTGCTCTCTTGGCTCCGGGAACCCACTTCCGGCTACCACTCTCTGTGGCCACTTGGACTGGCTTCGATTCCCCCAGGGAAGTGTCCATGATGGCAAATTTGGCCAAAAGATTTTTTTCATTACCCTCCAACCTCAAGGCAGGGCCCTGGCTTTCCCCTCGGAGCCGGGAATATAAAGACATGGGGCCGTCCGGGCTGACCCGAGGGCCCTGCTGTCAATCATCTCCTCCCCAGCTCTGCTCCCTTTCACACCAGGCAGCTGGACCCATCGCTGTCAACCAGGTAACAACCCCCAGACAATAGAGGCCTGAAAGCCTGGTCTAGACACTCTTTTAGCCACTTATTTGCTGCTCTTGGCAGCTGTCGAAGCATAAATAAGCAGTTTGTAATCAGAAGGCTGACATCATCGCCGCGCGGCGGAGAGGCGAGATTGTGCCCGAGCTCTGAACGGCTTGTTTTTGTGAGCGTGACAACAGATTCTGGGGTGGGGATGCAGATTTGTACCATGCTAAGCTGGTCTTTCTTTGATTTACAGAAGACAATTGGATCAGGTTCCCAGCTCCGGGACACACCAGAATTATTTTTTCATCTGCAGTTCCTGATGGCTAGTAAAATCGGAATATAATAAATTGGGTGACCGTGTGCCACGGGCTGGTCATGAGAAGGAAGAGAGCAGGGTGCACAGAAGTTTGGACTTGGGACATTTTCTGGGCCACGGGACACACCTCTCCTCAGCTCCTTGAAAGTGGGCCAATGGCACTGGTTTGGGTTGGAAACACGGAGTGGAGGTTTGGTGCTGGGTAAAGATGTCTGTATGTACAGTTTCACAAAAGGCAGCAGAGACACGGGGGTGTTTATTCCTGTTTCCCAAGTGCGGTCCGTTGTTGTGGTGGTTGTTTTTTTTTCAAGATCAAGTTTGCCTTTCAAAGTGATTGGCTGTTATCCTGGTGAAGGAGAGTAGGCCTGAGTCATCCTCCAGAAATGTTGACTTTCCATCACCTCTACAGCTGAGAGAACCCCTCTGAGGTTTTCTCCCCCCAAAACTTGAGGGCGTTATCGGAAGGAGCCTAGATGGCAAGACGGCAGACATTATTTAGGTGTAATAATTGATTTCTTATAATTATTTTGAGGCTGTTCCCAAAGGAAGGAGAGCTTCTCTGGTTTCTTTTAACAGTGTGGTTCTGATTGCCCTGATGTCTGCCTGGGACACCTGCTCAGGGTCTGTTATAAATGGCAGGCCCGATGAATGCCAGGGTGCCAGGGAGCTTGCTACCTGAAACCCATTCAGGTGGTTTTGCCCATCTCCGGTTTCACTTACCAAAAAAAAAAAAAAAAAGGCAGTTTCACAAAAATATTGACTTCCTATCTCCCCGAGGGTTTCTGGTATTAGTTTGCTATAAGTAGCTCATGATTTAGAGTACAAAGGCATTTCCAGAATGCATGTTTAACAAAATGACATAGCAGATAATTGAAATTTATTTGCAATTTTCAAACTACAATAAACACAATTCTCCTTTTCTTTCATTAATAATCGCACGGCTAATGCATAGCAATCCCTCTGCAGCTTTTACAAGCAAACTTGAGCTGCTGTGCTGTAATAGCTGGAAAAGTTAATGTAGCTTGAACAAGGTTCCTAATTGTCCCTGTCTCTGTCATATTTGTCTACTTGAATGGTCCTAAATACCACAGCGATTAATTACTACAGAGCAGGTATTACAAGATGTTATCATCCTTCCCCAACTGTCTGGGTGAATGGAGAGAAGCAGGAAACTGTGCCAGTGTTTCATCTTTGCTCTTCCTGTAAGGCACTTTAACCAGAAGATTTAACGTGTCAAAGTTAACTGCGTTCTCTAGCAGATATTCACATTCTAATTAAAGATTAAGAACGCAGTACATTACACTGTGATTTGTCATACATGGCTTGTTAAATAGGAAACCTACCGGGATTCCCTAACATTTCATAAACATTATTCAGGGCTTTTAATGTGGGCAAAGAGAAAGATGATTCGATTGCGTTGCAGTATGGAAAGCAGGTTGCCCTCTGCCCACCCTCCACCCAGCCCCCAATAAATCACAACATCAGACAACTTGGGCAGTTGGGAAACAGTCTTGTTGCGGAGATTTTGTTCAAACCGTGAATCAACTCTGGTTTGTCTTGGGTGGCAAAGGGGAGAGCTTGGTTATCACGCCTCGGCAATTTTTTTTTCTTTTTATTACTTTTGCTTTCTGCTGTCAGCCAAGTACAGGAAGAGTCTTTGTTTGAATCTGAGTGCCAAAGGACGGCAGGAAGACGAGACAGTATTTCTACAGCAGCCTGAGCTTTCTTCTCGTCCTCATGGCCTAATCGGCACCATTTCCAGCACTAGTGGCCCAGGACTGGTTCACCTTCTCTGATTGCCTGAGGGGTAAATTAATGAGGTTACCGAGACACTGAACATTTGCATATCCACAGATGCTTATTAGGTAGACGGTGAATGCCAGGTGCACTGAATTTGGAGGATATAGGATTTGTTAAGAATTAACATCTTTCCGCTCCTTAGAAAAGGGGTGTTTTGTCACTAAAAATAAGATGCAGGCAAAACTCCTGCTTAATAACTCTGAATAATTACACTAGAATAGAAAGCCAAGGCAAAGGAGGGCCTTGCCTGGAAGCAGCAGAGAACCCACCGGGCTGCCCTCATTGCGGGGAGACCCGGATGCGGTGGTCCCAGAGCATAAGATGAAGCGAATGCTTTGCTCTGTTTGGAATGGGGGCCTTAATTATGCTGGTGGCCTGCACAGCGGAACACGATGCCATCATCCCGAATGCAAAATTATCAATTGAAGGAGACCTTTACATTTGTAAATATTGTTATTGACTGGTCGCCAATCCAAGCTGGAGCAGGGGAGAGCTTTGCTAAGAAAATGATGTCCAAACCCGAATCACAGAATTAGTCTTGCCTGTCTCTCTGAGGGCCATGGGTTCCATCCTTGGTGATTTCTGCTGGGGCTGTGTGGAGGCACATTGTTTGTATCTCTTTATTGGGAGAAGTCTTCTGGTGCTCTGGGCTGTGGCTTGGAGACTCCTTCTTCAGAGCTTCAATGGGCAGATTTCATATTCCTGCCGTCCTTAGGAATACTTCGCAAAACAGAATCAGGACTCTCCATGTTTTTCAGAGCCCTGTGCGGGGGTGGGGTGAGAGCCTGCCTGGCCTTTTTGCTATCATTTTACACAGGTAGGTTTTCTTGCTTTCGATTTCTTTTTTCTTTTCCTTTTTTTTTTTTTTCCTCTTTAAAGAAAATGATTGGCAGCACTCAACCTCAAGGAACTGATCTATCAAAATCAAGCTGAGATAAGTATTTCTTTGAGAAATAATATATATTTACCAACAGGCTCTATTCTGCCCCCTTGTTTCCCTATACCTGGCACACTTCTTCCCTCCCTGGTCAGGCCAGTGATAACCCTGTATTAAGAACATAGTCACTGTGTCTGTATGTATACATATATTTTTTTCAAAGATTCCCTGATGCACATTCTAGATCTATTTTCCAGTCCCTTTTCTTGATTTGAAAAATATTTCCAACATCTAAAGAGCATTTTGTGAGGCTCTCCCCCCATTTTTAAAAATAGCTTCTAAATATGAATGAGTTAAGTATCTTCCCAGAGAAAAGTCAAAGGGTCTTTATTTCCATCTTGCATCAGGCTTAAGCTTTTCATTTATTTTTTCGAGGTTCAGAGGTAGAGTCATTGTCAGAACAACCCCCCCAGAAATAATCTGCACGTGTTTTAAAATTCCATTTGTTTTCTCACACAAATTGTTGATGCATTCAAAAATATACAGAAAAATCACCATTTTTCAATGTGGCAGAGTTGTAACGAGGCACCTGTATATTTTCATAAACCAGAGTATTTCCGATTTACTACTATTTGTGGATAATATTGTATAAGACATTTAAAAAGAAAAACGTATTTCACCCCGAAAGGGCCTGCCTGAAAACATACACTGCAGTAAAATCACTGGAGTCCGGGTTTTTTGTCACACAGGCAGAGCACAGATTTTTTTGATTATGTAGATTTCTTTTCCTACCGCAGTTTCATATGCAAAGCATGCCGAGCCCCATCCGTGCTATCTCCTAAAGCAGTCATTCTGAAACCCAATCTGGGGACAGTGCAGACTAAATAAAATTTCATTTTGATTTGGCCTCCCGCTGCGAATGGGACTGCTTTGTCTCAGCCGACAGAACGAGCGAGCCAGAAAGGTACGTCCTGTTTTGCATGGCTGACGGTGTGTCTTGCGGCTCCCGGGCAGGCCGTCCTGCATCCTGCATCCTGCTCGGGCGGGCTCCCAGCTCCTAGACTCTGCTGTCTTTCTCTTTCCCCTTCCATGGCTCCCGTGCTGCCTGCCTCTACCTGCAGGGCAGAGTCGTGGCAAACCCACACCGATGGTTTACTCTGGCATATGCTTAATAGCTCGCGTGGTTGTTTGCGTTTTTCTCACTGTCTTTGTTGTTGGGTTGTTTTTTTTTTTTCTATTTTGGTTTTTGTTTTGTTTTGCTTTCCCTGCACACATTTGTTCTCCCTGTGTCTCAAGGTGTTGAATGCCAAAATCTGAACGTAAAGGAAAATTGTGTAATGTGGCTAGGATGCTCCAGAGATTTTCCTGGAAGATTTTATCATGCTGAATTTTATTGTAAATTGGAAGCTGCGTTGAACAGCTTTGAAAGACTTTAGTTTTCATGGCCCTTTTGAGCCTCCTTGGCAGAAAAGCGATCGCCCATTTTAGGGAAAGGGGAAAATAGAAAATAAAGACTCTTCCAACAGGACTGAACTGTTTTGCCATCTTGGTATGTTTCTGTAAAATGCGTTGTGGTGTCTGCCTGAAGAGCTGCAAAATATGACTCTATTTTAAAGATGACCTTCATGTGGAGTCATCTCACGAGAGGCTGGATTTTGTCAAAGCCTCCCATCCCCCCCTTTTGGAGAATGTATTGGCAATCGGGGAACAACCTGCTGTGATTTCCTCAGAAGAAGCTTTAGATACAAATGGCGATGTGCCAGGGAGGCTGACGGTGGGAGGAACTCAGTTTTCAAGCCCAAATTTCTCCTTGGAATTGTCGTTGCCCTTGACCAATTCATACGGTACCATGAGCGAAAGAAGATCTTCCCTGGTTCATGTATTGGCATAGCAGTAATATAAACTAAATTATAGCAAGTTGGTAAAGATGGGTATAAAACAAATGAAAAAATAAATTGCTTAAGAGAAGAGCAGGGAGGGACTGCTCTCTGACTCTGGGTTCAGCATGAGTAATTCCACAGAGGAGAGAGAAGTAGAAACACATGCTAATTCGCTTCTTAGGGGTCTCATCCACCCACTCCCCCAGAAGTAGAAACAAAACGTCATGCAACTTTGTAGAGGGTCAGAAATTAACTTTTTAGCCCCATCCTGTTGCAGTCATCCCAGTGTGCTGTGTCCTCTAAGAGTCGTTCTTGATGCCATTTCTGAAATTCAATGGGTGAGGTCTTTGCCATTACAATAAGTTGTCCTTTTATCACTACATCTCTAAGTTCACTATTTTGCACCTGTTGGCCAAAAGCCTTGGGAAAGGAGATTCATCAAAAGCTTTCATAAGTTGTTGAGAGCCCCCTCTTGTCATGTACAACAGGTTGAAGAACAAAGTTAAAGAAGACATTGAAGAAACAGTAGCCTGAACTCAGCACAAGGTGTTGTCTGATAAAGGTGGCACCATCCTCCTTAGAAAAAGGAAGATGGCGGTGTCCAGTGGGACGGGCAGTGTTTGGTTAGACAGGGGTATAATTTCTAGTATCACCGGAGAGCTTGTCTTTTTGCTCTAGCCTCACTATCAGAGTTGCTTGGTTATTTTAGAGCTATTAGTTGATGAGATTAAAAAGCCCAAATTTGCTTTTTGTCTAATTTGTAAATGTTTTCACAGGGCCACTTATTGACGTTATAGGGACTTTTCTGATAACTAAGTGAACGCTTTAATAAGTAAAATCCACTATGTTGCCTCATCAGCTTTTTAAAAAATAGTTATTTAGTAAGGATAAAATACTTTTAAAGAAACTATCATGCGTCCAGAAAAGAGGGGATATAGGTACACATATAGCTGATTCACTTTGCTGTACAGTAGAAACTAACACAATATTGTAAAGCAACTATACTCCAGTAAAAATTGAAAAAAAGAAACAAAACAAAAAACTATAATGTGAACACTAGTTTTGAATAACAAGGTACTCATGGAGGTTTTATTTCTCCATAAAAATAAATGTTTCTATCATATGGGAATATATGTTTATATCATGCATTTGCATATATATATAAATATATAAATATATAAATATATAAATATATATATATATATGAAGAGGATGAGAGAGAGAGGGAGATTGAACCAATTATGCTATTAAAGAGAGTCACAAAGCTTATCTTGAGGATAAAAACAATAAATATATCTAGCAGACAAAATTCTACACTATGGTTTGACTTACCATATACATGTAATAATCACCAAAGGTTAGCGTTAAGACATAGGATGTTTTTATTTGTTCATGTCTTCATCTTGACCTCTGTCTGTGGAAGGCACATTATTATAGTAAGATTTAACCTCTCAGGTGGCTTGGGGAGATGACCTCAATGGAGAATGGATGCTGCCTCAGCATCAGTCTCTTCATCCCAGTCTTCTGGTGACTGCCATGCCTGTTGGTCTTCATGTTTCAGCTCATGTTTTCCATAAACATGATAACTCAACATGTCTGCAAGTCCAGACTATAATTGGTAGAAATATTGGAGATAATGACCGAAATGGTGGTTCTTGGCATGTGAGTTTAGTTTATAGGTATTTTATTTGGTAATATTTGTGATAGCCATAATCTGACCTTCCTTTATTTCACTCTCTGGATCCCTCTACAGGTAAGAGAAAGATAGAATACTGACTGGAGTTAAATGTAAATTGTGGCCAAACACAGAGTTTTCTGTTTTCTGCTGACCCCTCCTAACTCTTGGGAAACAGTGGGTACCCTAGAAATCTTTCCTGAGGGGATAAATGAGCGAATGGATGACCCAGGTTGAGCACAGGAGGAGAGAAACAGGAGAGCTTTTTCACTCCTTGGAGCCCATCTCCTTACTACCTAGAGGTCATCACACATGGAGGGAGGAGATTTGAAAGCCACCTAGTCTCCACCTGGGGCCCATGGGCTTCCTAGGCATGCAAATCCACTGAAAATACATTTTTCCAAAAAAAAATAAATTACATGACATGCTCACACAGGTCTAAATAGAACCCCCAAATGCTAAGGATCTAAGAGTGTAAGAAGACATAGCCAGAGAACAGTCACAAGTGGCAGGAGAGGGAAAATCATAACATTCTCCGATAAGGTCAGTATGAAAATAAGAAAAGAAGTTCAATTTATTTACACTCCGTAACTACTCCCTGGTTACAAAGAAAGCATACAACATACAGAGACTAAAAAAGAGCAGTATTTAAAAAAAAAAGACAGCTATGTGGAAAGTTCATTTTACATTTCTGTAGGCTTGGGGATGGAAAACCAAAACAATAAAGAGAATGCAAGTCAGAATCCAGACACTGGGCTCTGGTGAGGTACCACTGAAAATAACACCTTTGGACTTATTTTTCAAAGAATCACTCCAGACCTGGAATAAAACCACTTATGTTGTTTTAATAAAACTAATTATATTTAACAGAAAGGCCATTTACTGTATCAATCTTAATATGGAAAAAATTCTCTGCTATTTCAATGTATGTGATAATAATAAAGGACATCCCTGATCCAGAAACTACATGAAGAGCTGTGAACATTTAGATTTTCTGTGAAGACTTAGGTAACCTTGGAAAATCCCCACAGTACAACAGATTGGGGAAGAGATTCAAGCAAGGTTAGTCCTTGGACAGTTTGACATCTAAATCTACTGTTGGAAGAAGACTTCAACTTGTCCTATGAAATCAAAAGTTGTATGGTCAGAGAAGCTCTGTAAACTGTGATTTCATGCACATGGAAATAATCTTAGACTTCAATATTTTTATCTCACGAAAATGTCTGGCAAATTTTAACGACCAGAATAAAGGACCTGAGTGTTAAAGGTAGAGCAATAGATATTCTCCATACAAAGCTCGTCCTGAAAACAACTGAAGAATTGATATAATGTTTCTTACAAATCCCACATCACAGTGGCCATTGCCTTGTCAAGTGATTAGGCAGAGGGAAGCCCTGTGGTTGAGCTTCCCTAGCTGCTCCTGGTTATTTAATGGGTGGGTGCTGCTGTCACAGGGCAAGACAGCCACACGGCCAAGACTGGGGACAAACCACTGGTCACTGAGCTGGATTGATCTCAGGACAGGGACATGGGGTTCTCCAGATGGAGAGGTAAACTGAGGTCATATCCACAAGAGGAGTCCTGTGCCCTCCCCTATCATTCTGCCCAAGACAAAATGAAGAATCATGAGTTCACCAGCTCTGGATCCTTCCAGGAATGCAAGCAGACATCTAGAGACCAGAGAGAGAGTGGACTCAGCCAGGAGAGGACCAGAATATGATACAATTCTTACTTTATCCCCAAGGCCAGCAGGATGCATAAATTGCACCCACCTTTCCCATCACTAGGATGTCATCTTAGGAGAAGAAGCAGGGAAGGAGTAAACACCTGAGATTGGTCTTTCTATCCAAATGGAAGAATGAACACCAACTGAGAAAGATGGCTTAAATTATCAGGACTGACAGCTCCAAACTTGATTGGACATTTGATTAATTTCTCTCCCATACCCTCGCTCACTACCAACTGAGGCCTCAGGAAGAAGCCGAGATGAGCTGCAACCAAATTAAGAAAATAAATTATATTTTCACTTCATATACAAGTTGCATTCTCACTGAAATTTTGCAACCACCTACACTCGAAAGATCCTAGGTTTTCACATAAAGATCTACCCTCGATGACCCAAGGAAATGTTACAAATTCGATATGCCAATCTCAGAAAAAGGGGGGAAGTAACATTGAAGAAGTGTTGGCTGCAATATGTCAAATTGATCTTCTTCCAGACCTGCCACACAATATAGCTTCAACTCCAGAGGGTTAGACCTCTCTTATGCATGGATTTCTCAGAGAGATTTCTCCATCTCTGGGAGGAATCCCTGATGCAGAAGGGTGGGGCCCCAGGTGCCCTGCAAATTTCCTGAGTCCAAATCTCTGACTTAGTTCATGGGCCAGTCTCCACAGGAGCTCACATAGAGCCGGGTTCTCTCTCCCAGGAATTTAACGTTGGAAAAAGAAATGCCCACTTGCTGAGACCTGTTGGAACTCGGTGACATCAATACTGACACAGCAGAAGACAGATGAATTTTATGCATCGTTCCAGAAGACCTAGATTCAGCCACCTTTGTGCTCCTTCTGCAGACAAGATTCATCAACTCCTCACGTTTGATGCCTTGAAATGCCACAGTGTTATTAGCCAATCCCCCTCTTCTGCTTACGTTTTCTAGAGTTTATTTCTCTTGTTTCCAACTTAAAGAGATCTTATGTGCTGCTAGCAAATATGGGAACAGGAAATTCTTAGAAATCAATGCAACATCCTAGACATTCAACCATGTGGCCTAAGGGAAGAAGTATAACGAAGAACACTCAGTCTTAGACTTGTATCCATGTAGTGAAACTGAAATGTTGTTGAATCTGGTAACAGTTACAAATGTTACAAATGTTCATGATGTCAACCAGAAGTTTTCTAGAAAGGCACATAAATATCTTCGGGAATGGCAATAGTTTACATTACGAGGATGCCATCTTAGAGGATTAAGTGTTTCAGGGTACAGGGTATAGAATAACTTTCCAAAAGTTATGCAATATTCCTTCTGCTCCATTGACTTATATATTCAGGTAAAACATGTAACAGGGACCACAAATGTAAGCAGAAAACTAGCTTAAAATTCAAGATAAAAGTCAAAAGAATCAAGAAGTATCACAGCATTCAAGGATAGAGTCAGAACCAAGTTGCTACTACAGGGATCTAGATACAGTAGGGATCTAATTATTTCTCTAAACAGAGACCAGGGGGCTGGTGTTTTCAAACACTGGAGGAAAATAAATGGAAATCTCAATTTTTTAAAACATATATTATTTTGAAGGTTTTCTACTAAAACACGGTCTTTGACTTTACCAGTAAATCAAGTTGGTGAAGTGGTCTAGATATAGAAAAGAACAGTGAGTGGTATGAATGAGACATAAATTAAGGCTTAGTTTTCACGTGCAGAATTACTCTGCTGTAATATTTTATATAACCATGCAGTAACCCAAATTATTCGCACTAATATTGATGGTTTTATTAAATTAATGATTATTGATAGACAATACATTATCAATCAGTGTTTTTGTCAAACAGGAAAACACTCTGTTAGTTCATGACATGCAAGGATACTATTACAAAAGAACTAGAATAGAAGTAGATAACTTTGGGGAGAAAAGTCTTCATCCAATTGTCTTAATGGTTTGTTCTGTGTCTGTGTAAAGGGCAAAAGAAGGTGAAGTTAGCTATACCATTACCACCCGCCCACCTTAAGAATGCATGTATTCCCCTTTAGTCTATTACAGACTGCTGTGTTTTTCACTTATAGACTTTTTTTTTTTTTGCTTATTAAAAAAATACTTAAATCTTTTACCATTAAAGAATGCTTTTAAGGAGAACGGTGTATATGGAAACTGACACATTTTTCAAAGAAGAAGTGACTATCTGTGGTCTAGCTAAATGGTAACTGAGAGGGTTTTGGTTTTGGTTTGTGCTTTTGTTTTTGTTTTTATTTTCCAGCAATCTATTAGTATTTGGAGAGCATAAACATTAATGAGGGCGAAGTGCTCCGTGGAACAAGGGGATAGGGTTTGGAGTAATGGGATGAAATTAAGAAAAGGGAAATTTAGGTTGATTACCAATTACCAATTGAAAATCTTCTTAATGTTGAGGTCTATTAAACTGTAGGGTAATCTTCCAAGGGAAGTGGTGGGACTCCCGTTGCTTAGAAGTTTAAAATTAGAGTGGACAGCACACCATCAAGGATACCCCGTGGTGAATGATCCGCCCCATTGTGTGGAATGAGCCAGTTCACCTTGGTTGCCTCTATAGGCTCAAGCTTCCACATGACCTGGGGAGAGAAGGGAAGAAAAACAAGCCCAGCCTGTCCCACACAGATCTACCATGCCCAAGTGACTGGGGAAACAATTTTTAAATATTTCTTCTGCTTTTCATCTACAACAGTCTTCCTGACACTTCGATAGAAACAGCTCTTTTGGCAACAAAAACATTCCCAAGATGTGTTTTCCATGTAGGAAGCTGACTTCTTTCTGAGACTCAGAAAAGCCAGTATCTTGTGTCATGTGGTGCTCCACTTTTCAGTAAAGTAAAACTCGGAGCAACCAGGCAAATAATACTTTAATAATATGGCTATCACGACATTGGTGGGTGTATATGTTCCCTCATTCTTGAAAGACAAAGAGATGGAGGGAATGAGAAAGGGAGCTAGAGGTTGAGAGAGGACAGCAATTGATGAGCATTGCACTGTGTTCCACGGTCCTATGAAAGTTGATAGCACCGATTACATGAAAATAATGGTTATTTCCTTCTGTTCCCTGGGAACCCATCATGGTACCTGGAAGTCCATTTCAGAAAAAGGGTCATTTCTGGAAATTAATGTGTTAGAGAAGATACAGTTATAGCTTCCAATTTTAATGAAGTAGTACTTCATACTCTTTGATAGGCGTTCTGTCAATCATAATAAAATAAGAAAGAAGACTATATCCACATGGGATTAGTCTCCTCAGAATCTCTTTCTATTCTGGCTTAAAAAGAACATGCCCAGCCTCACAAATGCCAGAAAGAAGAGAGGCACAAGATAATAAGCATCTCTCTATAAGCTGCTGAACCGAGTGGACAGCGGGAGTTAAGAGTGTTCCATCAGAACGATGGAAATCAGACATCCAAAGCCTAATATCCCTCAGTGCTGGAGGTGGAACACAGGAGGCTAACTGTCATGGGAAGGTGAGAGCAGAGAGAGCTTTTGCCCTGAAAGTCCGTATTGGGCAAAACCAGGCAGTCTGGGTTTCCCTGGTGGCACAGTTGTTGAGAATCTGCCTGCCAATGCAGGGGACACAGGTTCGAGCCCTGGTCTGGGAATATCCCACATGCCGTGGAGCAACTAAGCCCATGTGACACAACTACTGAGCCTGTGCTCTAGAGCCCACGAGCCACAACTACTGAAGCCTGCCTGCCACAACTACTGAGCCCACACGCCTAGAGCCTGTGCTCTGCAACAAGAGATGCCGCGACAGTGAGAGGCCCGCGCACTGTGATGAAGAGTGGCCCCTGCTTGCCGCAACTAGAAAAAGCCCTCGCACAGAAACGAAGACCCAACACGGCCAAAAATAAATAAATAAATTTTAAAAAAACAGGCAGTCTCTCCAACAGAGTAGAAGGTCAACACACCCCACTCTTCCTTCATCTTCACTCTTTAACTTTCTAGTGACTAACAGTTAAAAAGTTATCCTTGGTCTTCAGCAAAGAGAATTTGGGGCGAGGGAAGATAAATATAATGCAGGGTTTCAATTTCTCTTCCAAAAATGATGCCTGCAAGAAGTGAGAGAGTTCAGAGAAAAAGATCAAAAGGGTACCTTCCACATTATGTGCCCTGTCCTAGTTTCCCATCCCTTCCTCATGGTAAATTCCTTCCGTGTTTATGAGTTAAATGTTTTACTTGATTACAAAATCACTATAGTCGAAGTCAGTCAATAGAAATATCTCACTCCTACCAACTGGTTTCACACATGAAATGAACATTTCCCAGAAAAAAAAAATGATTATGACATTTTTCCTCCGTTGGGGAAAACTTCTTCAGAAACTCGTGACTGTACAGGAGGAAATATATGCTTCCAAATTCAGACACTTCCAGGCAATCCATTACTGTGACTTGTTGCTTGAAATAGATCCATGTGCTGCTTATTTAACAACAATGCTTTTTGGAGAGAACCTGGATCCTCAAGAGTCTGGGCAATTGGCAGATGTGTCCTGAGCCCTGGGCTACAGCCGCGGCCCAGAGAGCGGGGCCGCTGACTGTGGTCCCCTCTAGAGAGCCGATGCTGGCAGCACAATTTTTATCTCACCAGCCAAAGAAAGGTGATACCAACTTAGAGGGGAGGTACAAAAACACTATGTCCATTTTCTTTTCTCTCTTTTGGCCACGCTGACAAGAGAGGTTGATAGGTGAAAAGCTAAACTTTCTAGTTAAGGAAATAAGTGATGTGATTTCATGAAAGTGATTGTTTCCAGTCAAGAGTCTAGCCTGGTAAGGAACGCGTGTGCGTGTGTCCTGAGAAATCACCAAATTGCCAGTTAGGGTATCTTAAAGTCAAAATATGGAACCTGAGCGATGTTATTCATCTGAAATAAATACCAAAACGTTTTCACAACAGAAAACTACTTCTGAGAAATGTTCAAAGTCACTCACATCTACCTTGAAAACTGAGCGTGAACCGTATTCAAATATCCACACGCTCACTTCTTAGGTTCAATTACAGGATGCTTTTTTTTTTTTTTTCCTAGACCCAAACATTGCAATTTACTTTTAAGATAATAATACTTTATATGTAAATATAATTTCAAAACACTTTCATGCACATTATTTCATTTTATCTTTTAAGAAATGTTCCATTATGGGCTTCCCTGATGGCGCAGTGGTTGAGAGTCCGCCTGCCGATGCAGGGGACACGGGTTCGTGCCCCGGTCCGGGAAGATCCCACATCCGTGGAGCGGCTGGCCCCGTGAGCCATGGTCGCTGAGCCTGCGCATCCGGAGCCTGTGCTCTGCAACGGGAGAGGCCACAGAAGTGAGAGGCCCGTGTACCGCAAAAAAAAAAAAAAAAGAAAGAAAGGATGATTTTTTTTTATTGGGAATAGAAATTAGAGATATCCCAGTAGTACTCTTTGCTTTGTTTATCAGCAGAGTGTTGAGATTCTGGTCTTTTCAGGTGATAATTTCTGTTGCAGTCAATCTCCTGGAGTCCTGGCTTCTAGTTATTCATCTGGGAGCCCCACTTGCACACTAGTCAGACAGTCCTGGCTGAAGCAGGACTGGGTTTGTGCTTTATCTCTCTCCCTCTCGATGAGATCATTTCCCAAACTTTAACAGCTAGTGCTTTAAACGACTCCCTCATGCATTCATGCTCAAGGCCCACGATCTAAGAAGGTTCCAGTAGCTTTGCTCTTCCTTGAAAACATTTTGCAGAATTCCTTCCACAACTGTGAGATAACACACGATCCCTGAAGAGCATCAGGCAAAACCAAGAGAAAAAACACAAGGTCTGCGTTCACTGTGCACAGGTCTGTCTGGCGGGGGTTCTGAGACATTTCTCTGTGGGCTCTGAATCTGGGTGGGGTGGGAAGGAGAGAGCTCGATGCTGGGGCCTGTGAAACCCTGTGTCCAGTTCGGCAAAGCCCTAGGGTTAGCCAACATTCCAGCACTCTGAGTCAAGCTTGGCTGCAGCCGTGGGACGTACAGGCAGACCGGATGAGGAAGGGAACGCATCCGGGTTGAGGGTCACTTCCAAGGTCAAGCACGAATCAGCATTCAAACCACGTGTTCCGACTTCATGCTGTTCCTCAGCTTAGACCCTGCTTAACTTAGCCAAAACATGTACTCCTACTTTGACTGACAGGGAGGGTTTGAGTTAATACTTCAAAAGCAAAGGAGAGAGCAGTTTAATCATACTGAAGCTCAGAGACTGTGACTTCGTCAACTTTATATTCCGACCCCATCCTGGCACCCCACTAAATTAAGAGGCATGAGGGCAGGTGTGAGGGAGGGAGCACATGGCGATGGGAAAGATCTGTGAATTAAAAACTGGTTTGCAAATAAGTCCAAAAAATATTATGTAATTCCACTGATAAGATACATATATAGATCTTACTTTATTTTGCCATATATAATACCAGAAGCCCCGAAAAAGGGCACGTTGTGTAAGAGATCTTACAGGTCTCTCATCTTAAATCACAACTGGCATCAGTATCAACTGGTCATTTGTGGGGTCACGTAAATATGAACCTGTGGGAGCCCTTGTTAACAATGGTTAAGAATTTGAAGAGGATGACCACAGAGGCTTAAACCAGGCAGGTGTGAAGGCACAGGTCCCACGGACCCGTGAAGGGGACCTTGGTGGGCACTGAATTTCTGCGTGTTATCTGGTTCTGCTTCAAAAGGCCCAGATTTCAGCTCAGTGTGAAGAGAAACTATCTTAACAATTAGGCTGTTTACAAATAGAGCACACGGCTTTGTTAAACAGGCTTTGCCCTTCAGTGGAAAGTTCAAACAGAACCTGGAAGACCATCTGTCAAAGATGTTGAAGGAGAGATTGATTCCTACATTAGGACAGAGCCAGACTTGACTTTAGATGTCCCGTTTCATGCTACGAGTCTGACAATTTTCATCTTCTTCAAATTTTTGAAAGGAACCATTTCATATGATTCATTAATACCACCTAGGAGAGACACCAAAGTTCTTGACGCTTTCACTGTTAAGGGATAATCTCCATGCCATAAAATCTTGGCATTATGATCATTTGACATAAGTAAAGGTAGCCAAAGATATCTGGGTTCCATGAGCATTTACATGACTCCACTCAGCATGGAAGAAGCTTGTTAACAAACATGAAAGACAGCCAAGGCAGCTTGGGTATTTCAAGACTTCAAAATCCATGTGTCCACCAGTGCTACGCAAATCTGATGGTCCTTTCACCCACAGCTATCACAGCCAACTCTTTCTGGTCACTGTAAATCTTCATATAATTGTGGTGTCATTATACGGAGAAGCTAAGGTGAGAAGCTACTAAGGAAGTATTTGAAATGTCGAAGAAGCCATAATACTGAAATGCAAATTAAGATGATGCTGCCAAGTTAAAAAGCAGCAAATGCGGAATCCCATGCCTCCCTGAGTTGATCAACCAAGAAACCAGCCCACACAGAGAGTCCAGCAGAAAAACTCTTCAGATTCTCGGCTCCATTACATTCAAGGACCAAAACAAGAAGGGGAAAAAAAGGGAACTACCAAGGTCTTATTGTTTTACCTGAGTAACAGAATCATTAACGGTATTAATATCTTATATTTTTATTTATCTTATATTTTTATTCAGTCCCTCCAGGCTGTTCAACTACTTTAAGTCTACTTAACGTTGGTTCAATGTAGTCTGGCTGGCAGTCAGATGGACTTGTTCCTGTTTCCTTCCAGAGCTCCCATTCAGGAGCGTTTGCCATTGCCATTTTGTTAATCACATAAGTATGGCATTGGTTTCTAGCATCCTGGATTTTTGTTGAGCAAAGCAGCATGGTGTATCAAAGGCACGTCAAGAGATGTGACGTAAATGGAAATCGCAGAGTATCATAATGCAGCACAACAGGTGCACAAAATAGATGTTCAAAATGGTTTCTATTATTTGGCTTTTTTGGAATCAAATCAGAATCAAGAACAATAGTGGCCATTTCAGATAAATTACTTCTGCACATTCTTGCAGATTGAGCAGCTGTAAAGGAGAGGAGGGGGGAGTTGGGGATGCTGGCTGTTTAGAAGGTGGATGCAAATACATTTGTAATGTGTATACAGTATATGCAGTATATTAAATTTTTGCCTTTCATGTGCCATGATAAAAGTAGTTTCCTTTCCAGGATTGCATGTTTCATTAATACCACATTTTAATAATTAAACAGCACAACTCTAGAGGCAATAGCTAAGATAAAAGTTTGCAGACAATCCATTATTTTTCTCAGACAGCCCTTCTGAAGAGCCCGTGGAGATGTGGTTTAATGATTTAAGTTCCAAAATGGGTTGTTTAATAAAATCTTGGGTGCTTATGGAGTTTGGTTCTAGCGGGCAGTGTCTTTTGTCAGGTGTGGTGTTATTAATGATAGAAGATGGGGTGAGAGGCCATCTCTACATCATTATGCACTTCAGCCCACTCTCTGGCTATTTCTGTTGCGTTACAGTTACTATTTGTAATTCTTAATGTTGGGAAGGGAGAGGTTTGTTGTCTCTTCAGTACTCTCTGTTAGCGTATTCTATTTTATTAGACGTAATTCCGAGGGAGAGGGGCAAAGGAAAGCAGACACTGGTTAAGGGGGATACATAATTGGGTGTAGTGGGATTAAACTGTTATTAGCGTACACTCCTAATGGATGCCCCATAAAGAACCCATGGCAAAGGCATTAATGAGTGATGAAGGAAGAGCAGGCAAGCTGAACAGTGTTTCCATTCCTGAGATCCTACTTACACACAAATTGTTTAGTAACCACTCGAAGGGCACACCAGACCCCTGATGTATTTAAGCAGAGCAATTTTCCTCCAGAATTATCTGTTCGTTTTAAATCTGTGACTTCCAGTCTGCAGCATCTTTCTCACACCCCAACCCTAGTACTTAGCTTTGCTCGCTCCAACAGCGAGCCTCGAATAGCAAAAGAGAATTTGTGAGAAACTTAAATCTAATGGAGAAATATATAAATGTATCTACCAACCTGGCGTCTTCTTTGATTTTAAAAAAAAAAAGCAAGATATGTGAACACTAATGCCCCCAGGTGATGGGAGTGGGAAATGAGAAATACGTTGAAGAACATGATGTTTTTAGATATAAATGTTCGAATGTTAAAAAAACAAGGTCAAAAGTGAAAATTGCAGTGTGCTATTCTGTTAAACTTAAAAAAAAAAGTCAGAGCCAGCATCCTTTCGTCGTGGTCCTTGTCGTTTGTGGTGTTGCAGGTAAAACTCAAAGAGAAAGTGAAAGTGTGGAAGGTTTCACAGATTTAGGTTTCACGTGAGTTAGATCACGTGCTTTAATGTATTGGATGGATTACTCTCTGGTATAAGTGTGTATCTGACAGATTACTTTCCACTTAAATTGTGTAAATATGTATAATAAATGTTTCCTCTTTATATTGTTTTCATTCTTTTCTCTCTCACAATAGAGTGGGGTTTTCCCCAACTTAAAGAAACATATTAGAGATTTGATGACTGCAGCAGAGAAGCCAGAACACATCATTTAGGGTTACTTTTGTGGGATATTTTTCAAACCTCACAGATTTTTGATAAAACTTTTATCTAAGAATTACTACTACACCGTATTGTACATTCATAGCAGTGAACGTTTGTAAAGTGCTTCCCCCCTCCAATAAAATCATGTATTGAGGATTATTTGAGGCTTCTGTATTTTAAAGTTTTATAAGAATTAGTGCTTGAAACTCTGTTCAATGGTAACGTTTTGAATAATATTCTTTCCCAAGTGAATATATTTTTAAAACAATTTAGATTCCATGGCTGGCTGTGTTTTCTATAAATCCTCTCTACCTTTCTTCTGTGGAAGTCTGTCCAGCTTTTGTAACTTTACAACTTGTTTGTAAAATATGAAGGAACAAAGAATGGTATTCGATGGAAACTCAGCTACCTCCCGAAATGGAATGTTTATGTAAGCAATTTCACACTATAAGGTTTACAGTTAAGGTAGCCCACATCCAAGATCTAGGATTTAACCTTCCAAAGATGCACAGTTTCATTTTTTGATGTATCTTTTCGCTTTTATAAAGTGGGTTTCGGGTTCTCATACATAAACTACCAGGCAGAGAAATAAAAAGTTCTTTGCATAAGAAATAGTATCCTAAGGTATAAGAAAACTTGGAAGTAATTTTCACTTTTTTTCCATTCGTTTTTATTGCTTTCCAAAGTGAAAACTCCATCGACTCAGAAGCCAAAGGGCCTTTTGAAAAACGCCACTTTCAGATTTCAGCCAACAGCTGAATCGACAAGGGAGGTTCTAACAAGACAGTTGCTCGCTGCCGGCTACAGTTCCCACTTTTGTCTCTTATGGAAACTAACACGGGGCAAATTGAAAGAGTGATTATTTTAAGGCTCCGCTGTCTTTCCTGATCCAGTGTCTACAGTATTTTCATAGAAAATGGGAGCAGGAAAAGCAGGGGGAGATGTCAGACCTTGTCAGTTTCAGCTGTGGTTGTTGGGCTTTTCAAACAAGCTACAGAAATCTCTGCTCTTTTTACTTTTAAAACAAAAATGTTAGTTGAACACCGACTTCACCTTTACCTGTCCTGTCTATGCTTTCCTTTTGCATTGTGATATTTAGGGAGGGAAAAAATGCACAATAGTTCATTTGGGCAGTTATGAGGGAAACTTGCGCGGCCAAAACTTTGTTCCAATAAACAACCCGTGAATAATGGATTCTCTCTAACCACGGGGCACCGTATCTGTGAATGTAACTGGTTTATCCAATTGGAGATTTATTCAGACCCTTGGTTTTCTCTGTTGTTCCCTCCCCAATGAACATTTCTTCATTTGTAAATCTCACCTTTTATGGGGTGAGACAAAAAAAGGCAGGAGGTACTATAGATAGTTGCTCAAGAAGCATACATTGTTACAAATCAAATTAAGAATTAGATTGTCTTTGCGATCTAAACTTATCCTGTCCTCTATTACTAGCTGTTCTTCAGTATTCTCTAGCGATTTAACAGAATTTAAATTTTACAAATTCAATATTTTTAACCAATTTTTGATCTCCCAATTCTGACCAATTCTTCTTTTAATCACATGATGCCTTAAATGAGTTCATAGTTTAATAACATTCTAAGACCTCAGAATATATAATTCGAGAAAGGAATGGGGTTTTTTTTGAGTGCCTTATGTTATCATGAAAGGGAGGTCTTATGATTATGTTATGATAGCATCTATTATTATTATGTACTTACTATGTACCAGGCACTTAGCATGCATTGTCCCAATTAATTCTCCCAGAAACACTTTGAAGTAGCTACTATTATCCTTATTTCACAGATGAGAAAGTGAGGGCTAGCTGAAATAACTTTCCAACGGGAAAGAGTAAGAGCTGGAACCATAAGCAAACCCAGGCCTCTCTGACTCAGAACACATATTCTTGACAACTTGCGCTGCATCACAGTTTTAACCTCTGCTTGCTCACACGGGAGAGGGGAGGGTGGGACATGCCATACAATGATTGCCCACGTACTGCTTGCCGGTGTAGACAAACAGAAGACCCCAAACTGTTAAGCTGACACATTGGAGGGCACGGTACAGATACCCATGATGGTGCTGCGGGGTAATTAGGAAGAAGGAAAGCTGTTCATAGAAAGAGCTATAAATGGAGGTTTGGTTTGTCTCCTCACTTGGAATCTCCCAGCATCTCCAGCCAGCCTCAGTGTCAGCAGTTTCCCTGAGCTCCTGCCTTGAGCACCTAGAAGGAAGTGGTTCCAGTCACCACGGCCCTTTCCCAAATCTGCCTGAACCCAGAGACCCATCTTGAAGCTGAGGGGATGGAGAAATGCAGGAGACACATGACCTTGGAGACACGTGCACCAAATCCCTGTCATCCGGGCATCTTGGACACAAAGAAGAGAGACTATGCTTACATCGGTGGGAGGGGCTGGTCCAGACATTTACTCAATTTTCCAAGGACACAATTCTCACCTACCTCCACACACACACCTTGCACAAACCATGTTTACATATAGATTCAGAGTTAGGAGTAGACCCCGGATTTAGGCTCCATCAGATCAAAATTGCCTATCTTTCTTTGATGGAGGAAGAGAAAGACATTCATCCTAAAAATCAGAGTTACTGCCATAAAGATTCAAATATCTGTGAGCTCTAACAATTGATGTACCTGTTGTATTTAAAGTATAAATGAAGACCCAAAATTATTTCCCAGGTGTAAGAAGGTGGAGGGGCACTCAGGTGTCACTAAGACATTTGTGATCCAGAGGGGAAAGCCAGAGAGATGGAGCTGCCCTTGGGTGGGAGGAGGGCAGAGCTGGGAAATCAGCCCTGCCCAATGCGAAATTGGCTTTTACGCGTACTATTCAGTGTACACGAGCGTTTTTGTCTACACTAGTTCATTTAGAAAGATGAAAAGGAAAAACCTCAGAAGTATGCTCTCTGCTTGTTACTGAAGCAAGAGGGTTTCTTCCGACTTAATTACTGAAGTAAATTGCCAAATTCTTTTCCTTCAGTAACAAAAGTCTTCTTTTAAGGACTGAACTCTCATTGATTCCCATTAGATAACACTATGTTTGAGAGACTTTCTATATATTTCTTGATAGAATCATTTTAGACCGCTAGAGCAAAACCCCAGAATTACCCTGAGTCATCCTCCAAATTAAAAATACGTAGCCTTTTCAGAGTGTAAATATCCAAAATCTCCCAACTTAAAAAATCCTCATTATTCTATAAATTTGTACTAATCTTGCTAGTATATATTTGATGGTATATGTTACACACACATACATACATACACAGACACATATACATACACATATACACAGATACATATAATATACATACACGTATACATATATACAATATACATACACACATGCATACACACATACATATCTAATGTACACACACTTAAACATGTACATGCATACATACACATATACATGCACACATATACGTGCATACACATACACAGACCCGTATATGCACGTACATATACACAATATACATACAAATACACATATACATACACATATACATCCTTTGAATTGAGAGAGGGTATGTAAGGAGTACAAGCTCTGAACCCCGAGTCAGCAATTTGGGTTTGAGTCCTAGTTTCTTATGCTCCTTGTGCCTGCATTTCTTCATGTTCCAGGTAGAGAGAAGTAACAGTACCTCTGTCCCTGTTACATGGTAAGCCCTATGGAACTGTTTGTTGAATGAATAAAATATCATTATGATGATAATTCTCCTCTGGACACCACTATCATAATTCAAGCTTATTCTATCCCAGTGAGGTGACACAGTTAATATGACATTGAATTGCAAGTCAGCCTGACCCTAAAACCCACTAAAGTACATCACCATCTTTTCCTAATTTACTCTTGTCAATAAATTTTCTTTCTATACCTACTTATTTTAAGGCTTATATTTTCTTACTTGAACTTATTCTTTATATATTATGGATGCTAATTCTTTAATGATTATATAGCTAGTTGTTTAAATTTGTATTTTGAACTTCTATTTTATGGCATCTTTATGCTATGCAAATAAATCTTGTAGTGTGTTCTTTCTTGTTGTCATTTAAGAAATACTTAAACTCTGTATCAAAAGTACATTCTCTTATATTTCCTTCTAAAATTTTTAGTTTTATTTTTCATATTCAAAGCATTTGTCCATCTGGAATATAGTTTTCATGAAAAGAGTGTGAGGTAGTATAGCACAGGGAACTATACTCAATATTATCTTTATCTGATTTTATCTTTTCAATCTAATTTTATCTTTTCAATTTCTTCTCCTTCCAGTTTTTTTCTGCACCATTTATTGACAAGCCCATAATGTCTCTCCTTATTTGTCATCCCGGCACAATATAGGGGCACCATGCTGAGCTCCTGTGTGTACACTCACACACACGTGTGTAGATGTCTGTTCCCAATCTCCCGATTCTCTTCTAGTGGTCAATTTGTTTACCCTTCCACAAGCATCGCAATGATTTAGTCACTATGGCTTTATAATAAACCTTAGTACCTGTCTTCCTCCTTTCCATTAATATTCTTTTATGAATGTATTTCTTTTGTCTACATGATTTTTAATTTCCTCTTTCACTTTTCTGCTGACTTTAGGGTTCATGTTTTTAATTATTTAAAATATTTATTTTATCATTAGAGATTCATTTTTTGTTAGCAAAACCCAGAGTATATATTCCAAAAGAAGTAGCCATTGTCATTACTCTTTTTTTTAATTGAAATATAGTTGGTATACAATGTTGTGTTAGTTTCAGGTGTACAGCAAAGTGATTCAGTTATACATACATATATATCTAATTTTTTTCAGATTCCTTTCCCTTATAGGTAATTACAAAATACTGAGTACATTTCTCTGTGCTATAAAGTAGATCCTTGTTGTTTATCTATTTTATATATAGTAGTGTATATATATTAATCCCAAACTTCGAATTTATCCCTCCCCCCACTTCCCTTTTGGTAACCATAAGTTTGCTTTCTATGTCTGTGGGTCTATTTCTGTTTTGTATATAAGTTCGTTGTATCATTTTATTAGATTCCACATATAAATGATATCGTGATAGTTGTCTCTCTTTGTCTGGCTTACTTCACTTAGTGTGATAATCTCTAGGTCCAGCCATGTTGCTGCAAATGGCATTATTTCATTCTTTTCCATGTCTGAGTAATATTCCATTGTATAAATTTTTAATTCCTGAAGTAGCCTTTTTCAATAATGCCTGTGAATGGTAGACTCTGAATCTCTGTCTGAAAATGTTTGAATTTCAACTCTAGTCTCAAATGGTTATTTATCTGTATTCTGCAGTCTTTGCTGACAGTTTGGTTATGTTCTTCCGGTCCACTTCAAATACCACTCTTTTTTTTTTTAACATCTTTATTGAAGTATAATTGCTTTACAATGTTGTGTTAGTTTCTGCTGTATAACAAAATGAATCAGCTATACATATACATATACCCCCATATCTCTTCCCTCTTGCATCTCCCTCCCACCCTCCCTATCCCACCCCTCTAAGTGGTCACAAAGCACTGAGCTGATCTCCCTGTGCTATGCAGCTGCTTCCCACTAGCTGTCTATTTTACGTTTGGTAGTGTATATGTGTCAATGCTACCCTCTCACTTTGTTCCAGCTTACCCTTCCCCCTCCCCGTGTCCTCAAGTCCATTCTCTACATCTGCGTCTTTATTCCTGTCCTGCCTCTAGGTTCATGAGGACCTTTTTTTTTGAGATTCCATATATGTATGTTAGCATACGGTATTTGTTTTTCTCTTTCTGACATACTTCACTCTGTATGACAGACTCTAGGTCCATCAACCTCACTACAAATAACTCAATTTTGTTTCTTTTTATGGCTGAAAAATATTCCATTGTATATATGCACCACATCTTCTTTATCCATTCATCTGTCGATGGACACTTAGGTTGCTTCCATGTCCTGGTTATTATAAATACTGCTGCAATGAATATTGTGGTACATGTCTCTTTTTGAATTATGTTTTTCTCAGGGTATATGCCCAGTAGTGGGATTGCTGGGTCGTATGGTAGTTCTATTTTTAGTTTTTTTTTTTTTTTTTTGCAGTACATGGGCCGCTCACTGTTGTGGCCTCTCCTGTTGTGGAGCACAGGCTCCGGACACGCAGGCTCAGCAGCCATGGCTCACGGGCCCAGCCACTCCGCGGCATGTGGGATCTTCCCGGACCGGGGCACAAACCTGCGTCCCCTGCATTGGCAGGCGGACTCTCTACCACTGCGCCACCAGAGAAGCCCTATTTTTAGTTTTGTAAGGAACCTCCATACTGTTCTCCATAGTGGCTGTATCAATTTACATTCCCACCAACAGTGCAAGAGGGTTCCCTTGACTATACTACAAAGCTACAGTAATCAAGACAGTATGGTACTGGCACAAAAACGGATACCACTCTTTATTCTGCCACCTGAGGAGTTTCCACTTTAGAACATTAAAAGAATCTTCATTAAATTATATCTTGCCTTTTTGGTGTTTGTACCCAGAGGACATTCATGGTATCTAATCTACCGTACTACTAGAGCCAGAAACCTTAGAATGCCCTTATCAGATCTTAGCCAGGTGCCATGTCGCAAGGGTGCACAATGAAAACAATAGTGAGGTTTTCAAAGACTAAAGTAGTCTTCTTAATACTATCTTTCAATCACATTTCTATATTCAATGATACATTTCAGATGTGTGTTTTTATTTCCATGTGGATTATATTCCACTTATGAAACAATATCTGAATATTTGGTCAATGGCATTTGTTGACTGTCCACAAAATTCGAAGTTTAGAAAGTAGAACACTTCAGGACAAGAACCCCACCACCCCTGCCCTGGACCCTCTGTGCACATCCTCTTTGTAGCTCTCTGGGCATTGGTGTTATCCTTGTTTCTTGTCTCTTGTTCCAAGCAGACCATTTTATCTTCAGAAATAGGATCATGTTTTACCCCACTTTGTATCTCTACAACCCAGAATAATGACTGGCATATAAGAAGAATTTTTTTTTTAATTGGGATATAGTTGTTTTACAATGTGATAGTTTCGACTGTACAGCGAAGTGGAGTTCCCTGTGCTATGCAGCACGTTCTCATTAGTTATCTATTTTATACATATTGGTGAATATATGTCAATCCCAATCTCCCAGTTCATCACACCCGCCCCTTTCCTCCCTTGGTGTCCATACATTTGTTCCCTACATCTGTGTCTCTATTTCTGCCTTGCAAACTGGTTCATCTGTACCGTTTTTAAGAAGGATATTTTGAATGCTTGCTGAATAAAGGAATAATATAGAAAGGCAGGTAGAAGCAACAGAGAGAAACCAACACAAATCAAGCAAGATTTTAAAAGCACTGCACTTATAATTATACTGAAAATGTTACTTCAGGTGGGGAAACTTTAACTGCTTGAGTTTAAACATATATTTTGGGGGGAAAGGATATTGAAACTAAGATACTTGTTTTGTAAAGAAAGAAAATGTAGAAATGCCCATGGACAGAGAAATACATTTGGGGAGTGACCTGCAGCAGAAAGGAGAGTCTAGTTCAGAAAGAAGGAGCAGTATCAGAAAAAAAGAGCTTGGTTAAGAAGCACAGCATTTCCAAACTGTAGAGGATCACAAAACAGATTCCTACTTAGGAATTCTGATTTGATTCACTTTGGAATTTGAAACTGAGATGTATCATCAGCATAACAACTATGGAATGATTTAAATATTACACATACAATAGCAATACACATTATTTGAGAACCATCCATACTGTGGCATATATCAAGAGTTTATAATTTTTTTATTGCTGAATACTAGTTCACTCTATGAATATATTACATTTTGTTTATCCATGCAACACTTTATGGATATTTGGGTTATTTTCAGTTTTTGAATATTATCAACAAATCTAGATGAACATTTGTGTACATGTTTTTGTATGGACTTATATTTCCATTGTCATTGTATTTCATAAATACATAGCAGTGAGATGGCTGGATCATATGGCAGGAGTTTGTCTACTATTTTAAGAAATACAACAATTAAACAATTTTTCAAAGAGTGGCACCATTTTACATTTCCGTCAGGAGGGTGTCAGTGCTCTAATTCATCCACATCCTCATCAGCATATGTGAGGACTAGTGTTTTTAATTCTAGCCATTTGCCTTTCTAATATGTATGCAGTAGTATCTCATTGTGATTTTAATTTGCAATCCCTGATCATTAATGTTGTTGAGCATCTTTTCATGTGCTTATTTGTCATCTGTGTATCTTCTGTGGTGAAGTGTCTACTCAAATATTTTACCCTTTTATAATTGATTTTTTTTCTTTTCTTATTATTGAATTTTGAGAGTTCTTTACTTTCCAGAAAGAAGTCTTTTTTCAAATGTTTGCTTTGAAAATATTTTCTTCAGTGTGTGGCTTGGCTTTGCTTCTTATTAATAGTGTCTTTTGGAGAGAGGAAATTTTCAATTTTGATGAAGTCCAATTTAAATTTATCACTTTTTTTTTCTTCTATGGATAGTGATTTTGCTGTTGTAGCTAAGAAATCTGTACGCTGGCAAAGTCACAGAGATTTTTCTCTTGTGTTTTCTTCTAGAAGTTATACAGTTTTAGGTTTCACATTTAGGTCGATGATACATTTTAAGTTAATTTTTTCATATGATGAGATTATATGGGTCAAGCTTCATTTGTTGGTTATAGATACCTAATTGTTCTTGCACCATGTGTTGAAATATCTACAATGTTTTGATATATACAGTTTTTCTCGTAACTTTTTGGTTTAGTTAAACATATCAATCTTTTTATGTTTCCCTTTTGCTTTTATGCTTAGAAAAGGCTTCTCCAACCGGAGATCAAATAAATTCTATTTTCCCCAGGGACTTTTATATAAATATAAATTATTTAATTAATTAGAACCCTACAAGATTCCTTACACCAAAATGGTTCCCACTGGTTTTAAAGGTTGCATGGAAAAACTAAAACTGAAAGAACAAGAACACATAAATTTTGGTTAGGGTGAGTTGGAACTGAAATATTAGCTATTACTACATAAACAAGATGTTAAAATTGTAATATAATATCAAATATATACTCAGTACTAATAGATTTGGAAACATTAAAGAATCTAAGAAAATATAAAATGACAACATTGGCTGGAAAAGTTCACAAACTTAATATAACAATAAACACTGGAAGAAACTGGAATTGTCTTCAAAGAATTGTCTCCATGAAATGTAGATCCAAATAGTGCTGTGGGTGAATTCTTCCAAAAAATTCAAAGAAGTTCCATGCTATATAAACTGAATCAGAGCATACAAAAAGATGGAAAGTTTCCTGGTTACGTTTGCAAAGGTTGCACAGCACTGAAAAACAAAACTACAGTCTAATCTCAATTGTGCACATGGATGTTAAAATACCTAAACCATATTAGAAGACCAAATCAATCAAATCTAGATATAGAGAGAAAAATTAACATGCCACACCCAGTTGGGCTTTAATCTTAACATGCCATACCCAGTTGGGCTTTAATCTGGGCTTTCATGAATGGTTCATTATGGGAAACCTATTAGTATTAAATCAATAGAGAAACTATATGATTACCATAAAACATTACCAAAGATCTATTTTTTAAACATTTTTCATTTTGAGCAAATTGTACGTTCACACACAGTTGTAAAAATGATGTAGAATAATAACATGGGAATAATATACCCAGTTTCCCCAGTGTAACATCTTACATAGCTATAGTACAATATCACAACTGAGAAATTTGTACTGATGAAATCTATCAACCTTATTCGAATTCCGCCAGTTTTACATGCACTCATTTACATGTGTTTAGTTCTATGCAATTTTGTCACCAGTGTGACCACCACCACAGTCGAGATGCAGAGCACTTCCATCCTAAGAACCCCTTATGCTGACTTTCATAGCCACAGACACTTCCCATGTTGAACACTGATCTGTTCACTATTTCTACGATTTGTCATTTTATTTTCAAGAATGTTGCATACATGAATCATTAATGTTATATATGTATCAATATAATCACGTAACCTTTCTGATTTTCTTCACTCAGCATAATGCCGTAGGGATTCATCCAAGTTGTTGCATGTATCAATAGTTTATTCCATTCATTGCTGAGCTTTATTTCATGGTATGGATGTACCAGAGTTGTTTGTTTGTTTGTTTGTTTAACCATTCACCCATTGAAGGACTTACGAGTTGTTTAGTGTAGTTTGGTTATTATGTATAAAGCTCCTATGAAAATTTATGTGCAGGTTTTTCTGTGAGCATCAGTTTTTGTTTCTCGTGAATAAATAAATAAATTCATCTTCAATTTTTTTTTAAGTGCAGTTGCTGGGTCATATGGTATGCATCTGTTTAGTTTTGTAACTGCCATACTCATTTCCATTTTACATTCCCACTAGCAATATATGAGTTTTCCAGTTTCTCTGAATCCTCACTGGCATTAGGTTATATCACTATTTTTTACTTTAGCCATTCTTTTAGGTGTGTAGTAATATCTCCTTGTGGCTTTAATTTGCATTTCCCTAATGGCTAATGATATTGCACATCTTTTCATGTGCTTATTTGCCATCCGCGTATCTACTTCGGTAACATGTCTATTCTTGTCTTTTGCCCATTTTCTAATTGGTTTGTTTGTTTGCAAATATTTTCTACCAGTCTGTAGCCTGTCTTCTCATTTTCTTAACGGAGTTTGGGCAGAGCAAAAGTTGTATTTTTGATGAATTCCAATTTATCCTTTTATTTGTCCTTTTATGACTTGTGCTTTTGGTGTCATGTCCAGGAACTCCTGGGCAAGCCCTAGATCCTGAAGGTTTTCTCCTAAAGTATTTTTTCTTAAAGTTTTACACTTTTAGTATATTTAAATTTGTGATCCATTAAGTGTATTTTTGTATAATGTAGGAGACTTAGGTAAAGGTTTGTCCTTTTTGCATATTGATGCCCAATTTCTCCAGCACCATTTATTGAAAAAGCTATCCTTCCTCTATCAAATTATTTTTATACCTTTGTCAAAAATAAATTGGGCATATTTGTGTAGGACTATTTTGGGGTTCTCACCCTTATGTGTCTGTCCCTCCACCCATATCACACTGTCTTGAATTACTATGTAGTGGCCTTTTTATTGTAGAGTGAGACCTTTCACTTTATTCTTCTTCAAATTCGTTTTTAGCTATTTTAAAGCCTGTGCTCTTCCCTATAAATTTAACTTGTCTAAGTCCACAAAAAATGTTGCTGGGAATTTGATAGTAATTGCATTAAACCCATAGATCAATTTGGGGAGAATTGATATCTTTACTATGTTGAGTCTTCCAATCCATGAAGGAGGTATGTCTCTTCATTTAGTTAGATCTGCTTTGATTTCGTTCATTAGCAGTGTGTAATTTCCAGCATAGAGATTATACATCTATAATATTATATATATAACATATATATAAAAAACATTAGATTTATAACTACTGCATTTGCTTTGGCATAATTATAGATTATATTTTGGTTTTAGTTTTGGTTTCTACTGGTCTGTTGCTAGTTCATAGAAATACAGTTGATTTTTCTGTGTTGATCTTGTACCTTGAAACTTTACTGAAATCATTTATCAGTTCTAGGAGACAGTTTTGTGATGTCTTGGGGTTTTCCATGTAGGCAATAAAGTGATAAGGTGAACTACAAATAGCTTTCCTCTTAAGCAGGCATGCTCTTTACTTCTTATTGCTCAGTAAAACTTCCAGCACTATGTTGAATGTGAGTGATGCAGGCAGACATGCTTTCTTGTTTCTGATCTTAGGGAGAAGAATTCATGCTTTCAGCATTAAATATTATGATAGATATACATCATTTGTAGATGCTCTTCATCAAATTAATTTCCCTCTGTTCCTATTTTTCTGAGTTCTCATTATGAATGAGTATTGGAATTTTCAAGTGATTTCTCTGCATAAATTGATATAATCATATCATTTTTCCTTTTAGCTTGAAATGGTGGATTACATTGATTTTCAAGTGTTGAACCAGCCTTGCACTTCTGGAAGAAATTTCAGTTGTACATGGTGTATAATTATGTCTATACATTTTTGGGTTCAATTTGTTAATATATTGTTGAGGAGTTTTTTGACTAAGTTCATGAGAAATATGGGTCTGTATTTTTCTTTTTTTGTCCTCTTTTTATCTAGTATTGATAGTAGTTTCATACGATGAGTTGTGAATGTTCCTTCCTCTTCTGTTGCTGAACAGATCGTGTAGAAGTGGTGTTACTTCCTCTTTAAATGCTCAGAATTCTCCTGTGAAACCATCTGGGCCTGAGATTTCTTTGGGGGGGAATTTTTTTTTTTTTTTTTTTTTTTTTTTTTTGCGGTACGCGGGCCTCTCACTGTTGTGGCCTCTCCCATTGCGGAGCACAGGCTCCGGACGCACAGGCTCAGCTGCCATGGCTCACGGGCCCAGCCGCTCCACGGCATGTGGGAATCTTCCCGGACCGGGGCACGAACCCGTGTCCCCTGCATCGGCAGGCGGACTCTCAACCACTGCACCACCAGGGAATCCATTTTAATCAATGGATTCAATTTCTTTAATGGTTTATGACTATTCAAATTGTCTTTTTCAACTTGGTGAGTTTTGGTAGTTTGTGGTTTTAAGGAATTAGTTCAGTCTTCTAAGTTGTTTAAATCATGAGCATAAAGTACTATGTGGTATTCTGTTATTTTCCTTTTAACGGCTGAAGATTCTGTAATAATATCTTGTTTCATTCCTGATATTGGTGATGTTTGTATTCTGTCGTTTTATCTTTGTAAGTCTTGCTAGACTTTTATAATTTTATTATTTGTTAAAGAACCCAGTTTTGTTTCATTGTTTATATCTCTTATTTTTGTGATAATTTCATTGATTTTGCCCTTACCTTTATTATGTCCTTCTTTCTGCTTGTTTTGTGTTCATTTTGCTCTTCATTTTCTCATTTCTTGATATAGGAACTTGCATTATTAATTTGAGAAATTTCCTCTTTTTGAATGTAAGGATTTTAGTGCAATACATTTTTCTCTCAGGGCTGCTTTAGTTGTTTCCCACATATCTTGATATGTTGTATTTTCATTTCATTGAATTATGTATATTTTTAAATTTCCTTTCACACTTTCTCTTTTACCCAATGGTTTATTTAGAAGTATATTGTTTAATTACCAAATGTTTGGAGATTTTCCTGTTGTCCTTCTTGGTTTGAGTACATAATGGTCAGAAAACAAACTCTTCATGATTTTATTAAAACAAATTTGCTAGGGTTGTTTTATGGCCCAAGATGTGGTCTACTTTGTTGAATATTTTATGGGTTTTTGATATATTTTTCTTTTGGTTGATTTTGTTGTTCAGTTTTTCTATATCCTTTTTGGCTTTCTGCCTGGTAGTTTGATAAATTACTGAGAGTAGGGTGTTGAAGTTTGTAACTGTAGTTGTTGACTTCTCTATTTCCCCTTTCAGCTCTATCAGTTTTGCTTCATGTATACTGAGGCTTCACACAATTGGTACATACCTATTTTTAGGATCATTACGTCTTCTTTGTGTGTTGATCCTTTTATGATTATGTA
Organism: Leucopleurus acutus; assembly: GCF_964270905.1. Classification (NCBI taxonomy): domain Eukaryota; kingdom Metazoa; phylum Chordata; class Mammalia; order Artiodactyla; family Delphinidae; genus Leucopleurus; species Leucopleurus acutus. The sequence goes on from NC_139154.1 coordinate 23,585,776, forward strand.
ATGCCCCTCTTTGTCTCTGGTAATTATCTTTGTTCTGAAGTCTACTTTATTATAGTAATGAGGTCATCCTTTTTTTAAAAAATAATGTTTGTGTGGCACGTCTTTTTCCATTCTTTTACTTTCCACCCACATAGGTTGTATTTGAATTGAGTTTCTTATAGACAGCATATAGTTGGATCTTTCTTTTTTAAATCCATTTTACAAATTTCTATCTTTTAGTTGATGTACTTAGATCATTTACTTTTAAGGTAATTATTGATATGACAGGCCATAAGTCTGAAGTTGTACTGTTTGTTTTCTCAGTTTTTTATTCTTCGGTTTCTCTTTTCTTGACTTCTTGTGGGATACTTGTACATCTTTTCAGGATTCCATCTTGATTTATTTTTAGTGTTTTTGAATATATCCTTTTGTATAGCTTTCTTAGTGGTTGTTCTATTAAAGTTGAATTTTTAAAAATGTCACAGTAAAGTAAAATTGAAAGATTACTCTCCTAACATAATAAAAATATCTTAAAATAATTAAAAATCAGACATCAGAGCAAAACACAAAGTGTCCTCTTAAACAAAAATGTATGTTTTTATCATTAATAATGAACTTTTTATGAAACTTCTCCCTAGTGCAATAAGATAAGAAAATAAACAAGAGAGGTCATACCTGGAATAGAAGAGTCAGATTTATCTTTTTCTTCGTATATTCTGATTGACTTCCTAGAAAACCAAGGAAAGAAATTCAAATTTGTGTATTGGTAAGATATTTCAATTATGTGACTAGCTATAAAATAAATATATGGAAATAAACAGATTTCTACAGTGAAAAATCGAGTAGAAAATATAAAATTCACAGTAGAAAAAAAATCCTAAGAATTGACTTATAAATATGTTTATCTTTTTAAATCCTCAGAACTCTAATGACCTAAAATAAAATCCAAAAGAGCGGCAGGACATACTATGATTTTGGTTAAAAAACTAAATATTCGCAAATAACTTAATACTTCCAAAATCAAATAACATACTTTCTGTAATTTCAATGAAATTTGTAACCAGACAAAATTATTCTAGAGTAAAAAATGAATAAGAATAGCGAAGAAAATTTAGAAACAACAAAATAATGAAAGGCTTGACCTACCTACCATTTAAGTGTCTTAAAAGACTTGCAATAATTAAAACAGTGTGATGTTATTCCTAGAATAGCCAGGCAGATTAAAGGTATGGGATAAAACTCCAGAAATAAAACATAAGACATATAAGTATTTGCTATATCACAAAAGTTGTATTTTAAAACAGGGGAGAACTGACCATTTAATTAGTGTTTTTTCGAAACAGTATAAAATAGTGCATTGTAATTTTCATAAATCTAATTGCCTTTGAATCTAGGAATATATGAGTTTTCTGATCTTTTTTCTTAAAAAGACTAGCTAGGGGTTGAAAATAACATTTTCTTAAAGGAAAGCCTCAGGTTTATGTATGTAATCTGCTTTTATAGTAACAGATCCTTTCTCCTTTACTCCTGGTTTGCTTTTGTTTCACCCTTATTTTTCTAACCTTAATATGAATAATTAACTTGTGTCATTCTACTCTTTCTTGTTTAATATCAAAAGTATTTTATACTGTAAATTTATGTCTAATTAGAACTGTGACAGCATCCCATAAATGTTTATAGATGTGAGGTTTTTATTTTGTCTATTAAATATTCCATAACCACCATTTCTCTTGTTCCTTTGTTAAGCATTACTTATGTTTTTTTATTTGTTAAAAAGAGATGATTTTATGAGTATCTTTTATATTTTTTGATATTAACTTCTAGTTTTTTGCACTGATGTCAGACATTGTGTGAGAGAATTTCTATTTTGTGGACTGTATTGAGGTTGGCTTTGTAAACAATATAATCGTATTTAAGTTAGTCATGGACATTTGAAATGTATAGCATAACTACATATTTATTTCATCACATCAAATTGGCTTCGTGACTTAGATCTTAAATATCCATTAATTTTTTGCCTATTATCTGGTAAGCATTCATAAAGATACATCAAAATCTCTCACTTCTATTGATTTTCTGTCAATCGCCTTTTGTGTTTTCAACCACATTTATTTATATAGTTTGCTACTAGGTAATTCTGTACATAAACTTTCATGAGCATTATCTTCTTTGGTGATTATATTCTTAATTTTTAAAAGAAAGAAAGTGTCCCTCTTGGTTTTGTCATATGCTTTTATTTGCCTTCAAATATGCTTTGCCAGATATTAATAGGGAACATTATCTCATTTTCATTTATTGTCATTAAGTGACATGTTTAGTCCCTTTTTGTCATTATGATTTTTTTCTTTTTACTTCTTTCTTCTATTTTATTTTCTTTTTCTCTTTTTGGCAGTGTGAACTATGGTCTATTTGATCAAGTTTCTCTAGTAATTATGAAGTTATATACCTTATTTTAATTTTACTACCTGATGCCTTTAAAACGCAGGCCTTAAAGTCCTCTTTTGGCTGCATCGGGCATCAGGGAATGCCCATCAAACCATGCGCTGCTGCTTGGTGTAGCCATGTCTGATCTCCATTTTTGATGCTGTTATTAAAAGCTAGAAAAACAGATTCTGAGTGCTACTCCCCTTCTTGTTTGTGGCCTGCTCTTGCCCCTCCAAACTGGTGCAACTGGGTTTCTCACAGAATCTCTGTTTATATCTTGTTGAAGCACACTTCTTTCTAGGAAGGAAAAGCAAGAGTTTTCTCTTGGTGTCTTTGTTAAATCTAGTCTGACTGCATAATATCTGACTTGAATTTCTAAATATTTTTGTAACATCACCTTAATTTTCAGCACTGATTTCCTCCCCACCCCACCTCCTGTTTTTATATTCCTTTGCTCATCTTAATTGGAATCTGCAGAGGGAAAGTTCATGTTAGTGCTAAGGGGGCTCCTTTCTTAGCTAAGACTGATGCTTGTGGCTGCTGCAGGATATATTGTGGAGGAAGGCAAACTATCCCATTTTGAGCTTTCAAAAAATTTTAATTTCTCATATTCTGAAACTCCTTATACTGAGTGAAGTAACTCAGAGAAAGACAAATATATGATATCGCCGATATGTGGAATTTAAAGAAATGGTACAAATGAACCTATTTATAAAACAGAAGTTGAGTTACAGATGTAGCAAACAAACTTGTGCTTACCAGGGGGGAAAGCGGAAGGGGAAGGGATAAACTGGGAGATTGGGATTGACGTATACCCACTACTATATGTAAAATAAATAATTAATAAGAACCTACTGAATAGCACAGGGAACTCTATTCAATACTCTGTAACGACCTATATGGGAACAGAATCTAAAAAAGAGTGGATATGTATATGTATAACTGACTCACTTTGCTGTACAGCAGAAACTAACTCAACATTGTAAATCAACTATACTCCAATAACATTTTTTAAATTAAATAAAAAAATAAAACATATCTCCATATATATAATTAATATAAGGACAACCTAAGCATATAAATGTAGTATCCCAAATGTAGATAGCATTGTTTAATCTTCACGTCTCCAAGACTAATATTTAAATCCATGAAGAAATTCTCATTTACTTCATATCCCTCCATGGGAGGATTTTTTGTTTTTGTTTTTTTTTTTGGCCTCAACACACGACATGTGGGATTTTAGTTCCCCAACCGGCGATGGAACCAACGCCCCCTGCAGTGGAAGCGCAAGTCTCAACCACAGGACCACCGGGGAAGTCTCCATGGGAGGATCTTTCAAAGGTAAATAAAGGTAAAATAAAAATATTGCTTCATAGTAGGATCGAGAATCATATTCTTAAATCATCACAATTATAATTTAATTTATGTAATTTTCCATATTCTCTTGAGTTTCTCTAGAATAATTTAAATGATCAACTCTCATTACCCTGTTTGTTAATTGCTTTTAGGTTTCTTTTAAAGAGGATAAGCATATCTTAGACTGAGAACTCTCCTAACTTAGAATCTGTGTATTTTACGAAGGCCATGTGTTTTGTACCTCCAAAAAACACTGCTAGAGTAAACGCCTTCAACATAATAGCTCTGTCATAAAGAGCTTTATCATTCTGACAGTTTCTTTCATGTAGGTCAAAATGCAGCATACGACTTTTTCTCTGGTCTGCAAATTTTCTGCAGAAATAATTAAAGTTGTGGGAGCTTTTTTTTAAGTCAACCCTCACCTCTTCTCTTACCTTGCACTGTTTTCAAATCCAAAATAACAAAACATCAAAACAGCACCAGAACAAAACAGTTTATGTTCCTATCTTCATCCCTCTAATTGAAGTCTTATTTACAGTGTTCGTATAATGTTCTTGAATTGTAAAGGTTAGGAGTTTGTTTGAAACCTTCAGTACAATTGAAAAGTTTATTTTCCTATGATTAATTCACTCTAAAATGGCATGCACAAAATAATAGAATCATAGTAAACTTTGGAAAGAAACTTAGAGATCATTTGTCAAACTATCTTATTTATAGAGGGGAAAGTTTGGCCCAGAGAAGTTCTATGATTTGTGTAATGAAAGAGTCATAATGTCAGTAGCATTTGTGTTTTCCAAGCAAAACAGGACTAAGGCAGAAAGTTGAATTTGTTCCCCGAATAATTCAGATCAAAAGAAGCTGAGGTATCTGAATTCAAAAGCCAGATGATATGTTTGCCCTCAAGTATCAGGACAAATTTTATTTGTAGTTTCCCTTATCCACACTATGTGTGTGTTTTCTGATTAAACATTTAGCCAGTGATGATTATTTAAGCATAAGACATTCAATTCTCGTGGTATTCCCCATCTATTAACCATTTATTATGTTGGGGTCAGACTCAGAGCAGAACATTACATGTATTCTGTGTCACAACCATCCCATAAGGGAAGCAATAACATTATTCCTGTTTTGAAAAGTAAAAACTGAGCTCTTATGTGTGAAAAAAATCTAAGGACCTTGCTCAAGTTTCTACATCCAGTATGAAACTTAGACATGCAAGAAAAAGAACACGCATCTGACTCCAAGTGGTACCCACTAGGCTCTATGCAAACCTCGGCTGGTAAAAGGTTTGTGGGGATACATTTCCTGCTCTGGGAAGACTCCCTTGCTTCCCTTTATGGGGCTGTTGGTCTGGTCCCCACCTCTTCCTCTGTGTTATTGCTCCTCACGCCTGCATGGGGCCGTCTCTGCAGAGGACTGCCCCTGGGCTCCTGGCCTCCCCTGGCCTAAGCCTAACAAGGGCAGGAGTGTAGCACCCACAACTCCCTTACCTCCATCAGGATGCCTCTCAGGTTTAATTCATACCCCAGATCTTCCCCTGGGGCTCAGGCTGGGGCTACCACTGCCTAAGAAGACTCCCTGGCTGGCTTCCTCCTGGGATCCCTACCTTGTACATCCTTGGCAAACCACTCCTCGCCTCCCACCTGCTTCTGGAGACCCCGCCCGAAGACGCTCTTCATTTTATCCCAGAAGATCTGCAGATGTGGACTCTGGCAGGAGCATCACAACCAAACCCCAACTTAACTTTGTCTTAAGCTGTGCATCTCGCTCCTCTCTTGACTACCAGAGAAGCTTTTGTATCATAAAGGGATGGTTTGTGAGGAACTGATACTCTTCTCAGAGCTCCAGACAAGGGGCCTTGTTTGGGCAAAAGTTTCCACAGAAATGATTACGTATTTTCCCTTTACAGCTTTCTCACTGAAACATTCAGTCCTTTGATTTTCCATGGTGATTCCCAGCACAAATGAAAGTTCTGTCCAGATCCACTGGAGATCTGTAAAACCAGTAGGCATCCCTCTTTCACGTTTTGCTCAGGCTGGCCCTGCCCAGTGGGCAAAGCCCTTCCTAGTGTAGGTTTTTCTGAAGCCCAGACTGGTGACCAGGCACCCGGCAGTGTGTCTACCTCTGTCCATCCCACGGATTGTCACGGGCTGAGGAAGCTGACCACAGCCCTCCCTGCTCACCAGGCTTCAACAGCCCCTCACCTCTAGGGGAAGAGCATGTGTCCTTAACTCAGTGAGTTATGCTCCCTTTAGCCCTGTCCCTGTGTGTCCACCCTCATCTCCTACACTCTCTGCCTTGTGGCCAATCTGCCCATCACTCCTCCAGCTCAACGTGGCACCACCCTCACTTCCAGGTGAGCTGAGCCACAGCTGTCATCACAGAGGTTAACTGAGTCCTTTCCCCGAATTCCACAGGAAATACATCACCCCTCCTGACAGAAGTGAGGCAGGAATCCTCCCACTTGACATAGCCGCGTAGCTAAGCATCATTTAAAATTGGTCAGTCTGTTTGGTCACAATTGAGAAAACCTGGGTGGATGTTGCCTTTTAAAATAAGCATCTTTGACCGGTGACTTCAGGTGACCTTCTACGGAGGACATGTGTCACCCCAACAGGAGAATTACATTCACAATTAAAAGCTGTGTGTGTTGGTAACCTTCATGGCTGTAGAGACGCACTGCTATTGTCAGAAAGGAACTTACACAATCATCACCTGGTCCAGCCCCTGGCTCTGTGGAGGACGAAACAGACTCAGAGAAGTGAAAAGACCCCCTCCCTCGGCCCCGGCAACAGCCCCTTTCATCTTATTATAACACGTCGTATTGAGACACTGAGAAAAGAAGCCTACACAGTGGAGAAGAGACTTCCGTAGCTTTTCTGCAAATCACCCTGGTGGTCAGTCTACACCAGGGGATCAGTTCATCTGTGTCAAAGGGCTAATTGGTCTGATTCTGAGTCAGAAGACAGAATGTCTCCCTGCATGGCTGTGCTGTATGCCTATGAGTTTCAAAAGAAATTACTGAATCACATCTCATATAGAAGCTCAAATTAAATACCAATTCTCCTGATTTCACAAATTTTATTCAAACTATGAATAACAGAATTTACGCCCAAGATGGCTTTGTAATTCAATGAGTACTTCACAAAGAAATTAAATAGAGAATTGAAGGCCACCGCTCAGAAGTGGAGCTAAAAATCCATAAATATATTTTCTCCTGGGGAAAGATGACAGCCAACTGCAAATAGTGACCCTAGAATGTACTGGTTGAGTGGGAGGTGACCAGTGGAGCCTCAGAGCTGGGAGGGCTCCGAGGAGAAAGGAATTGCTGGGTCAGTATGATCAGACCTTCCTCATGGGGGTTCAAGATTTCACTGGAGAGGCCAAGGCAGAGATGATATGCAGATTCTAAATCAGGGTTATTTGGCCCTGGTCTCTCATAAAATATAGTTGTAGATGCCGGGTGGAGACACTTCTGATTTTGCTATGATGATAATCTGTGGATATCTAGGAAATATCTGAAATTCTGAGTCTAGGCAAAGATTTGTAGATTCTAGAATGGTGTAAGCCATTCAGCATCCACTTGCTGAGAATCTTCTAGGTGGACACCATCTCGATGCTGAGACAGAGTGGACAGTAAGACACATGAGATGTTTTTCTCCACCCAAGACAGCAGCCTCGCAGGGAAACAGGTCCATGAACAACCCTGTGCAACTGGGATCCACAGGGGCAAGCGGTGAGGGTCAGGGCAGGGGACTCTGCTGCAGAGGAGAAGAGGGGAGAAGCTGTGAGAAGAAGCAGACCCTCTGCCTGGGGAATCAGCCGGGCTTCAGAGAGCAGGTGTTTTAACCACCTCTTCAGCAACTGTGGAGAAAAAGCTGATTCAGAAGCAAAGTCCACACCAAGACCCAGATGCAAATACATTAAAACAGCCAGTGCTGGTACCCTGGCTGTGTGACAATACAACTGGCTTCTTTTTTCTTTTTTAGTTAAAGTATGACCGATTTACAATGTCATGTTAGTTTCAGGTATACAGCACAGGGGTTCAGTTATATATTTTTTTTTCTTTTTCACATTTTTTCCTTTATAGGTTATTACAAAATATTGTAATATTTTGTAAAACTTGCTTCTTGACGCTAGACGTGCACCCGTGCACATGAACAAAATAATTTCGTGTCGTGGGAGCACGGATTCCTCGTAACTCTCTGCCTTACGAATTTAGGTATGTTGCTGTGCATACTATTCAATTTGATTACATCACCAAATCAGGCAAACTGATTTACCAAAGTATAAATTGTGAGTTTTAGATTCGTTAGCCTGTAGACTCTAAGGAAACCATTAAACATGTGAATGCTCAGACTCACATCCTTTCAGCTTGGTAGGAAAAGAGAAAATGCGTATTTCCAGCAATGAAATAAAGGGAGCGTCTTCTTGGTAGGCATCTCTTTAACCTGGCAAACAGAGAGCCACACAGAACTTCCCTTCTGAGGCTCTGGAACTCACATGTCCTCGGTGAATACAAACGCAGGACAAAGACCCTTTTGTGTCAAGCCTCCACAAATGTGGAATCAGTTACCAGTCGATTTAAGAACAATTGGAAGCTTTTCCTGTTTTAAGATGGAGCTGAAACAATGCCTCGTGATGACTGGAAGTTGTCATAATTGTTTTAATTGATGTTATTCTTGTGTTATCTTGGTTTATTGTGTGTTTATATGCGTTTGCTTATCGCAGGTCATGCTTGAAAATGGGCTTTCAGCTCCATTTACAGGCACAGTTAACAAATCAATCAAGGCATGTATGTATGTTCCTCAGCCCCACTTGTTTATATCAGATGGGGCTGCCATATGTACACTCCATACATTTCATGCCCACATGTTTATGTCACACAGATAATCCATCTGAGATTGATTTCAACTTCACTTTTAAGTCCTTAGGACCAACACAGCAAATATGCATCTTGAAACACAAGCGGAAGTTGTTGCTTTGCCCACAGAAGAACAAAAAGACCTAACGCGTTTTTAACTCTTTCTCACGGATCTATTTAAAGTCATGTGCCTGTGGCTTGTGACAAGAATTTGCTGGAAAAGAAAGTGGCCATCAGAGAGCTGTAGCTCTCTAATCTCACATGCACCCCCCACACACACTCCTCTTACCAGAACTGGAAGCAAAAAGATGGTATAAACAAAGCCACAGAGACAATCACTTGTGGAGAAATGCATTCTAACATCAAGCATTGATATCACAGCTGATGGAGAGGCGGCGTGCTCAATTTACACTCTATTTATAGACGATAAACATCTATACACACAGCCCTACCTGTCTTTCATTTTCCTGTATCCAAAACACTGCAAACGAACCAACAAATATGCAAGGAGAAACAAGGGACAGAGTGTGTCATTGTTTCATCTGTTCCATTTACAAAACTTACAAGCCACAAATACACGTCTGAGAAATGTGTTTTTCTCTGAGCTTCATAACATCGCTGTGTTAATTCAGACGTAATCACAGCCATGCAGCCACTCTTGCTACCAAAACCGCACATTTACAGCCTCTTAGGGATACACACCTGGCAGTGAACAGAACTGGGGGGACAAAAACGGACTTCAGAGACCTGATATCTTTGCACCGTAAGCCGTGTCACCATCCAAAATTGAAAATAATCTCACGCATAGGCAGCGTTCAGACTTGCCAAGGAATAAACGTGTGTGAGGAGCACCATGCCTCCTTCGAGGGGTGGGTCTTCGGAGCTGCTTGGCTCTTGTATTTCACGTAATAAACATCTAAATCTGAACACTGCCCAGGGTAAAGTGGTTTGTAAGCAGATATTCTGAGGGAAGAGAAGGGATTGAGTGTGCACTAGTATGAAAAAACCTGAAACAGCTATTAGGGTCCATTGTATCATTCCAGCTGCTACGCAGACATACTGAGTCCATGTGTCAAAAACGCTTACTAAGTTTTTCTCTTAGAGGAAAATAAGCCATAAGCACACAATAGCCTTTGTCTCTTTCAAAGGCTGGATAACACAAGGCCTCTGCACATCTGGATTGAAGGTACCCTGGCTTCTGCACCTAAAGCTCTAACCCACGTTCCCTGTGTTTCCTCCGCACTCCCCGGGTGCCCCGCAATCAGCAGACGGGGGCCACAGAAAGCTCCGTGCTGGGCCCCCGGTGGGTGAGGGGAACGCAGAGCACATGAGACCTCGGCATCAAGGGCCTTGAGAATGAACATCCCCTGTTGAGTCCACAAACGTGTACTCTCAGGCCTCTCTGGAGGCATATCATGCATTTCAGCGAACAGGTTCCCTGGACCCTAATGGCTCAACAAGCTCCAAGGTGGTGCAAACGTTTCCATCACAGTTGTAGGTATCCGTGAGGATGACCCTCTTCAAACGCTCAGAACAGGAACCCAATGCATAGAAAGATGGGAAATTATCTTAAGAACAAGAACCATCCCTAGGGGGAGGACCATAAAAACCATATGGGAAATAGACTCATGCAATTGTAAAGATGGAAGAGACCTCAGGGACAATAAATAGGGACTGGGAAGCCCAGAGCGGCTGAGTCATTTGTACAAAATTGTGTAGAGGGCTTCCCTGGTGGCGCAGTGGTTGAAAGTCCGCCTGCCGATGCAGGAGACACGGGTTCGTGCCCTGGTCTGGGAAGATCCCACATGCCGCGGAGCAGCTGGGCCCCTGAGCCATGGCCGCTGAGCCTGCGCGTCCGCAGCCTGTGCTCCGCAACGAGAGAGGCCACAACAGTGAGAGGCCCGCGTACCGCAAAAAAAAAAAAAAAATTGTGTAGGTCATGGCCCAGAGAGAGTGCCAGGGCCTGGGTCTCCTGACCCACAGCACTGTGTTCTCTGTGCACCACTCCACCACACGTGTATGCACAAGGCCTTTCCAGAAATAGAAAGATGAGATCCCGAAAAGAGACCTCATCAATTAAACTGTATGTTAACTTGACTACATACAATGGAAAGACACATAAATGACGACACATTACCTAAAACTTCTTTTCATTCTAAGCTTCACCCATAGTAATATTTCAAGACAGAGTTAAAGCAACCAATCTACTGCAAAAAAGTGGTTTTTCAAGATTCCCAAAGGATACCCCCCCTTCATTTCTTTTTGAACCTCCTGTGGTTCAAATCACATCACAATGATATTTCTCAGGATAAGTGTTCTCTTCAAATATCAAAGCATTCTCCTGCAGACCTACAGTTGTCACCTAAAATTATGTATTTCTAATCATTCATTTGCTAGAATCCTTTGAATTCAGGGAATCAGTCTTGTCGTGGAACACAAGTGTAGCATCACAAATGAGAAATGCCAGCTTCAAACTTTTCAGTGTGAGGATTTATTGCTGGCAAATAAGTGGGTGCTGGCCATGCCTTGCACTGTAGGGACTGAATACAACAGCATTCCTTCTGGAGTTTACAACAGATAAGCTCATAAACTTAGTGAAAACTAGAATCAGTGCCTAGTAAAATTTTAAGGCAGGCAGGATGGTTTCATTAAATACAGCTATTTTTAATCCACATCAGTGGCAGAAAGAGTGTTCACCAATAGAAATGATTTTCTTTGAAACGAATAACGCAGTAACTAGATGAGTACTATAGGCTCAAACTTTGTCGGAGAAGGCTGACTTAAATAGCAAGATCAAGAGATGAACCAGTTTGAGGAGAATTGGCTCCATCATGTAGGTTTTCTACCCAGACCTACGTATTGGATGGTTTTCCTGTTCCCCATGAGGGTGGGCAGGGCACGGATGGCAGTGAGGTGACACTGCAGTGACTGAAAGGCAATGATTCATTTATTCACTTATGGAAAATGTACTGAACACACTTGATGCAGGCGGGTTGCTAAGGGCTAAAAATATAAAAATGCATAATACAGCCCCGGCCTTGAAGCAGCTCACCATCCGATGGAGAAGAGTAACAAGTGTTTAAACCAAATGACCGCAGCATGAAGAAATCTGACCTCCTGGGGTCAGGGGCCATAGAGAGCATTACCAAGATGTTACCTGAATCTTCAGGTTAAAAAGTCAGTCTGAAGATGACTGAGTAGGAGGAAGTCGATCCGGCAGAAATCATTACAGGTAAAGCGTGGAGACAGACTCATTTGGGGGATTTTAGACTCATTTGGTGGAATTTCAGACTCACTCATTTGGTGGATTTCAGACTCATTTGGTGGATTTCAGACTCACCCGGTGGATTTCAAGTTGCTTAAGTGTGAGGTGATGGTTGGTTTTTCTTTTAATCTCGAAGCTTTTAATATTTTCCAAATAGGATACGGTAAGCCTTTATTGCTTGTATAATCAAAAGCAAAAAGAGTTAATGCTCAAAAAAATCAAAGAAATGTTGACAAGAGCGAGAGATCCTGCACACTCTGGGCTTTTCTCTGTAGGCAATTCGGAGTCAATAAGGCGTCTGTCTGTCTGTTTGTTTATCGAAGTACAGTTGATTTACAGTTTTGTGCCAATCTCTGCTGTACAGCAGAGTGACTCAGTTTTACACATATATACATCCTTTTTTTAATATTCTTTTCCATTATGGTTTATCCTGGGAGACTGGATACAGTTCCCTATGCTCTACAGTAGGACCTTGTTCATGATCCATTCTAAATGTAATAGTTTGCAATAAGAGTTTTTAAACAGAGACCTTGGATGGTCAGTTTGCAATTTAGAAGGTGAACCTGGCATCATTGAGAACAAGAGGTCGGCGGTGGTTACAATTCCAAGAAGGTATAAAGGACTTGGAATTGGCTAATTTTATGAATCAGAAATTTAGACACGTTTTATTTATGTTTTAATGCCCAATGTAACTTCCGTAAGACTGCCTAAAAATTTTTTTCAAATTCAAATATCTGCTGATTTTGGTCTCAGAATTTCAAATACAGTGAGGATGTTGAATTATTACATTTTAGTGTGGAGTAAGTATTATCTAGCAAAATCTGATTCCAATTTTTCTTAAGGACTTACTTCCTTTAAGAATACAAAGCCCATTATTCATTAATGTATATTGAAAACATATTCAAAGCCAAGAAATACAGCACTGAATTGTTTCAAGTGTGTCTCCTGGGTACAGTTCTTTACATGATAAACTGGTGCTCAGTGTGGGTGAGATGATCTTGGCCATCTTCAGGGCCTGGGTGTTAATTTAGGCTCTATTTACCAGGAAATGTAGGCATGGCATCTGTAGTATCAATAGCTATGAATGAATGAAAGCTTGTCTCTAAACAATCCATTTAGAAATTCAGAATTATTTTGAAGTATGCTATGTTCACAAAGATATCCTGGGAAGGTCGACATAGTATAGTATTAAACTACTTTGTTTTCTTATAAATGACTCCAGTTTACTTGATTTTAATGACCAATTGGCAGCTGAAAGAGTTTGGGACATATATAACTATATGAAAACCATGGGAATCTCTAAAATTGTTTCACCGCTCTCACAATAAATGAGATATGTTTTAAAAATCAAGAGGATAGGAAGTTAAAGGAACATTTTGTAGCCCTAATGATTTCAAGAGAAGTTAAGTTTGTAATGGCAACTAACCAAGGCTGCTGGTTTCTTGAATGGAATAGGTGAGCTGTTGCAGAAGTAATATGCATCACTTCCAGTGGAAGGAACTAAATGAGTCATTATGGAGACACTCATTACTGGCTGTTTCACTTAATGGCTCCATGAAAAGATGTATCAAGGGCTACAAACTTTGTGACCAATAAGAGAGTGGAGAAATAATGAGGTAAACTTGCCCAATCTTTAGGCAGATAAAATTCCAATAAGCCACAGTAGGGGGTGAGTGTTTGGAGCCCTACGTTCCTTGATTCAGGTGCCAAGTGTTTTCTAAAGCCTGATTGAAACCAGGTAATGACTGAGAGGGGTAGAGAGAGAGAGAAGCTACCAGTAATACAATTTTATTCCTTATAGAAAAAGCACGTCTCAATGTTCTTGTCACACACTTGTTTAGACATTATTGAGTGTTATGTTTCTGTAAAACATTTCAAAGGTTGATGGAAGTTGTACATTTCCCGAATTAGAAAATAGTACACTGTGCACTCTCTAATAACAGATGTAATAAATGTATTTTGACGCTCATTTAAGAATAGCATTCCCTCTCTTGACACTATAATGTAAAGATGTAGGATGGGAAACCCTTAGACATATATATCCATCCTCATTCACATCGATACCAAAATCTATTGTTTAAATGGAGGGAGAGGATTAAATGACACACCAAGCTACATCTATCAGAGAGAACTTGATTTAAAAAAAAATTCAAACCCATCCCAGTTAATCACACTTTAAATTCAACCCCAGCCTTCTCGAAGGAAGACAAGCCTACACAAACCCTCCTTCATCTTCCCTAACTTCTGATAACGTTAAAACTCGTCCTGATTTTTCACCTCGGTCTGCCCTGCAGCAGTGTAAGCTTATTACTTCTTATTTTGTCCCCTTGACTAATGAGAATAATTGGCCCCATCTTCTTTATAATATCCTTTTATGTAGGAGTAAAATAGTTATTATGTCTCCCTCAGGTCTTCTTTTCTGTAGATTGAATGTGTCCAGTTCTCTTAACCTTGTCTCCTGGGTCACATTTTCTAAATCTTTTATCATTTCAGATGCTCCCTTCAGAACTCCCTCTAATTTGTTCTGTCTGTGAAAGGTGGGATGCCCCAAACCCAGGCTCCAAATGGAGCCCATCCTGCTCAAGTCAAAGGAATAATTGCTAGCTTTCTTTGCACGTGAGCACCTCTTCATGTAAACCGCCACCGTCCGACATTCCTTGGCAGACGGTCATATCTGCTGACTCTTTATGAAGTTCTCCAAACAGTTCACCTGGAGAGGGGGATTGGTTGCCTTTTCTCTGATGAACCTTCAGTCTTCGAAATAAGGATGTACTTGTTGGAATCTTGTCACTCACTGGACCCTTATTTTGCTAGCCTGTTTCTTCACATAAAGTTTTTGTGCTGAGTACCAAACTTTTGTTTTCCAAATTATATGAAAGCAAATTCACCTGACGTGCCTTTTTATTTTTTTAACTTAATTTGTATTCTATATTAGATTATACTTGATTTACAGTGTTGTGTTGGTTTCAGGTGTACAGCAAAGTGATTCCATTATACAGATACATGTATCTATTCTTTTCAGATTCTTTTCCCATACAGGTTATTACAGAATATTGAGCAGAGTCCCCTGTGCTGTACAGTAGTAGGTCCTTGTTGATTATCTGTTTTATATATAGTAGTGTGTCTATGTTAGTCCCAAACACCTAATTTTTCCAAATTATATGAAAGCAAATTCACCTGATGTACCTTTTAAAAAAAATAAACTTTATTTTTTCGAGTGGTTTTAGGTTCACAGCAAAATTGAACACAAAGCGCAGAGAGTTCCCATTTACCTCTGTCTCCACAAACAGCACCGCCCCCCCAGACTGGGACATTGTTATAATCACTGGACCTACAGTGTTGCATTATTATCACCCCAAGTCCATCATTTAGATTAGGCTTCACTTTTGGTGTACATGCTATGGGTTTTGACAGACGTATAATGACACGTATCACCATTATAACATCATACAGAATAGTTTCACTGCCCTAAAAATCCTCTGTGTTCTGCCTGCTTATCCCTCTCTCTACTCTACTTCCTGGCAACCACTGATCTAAAATGAGTCTTATCTTTTCCAGAATGTCATACAGTTGGGATCATATGATATGTAACCTTTTCAGATGATTCCTTTTGAGTCTCAAAAACAAATGCTCTCAATAGTATTGTCAATAGCTAGGGCAATGGGAAATAGGCTTAAATACAGAAAACTGCAGGTGTCTTCCCAGATCCTACCGCCGATGGTTCCAGATCCATGTTTCTAGGCGGGAGCCCTGCCTCAGGCTCCTCACATGTAATGCCAGTGTGTATTCCCAATGTAATGCCCATGTATTTAATGTTTTAAAAATTCCCTTCTAAAGTCTCTGACAAAAATGACAAATCTTCCACCATCACCCTTAACATTTTATAATCTTTCAATTTTACCATTGTTCAATGGTTGCATTTTTAAACTTTAAAACGAAAGAGCCAGAATACATCTTACTCTCTTTTCCATAAAATAAAATGTGAAATATCCTTTAAAACTACAGGGAATTACAAAAAAAAAAAAACAAGTTTGAAACCTCCCAGCTGAGCCCCAGACAAACGAAGGCAAGGCAAGCCCTACCCCGCCACCTTGTATCCATTCTGAATTTCTGACCCCCAGAAACTCTGAGCATCATAAAATGGTTATTTTTAAGGACTGGGTTTGGGAATCATTTGCTATAGCGCCATAGAGAACTGGAAATTTCACCTAACAGTTTTGAAGGGCGTCAATCTAGGGAAGATGATAGGATGTCGAAATCAGGATTTTGAAAGTGCTGGCTAGCGGGGACAGCATTCTCCAGCAACACAGTACTTACCAAAAGGGCAGGACGACACCGATCTAAGTGGATGGTTATTTGACTCTCCGGAATATCTGCCAACCTCCTCCAAAGATCTGAAATGAAAGCAAAACCCCAAACAAATTGCAGGATACCAAATTCTTCCTTCTCATGGCATTTTTTGTTCCTTTCAACAATCGACACTTTAAGATGATTTAAGTACACATCTCATTTTTCTAAAGGGGCGCCCTTCCATGAGTTTAAATGTTAGCAATTCGTTATAGCATTTCTCACTCTTCAAAGACACGTCGATTCCGACTATCATCGATAAATCACCGTTTCGGTTTTTTCTAGCAGAAATCACTTCTGTTGACACAACGCAATTAGCAAGCGAACAAAGCACTAAATTCACGTGTAAATAGAACAACACTGATTCTGCAGCCACCAGATTCCTCCTCGGAAAGCGGCCTGTACTGTGTTTCTTCCTGCTATCTCGTATGACGGGATGAAAGTTGGCAACTTGTATGCTGAGGTGTTATTCATCAGTTACCTTTCTGAGTTCCCTCCTCCTTCCTTCCTAGAGAGAGCTGCAAACACAGGTAATCTCCACTCCTCAGCAGAGATTCCGAGAGAAGGCTCCTGTTTCACTCTCTTGTCACATCAGATGATTCATCAGAAAATTTCCTCTTTTCTTTCCTTTCTTTAAAGACGAAAATATGATACAAAGCAAGGCAAGGTATGAAAGGGACCTGTCCGTCTCTCTGCTTGGTTTGAGTGTAGTGAGGCTTTGGTTTTCTAAGCAGTGGAGTCCCTCTACCCCTTTCCTTGTCTTTTTTCCCTTTTCAGATGTTCATGTTCAGTGCATCAGTGTAACTGAGCTAAATGCCAGGCGAACTCCCTGCTGTGTGGTAGGGATCCACCTGCCACCCAGGGCCTGATCACGGAGCTTTGAGCTATTTAACTTTGGAAATGACA
Organism: Leucopleurus acutus; assembly: GCF_964270905.1. NCBI lineage: Eukaryota > Metazoa > Chordata > Mammalia > Artiodactyla > Delphinidae > Leucopleurus > Leucopleurus acutus. Next base: position 23,602,917 of record NC_139154.1, read on the forward strand.
TTTCTTTACAGTCTTCCAAGATAGCAATTTATGTCAATCACCCAAAAACTCCCTTTGCCAATCACAATGTAAATGGACTTGAATTTCCTATTGACTTTGAGGTGAGAGGGCTATCTCTTTGACTCCTATGAGTGGTACTTTTCACTACCATATAGAAAAGTTTACTTCCCAAGGAATTTTCCTTGTGATCTCAGACCTAATCTAACCTTCTTTTTATAGCGTCAGAGAAAAAAGGAAAATTCTGTACAGTGTTTTATTGCCGGGAAGCATGGCTCTAGTTGACTCAGTCTACCTTGAGCTCTTGTGATCTTATCCCAGAAAAACTCATTTTATAACTCAGGGGAATATAAAAGCCCTGGAGCACCCAGATTTAACAACGGCACTGCACCATTGCCTCCTAGGAGTAGATGTGAAAATAACCTGTAAAATAGTCTTGCATGCATGGGTTCTAAAAAAACACTTGTTTGTACAAATTAAACCATGTCTCTCTTTATTAGATTTATTAAAATTAATTTTAATAATTAAGTAATTAATTGGGTAGGATTCGATTTAATTCATGCTTACCTTCCCAAATGCATAAGGGGGGGGGGGCGGGTTTCCATGTGTCATTCGCACAAAGCAAACATTTGTATCCAAAGGACACAGGTAAGATTAACAATAGGTATAATAAAAAAAATTCTTACAGGATTTGTTTTCCTCCACTTCGCTGAGCTATGTGGACAACCTGAATATTTTTATTTTACTAATACTTCAAAATTGAATTTTAAAATTGTAAGAAAAGTTATTGTTATGCAGAAGGAAATGGAAGTGAGGATAGGATAAATGGAAGTGACATTCAGGTGAGAAGGTGAATGGTAGGATTCTGTTTAAAAAACTCACATTTTGCTCCCCAACAAGAAGGATTGTTTTTTTTTAAGATTTTTTTTTTTTAATGTGGACCATTTTTTTTCAAGTCTTTATTGAATTTGTTACAATATTGCTTCTGTTTTATGTTTTGGCCTCTTGGCTGGGAGGCATGTGGGATCCTAGCTCTCTGACCGGGGATCAAACCTGCACCCCCTGCACTGGAAGGCAAAGTCCTAACCACTGGACCACCAGGGAAGTCCCAAAGGATGTTTGTTTTAGAAGTAATGATTTGTGTGTGTGTGTGTGTGTGTGTGTGTGTGTGTACTCAAAGTGCATTTAAATTCCTAGGCAAAGCTTTGGCAACGCCCATATGACTCAAATCAATCCCTTCTCTCTCTTCAAAAGAAGGATATATATTCTGGGGATCAGATCTTCACAAATCCCATTTCCTTGAGGCTGCTCTGAATTAGGCGTCTCGTTCTCAAACAAGTGCTGTGTGCCCCCCTCACAGACTTATGGAATCGGTTGGTAATGCAAAGCTGGTTACTCCATCAGCGTTTGGTTTTCCAGTTAACATTTTGGTTTGGGAATTTGAAGTGGCAAATAAAAATTCTAACTTCCCTCCTGGTTTGGAATCCGTTAAGAATTAAGACACGGGAGACAGAAATGAAAATATCAGCTTCATTCCTACTAAAGCTGATCTAAGAATATGTTTTAGATTTGCACCTCCTCCAACTTGGTAAGTTTACCATTTGCTCAGGGTCCCGCATGGGCAAAGCCTGCTCCTGCGAGCTTACTGAAGCCAAGGACAGGCCAAAATGTACTTGCTAGTGGACAGGTGCATCCAAGCAGAGCAGGATGTAAGGAACCCACCGTGCTGAGCTCATCTTCCAAACTCACTGCTCACATAAAGTCCCTCCTACCCATCAGGAAGGAGGGAAGATGGGGCAGAGATAAGGTGGGACATTTCCACCTTTATTTGTCTTTCCTGGAAAGTGAAACAAAAATTTCCTTCTCTCTATGGAAACGGTAGGATTGGATAGTTTCCCTTTAACATCTGAAACCTTCTCAAATATCACTGGGGAATCAAATCTCAAACTCACTTCACATGGACCATTCTTATTACAGTGTCTGCCACACAGTAAGATCTCAATTGGTGTTACTTTTATTGTTGTTATAACTATTGTCGCCCATAAAAGTTCATATCCCAAAGACAAAGTATCCTTTTCCAAATAAAATAAAATAATGCACTTGACCCTTTGAAAATGATGCAAAATTTATGAGACATGGCTAATATTCCTTTAACAAGACCTGTTAAAGAAAAAATGATGTCAAGGAAGAATGATGCACACAGGCACCACACGCTGACTCCGTGCTGAAACCTACATCTTCTACCCTAGTCCTCTCCTCCTTGATCTATTGTTTTCTTGGACCCTAAGCACATACCACTTTTGTTACATTTAGTAACTTAACATCGCCTATAAACAGGCCACAAAGAATCCCCTCTGGCGAGTGCACTGGAAGTTTTCATTTGGTGGGTTTGGATATGAGGTATTCATGCTGCTTCCTCTGCAGTGACACTGGTGTGTGCCTGTAGGGCGGTTGCGGGGATGATTGCCAAGGAAGCCTGGAGCTCAGCTGTGACGACTCAGCAAAGCCATGATGAGGTCGTGAGGAGACAGAGGCACAGGCTTTGCCCAGCTGCACTGCCCATGAACATTCATCCAGTATATCCCTGGACACGATGAATGATTTTACTGTCACCAGCAATGTTTTAAATACTGTACTCATTCTGTCATACAGTAGTAAACCTTTGGTTATCACAGATGCCTTATAAGAAAAGCATCATTACCCTTATTCTACAGATACACAAACTGGATCTTCTAGAACGGAAGTGATTTCCTGAGGATGCAAGCATAGTGCTAGCAGAGCTGGTTGAAGCTCATGTCTTTGTGAACAAAATCAGGTTTTAGTTTTTCTTTTACACCAAGACTGCCTTCTTTCAAAGGCAAAAATCCTCAGACTTTTTTGGTTTTTCAGGGGGAGAGCTGTTTTGGTGGTCTCATTTAATTATTAAATGTGCACCGTGCCTTTACAATAAACTAGGTCCTGGGAATAGCTTGGAGAACAAGCTATGCCCCTGACAATTACCACACAGCAAAGCACAGTGAGTACTACGAAGGGGTGAGGACTTTGCATGGCACAGAGAAGCACCTGCAGAGAGGTGTGGGTATTGTGGGGGCTCCTGGAGTTCAGCAAAGGCATCCTAGCTGATAGAAGAGTGAGCAGGATTCAGCCAAGAGGCGGGGTCTGGGAAGTTGAGGGCTGGCACTGGAACAGAAGTGGCTAAACAGAGGGAGCACATGGAGAACAAGAGAGCCCTGAGCCTCATGGAGACCTGGAGAGAGCAGTAGAGCCAATAGCGGGGCAGCAGCAAAAAGTGAGGCTAGAGAGGGGAGCATGAGTCCAATCCTACGTGCATAGCTTGCCAAGCATCTTTGGTTTTAGCCTTCAGGCAGTGGGGAACCATTGCAGTGGGTACACATATGCAGGCTGCTGTGGTTTTGACTTGAAAAAGCTAGAGGAAGAGAGAACAAGTAGGGTCTGTGGTTGACAGAGGTGGTGAGAGATGATGGTGACAGTTGTCTCCACTGTCATCTGAATCTTTTCAGGACAGAGATGTACATCCAGCTGGACTCATCCATCTTTAATCTGAGTTAAGTTGCTGTCCATGTCAAATGAGTATCAGCGAAAGAGGTCACAAACAACTATAGTTAAATAGAGCTTAAATTCACGGAAATCTTATAAAAGATTCTTTGAAGTTGATTGGCGCCTGATAACACCAAGTAATGAAGCCCCTGGACAGGTGGAGAATAATGATGCATTTAGAGCAAATTGGGGCAATAAACTGAGAAACCTTTTTTGGGGAGATGGTCATTTTGTCCCTCTAGAATAACTTATTTATTTAGAAACCCTTGATTCCAGCTTGGGAATCTGATCTGGGGTCTGGGCATTGTTTGGGCATCACAGTTCTTTCATAAAGGTGATTTGGGCAAACAAAATCCCAGGCAAATTCTGTTTCAAATTCCCTTGGCTTCCACAGAAGCCATCAATTTAAGCTACCTTCTGTCTGGATTTCCCCTGCCAACAATTTGCTGCTTGATCATTGTTTCCAATTGCTAAAGTGACCCTTAACTATGGCTGCTAGAGAATCCCCCGGTTCCCTCAAAGCAATGGAGAAATCCTAGACCAGTGGGATTTTTTTACTAGTCCTATGCCCCGTGCAAATACTTAGGTAGCTGCATTTTCTCTTGCCCTAAATAGGCACTCTTCCAAACACTGAGGATGTGAGTGACATCAAAGTGGGCGGTGTGGCTATGAAGACAAGATGCTGTCTAGAAAGACCTACTTGTCCCACTACTGGCTGTCTTTTATGGCATCAGGGAGCAGTGGTATTATAGCCTTAGTCTGCTACCAAGAAAGGGATATAACCCATTTGTGTGTGTACTAGTTTGGATCTAGTCTCCGAAAAATTAAGCATATTATGTCATAGAATTAGCACATCTAGAAGCTAAGCAAGGAAACTTTGACTCCTGTAGCCAAAAGAGATACTGAGAAGGGACCACGAGGTTTGCTCATTTTTGCTCTTGGGCTCTGGTGGCTTTGCCTTGTTCCCTCTTGAGTTTCTCGGGCTCCTTAGCAAGCCGTGGAGGAATACTGAAGGTGACCCCCCCAAGTCTGTGATTCTGCTTCAGTGAAGAACAGGGGAGAAGCTGCCTTTGGCTTGTCATTGTTTTAACTTCTCGAGGGGAGAGTTCAAATACAACCTTTTTGTATGTTACAGTGTATGGAAGCGTTTACTCATTCATGGATATCTTCATTCATTCAACATCTACTGGACATCTTTCATACTCCAGGAACCAGGTAGACTCTGAGGGCTACGAAATGGACAGATCATGACCTTCTGCTGTCAGGAGCACCTGATAGCACCAAGGGGACAGACGTGTGAGCACATAATTAAATACAATGTGATGATGCTTATAATTGAGATATAAACCAACCGCTATGACAGAGCCCCTCAATGAGCCACCAGTGCCCTGAGGAATCTCATGGGGTGTGATATTCAAGCTGGAGGTTTCTCATCCAGAGAATCACTTTGGTTGAAAAGAAGAAGGGTATTGGAAATTGGTTTTATTTCAGCTGGTAAATACGTGGATATACAACCGAGGTTAATAATGATATATATTATTAACACACTACAGAACCGTAAGTTATAGGTGAAAAATGTCACAGACAAGACCTCCTCTGTTATCTAAATTTTATATTTCCTAGAGAACTATATAGCCTGAGTATTTAAAAGGCTTATTTAACTTTCCCAAACCAAAGATGTTTACTTTTTAAGAGCATTAATCATTCACAAACATGGGTCACTGATACATAACAGATGCCTGTTTATTCAGAATCCAAATTGAGGAGCTCAAAAAAGAGTGATTAAAAACATATTCTACAATAATTTCTTTAATGCAAAACTCTTACTAGCTAAAGTCAAAGATTTATTATTAAAATTATAATCCTCATGGTGTGTCATAGGATCAGGACAATACCACATTAACATTAAAAATCAGGAAATTTTGAAAGACCTTAAACATTAAAACGAGGTTAAGTTTAGTAGACTATTATTGCTAAATATATTTGACTAAATGGTGATTCCCTGAAAACTTACTACTTTAGTATTTTATAAATAGTGACTGAGCAAGGAAAATTATTAAGTAACCGCCCCCCCGCATCTGTTTCATGTTCTCCCCATCTTAGGTGTAGACCCAATCCTCGTAGTTTTTCAGGTCAAAAATGTGCACCCTACTCGGATTCCTCTCTCTCTTTGCTTACTCTGTTTTTCAATGCAGGAATCGCCTTCTAGTATTGTGTAATTTGCATACGCATCATTTATTGTCTGTCTGCCCCTGTTAGAATGCCATCCTCACAAAGGCTAGATTTGGGTCTCTTTTCTTCACCAATTTATCTCTGAAACAACTGCTGGCACACAGGAAGTGCTCAGTAAATGCTTTTCGAGCCTAAATAACTTACTGTAATCTTACGCACTGTCTCTACCCTTTTCTCCTCCAATTTTCTCCCGAGGCCACTCCACCACCCTCTCTGGAGTAACCTCACTTACCGGTCACATCTCCCTGGACTCCTTTGCCAATTCTTCATCCTCTCTCCACTTAGAAAGGGACCACAGGAATCATTGCTTATACCTCCTCCCTCTCTTGTCCTCCTCACTCCTTAAGTGACCTCATCCAGTCCCAAAGCTGAGAACACCAGCTCCGTGCTACAAACCATCAAATATATACCTCCAGCTCAGACCTTTCCCCTCAAAGCCACAATTGTATCAAACTACCCTCTTACTTTCACTTGGGTTTCAATAGTCACCTCAATCCTAATATGCCCCAAGTTGAACTTCTATCTTTTCCCTAAGATAAGCACACCTGTAATCTCCCCCCATCTTAGTTAAGGGCACCTCATGTTTCCAGTTGCCCAGCCACAAACCCTGAATGATCCTGACCTTCTCTCTTTCCATCACACCTCATGTGTCTCGTTAGTATCTTCCAAATATACCTAGCCTCTGACCTCCAACACTCCATCCTCCATCTTCTCTAGCCTGAATGATTGCTTTCTAATCAGTTTCAGATTATTCTCTAATCTGCAGCAAGCAAGGTGACCCTTCGTAAACGTAAATCAGATCACTTGATCCCTCTGCCCAAACCTCCCCCGCCGCCAGTGTCTTCTAGACTCGTCAGCGTTACATCCAAAGATTCTCCCATGATACATGGGGCCCCAAGTCTTCCAGCTCCTGAGTACTTCCCCGTTCTCCACGCCTACACTCTTCTGCTCTGTTACACTGTCCTCCTGCTGTTCCTCAGACACGCCTGACACACTCCCACCCCAGGGATTTTGTGCATGTTCTTCCCTCTGCCTGGAATGCTTTCCTGCCAGATGTCTTCAGGGGTTTATTCTCTCATTTTCTTCAAGTCTCTGCCCAAATATCACCTTACCTGAAAAGTCCTCTCTGGTAACATGATATAAAAATAGCCCCTTCAGCAGTCTCCATCTCCTTTTATCTTTCTGTAGTTTTTGTACTTCTTACACCACTTAATTTTGTTGTATGTATTTATTTGTTTACATCTGTCAGTGTACAATGTAACCTTGAAAGCTAGAGATTTTTCTATTTTATTCACAGCAAAGTGCAGGCATAAGCATAAACAGTTTTTAATAAATTAACACTATTTTTCTGACACTACTTTTATTTTTAAAAACTTGTTCCTTACTGGGGGATAATGCACTGTCAAAAATAGGACGTTATTCCTATCTCACGCCATACATATAAATTTAGTCAAAATGGATCAAAGATCTAAATGGAAGAACTAAAACTATAAAACTCTTAGAAGAAAACATAGGGGTAAATTCTTTGTGACCTGAGATTTGGCAATGGTTTCTAATACATGACACCAAATGCCCAAGCAACCAAAGAAAAAATAGGTAAGTCAAACTTCATGAAAAATTTTTTTAGTTGTGTGTCAAAAGATACCATAAAAATAGTAAAAAGACAACATACTGAATGGGAGAAAATATTTGCAAATTAGATATCTTATAAGAGACTTCTATCTAGAATATGTATAAAATAAAGAATTCTTACAACTCAATAACAAAGGTAAATAATCCTATTTTAAAATAGGCAAAGGATCTCAATAGACATTTCTTCAAAGAGAATTTATGTAAGTGAACAAAAAGTACATGGAAAGATGCTCAACATCGTTATTCCTTAGGAAAATGCAAATAAAAACCACAGTGAGATGCATTTTCACACCCACTAGCATGGCTAAAATGAAAAAAAAAACAGATAATAGCAAGTGTTGAGGAGGATGTGTAAAATTTGAAACATTCATATACTGCTGGTGAAAATGTAAAATGAAGCAGCAACTTTGGAAAACAGTCTGGCAGTTCCTGAAAACATTAAACAAAGAGTTACCATATAACCTTCCCACTCCACTCCAAAGCATGTACGCCCCCCAAAAAAGAAAGAAAATCTATGTCCACATAAAAACTTGTGCTTGAATATTCATAGCAGCATTATTCATAACTGCAAAACAGTGAAGACAACACCAATGTCCATCAGCTGATGCGTGGATAAATAAAAACCACTTAATGGAATATTATTCAACAACCAAAAGAAGTAGCAATACATGGTACAACACGGATAAACCTTGAAAACATCATGCTAAGTGAAAAAAGCCAATCACAAAAGACCCCATATTGTATAATTCCATTTTTATGGAATGGTCCAGGATAGGGAAATCTATAAAGACAGATGGTAAATTAGTGGTTGCCAAGGACTGAGGGGATTAGGAGAATTGGGGCTGACAGCTAAAGGGTATAGAGTTTCTTTTGAGGGTGGTGAGAATTTCCAAAATCGATTTTAATGATGGTTGCACAACTCTGTGAATATCTAAATATCTATGTTACTCATTAGGTTCTATGTTTATTGCCTGTCTTCCTCAGAATGTGAGCTTAGTGGGAGTAGGTACTTTGTCCCATTCACTGCTATTCCCATAGAACCTAGAATATTGTCATGTATATACTAGACATTCAATAACCAATGTTGGATACACTCTAGTTACAGTATTGCTATAAACTGGAAGACGGGAAAGCAGTGATTGTAATCAGAGCATCTAACAAGTGCTCAGCCTACGTGCCCATGGCAGGAGCAGTATTTGGAGTTTTCTTGAACAGCACAAATATTTTAGGTTGAATAATTATATTCATTGGAAAAAAATAGTCTTAAGAGATTCCTTTGATAACCAAGAGTTTAATGCATTATTAAATGTCTTAATGAAGGGTCCTCTCATAGAAATTGTTTCATCTAAACACACTGGAATCTCATTTTAACTTTGCTAATTAAGTTACACAAAAAGAAATGCAGAAGGGATCTCAGTGAAGACCAGCCGCAGGTCCTGCTTCGTATACAACATACATTTGATTCTTCTGACACATTTTAATGACTTTGTAGACAACCAGCTAAATCATCCTGATTATATAATCCAGTGTTAATAATTACCTTCCTGAATTTATAGTCAATTTTCTAAGGAATCCAACTATCAGAGAAACATCTGTTTGTCCCTCATCCGTGATTTGTTCCTTGTTTTTAATTTCACTACTGAAACCAAAATGCCATTTAAACTACTTTTAATTCAAAATCCAAAATTCCACATTGCTCATGCAATGGAATATTGGACTGTCTCTTACCTAATGTAACGCTACAAAGCTATTTATAGACGCCGCAGTGTCTGAAAGATATAAAAAGGGTTACTCCCAGGTGGCTGCCTCGGGAAAAATAAAATACTAAAATAGTTTGGGAATTGATCACAAGGTCAAAATACAAATATATATTTACCACCTAAAATATCCCACACGGGCCTTTATGAAGTTCAAGATTTATTTTAAAAATACGAAATTCTCAGTAATCCCAAAACTCAAGTCACTTGAATCACATTTACTTATTTCACAACAAATATTTGCACTGCCCATTTTGTCCAAGGCAAGAGTAAATTTCTTCCTATTCCTCCAAAAGAACAGATGCTTTTAAAAATCTATGTATAATTGTCACACAAAAGAGAAGCTCCATTAAACTATATCTAATTGCTGTTAACCAAATAGGTCATTATTGTTGTATGAAAAAATATTTTGCAGATGTAGCGAGGCTTTTTAAAAAGCACGTGATCAAAGACACTTTCATGGCTTAGCAGTAATACAAAATTGACAATGTGAAATAAAATGGTGTGCGAAAAACAAGTTGTGTTGGGTTTTCTCCTCCCTCTCTAGGGCTGTGGAGGTAAAGGGAACATATTCACCTGGGCTTTGGGAAGTGGGGGTCTGGCCAGTGGTCCCCGGGGTACCTGCAGTTACAGGAATAGTTTTCACAGGCTGGTGATGGCGCCTCCTTTACCTCCAGGGGACAAACTCCACACAGCCCACCCCCACCAACGATGGCTGTGATTCTTCTAGAAAGAGGTAGAGAGAAACTTGAGGAAAAAGGAGGAAACATAAAACAGAACTGAACATTAATCCACATCAAAATATTTAGAATGCTTAATATTTAAAACGTAAAACAGTGTGAGAATTCAAGGTCCTTTTAGGACTTTCTCGCAGTCACTGATTATCTTATTTAAACAAGATTCAAATGAGAACTTGGGAAACTCCAATCCAAAGCAGTGAGTCTTTGTAAATTCCAAAGACTTTACAAAGTGGGAATGGGAGAGAGAGAATACAGAGAACCACTAACCATCTTCCTCCACTTTACCAAAAACCACAGGCTCCCTGCAGCCAAAACAGAACTGCATTCTAAGTTTTTAGCTTTTGCAAAGAAGTATCTCTTAATTTTTCTTTAGCATCTTTACTGGAGTATAATTGCTTTACAATGGTGTGTTAGTTTCTGCTTCATAACAAAGTGAATCAGTTATACATATACATATGTCCCCATATCTCTTCCCTCTTGCATCTCCCTCCCTCCCACCCTCCCTGTCCCACCCCTCTAGGTGGTCAAAAAACACCGAGCTGATCTCCCTCTGCTATGCGGCTGCTTCCCACTAGCTATTTGTTTTACATTTGGTAGTGTATATAAGTCCATGCCACTCTCTCACTTCGTCCCAGCTTACCCTTACCCCTCCCCGTATCCTCAAGTCCATTCTCTAGTAGGTCTGCATCTTTATTCCCATCTTGCCCCTAGGTTCTTCTGACCATTCGTTTTTTTTTTTAAGATTCCATGTATGTGTTAGCACATGGTATTTGCTTTCCTCTTTCTGACTTACTTCACTCTGTATGACAGTCTCTAGATCCATCCACCTCACCACAAATAACTCAGTTTCGTTCCTTTTTATGGCTGAATGATATTCCATTGTATATATGTGCCACATCTTCTTTATCCTTTCATCTGTTGATGGACACTTAGGTTGCTTCCATGTCCTGGCTATTGTAAATAGAGCTGCAATGAACATTGTGGTACATGACTCTTTTTGAATTATGGTTTTCTCAGGGTATATGCCCAGTAGTGGGATTGCTGGGTCTTATGGGAGTTCTATTTGTAGTTTTTAAGGAACCTCCATACTGTTGTCCATAGTGGCTGTATCAATTTACATTCCCACCAACAGTGCAAGAGGGCTCCCTTTTCTCCACGCCCTCTCCAGCATTTATTGTTTCTAGACTTTTTGATGATGGCCATTCTGACCAGTGTGAGACAATATCTCATTGTAGTTTTGATTTGCAATTCTCTAATGATTAATGATGTTGAGCATTCTTTCATGTGTTTGTTGGCAATCTGTATATCTTCTTTGGAGAAATGTCTATTTAGGTCTTCTGCCCATTTTTGGATTGGGTTGTTTGTTTTCTTGATATTGAGCTGTATGAGTTTCTTGTATGTTTTGGAGATTAATCCTTTGTCAGTTGATTCATTTGCAAATATTTTCTCCCATTCTGAGTGTTGTCTTTTCATCTTGTTTATGGTTTCCTTTGCTGTGCAAAAGCTATTAAGTTTCATAAGGTCCCATTTGTTTACTTTGGTTTTTATTTCCATTTCTCTAGGAGGTGGGTCAAAAAGGACCTTGCTGTGATTTATGTTATAGAGTGTTCTGCCTATGTTTTCCTCCAAGAGTTTGATGGTGTCTGGCCTTATATTTAGGCCTTTAATCCATTTTGAGTTTATCTTTGTGTATGGTGTTTGGGAGTGTTCTAACTTCATTCTTTTACATGTAGCTGTCTAGTTGTCCTAGCACCACTTATTGAAGAGGCTGTCTTTTCTCCACTGTATATTCTTGCCTCCTTTATCAAAGATAAGGTGACCATATGTGTGTGGATTTATCTCTGGGCTTTCTATCCTGTTCCATTGATCTATTTTTCTGTTTTTGTGCCAGTACCATACTGTCTTGATTACTGTAGCTTTGTAGTATAGTCTGAAGTCTAGGAGCCTGATTCCTCCAGCTCCATTTGTCTTTCTCAAGATTGTTTTGGCTATTTGAGGTCTTTTGTGTTTCCATACAAATTGTGAAATTTTTTGTTCTAGTTCTGTGAAAAATGTCAGTGGTAGTTTGATAGAGATTGCATTGAATCTGTAGATTGCTTTGAGTAGTAGAGTCATTTTCACAATGTTGATTCTTCGAATCCAAGAACATGGTATATCTCTCCATCTGTTTGTATCATATTTAATTTCTTTCATCAGTGTCTTATAATTTTCTGCATATAGGTCTTTTGTCTCCTCAGGTAGGTTTATTCCTAGATATTTTATTCTTTTTGTTGCAATGGTAAATGGGAGTGTTTTCTTAATTTCTCTTTCAGATTTTTCATCATTGGTGTATAGGAATGCAAGAGATTTCTGTGCATTAATTTTGTACCCTGCTACTTTACCAAATTCATTGATCAGCTCTAGTATTTTTCTGGTAGCATCTTTAGGATTCTCTATGTATAGTATCATGTCATCTTCAAACAGTGACAGCTTTACTTCTTCTTTTCCGATTTGGATTCCTTTTATTTCTTTTTCTTCTCTAATTGCTGTGGCTAAAGTTTCCAAAACTATGTTGAATAATAGTGGTGAGAGTGGGCAACCTTGTCTTGTAAGGAAGTATCTCTTTAAAATATTAATACTCATTCCCCGTCTACTGCACATTTGATGTGATGCTTCAGCTTGAATTTGACTCTTACTTAAATTTGAAGGTTTGTGTTAAAGACACACCCAAACATCTTTTCTTTACGTTTAATAATATTTTTGGTGCAGTGGTTAAGAATCCGTCTGTAGGGGACATGGGTTCGAGCCCTGGTCCGGGAAGATCCCACATGCCATGGAGCAACTAAGCCTGTGCGCCACAACTACTGAGCCTGTGCTCTAGAACCCATGAGCCACAACTACTGAGACCATGTGCTGCAACTACTGAAGCCCACATGCTTTAATGCCCACGTGCTGCAACTACTGAAGCCCACGTGCCTAGACCCCGTGCTCCGAAACAAGAGAAGCCACCACAATGAGAAGCCTGCACACAGCAACGAAGAGTAGCCCCCACTCGCCGCAACTAGAGAAAGCCTGCGTGCAGCAACGAAGACCCAACACAGCCAAAAATAAATAAATAAATAAATTATATATATATTACAGCCAAACCATGTCTCTTTTGTTTGAAGCCTGGAATCCTCTGAAATTCCGTGAAGGACTTCAGTTCACATCTTTCCTGCAACATTTGAAAGATTCCTCCACCCACCTTCCACATTTTTAACCCTATATTTGATTTCCTTTTCCATCCTTGGCACATTAACAAGGAATGAATCTTTCCTCTGTCTAAGGGGTCTTGCAAGGAGGACGGTGACTGGCTGGCGGCTGTCACTTCATGTGGTCCCCACAGCTGTCCGGGGGATGCCCCTCCCCTAAGCCCAGGACGCCCCCTCACACCTACGAGGCCCGCTCTTCTGCAGGCCATGCACTCTGTCCAGTGAGTTGCCTTATCTTCCTACATGAATATTCCTCTCTTCCACCTCAGGAAATCCTTTCATGTATCTTGTTCGTTTTCCATGTCTCACATACATGTTTTTCCCTGATTTCTCTAGCGTGCCTACAATGAAGGGAGAAGAGTTAAACTATAACAATAAAAAACAGAATTGGAAAAAGAATTACCTCTGCCTTCAACTCATAGAGATTGAACATCAAAATAGCCAGGATTTCAGAAGGAAAAGAATTTATTCTCACAAAATGCCTTGGTGTCAGGGGCATGTACTGGGGAGCAGGTGAGGGGAGACTCCCGCACCTTCTGGTTGCCAAGGTCATAGTTATTCCAAATTCTGAAACATGCTCACCTGGACAGTTTGCCTCTTTAATCCCCTCAGTCAGACAATTTCCCTCTTTAACCATAATGATGACTTTTGCCATAAACTCTTTTTTGTCTGGTATTAATGTTGCTACACCAACATTTGGAAGTTATTAGATCTGTTTCCGTTCTTTTATTTTTAATATTTCTGTGATTTTTGTTTCATATGAACAGGATATAGTATACTCTTTTTAAAAATCCACTGTGCTGGTGTCAGTCTCGAAATATGTGTGTTTAATCTATTAACATTTATTGCAACTACTGATACATTTGGAACTTGTTTTACTGCAATTCTTTTTCATTGCCCGTTTTTTCTTTACTTCTAACTGTGATTCCTGTGTGTTTGATACAAAGTTTTCAGTATTCTTTTCGTTCACTTACCCCAGAAAATTAACATAAATGTTTCTAGCCAGATCTACGGTGATTTGGTGTCTCTGGTCCCCTTAAGACAAGGGTGTTAGCCCACACTGTGTGCTGAACAGGACCCATCCCTTCTTCCCCTCCCACCATCTCTCTCAGTCTCTGTCTCTCTGTGTCTCTCACCACCTCCTCTGTCCTACTATGGTTGTTTAATACACTTTTAAGTTCCATCTTTAAAAACAAAAGAAAAAAGTTGTTTTTGTTTCTTTTTTACAATCAGTTGCACTATCAGTTTTTCTATGATTTTTCTATCCTACTCCTCTCCACATTTATTTTTCTTCTTACTGAAGTACATCATCAGGAATTTTTTCAATAAGTTCTGCAAGTAGTAAACTCTATCTCTGCATTTCTGAATTTTTAAAAAAATCTCCTTAATGAATAATAAGTTCGCTGGGTGTAGAACTCAAGGTTGATGGCACTGAAGGTATTTATCTGTGGTCTTCTGGTATCTCTTATTGCCAATGAGGAGTCTTCTGTCAGACTTACTTGTAAACTGTCTTTCCTTTCTGGTGGCCTCTTTTATATTATACTGTTACACATTGATATGTCTAAAAGTGGATTTATTTTCTTTTTTTTTTTTTCTGTTTTTGGTTCCTTATTTGAAAGACGTTTTTAATCTAAGAACTTATATTTTTAATCAATGTTGGCAAATTTTCAGCCATCCTTTCATCTAATATGACTTCTCCACCATTCCTTCTATTCCTTTCTCCTGAAGTCTTAGTTGACCTATGTCTGAGCGTTTTGATCTTTCTGACCTCCATAAGTTTATGTTTATATTTACATAAATATACGTATTGTTTTATTTTATTAAAGTATAGTTTTTTTACTGTACATATCAATATATTTCTTTATATTTTGAGATATAACTGATCTATAACATTGTTTTAGTTTTAGGTGTGTAATATAATGATTTGATATATGTATATATTGAAACAATCACCACAATAATTTAGTTAACATCCATCATCACAGAGAGTTACAAATCTTTTTTTCTTGTCATGAGAACTTTTAAGATCTACTCTGTTAGCAGCTTTAAAATATATTTTAAAGTTTATAGAGAGTATTTTTAACTATAGTCACCATGCTGTACATTATACCCCTAGAACTTATTTATCTTATAACTGGAAGTTTGTACCTTTTGAGAATAGATGTATAGAAAGAGTATTCCTCCCTACTCTCTCTCTCTCTCATACACACAGATACCTCGAAAATATTGAGTTTGGTTCCAGAACACTGCAATAGAATGAATATCACGATAAAGCAAAACACATGAATCTTTTGGTTTCCCAGTGCATATAAAAGTATGTTTACACAATACTGTAGTCTATTAAGTGTGCAATAGCATCATGTCAAAATAAAACAATGTACAGATGTTAATTTAAAAAAATTTATTGCTAAAAATGCTAACCATCCTCTGATATATATATATGTGTGTGTGTGTGTGTATCATCTCATTCATTCTTTGCAGCAATAAATATTTCCATTTTATAGATAAGGAAAGTGAGAGTGAGAAAGAGATTCTGGGTGAAATTTTCAGTACTATCTCTCAATTTTCTAATTCTGTTATAATATGTCCAGTCTAGAATTCACCTCATCAATTTTGTATTTTATATGAATTACAATTTTTTTTACTTCCAAGATTTTCAACTTATTTTCCATGAATTGGAAAATAACTCCTGTCTTCTGTGATTTATTATTCTTGTTACAGGCCTGTCGCATCATTGGTCTCACTGACGATTCCTAAGCACACTTAAAGGCATTTTAAAGGAATTATTCTGTTGTTTTGATTTCTGTCTAGAGGGTATTTATATTTGCATTTTTTACTTTTCGGTTCCATTTCTCAGCACTAGAATTCTTCAATACACCTTGAAATTTTGGTTGGTAGGCTCGTCTGTGAAACGTTCCATCGTACTGTGTGTGTGTATCTCTTTCTGGGCTCATCCCTTGTGTAGGACACTTTTTGGCACCCTGCTTCACCCCCCTGGGGACCTGACTCCAGAGGCAGGTGTTACATGGTCGTAGAAGTTCTCAGTGTCCTGTCTTGTAGTGACACTGAGAGCACATATTCAGGGGATGTCTTCCTCGGTCCTGAGGATGCAGCAGTGCCTGTGTCCTCCGCACACAGGTTCACGGAGGCCACCACCCACGAGAGCAGCACCAGGCAGGTGTCTCCAGTCTTCTCCCACCAGCCTGGGAGCCCTACTCCAGACCTGTTTTCAAGCAATAACCCCAACTTCTTGCCCCCATCCCATTTGAAGCATCTTTGGACCCTGTTACCCACAATAGGAAAATTTATTGTTCTTACATAGTCCGAGACGTGAAGCCCAGCAGGTACCTCATTGACCTCAGCACTGTGCATTTTTCTCTCTTTGCTGGTCTGCTGAGAGGCTTATCTTATTGAGCAGTTTTCCCTTTTTGTATTTTCCCTTCTGGATGGCTTCAGTGGCACAAGGGTTAAGAGTTGCAGCTCTGGAGTCATTCTCCTGAGGATCAAATCTCAGCTCAGCCACATGCCACCTGCATGCACTTGGGCAATCTCTCTGCCTCACTTTCCTCATCTGTAAAATGGAAATATTTATTACTTCAAGGCACTGCGTTTCAGGGCTTCACATGAAGCACTGAAACACAGTGAGCGGTCACATCATGCCAGCTGCGATATCAAGATCACAGATTAGGGCTTCCCTGGTGGCACAGTGGTTGGGAGTCCGCCTGCCGATGCAGGGGACGCGGGTTCGTGCCCGGGTCCGGGAAGATCCCACCTGCTGCGGAGTGGCTGGGCCCGTGAGCCATGGCCGCTGAGCCTGCGCGTCCGGAGCCTGTGCTCCACAACGGAAGAGGCCACAACAGTGAGGCCCGCGTACCGCAAAAAAAAAAAAAAAAGATCACAGATTAGTCCATAGTCTTGATGAGGAAGTGTAACATTACAGGTTTTTAACAAATAATGTGTTAAAGATAGCACCAAAGAAGACAATTACTAGAGAAAACACTGTTAATTTTCTGTTATTTTTTTTATTATTTTCTAATGTACATATACATTTATTATTTTTATAAAATGGTATCATTCTTTAGGTACTTTTCATATAATTTGATTTGTTTCCTAGCAGCATATTATGAGCTTATTTTTATGTGAATAAGATTCTATAATAAGAGTAAAATAGTCATATTCGTGGTTATCAATAACGCTGTACTGGATATGTCACAAATCAGAACATTACAGACAATATTCTTTTGAAAAGTGCCATAACAGCATCTATTCCAAGACTTATGAAACATACTGACAAATTATGTTACAAAAATGTTTTCATTTTGGATTTCTAACCAAATGTAGGAGTATTGTATATATTTTCAATGTAGACAGCTCTATTGGCACTAGTGCTTATAGCATTTTCCTGGCAATATCAAACCCAGTTTTCTGTCCAGTGAATGTATGTTGAGCTACCTTGTTCCACTGAGGACTTACATTTCAGCTTCAGCACTAAGTCTTATGTGATCCTCCACTTCTGAGATTTTTATTTTGAAATCTCAGCTTCAAAAAATCAGTTTTATTTGTAGAAGTATAAAAACTGCTTTAGTGAATTCTGTCTGAATACTATAATTTGCACCCTGTAAAAATGTAAAATCTGATTTTCAAAAGAAGTTGAACTATGCATTTCAATTTAATTCTATTTTTTTCAAATAACATATTCTGTGATATATCATGCTTTTGAAATGTGAGCTTTGTTTTGCAGTCCAGTATGTGACCAACTTTGGTAGGCATTTTGTGTGCATTTGAAAAGACTGTATATTCTGCAATTGTTGGGTCTTGTGTTCTATAAGTGTCAGTTAGGTCAAGTTGCTGGTGTCATTCACATCTTCTATGCCTTTAGTGAGTTTAGTTCTAGAAACAACCGACTCTTCTAGTTGTTCTGTCATTTACTGAGAAAGTAGTATTAAATTTTCCATTGTGATTGTGATTAGCCACTTCTTTTAGTTCTGAGAGTTTTTGTTTTGAACCTCTCTTATAGGTTACATCATAATTATTATGTACACATTACAGGCAGACCTCAAAGATTTACAGGTTCGGTTCCAGACCACCGCAATACAACAAATATCGCAGTAAACCTAGTCACATAAAATTTTTGGTTTCCCACTGCATAAAAAAGTTATGTTCATGTTGTCCTATAGTCTATTAAGCATGCAATAGCCTTATGTCTTTTAAAAAATGTACATACCTTAATTAAAAAATGCTTGATTGCTAAAAATGTTAGCTATCATCTCAACCTTCAGCAAGTCATAATCTTTTTGCAAAGGTAACATCAAAGATCAGTGATCACAGACCACCATATATATAATAATGAAATATAATAAAAATATATCATAATATAAATATAATAATGAAAAGATAATATAACAAATACAATAATAATGAAAACTTTTGAGACATTGTAAGAATTACCAAAATGTGACACAGAGGTACTGAGTGAGAAAATACTGTTTGTTAGAAAAATGGAGCTGACAGACTTGCTCAACTCAGGTTTGCTGCAAACCTTTAATTTGTAAAAAGTGCAATGTCTGTGAAGTGAGTGCTATAAAACCAGGTATGTACATAATAATCATCATGTACCTAATAATAAAGTCCTTAATATAATTATGCCATCCAGATGTATTGATCCTTTTACTGTGATGAAATTTCCCTTTATCTCTGGTAATACCCCTTTTCTTCAAGTCTACATTGGTCTTAATACAGATCAGCTTTCTTATGATTCGTGTTTGCACAGCGTATCTTTTCTATCCATTTAACTTTATACCTGTTTGTGTCTTTGCATGTTAAGTGTGTCTCTTGTAGACAATATATAGTTGGGTATTTGTCTACATTCAAACTGCAAACACTGTCTCCCAAGTGCTGGTAGCAACAAACGTCTCTGTTCAATTATTTTAGCTTCCATCTGCTGCTTTTTTGTTGTGTTCCCTAAGGTCTTCCCTTATATACTGTTTGATAGAGATCTAAAGATCTGGGAAAAGATTTTACATAAATTGGGGGTTCACCCCGCTTTGCAATGCTCACACTTCTGGGTTTTATTCCCTAAGCTTCTGGCTGCTCAGCCAGCTTCTAAAACAGTCTCCTGACACCTCAAGCCAACCATGGCTTTCTGCCACCCAAACCATGTTCAGATTAGGGAGTGTCCTCGGGTAAAAGGCCATAAACTCCCAAATCTCACCTGTTGTAACCCATCTTCCAAAGTCAGATCCCTCTCCTCTAAGTCTCTGTCTGCTTTGTCTCTCAAAAGTAACTGCAAGTTCTTTGGGTTTTTGGGAGTTTACTTTTTATTTTGATTTTACATTTTTATCCTACCCTTAAGAGGGTTCATTTCACCAGACTAATTCACTGTTCCAAAAAGCAGGAAACTGCACCATGTATTTTAAATAGTTTATGTAATTCAAAGAATCTACAATTTCAAATTCTACCATGTCTAAATATCTCAAACACCAGTAAGTCTTGAGATGAGCAAAAAATTTTTCAGAAAAGCAAAAGCAAAAACAAAATCCTGAGGAGTTAGCACATCATAAATCAATAATGCTGTTTCCTATTTTTGCCTATAGTTGCCTATAGTTGCAGGAATACAACAATGCATAGGAAGCCACAAGCCACAGATAGCTACTGAGCATTTGAAATGTGGCCAATGCTAGTAAGAAACTGATTTTTTTTACTATACTTAATTTTAAATAATTTAAATTTAAATAGCTACATGTAGCTAATGCCTACTGTACTGAACAGCAAAGATACAATGCAAATGAAACAAACAAGTGGTTGAAATCAACAGAAAGTAGAAGTCATTTCTGATGTGGTAATAGAGATTAACGTGGCTTAATAAATCAAAAAAATATAGAATTCCATCACTTTATAACGTAAAAGGTAGGGGGAGGGTTAAACTAGGAGTTTGGGATTAACATACACACACTATTATATGTGAAATAGATAATCAACAAGGACCTACTGTATAGCACAGAGAACTCTTCCCAATACTCTGTAATGACCTATATGGGAAAAGAATATGAAAAAGAGGACATATATATATGTATAACTGACTCACTTTACTGTGCACCTGAAACAACACAACATTGTAAATTAACTATACTCCAATATAAACTAAAAATTAAATTAAAAATAAAATAAAATAATATTTAACTTTTTATCAATATACCATTTTCCCCCAAATATTATATAGCTACTGCTCTAAACTATAATTTTAGGAACAGGAAGTAAATGACAAAAAGTTTATAAAATAAATTTACTAATAAACATTTCATCATGTAGATTACATGATACTGTATGGCCCCAAGTCAAGGTAAAGCCCACCAGTAGCAAACTTGGTTTCTTTATTTAGTTATTTTTAATTTATTTATTTGGTTGTGCTGGGTCTTAGTTGCGACAGGTGGGCTCCTTAGTTGCAGCTCGCAGGCTCATTAGTTGCGGCATGTGAACTCTTAGTCACAGCACGCATGTGGGATCTAGTTCCCTGACCAGGGATCAAACCCCAGGTCCCCTGCATTGGGAGCTCAGAGTCTTATCTACTGCGCTGCCAGGGAAGTCCCTGAGCTTGATTTATTATGCTTAAATATGTGTGTAAGGTGAGTCACATCTTACTTAGGAGGATTTCAGCTAAAGTGAAAAAAATGATCAGAAACACCCTTTATATCCACCACAGAATAACATGGTACGAACTCTCCATAAATTCACTATAGACTATTTTTCCACTCAAACTGGAATAGACCATTGTTTCTGAGGCTGAGCAAAGAATGGTGCAGTTGTCACAAGACAACTTGGAGGCCACTCTGTGTGAAGAGCACTTCCTGTGTCCATACCCCCAGGACCCCACTCAGAGAGGAGGTGAGACAGCTCTGTGGTCACTGAAAGACCAGAAGCACCAGGCCTCTCATTGCCCGAACCCCACAGCAATGCTCATGGAGAGCAAGGCGGGGGCGGGGGGAGCTCGGCCTGAGCTCTTGCCATTTTTCAATGCTTTCTCTGATACTTCCTCTCCGAAATGTATGAACTTGAATTTCAGCAAGTTAAGTGTGCAGATGTGAAACTCCATGACAACATTTTTGAGGAAATTATCAGTAAAAATGGAAAGAAACCAAAGTTGTTGGCCCTAATTGAAGATGTTTCAGTCACCCAGAAAATCCAAACTGCCTTCTTCTTAAACCCTACTTGCTAATTAAGGCTTTAGACTCTTCTTGGATTCACGGGAAAGTAGAGTGAGATTGTCAGATGATCTCTGAGCCCAAACGATTACCACCCAGAAAGACTGAGCAAAGGGAAGCATGTCCTGATTAAGGTGTCAACACAAATTGTCTGCCGTGCTTCTGGTCTTATAGTACATTTACCCTGACAGTCTCCCCTCTGTGGATGTCTATTTTGGTCTCTACTGGAATTATCAGTGTTACCCGAATGGTGCGGTTGCTGCCAGGCTATAGCAGAAATAAATAGAAGCCTGATTAGCATTATTCATCTGTTTAGAGAAGCCCTGATTTATAATTTAAAAAGTTCCAAATACGTTGGGAGGATAGGACTTTATCTGTAATTTCATTAGTTTAACCCACTCTAAACAGCAGTATGTGATATTTATATTTTTAAAAACTAACGTATGAATACTCTTCTCTCTTTGACCTCTTACCCTTTTGATTTTTCCATTAAGGAAACTAATAGTGATAATACTAATAGCACCAACATATGAAGTCATGATCTTGGCCTTTGGAAAAGTCATCTTTACCCTTCCTGTATAATTCCTTTTGAATCTTAAATTAAACCCTCTACCAGAGGTACTAGATTCTCTACATTGATTGGTTGGCTCTACTGTTTGATAAGAAGAGTTGTGATTTTATTTGAGGATGGAATCATTTTTCATTTTGAATTACTGCATCATTTTCTTCCCATACAATTCCATTTTGAGCCACCCATGCAAATTGCCTTATTTATTGCCCAAAGATCAGGGCCCCTAGTTTGTGTGTTTTCTCCATTCCCCTGACATTACTTGCCTTATTCCCATAAACCAATTTTGTGACTTTCAACTCTCCTTTGTTTCTTTCCATCAGTCGTTTTCTCTTCCATTGCTCTGGTGTTAGATCGTCACGGGGCCACGTTTGAACCATGTTGCTTTCGTTTCTGTTATCATCCACAATCTGAGAACTGATATCGTTAGAAAATTGCTTTCTACTGCTTGTCTGCCTTCTTTCCACAAGTCTTTTGTGATGTGACTTTTTCTCCCCTGTAGTCAGAATACAGTGAGAAATTGGAGAAGACACTTCTGGATTCAGAGCTGTTCCTCTCACTGATGCTCTCTAGAGAAGTTTCCCGCTCTGGGAAAAGCCTGGTTCCCTGCCCAGTTTGTTCAGATGATCACATGGCCCCTGCTCTCCCACTCAGAAAGAAGCTGTAAGTGGGATGCAAAATTCCATGTTGGTGAGGACCCTGCATTACCATGTTGGATGTTTCCCAATGTCAAGTACAACCTTCTTTTTAAGTCTTTCTTCTTAAAAACTCAAATGATGTTTTGATAGATTATCTTACATGTCTCTTACTTTCCCCTTGGAGGAAAGAGTAACAGTGATATTACATGTAAATAACATCCTACCTCAACTGATAACTTTGTGATCATTTCTCTTCCACGTTCCCTTTCTGTTAAAGTCATCTTGCAAGATGATTTTTGCTAAAAGAGGCCACTAAAATTTGTCAAGTGATCCAATGGATACACTTTTGAATCCCAACCACAAGCCAGGCCATGGAGGTAAAATGGCCCGTGGACACTGCAGCACGAAGACATTCACGGGCATGTCGTGGACTGGGGAATGGCTCAAGGAGGGCGCTGGAGTGAAACCCCACTGTCACTGCTTTGCGGTCAGTGTGAAAGGCTCAGAGTCCAAACCCAAGAGGCACAGACAATCTAGGTCGGTGAGTGTCCAATGACGTGCATGCTCTCTCTAAGCGATCAGGTAGATGAGGATTCTAGGATCTTTATAAGAAAATCTGATACAAAAAAATCCCTCATCCTCCAATTCCACAGATAGAAGCACTGGTTAAGGATCCCTAGATCACAGCATCTGCACCACAAAATACAACCAAAACTTAGATTTCTGTCATCAGAGGTTGGATTTCTGAGAATTACAGCTCGACTAAATGACTTACTATCTCTATAATTTCTGATAATTTACTTAACCTCCCCAAATTGGTTTCCCTATAGAATTGCTGTAAGGATTAAATGAGATGGTGCTTATGACACGCCTGCCCGGGGTAAGAGCTTACTAAGTGAGTATTAGTCCTACAGACGCTGCTGATAATAACAATGGTAGTTTCACATCTACTACTGGAAACAAAAGGGTCTGCATACCAGGGCCCAGAAGCTGAAAAGTGCAGAGTGACAATAGGCTATTTACACCTTGTCACAAACAAGCCAGAAGCACTTGGTGCTTTGCCTGGCAGAGAGTTAAATTATGAAACTGGGCCGGGAGCCAGAAGGTGAGGATGCAGGTAGAGGAGGAGTAGAGGGCAGATCTGGGCAAGGGAAGCACCCTCCAAGCTGGAGTTAGCGGCGGCAGCAGAGCTCCTTGAAAAGGACGGCATCCTTGCTGGCAGATAATAGCTCTGCTCTCCACCTGGTCCCCTAGAGCTTGTCACCAATGCACAAGTTCCAGGCCTCGAGTCTGCCTGGTGGTCGGTGGGGCTCAGGTCCTCCCCCTTCACCATTTGGGCCAATGTGGAGAGATGTAACTTTACTGAGGGTGGGGCTTCAGCTGGTAGAGGCCAAGGGGACTGGTGACGCCTTCCACCCAGGCTCTAAGACGATACAAATACATACACTAAAGGTGATTAAACGATTCTAAGTGTTTCCGTAGCTCCCATGTTGAGGGTCTACCAGGTTGCTCATGGCTGTCGGGTCTCTGTATAACCGTCCTCAAGAACAGACCTCCCAGTCGATAGAATCTGTGTACCAGAGCAAACGGGAGACAGGCAGCAGAGGAGGTGCGTTAACCCACTCGCCTCTGGTCCTGCAAGCTGCCCTCCCCAGAGCTGGGGCTGACCAAGGTCATGGTGGGCTCATCTTCTTAACTTTCCCATGGTGATTCTTTTCCTGAAAGCTTGAATTTTTAATTTTACTAAGCTAATGATAAGAAAAACAGTTGTACAGAAGCCAAAAAAATAAAGTTAAGAGGATGGTAAATATTTAAATGTAAGTCAGATTTAGATATTTTTAACCAAGTAATATGCTAGCAAAACATTTCTTGTTGTTCTTTAATTAAGCAAAGATGCAGAAAGGCCATAAAATACTGTATCTTGCAGTCTGCTTTTACTTGGATAAACAAAAAGCTCTTCTTTGCCAAGTCTCCTGAGTCAAGAAGTAGAAGTGTCATGTCAATGAAGTTAACTGTTAAGAACAAAGTATTTTAACTTCAAATTGTCATTCAGGAAAGAATTTTGAGGACTCCTTTAAAAAGAATTGGCAGTTGTCATTTAATATATGATGTGATCTAAAAGCATATTATTTTTTAATGTTACCTAGGAGATTTCATCGGCTTCATGACATTCTTAATCTTTGGTATAATTGTCTAAATTGATAGAACATCTTTTATTAAATGGATAGAGGCACATCCTGCCCTTTCATAAGTCAAGTAAACAGGTGTGATTATTCAGGGCTCTGAGTTCTCACATCCTTTGTCTCGCTTTTTTTTCCCCCCAGCCCTCCTAAAACTCTCTGATAATGAGAAAAGTGACATTGTCTTAAAGCATAAGAAGCACCAAAATTATTTTCTCCCTGACCTTTGTCGTTTCTAGAACAAGTAGTTTCTGTTAGCAAAAGAGTTCAAGCTTTTACTTACGAAGGATCCCTGGCGTCGTGCCACAAGAAAAACATTTATTGTTCCTGATAAGGAAAGTTATTAAGCCCTCATCTTTTCTCAGAAGACCATTCAACCAAAATAAAATTGAAGAGTATTTTACGAACTACTGAGGAAAAATTTTGAAGGAAAACCAGGGAAAAAATTCCATAGCTTACATTTTCTGCAGGCACTCACGGAGTTTTAGGATGTGGACTGTGCCTCTGGAATCAAATGAGATATATTTCCAGGATAATTCTTGGCAGGCTTTTGATAGCAGCGGCACATTTAAACTGCTAAACTTTAATGTGGTAAAAGTAAGTCCTGTAAAGAGAATTTGGGGAGGATGGCAACAGAAAAATTACATGAAATTCACATAATATGTTGACTACACTTGAACCTCTGCAACTGGCTGTTTCTTGGATTGAGGAGTTCAGATTCAGTTTTCATCTCCTTCTGAACCTAAATCTGTGTCTTTTCATCAAAAGTGTTACCAGCACTCGTTCAGAAAGGCAGTGCCTGTGCAAAAGCTCAACGGCCGGTGGTCAGCTTCTTCTTTTTTTTTTCTGTTTTTCAAAACAAACCAGTGTGATCTATGTATCCTTGCAGGTTGCAGAGTCCATGAGAGCAGAATGACACGGTTGTCGTTAATTCTTCAAGAACTCTGGATTAAATGGCTGCAAAGGCAAAGTTATAACAAAAACCTCTTCACTGGCACCAAAAACGTGTGGGTTGCTTTTGCACTGTTTTCCGCTCCGCTGGCGGTACAGCATATAGTCAGGGAAAAGGCACCAAGTGCATTAGAGACACATAAAAGGAAGCGTGCATTTACAAATAATACGATTCATTAAGGAAAATAATAGAAGAGGCAGTAATACTCATTAACTCCAGAATTCATAACTTGAGATTTCTCATTCACAATAAGCTTTGTGGTATGCCACAGTTTTTAATAGTCTAGCAGCTTTTTTTAATCCTTTCCTTAAAAGATGATTGGCTTTGAATGTTAGAATATGCAAACACACATAAAAGACAGCCTTCCCTGACCATTTCTTTGTGTTTGGGTCTATATTTCTGTATGGCATAATATTTCCACTTGCACTGGCTTCCTGGCATGAGAATGTTTATTGCGCTCATTAGCTAAGAGGGTATCGGCAGTGGTCCAATGAACACAGATCTGCCTTCTGATTTCAGCCATTAAATTGCAATGGGGATTCACAGGCTTAACATTGTGGGTGTGAGAATAATAAAATGGAACTCCATCTTTTAGCCCAGTTACCATGGATGCAGTTAAAGGTCAGAGTGCCAGCTGCTAACTAGTTGCCTTTTGAGCTGTGTTTCCCCTCCTGCTCTGTGTTTTCAAGCACTTCCGTCTCTCTAGGTCTGTCCTGGAATACCTTCACCCACTTTAGTGACACACTAACCTCTCCCCTAAGACAGCAGGCTCCCTCTTTTCAAGACAATGTTCGCATGGGTCTTGTCTTCTATTTATGTTTTATCGATAGGGAACAGAATCAGAAGGTAGAGGTCATAATAAAAATACAAACCGCTGTTGCTTCAGCTTCCTGAATTCCTGGCTCATTTTCTGCACATCGCTGTACATGCCCAGCCAAAAAAAAAAAAGTATAGTAAATTCCCATCTCCGTTAAAACTGGTAATGGGTTCAGGCACTGATGCATTCACAACATGAAACATCAACTTCTTCATTCGGCCCAAAGTCCTAGGAGTTAATTCCCTGTACTGCATGAGGTGTCAGGGTAATTACGGCAGATCAGCCCTATTTCTCCATACGCTGCCCAGCGTCACGAGCCCCCCTGTTTACGGATGCACCAGCACAGCATCACAGTGCTTTCATTCAGCCGAGGTTTTTAATCGAAAGGGTTTGGACAATGTCAGATTTTCAAACAGAAGAAGTGGGGTGGGGGGAATTAAAAGTAGCCAAGCAAAATAAAGTGCATGGGAAGAAAGCCAAAAGCTCTACAAAATATTTCCTGATGTCAACACTTCATTTCGATAGATTTAAAACCTCCTATTCCTTTCCAAAAGAAGGTACTCTGAGCCTTTCCCTGGGTAACCTAACTACATGATCACATTTTGAAATATTTGGAGAACGCGTAGCTTAAAAAAAAAATCACTTTGGGAAAGTTTATTATTTTTTGTTCTATTTAGATATAAGTCCTAACTATGTGTAGCTATATAAGCCAGAATACAGAGAAACTTACCAAAAAAAAAAAATGTTGTGCCCCTCTGTTTTAAACATACATTTATATAACTTGTCATTTCATAAAAATAAATTAAGTATTATATGAGCCAAATGTTTCAATTCCACACAAGAGTGGTTTCTGGGACTCTTGGCAGAACGCTGCTATATTCATTTTTATTTCAAACACAATGTGAAGTCTTTAATTTTAATATACTTTGTAACTATAATGGTTATAAGGCATATACTGTATTAATTCATCCTCATCTTTTTCTGGTCCTGGGCAGATTTCATTGAGGAACAGAAAGAAGCATCTATTTCATGTATCTTACATACTTTAAAATATTGTGGGAGAGTGGGTGGGATGCAGACCAGGGAGAAAGAAAATTTGGAGCTGGGTCCTCGGGACTCAGCGCCCTAAATGCTGACACTGGCTTTGGGCTCGGGCATCTTAATCTTCCACACCTCTGGTCCCCAAGTTCAAGTGATGGACGGGTGGAAAGTTGAGGGGCGCCACTCAGGGTGCTTCCCCAGCTCCTGAGTCCCGACGCACCTCCTTGGGGAGCCGCCTCTCAGCCTCTCTTTAGTCTGAGACAGAAGAGCGTCGTTGGTCGGCCGATGGGAGCCTCTCTGTAGCAGCCCCATGTGATGGCAGCGTGTCCAAGACCCCTTTATTCCCTGGAACTCTGCTAGCCAACAATCAGAGAATCAGCAGGGAGGGAACACCAGCCTCCCTCCTGGAGGGAACACCAGGGAATCCAGCCCCGGTTAATCGGAGATACCCTGCCAGAGAAAGGTGGGGCTGATTCCCAGGAAGAGGGAACAGAGTGACAGGGACAGATACATATGTAAATCTATTAATCCCCAGTGATAGCCCTGAGGCTTCAGAGTGACCTCCATAGCAGAGTGGTATTTCTTCATTAAAAGGGCTGGTGGAGGGGGCGGAAGAGAGAAGTCATTTTCCTAAGCCGTGTGGCAGTATTCTTGGGGACACCAGAATAACATGTTTCCAGCGATCACGGAGACTTCAGCCCGACTCTTCCTCGGCCACACTTCTAATCAGAGAATTTCTTCCTGTGCCTTGTTTA
This sequence comes from Leucopleurus acutus, assembly GCF_964270905.1. NCBI lineage: Eukaryota > Metazoa > Chordata > Mammalia > Artiodactyla > Delphinidae > Leucopleurus > Leucopleurus acutus. Next base: position 23,631,212 of record NC_139154.1, read on the forward strand.
CTGTTGATATTTTCTGGCTGATTGGAGAGGAATGACATTTTGACAATTTACTGTAGCAGTAAGCACTGTACAAACAAAAGGTGCTGATGAAAACGGGAACCCATTATTATGTAAATGACAGCTGAGTAACACAGAATCCATCTCCCAGTCACCATCATTGAGACCAGTTTTACTCAATGATAATAATTTTCATGATTGCAGACTTCAGAGTGATCAGAAATATGCTTTAGCTGTTGCATTTATCTACTGCTGGTACTTGACCCTTAATTAAATTCTGAAACTTTTTTATATAATAAAGTAAAATACAGCTGACACTTCTGTTCAAACAAAGAGGATCCAACACAGAGCTACCAAATAAGATAAAGGTATTTCAGACTTACCTCGCTGTATTTATAGTAAACATGGTTGGTACAGTGTATTTTGAAAGAGAGCTTAAAGTTTAAAATGCAGATGTGTGTTATCAAGCAATTTCAATTCTGTGCTTCAGCGCTGCTCCTCTTAAATGGTGCTAAATATCTTGGACACGTCATAATAAAAAAAGAAATCTGTTTAAAAGACATGTAAATGTGCTCTGAAAATAAGTTCTGTGGATTCTTTAAATCTTCCGTCTTAATATCTAGACTATTCAAAGCGAGCCTTCAAAATGATGCCACTTATTAAGATACACACAGCTTGGTAAGCTGGCATTGAGTTTTGTAAAGGAATATTTTCTTCATACATTCGTGCTTGTCTTAAAAGGAGAAAGCCAAGGCAAACCTTAAGACAGCATTTTGGCTTTAATGAAAAATTGATTGGTTAAAACAGATGTCAACGTGAAAATACAAAGAAGTCAGGCATTATGTGGGTATCAGCTGTATTTTAAGGATGCCTGACGGTAGAATACACTTTGGCTAATGTGTTCTTATTCTCTTGATATCTTTCTAATGCCCCAGAGCATTTATTTATCTTGGAGTTTCCAGAGTCTCAGGGTAAGAAAAAAGATCTTCGTTTTGAATATGCTAATAAGTAAAAGTCAGCTTGAAGGGGGCAATTGTATAAGCCCGTTTTTAATATTTCCTTAGATATAACCCTTTCTAACCAGGTGGCTTGTGGAGCCAATGAGCTAAGAAGGTAATTACTTAAAGTGGGTTTCACAAAGAGTAGAAAGATGATTGTACCACATTAAATAACAATTGTGTCCTTAATGATGTGTTGGGCTATAATGCAAACATCCCTCCACCATCACTGGCAGGATCTCCACTGTACCTTTCTAACGACTCCCATGCCTTCCATCCCCCTGCCTCAACTCAGGGCTTTCAAGGCCTGTGTAAACACCGAGTGAACTGGTATATTTTTTTAGACTGCAGGGCCTGCAGCTGCGTGGTCATTGATAAATTGGCTATGAATTGCTGAAATACTTCATATGAATATAAACATTGTTGCAGCTTTGTAGCTGGGGAAATAAAGGAAGAAAGAAATGTGTTTGAGTTGAGAGAGAAGACTACAGTTCAGAGCACAACCTTCTAGAGGTTTCCTTCTTGGTAGAGTGTAAAGGCCCTGTTTACACGAAAACCAGCATGATGGGTCCAATAAGTGTGAGGGGGGTGGGAATGCAGAGGAAAAATTCATTATTAAAGAGGGATGTTTTAAAGAAACTGAATCAAGTGTGGTTTCGCGTTTAGGTATCTGTCTTGTAAAGAAGCAGGAAATACTATTACAGCGTATTAGATTTTATTCCTTTAGAATATACGGTATTCTCAGCATCTGCATCCACTCCACTTTGTGTAGAAATACCATAATAAACATACCCAATATCTGAGTTAGGAGTCACGTGAGATGCTACCTAACCCTAAAAGAAGAATTTTCACAGTGATGTAAACTTGAGAGAGAGAAAAAAAAAATGAACAGGATAATTAGCGCATGGCTATACATTTTCTTGACTGGTCTTGGATGCTATAATAATGACTATAGCCCCTAATAGTATCTCTGTGTAGACATGCATGCTGAATCCTTAGATGATGATGTAATTCCTAATGTTAAAATTAATAAATTTGTTTTTTAAAGATTTAATACCAATGAAATGGACAAAATGCAATCAACAGTTCAAATAAGGAGAAAATACTTTGCACTAAGTTCTAACTCTTTGATTAGCAAGTTACCCATTTCAGAGAATGGAAAACTAAGGTACCTAAAATCGAAAAACTCCTCTGAAACTTCACTGTACGTTAAACATATGGTGGAAATTGAAATGAGCAAATCTCTCACCTTTTATCTTTTCTGTCTGTTTGTTTGTTTTAGTCAAGGAATGAAGACATAGGGACAAGTATAGATTACTGATACGGAGACGTGTGTGCCACAGGGAAGCCATGATCCAAGCTCGTGTTGAAACGTACTGTGTCATTGTTCTTAGATTGAACTTTGGAAATAAGTATCACAAATTCGAATTCTGTCGTCATGGATGAAGCACCTGTGATGTGCCAATCATGGAGCTTTGCAGATATAAGAACACCACCCCTGAGCATGAGAAGGAAGAGGAGGAGACATCACTGCTGGGTCCTCTGCCTTGTTTGATGCTTCCTTCCTGTTCAGAGTTGTCCGTGAGATAGGTATCAGACCCCACAGGAGGTTGCCTAGCTCTCTGCTTTCTCAGAGCCTGGATTGAACCCCAGTCTGATGGACTCCAAAGCAAGACTTGTTTACAGCCTGAGATGATCCAGGGACGAGAGGGAACAGTCAAGGCTCAAATCCAGATGCCTCAGCCACGTGCGGCAGGCGCTGGAGAAGAAGCTATGCAAGGGACGATAACAGAAGCCACCTCTCATCCCAAATATTCTTGTAAAACCAAGTATGAGCTTGGTTTGCTATATGAGCAGCTCCTACTGGACTCTGAGGAGTCTAATTATTCAGCAAGGATTTTACCCTGAACTCTAGAGAGTTAAGTATTTTGTGCCCATCTTACAGATGAGAGACATAAAATGCATAAAGTAAAATATTTCTCCGAAGCTATGATGAATGAATTATAGAGCTGGATATGGGAGAAAAGCCAGAGATGCTTCCAGTGGTGGTAGAGGGTATCAGCCTTCCCTTGTCACCATATTTGATTCCAAAATAGGCTTCCTAATTTTGTAACATTCTCAGGTGGGAGAAGTCAAGTGTGATACACAGCACACAAACTGCCTCAAAATATCTTGGGCACACTTTTTTTTAAAGGGGAACTCCACTTGAGTAATAGTCAATTATTTAGAGCCTTTTAGGTGTCAGGCACTGTTCCAAGTATCTGATGTATATCAACTTCTCAAAACAACCCTATAAGGTAGGTATTATTGGTTTTATCCCCATTTTATGGATGAAGAAATTGAGCCATGAAGACTAGGTAAGTTGCTCGATGCCATGCAGCTGGAGAGTAGAGCCAGGATTTGAACCCAGGATGGGCTTTCTGAGCCTGGACCATTGAACTGCTCTGGACCATCCTGCAAAAGCAATGGTGGTTGGTCAGAGCGACCCATCCCAGACTATGGGCAGCAAGAAGGTTAGAAACGTTGATTAAAACCCTATTGTGAATGGACTCAGCTAGTTATTCCTTGTAATACATGCTTTGTATTTGGATGCTTTCATTTTCTCATGGCGCATATAAGACTTCAAATTAAGGTCCGCAAAATTTGTCTCCTACCCTCAGACCGAAATACAGTTACATACAGACTTAGTTCCAGTGACATCTATGCCTATATATATTATATTTAATGTTTCTGTATTGTAGCTAAATTCATAGTGTAACTTTTCGATGCCAAAAGGCCAATTCATATGGAAGATACTTGCCAAAAAATTTATTCTTGAAGCACTTCAGGAAGGGACATAAAAGGAATAATAAAATGTCAGAGGATAATATATAATTATTTAGGGTGAAGCTATCAACTATAGTACTGGCTGAAAACCTTTGAGAAAGGAAAGTTCTCCGTGTCTAGGTGATTTCCGAATTTCTCTTACGATGCTGCTCTGTTATCACACTCAATGTTGGGAGATGGCCCAGGGTCCCCTGCAGTTTGCAGAGCATGTGACAACCTTCTTTCTCCTTCGCCACCAAGGAGGAACCACAGTCCTGACCTCTTTCCCACCTGGCCCATCACATGGGTGCACTATGGAGAACCCCCCTTTGCCTTCAGGAGCTGAAGGTCTCCAGCTCCAGCGCACACTGGCCCTTAGGGCAATGCTCGGGACCTTCCAAATTGGAGCACAGTGTTTGCTCACACGTGACTGGGGTAAAGGTTTGTGATGTGTGCTTATGGCTTTTCATACAAACTAACTGAGCCACCCCTGTGAACCCAATACTGCACTCTCTGCCCATCCCTGGAGCGAGCGTGGAGACCCCTGTGTTCTTTCTAGCTTGAGAGACCCTGGCTGGCTCCGAGGCCCCCCGAGGCTTACGTGAAGATGCACGTCCTCAAAAGGCTCCCAGGAACCCTGAGCTGCATCAGAGGCACTTTGCTTTCTCACACGATGATGTTCTCTATTTGGGTTCCCAAGAAGCAGACACAGGGATGGAACGTAGGCTGCAAGAGGGTTAGTGGGGACATGTATAGGGACCAATGTCCAGCGTGGGAGGAAGGAAGGGAATAGAGCAGAACTGGACAGAGGGAGATGCCAGGCTGCGGTGTCGACAATGTCCCAGCAGCCTCGGGGGGCTCCGGGGCTAGAATGGCCCTTCATATTTGTTTCAGAATGGAGCAAAGGGGTCAGGCCTTTAAAACCCCACATCGACTGGTCACTGACACGGGGTAGCCCAGCATGATCTTGGGCAAAGAGCTCTCTCAAGCCGAGGAGGCGTTCAGGAGAGGCTGAGAGATGAGAGCTGTCTGCTCCCACCGCACCCACTCCCGGAATGCACGAGTGGGAAGCACTGCCGACGCCCACTGTCCCCTCCCCATCTTCTCTGACACCTAGACTCCTGTGCTGTGGATACTACCAAGTGCTGAGCAAATGAATCCCGAGTAATAGCAAGGCTCAGAGCAGGACAGGAGCTTAGAGGCACCCGGGTTCGTGTCCTTTCAGGGTAAGAACCACCCTTACAAGGCTCCAGACAGCAGGTCACCCAGTTTCTATTTGGATCCTTTCCAGACAAGGACCTCATTGCTGGGAAGTTCTAGACATGGAGCCCAATCTTCTAGGTAGAAATTGCTCTTGGATAATACCAATGGTGTTGACACGTTGTTAGCAGTGTAGTGGAAAGCAGGAAAGAGTAGTATGTCCGTGCAAATTCGTTTGGACCAAGGACTAAAGTAATGGCGTAGCTATTTATTTGTTTTCGTTAACTTACTCTGCAAGCTCTTCTCCATGGAGTAGTCAGAGGGATCTTCCTTTTATTTAATTATAGTCGATATACAATATTATACAAGTTACAGGTGTACAGTAGAGTGATCACAGTTTTAGGGAAGGTCAAATTAGGACTCTTCTAAGCTCAACGCCCTCCACTTGGGATGTGGCCCATCGGCCTCGTCCCAGCTGACAAGCCCCTCAGTTCTGATCACGGTTCAGCCGTCACCTCCTACCCAGCGTGCTCTCCTCAGCTGCTTTGCCCTTTTCACTGTGGGGCAGACACTCTTACCTCATTGTGCTTCAGGCCTCTGTACTTGCGGGGACACCTGTCCTGTATGCTCACCCCCCAGGCTTGTTAAGTCTCCATTCAAATGCCAGTTTTTCAGGGAGTCTTCCGGACACCCCATCTCAGAAGAGCTTCTCACCCTTGCCAGATGCTCTCTGTCTCTCTTCAGCCAGGAATCATTCTCGGTAAGGAGTGTGTGTGTGCGTCTGTGTCTGGAAAGTTTTGGTCACTGCTATATCTCTAAGTTCCTAGAACAGTTCCTGGCCTAGAGGAGCATTAAACAAACATTTGTTGAGAGGTTGTAAATGAAGGGATCAGTGAGCAAACAGAATCATGCTGAAAAGTTTTGGATAACGGAGTTTGTAAGTTACCGACATGTTCAAGGAGGTCTCAGAGTAGGTCTTAGTTAAGAGAAAATCATCCAATAAATGTAACTAAAGATGTTTATTCTACCAAGTCATGATCAAGGAGGAGAGAACTTGTATCTCAGTTCTTTTACAGGCACCGTATTGTAAATCCCTGTATCGTTTACCCCCCCAAAGCCCCTACCACGGGAGCATGGTGCCGTGAATGGGTGAGACGCCCACTAAATGTTTGCTGAACCGAATTAATTCAGCATACCAACACACCTCGACATTAAACAAAGCCTCCGGTCACCTGACGCTGTCATGAATAGAGAAGGTTGGCCTGTTTCAAGTATCATTATGCTCTTTCTTGATCATCTTTAATACTATTAGACTAGCACACCAATTTTCCCCAATATGCGTGTAGATGTGGTATTAGGAAAAAACATGAAATATTGCATTGCTATTTAAGAGAATTCACCCACTTTCATAGGAATGAAAGGCCCATTCAGTGTAACTCAGAAAGACTAGCCCGTGAACAGCACATATGGGGTGGGCTCTGCACTCAGCCCCGCCGTGGGCAGAGGTGCTGCCTTAATGGTCCAGAGGGATGCCCGGGACACACACAGCTTCTGGCGGGACCTTGGGTGGCCCTTTGGCTGAGTTCCTTTATTTTCGTTTGGTAAACCAGCCACTCTGCCTCCTTATGAAAAATTGGTTCCGTGTGTCTTGAGGCAAGGAAACGACGGTCCACGACTCTCCCTTCGAGCAAACCCACGTCTCCAGGAATGCCGGGAGAAGTGAGTCCTCTAGCAAGGCTCAGCCCCCCTTCCACCACAACTTTGGGACATGTCAACACGGGGATCAGCTGGTCAACAATACACAGTGGTCCATCTCAGTAGAGGTGACTAACCTGGACAATCACACTGATATTAGAAGCATCCCACCCGCATTCCAACACGAGCCAAATCTCACCAGGTCAAGGCCAAATCGCCCATCACAGACGCCACGGGGGAAAGCAAGAGAATGAGGGAAACAGAGGGGCAAGAAGAGCTGAATAGACCAGAGGCCCAGGGGCCACACAGGAGGCAGCAGTGGGCCCTGTGTGTCCTGTCTCTTTGCAAAGTCATGAACCATGCTAAGGAGACACTTTACTTTTTTCATTATCTCTCAGTTTTTCTCATAATGAAAATAGCCCATGCTTTTCAAAAACAATTTAAGCAAGACACTCATGCCTGTAAAAGTTGAATGAAACCACTTGTAATCCTACCACAGGCAGATCGGCACTTGTTAATCTTTTGATGTGAACACTGTGAATACCTTTTTCTCTATAGAATGTAGTTCATATCTACTAATAACTCACTGTTACCCATCTAAGAATTCTGCAGCTCTGCAGTGTGCCCGAAAGAGGAGTAATCGCTGTACTCGGCATTTCTGTATGTTCTCTGATCCCTTCATCCGACGAATATTTTTTTAAGTGCCTACTGTGTTCCAAGAAATCGTCTCCAGGCTCCTGATGCAAAGTGAAATGTTCTTGTTTTCACATGGGTCAAAGTGAGAAAAGAAAGTAATTACAGTTCCGTGAATTATAATTCAGTGAGTAGGTGCATCTTAGCCGGAGACTGAGACGTTCCAAACACATGATAAATGAACTCAGTATTGATGAGTAGGAGGCAGTTAATAGGGAAGAAGTGAGGGAGAGGGGGCCAGGAGTTGAGAATAGACACTGTGCATTTGAGGAACAGCCAGGAGGTCAGTAGAGCTGGCGCCCAGGAGCGGAGACATAAGGCAGAGGCTGGGTGATGCTCGTCGGAGGGTTCAGCCAGAGCTGACATTTATTAAGGCTACTCCGTGAACAGTGTAAAGTGTGGAGGCGGGAGAGTAGACCAGTGGACGGCAGGGAAGGCTGACCTGAGCCCAGGTGATGAGAAGCTCTTGAAGGACCCGGAACAGAAGGAAGCAGCTGGGCGCATGGGGGAAAGGAGGAGGCAACGGGGTGGGGACTGGAGAGGGGTCCCCATCGGGGTCAAGGCGGTGGGTGGAGTACAGTGGGCAGGGGCCAGCTTTCTGGGAAAAAGGACTAATGAGGGTTAAGGTGCCCGGGCACCCGCTCAGTGGAGAACCCGACAGCAAACCCAGGAAGGGGAGCTGGACCTTAGTCACAGGAACTAAACTCTACAGCAGGAATCTTTGCAAAAGTTGGGGGTTGGTGGCTATACAGGTGTTTGGGGCACAATCCCAGACACACTGGACACCGGGAGCATGTGCAAGACTATTCTCCCTCCTTGAGCCCCGCTCCAAACAGCCACCTCCAGAAGAATCACTGCACACACCCTGTTCCCCGACTTGTGCTGTATTTCACTCCTCATCTTTCACCTAAATCCATCAAAGGAACAAAGATTTCTTGTGTGTGTGTGTGCGTGTGTGTGTGCGCGCGCGTGCGTGTGTGTGTGCGCACATGTGTGTGTGCGCGCGTGTGTGTGCGCGCGTGTGTGCGTGTGCGTGTGTTGCGCGCGTGTGTGTGCGCGTGTGCGTGTGTGTGCGTGTGTGTGTGTGTACGTGCGTGTGTGAAAGCTACTTTCTCCTTTCCTTATCACTGCCAATTCTTACCTAGATTTCATAGGAAACTTTTTTTTTTTCTGTTCTCTCTAATTCTTTGTTTCACTTATATTCCTTACAGGGGTCTTACTCCTTTTTCCTCGAAAGAGACTTACTGTGATGTCTATATAACAGAGGGCTGGAGTAGGAGAGGATGTTTAGAAGAAAAAGTAGAAATGTTGCAATTAGAAATTTGCAACAGAAGCTACACACGCACACAAATCTCCGTCTACAACCTCATCTTTTAAAATTAAACCGATATTTCCTCAAGCTTTAGCATTTTCGATCAAACCTTTAAAAGGATTTCTTAGTGAATTTCATCACCTTATGACTTTTCTACTTGGTTTAATTTACCAGCAGAGCAACCGTCCTGATATTTGGCTCATTGCGGTTATGTAGCTCTCAGCCATGCAGGTGCAGGGGATTAAACAGACTTTTTTATAGGTTAGATCGTGAACATAAACACCACGTGTAATACATTTCTTTTGGAAAGTGTATACTGAGTTCCCAAGCAACACACTTCACATTGGAATGTAGAAGTTACCTGCACATAATTTGAAGCTTCCTGAATAGACGCAGATATTGATGTATGCAAATATGTCTAGATAGAACTCTGGATGCATGATATAATTGTGTTGTAGCTAAGAGAATGTTCCACAGCACAGGGAAAATCAGCACGTTCGTGAATTATCCATATGTGTAACATCAGTTGCGAAGATCTATTCATTAGTTGAAGAAAAGCTTACCCTCAATCAGAAAACAAAAAATTCCCTGTAAACACTGTTTGATGTTTTTAGATTCCGGGAATGCATGGCAACCTCGATGGAAGTCCAAAAACTTGTGAATTCCAAACACATTTTCATTCGCTGCTGGTACTTGTCAACGGTGAAATAGCTTTAAGTTAAACCAAATCTTACGAACAAAAATCAGAAGAAAACATAATTAATCAAATCACAGCCTTGCTCTTCCCTATCACAGATTAATCTTGAGGCAATAATATTACAAGCAGGAATTTAGAAAAACATGTCCCCGAAATAGACTATAAAAGATTGATGCCCTATGAGATGTTAACGGTTATTCCGTTGAAGGAGAAATCCGTTGGGTAGGATTGGCGTACTGAGTTAATCACGGTCAAACCAGGCTTCTTTTTTTCTAGAACTTGGAGGCTTTCCTATGCTGACAGGTGTTGTGAATTTCTAAGGAGGGACATTATTCTCTCAAACTAATCTGTGCCTCAGGAACTTGAAGTGGCAGGGAGTGAGGTCTCAGGATGGGAAGACTTGTCAAAATGGATGAAAGTCCTGACTGGTCCAAACTGCACTTCAGGCCTGAAATTGACCTCAGGATATCCAGGTGCCTGGGGCTGCTTCATCACAGCTTTGTCACAAAAGCAAGTCTGAGAAATAAGGGATAGAGCAAGCAATCACTATATTCACGGCTTTCAAACAAATTTAAGGGAAAGGAGAAAAAAATAAGGAAAGTTCCACAGAGTTGCCTTTTTTTTTTTTTTTTTTTTTTTTTTTTTTTGCGGTACACGGGCCTCTCACTGTTGTGGCCTCTTCAGTTGAGGAGCACAGGCTCCGGACACACAGGTTCAGCGGCCATGGCTCATGGGCCCAGCCACTCCGCGGCATGTGGGATCTTCCCAGACCGGGGCACGAACCCGTGTCCCCTCCATTGGCAGGCGGCCTCCCAACCACTGCGCCACCAGGGAAGCCCAGAGTTGCCCTTTTTTAAGAAGCATGGTGTTCTAGGAGGGGGTGGGTGGGAATGTGGGAGAGGGGAAGAAGGGGTCTCTACTGCACCAGAGGTCACCGAGGGGCCAGAGTGTCGAGTCACCTCCACCCAGCCTATCTAGTCTCTGCAAGCGGGCAGCAAGCATGAACAGTCTTGAGTTCACGGACGTCTTGGGGGGATGGGCCAACTTAACCACAAGGTCGAAATCCCCTGAGACATTCAGAGTAAACCGCCACTGGGATTGGTCTTTGCCTCTGAAGCTAAACCCTTATCGCTCCACAATGAGGGTGCTTTACGTTTGGAATCAATATTTAATTCATTGATGCTAAGCCTGAAAACTGAACGTACTGTCAGAGTTGGCAAGGGGACGCGAAATTTATGTTTTAATTAGTTGGCCATTTCATCAAAAGGTAGACACGATGTCTGTGGTTTTGAACTTTGAAATAAACCCTATGTGAGGGGAAAAATTGCCAGGCACATAGAGCCCATTCATGTGCATGTTTATGGTTTCTCTACCTGCGAAAAGGAAAAAGTTTGTGAAGGTATATTATAGGGGAAGTTTACACAGCTTTCTTGTACATCAACTTAAGCCAGTGCATATTTCACTCAGCAGAACATGAACTTGCGGTGTGGCTACTTAAATTGTTGGGGGTGGGAATTTTTTGCACGGAGGTGTTTCTAAATTGTTCAATAAAGATACCACACACGTGGGAAAGAAAGCTTCCGGGGAAATTGGGTAGGGCTCCTTTTTTGAAAGTATGTGAACTCAAGTACTATGAATTAAACTTTAACAGACACTGCGTGTTGGAAAGGAAATTGGAAGCTGTTGCTAAGGATGCCACACAAGCAGAACGGTTTGCCAGTGCTTTTCGGTAACAATTCAGTGAAATCAATGAGATTATTCACATAACCCAAGCCTTGACTTTGCTGATACCAAAGCGTTGGTTCTCCTCGGTCAAACCCTTGGGGTAGTCAGTGCCCAGGAAACAGCCCTGTCTAAACTGGTCACACGCCCAGACTACAAGACAACAACCCTCAGGACAGATGTTCCAGGGAGAGTGGAAGGTCATTAATGGCTTCACCCCCATCCTTGTAGACCCAAAGCCTATACTCATGATGCACTCTGCTCTAAGAGGGCTAGGAAACCAGTATCTTTCATAGTAATGACTTCCAGTTTACAGCCTTCGTTTGTTATATTTCCTCAATAGCTGTTGTGTTGAGATTAACTGCATAAATGGTCTGCAGCTGTCTGTTATGAATTAAGGGAGTTTAATCAAAGTATTTCTAATGTACAGCATAATGATAATACATGGGGGAAGTACTATTTAAGAGATAATGATGGCTTCAGAAGATCACTGTTGTAATGTTTAGTGCATATGCCTTCAGCATTGAATTTGTTGTTGTTCTGAATATGCTTAATGGATCACTGAAAGGCTGCCTAATGCGGGATTGTTTGATGGGGCTGACAGAGCTGGAATTAGCCCATTGCTGTTTACTGCATACAGCCATTAAGATTAATTGCTGCCAGATAATTTTGACTGTTTTTATCTTCTGGAAAAAGTGTCACTAATGGGTTTATAAATTGGTTCCCTATTACTAATAGTAAGGCCAGTGTAAGAGGATAGAATGTCAGCTAATTCTGAAGATAAAGGTAAAAAAGTATAAAGTACTCTATGGCTTGCTAGTTTTCAGGGATACTGTTATCTAATAACAGACACGCTGATATATGATGCTCATTAATGCGATTTCTTGAGCTTTGGGTTGAACCTAATAGATGCTAATAAAGTCTTGTTTGATGTCCCATTAAAAAAACTCAATCTGTTTTCTACATTAAGGCCCAGTGTTGTTTATCACATCTCTGATGACTAAAACCCAAATTCCAATCTGTTCCCAGACCAAGTTTTTTGGAGTATCTTTATACCTATTTTTGTTTTTATGTATGTGAAATGTATAGAGACAAACTAAAGAAGAATTAACAAAGTTCATGAATTTGCAGTCATGATAAATGGTGTGTAAGTTATCGGCAAAGTTCACAATTTGGGCTCTTTTAGATCAAGTCTAGGCAAGCTTCTAGAAACAGTGTATTGCCCTTCTAACTATTGTTTAGGGGTTGTTTGCAATTGAATACAATTTTGAACATATATTTTAGCTTAATAGTGATTTTAAAAAAAACTTCACATACCTAAATCTTAACAGATTACAGGATTAAAAAGTTCTAAGTATATTTCTCTAACTGAAGTTAAACAGATATAATTTTTTAAAGTGACGTGATTCTAGTAGGTTATCTATGAAGCAGTCACAGTCATCTCCGTGAACTAACCAACCCAGCTTCCCACACTGGTTTGCAGAAGTTAACATGTTCTGAGTTTCGCCAGTTTACTGCAATTTATAACAAAATTCCTTGTGCATTGAGTTTCAAATAGATTCGTTATTTCTGAGTGCTGAAACTCAGCGGAAAAAATATGAACCAGACAGATAGACTGAATATTTAACCATGGGGAGAAACGAGTCATTCATGAGTGATGAAGTTCTTCTTCAAGAAAGGATGGTGAAAATTATGAGGTGCTTCTTTTGTGGAGTCAAAAACATATTTATGTCTTTCAACTACTATTTTTTTATATTACACTTAAAAGTTTTACATTTAAAAATACCTGACCTCTTGTAGTGTATATAAGGTAACAGATGACAGTTTATTTTTCTTCCTTTTTGTTTGTTTGTTTGTTTGATGGTGTTGTTTGATGAGAACGGGGAAACACCCCACAGATCCTGCATACTATTCTCTGCAGAATGAAGGTATGAAGGTCAACGTAAGTAAGTTTTAAGAAAGCCATTCCGCTGTCTTTTGCCACCTTGCTCTAAAGTGAGGTGAGGGCAGATGCTGAATTGGGCAAATGCTTCTTCTCTCAAATAGCTTTATTTAACTTAGATTCAATATTTCACATAAAGCAATATGTACACTGGCCCCGCCCCCCAAAAAAAGCCATGTGGGTGGAGTTTGCAAGGTGCTGGCATTCTCCCCACCCAGCTGCCGGCTCTCGGGGCGCTGGGTCGTGGGAGCAGATGAGTGCAGGGTAGGACCTGTCCCCCTCCTGTCTGCGATGCAAGCCCTTGCTCAGGGGGCCACGCTGAGACAGCTAAGTGTCCAGATTCCATCAGGGGCATTTTCGAGCACAAAGAGCTCCTTGTCAACTTTTAGTTGTACCTGCTCACCTATCCAGCCTAAATATAAAGACCCGTTTCCACTGGAAGAAAACCCTCGTTTCATTGTCTAGCTCGGTTTGCCACCTGGATGGGCCCCCGCCCCCTCCTGAAGGGGGGAGAATGGCTGAGCCGCCTTCCTGGCATCTTTGCGGTCCTCACAACAGTGGGATGTCGCCGGGCATCACGTGGTCACAGATTCCGAAAAAGACCTGTATTTAACCCCCCTCCCCTCTTCCTGTCTCCTTCAGACCCGGAATTCCTGGGCTTGGGCCACCTTTTCAGAAACAACCATAACAGCAAACTCCCCCCATCCCACCCCGTAAATGTGAATATGTTCTCACCTCGTAGATGCTTTACATCTGTTGGTTTGAAAAACGGAGACCGGCTGTGCTCAGCCGAGAAACCAAGAGGAAACCTAATATTTCAAGACTGTGTCTCTTCCCGAGCAAGGAAAATGCAGACCGACCAGTTTCAGTGGGAGGAACGGAGGGAAAATAGTGACAGGAGGGAGGAAGTCGCCTGAAATGATGTGCACGGTTTTGGGTTCGGGATGGGAGATGGCGCACGGGGGCTTTACGCCATCTCACGATTGGAAACATGGTACTCGGATTCAGCTCCAAGCACATCCCAGAGCTTTAAACTCCGTCTGTGTGTTCATTCAACTTGGCAACAAAATGCAAAGTGGCAGCAGCAGGTACTTTAGGACTCTTCACAGTGTGGAGATTTCACACGGATCCTGAAACCGTAGGCACACAATTACTGCTGCCGGGAAGGAGCTGCATTTGCAGGATCCCCTTGACATCTGCCTCATTTCAATAATTTCCAGCCATTGAACCTCTGTCTGAATGAGCATTAGGAAACAGAGGCAGGCTTGCTTACTAATTTGAGTCTCTCTCTCCAGTTTGAATGTGATGCTTGTGAAAGCACTCGTTGACGGTTTTGATGTCTGCGGCTTTCCCTCCATATGACCAGACACGTTCTCACAGTCTCCATGTACATCAAGGTAGGGAAGGGGAGCCTGGTGGTGGCTACCCTTACCTTCCGTCAGCAGTACCATCAGCTGAGCTGTGCGGACATTTCTCTGTTAAGAACTGAGCTGTGACCTGCAGAGGCCGTCGAAGACTCTCCCAGGCGAGGTCATGCCCTTCAGTCATCACACCCTGGATTTGAAACTGAGACCTACCCGTTTGCCCCATGCAAAGAACAAGTGCTCTGACATCGATTTGCCCTAAGACGTGATGAGCTGCTCTAACTTGACCCGTGGGGGGGAGTGGAATACCTCACCTGTGGGTGAGATCCACCTTGGTATCCATCAGCTTTGATGAGGACACGTCTTGAGAGACAAGCCAATGGGAGTGGTTCAGATACATATGCGACATGAGGACTCTTAACACCTGTTTGTGCAGCCTCTCCTCCCCCCAAACTCTGTCCTTTGTCTCCAGTCAATGTTCTTGGTCCATTCAGAAGAATCGTGAATATTCTTAGTCATCCTAAATTACTAATATATATTCACTAATGTCAGAGATCTGTACAGGTGATTCCCGAGCTTATTACAGGAACACGTTCCCGCATTGCTACTGGGCATATTCTCCATGTCTCCTTTTCCAGATTACTGACTCAGTTTAAGATTACATCCTCTGCTCCTTTGCTTGTATTGCATTTGCCCTGTAAAACTCATTCCCTTCACATCATAGGACGTCTAGACACACGGGGGGCATTCCGAGACTGGGCGTGAGATGTGTTTGATGCTGTTTCTTTAACGTGATCCACTCTTTCTTTGATCTGCGAAGCTCCCCACCATCCTGTCATGGTTATGGGGATCCCGGGATTGAGCGTCCGAGGCTGCTTAAGTATTAATTGTCTCGCGTCAAATGATTTTTCTCTCGGCCACATTCAGCCTGCTGCCTCTGCAGTATGGCGTGCAGTGCCTCACTGCATCACTGAGGAAAGAAACGGTAAATTAAGTAGATTTTCAAATTGCCCATTGAACTCACATCATTAAATAATTCTATAAGAAATTCATAAGCGGAGACAAGTAGAAAGATTAAAATGCTACAAATTATATGTGGGGCGTAGCGGGGAGTGTATACCTTTTTTGTCCTTTGTTCCGGCCACAAAGCACCCACAGCTAGGCATGGTTCTGCCCACGGTTTAACAATGAGTACCTTTAAGGAAGCGTGACCCCTGAGTGCCCCCAAAAGGGAGATTATTGTAATAGCATTTTGCTCATCTCTAGGAACTGGTTTACCACACCTTTGCATCGCTCAGGTTACACTTGCCCCAGAGAGGCGTTAAAGTTTCTATCTTTCCCTCTTCCTTCCTCCCCCCTGGTGTTTCTGCACCTCACTTCCCATCCTACCAGCAGCAAGGAAGTGGGGAAGGAACAGCGCTTCTCTTGCATATAAGATAATTTCATCTCCTTCACCCCAAAATGCCAGAAACATCCTAGCCAGCTGGGGTCATTGGTGTTTTTCTCTGCCATTCTTCTTTGTCATTCCATCCTATCTCTTTGATGGGTGTTGAGTCTAATCACCCTCATTTTCTCTGTTTCTACCTGGTGTGTACACCTCATGAAACCAAGGGCAGTTCTATGTTCAAACCACTGACCCTCAGCACACAAAATGGCACCTGGCCCACAAGTAGTGCTCTGGCATCTAAGGCTGTGTAACAAACTACTCCAAAATGTAGTTGCATAAAGCAAGAACCATTCTCATTATCTCTCACGGGGTCTGTGGGTCAGGAATCAGGGAGGGGCTAGTTCCTGACCCACAGTCTCAACGGTTCTGCCTCAGGGTCTCCCATGCAGATGCAGGAGACATAACAGCTGGGGACTTCCTGAGCATCTTTTTCTCTTCCATAGGCTCAGAGCCTCTCAGTTTGGTCTCTCTCCATCTGGTTAGTTGTGCTTCCTTACAGCGTGGCTGTCTCAGGATAGAAGGCTACTTTCGTCACAACTAAGGGCTTCAAGACCAAGTATTCCTGCTGCAAGGCAGACGTTATGAAGACTTTTTGGACCCAGGAGTGGGAGTCACACAACATCATTTCCACTGAATTCTCTTAGTTACAAGTGAGTCCCGAGTTTATCCAGATTCTAGGAGAAGAGAATTAGATTCAACTCCCTACTGGGAATGTTCTAGAAGAGCATTGGTTTCCAGAGGTAATGCTGTGTCCATCTTTGGAAAGTAGAATCTGCCACAAGGAATGTCCAAGCATTGTTTCTAAAAGAAGTAAATAAATGTAAAAGAAGTAAATAAATATTTTCTGAATGATTTCTCTGTCTCTCCTACTAGAGATTTCCTCTAACTTCAATTTTCAAAGAGCTCTGTTTTCGTTCCAATATTTCAAAATCTCCACTAGCAACTGCATTCTGTCCTGTTTCTGAATGGTGCTCTGTCTTCTACCAAGTCTGCTCTTTTATAGATTATCTTCCCGAAAAATTGGTTCTCAATTTTTACTTCAGTCCATGTGCTTTCTCCATCTGACTTCTCTATATTGTGACCCACCAGAAAGATTTTGTTGAGCTTAGACTTCTGTTATTTGTCTTGGGATGAGTCTAGAAAATCCAATACACCCCCCCCCCTTACCTCAGCAGTTATATCCCAACCCACTCCCATCCTAATGAAAATCACTTAAATATTTTATGAATTTCCTCTTTGTTCATACTTTTCAGATTTCTGTTCTCATGTTTAACCTCTCTCAAGGCATTCAATTTGTTGTCTCTATTCATGTCTCTATAAACTAACTAGACACAATCAATTCAAATTTAGCATGACTGCACTCAACTATTTTCTACATAAATTTATCTTCTTTACCCACTTCTCAAAGAAGGCTGCTGTAAGAACCGTTCAATTCCTTGTACACCTTGTTCATGACAATATTCTTCCCAATAGCTAAAATATGAAAGTGCCCATTGATGAATAAATAAACTAAATGTGGTATGTACACACAATGGAATATTATGCAGCCTTAAAAAGGAAGGAAATTCTGGCACCTGCCACAACATGGATGAACCTTAAGGACATTATGCTGAGTGAAATAAGCCAGACACAAAAAGACAAACTGTGTATGATTCCACATGCATGAAGTTCCTAAAGTAGTCAAATGCATAGAGACCAAAAGTAGACTAGTGGTTGCCAGGGGCTAGTATAGTGGGAAATAGGGAGTTATTATTTCACGGGTACAGAGTTTCAGTTTCGCAAGATGAAAAGTTCTGGAGATGGTTGGTGGTGATGGCTACACAACAGTGTGAATGTACTTAACACTGTGAACTGTACACTTCAAAATAGTTGTTAGAAAATTTCATGTTGTATGTAATCTAACACAACTTTTATTTATTTTTAATTGTTTAATTACTTTACATTTTCCTGGTCAAGTTTTGTAAGCCATATCCTTATCTCAGCTTTGCTTCTGGGAGGACCCACGAAGACCCCTCAAACCATTTTGTTAAAAATCACACATTGTGGAAGCAAAACCCATTTGTGTAATAAAACTGTTCTCTGAAACCATGATGGGTGATCTTTAGCACCTATAGCTAAGGATGCGGACGCAAGTGGTTATCTTAGTAGTAATCTACAAAGAAGTGGTAGGATTGTGGGAAAGTGAGAAAAGTTAATACAGGATGCACTTGTGAGCAGGAGAATGCCAGAGGTGTCTGAGCTCAGATCTGCTGGGGATCTCCGAATATGCCTCAGAGTTGTCCCTTTTTATCTCTCTAGCCCTTCATGATGCTGCTAATATCTGGAGGGTGTCATGCCCCCCATTTGCTTTTCTGCACGTCTGACCCCTACATAGTCATTTCCTTTATTCAACACCCTCTATTTGAAATACCTAGAAAGGGACAAACTCAGTGCCAGCCCCTTCTCCACACACGAGCTGATCTGATATCACCCACACACTGAACCCATGACAGCATCCATCTCTCTCCAGACATCATACAAGGTGAAAAAATTATTTACTTCATCTGCTGTATTTAGTTAATCTGCTGTGATTGAGATTTTATTTTACCCCTAAAGAATCCAAAAGGTTGTTTTAAAAAAGTTGGCCTGAAATGTATACTGTACTTCATTTAATCATTTCTCTCCATTTATTTATTGTTTGTTTGCTTTTAGCAGCATGTGCGATAGACTGTTGGTTCACTGGACACGTCTGTACTTCCCAATGTGTCATATACTGTCCATGGCCGAGTCTAGACTGTAAGGGAGACAGACTTCCAAAGAATTTATCTCTGCTTCCACTTCTCTTTGAAACAAACTGAAGTGTTCTGTTCCAGGTAACTCCACACTCTCTTGGACCCAGGGTGCGTTCGTCTTACAATAAATCACTGGTATGCGAGAGCCAGCCCAAGTCCCGCCAGCACATTTAAGGCTTGTCTCACACTGACTCACATTCCACGGGCCAATGCAAGTCACGTGGCCACGCCCAACATGAAGGGGGCTAAAAAGCATTTTGCCGACAAAGGGAGGGGAAAGAGAGTGCTGAAAAATAACTCTCCAACTTTACCATGCATCAGAATTCCCTGGAGAATTTGTTAAACCTGATTGTAAGGCCCCAGTGCCAGAATTTCTGATTTGGTAGGTATAGGGCCTAATGATGTGCTTTTCTAACAAATTCCTGGTGGTGCCGATGACGCTGATGCTGCCCGTCCAGAGAGGACACTGAAAACCATTGATCTAAATTCTCACCGTTGGCCTCCAGAGATGCCATGCAACATCTAAGTGGGGAACAGGAGAGTGTGAAGTGCAAGAGGAATGAAAACCCCAAATGATGACGTCTTAGGATAGTCTTTGTGAAAAACATGCAAAAGGATCTCGGTTTAATTAGTCTAAAGAAAGGCAGCTGACAGAGAAATTAATGACAGTCTTCAAGTCTGCAATGGGAGAGGAGCAGCTGTTTTTCAGTGGACGGGAAGAGGATGACAATGCACCAGGAGAGATTCAAGGAAGCCGTGAGCAAAACCAGCCCGTCTGCAGGGCTGTAGACATGACAGGTACACTAAGGACTCTGAGAGAAGCAGAATTAGATCATTTAAAGCATGAATCATTTCCGCTCTATAATTATTTGACTTTTGTCCTTTCACTGGAGCAAAATGAGAATTGTCTCTGAGGGTCACTTGTGGCTCCATAATTCTGTGATGAGGATAAGAGAAACAATAAGGAAGAGGTAGAGACCAGAGGAAAGAACACCTTCTGCATTTGTAAGTGCATTCCAAGATGCCAGCAATTGTTTTTTAGAAAAGCAAACATTTCTTAATTTTGTTGTCACCCCTAACATGTGATGAACCTCATCCCATTGGGAAGGTGTCCCCTTTGGGGGTTGACTGAAAAAAGAATGATAACACAAGCCAGAGGACCTGACTCTGAGTCTAGATTCTACCATGTTTTTTGTTGTTGTTGTTGTTGAATGGTTAATTACTTTAATCTTTCTGAGTTTCTTGTCTGTAAATGAGGATAATAATTTCAACAACACTAGGGTGCTGGAAGGATCCAAAGAGCTAATAAATGAGAGATTGCTTTGCAAATTGTAAAGTGCGATTGGAATACTGGGTTTGTGGTGATGTGAGGTGGGGCAGCGGGGGTGGGAGGGGTGCTGTCCATCACAGGTTGCTGTGCTTCTCCAATCGGAATTTCAAGCATTAGTAGGGGGACGGTTTGTATTGCATACCTCAGGTGATGAAGGTTCAGTTAATTGGGTTCTTGGTTAAGACATATTATGAACATCACTTGTCACAAAGGCCCTTCTCTTGTCTTATTTTATGATTTCCCTTTAACCCCATTTTCAATCCTGTCCTCTCTCCCCAACCCCTTATTTGACATATATATCTATCTATAGATAGATAGATATAGATATATCTTTATTATACATAAATCTTTGAAACAGTATTTTTATTTATGTGTGTAAGATAGTGTGGTTTAGATCTTGCTCTGTGTTTTACTCAGTGCCATGTTTTCTTCAACCTACCCATTTAATATCATATACCTCTGATGACCACTATACCAGTAATTCTTTTTTAATCAGATTCTTGACATAAGTAATAAACTTTTATTTTGCCAATCAAGGACATAAGACAAATAAATGTCTACCATTTACCCTTCCTAACATTTCATCAAAAAGAGGATCTTAACACCAAACTTCTAAAGGATAGACTCCCAAGCAAAAGGAGAGCTTTTATGTTGAATCCATCTAAATGGTTTAGATTTGTGGGCAACCTCACCCACTGCTCTTGTTTGTGGACCGGTGAAGCTTGATCATGGGCTGAAAACGTGAAAACATTGGAGAGCAGCACAGGTTTTCCATTACTGCCATCTAGTAATAGTGCATACTTTGTGGGCCCAGAGCTGGCTTCATGGGCAGGTGCAAAATGCCCCACACTTAGAAGGTCCCTGTGCTTGGTTTAATGCACAGCTGTCACCATTTTTTTTCCTTAGGCTATTCAAACTTTTTATTTTTTTTAACATCTTTATTGGAGTGTAATTGCTTTACAATGGTGTGTTAGTTTCTGCTTTCTAACAAAGTGAATCAGCTATACATATACATATATCCCCATATCTCCTCCCTCTTGCATCTCTCGCCCACCCTCACTATCCCACCCCTCTAGGTGGTCACAAAGCACAGAGCTGATCTCCCTGTGCTATGCAGCTGCTTCCCACTAGCTATCTATTTTACATTTGGTAGTGTATATATGTCCATGCCACTCTCTCACTTCGTCCCAGCTTACCCTTCCACCTTCCCATGCCCTCAAGTCCATTCTCTACGTCTGCGTCTTTATTCCTGTCCTGCCCCTAGGTTTGTTTTTTTTAGGTTTCATATATATGTGTTAGCATATGGTATTTGTTTTTCTCTTTCTGACTTACTTCACTCTGTATGACAGACTCTACGTCCATCCACATCACTACAAATAACTCAGCTTCGTCTCTTTTTATGGCAGAGTAATATTGCATTGCATATATGTGCCACATCTTCTTTATCCATTCATCTGTCGATGGACACTTAGGTTGTTTCCATGTCCTAGCTATTGTAAATAGAGCTGCAATGAATATTGTGGTACATGACTCTTTTTGAATTATGGTTTTCTCTGGGTATATGCACAGTAGTGGGATTTCTGGGTTGTATGATAGTTCTATTATTAATTTTTTAAGGAACCTCCATACTGTTCTCCACAGTGGCTGTATCAATCTACATTCCCACCAACAGTGCAGGAAGGTTCCCTTTCCTCCATGCCCTCTCCAGCACTTATTGTTTGTAGATTTTTTGATGATGGCCATTCTGACTGGTTTGCAGTGACACGTCGTAGTTTTGATTTGCGTTTCTCTAATGATTAGTGATGTTGAGCCTCCTTTCATGTGTTTGTTGTTCATCTGTATATCTTGTTTGGAAAAATATCCATTTAGGTCTTCTGCCCAATCTTAGATTGGGTTGTTTGTTTTTTTAATATTGAGCTGCATGAGCTGCTTGTAATTTTGGAGATTAATCTCTTGTCAGTTGCTTCATTTGCAAATATTTTCTCCCATTCTGAGGGTTGTCTTTTCGTCTTGTTTATGGTTTCCTTTGCTGTGCAAAAGCTTTTAAGTTTCATTAGGTCCCATTTGTTTATTTTTGTTTTTATTTCCATTTCTCTAGGAGGTGGGTCAAAAAGGATCTTGCTGTGATTTATGTCATAGAGTGTTCTGCCTATGTTTTCCTCTAAGAGTTTTATAGTGTCTGGCCTTATATTTAGGTCTTTAATCCATTTTGAGTTTATTTTGGTGTATGGTGTTAGGAAGTGTTCTAATTTCATTCTTTTACATGGAGCTGTCCAGTTTTCCCAGCACCACTCATTGAAGAGACTGTCTTTCCTCCATTGTATATTCTTGCCTCCTTAATCAAAAATAAGGTGACCGTATGTATGTGGGTTTATGTCTGGGGTTTCTATCCTGTTCCATCGATCTATATTTCTGTTTTTGTGCCAGTGCCATACTGTCTTGATTACTGTAGCTTTATAGTATTGTCTGAAGTCAGGGAGCCTGATTCCTCCAGCTCCGTTTTTCGTTCTCAAGATTGCTTTGGCTATTCGGCGTCTTTTGTGTTTCCATACAAATTGTGAAATTTTTTGTTCTAGTTCTGTGAAAAATGCCATTGCTAGTTTGATAGGGATTGCATTGAATCTGTAGATTGCTTTGGGTAGTACAGTCATTTTCACAATGTTGACTCTTCCAATTCAAGATCAAGGTATATGTCTCCATCTGTTTGTATCAACTTTAATTTTTTTCATCAGTGTCTTATGATTTGCTGCATACAGGTCTTTTGTCTCCTTAGGTAAGTTTATTCCTAGGTATTTTATTCTTTTTGTTGCAATGGTACATGAGAGTGTTTCCTTAATTTCTCTTTCAGATTTTTCACATTGGTGTATAGGAATGCAAGAGATTTCTGTGCATTAATTTTGTATCCTGCTACTTTACTAAATTTATTGATTAGCTCTAGTAGTTTTCTGGTAGCATCTTTAGAATTCTCTAGTATAATATCATGTCATCTGCAAATAGTGACAGCTTTATTTCTTCTTTTTCGATTTGGATTCCTTTTATTTCTTTTTCTTCTCTGATTGCAGTGGCTAAAACTTCCAAAACTATGTAGAATAATAGTGGTGAGAGTTGACAACCTTGTCTTGTTCCTGATCTTAGAGGAAATGGTTTCAGTTTTTCACGATTGAGAACAATGTTGGCTGTGGGTTTGTCATATATGGCCTTTATTATGTTGGGGTAAGTTCCCTCTATGCCTACTTTCTGGAGAGTTTTTATCATAAATGGGTGTTGAATTTTGTCAAAAGCTTTTTCTGCATCTATTGAGAGATCATATGGTTTTTCTCCTTCAATTTGTTAATATGGTTTATCACATTGATTGATTTGTGTATATTGAAGAATCCTTGCATTCCTGGGATAAACCCCACTTGATCATGGTGTATGATCCTTTTAATGTGCTTTTGGATTCTGTTTGCTAGTATTGTGTTGAGGATTTTTGCATCTATGTTCATCAGTAATATTGGTTGGTAGTTTTCTTTCTTTGTGACATCTTTGTCTGGTTTTGGTATCAGGGTAAGTGTGGCCTCATAGAATGAATTTGTGAGTTTTCCTCCCTATTCTATATTTTGGAAGAGTTTGAGAAGGATAGGTGTTAGCTCTTCTCTAAGTTTGTATAGAATTCACCTGTGAAGCCATCTGGTCCTGGGCTTTTGTTTGTTGGAAGATTTTCAATCACAGTCTCAATTTCGGTGCTTGTGATTGGTCTGTTTATATTTTCTATTTGTTCCTGGTTCAGTCTCGGAAGGTTGTACTTTTCTAAGAATTTGTCCATTTCTTCCAGGTTGTCAATTTCATTGGCATTTAATTGCTTGTAGTAATCTCTCATTATCCTTTGTATTTCTGCATTGTCAGCTGTTACTTCTCCTTTTTCATTTCTAATTCTATTGATTTGAGTCTTCTCTATTTTTTTCTTGATGAGTCTGTCTAATGGTTTATCAATTTTGTTTATCTTCTCAAAGAACCAGCTTTTAGTTTTATTGATCTTTGCTATTGTCTCCTTCATTTCTTTTCATTTATTTCTGATCTGATCTTTATGATTTCTTTCCTTCTGCTAACTTTGGGGTATTTTTGTTCTTCATTCTCTAATTGCTTTAGGTGTAAGATTAGATTGTTTATTTGAGATGTTTTTGTTTCTTAAGGTAGGATTGTATTGCTATGAACTTCCCTCTCAGAACTGCTTTTGCTGCATCCCATAGGTTTTGGATTGTTGTGTTTTCATTGTCATTTGTTTCTAGGTATTTTTTTTATTTCCTCTTTGATTTCTTCAGTGATTTGTTGGTTATTTAGTAGTGTATTGTTTAGCCTCCATGTGTTTGTATTTTTTACAGATTTTTTCCTGTAATTGATATCTAGTCTCATAGCATTGTGGTCAGAAAAGATACTTGATATGATTTTAATTTTCTTAAATTTACCAAGGTTTGATTTGTGACCCAAGATATGATCTATCCTGTAGAATGTTCCATGAGCACTTGAGAAGAAAGTGTACTCTGTTGATTTTGGATGGAATGTCCTATAAATATCAATTAAGTCTATCTTGTTCAATGTATCATTTAAAGCTTTTGTTTCCTTATTTATTTTCATTTTGGATGATCTATCCATTGGTGAAACTGGGGTGGTAAAGTTCCCTACTATGATTGTGTTACTGTCGATTTCCCCTTTTATGGCTGTTAGCATTTGTCTTATGTATTGAGGTGCTCCTATGTTGGGTGCATAAATATTTACAATTGTTATATCTTCTTCTTGGATTGATCCCTTGATCATTATGTAGTGTCCTTCTTTGTCTCTTGTAATAGTCTTTGTTTCAAAGTCCATTTTGTCTGATATGAGAATTGCTACACCAGCTTTCTTTTGATTTCCATTTGCATGGAATATCTTTTTTCATCCCCTCACTTTCAGTCTGTATGTGTCCTTAGGTCTGAAGTGTGTCTCATGTAGACCGCATATGTATGGGTCTTGTTTTTGTATCCATTCAGCCAGTCTGTGTCTTTTGGTTGGAGCATTTAATCCATTTACATTTAATGTATTTATTGATATGTATGTTCCTATTACCATTTTCTTAATTGTTTTGGGTTTGTTGTTGTAGGTCTTTCCTTCTCTTGTGTTTCCTGCTTGGATAAGTTCCTTCAGCATTTGTTGTAAAGCTGGTTTGGTGGTGCTGAATTCTCTTAGCTTTGGCTTGTCTGTAAAGGCTTGTCTCCATCAAATCTGAACGAGATCCTTCCTGGGTAGAGTAATCTTAATTGTAGATTTTTCCCTTTCATCACTTTAAATATGTCCTGCTACTCCTTTTGGCTTGCAGAGTTTCTGCTGAAAGATCAGCTCTTGACCTTATGGGGATTTCCTTGTATGTTATATGTTGTTTTTCCCTTGTTGCGTTTAATATTTTTTCTTGTATTTAATTTTTGATAGTTTGATTAATGTGTGTCTTGGCATGTTTCTCCTTGGATTTATCCTGTATGGGACTCTCTGTACTTCCTGGACTTGATTGACTATTTCATTTCTCATATTAGGGAAGTTTTCAATTATAATCTCTTCAAATATTTTCTCAGTCCCTTTCGTTTTCTCTTCTTCTTCTAGGACCCCTATAATTCGAATGTTGGTGCATTTAATGTTGTTCCAGAGGTCTCTGACACTGTACTCAATTCTTTTCATTCTTTTTTCTGCTCTGTGGTAGTTATTTCCACTATTTTATCTTCCAGATCACTTATCCATTCTTCTGCCTCAGTTATTGTGCTATTGATTCCTTCTACAGAATTTTTAATTTCATTTATTGTGTTGTTCATCATTGTTTGCTCTTTCGTTTCTCTAGGCCCTTGTTAACCATTTCTTGTATTTTCTCCATTCTATTTCCAAGATTTTGGATCATCTTTACTATCATTACTCTGAATTCTTTTTCAGGTAGACTGCCTATTTCCTTTTCATTTGTTTTGTCTAGTGGGTTTTTACCTTGCTCCTTCAACTGATGTGTTTCTCTGTCTTCTCATTTTGCTTAACTTACTGTATTTGGGATCTCCTTTTCACAGGCTGCAGGTTCGTATTTCCCATTGTTTTTGGTGTCTGCCCCCAGTGGTTTAGGTTGGTTCAGTGGGTTGTGTAGGCTTCCTGGTCAGTGGACTGGTGCCTGAGTTCTGGTGGATGAGGCTGGATATTGTCTTTCTGGTGGACAGGACCGCATCTGGTGGTGTGTTTTGGGGTGTCTGTGCCCTTATTTTGATTTTAGGCAGCCTCTCTGCTAAGGGGTGGGGTTGTGTTCCTGTCTTGCTAGTTGTTTGGCATAGGGTGTCCAGCACTGTAGCTTGCTGGTCATTGAGTGGAGCTGGGTCTTAACATTGAGATGGAGATCTCTGGGAGAGCTTTCACTGTTTGATGTTACGTGGAGCCAGGAAGTCTCTGGTGTCCTGAATGTCCTGAACTCGGCTCTCCTACCTCAGAGGCTCAGGCCTGACACCTGGCCAGGTCATGAAGACCCTGTCAGCCACACAGCTCAGAAGAAAAGGGAGAAAAAAAAAACAAAAGAAAGAAAGAAAGAAGGAAAGAAAGAAAGAAGAAGGAAAGAATAAATAAAATAAATTTATTAAAATAAAAAATTTTAAAATTATTAAAAATACAAGAAAATTTTGAGTAATAAGAAAGGAAAGAAAAAGAAAGAAAGAAAGAGAGAAACCAAACCAAAAAACAAATCCACCAATGATACCAAGAGCTAAAAACTATACTAAAAAACAAACAAACAAACAAAAACTGACAGACAGAACCCTAGGACAAATGGTAAAAGCAAAACTATACAGACAAAATCACCCAAAGAAGCATGCACATACACACTCACAAAAAGAGAAAAAGGAAAAAATATATACATATCTTTTGGGAAGTCTGAGGTCTTCTGCCAGCATTCAGTAGGTGTTCTGTAGGAGTTGTTCCACATGTAGATGTATTTCTGATGTATCTGTGGGAAGTAAGGTGATCTCCACATCTTACTCCTCCGCCATCTTGAAGGTCTCCCCTGTCACCATTTTTTAATTCTCAATAATGTATGAACATGAAGCCCTGAATTTTCATTTTGCTCTGGGCCTTGGTCCTGCATGGGTCAGACAGCCTCTGTCACAATCTCTCACCTCTGCCACTGGGGTGCAAACACACCAATAGACCACACATAAGCACCTGAGAGAGGCCATGTTCCAATAAAACTTTATTTGCAAAAACAGAGAGCAGGTTGGTATTGGCCCAGGGACCACAGTTTGCTGACCGTTGGCTTAGAACACAGGCTATGGGGCAGGACAGAGTAGTTTCAAGTCCTGACACCAGGACCTCTGACTGCATGACCTAAACTCCTCTTGATGTCACTTGTAGAAGTATGATGATAACACAGGGCTTTCTCCCAGGGCTGCTGTCAGAATTAAGTGAGATCATAATATGAGGGGCCTCGTACCTTCCAGGGGCAAACTTGCTAGAAGTAGAGCTATTCTCATTTCCATTCTTTATTCTTATTTTCGTCCAGCTTAGCCAGATTATTTGCACATCCCAATTCTCCCATCCCTTTGGGAATCTTCCAGAATATGTATCAGAGGAAAGAGGACATCTCTGATTATTTTCCCCTTTCCTTTCTTTCAAGGTAGGCTTTTTTGGCTAAAATGAGCAACAGCTCTCAATAAACCAGAACACAGTCTGCAAGCAGTTGCTGCTGACTCTTTGTGACTCTCATATGGAGTTCTGGAGTGTCAGAGCCAAGGTACAAAATCTCATCCCATTTCCCCACCACTGGCTGGTGAGAGGGGCATAGCTCACACCTTCCACAGGTAATGTGGTTGTTTCTGCAGCACTTTACACCTTCGACCTGAGGCAATCAAATGCTCTTATATATTTCCTATGGCATCAAACTTCTCTTCCATCCATCATTTATAATAATATGACGAGTGGCTTCTTACCTAGTAGAGGTTTTATGGTAAAAACATTTTTCCCCTTTAATTTCTTTCCTGATTTAAGGCCTCAGATCATAGCCTTTGGGTCATAGATAACTCCGAGATGTGGAACCTAAAAAAAAATTATGCAAATGAACTTATTCACAAAATGAAAATAGACCCACAGACATAGAAAACAAATTTATGGTTACCATAGGGGAAAGGGTGGCGGGGGGGGGAGAGATAAATTTGGAGTTTGGGATGAACATATACACACTACTATATTTAAAACAAATAATCAATAAGGACCTACTATTTAGCACAGGGAACTATACTCAATATTTTGTAATAACCTATTAGGAAAAAGAATCTGAAAAAGAATATATAACTTTTACAGAGAGTCACTTTTCTATACACCTGAAACTAACACAACATGGTAAGTCAACTATTTGAATAAGAATACAATAGACAAAACTGAGGGTATTTACTGACATAGAGAAGGGTAAGCATTCAGTGTGCAGGAAACTCATTTGACTAAAAGCAACCACAAATGTTCTGGAGTTACTTAATTGGCAAATCTTCGATGAAACGTTATTTTAACAATAGTTGAATTGAACAAAACTTTTCAGTTTCGTGTTTCTTTTATAGAGCAAAGCTTATGTTTGCATCCAAACTGTTCTTACTTTGGGGAAAGGCAGTCCGATCCAACACAAGCCAGAGGTCAGGAAACGATTCTCAGGGCCTCCCCAACCTATAGACTTTTCTTCAACCCACATGAAGCCAAATGGTGTTATTTTAGCTCTTCGTGGCTGTCATACTGCCCCTCCCCCATCCTGATTACCACTACTTCTGCTCAAACCCTGGTTATTTCCCCCCTGAACCACTAGAACACACAGCTAACTAGTCTTTCACCCCTCCCAACACTGAAGATGAGTTATGAAGGTGAGCTCTAGAATTTGACTGCCTGGTTAAAAACCCAAATCCGCCACTTATGAGCTATATGAGTTTTAGTCTCAGTTTCTCTTTTCACCTGTAAAAGTGTGGGTAAAAATAGCTGGCTCACAGATTGTTGTGATGATGGGAATCAGTTAATCCATAAAATGCTTTCAACAATTTCCCAGAGTATAGTTGCATTTAATAAAAGCCTACTATTTTGTCATTATTATTACTACTATGACTATTAATCACAGTCATCATGCCTGCACCTTAGCATGGACTCTGCAGGCAGGCTGGTTAGGTTTAAATCCTACTGGGAAACTTCTCAATCACGTTGCCTACCCTCTAACTGGGTTTCCTTATCAGCAAAACACATTCTCCCCCAACCAGGTTGGAGTTTTTAATTCTTCTTGTCATGGCCTAGGTAGCCTAGGTTTACCCACATGGAGTTAATGATAGTATCCACATGATAGGGTTTGGTGAGGATTAAATTAGAAATTTCAGCAAAGTGCTTAGGACAATGCCGGGAACACTTTAAATGTTTAGCAAATGTGGACAAGCACGTAACTGCTGAATCATTAATAAAAAGCAACACTTAGGTCCCTCCCCTGCTTAAAATCACATAAGAGGTTCTCATCAGATGCAGCCATTCTTCTCCACTTTTTAGAAGGTAATAAACTTAACGTACAAAAATTAACATAACATAACAAAAATTAACATAATAAACTTTGTTAATTTTTTAACATAAAATTTTGTTTAATGACCATCACATAACAGCTCTAATTTCTCTAAATATCTGTGTAAGACTTCAGCAACCTGGCAGACCCAGCTGATAGGGAGAGGTCCCCTCCTGATGGGAACATATAAGTATGTTGAAAAGGATATAATAAGTTCTAATGCATAGGCAAATTCAAAGGACAAAAGGAACTTTCCAAGTAAGAGGAACTGAGAGAGTATCA
This sequence comes from Leucopleurus acutus, assembly GCF_964270905.1. Classification (NCBI taxonomy): domain Eukaryota; kingdom Metazoa; phylum Chordata; class Mammalia; order Artiodactyla; family Delphinidae; genus Leucopleurus; species Leucopleurus acutus. The sequence goes on from NC_139154.1 coordinate 23,661,005, forward strand.
AAGCTAGAACAGACACCATTACAGCTCACTGGAGTATATTCCTGACACAGACCCCGGGGTCTGGGACTGGTCCTTTAACACCCACACTAGGACAGGTGAGGAAACCTCTCACATTCAGAAGGTGAAGAGGTGGAATAAGTCATTTTTTTAAAGCCTGAAGTTGTAAAGAGTTACGTAGTCCATGACAAGGAGAATTAAAAACTCCATTTACCAACCTGGGGGGAAAAAATGTAACTTTCCATCTGCCTTCAGCTATAGGAGAGAAAAGATCTCCTACAAGAAATTAAAACCCCCAGGCTTGTGCCATGGGTGTATGTGAGGTCCAAATTTGTATTATTATCCCTGCGCTGTGGGAGCACCAAAATGAAAAACTAACAAGAAAATTTCATCTGTAATATAAAATCCCAAGAAGCCTGAAAAAGAAAAACAGGAAAACTGCTTTGTAGGGACAATTACACAACCCAGGGGCCATGTGGACTCCTGCCTACTTACAAAAACAAACAAACAAACAAAAAAACCCCCATAAAACACAAAGACTCCACGTAAGCACATAAGGAAAAAAGTGTTATTATAGATGCAGATTTACAACCTCAATAACTGAACAGTAAGAAAAAGACTAGGAAATAGGTGTTGAAAATGAATAAAGAATTTTAAAAGTACATATATATGCGTATATATGTATCATAATGAAAGAACAAGAGATACAAAAAGCAGACATTTTTAATAACAAACTCTTTTAAACTTCTAGAAACTAAAATTGTCGTCATCAACATGTTTAAAAGCAGTGGATGTGTAAAACAGCCCATTGGACATAGCTGACAAAAGAATTAATGAACTGGAAAACAATTTGAGAAAATCACTGTGCCGCAAAAAAATAAATTCATTAAGAGGTTAAATTTTTTTTGACTTTCTATGTCTTGTGTATGTATTTTTTAATTAATTTTTATTTATTTTATTTTATTTATTTATTTTTGTCTGCATTGGGTCTTCGTTGCTGCACATGGGCTTTCTTCTAATTGCGGCGAGTGGGGGCTGCTCTTCATTGCAGTGCACAGGCTTCTCTTTGCAGTGGCTTCTCTTGTTGCAGAGCACGGGCTCTAGGTACGTGGACTTCACTAGTTGTGGCACACAGGCTCAGTAGGTGTGGCTCATGCACTCTAGAGCACGAGCTTAGTTGTTCCATGGCATGTGGGATCTTCCTGGAGCAGGGCTTCAACCAATGTCCCATTCATTGGCAGGCGGATTCTTAACCACTGTGCCACCAGGGAAGCCCTTTAATTAACTTTTATTGGAGTATTGTTGTTTTACAATGTTGTGTTAGTCTCTGCTGCACAACAAGATGAATCAGCCATACACGTACAAATATCCCCTCCCTTTCGGACTTCCCTCCCATTTAGGTTACCACAGTGCACTACGTGAGTTCACTGTGCTACACAGCATGTTCCCGTCAGTTGTCCATTTTATACATAGTATCAATAATGTATATGTGTCAATCCCAGTCTCCCAATTCCTCCTCCCCCACCCCTTTCCCCCTTGGTATTCATACATTTGTTCTCTACGTCTGTGCCTCTATTTCTGCTTTGCAACTAAGATCATCTATACCATTTTTCTAGATTCCACACATATACGTTATTAAAATATACAAGCAGCACATACAGCTCAATATCATAAAAAACCACAACCCAATCAAACACTGGGCAGAAGGCCTAAATAGGCATTTTCCCAAAGAAGACATACAGATGGCCAACAAACACATGAAAAGATGCTCAACATCTCTAATTATTAGAGAAATGCAAATCAAAACTACAATGAGGTATCACCTCACACCAGTCAGAATGGCCATCATCAAAAAATCTACGAACAATAAATGCTGGAGAGGGTGTAGAGAAAAGGGAACCCTCACACACTGTTGGTGGGAATGTAAATTGATACAGCCACTATGGAAAACAGTATGGAGATTCCTTAAAAATCTAAAAATAGAACTACCATATGACCCAGCAATCCCACTACTGGGCATATACCCTGAGAAAACCATAATTCAAAAAGAGTCATGTAACACAGTGTTCATTGCAGCACTATTTACAATAGCCAGGACATGGAAGCAACCTAGAAGTCTGTCAACAGATGAATGGATAAAGCAGCTGTGGCACATATATACAATGGAATATTACTCAGCCATAAAAATGAAATTAGGTCATTTGTAGAGACGTGGATGGACCTAGAGAGTGTCATAAAGAGTGAAGTAAGTCAGAAAAAGAGGTTAAATTTTAAAGGAGTTAAACAACAGAGAAAATGCCCCATATTAATCTACTAAGGATTCCACCAATTAAAAAATCAAGATTTTTTTTTTTTTCCGGTACGCCGGCCTCTCACTGTTGTGGCCTCTCCCGTTGCGGAGCACAGGCTCAGGACCTGCAGACTCAGCGGTCATGGCTCACGGGCCCAGCTGCTCCGCGGCATGTGGGATCTTCCTGGACCAGGTCACGAACCCATGTCCCCTGCATCTGCAGGCGGACTCCCAACCACTGCGCCACCAGCGAAGCCCGCAAGAGGATATTTGAAGAGAAAATAATTGATAATTTTCCTGAATTGAAGAAAGCCATGAGGCTGCAAATTATAGATGTCCCAATTTCTTAGCAAATAAAACAAAACAAATTCACACCTAGATCCATCCAAATAAAATTAGAAAACATGAAGCAAAGAAAAAATCTTGAAAGTAGTTAGAAGACAGACATTATCCACAAAGGAAACAATGTGCTAAATGCAGGCATCTCATCATCTATAATAGAGACCAGACAAAAGTAGAATAACCTGTCAACCTATAGACAATTAAACTAATATTTAAAAGTGAGAGTAGGGCTTCTCTGGTGGCACAGTGGTTGGGAGTCCGCCTGCAGATGCAGGGGACATGGGTTCAAGCCCTCAGAAGGGGAGGATCCCACATGCCGTGGAGCAACTAAGCCCGTGAGCCACAACTGCTGAGCCTGCGTGTCTGGAGTCTGTGCCCCGCAACAAGAGAGGCTGCGACAGTGAAAGGCCACGCACCATGATGAAGAGTGGCCCCTGCTTGCCGCAACTAGAGAAAGCCCTCGCACAGAAACGAAGACCCAACACACCCAACTAAATAAATAAATTTTTTTTAAAAAGTGAGGGTAAAATAAAGACATTTTTAGATGGATATTTAGAAAGTATAGCAGTTATAGATTCTTAATAAATATTAAAGAACACATTTAAAAGGAATTGAATACAGAAGAAAAATAGTGAATTGTAAGAAGCATTGATGACAAAAGAAATTGGTAAATATGTAAGTAAATATAAACCAATTTACCTGACATAAAAAATTTAAAATATACCTTACCTGGAAGATTTTAAAACAATGATTCAAAATACTGATCAACAATAACATAGAAGATAGGAGACAGGGGAGATTAAAGCTAAAATGTTCTGTTTCTTTGGGAGAGAGTATAAATGTTGACAGACTTTTTCACATCAAAAATTCTTGTTAAAGAATAGGGGTATTGAAGAACCAGGTTTTCTGGAACCTGAAGCTTTCAAATCCAGGAAGGAAGTGAGGAAATTAATTGAAGATATGCTATCAAATTAATAAAATCAAAGAATAGAAAAACTAAGAAAAGGAAAATCATTGAAAATAGAAAACATAACACAGTATAAGATATCCAAATAAAACAGTAATTACAGTAAAAAAAAATTATTGAATTCCACCTGGGAAGTTTGAAAAAATTTGAAAAGAGATAAGGAATAAACCCAAAGAAAATTGAAAGCAAAAGCAAAAAAATAACAGATATTAATGAACTAGAAAATATAGAAGTAAAAAAGAGAATCAAGAAACCTAAGGGGGAGGGGAATTTTAAAAAAATAAATAAACACCCTGAGGGAAATCACCATTTTTTGTAAGCCAATCCTTGGCATTTAAAGAGAATTTGGTAATTTTCTCAAACAAGGCCTCTCATACTCTGAGCTGCCAAAACATTAAGAAGCGTTTGCTCCCAATGACTCAAACGCTTCTTAATGTTTTGGCAACTCAGAATATGAGAGGCCTTGTTTGCGAAAATTATGTATAACTGATTTACTTTGTTATAAAGCAGAAACTAACACACCATTATAAAGTAATTATACTCCAATAAAGATGTTAAAAAAATGAAAAATTAATTAATTTCTTACAAAAAGAAGCGTTTGTTAAGCCTGAAATCCATATAACTTCTCTTCCCTGTCAGCATGCAAATTTTCAAATGCCCTTTGAGTCAACCAACCATAGAAGTCATTTGCATACTGTACTTGTTTCCACTGGGTGATCATTTCAGACCTCAAAATTGATCCAATATCCTGAGGGCTTTTATCTTCTTGGTGGGACCCTGAAGAGAAGCAGATGCTGCTTCAACTGAGCAAGAATGTGGAAGTCACAAGCTGTGTAGAGTGTATGTTTTTATCACCTGCCCTCCAAGCTGTATCTCACATATACCCAGAATAGAGACCTGGCACTTAAATAATTAGTTCTTGACTAGGAAGAACAGGCTGGATAGTTCACAGTTCTCCTTTCTTTTTCTTCATTTTCTTTTATTTTTTCTTTATCACCTTCTGTCTTGCAGGTGGAAATGATAGATTGATAGATAGATAGATAGATAGATACATGATAGATAATACATATAGATAGATAGATACATAGATAGATGATGCATAGCTAGCTAGATAGATGATAGATAGATAAATAGATAATAGCTAGATAGATAGCTAGATGATAGATAGATTGATAGATATATGATGGATAGATAGAGAGATAGACAGATAGAATCACAAGAGTCAGTCTTGGCTCTAAAGACCTCTAAAATGATCACAGCTATGCTCTCAAACTGAACCGTGTCTAAAGTGCTCCAAAACGTGGAGAGGATGCTCCATGGAATTCCACGGTAGAGGCACTCCTTGGAAGAGAGGGGGTCCCTTTTACTGCCTCGTTGCTCCCGTCAGAGGAAGATAAGCAGCCCCCAGTAGACCACAAGCTGGGAGCTGAATGCAGCACATTAAGAAAACTCTCCAAAATACAAGCCACAAAATATTGGTTATCATCAGAAAGAAAGAAAAGTGAAGGAGAAAAAGAAATGAGGAAAAATTGAATCCTCCTCCCTCAGCCTCAAAACGTGACTTGGAGCTGGGTAGGAGTCTTTTATTACACAGATAATTCTGAGCAAGAAATCCCCTGTTGGGACAGGGATCGCCTCTGGGCTGAACAGGGCATCTAGTTCAACGCACCTCCGTGGCCTTGCTGCTCCACAGGTGAATGTGGCCTGAAATAAAGGTACGAATTATCAGCACAGCACATGGGGACTTAACCTTCCAAGACCCTCCATTAACCTCATACCTCCTCTGCTTACAATTACCAAGTGGAGAAAAGGTCCTGTGTGTGGCCTGGCAGAAGCTAACGCAAATGTTTCACTGACTTTTGAATTAAGAAAGAAAAAAAATAATCCTAACTGCGGCATATAAAAGATGTAGCAATTTAGGGTTTGGTTGTTTCCTATGGAAGGTGTATGATTTCCACCCCCGCCCCGCTCTGTTTTTCCCTTTAAAAAAAATAATAATTGTTAAGTTTTTTCAACATTGTGGCTTTAGGAGGTAATTTGCTAAATAGGGCAAAATTAGCTGATTTTTGTACCATTTAAAAAGAACATTTCCTTTGAAAGCATATAAAATGTATTAAAGCAATCTTCGAAGTCTTTACCCCTGCTTGAGATTTTAATTTACTCTGAGCTAATAAATTATCCCCCTTCTCAGAAGCTATTGAAAATATTCAGTTAAATCCTTTTTAAATTTTAATGTGTTCAATTGAATCCCGAGCAATTTAGACACACACACTCACAGCTTGGGGTGGTCAGCGCACCAAGGCACGACTGAAAAGGGGTCAGATTAACGGGAACCTTCCCTGCCCCCTGGGATTACCAACGTGGTATTAACGAATGCGATTTCCCCTACACATACAGGTCTGATTGTTGGATAATTACTTTTCCACAACAGCATTTAACAAACGCTCCTGTTTGAAGGCCAAGACCATTTTCTCTACAGCTGGAGGAAGCTCAGTAAAGGCAGGGGGACTTAGGAAAGCAGGAAGCCGGTGGCTCTAATCAGAGCTGAAACGGGTGCCAGGGATCACCTTGGTTGTAGGGTTTGCCGAAGCACAAAGGCTCACTTCATCTCAGGCAGGGCTCTGCATTACCTCTGCACACTTATCAGAAATATTTTTTCAGGCTATCAATTATTATATTTGAACCTTGTATCCTGACTCCGGGGAGCCCTTAGCAAGCTGGAGCAAAAATCAATCCAGTTTTACAACTTTTACCTTGGCACAGTTCCAGCTCTGTCCGTTACCCAGTAATTTAAAGATGCCATAGCTCTTCCTGTGGCACAGATATGTCCCTAAGTGTGACATGTCCTTGATAATAACAATAATTTTGTAAAGTTTGCCCAGTTGAGCCTGAGTAGGGTTCACTCTCGCGGAGGTTGCGAGCATCACCTTAGTATTCCACTTGGTGGAAGTACGTGGTCAATAACCCTTGACGATGGTGGTTAGCAAAATTCATTGCTTTGTCTTCCTTTGCCTCCCCTTCCCATGCTGTCTGTTACGTAGGACAGCAGCCTCGCAAGCTAATGCTATTTGATCAAGTAGGAGAATCTCTTGCGTTTTTAAAATCACAAATTGGGAATAGAGTCCTAGTCCCATTTGGAAACACTTGAAGCCTTCTAGGATGTGAACACGTGACCCTCCAGAACTTGCCTCTTTGATTGACACCAAGGGGAGGTGGTCTCGGCCCAGGGAGTAACCGCCTTTTTGCTGACGTACACGTGTGCGCCTTAAGGTATAGGCGGTATGGCCGGCCCTGGGATGGAAGGCTGTGTGCCATATAAGCCAGGGCGGCGTGATTTTAAGAGGACACAGAATTGCTCAGGAAAACATTTGCGACCTCTCGGAAGGTGGGACCTTTGGGCGCAGCTACTGGTCTCAGATACAGATGAGTTGGTGTAGGTGGCAAAAAATGAGCAGCCCATTCCAGGCTTTGGAATATCTGTGAAGAAAGAGGAATAAAAGAGGAAGGTTTGCCTTAGAGCAGCACTTGAAAAGACTTTTTAAGGAGGTGTATTTTGGAAGACACGAGCATCTCAGTCCCTTTAGGGAATCCTCATACATAGATGAAGCAGCGATCAGCTCGAGCTGGTTTTCAGATTCCTTATTCTTGTAGGTGGTATATTCCTTATCCTTATGTGGAGTTCCAAATGGGCTTCATCTGGCTTCTGTGCATCTCACTTCTGGATGTTCCCTCGGAGCATTTAGCCAGAGGCTGCCGGGTATCCTTTCTCTCTTTTAGCAGCTCTCCTTAGCATGTTTTGGTAGCTGTAATTGCTGTGAAATCAAAATTGAACAGACATTAAATAAAAATGAGTGTTCAGAACCTGAAATTTTTAAAAACCAGCAAATTACAAGGAGGACAACTCTCCCGTCTCCCATCATTCATTCATTCAGCTGTTCTGGTTCTGTTATAATTTGAGATGATAATGCCAGAAGTAAAAATAGAGTCAGCTCATGTATAGAATTTCTACTTTTATTTTGAAGGGATTTAAGAAGGTCTTGTTGTTTTGCTTTTTGCCTTCTGTGGTTTTTTTTTTAAATTTTTGTTTTGCAATAATTATAAGTTCACAGGAAATTGCAGAGGTCTGGTGTACTCATCACCCAGTTTCCCCCAAAGGTTACATCTGACATAATTATATCACAATATCAAAACCAGGAAACTGAAAGCGGTATAACACATACGCATAGTTCTGACAGTGGTACAACACATATGCATAGTTCTATGTCATTTTATCATGTTACCCATTTCATATTCTTATAACCACAGTCAGGATGGAGAACTCATCTATCACCATCTTCCTGTTTCCTCTTTGCAAACATACCCACTCCTCTCCCCCACTATCCCTAAATCCTAAATCTCTATAATGTCATCATTACAAGAATATTGTGTAAAGGAATCCTACAGTAAGTAACATATTGACCTTGACTTTTTTCACTCAGCACAATGCCCTGGAGATCTACTCAAGTTGATATGTATATCAAGAGTTTGTTCCTTTTTATTGCTAAGTAGTATTCCATGCTATGGAATAACCACAGTTTATTTAAACATTCATTTATTGAGGGACATTTTGGTTGTTTCTAGTTTGGGGATATTACAAATAAAGCTGCTATGAACAACTGTGTACACTGTTTGGTATGGACATAAATTCTCTATTGCTGGGTCATATGGTAAATATATTTTAGTTTTTAAATAAACTGCCAATCTCCCAGAGTGGCTGTATCCTTTTACATTCTACATTACACCAGCAATGTGTGAGAGATCCACTTTCTCAGCATCCTCACAAGCATGTGATATTTTCACTTTTTTTAATTTTAGCTGTTCTAGTAAGTGTGTAGTGATATCTCATTATGGTATTTATTTACATTTCTCTAATGGCTAAGTATACTGAACATCTTTTCATGTGCTTATTTGCCATCTGTTTATCCTCTTTGATGAAATGGCTCTTCATGACTTTAGCCCATTTTATAATTCAATTATTTGAGGTGCCTTTAGTTGAATTTTAAGAGTGTACACCATGACCAAGTGGGGTTTATTCCAGGAATGCAAGGGTTGTTCAGTATTCAAAAATCAATCAATGTCATCCACCATATTAATAAGCTAAAGAAGAAAATCCACATGATCATATCAATTTTTGCAGAAAAATTATCTGACAAATCCAGCTCTGTGTATGATATAAACTCTCTGAAAAATAGGAATAAAGGATGTCCTCATCATAATAACATGTTTTTAAAACCTACAGTAATATAATACTTAGCGGTAAAAGACAATACTTTTCCCCTAAAATTGCTATGAAGGCAAGGACCTCTGAGCCATCACTGCTATGCAACATTGTACTGGGACTCCAATCAGCACTTATTGTGACAAAGAAAAAGAAATTATTGACAAAGAAATAAAATTCATATATTGATTTGGCCCAAAGGTTCTTTCGGGTTTCTCCCTACCATCTTATGGAAAAACTGAATGAACTTTTGAGCCAACCCAATAGATCACAAAGGAAGAAATAATGCTCTTTCTACTTGCAGATGACATGACTGTCTATGCATAATATCTCGTAAGGTGTACAAAAACACTTTTAGAACTAATTAGTGAGTTGAGCAAGGCCACATGTTGTATGTTTATCTTGTCTGGTATTGATCTTTTTAAAGAATCAGCATTGTTTCATAAATTTTTCTTTTTTCAATTTCATTTATATTTGTTCTTACACTTAGTATTTCCATCCTTCTTCTTCTTTGGGTTTATCCTGTTCTTCTTTTTTTGGTTCTTGAGGTAGGAGTTTGGTCTGTTGATTTGAGACTTTTCCTCTTTTCTAATGTAATTATTTAATATTATAAATTTCCCTCTTAGCACTATTTTAACTGTTTACCACAAATTTTGATATGCTGTGTTTTAATTTTCTTTTAGTTCAATGGGTGTGTTTAGTTTCCTTTGAGACTTCCTTTCTGACCCATGAATTGACATGTATTGTTTAGTTTCTGGGTGTTTGGATATTTTTCTGTTATCTATTATTGATTTGTATTTGATTTCCTTGTGGACAGAGGACACACTTTCTATTTATTTTATTTTTTTATGTATTTCAGTTCTTTTAAATTTTTGAGGTTTGCTTTATGGCCCAGTATATGGCCTACTTTATATATGTACCAGAAGGACTTGGAAAATATACATATACTGCTGCTGTTGTATGGAGTGTTCTGTAAATGTCAGTTGGATTCTTTCAATGGGGTATTTTGTTCAATTATTCTATATTGCCAATTTTCTGTCTAGTTTTGAAGCTAGAGCAGGTTTTGAAATCTCCAACTATAATTATGGATGTGTATTATACCACTCCATTTTTTTGATACACATACATTTAATACTGCTCTATGTTCTTGGTGGATTGATATTTAATCATTTTGATCGTAATGTCCCTCTCCCTGTCAAATTTCCCTACTTTAAAATCTTATTTGATTATTAATAAATCCACTCATACTTTCCTTTGATTAAAGTTTACATAGTATATCTTTTCCATCCTCTTAATTCAGCCTCTATATATCATTATATTTGATGTGTTTCCCAGAAAAAGTGTATAGTTGGGGGTCTTCCCTGGTGGCACAGTTGTTGAGGGTCCGCCTGCCGATGCAGGGGACACGGGTTTGTGCCCCGGTCCGGGAAGATCCCACATGCCTCAGAGCGGCTGGGCCCATGAGCCATTGCTGCTGGGCCTGCGCATCTGGAGCCTGTGCTCCACGGTGGGAGAGGCCACAGCAGTGAGAGACCCGCACACCACACACACACAAAAAAAAGTGTATAGTTGGGTTGTATTTTTACTCAGTATGCCCACTTCTGTCTTTTAATTTGTGTATTTAGATCATTTACATTTAATATGTGTATTGACATAGTAAAGCTTAAATCTGTCTTTTTAAGTTCCATTTTCTGTTTGTTGTCTGTGTTTGGTTTCTCTGTTTATTTTTTCCTGCCTTCTGGTGGATTACTTGAACATTTTTTTTTTAGAATTCCATTTTGATTTACCTATAGTGTTTTTGAGTATATTGCCTTGTATAAGATTTTTAATGGATGTCTTAGATTTTAGCATATATTTAACTTATTAAAACCTAATAGTGTTGACTATTTCTCCTCCTCTGGGAATTCAATGACACAAGTTTTAGATTTTAATTATAGTTACACATACTCTGGGTTTTTTTTCACAGTCTATTTTCTTTCTGTTTTTGAGCTTAAGTTTTATCTATTTACTTATCTTTAAGGTCAATAGACTCTTCCCTCTGTCCACACCATCTGCTGTTGAGTTTAATTCTATCCATTGAGGGTTTTTTTTAACTTATTATATTTTTCAATTCTAAAATACCATTTGGTTCTTCTTTACAACTTATATTTTTTTCTAAGACTATTTTTCATTTATGTCAAACATGTCTGTAATTCTGCATTGAAGCATTTTTATGATGGTTTCTTTAAAACCCTGGTCAAATAATTCTAACATCTGTGTCATCTCTGCATTTGAAAATGTTGATTTTCTTTTCTCTTTCAATTTGTAATCTTTCTGGTAGTTATTATGACAAGTGATCTTAGATTGAAACCTGGAAATTTGGGATATTATAAGACTCTTCTTTTTATTTCAGTCTTGGGATTTAGAAGGCCTCCTCTGACACCACCTCATTTCTGGTAGGTGCGTACAGACGTCCAGGTTCCCCACTGGGCCCCCAATTACACCTAGGGAGGAGGAGCTCCTTTTTACTGCTGAGAAGTGTGGGAGTTCAGGCTCCCCACTGGGCCTCTGCTGGTACCATCCTGGCTGGGAGGCACAGAGGCCATTGTTTACTACTCCCCACATATCCTCCACTGACACCAAAGGGGGCTGGGGGAAAAGCCTTATTACTGTTAAGTGGTGATGAAAGTCCTGAGAGTGTGGGATGGGCACCTCCTTACTTCCAGGGGGGTCAAGGCTCCCCAAGCAGTTTCCCAACAGTGCATGGGGTAGGGGTGGAGTCATTAGCGTGGGGAAGGGAGTGTGTCTGTGATGGGGTCATTCATTACCACCCAATGGGATGAATGCACTGCTCCCCTTAGCCTTGTCTGATGCAACTGGGGTGGGGTTGGGGCATCTTGCTGCAGCCTCATGAGCATGGAAGTCTAGATACCCCCTCAGTCTTTGCTGACGGGAGGGATGGGGCCACACATGTTCTGTGGTGTTTGTCGAAAATAGAACATTAATTATTTGAGAGGTTTGTGTGTGACTCGGCTGGGACACCACTTTCCCCATCCTGTGGCTTTTCTTGGGGCTTTCACGGATGCACACATTGGCATTTCCAGGTTGCTGCCTTCTCCAGTATCTGGTCTGGGATTCATGAGGCAAAAAGAAACCCCAAAAAACTCACTGACATGTCATTTTTCAGTCCACGGGCCCTAGTCTGCTGCCTTCTCTCCACCTTGCAGTGCTTTTATGTTTGTTTCATATATAATGTGCACGGTTTTCAATTGCCCTCAGCAGGAGGAGGAGGGAAAAGTACATTTACTCCATCTTCCCGGAAGCAGAAGTATTTTTTGATGCCTTCTCAACTTATTATTTAGTTTTAAAATGACTTTATCCCGTGACAGTTCTTTGGTGGGCTTCATGAATGGACAAACGGGTTATTTTTTCAGGTATTGAACTTTATCACATAAGTAGCATTTGTGTTCATTAAAATTTGAAAGAAAATATAAACGACAAATAGTTCTGATGATAACTGTCTAATTTTAATATTTGTGCAGAAGCTGCCGCATCATAAATGTTGAGGCATGTTATTATCCCTGTCTGTCCTGGCTTTTAATAAATGTAAAACCTGGCACATATTACTCCCTCTATGCCTTCTTTAGCTTTGAACTTAAGAATAGAAAACGCATTCCCTTAATAGAATTTGAAAAATGTCTATTTTGTGAATAGAAGTTCTCCAGATCCCATGTACCTATCTCTCTCCCACTATCCAAATATTCTCCCAGACTTGCCCAATCTTCATCATTTTTGTAAATGCAGGTAAATATGAAATTATTCACATGCCTCATAGCTATGAAAAAGCTATGGAATAAGCTTGTTTCTCACCTGCTCTTGGTTTCCTTCCTAACTACATGGAAAAGGAAGTTAAAAGGAAGGGATAGAAAAGATAAGGGCAAGCTTGGGCAAAAAGGTGATAGAAGAAAGGGAAGGAGAGAAGAACAAGAGAGACAAGGGGCCATCAAAAAGGTCCTGGGGGACCAATGTGGTGCTGTGGTTGTGAGGCCAGATTGAAACATCTCTGGTTGTTAGGACCCAGAGTTTCAGTGTCTGCCAACAATAAATGGATAAAGAAGATGGAATATTATTCTTCCATAGGAAGGAAGAAAATCCTGCCTTTTGCCATAACATGGATGGATGGACCTTGAGGGCATTATGCTAAATGAGACAAGTCAGAGAAAGACAGATACTGTACAATCTCCCTTCTGTGTGGAATCTAAGCAACTCAACTTGCAAAAACAGAGAGTAGAGTAGCGGTTTTGAGGGGCTGGGGGGGAGTGAGAGGGTATTGAAAGATGCTGTCTGAAGGCACAAACTGGAAACTAGTAGATAAATAAGCCCCGGAGATGTAATACACACAGCATAGTGATTATAGTCAACAATACTATATTATAAACTTCAAAATTGCTAAGAGACTAAATCTGAACTGTTCTCAACCTAAAAAGAAACAATAATTATGTGATATGATAGGGGTGTTAGCTATTGCTACCGTGGTAACCATATTGCAGCATCTAATTATAAACCAATACATCGTACACAAACCTATGCAATGTTATATGTCAATTATATCTCAATTTTTAAAAAAATTAACCAGAAAAACAAAAGAATCCTCCAAGTCTAAAGTTCCAGATGATGAATTCTTTCCAGCAAATGGCTCCAGGTTAAACCCAGAACAAGGTTTGACTCAACTTCAGGAACCCAGTATATCACTTGCTCTCGATGGTGACCTTCTCAGGGTCAGAGCGACCGTGTCATCCCTGGGAACCCAGCACACTGTCTGGTGCCTGTCAAGCTAAAAGGATGAAACCTACTGGAGGGACAGGACCCTTCATGGGACCTTAGAGCCAACACTTTTTGAAGGGTGTAGCTTTTTCGAGACTCCTGGAGAAAATACACACACTCAGACACAAACGCACCCACGAAAAAGTCTCATTGCCAACACATACGTTCAAGTGTAGTTATTCTAATCAGCAAGTTCAGTAATAATGTTTCAAACTGCCCTGGGATAAGCAGGTCAGCGCTTGGCCATGGTAATTTCTGAGAACAGTAGAAATCAATTTCAACTCGGAGAGAACTGCAGCTGTTTCACAGAGGCTGCCAGAGAGGGGCACTGAGGGTTCTGAGGTGAGAGCAGGAAGGAGGGCCCAGGAGGGTCAGGTGAAGGGGGCAGGATGCTGTAGCCTGTCACACTTTGGTGGTGGGGGGCGGTTTGGAATAAGGAGCCTGCAGCCCCCGAGGGTACACATTAGGCACAGCAGGCCTGCACTCCAAGATCTCTGGGGTAATTGGTGAAGGCGTCTGGGGCCCTGGTTAAGGCTTGCAGCCAACCTACACAGGTTCAGACCTGGACCCCACAATCAGCCGGGCGTGTGACCATGGACAACAACGCTTGCCCTCTATGTGGGTCAGTCCCATCAAGGGCAGAGGAGGCTGGGGAAACCACAGTTGCCTGAGAAGGGAATGATTTAAGTTTCTAAAGCACTGACAGATAATAAGCGCCACATAAATACATATTTTTTAAATTGTTATTATTACTTTGAGTAGTGCTTGGAACTTGTCATCATGCCTTTTGGCAAAAGTATATCATACTGAGATCAAAATTAAAATTTTTCAGAAAAAGGGAGAAGGGACAGCAAAGCAGGATGCTGTAGTCTTTTCCTCCAATACATGGGCCACTCCCAACCACTGTCCCCACCATCCCTAAGACCATCTTCTTGTCAAGGAACAAAGCAGAGAGGCTGGGATCAGACAACCAAGCACCAGACGCAGTAGTTGCAGACCATCGTCAGTCTGAGCAGGGCTCTGCCCTGGGAGCCACCGGAGGGGATGCTCACTCCCGGAAGAGTGGACTCAGAGGTGCCACAGGGCCCCTTTGGCCCTGATGCTCCCTCCGCGGCTCTCCCAGAGACAGGGCCACCTGCATCTCTGCAGCTGCAGGCCAAGTGTGAGGCCACCCCCCCGCCCCGGTTGTTGGACCACAGTCTTCTGCAAACAAACCAAGACCTAGCTCCTAGATGAGGAAAAGGACAGCAGCATGGAGCACGGTGCTAACAAGGTCAGGGCTGCATCTTCAGTCGGTAAACGCTCCAACTAGCTTTGCCAGAATCGCAGGCTCTTCCGCAGACCCCACCGGCCTTTCGGCAGATGTGAACAGGATAACCTATTACCATTGCCAGAAAGACCCTTGGGAGCTCAGGCTCCGGACCACCACACCTAAAGGGCAGTAGATCCCTGACAGTGTGATGCCTGCCTCTGCCCTCCGACAGGATGGAACAGCTAACCATCTGCCCGCTTTGCCCCAATCCCCTTGCTCTGGATTTCTTGAATACTTGCTACATATAAGGAGCTATGCTACAGAATCAAGTAAGACAAAGTGAATAGAAAAGAGGAGAGGGGAGGAGAGGGGAGGAAGAGTCAATGGGAAGAGAAGAGGGAGGGAGGCCAAGAACAGGGAGAGAAAGAAAGTTTACGCTCTGCTGTATCCTAATTACTGTGACTTTGTTCACATATATTATCTCACTTCAGCCTTGCACCAGCCTTGTGGGTAAAAAGTGTTATACTCATTTACACATGAGAGTAAGAGGCTCCGATAACTAGAGCCTGAGAAGAAGAGAATGATGAGCATACACTAAACTTTCAATGGCCATTCTCCTCCTGTTGGGACTTGAAGTGCTGATGGAGGGTGGACCACACCGTGAGCTGGAGTCCGAAGCCCCGGCTTGCAGGCTGCTCTCTGGGATGATCTGGGTGATCCTGGACAAGCCACAGGATGACCCGGCTTCTGTCTGTGGTGTGTAAACAGTGGGTTGGACCATCAGATGAAAGGCCTGTAGAGGATTTCGCTAAGCCATTGAGATGTGTTGGATTAAAGGGAATCGGACCGCCGTAAGCAGAGGTTCAGGGCATCCCGCGTCCCCGAGTGGCCTGTCACCTTGTACCTCTGCCACTTCCCACCTTGGCTATCTCCCTGAAGCCATTTAAGTCTGCCACCTCTGTGCAGTCTAAATCTTTCTAGATCCCACAGTTTAGCAGGCTAACTCCAAATAACTGGGGGTTTTCCCAATATTTGTACCACAAGTTCAACTGCAGCTTTCAGATCTTGAAACACTGGCTTTATTCTGAATGGAGCACCTGAAATAATTTAATGCCCAGGTCCTTCCAAAGACATAATTCCCTGTGCTAACCCAACGACTATTCAACTCTTTTGAAGGGGCGTATAAATCGGCCCAACTCTTTCTAACCAACATCAAGACATAAGGTTAGATGAAAGAAAGGGTTTGAACAAAAGTGGGTATTTTTGATCTCAAGTTATGAAACTGGCCCAGAACTACGCCCCCTGGGTGTTGCATACCGGCTTTCTGTGGATCCTGAAGGAATCCTGAGCATGGTAAGAATGCTGCATTCCATCAGATGAGTTGGGTCCATGGCACTCGCTGATGAGCATGGAGGTTTCCACGTGGATATTCTGGAACAGTTATGCAAGGTGACTATGTAAACAGAGAGAAAGAAGTCAGTTCTCAGAACCACCTGCACATTTCCTCTCCCCTTTCCTCGCTTCCCCTTCGAGAAATGAGAGAGATTTTTCACTGTGGAGAGACGCATCAGCAGAGTCAAGGCTCCACCTCTGAGGGCATCCCAGCCAACACCTCCCCCTCCATGCCAACCGCACAGTCGGGCACGCCCTCACCTGCCAGGATTCCGGTCCAGAGGGGGCCTCCAGCTGGAAGGGTGACTACAGGAGACAGACGCCTGTCCTGTCCCTCCAGATGCCTGGCACCTGCCTGCCACACGTGGAGCTGTCCCAGCCGGGACAGCTTTGTGTTTGCGTTTCGACTAGTGTTCGATGTGGCTGAGAGATGCAGATGAAGGCACCTAGCACTGCAAAGAATTGAAGGCCTTTTTCTTAAACTTGGGGCTTGGGGAGAAACGGCAGGACACAAATGGACGGCAGTGCACAGGACCTGGGATACGTGGTGACTGCCAGGCATGCCCCCCACCGCCAGACAGAGAAAGGGCTCGGTGGAGGCAGCCCGCCGTTTCCTCGTCAGGCAAGGAGGAAGGCGGGTCACATCAGCTGTCACCTTAAGTGCTTTAAGAAGGAGGGAGGGGACTTCCCTGGTGGCACCGTGGTTAAGAATCCGCCTGCCAATGCAGGGCACACGTGTTGGAGCCCTGGTCTGGGGAGATCCCACATACCGCGGAGCAGCTAAGCCCGTGCGCCACAACTACTGAGCCCGCGTGCCACAACTACTGAAGCCCACGCACCTAGAGCCCGTACTCCGCAACAAGAGAAGCCACCACAATGAGAAGCCTGTGCACTGCAACGAAGAGTAGCCCCTGCTCGCCGCAACTAGAGAAAGCCCGCGTGCAGCAACGAAGACCCAACGCAGCCAAAAATAAACAAATAAAAATTAATTCATTAATTTTTTTAAAAAAGGAGAAGAAAAAATGAAGTGCTGGTCACTTTTGTGGACAATGATACACAGTGCTGACAGGAAGCGGAGCCCCAGAGGCCGAGTGGCCCAGTGGCCGGGTGGCCGAGGTGAACACTTGCACCCTCGCACACTACAGACAAGGTTCTTGGGCTTGAACTGCCAAGCCCCCCCGTCCCACAGACACACCATCTCTCTCCAGTTCTCAGACAGCTTTCTTCTCCCTCCACTTAGCTTTGTCCCTAAGACAGCCACACAGCATGGAGGCCCTGGGCACCCTCGCCCAGGCAGTTTGATTCCCTTAAAGAGATGGCCACGCAGTGACCTGATTTCAGGGGAGCGGTGATCTTTGAGAAAGAAAATATTTAAACAATAACCGTGCTGGATGTGTGCTGCAGTTAAAAGGTGAGGAATGTTTTTGAAATCTGAAAAAAGAAACCCTTAGTATACATTGACTGAATTATACAGTGCCAAGTACATGCGTGAAACCAAAAGGAAGTGTGAAAATCCAGAGGTCTGCCACTGGTGTCAAATGCCTAGATGTTTGGCCATCCAATGGACCAAATTGCTTAATTTTTATCTGACCATTTGATATCCTTAAAATAAAGCATAAAAGAAATAATAGGAAAATTACATATTCCATTGTTAAATTATTTTTTTCCTCATTGATTTATTCGGTATAAACTTAGAGCAGGGATGTGTCATGGTAAAGTTCTGGAAATTTTAGTTTTTTTTGTTTTCTGACAAACAAACTTCTGGGGGGAAAAATTCAAAATTTTCTTTACTCAAGAAGATACATATTAACTTTCTATGCGAAAGTTAATATTAAGCTCAAATACAAAAGATGCATCTCTTGTGTCCCCCCCAGAATTTCCAGATAAGGGAACAGAGAATTGATACTGTCTCTCAACATGCTTTAAAATCATCACGTGATATGTTAGCAATAAAAATGACTTATTTGGCAGTGCAAAATGTGTACTGAAGGTCAAATAAAGGGAAAGTAGAGACCCTTATTGTTATGAAATAGTGTTTTGTGTAGTCCTTTGTTACCCAACACCTTCATAGTTAATCTATGTTCATAAAACAAACACGTGATTGGCATCAAAAAAGACGTTAAAAGAATTTCAGTGGCCACAAAGACAATTCAAAACTCTCCAGGACCTAAGAATATGGGGCATTTGTTAATGACAAACCATCATCCCTAACTTAATTTCCACGCTGTTGTTATCACAATGTCTCTATCAAACATTTAGGCAAATCAAAATCATTTTGTGCATTTAAATTTCTGATCTAAGAGAGAAAATTACCGAAGAGTGTGGATTCGTTTAAATGGAAGGAAAAGTGAAGTTTTAATGATCAATTATAATGTTCCTCAAATTTTTCACCAAAAATATTTTTTTAATCAACAAGTATGTGTTTATCAAATTTAAAAAATCCACCTTGGGACTTCCCTGGTGGTCCAGTGGGTACGACTCTGTGCTCCCAATGCAATGGGCCCGGGTTCCATCCCTGGTCAGGGAACTAGATCCCTCATGCCACAACTAAGACCTAGCACAGCCTAAATAAATAAATAAATTCATCTTGTCAGGACTCAATGCTTTCACTGCCAAGGGCCTGGGTTCCATCTCTGGTCGGGGAACTAAGATCCTGCAAGCCACATGGTGTGGCCAAAATAATAATATCAATAATAATAAATCCATTTTGTCCTCTTATTCCTCTCCAGAATTGTGATCTTATAGTCCATTCTGTCCTGGGAGCACAGCAGTTGCCATAAGTTTTCTTCAAGATCAAGGTGTATCCTAGTCTGATTTCACTCTGTTTTTGGCCAGAGGAGATCTGCTTGCTTTACAGAGGATAACCCAGGATGAACAACCCCTAGTACCCACAGACCCTTCTTTTTTTTGTAAAGTGCTTCCTGCCTGGTTCCCATAACCAGGGCTCCCCCTCAGCACTCTGGAAGGATGGAAGTAAAAACAGAAGAACCAGAGGCCAGTGTCTTACGTCAGTTGCTGTGCACCTGCTAATGAGGCTGACATGTTTGGATGAAGTCACCCAATTTGCATTTGTCACCCGAGTGCGACATTAGCAGTGTGAATATTGAGAAGGACAGATGTGCCCCAGCAGTTCTGCCACCTCAGACAGCCCGCTGTGCTTCCACCACCCAGGAGGCCGCCAGCCCTGGGGATACCTTCCCACCTTGGAGGAGCACCACCAGGCACAGCAGAAGAAGAGAGAGACACGTGTCCTTTCTCAAGGCCCTGGGGTCCTGACCAATGGATGGGGACAAAGTGACGGCTGCCCGATTACATGCTGAAGTCAAGGTCTTTGGGGATTGTCGGTTGCCTTTTAAGTATGAGGTCCCTCATCGTTTCTACTGCCCCACCCACCCTTCCTGCATTCTTGAGAGAGGCAAAGATTTTACCAGATTTGACTCTTTTCTGAGTTGGTGTGTGCTGCTCACCAGGGCTACCAAATTCTCATTCCTCATCTTTCGTTTCTTCCAAATCACTGAAAAAAATACTCGACTAAGTAGAGTTTAGCGCAACTGGTGTTATTTCCTAGTAGATGGAAATCGCACTGGTATCCTATCTGATTTTCTCCATGAGTGTATTTTCATTATAAGAAGAGAATTTTACAATAGACTGAATCAGAATTCCTAATCTATAACATTTTTTTAATAAATTTATTTATTTTTTTAATTTATATTTGGCTGCGTTGGGTCTTCGTTCCTACACACAGGCTTTCTCTAGTTGTGGCGAGCAGAGCCTACTCTTCATTGTGATGCGTCAGCTTCTTATTGCGGTGGCTTCTCTTGTTGTGAAGCATGGCCTGTAGGCACGCGGGCTTCAGTAGTTGTGGCACACGGGCTCAGTAGTTGTGGCTCGCGCTCTCTAGAGCGCAGGCTCCATAGTTGTGGTGCACGGGCTTAGTTGCTCCACGGCATGTGGGATCTTTCCGGACCAGGGCTCGAACCTGTGTCCCCTGCATTGGCGGGTGGATTCTCAACCACTGCACCACCAGGGAAGCCCTATAGTATTTTTTATGCAACCTCGTAGTTTAAGGCAGGGGTCAGCAAACTTTCTGTAAAGGACCAATAATAACTTGTAAGTCTTCATGTGTCTCCTACAACCCCTCAACTCTGCTGCCATAGAGAGAAAGCAGCCACAGGCAGCACGTAAATGAGTGGCCAGTCGTGGTTGTGGCCATGGCCATGGCAATGTGCCAGTAAAACTTTATTTACAGAAACGGGCTAGATATGTCCCAAAGACTGGAGTTTGTTGATTTCTGGTTTTGGAAAAGAAGATCACTCAGAAGCTAAATGCACAGTGTTCAGAATGTTGTCCTGGTTTGGAGAAACAAACAACATGCCACATGAAAGCAGAAAGGCAGGGATGTAAAATCTCTTGACCTGCGCTCAGCTCCTTCTCTCACAGCTGAATGACCTTAGGAAAGGCACCCAACTTTTCTGAGCTTGTAAAAGGAGAATACAGCCTTCTCTCAGGCACCTGCTTGCTGTCAGGATTAAATGGCATGATGCATTCCAAGCCTGGTGCAGGGTAGTAAACAGGTAACACACAGTAAAATGTTTGTCCCTCCAAACTCTATGTGAGATTTGTCACTGCTTCCACCCTTGTATCTTGAAACCGTTCACTCCCCACACTCTCCTGAGTCCCCCCTCCTCCTTCTCTGACCATTCCACATCCATTTCTTTATTCTTCTCCTCTGAACAATTATCTATTGGTATTCTTGAGAAGGAGGAGGAGAAGGAGAAGGAGGAGGAGGAGGAGGAGGAGGAGGAGGAGAAGGGGAATGAGGAGGAGGAGGAGAAGGAGGAGGAGGAGAAGAAGGAGGAGGAGGAGAAGAAGGAGGAGGAGGAGAAGAAGGAGGAGGAGGAGGAGGAAGAGGAGAAGGAGGAGGAGAAGGAGGAGGAGGAGAAGGAGTAGGAGGAGGAGGAGGAGAAGAGGAAGAAGAAGAAGGAGGAGGAGGAGGAGGAGAAGGAGAAGGAGAACGAGAACGAGAACGAGAACGAGAATGAGAAGTAGAACGAGAACAAGAACAAGAAGAAGAAGAACAAGAAGAACAAGAAGAAGAAGGGAAGGAGGAGGGGGAGAGGGTGGGGGAGGATGGAGAGGAGAAGAGGAAGGAGAAGAAGGAGGAGGAGGAGGAGGAGAAGAAGAAGAAGAAGAAGAAGAAGAAGAAGAAGAAGAAGAAGAAGAAGAAGAAGAAGAAGAAGAAGAAGAAGAAGAAGAAGAAGAAGAAGAAGAAGAAGAAGAAGAAGAAGAAGAAGAAGAAGAAGAAGAAGAAGAAGGAGAAGAAGAAGGAGAAGGAGAAGAAGGAGAGGAGGAGAAGGAGAAGAAGAACAAGAAGAAGGAGAAGAAGGAGAAGAAGAACAAGAAGAACAAGAAGAAGAACAAGAAGAAGGAGAAGAAGAACAAGAAGAACAAGAAGAAGAACAAGAAGAAGGAGAAGAAGAACAAGAAGAACAAGAAGAAGAAGGGAAGGAGAAGGGGGAGAGGGTGGGGGAGGATGGAGAGGAGAAGAGGAAGGAGAACAAGGAGGAGAAGATGGAGGGGGAGGAGGGATAGGGAGAGTAGAAAGAGAAAGAAAAGTAACATCTATTCTCAAATGTCTTCAGTTCAAAATAATTTTCATGCCACAGTGGTTATTCTGGACTCCTTCAATACAGACTCATACTTTCAACCACTACCACTAATATGTTGATGCCCAAATGGGTCCTCTCTCAGCTCCAACCCATCTTAAAGCAGTCCCACCAACATCTCACCTCCTCTTACCTTCTCCTCCCGGACATCCAGTAACAGCCAGCACCAAAGTCCACAGCCACACTGACCACCCAGAGTCCCACTCTTGCACATTTCATTCCTGTTACAGTGTCACAATCCCCAGAAGCCACACTTCCTACTCCCCACACCCAAACCTTTGCCAAATCCTGTAGATTCTACCCCCAAAACCTCATCCTGCACTTCCCCCCTCCCCTCTTATTTCAGTTCTTCAGTCTTTGCCAGGCACTGAAGGTCCTTCTGACCAGACTTCAGTCCATCATTCCAGCTTCAGTGTCTCTGCTCTTCTGCTTAAAACTGATTCTGATGCCAAACCAGGCTATTTTGTTTAAAAAATACAAGCTTTCTGAGATTGATCAAGATGGCAGGGTGGAGGACGTGGAACTCACCTCCCCCTACAAACACATCAAAAATACATCTACATGTGGAACGATTCTCACTGAAAACTAACTGGAAACTGGCAGAAAGACTCCTGTACAACCAAGGCTGTAACAAAGATCCCCTGAATCAGGTAGGACGGGAACAGAAGCCATCAGGTCAGGACCTGTTCCCCTGGGAGGGGACTCAAAGGGAGATGACATGGGGTGAGGGGGAGTGGAGATCTGTCCTGGGGAGTGAGTGGTTTGAGCCACATATTGGGACCCCCAGCCCTGGGGTCCAACACAGGGAAGATGAGCCCCCTTGGCTGGTTGGAGGGTCAGTGGGACCAACAGGAGGGCTGTGGAAGCCTGGACTCCAGCAGTGAGGAGCACCAGCGCTCACATCACCGCTCCACACTGCAGAGAAGGCTGCCATGACCCGGCGAGAGCTTGGGTGAGGGATGCAGAGGCAATTTGGACCCGGGGCGGCATCTGAGCACAGCGAGGGCGGCCATTGCTGTACTTAGGCAGGCGGTGCATCAGAGGTGGTCCCGACCACTGATCTCCGCTGGACCCCGACTGCCCAGGCCCACAGGGGCCCCGTCTGCCCTGCAGGTTCCAGAGTCAGGTGGGGGACGCAGAGGCTGGGGAGGGTAATCAGCTCTGAGAGACAAAGGAGACAGATGTTGCCGGGGCTACCGTTGCTGCCACTTGACAAGCAGAGCATCAGAAGCAACCTGGACCTCTGCCTGTGGCCAGCCCACCGCAGCCCTCACATTACATGTCAGAAATGTATTTGATGAAATTATGGCTGAAAATGTCCCAAACATGAAGAAGGAAACAGATATCCAGGTACAGGAAGCACAGAGGTTCCCAAACAAGGTGAACCCAAACAGACCCACACCAAGACATATCATAATTAAAATGGCAAAAGTTAAAGAGAATTCTAAAGGCAGCAGGAGAAAAACAAAGAGTCATATGTGAGAGAACCCCCATAAGGCAATCAGCTGCTTTCTCTGCAGAAACTTTGCAGGCCAGAGGGAGTGGCAGGATATATTCAAAGTACTGAAAGGGAAAAACCTGCAACGTAGGATACTCTACCCAGCAAGATTATAATTTCAAATCGAAGGAGAAAGAACTAAGAGAAGCAAAAACTAAAAGAGTTTATCAATACTAAACCTACCCTGAAATAAATGTCAAAGTGTCTTCTCTAACTGGAAAAGAAAAGGCTATAAGAAGAAGTAAGAATCTATAAGAAAGGAAAAATTCCACTAGAAAAGGCAAATATATAGTAAGGGCTGAGGATCAACCACTTAAAAAAGCTAGTACAAAGATTTAAAGACCAAAAAAATTGTAAAAGAAACTATAACTACAGTAAACAGTGAAGAGATAAACATGAAGATGTTAAACATGAAGATGTAAAACATGGCATCTAAAACACAAAATGTGGGAGAAGGGAATAAAAAAAGGTAGATCTTTTAGAATGTGTTTGAACTTAGATGTCTATCAGTTTTTATAAAGTAGATATAGTTATAGGTCAACGTATATGAATGGCACGGTAACCACAAATCAAAAACCTACAATAGATATACAAAAAGAAGAAAGAAAGGAACACAGGCATAGTACCAAAGCAAATCATCAAACCACAAAGGAAAACACAGACAATCTGAACAGACTGACCACTAGAAGTTAAATTGAATTTTTAAATTAAAAAATCCCAGCAAACCAAAGCCCAAGACCGGATGGCTTCACAGGGGAATTCTACCGAAAATTCCACCAAGAAAAGCTAATATCTATACTCCTGGGACCTACTGCCTTTAGACAGCTGGGGAGTGGGCAGCCCTGACCCAGACATCAGTAAATGCAGGGACAACTGCAGAGATGCCCCTGCTGCCTGCCTGGGAGGGCCCGGCATGAGGAAGCAGTCAGTGCAGGCTGCAGGGTGCTGTGGAGAACCCCAGAACACTTGTGCTTTACTCACTTTCCCAGCAGCAAGTAGAGAAACTCTGCAAGGAGGCCCAGGCATAGGCCCTGGAACCCTCATCAGATGCCATCAGGGAGAAATCTTTGTCAGAGAAACCCAAAGGCAGTTTTCTTTCTAGGTAGGTTTTCACTGGATGGAAACATTTGATTGGGAAAAAAATAGTTCTCTCTTAGAAGAACTTTCTGAAGAGAACAGAGCCTGTCCCAGCCGCCTATGTCTTGACTCCCTTCTCTGGAGCCCTGATCCACCTTGTGGCCATGAGCACAGTCTTCTATTTGATCAACCTCCTTGGTGTTGAAACCTGCCCTGTAAAAATTAAAAGGGGACCGAGAGGAGAAGCTTGGGTGATCTGGGTGAGACCTCGCACGTTATTTCTTCCATTGGAACAAATTTTGCCTGTAATTCCAGAATTTTACAAATGAAAGAACTCTCTGTGGTTTTTCCTCAAAGTAGCCAGGAAAGAAGCTGAGGGATTTGAATGGTCTTCCTTCTAATTCTTTCCCTTTATGGTAAAATATTTGACGAAAAACCTTAAAGCAAGACAACTGTCAACTGTCATAGTCTCAGAGAAGCCACCATTCTCTTGGTTGGCACAGGAAACCAATCTGCTGAAGCTCCCAGCAGTGACCTGGAGCATAATTAAAGCAGGAGCACTGCCTGAGGACATATGTTTATGGTTTTGTCCACAAGTGAAGAGAAGTAATGAGATGGGTAACCAACAATCTCAATTCCCACAAACAATCCAGTTTCTTCTTGCTTATCAATGAAATCGCATGACATAAAAAATGATCTATTTGATCACGGCTTCATTCGCTCAGTCCACCTGGGAAAACACAAGCTTCCTATCCAATGATGCCATAATACATACCCTATTCTAAAAAATTCCAGTTGGAACTAAGCAGAACAATTTTCCTGAATGCTCTCGGCTCCCTGATGCAATGAGTGCCTAGCCTCACAGTGAGAGCTTCCAGAACTCAAAGAATTCTGCATAATAAGAATTCACTTTTGGTACTAACACTGAGAGATAAACCTGAAAAGAAGGAGCCCAACCATTTCAAAAGCTCAAACGTTGCTCGGAAATATCGTCCTTAAACTTGGAATTGAGTGTGAAATGCTAAGGAAAGAGAAGATTTTGGCTGAGGATGAAGATTCTGAGCAGGTAGTTCTGCTCCTAGAGATGGAATTCCCAGCATTCCATATTCCCAGCATGCTTTCCATCCCTGGACCACCACGTGGCAGGTGTGAACACCTCCTGTATCTGATGCTGCCTAGGTGCGTGCATGTGTGTGTGTGTGTGTGTGTGTGTGTGTGTGTGTACTGCATATGTAAATTCTCCTCTTGTTTTGCGTTTCCGCTTAAGATGATAGGCTACATTTTGGCAACCTTGACTCCTGCGGGAGTGTAAAAAACTGTGTCCCCAGTTGGTGTCACAGGTAGCAATAATATGGCATGCCACTAAAACAGAAGCATTGGCCCTGAGGTAATCTCCTTCAACAACGCCCAAGGGATGGAAATGTGGCATTTCTTTACTGGGCATATGGCATTAGTACTCATGAGTAAAATTTAATGCTTTATTTGGAGATGTCAACAGATTTCCAGGCAACGTTTTCTCTTCAGCAATTGCTTGTTTATCGGAGATTCACTGAGAGCCAACAGCCTGCTAGGAAAATGCACTTGGCCTGGGAAACACATACATTCAGGATGAAAAATTAATTCTGCCACTTTCCGATGCTACTACAGCACTAGATCTGACTAATACCCTTTGGGTTTTGATTTCATTTATTCTTGCTAATTTTCTAATTTCTAGGGGGAAAGCATGATAAACAGGTACAGAGCATCTAGTGGAGCTCACTGGTGATGCTTTGTTGAATTAAATGTAAATGAGTTGGGGGCTAAGGGTCACATTTTTCTATAAATCCCTACACATGGTCAAAAAAAGAATAGTTTAGAACTTTATGGGCAAAGCAGCTGGAATAATCATTGAAGACATCTAATATTTACACTGTCTTCTCATGAGCAATTAGTGTTTAGGATGCAATAATGCTTACATCATATCTTTTTGCTAACTGAATGTTGTGATTTACAAAAAGGTATTTTAAACATATATAAGATATTTTCATAGGATTTTTTGGAATATCCTGTAGTTTATTTGTATGACGGTTGGGTTCTATTTGTTTGTTGCTTGGTTCAGAAAGGAAATGAAAGCCCAAGTATAATTTCCAGATTTTATATTTGAAAGTAACTTTCTGAGTCATAGTGATTCCATTTTGTATCTTGACATGTTTCGTGATTTTTTTTTTTATAGATCAAAGAAGCAAAAATATTGGCAAACTAGTGCCCTCATTAAAACTGAGTTAGGATAGGGTTATACACATCATCAAAAAATTTTTTTCATTTAAGAGTCAAAGTGGACCATGGAGTGAAGCCAAACCCTTCCTTTCCTGGATCAGAGGTTCACACAAGCCAAGCAGCAGGAAGTCTTGGAATGCAAAGCTCCCAAGGCCCTTCAGGACCTGTTTTTTTTTTTTTTTTTTAATTCTGTGCTAGGACAACTGCTTCAAAATGTGAGACACAAAACCAAAAAATGATTTAGTATTTTCACCGGGGTTTCGATCAAACTGACAGGTGTCTAACCTCTATTTCCAAGCCCAAGTGGGCAATTTAAAATAAACTTCCATGAGTCTGTTTGCATATGCTAACTTGCCCAGCCTGTTTTGTGAGCAGCATCTCATTTTAGCAGGTCTCAGGGAGCAACAGAATGGATGGAGCATAATTACAGACCCCCCTGGGTCCTGCCTCTCAACCTTGATTCCCATTCCTTCAGAAATACCCAACTGCGATTGTCTCTGGGGACTTTTGCTGTTGGTTCCTCTGGAAAATCAAGGCTGCTGGCCGGTAAATTTGAAAAATGCCAGCTTGTGGACTAACAGGAAGCTGAAGCAGAGATGTCTATTTTGCTCTTGAAGCTCAGAGAGTCTCTGAAATGTGTGTGGACCAGCTTAGTTTCACACACGTTAGGAGATAATTCTTTCATCATCAACCATCAGGTAAGCTACCATAACTTGACAGATGCCAGTGAAGGAGCCTGGGGAACCAACAGAACTGACCATGGTCAAGGTACAGTTTAAACAGCTGGGTAGCAAGATTTCAATCTGGGGAGTGTTCTTATTGGTATTTGCTTAGGAGGGATGCAAAATTTTGTAACCTCGCACCATATACTTTTAAAACCAATTTCAAGGCCGATGAAGCCTGACATTTCACTTCTAATTACAAGGCTTTACGTCTTTAATGAGCAGAATAACTCTTCTTCAGCTTTGGTTATTTATTCACAGATATGAGTTCCTAAGTCATGGTCACTAATGCATGAGTCCTTAACATTGCTCGATCAGTTATTCCC
The DNA here is from genome assembly GCF_964270905.1 of Leucopleurus acutus. NCBI lineage: Eukaryota > Metazoa > Chordata > Mammalia > Artiodactyla > Delphinidae > Leucopleurus > Leucopleurus acutus. Next base: position 23,688,850 of record NC_139154.1, read on the forward strand.
AAGACCAAGTCCACATATGATATGGCCCAACTCTGGACACTGTCCCCAATCCTCTAGATAGTCTCCATAATTAAATATTCAGTATCAAACATCCAAAGCCATAGGTAGAAAAAAATTCCTTGTAGAAAAAATTTGAAACAAAGTTCCCATACATTCCATTTGTGAACCCCATGTCCATTATGCATGCGACACATTTATTATTGCTAGAAGGTGCCACCTGTAAAATCAGATCGTTCACAGTAGCTGATATAACACATTTAATCACCTGAGCCTCTCGATGACAAACACAGGCTGAGACCCATTTCTCACAGTCATTTAAGATTGAAGTATTGTTAACTCTCGCGCACAAACTCACAATTCTAATAATCCCCCCAAAACATCCAGCTGCCTCCTCATCTAAACCTTGGAAGTTTCCTCTCTCCGTCTCTAGGACTTCGTTAGGCATCGCCATCCTGTTTCGCACTCGTGTGTCTCCTTCTGCTTCCACTCTGTTTTATGAGCGCCATTCCATTGATCCTCACAAATGCCCCTTTTAACAGACTCCAACATTAGCAATGCATGATGAAGAATTATCATTAATAATCAACATTAAATACCTTCCTGTCAAAATAAGTGGAAAAGGACATTTTGCAGTGCAGGACTCCTGATTTTTATTGTTTATTCATGTACTCGCTAATTTGAAAAATTCTATAATCCACAATGGGTTCCCCTGTCGTTAAGGCTAATTAGCGGGATTCTACTGTACTAATAAATCAACATTACCCAGGCACAGTGTGTGGAGATGGGAGGCTAACCTATATCCCTGCCGATGAATTTTTAAAAATTAGATGGTGTTCACCACAGCAGTCCTGATTTTCACTGATAGGGTTTTGATATAGATCCTGTTCTATAGCTAGGTTTTCATGCAGAGAGCATGCGTGTTTGTAATGATCGTGCATCCATTCTACAGCAGATGGAGATCTTTGCAGCGCCGCACGGCATGCGGGATCTTAGAAGTTCCCCGACCAAGGATTGAACCCGGCCCCCCTGCAGTGGATGCTCGAAGCCTTAGCCGCCTGGACCACCAGGGAAGTCTCGATTGTGTACCCATTCTAAATTTCACACACTCGGAGGGAGAAAGGGGCTCAGGGCAGGAAGGTCTCACATTGTCCAGCGCATTGATGTAGGAAACAGAAACTTGTTCAAGGTCCAGTTGGAATGCAGGTGTTCTCACCCAAGCCCAGTCTCTTTCTCCTTCCACACAACAAACAGGCCACCCATGTGAAAAGCGTGCACACACGTCTCCAGCAAAGGGTTATTTTTCCCAAGACCTAAAATAGCCACAATCCTCCTGCCAGCCCATTCATTTCCCAGTCTTCCGAGCCCTACCATTCATGGTACCCATTCTGCTAAGCTTGCACTCTACCTGCCTGTCGACTGCTTAGCTGTGAACTATGCGCTTCCTGTTTGGAGCACATTGTGTGTATTATCTTTTTCTCATGAGGACATTCAGCCAATTAAATTAGACTTATGGTCGGGATGTCCCTCAGTTCTCTGAAGGCATTTATCTGACCTGGGATCCATTGATTGAACAGTATACCCTTCTACCAACTTCACATCATCTTTTAATTATAATAGACGAAAATGGCTTTCTTGGCCAGTCGGCACGATGGAAGGTCACATGGTCACTGACCCACAGCTGTTCCTCAGCTCTTTTCACAGCCTTGCTCTCTGGTTGGCCAGCAATGGCCCACAGCCCATCAGTGCAAATGCTTTTTGACTGTATAGTTATTTTACAATAAATAACATTCCCCAGTGGTCGTGGAAGACCTCGTATATTTCTCTGCCTCTTTACAAGGAGATGGGTGACAGAGGGAAGTTTCTAGATCCCAACAGAAGCAAATCATCCAATGTCACAGAGACAGGCAAGAGGCCGTTGGGTCTTCCTCTCCAGGGCATCTCTCCAGAAAGAGGGGAGAGTTTTCCCTTTGAAATGGGAAGGGAGATGTTCTAGGTGATCTTCCAAAGCGCTTTTAAGTTCTGTGATTCTTTGATTCCCTCAGCAGTTGCTTTGAATTGTAATTTCTCCCAAGTTTTTGTGATCTTGTAACTGAAGGTACATTTATATGCATGAATGAATATTCAGCGTATCTATGAACAGTACATTGAAAAAAAATTGAGTATAATTTTAGTATCCCTATACTATACAAAGGGTACTCAGAATCTTAGTAATAAATACACTGGCATCCTTCACTACTCTGTAATCCAAGATGGAGAAACTGTCTGGTTTCTGTTAAGACCAGATGAATTAAGAAAGACTGTAAGATTGCATTTGGACAAGAACCCTGACGTTTGGCTGCTTTTTCAAATCTTGTGCAAATTTCTGTAGACTGCTGGATTGGTCTGAAGTGAGGGGTTAGCCTGTAAATATTATGGACCTTGACGTGCCTTTTCATCTGCTGTTTTTCCTATCAAATTATGAAATAAACTTGGAGGTGGCTCAGTTAAGTGAGAAAGTGTTGGGAGACACACCCCAAAGCCAAGTGGAAGGAAAGAATGATACAAAATGGGCCACGTTGGGTTTCAAATTAAGCATATCATAGTGGAAACGCTAAATATCCTATTTTATCATGGGGGAAATAGAAAATGTTTTTCCAACTGTTTAATATTGAGGAGGTCGGGACTGTATTTGCAGAAGGAAGTCTTTGATTTGAGAGAGGTTCTGATTAGTTCTAAAGTCTCATCTGAAACTTTTAAAAGGTGACTTCTACAGAAGATCATGACTCTGTGTGTGTGTGTGTGTGTGTGTGTGTGTGTGTGTGTTGTGTGTATGCACACACGCAGGAGTATGTGGTCCACTGGGAAGATAGGCAACTTGATTGTTGTATTTATTCATCATGCTTTTTCACATATCAACATTCCACTTTATAATGACTATTTTAGTAAACTGAAAATAGAAAACTACATGGAAAAGAGAGTCCTTCAGTGTGCTTATAGCGTGTTTTTAGACGTTATTATATTAGATGAATTTGACTGTAGACTTAGCCCTTATTTGCAAAAATAATGGCCAAGACTTTATTTTGGCAACGGAAATGTACTAAGTATAATATCCCAAACCTTTCTCTATGACTGCACTTCATCTGACTCTCTTCTAGCTTCATAAAATGACAACACATCATTCGATATCAATTATAAGTTGCGCCCTTATAAACAACGTGATATGGAAAATGTCTGTGTTCTAAAGATGAACACATAGGTAAAGCAAACTGTCATGGTGAATAATCAGCAATGAATTTTCCCAAGTGATTCCTGCAAATTCCAAAAATTAGTATTGACTTCACCTGCTTCATGAACAACAACAGAAAGAGCAGACAGCTGGTTGTAGAGATTCGGGACATAATTACAATTAGTAATTGCTATGCTGTTTCTAAACAGGAAGTTCATGGGGACGATCTTAGGATGCTCTGTTTAGTGACATGATTCTTTTCATCATTTTAAGCCGTGAAAAGAGTCATTGATGGATTGCCTCATGAAAACCAAAACTGTTCATCGTGTTGCCGGGAAAGGCATCACTTCTGCTCCAAATTTCCTGCAGAAGGGAGCAAAGACAAAGCATCGCAAATAGAAAACTGTGTGTACGAGTGTGCACAGGAGCCCGGATTTATAAGAGGTGAATATTTTTTAATTTCCTGAAGGTTTATCAATTCTAACTATTATATGGAACATATGCAATTCGACCCTGATTGTTACCATGCAGAAATATTATGAGTGAATCCTTAAGGCACCGTCTCTATCATTGTGCTACTGTAAATATGGTTTGTCCATCGGTACATGATCCAGTGGAGGGCACCATGTTTCAGCAAGCTGAACTAAGGCAGCGGTCCTCAGCTAGGATCAGTTTTGCTCCCCATGGGACATCTGGCAATGTCTGGGAAGGTTTTTGTTTTTAATGACTGGGGAGGAGGAGAGTGGACACAGGCCTCTGAGTGGGTAGAGACAGGGGATGCTGCTACGCATCCCCCAATGCACAAAACAGCTCTCACAACAAGGAGTTATCTGGTCCAAAGCGTCAAGGATGCCAAGTTTGAGAAACCGTGAATTAGGGTGAACAGGGACAGTTGCCAGTGTTTGGTCATTGATTTCTCTAGTGTCAAGAGTCTGAGTCTATCACCTGGTTGCTCAAAGATAGCATTCTAAACATGTCTCCTGTGAAAGAGCCTCGTGGAAACTCTGATGGCTCCTTGTCGTGGGGTGCAGCTGGATGGAAATTTGCCTGAAGCTGAAATCCCTTTTGTCTCTCCCTATTTATCATCACCGTCATTACTTTTTTACTTTGGTTAGCAGATGTTTCTTTAGTGCTCTGACATCCTTTTTAATTTGCACATTTATTAATTTGGCTGGCGGAGAGTGGAGTTCTTTACCTGCTGAATCCTCCCTGTACCTTGGGGCTGGTGGCGTCGTACATAAAAAGTTGCTCTGGTCCACCATCCATCCCTAGGAAGCATTTTTAACCTATAGCATCTTTAAATGGGATCATTGGCTGACCAGTGCAATTTTAGCTTTTGCCCTATCTCCTGCTCCAAGTGAAAGCTACTGATTGCTCTGAAGTCCATTTACCCATCCTCTCCAGGGGGAATTGTTTGCATTCCCACATGCACCCTCACAACATCCCATTTATAGCTGTGACAAAGAAGTAAGCAATTAATCAGACATCTCTCCTAACGATACTGACCTGCCATCATTCAAATGCTTTAATTAAAATCACAGCATAGTATATGCCAGGAGTAACAGCCTAGCAATGTCTCCACCAAGCAGGAAGCTGCTCTCAGCCAGCCCTGAAGCAGACACATAATACGGACGTCCCTGGCACGAGACCTGTAATGAGAAGGAAAGCGCTTCTCCAGAGATGGTTTGTATGCTGCTGTTCAGCTACAAAAGGAGATTATGTCCATATCATGCTCACTCAGAAGCTGTAGCATAAAAGGATGCACCCAATAGAGTGCATTCTCTTTTTCTTTCCTTTTTTTTTTTTTATTTTTGGAAACTTACACAGAGGGGGAGGGGCCATATTATGCCCAGTAGTGTTAGGCTTAATTCACCTCTGCTGCTTCAAAAATAAAATGTCAGTGCAACTTCGAGATTTAAATGTTTTAAATATCAGTAAGCACAGAAAAAGCCGGATTATCTTTTCTTCCAATGTTAAGTCACCCTTGTGACAGGTTTTAGTTTCGTGATATTCATGCATGCTCCCCAATTGTTCTGCCTTTCATGTACACAGTCATACAAAGATTTTTAAATTGTAAGGATACATTGCATTTAGAGTTAGATTATTTTGGAGAGTTTGGAAAGATTGCCATCCACTTATTTTTACTACACGTACACATTTTTTTCCCAAAGTCATATATAATTCCATTGTAACAGATCAGCATTCTTTGAAATAAACACAAAACCCATTAGTCTCTTCTTGAGGTACAGCACGCCCACAGTTAACAATTGCCTATACTGCCTATATTTTAACTGGTAATCTGGACTTATTAACAGGTAATATATAACGTGGGCAGATTACTTTTCAACATAAGCTAAGCTAAATGAAAATGGCTCTAATTCCTTCTGCCCTATGGTCATTGCCTTACACTCCCGAGTTTAAGTAGTATATGTTGTCCTTTGTTTCTAGCTAAAATTCTGTAACACATCCTCCATGCAAAGTATTTTATTATTTATTTAGTTAGTTATCTATTATTTTAATTTTTTATTTTATACTGGGGTATAGTTGATTGACACTGTTGTGTTGGTTTCAGGTGTACAGCAAAGTGATTTACTTATACATAGTCACATATCTATTATTTTTCAGATTCTTTTCCCATATATGTTATCAGAGTCCTGAGTAGAGTTCCCTGTGCTATACAGTAGGTCCTTGCTGGTTGTCTATTTTATATATAGTAGTGGGTTGAGACTAACATGCACAGTGTTTTCAGAGAGTTAGTCTTATCGGTAAATTTCCACTAGAGCAGCTAATGCTGCTATTCCCACAGTGCTAATGCTGGTCTCCCTGTCACCCAGGACTTCCAGTTGATTTTGAAAACACCAAGTGCCTTTTTCTAAGACTCCAAATCCTGAATGTCTTTACTTGCGTTGCTCCCCCCAAGCTGCCCTCAGAACTTGTGACCTTTGTGGATTCTACTATAAAGTGCTTTCATGGCTTATCTTTCTTTCCACATGTGGCTCACAAACGTCTGGGGCATCTGTGGGAAGTTGCCTGCATCCCTCGGTGCCTCAGGAGAGGTCTCTGTATCCCTCTGCCCAGCCGCCTTCCCCTCTCGGGTCTCCGCGCTCCGGCCACTTCCGGAAGCCAGCGTCTTCTCACTTTGTTTATCCACGCTCCCCTCAGGGCACCGCATATGGCCGGCTTCCTTCTCCACTCAGCAGCCCATTACACTCTCTCTTTCTCATATCCTGCCCCCTTTCAAGTCTGTATTCTTTTTCCTTTGAAGGACACTGATCCTTCCCACAATGGTTTTCAAGTTGGAAATATGAAACTCAAAACCTTCCTTCATTTCCCTGCTCCCCACCCCTACTTCCCTTCTGTGTTTATTAAAATAATCTCTCTCTCTTTCCCTTTCTCCCTCTCTCTCTCTCTCTCTCCACACACACACACACACACACACACAAGTCTTAAGATGAGTTCAGATTCAGAGAAAAAGACAGCTATCCTTTCATTACCTCACCTGGTTTGCCGTGGAAGACAGGGGCAATCTCCAGGGCAGACCTGGATCCAGGAGACAGTAGCCAGGTATAGTTTCGTAACGACTGCCGGACACAGAGAAAGCATTTCTTTAACCAAAGTTTGACTTTTCTCTCACCCTCTTCATTATTTCCTCCTGATTCTCTTTAGCCCAATCTGCTTCCTAAATGTTATGTAGAGTGTAGGTGTATTGGTCAGGATTCTCCAGAGAAATGAATCCACCAGGATGTATATATATAGAGAGAGAGAGATTTATTTTAAGGAATTGGCTTATGATTGTGGAGGTTGGGTAAATCCAAAATCTTCAGGATGCAGCAGGGCTGGGGAGCTGGAGACCCGGGAAAGACCTGCAGTCCAAATCCAAAGAAAATCTGCTGGCAGAATTCCTTCTTGCTCAGAAGTCAGACTATGTTCTATGAAAGCCTTCCATGGATTTGGTGAGGCCCACCGACAATGATGGAGGGTAATCTGCTTTACTCAGAGTCCTCTGATTTAAATGTTAATCTCATCCAAAAAGCACCCTCACAAAAGCAACTATACTCCAATAAAAATTAATTTTTAAAAAAAAGGAAAAAAAGAAAACCAAGGAACATAACATGAATTTTTACGACATTGAAAAAAAAAAAAACACCCTCACAGAAACATCCAGAATAATGTTTGATCGAATATCTGGACACCATGGCCCAGCCACGTTGACATAAAATTAACCATAGGGATTCCCAAATCACATTCTATGCAACACTAGTTCTCTGCATTAAACCCTGGACTAAACTGATTCTTGGGTATTTCTTTTTATTATTAAAGGGAAGAAAAATAGTATTACTATGTATTGAACACCTCCTAGATGTCAAGTGCTCAACGTTCACTATCTTACTTAATTCTTACAACAACTTTACGAAAGAGGTATCATTATCAGAATACTTGATGTGACGAACCTCTTATAGAAAATAAAATATTAATTTAGAAATATTAGTTTTTCAACCTCCCACTTTATGAAAAAAAAAGATTCAAACTCTTCATCAACATCTTCTCCATCATTAGACCAGCCACTTTTGAATCATCTAAATCAGTCTGGCTGTCACATCACCTCTATTTACATCTAATTTGTTTGAGCTACAGCATTTTTAACCCTTTATCCAAAGCCACAGAATATTAGAACAGTTATTTATTTCATCTATCCCACAAAAGTACATTTCCCTTAGATTTCATAAAATATGACTTGAAAGTTTTTAAGCTAAAGAGGTAACAGAAAGTCCTCAGCTTACTCCTATAAGCACCAAAGCCAAAACTGATCGAAGAAGTTTCAGGGTATGAAGTTTTCCCTAAATGGGATTTGGATGAAAAAAAAGTTATTGAGAGAGCACCCAACTGGGGAAAAAAAAAGGGCAAAGAGTCAAATATAAGGCAACTGGTTTTTGTTTTGTTTTTTTTTTAAATGACAATTTGGTGGTGATGGGGAGGGCGGAGGGAGTTTGCCTTATATTCCGAAACCTAAGGTGACAGATTCCAGGAAAGTCACATAGCAACTTGGCTGAGACTGGGTCAACACACCCTTTAACCCTGAGAGTCACCAGAGGTAGAGCACTGCCCATACTTTCCAAGGCAGGAGCAGGGAAAGCAGGAAGAAAAACAAGAGAAACCATTGATGAAGGAGAGGGACAGACGAAAAAATCACAGCAAAGTCCCCTAATATTGAGGAGGGTAAATGATAGATTCTTCAAGGTCAAGGGCATATCTGCCACTTCAAATTCTCCAGAGCAGAGTTCTACATACTAAGGCTGGAAGTCAAATCTGTCTCACTGCTTGTGTTATAAATAAAGTTTTATTGGAATATAGCCATGCCCATTCATTTATGTATTGTCTGTGGCTATTTTCCCTACAACAGCATAGTTGAGTAGCATAGTTGACCGAGACCATATGAGTCTCACAGCCTAAAATATTTACCATCTGGCCTTTTATGCAAGGTCAGCCAGCCCCTGGCCAGTGCAAAGCCAGCACACTAAGGGTGCCCATCTTTCTGGGAAGGTCCCCACCCTGTGCCTTCTTAACAGGTTCTTGTAAATACAGCTCTTATCCACTTGACAATGAATTTTTTAAACATCTTGTTGACTTCTGTGGAGAAATACTTGCTTCTCCCCGTCTTAACCAGGATTACTACTGAGAAATTATCTTTAAATTGCTTGGATACCCTCAGAAGGAAAAGATTACATTCACCAAGATACAAACAGGTTTGACCTACAGGAGATTTTTTTAAGTCAAAACACGATAATGTTCTGAAGAACCTGGAAGATAGCATAAATCCCTAGTTTAGAGTCAGGCAGCCCTGGCGTGAAGGAGCCACTGACCAGGAGTGACATCTGGGACAAGATGCTCGTGCTTCTGAGCCCACTTCCTGGTCTGTAAAATGGTGCTAAGGATATCCCCTTTCTTGCATTTTTATGAGGATTTAAATGCCCGGCACAGAATAGAAATGTAACACATCACGTCGAAACTGAGTGCTGATGAACAATGTGTAACTTCTCACCCTGTAGTTTTCTGGGTAGCTCTGCTGGTCTCACCTGAGTCCCCACGAGTCTCCTTGGTCACCTGCGGGGGGCTGAGGGCTGTGTCAGCCAGGACCCTGGGCCTGAGTCCAGGGCAGCCCAGCCTGGGCTCAGCCTCTGGGCTGGTGCGGCCTCCACTCCAGGTGGAAGAGGCAGGGAGGCCTGGCCATTTCCAGGCACCCCCCCCCTTGCTTAGGAGGGGGCTGAGGAAAGGAAGCTTTGTGTCTATCATACCGTGTCTGTGCTTGTTCCATGGCACCCTGGCCCCTTTCCACATGCCAGGAATGTTCTAACAGGCTAGCGTTATTCCTTTCCTGGGAATCAGACACGGTGCTCTGTCTACCCACTTAGTACGCATGGTTACCATGCTTTTACTACTCTCATCTTTCAGATTTTAGGAAAGTTAAATAGCTTGCCCGTGATTAGAAAGGGAGGAGCAGGGCTTCAAACCCAGCAATCTAGCTCCAGAGCCTCTCCCGGCCCCACTGCAGCCTCTGCGGCCACTCATGTCCAACAGGCTCAGAGGGGGGTTGGCAAATGCCCCTGTGCCCAAGAGGTCATTGGCCAGGGGGCAGTGATGGCTGCAGGCCCTGGGGGTCCAGCACAGCTGTGAGTGTGGAGGTCTGCTGGGGGTTTCCCCCTTCCTAACACTACCTTCAAGCCAAGAACTGGGCAAGTCAACAGCCTGGAAGATTCTTCTTCCCAGGCATTCCCAGGATGCCCGAGAGAAGCGTCCAACGGGTATGACTTAAACTGAAAATTGACTCTAACTGAGTTCCCTTCCAGAGAATGGGACCTCCAAGCCCAATAACCATTTGCTATGGGCTTTCCCAGTTTTAGCAGTCTGGAAAGCCCTGGAAAGTCCCCCCGGGGAACCCCTCAGTCCTGGACAAACTGGGATGGTTGGTCACCCTGGTCACTGGTCCAGTCCACTCTCTGTCTGGGAGACTCAGAAAACATTTGGTCCCTAATTGAACAGCTAATGGAATGAGAAGAGACCCCCTATAGGCTGATTTTGCTCACCAGTGCATCTTCAGATCGTGGTATGGAATTTGGCATCAAATAGGAACTCAAAAAACTGCTTGTTGGGCTTCCCTGGTGGTGCAGTGGTTGAGAGTCTGCCTGCCGATGCAGGGGACACTGGTTCGTGCCCCGGTCTGGGATGATCCCACATGCCACGGAGCGGCTGGGCCCATGAGCCGTGGCCACTTAGCCTGTGCGTCCGGAGCCTGTGCTCCGCAGCGGGAGAGGCCACAGCAGTGAGAGGCTCGCATACCGAAAAAAAAAAAAAAACTGCTTGTCAGATAAATGAGTATGTGGATATATGAATCCATGAATCTAGCTCAGAACAGGTGGCCCCAATTTCTACTGCCCAAGAGAGTGGATAACACCAGGGAAACCCAGGAACAAGACATGGTGTTGGCCCGAGAATGTGCACCAAAGAACATTTATGTCCTTCATTTCCTTCTAAAATGAGGAGGAATGGACAAAATGACCTGCTGATTCAAATAACTCAGGTTTCACTCAAATAAGCAAGGTTTTCTAGAATCATATAAAGTCCTCTTGAAGTTACATTTAGTGAAATTCTAAGCCAACATTTTTATGAACCAAGAAAAATCACATTTTGCTCAATGGAGACACCTTAACTTAAACATTGTGGACTATTAGACTTCAGGGAAGAGACCAAATAAGTGAGCAGCTATTTTAGTCTCAATTAAAGCTATGAATAAGTCAAAGAGATTCTTAGCTAGAGATGAAGGGCAGAACTACAGACTGAATGTTTGTGTCCTCCCAAAATTCAAATGTGGAAGCCTGAATCCTCAAAGTACTGGTGTTTGGAGGTGGGACCTTTGGGAGGTGATTAGGTCATGGGGTGGAGCCCTCATGAAGAGGATTAGCACCCTATGAAAGAGAGATCATCCCCTCTCTCCTATGTGAGGAGACAGGGAGAGGTGGCTGTCTGCAAACCAAAGAGAACACCCTCACCAGGAACCAAATAGACTGGTGCCTTGATCTTGGCCTTCAAGGGCTCCAGAACCATGAGAAATAAATTTCTGTTGTTTAAGCACCCCAGTCGGTGGTATTCTGTTTACAGAAACCCGAGCTGACTAAGACAGGCAGTGTAGTCCAGTGGTTAATGGCAAGTGTATTGAAGTAGAGTGAACTTGTACTTGAATTCTGGCTCTGTCACATTCTAGCTAAACACAGCATGTTTCCTCTAAGCCCGTGTTTTCTCATCTGCAAAATGGACATAGTACTGCCTGCCTTTCAGAGGAGCCATGGTGAGAATTTAACATGGTGCCTGTCCTGGTTAGCCTCAGGAGTCCAGGGGTAATTATCCACAGAATTGCTTTTGCCCTCAAAGCCTTCCCAGTTGGCATAAAATACAATATGTTCGACTCATATCAAAAGTACTTAGCTCCAGGCCTGACACACAGTGGATCTCCATTAAGCACCATGGCTTAACATACTGAAACTCTCCCAAAATTTACATTAACTTTTTTAAATGTGTACATTTCAAAACTGTTTTTAGCATATCAGTTCAAAAATTGATACGGAAGAAAGGTTCAAAAATGTGCAACATTGTCAGGCCCTGTGGGCACCAGGGCCTGTAAAATAAGGAGTAGATTCACTGATGTAGAGAACGGACTGTGGACATGGGACGGGAGAAGGCGGGGTGGGATGAACTGGGAGATTGGGATTGACATATATACCCTACCATGCATAAAACAGATAGCCAGTGGGAACCTGCTGTGTAGCGCAGGGAGCTCAGCTCGGTGCCCTGTGGTGACGGAATGGGTAGGATGGTGAGGGGGTCCAAGAGGGAGGGGATATATGTATACATATAGCTGATTCACTTTCTGTTTCATACAGCAGAAACTAAGACAACATTGTAAAGCAACTATACCCCAATACCCAATAATAAAAAAGGCATTTTGGAAAAAGGGAAACAATAATGCTGCCTTCGTTTACACGGTGCTAATGTACTGTCAATGCTCATATTGGGCTCTCTGCATGCTGGAACTGCTCAATGTTTAACATGGATTCACTCTTCCATATCTTCACACAGCTCAACTGTCATCCCCACTTTATGGAGAGGGAAACTGAGGTGCATGGGTCTCCCAGGAAGTAAACGGCAGAGCTAGGATTGGAGCACAGCCTGTCTGGCTCCAGACTCTGCGTTCCTGACTCTGCTGAATGCATTCAGGATGGAAATCTTACCCCAGTGGTTACCCTGTTGGTTGTCTGTCCTGGGCTGGGAACCCACGAACAATAGGAGACTTTATGAAAGAAAAGAACTTCTATGGCACTCAGACTTTCTGACACCCTTTTTGGCCTCTTGGGGTCTTTTGCTTCTCTCCAAGTTCTCATCTGGGTTCCAATATAGCTGAGGTTCTGGATAGATAGTCCAACTGTCTGGAAAAATGATCAACTCTTCCTCTTAAATATCAACGTATTTTACCCAAAGGAGGTTTCAGAATATATCTTGCCTCTCTATAAGGCTGATCATTTTTCTAATAACTGCTTGGTTTTTTTTTCTTTTTCCAGTCACAGCTAGGGAAGACTTGAGCTCCACTCTAAGATAATAGGGATGGCTCAGTTTCTACTTTCATTAATATAATGATTCTATAACACAATGACAAATAAAAGAACTCCCTTTTGTTCTACTCAAGGATGGTTTTACATAAAAATAGACCATAACTCAAAGTCTGTAATGTCTATGGAAAGGTTATACTCGTTACCATCCAAATAGGCTGAGCTAATAAAAATTATATTTGTTACAATCCAAATAGATTAACTGGCCTTAAGGGCTTAGCTATGTATTACACTTTTCAATTTTCTTATAATTAAATTAACATAAAATAGTCTTCACAAATAAATGGCTGTTTCAGAAATAGTTAAGCTCTGTTTAACAAAAATAGCCATTCTATTTACACGTGCAGCTGCTCAGGTAGACCTAGGAGGTGGAAAGAGGCACTTCTCCGTGGAGTGGACTCATGCTTGGAGAGATTAGCAGAAAGATGCTCTCTCATGTGCCCTGCTGAGGCTATAGGCACCCCGGCTGGTGCTCAGGACAAACCCTGGATGGACGTCACCTGCGCCAACCTGCAGCCCTTCACTGGGTGCAGCCAGCCATCAGCCAGTGGACATGATGGTGGGACATCAGCTCCTGAGCACGAGTTTCCTGCTGGTCTGGAAGCTCATTAACAAAGGTTCTGCTGCCATTTTCTCAACTTGTCTTCCCTTCTTTTTTTGCAGAAGACTGACCTCTAGATATCTGCGTTCCTCCTAGAAATCCTGCTAGAATATTGCTTCCGTTTGTAAAATCCTTTATCCCGGACTCTGAGTGCCACTTTTTCACTCTGCCCCAGAAGTGCTCACAACATTAAATCAAGGGCGATGATTTACATCAGGGGTCCTGAACCCCCAGGCTGCGGACCAGTACCGGGCCATAGCCTGTTAGGAACCTGGCCACACAGCAGGAGGTGAGCAGTGGGGTAACCAGAAAAGCTTCATCTGCTGCTCCCCACTGCTCCCCACTGCTCCCCATCACTCCCCACCACTCCCCACCACTCCCCATCGCTCCCCACCACTCCCCACCACTCCTCACCACTCCCCACCGCTCCCCATCGCTCCCCACCACTCCCCACCACTCCTCACCACTCCCCATTGCTCCCCATCGCTCCCCACCACTCCCCACTGCTCCCCATCGCTCCCCACTGCTCCCCATCACTCCCCATCGCTCCCCACCACTCCCCACTGCTCCCCATCACTCCCCATCACTCCCCACCGCTCCCCACTGCTCCCCATCGCTCCCCATCTCTCCCCATCACTCCCCACCGCTCCCCAAGGCCCCCAACGCTACCCATCACTCCCCATAGCTCCCCACCGCTCCCCACCGCTCCCCATCACTCCCCATCTCTCCCCATCACTCCCTGCTGTTCCCCATCGCTCCCCACTGCTCCCCACCGCCCCCCACTGCTCCCCACCGCTCCCCATCACTCCCCATCGCTGGCATCACTGTCTGAACCATCCCCCATCCCACCCCAGTCCATGGAAAAATTGCCTTCCACGAAACCAGTCCCCGGTGACAAAAAGGTTGGGGACGGCTGATTTACATCTCTCAGCTGAAAAGATCTTTAACCAAGGAGTTGATGGCCCTAAACTGCTTGAATCCCTTCAGAGTTGGGATCCTCCCAAAGCTAATTAAGTTCAATGGGCCTTTTGTTTTATTCTATCAATGTCTACAGGAGAGATAAAGAAATGGAACCAGTTAAGTAACTGTTGTCCTTTGAAACAATCAGAAGCTGAGTTTTCTTGGTTCTAAATGTCAGGAGAGAGACAGCGCAACATAAGGAGGTGGGTGGTAATGTCAGATGGGTGCTCAGACACTGGGCGTGGGGCTGGGTGCCATGCCAGTTACAACCCTTCCTCGCTTGTCTCTTAGCCACACCTCCCCCTGAGTGTTAGGGGACCCTACCCAATTTAGAAATGGGGAAACTGGTGGGAAACCGGTGACACGTCTGTAAAAGCCCTGAGTTAATTACTGAAAGCCTGAAGCAGGAAGCCCCCAATGGACAAATTTGTATAAAGCATTTTGGGGGGACTCTGAACTGGACCAAACAGGAGCTGTCCATCCTGGGCGCTCTTCTTTGAGTTCAGTGGCCTGACGGCATCAGCAGGAAAATGCAATCTAACAGGACAAACGATGACAGAATGTAAACACTCACACCAGCAGCCCTTTCTGTATCACTGTGATTATCTCCTTAAAAGTAAAGAGAACTTAGAAAATGTCTTGATCATGTCGGGACAGACGCTGCAGGCTCCTTCGATCTCCATAAGCCCCGTGACACTGCCCACCTTTGGGGCGACTGAGTCCCCGTTAGCACCTCTGCAAAAGACTAAGCATGAAAAATAAAGATGAGACTCAAATGAGTCAGTTTTGCTGCACATCAGTAGCTTTTGTCAAAGGTTGGATGAGGAAAGAGGTCAAAAGTAATGGTGCAATAAGAAAAATAAATCATCTGTGGGGCTCATCTATTTATGGTACCCCATTCCTCATCCTCGGGGACAAGCAAGACCTGGCCTTACACTTAAGAAGATTAAAAGCACTTTGAAGCAAAGTGCTCCAGTGAGGGGAGCAGGTGAGCAACACTGTAATTTGCAATTTATAGCACCTCCCCTTTAGTGTGTATGGTAGTGAAGTTGTTCATCCTTGTTACCCGGGGACGGGAAATGAGTGCAGTGAAACTTGTTTCAGAGCCTGAGTGCCGCCGGGTTTGGAGCTGTTTCTGACGGATACCAACATGCAGAACAAATGCCTTTAGCACGTGTGCGCTTCCTACAAGGCGAGTTCAGAGTCATCCCCTAGAGAACTGGATCGGGGTGGCAGAGGATGGGCATATGGTGGTCAGGCCAGGGGAGGACCCATGGGGAAGGCCACCACCCGCCCCGCAGGGAGGGACTCACCAGGCACCTCGATCTTGGACCTGCAGCCTCCAGAACTAAGATAAGTGCATCTCTGCCGTTCAAGCCCCATCGGTGGGATTCTGTCACGGTGGCCGAGCTGACGGAGCCAGAGGGCAAATCTCCAGGGGGATCGAGCACACGGTGGGCACTGGGCCTGGGCTGCCTCGCCGGCCACACACACGCAAACACGGCCAGTGCACACGGACACACACATGCAAACCTGCACACGTGCACACACCTCCCAAGCTCAGGCCAGCAGAAAGCATGTGAGACCATTTGGGCAGGGGTCATCCCTGCCAACCGCTTCCTTTTTCTACACATAAGGCCAGGGTGACAGTGTCTTCGGCGAGTCTTAGAGAGAGGAAGAGTTTGGTCACATGTAAGGAGAAGCGGCTCCTCCTCATCCCGGTCTTAGTGTGCTCTGGCTGCTACAACAAATCCCATAAACCCAGTGGCTTATGAACAACACACACGTATTTTTGACTGTCCTGGAGGCTGAGAGTCCAAGATCCAGTGTCTGGTGAGAGCCTGCTTCCTGGTCCATAGACGGCCGTCTCCCCCTGTGTCCGCACTGGTGGAAGGGATGAGCCGGCTTGGCGGGGTCTCTTACAAGGGCACGGATGCCCCTCATGAAGGCTCTGCCCACCTGACCTCATCACCCGCCAGAGGCCCCATCTCCCAAGACATCACGCTGGTGATTCAGTTTCAGCATACGGACTTGGGGGACACACATTCAGACCATAGCAGAGCCGTGAGCAAGGAAGAACCTCCACCCCCATCCCTCCTAGTAGCCCTCT
Source organism: Leucopleurus acutus (assembly GCF_964270905.1). NCBI lineage: Eukaryota > Metazoa > Chordata > Mammalia > Artiodactyla > Delphinidae > Leucopleurus > Leucopleurus acutus. Next base: position 23,705,382 of record NC_139154.1, read on the forward strand.
TACCACATCCCAGGGCTCTGGGACCACGGAGACCCCAGCTCTGTCCCAGAAGCTCCCGTGGGCGCCTGGCGAGAGCCCCCCTTCCCGCTCCCACTCCCCCTTCTAGGCTCTTCTCCGCGCGCCATGTGGTCCTTTCCGCATACGCAGGGCTGGCTGACACCTCCTGGCCTACAGTGTATCGGTTCACCCCACTGATCAAACGCTAAATGACTCCTGCTTCCCTCAGCACTTTCTTTCTAAAGCCTATTTTGAACGGCAGCGGTAATTCTCGATTTCTCCGGAGACCAAGCTCTCCAGGGGCTTTCACGTCTCCTTCTCCTCCCCAGAGCTGAGGCCAGTGCGTCCATCCTGCCGTGTCCTGGAGAGTGTCCACCTGCTACAGCCCACGCCTAACAGGACATCAGGCCATGCTTAAAACAAACCATGTTGCAGCCTGCGTGGCAGGAAGACATTGACCTGCATATTAGGAAACCCTCGGAGCCCTCTATTTTAGCTCCTGCGGCAGGATGAAATCCCTCCACACGCAACGGGACATTTGCACCAGGAATCCCGGGCAAAAATCGAGTGTCAGAGATAAAAGGGCCTCGAGAGGATCTGGTCCAGGGATTGATAAGGAGGGACACACATCAAAATCAAGAATCAAAATCATCTGAAGAGGTTTTTCAAGGCATACAAGAGAATCTGATTCTCTAATGTGAGCTGAACTGTAAAGGAATAAAAAGGTGACCAGTTGAGTCTGTATTTTGCTCTCACAGTCTGAATGGACAGGGAGGGGGTTATTTTTATCATGGTCATTTTGTGCAAAGTTAAAAAGCCCAAGTCCTTCGTGAGTGACAGCTGCCCCTCTCACTTTTACTTTGGTGTATGAATTTCTCTACAGCCTCCTCATCTTCCACTAAGTAAAGGAGGTGGAATGTGGAAAGGTGTGAGGGCTCACATAGGAACAAAGGAAAGGCAAGGATGCTGAGGGTTTGATCTCTCCTCTCTCTGCTCTGAGAGGCCCTGTGACATTCCTCCTCCTGTCACTTCAGTCGCTCATTCATGTCATTTCTCTGCTTCCTTTGCTTGTCTCGTCTCACAGATTTTTCCCCTTTAAAACTTCTTTGGGTCTCATTTCCCTCTCACCTTCCCAACCCCCTATTCAAATCCTCCTGGATATAAATGGAAATGAATTTATCATTTGTCTCTCACCTGGCACTTCCCAGTGTAGGAAGAGGATGCAAACTTCAGGGGACACACAGAGGCGGCTTTGTCCTCATCGCCCCGACACGCCTCCGTTCGGGTTCTCAAACCTCTGCAAACCTGAACGTCCTCCTTGGACGGCTTACAGAAATTCAGGTTCCCAGGCCTCCCCCAATAGAATCTGATTCTGTAAGTGCGAGTGAACTGAACTCTAGAAATCTCCTTGGGTGAGACGGGAATCAGCGCCCCACGACCTCCCAGGGCTTGGCTGGGGACTAGGTGAGTAACCACAGAAAGCACTAACAAGGTCTGGCACGGACTCAGCAGTGCCAACAGCTCAAGCTTGATCTGTAGGTCCTTCCATGAGGGGTCATACATCCAAGTGGATCCTTCATGAACCAAGCACTCTCTCACACACGGAGTGGACATGCATTAAATTCAGATGATATCTATATTAATAACTAACGTTTTATTTAGTACTCATGCTATTCCAAGCATTTTACATGTATTAACTCCTTTACTACTCACAATTATTTAATAGATAGGTTCCATTGTCAGTGGCATTTTACAGATAAGGAAATTGAGACACAGAGAAATTTTATAATTTACTCAAGGTTCACCAATGTACAAATTAATAAAGGAAAGCATATACGTATCTGAAGACTGCTCTAAGCTTTACGCTTAAACTCTGCTTAGCTGTGCCCCTCTGCTTCCACCAACCTCTAATCTGAATTTATTTGGGGGAATTTTGTTATTGCTTTGTTGTTGATGATGAAGGTAAGGGAATGCCAGACAAGTCACACTAATAATAAATCCATTAACTATAAATAGTCAAGACTCTATTATCAGTGTTTTTATCAAGACGTACATGCATCCTTATATTAAAACAAGTTTCCCCAATAATACACAGCTTCACTATATACTATGATGTATTCTATTATGTTCTACTGTATTCTATTTTAGTCTAGTCTGGTTCATCAATTCAATTTAATTTTTTAACACAGATCATGACCAACAAAATTGATATCATGAGCCACAATTGGGTCACAATTAGCTGTTTGAAAACAACACTGTTTTATATGATAGGCTAACCTAATAAGTAGATTTTTCTTTCACTTTCAGATGCTGAAGTTCAGGATTATAAAGATGTTGTCACATGTATACACTTAAAAGTTTACAGAATTTTTTTTTTAATGAATGCTTTGTTGTTTGCCTGGAATGAAAGGGATTAACAGATTTCAGAGGTTTAGGGTCTGGGAACACACTTCATTTTTCTCCAGTCATAAAACACTATGTTTCCTTTCACTGGATGCGACCTTCTTAAACAGAACGCATTTTATAGTTAAAAAAAACAATTGAAGTCAGACATCAGATTGTGGTTCCATTTAAGTTCTGACTTGTGAAACCCAAATGCATCCCAAAATTTTGGAGACGAATGCAAGTTCTTTTTGTGAATTTCTAGTATTTTCTTTATATATCAACTATTATGCAATCAACTTCCTCAGCATATAAGATCCAAAACTCATGTTCTGATAATTCAGTGCGATACATTCTGTCAGAGGCAACGGTATGAACTGCAGATTTGCATCTTCCAATGCTTCAGAGAGCGAAAAGGGAAAACATCAAGGAATGAATTGAAATGCGTTTTGGAATGGTGCACTCAGGAAGGTAAAAAAAAAGAGCTAAGATATTAAAAAAGGATTATAAAAAGATAGGTTTGAAGCATTCCCTATTTACATATTCTGTTTATTTTTAAATCATGTCAGAGAAAAAGAAAACGATGCATATGCAATTGAATTGAAATGGTGTTTCCTGAAAATATTCAGATCTTAGTCATAGGAGTAAATGCTTTATGAAGGCCAAAGGGACACTAACAATTGTATCATGGCAGAATTAAAAAGTTGTAGAAGCTAACTTTTAAAGAGATTTATTGATATCAGTTTTCTGTCCCTCAAAAACTGAGTTCTCTTGCCTGTCCCCTTTCTAAAGCAAGACTGAGTCATCCTTCAACAAGCCATGCCAAGAAATGATTCTAACTATTTCAGGTTATCCAGAACAGTATTTGTATCTGGCACTGGAATGTACTTTGTCAGAGCAGTGTTTCTAAAGACAGTCAAATCTGTGCTCACTCCCTGAGGATCACAGTGCAGCAGATCCTTCCAGAAGCCTGTTATATGGGGGTGTGGAAGGGCTGGCAAGGATGTTAATATTGCAAAGAGATCATTGGTCTGCAGGTAGCTCATCAAGACTTTAGTCCAGTGATTCTCAAGCTTGAACAGGCATCAGGAACACCTGGAGGGCTGGTTAGGACATGGACCACTGAGCCCTCCCCCACAGTTCTGAGTCAGTGAGTGAGGCCAGAGAATTTTCACATCTGACAAGTTGCCGGGGATGTTACTGCTGCTGCCGGTCAGAACACACTTTGAGAACTGCTGCTCTAGTCCCGTGTTGTGGAATTAGCATGCTTGAACTTAATCCCAAGGTTAAAGTATGGAGCCTTCCTGATTTCCATAGAGATATCAGCTTCAGGCTGGTGAGCGAATTGACTGAAAGCCAAGAGCACCAATGAAAATGATCCACAAATGAAAACAGGAAGGTAGCCGTGAGAATGCTGCCCTGGCTCAGCTGGAATTTACAGAGGTTTAAACTCAGCCCAGGTTCTCAAGATGTTATCTTCCAAGAAAGGAAAGGAAAAGAAAGTTTTATCAGACTGAATGTCTATATAAATAAATGGAGCCGACCCCATTCTTCCTTTCACTAAATAGCTGACATCTCAGGACACCAGACAGAGGAAGGGAAAGTGAGGCCAGCCTGTGGGTTACAAGAGCAAAGCCTGTAATTAATCTGGAGGTAGAATAAGAAATTTGGAGCACAAATGCTGTGAAACACAGGGAATGTGAAAGAAAGAGAAAGAAAGAAAGAAAGAAAGAGAGAGAGAGAGAGAGAGAAGAAAAGAAAGAAAAAGAAAGAAAGAAAGAGAGGAAGGAAGGAAGGAAGGAAGGAAGGAAGAAAGAAAGAAAAGAAAGAAAGAAAGAAAGAAAGAAAGAAAAAGAAAGGAGGGAGGAAGGGAAGGAGAAAGAAAATGAAAAGAATGAAAAGTTAAGGCAAAAAAATTGAGAGAAGCCATGCTCTTGGTAACTGTCACTCTGAAATAGTGTATCTTCTGACTTCTGGGGCCAGAGACTGGCTACAGCAGGTCTAAATGTGATTCCATTTCCCACAATCCTGCAGGGTGGCTTCAGCAGAACAAAGATTTGGTTCTTTCCCTGCAGAGCACAGGTGAGCCATCCGACACCGAGCCACTGCGAATAGGGCCCCCGCCGATAGCTTTAAGAGGAAAGGTCTCGATTAAAATTCAAAGAAAAAAAAATAAGCTGAGATGATTTAGAAAGCATTATGCATGTATTGAACAAACGCTGCTAAAGACACTTCAGCAAACTGTGTGTTTAAAAAGTAATAAATAGCTATTGTGCTTACTTCATAAACTTGTCAGACTGTCTTCATTTTATTTTTCTGAACAAACTGAATTTCCGTACTGCTCATCCCCAGCCAGTTAATAAATACATCACCCTAAAAAGTGCTGTGGTATTAAATTTACAGCAGATAAAATATGGATGAAGTCGCTGTGCTTCAGGTGCATCAAGAGTGATTTAATCTCTCACACTCCCCTCAGAAGGAGTAAAAGATTACTAGGCTGCTTCACCCACCAGAGAGTGACCTTTGCTCCCGAGTAACAGCCACTCAGCAACTACCGCCAAATGAAGACGGAGAATAACATATAGATTTTGCCATAAGAAAAAACTGATCTAAATCCATGTATCAAATCTGCTGATCAGAGCTCTGCAGAAACACGTCACAATCCTTCATGTGCAACTGCAGAAACTTTGGGTAGAAGGGACACCCTGAAACTGTGTGGGATTTTTTGGGATTCTTTTTTAAATTTACCTTATTGCTATTATTATTATTTGCCTGTTGGATCATTGGAATAAAATGTCCTTAGAAGAAAATGCGTCTTGACTTCACGTCTTAGTGGTGAGTGTTTTCTTCTCTCTGTAGGAACCCTAAACTCACTGAGAATTTCAGAGGTCAGGAGAATCTTATAAACGAAGGCGTTGCTCCTCAGGGAAATTTCTCAACAAGCTGATTTAATTTATATCTTTTTTAAAAGTTCTGTCTAAATGATAGGGGGAAAAAAAGCTACAAGAAAAGCATTCGTTAGCACAGAAAATAAATTCTTATGATTAACATTTTGCCTTCCAAAAGGGCTGGGGACTAAGAGTTCTCTGCACTTCAAAGGTAGGAGAGAAATGAGTTTTAAAACAAGGGTCAGAAAGAAGCAAATTGCTGCTGAGCTATTTTTATTTCAAATATATAAAAGTAGAGTTGGTAACTGCCATGTATAAATCTTCAAAGTGCGGAGTGCCAAGGGTCTTCCTCTAAAGACTGCTCTGAAAAAATAAACTTGGGCAATTAAAGCGGCCTTTTCCTTTGGCCAGGGAGGTGGGAGAAGTGGGCCCGGGTCCCAGGGGCTCCCGGCGTCCTCTCTGTTCCCAGGGAGCAACGCGTCTTTGCTCATTTAAAACTCTCTCCAGCTCTGGTCTCTGCAAATAAAAGCTTTTGTTGCCTCCTCCAAAATGTGACTGCTCCACGGTTTGAGGTGTTTTTCTTTGTTTATTTGTTTTTCACTGGGCACTTTTGTGCTCAACGGGTAATTGGTTTGACGGAGCCAGAGGGGTTTGGGGACAAGGCTGTTTATTTCGAATTTCTTCAACGGTAAATAGTGAGGCCTTGGCGCCCCCAGACAGGTCTGCACAAAAGCTCTGATTCTTAAAGTAGATGAAGTGGGGGAAATGTTTCAAAACAGGTGAGAGAGGGGATTGAGCGGGGTAGTCTGAGGGGCGCCCATGTACACTAACCATGGAACTTGTCTTGTTCGAAATGAAAACTCTCTTTAAAGGAGGTTATTTGGACAGTCCCCTGCCCACACCCGCCCCATCTCTCAGTTGGCCAAACAGTGGTCCTTACTACATCTTTCTAAACAAGCCCTCTTCCCGTTCTGATTGTGCGGTGGATTGACGAAGGCAAGGTGACATTTCATCAGTGACAGATATACCTGCGGTCCTGGCATCAGCGGCTCCAGGAGGAGCTGGGACTGGTCCCTTTGTTTGCGCCCGTGGGGAGGGCGGTGAGGTGGGCTGGGATGGGGGCGGAGGAAGGAGAGACAGTGACAGGGAAGAGAGAACAAGGGGACACTAACTCTTTGTGCTTGAGGTTATTTAATTTTTTTAATATATATGTGTGTTTTGTGAACCTGGGAGGAGAGTTGGACCCAACAGGCAAGGAATTAGAGGTCGTGCGGGGACAAGGAAGGTTTTACCGGCACAGTTTCAAACCCCGTGAAATCCTCCTCATGGGCATCTCTTTCCCAAAATGACCAGACCGGGAAGGGTTAGTGTTTAGTTAACAGCTGAAAGGAAAATAATGCCCCAATTTTTAAATATCATAATATTATCCAAAGGCTAATTCCCTCTTACCATGCCACCTTGTATTTTTATTCTTTATTTCCCTCCTGCCCCCAATTTATAGATCATCCCGTCAGTCATTTTTCAATGTGGAATATGTTCCTTAAAAACTACTGGGAAATGTTTTCCAGGCCCACGAGGGCAACAAGAGCCCTCCCTGAGGAGGTGGTGAGGAAATCTCTTCAATCAAGACCCCGTTATTTCCACCTAATACCTGTTGAAAATGTCTACATATGGGCAATATCGATTTGGATTCTGAACAGGATTTGCAAAACTGGCTTTGGGGAACTAAACTTGACTAACTGGAAATGATCCCATGGTAATTCATTAGCATTTCAAAACAACTACTAAGTGGCCATTTATTTTCTAATTTTTTAAAAAGCCAACAATACCATTAATTATGCCTTTTATGAATCCTGGTAATAGCTGTTTACTTCCCATAAATTAATATTACACCGTCAGGGACAGAGCACCCCATGTATTGCAGCAGTTTTGCTTTCAACGGGCCACCAGGTAGACCCCGCAAGTCTCTCATGAAAAGCGGGTTACAGATGTCACTCAAAATCTCGCAACTCCTGGTGCTTGAGTCACCAGCACTGATTTTTGTTTCCCCGATTTCTCCTTTGATAGACAGACCCCTCCCTGGAATGTGCCCACCTGATGTCCCTGTGTAACTGAGAAGAGATGGTCTTGGCATTCACCTTTCTAATCCAAGCACTTATTAGTACTTGGCTCCCGGCACCAAATTAAGTTGCAATAATTGTTTTTAATTTAGTTTAGTTTTTTAATTCAAATTAAAACCCAGGTCACATCCTGGTGTATTTTTTTAACAGACTTTATTTTTTAGAACAGTTTTAGATTCTTCCCGGTGTTTTTTTTTGTTTTGTTTTGTTTTTAATATTGTCTTTAAATTTGTAATTCTCATTCAATGAACATCACATTAAATATTTGGAAATTATTAATATAAACCATGGTTTTTGAGCTTCATGGATTAGCACTTATGCCCTGAAACAATGATAAAGTAGGAAATGTCATTCAGAATTGTATTGGTGCTATGACTAAAAATAAATTTACTTGAAATGTTTAAAAAGAAAGTAAGGACATAGAGAGAAAGGTCATTAGTATTTATAAAGAAACTAGTTAATTAGTTTGTTTAAATTTTTTTCCTTAGAAAAAAAATCTTATAAATGAAATTGCTGGATTAAAAAAATACATTTTTAGAGTGCTTACTATATGTAGACACACACACACACACACACACACACACACACACACACACACACACACACACACTTACATCCAGTAACCCCTAAAATGTTGTACCAATTAATATTCCTCACGGGTCTACTGGGATGTTCACTATTTTTTCTTATTGATATAGAAAAGCTCCTTTATATATTAAGCATGTTAACCTTTATTATTTAGTTGTAAAAACATTCTTTAATTTTTTTTTTTGCCTTCTAACTATTTTTTTAATGTTTTAGTTTGTTATTATGGTATAGAAACTGGGGGGCGGGTTACTTAATTTGTGTTTATCATAATCTGGTAAGTGTGTTGTATCTCCCTTCACACTGTCTGCCACCAGTGCATTGCTCAGGTAGGCTTTCCCACACACCCCAAAATTACATGTTCATCTATATTTTCTTTTAATATTTTTATTCCAATAATCTGACTATTGCTGTACCAGGGCCATACAGTTTTCAGCTTTATAGTATATTTTATTATCTGTTAAAGCAAATCTTTCCTCATATTTATTTTCCAAATTCCCTTTGCATTCTGGAGTGTTAAAACTTACTAGTGGATTATTTAGAATAATGGTAATTTCCAGACTCTGAGATTTTATTAAAATTTTAATCAATTTATTTATTTTACTTCAGAAGAAGTTAATGTTTTTATTATTACTGAGTGTTCCCATTGCAGAATACTGCAATCTTTTCATTTATGCAAGCCTTTTTTATCACATCTCTCAGTAGTTTTAGTCTTTCATGTCAGCCACCTACTTTTCTTTCCAAGCATACTACTGGATATGAGATTATCATACCATTTTTAATACCTATTATAATTCTATGAGAAAGTTATCACATTTTATTTTTATTTTCTTACCTGCCAAAGTTTCTCACTATTCCTGATTGCTTGCTCTCCCTGATTGATCCTTTTTTTATTTTACCAATCCACAATCATATCACCTATAAACAATAATTTTGTCTGTCCTTTCTCAGTATTTACATAGCATATTTTGATTTCTTGTCTAAGTGCATTGGTTGACTCTTTCTGAAAAATAAAGAACAATGGTACTGGTGAGTAGCCTTTCCTTCTCCTGCGTCTAAAGAAATACTTTCACTACTTCACCACAGAACATGACCCTGTTTTATAGTTTAAGATATTCTGTGTCCATTTTGCTACAAGTTGTTATAATCACGAACAGATGTTAAACTTTGCATAATGAGTCACTGGATCCTACACAATAGTGTTTCTTCTTCTCATGTAGATATAATGAATTATACCAGTACACGTGAAGTCACTTTTACATTCCTGGAATAAACTTTAATTGGTCAGGGTGGATAAATTTTTTAAATACTGCTGAATTCATTCTAGTAATAGCTTATTTAGGAATTTTTAACTAATACTCAAAAGTGATATGAATCTATAGTTTTCTCTTTTTCGTTCAATTTTTGGGAAGATTTGGTTAAAAGGTTATGCTACCTTGAGAAAAGAGTTAATAAAACTTGCTTCATTTTTAGTCTACATAACAGTTTATGTAAATTGGGAAATAATTGTTCCTTTAAGTTTTAACAGGATTCCTTTGAGCCTAGAACTAGCTTTTATCATTTTTCCCAACAGTTATTGATCTACTTAACACTGCTAATTCTTATTGAATATTTTTTATAATCTGAACCCTGAAACAACAATCTACTTTGTACAACATTTAATGTAAAGTTGCACAAGTATTCCCCTATAGTTCTTTAATCTCCTATAGCTCCTGTTATGTATTGTTTATTCCAAATGGGCAGTTATTGAGTTCATTTTTTAATTCTGTTTTTATTTTACTAACATATTTGTTAGTAAACTCTTAAAATTTACTTATTTACACATTCACATTTTTATTTATGGAAAAGCATCAAAAACCATGAATTTTCACCTGATTGTATTTTTAACTATGTTTTGTAAGAATTGATATGTAATAATGCTACCACCATTATTTTAAGGTATTATACACTCAGTTTGATTTTATTCCTCTGACAGTTTTAAGAAACTAAGAAGAATAGTTTTTATAGTTTCATTTTTAATTACAAATTTTATTGCACTGTTATCAGAGATAATTAGCAATACTATTATCTTTTTAAAAATCATTTTTTATTTTGACCTATTTTTGCTTTTTCTTTATTTACATTTTATATCTCTCTTATAAGCTCTTTGTGTGGAAAAGATGGAAAACTAACTGTACCAAAATACCCTACCATTACTGCATTTTCTCCTTCAATTGTTAATAATTTTTTCATATATTTCAGTGCTATGTTACTTTACAAAGGTTCATAATAGTTAACATTTCATGTTAGAGCATATCTAGATTATGATACTTTGCTTCATAACATATGCATATTTTTGGTATATCTTTGGCCATCTTTAACATAAAATTATCTTTTATCACTTTGTTTTAGGTATAACTCATAAGCAACATATAGTTAACATTTTAACCTTTAATTAAGACTTTATTTGTATTAAAATGTGAGTTCTCCCATTTGTATTAAAACCATGACAGATAGGCTTGTCAATACATGCCTATTACATCATATTTTGTGTTCTTACTTTTTTAATGCTTTCTTGATATTTTGTGCTTTCTGCCTTTTTTTAATCTGATCAGTATTTTCTTTAATTCTTCCTCTTGCAATTTTGGATTTATGCATCTATCTTTAGTCACTGACACTGTAAAATTTAAAAATCCATGTCTGTTTCTAAGATCATCCTCCACAAAAATAAACTGAGCATCATTGACATCACCAGTGTACATCCACCTCCTCCAGATCCCTTCACACATTTTCTTCTCTGAGATTTTTATCTGGACTTATGATGATTCTATTATTACATCTTCCTTCTTTCAAGCTTCATAAGGTTTGTATTCTTCTGTCCCTGAAATTACAATGCGCTGTTTATTGGTTTGTTTAGATGGTACTATGCTCACTACAGGTTCTTTCACACTATAGCTTCTTAAATTCATGAGTTTCAACATGTATTATATGTTTATTGTCTCAGTTGACTTTGTTATATTTTTAAATATTTTTTTCAGGAATGAAACATTATTAATAAACTTCCTCTTAGTTTCTTTCCACATCTGAGAGTGTCTTTCTGTTCTTTTCACACATAAATGCAGTCTGGTTGGTACAGAATTTAGAAGTCAGATCACCTTTTTGTCAAATTCTGCAGACAAAGCCCTACTCGTTTTCTGGCATCTAATATGTGTGGAACATTATGGTTAGATGGAGACTATTCATATTTTTTAACCTCTTTTTATCATATTTTATGGTTTTCCCTGCTTGAATGATTTCTATGGCCTTAAAATTCAATTGTTTCAGCAACATATTTCTAAGTTGTAGTGTTTGCTTGGTATTTAGTGAGCCTTTTTAAATCAAGGTTATTAAAGGATCAAGAGAATGAAATGCAGACCCTCTAAACCTCCAGTGCCTTTTTCAGTCATCATGGTTCCATTTTTATCATTTGATTCCTTTGTAGGGTTCTGTGTTTTGTTTCATTTGATGGAAAAATGTCAGCTGTGAAAAAAATTTTAACATTCATTTTCCGATTAAAACTTTCAATAGTGTTTCCCTTCCAGTTCTTCTATTCATTCTGCTTCATTTCTTGGCCATACTTTTATATATAAATTGGCTCTTCATTACCTTGCCTTCACATGTATCAATAAATATGATACACAGTAACATGTATCATATATATTATTTTCATATGGTTGTTCTTTACCTCCATATCCTAAGGGATTTTCTCAAATTAATCTTCCATAAAACTGATCAATTTTCTGCAATATCAATTTTCTTAAGTATCCCACATTCTGCTATGGCAGAAAATATTTTCTTTATCGCAATGAAATTACTTTTTATTTCAATGTTTTCTTATTCTCTCATCTTTTATTTCCTACTTTATAGGAACTATTATTTTTAATTGCTATTGTGATCCAAATTTTACCTCTGTTTCTTGGAAAAATCTTTCTTTTTCCCCAAAATATTCTTTTCAGCTATCTCTTGTATAGTCTGATTATCTTTTTCTTTAAGGTTGCAGAATTTGTTTATAAAAAGTCTGATCACTCAGCTGTGATGTCTTTTTTCTGAAACCACTTCTGACACCAAATGTGTGGGGTTTTTTCAGACACCAAATACTTGTCATTTTTCCACACCAATTCTTTGGCAGTAACTGGGTGCTCATGGATTCAATTCAGTTCTGACACTAACTACTGAGACCTCATAGGTTAATGCAGACCTCACAGGTGAAGGGCTCAGCCCCATAAGACTGACCCCACTTCAGAAGCCAGCTCAAAAGTCCCGGGGGCCACCCATACTTCTAACCAACTGGCTATAAAATTTAAGGGTTTCCACTAGTCCTCCTCAGGTTCCATAATTTACTAGAACAGCGCACAGAACCCAGGGAAGCATTTTATTTTACTATTGGTGGTTTATTATAAAGGATTCAACTCAGAAACAGCCAAATGGAACAGATACATAGGTCTAGGTATAGGGTGGGTTGGGGTGGGTGCAGAACGTTCATGACCTCTCCAGGCACGCTACCCTCTCCGCATCTCAATATGCTCACCAACCCAGGAGATCCCCAAACGCCAACGTTTAGAGGTTTCTGTGGAAATTGTATATTGTAAGCATGATTGATTAAATCATTGGCCACCGGTGATTGAACTCGATTCCACCTTCATTTCCCTCCCCAGAAGTCCGGAGTAGAGCTGAAAGTCCTGATGCTCTATTCATGGCTTGGTGTTTCTAACAGCCCCGTCCTGAAGCCATCTGGGGGGAGCCGCAGACTTAAGTCATCTCAATAGCATACAAAAGACGCTATTACCATTTAAAAGATTCCAAGTTCCAAGAGTTTTAGGGACTCTGTGACAGGAATCAGGGACCAAATATACATATCACATCATCCTCAGTGAAAGATGTTTGTTCTTATTCTCCTAGTTTCTAAAAATCTGTTTTGGTAGACTCTCCTTGGATTTTCCTTCTTCCTTCTTTTATGAAATTATAGGATTCTTTCCTTAAAATTTACACATAAAGGCTAAAAAGGGGGTATATCTATTACCAATTAAGACATTCAGCAACTGGCAGCTGTGGAAAGGTAACTCGGAAACGTTAACAACTAGCAAGAGCTTGCCAGCGTCAGTGCGAACTGGTCAGACTGGGGTGAAGTCACTAACAGGTTGCAATCTTCAGTTTGAAAACCCTGACTTAGAAAATGGAAGCCACAAAATTGGTAGCTGATTGTTTATGAAAAACATAAAGAAAGAAGAAATTAAAGTTAACCTCAGGACTTCTAGGTTGGACGTCAGGATGATGGATGCTTTTAACCAAAATAGGAATGGATAAATAACTGGAAGAAAAATACATTTTGATTTGCTGGTGTAGAGAAGTCTTCTTTTGTACACGCTGAGCCTGAACTCACAGAGTTGAAAACATGGGGTTTAGAGACAAGGAAAAAAGGGGAGGATGGAGAAACAGAACTTGCAGTGCTTAGTGCAATAGAAATGGAAGTTACCGGATCAGATGAGGTCAAACTGTGAGAACTTTTAAGGTGAGATGAGAAGAGGACCAAGAATGAGATCCTGAGAAAGCAGAGCTGTGAAGGAGGCTAAGAAAGATGGGCAAAACGTTAAAAGGAGAAATAGAAATGAACATGAATGCCGATAATAACATTGGATAATATTATAGAGCAATTATTATGTGCCAGACACTATGTTACATGCTTTAAAACCATTACCTCGTTGAAACCTCTCAAACTACAATGTAGGTATTATTATCCCTATTTTGAAAATGAGGAAATGGAGGTTCAGAGAAGCTAAGGGTCATCTCCACAGTAACATAGCAAATTAGCAGAGAAACTAGGATTCAAACATTTTAACCTTAGCTTGGACCTGTGACATCTATGTGTTTGAAGGAGAAGGACTTTACCTTGTTTCTACAAAAACAGAAGCCAGGGCTTGAACTGCTCAGACACTGCGTGAGCCCGGTGGAGTAGAAGGTTGGAAAGCAGACCCTGAGGCAGGGATTCAAGGGCACAGTGTTTATTTGGGAGGTGCAAGAAATGTGGGTTGAGGAGTAAAGAAATGAGACAGAGAATAAATTTGTTTTATTTAACAAATTTTTAAATGAAAAACCAACCGTCATTGTGGCACATGAAGCTTAATCCAGTAGGAAAATGCTGGAAAGTGAAGTACCTCATGGTTATTTTAACAGAGGTGTGAAGAAGATGGGATATTGATGTACCCATTCCAGTCTGTTGTTAGTTGAGGGCTGCTTCTGTGCAGCCTCCCTGGCCCTCTGGGCAGAGAAGCTACCGTGATGTGGAGAAAGCATACACCCAGAGAGGCAAATACTGACAGGTGGAGCTTAGCAGTAGCACCCCAGAGTCACAAAGCATGCCAGAGGGATAGGCGTGGGCCCCCAAAGGGGCTGCTATGGAAAGGAACCTACCGGATGTGTTGGCTGTAGTAACAAAAATAAGGAAAGGCCTTAAAAGCCTGTGGACACAAAATCTCACTCTATGGAGCAGCCACAGTTTCTCAAATTTGATTGTACCTGGAAAGGTATTTTTTTGAATGCTGACGGGACTTCTGCTTCTGAAAAGGTAGGATATTTTTTCCTATTTTTCCTGCTAAGTAAGACTTAAAACCTTGAATATTGTATGTAAAACAAACATAAGAAGACTCGGAAAGGTGGAGAGAAGGATATAGAAGAGCAAGGAACCTTAGGATCAGAGGGAAGTCATGACGGTGAGACCCCTGGATTTTCTATTTGCCTTGTATACCCTATACTTGGAACTGAAGAAGCTGCCAATATGGAAACCCCAACGGGTAAAAGCAAAAAGCCACAAGAAAAGTGTAATCTCTCCAGCCAAATGACCAGGAAAAGTAAATACTAACAAGACGGAATGTTTAGACAATAACTACTCTACTCCAGCCAAACATCGTGGAAGAAACTGAGTCCCCCAAACCTGCCCACATCAGCAAAGGAGACTTAGACTTCCATCCTTATCAGATCGTAATGAATACCCCATTATTCACTTTATTCAAAACCTCCTGCAAGACTGGTATCAGAGAAGACCAATAGGGAGCTGGGATTTTAAACCCCACCAGCAAATAACAAAGCACCTCTCCCTGCAGTGTCAGTGGAGCACAGGGGAACATGAACTTCTCCCCCTACCGGTGGTAAGAGACATCTCTCCCCTGTCCTACTGAGGTGATATTGGAGAAGGCCTAATGAAGAGTCAGGACTGGCACCATCATCTACCAGTAAAGAGGTCACCCCCACCACAGTGTCAGCAGAGAGACTACACAGGAAGCAGAAACTACCACTCCTGCCCGACAATAACAAGAAGCTTACCCAGAGGCAAGTGGGGGACATGGAAATAACAACACTCCCTGCCCCCACTTTCCCTTACCAGAGCAGTTTTAGAGGAGGCCAACTAAAACAGACTTAAATAAGATCCACAGTCTCATAACATAACATGAAGCAAAAGCCAGGAAGATCTCAAACAAATGAAAAAAAAGGCCATCAATAGATGCAAAAAATAAGACGGCAGAGATGCCAGAATTATCTGCTAATGATTTTAGAGCGATGTTTTCATGAGCAAGTATGGAAAGATTTGAAACAAATGAAAATATTTTAATGTCAGAAAGAAATAGAAGAACTAAATGGACATTTTAGAACTGAAAAAAACACAGTAGTTGAAATAAAAGCCCAGTGAATAGACAAAAAAAAAAAAAGGAACCTCAAGAATATGTGTTAAGTATAACAAAAGATCTAGCATTTGAGTCATCAGAGTTCTAGAATAAAAAGCGAAAGAGGGTGGGGCTGAAAAATTCTTGAAAAAATTGTGGTAGGACACTTCCTAATTTTGCCAAAACCCATAAATGTACAGATTCAAGAAGCTGGGTGAATTCCAAATAGGATAAATGCAAAGAAATCCACACTAAGATAAACCATAATTAAATTTCCAAAAACCAAAGACAGACTTCTTCAATAAGCCAGAGAAAAATGATTTTTTATTAGTCTTTTTTTAACATCTTTATTGGAGTATAATTACTTTACAATGGTGTGTTAGTTTCTGCTTTATAACAAAGTGAATCAGCTATATGTATACATATATCCCCATATCTCCTCCCTCTTGCATCTCCCTCCCAACCCACTTTTTAGTCTTTTTAAAGCTGCAGAAGAGATTTAAAAATCATTATTTTACACTGTAAAATAATGATCACCTTATTGAACAATTCCATTCCTTAAAGAGTTAATTAACTCATTAGCAAAAAATGATTTTTTAACAATAGAAGAAAAACAATTAGAATTACAGCCTTGCATTTACCTGAGTTAGTCTCAAGGGAAGTCAAAAATACTGAAATAAAACTAAAATAAAATACAGCAAAATTTGTACTATGAAGCTAAATCAATTCTCACCGTCTGAAAACAAGTCAGCTCATGGGGAATATAAAAGACAAGAGAAGAAATTCTTTTTCCCATTAAGTTCAATGGAACAAGGTCTAAGAGAGCTTGCGTATAATCTCTATGTATATTTTAAAGTCGTAAAATTAGTTGGCCTTGCATTTACATGATTCAGCAAATGAGCTCAACTGATTCTCAAGAACTGAGAAGCATCTGAGCTTTTTCTCTACTTGGAAGGTCACAAGTCTGCTCTAGTTTCATGGTTGCTAGTATAAGACATGGAACTGCCGGGTCAGCTACAAAAAACAGTGCATTCCTCATATCAACAGTAGTGTTAGCATTTGCCCTGATTCCCTAAGCCCCAGTTCCCACAAGGTGACACGAAGAGGACCAGGTAATGCCTGTATGCACTGTGGGCTGTGTCACAGGAGAGGAGCTCTCAGCTTAGAGAACAGGGATATTTTATAATGGGCACTGAGACTGCCTGGTCTCTGCTCCAGAGTAAATCACCTTCATTATATTACCAGCATTTGTGAAACTACAGCAGACTAATTTGTTAGCTTGCAAATGAGGGAAAATCTCCTTCTTGCTCCAGATGGAGATGCTCGCTCTGTTTTCCAAGGTCGTTTGCTCTACAATATCCTTGAAAAGGTGGTCCAGAACAAAGGCAGTCAGTGCTTTTGCTCACACAATTGTCCTGAAATATGAGAGGCCCTTGGAGAACTGGCCCCCAACCTTGATATTCTGAAAACCATGACTTGGAATTATCAGTTTTCCATGTGCTCTGAAATTGTTCAGATTACTTACCTTTTATGGATGAAAAGGGTTGTATTTAAAAAAACACAACCCAGGAAAATCTTCATTTAAGTTTTGATGTTTGCTTGAAAATATATAGACATTAAATGGCATTTCCAAAGGAAAATGGGAGAAGTTGTTTACATCAGTCTTCCAGTTATCGATTGCTATCTCTCAAACCAATCACAACGTAATGACTTCGGACAATTTATTATTGTCTCTCATGGTTCTTGGCTCAGCTGAACGATTGTTGCTCAGAGCCTCTCTCGTGATTGCTGCCACTTGGTGACAATGGCTGAGTTTTCCAGAGGCTTTATCACTTCCAATTCTGACACTTGGGCTAGGGTAGCTGGAACAGCGGGGTCAGCTATCTCTCTCTGCCTGTGGCCCCCTGACGACTAGCTGGGCTCTCCCCTAGCATGGTGATCTCAGCATGGTCACACTTCCTTCTAGGAGGCTGGTTTACTCCAGACTGAGGGTACCATGACACTAACGCTGAAGCTGCAGGTCTTCCCAGGACCTCAGAGTGAAAGTCCCACTGCATCACCCAATCCCCTTCAATCAATGACACAGGGCAGTTCAAATTCTTGGCGGAAGGGACTCAAACTGGGTTCGAGAAACAGTATGTATGGCTCTTAGGGGCCTTCAAGTTTAAATCTGCCTCTTTAGTAATGGAGAATAAGCTGTGTGTCTATCCTTATATTTGTGTTTTCATGGTATCTGTTACACATTCAGTAGAGAAGAACTGTTGATGTGGAGTCAGAAGCCCCAAGTTTGAATTCCGATTTTTGATACTTAGTGACTGTATAATCTTAAACAAGTCATTTGTCTTCTTGAAGCCTGTTTCCCCATCTTTAAAGTAGAAATGACATTACCCCACACACAGGTAAACTGTGAGGGATGCTTAAGATGACATGAGAGTACAATGAAAACCTAATGAAAATATACTGTTAATACCATAGCTTTATGCAGACAAGATTCCTCTCTCAATTTGCGTATTTTTGAAATTGTGACTTTTTTAATAAAACAGAATATTCCCTTCTACTATCCAAATGTAGTTCAGAAAGCGTAAGTAAACATGGAGATTGTTATATTTCACAAAGCCTTGATTCATTCCTAGCTTTGATGTGTCCAAATACAAGCACGATATGCAGGCTGAACGGGTGATGTGATGCTGAGCTTCTATGTATCAGCAGGTGACAAGAGCAGGCAGTGAAATACAGGCAGGGTGGCCAGCTCCAAAGTTATGCTATCAAATTACAGTCTGTCCAAGGAGTGTAATCTCTTGTTTCAACACAAGGACTAGTCCCAGAAACTATAAAACCCCCAAGCATTCTAAAATAGGTTGTCACGTACAACACCAGAAATTATTGCAGCCAAATATCCCATCTTTCACTCACTCTAGAAATTTACACTAGGAAGAGAGGTCTGCTTGAGGAAGGAAAACACAAAATCAAAATCTTGTTTCTGATTTCTTTTGATTCCCTTTCTTGCCTGCTTCGGGAGAAGCTAGAAGACAGATTTATTTCATTAAGTAATACCTTATTGAGTTTCACGTATTTAAAAGCTTCATGGAGCAGCTCAGGATGGATAAAAAGAATCTGTTTCAGAAACAAGAGGGAGGCAACCATTCTTACAGCTGAATAAGTCAAATAGTAGGAAATTGTACATAAAACAAAATACAGAGAGAAAAAAATATTTTCACCTTGATTTCTATTATAATTTCAGATTTGATTACTCATGGGAAATTGATCTAAAATGCAATACAAATCACTTTTTAGAATCTTTCCATCTATTCCAAGGAATGCCCTGCCTTTACTGGCATGTGTTCTATGTGCATACAATTCCCTCAGTCACCCACTCCTAGAATAGCTGGTCAAATAAACAGTCAGCCCAGGAGACCTTGACACACTCATTAAGGTAACATACATTACTCGATGAGCTTCCATTTGTTTAGAAGGTCTTAAACACTCTACCTGTCCTATGTGTATGAGTACACAGTAGCCACATCATGGTTCCAGATATCCAACCGAATTCCAAAGCCCAGCCAGCCACAGGGAGCCTACTTTGGACTGAGTATGGGCTAAACCACTTCATTTTCATCACACAATTATCAAATGATCCGTACAGAGTGAAAGAGTCTCATTATCTGTCTAGAAGGACTTCTTATCGGTACCTCCTTTCGCAGCACCCTTTAATATCGGTGTTAATTAGAATAGCTTTTCTAAGACAAGAAACATACCTGCAAAATCATTTCTGTAATGTTTTGGAAGGTTTCATTTACCTTCGACCTGCAGAAAAGCCAAGATAACTGCCAGATTGGAGTACAATTTATGCTTAGATAGATAGATAGATAATAGATTGGTAGGTAGATAAATGATAGATAGATAGATAGATAGATAGATAGATAGATAGATAGATGATAGATAGATAGGTAGATAGATGATAGATAGATAGATAGATAGATAGATAGATAGATGATAGATAGGTAGATAGATGATAGATAGATAGATGATAGATAGAATATAGATAGAGAGATATAGATAGATAATAGATTGGTAGATAGATAGATGATAGATAGATAGGTAGATAGATAGATAGATGATAGAATATAGATAGAGAGATATAGATAGATAATAGATTGGTAGATAGATAGATACATACATAGATAGATACATAGATACATAGATAGATGATATATAGATAATAGATTGGTAGATAGATGATAGCTGGATGGATAGATAGATAGATAATAGATTTATAGATAGATAGAAGATAGATAGATAGATAGATAGATAAATAGATAGAAATAGATATGCTGAGGAGCTGCACAAAGTAGAAACTTGTCCTAAGTAAACATGCACAAGTCAAGATTGACTTATTATCAATGAGGGAGGAACTTCCAGGCTGATAGAGTTTAGTCCTAGTGACCTTGCCATCTGCCCACACATTCATTTATTCTTTACACATTTCTTGTGTTGGAAACTAAAGAAGGGATCCAGAGATAAAAGGCATAGATCCCACCTTCATATAGCTCACTACCTAGAAAGGCAGAAAGACACGCCGGCGTATTGTTACTATACAGGAGGAGATATAATATGGGGGTTCCAGAGAGAGGGATCTAAGTGGATGACAAAGATGAGGTGAGGAGGGCGCATGGAGAGCGAGGACCAGAAGGGACAGGAAACAATTAGATGAAGGAGGGGGAGGTGCTGAGGGTTGAAGGCTGAAGAGCCCATGCTGCACGCGTTGGCCTGACATCTTTGGGGAACTGAGATAACTCAGGAAAACATAAATAGAGGGGGCCAAGTAGAAGGACCACAAGGGAGAAGGCACGTGATAAGCCTCGTCCAGCACAGACGATGCCCCGGGGGTCACACTGAAGAGCAAAGTCTTGATGCTAATGCAGCAGGAGGCCAATTATTGAACAATTTCATCAAATTCCACAAGTCCAGTTTTCCTGCCTATTTGGATAAATAAGCTTTATTTTTTTAAAAAAATAGTATATTTTAGAGACCAAAGACTCATCACAATCCTGTCCCTCAAGCTTGCAAACTCCAGGGTCTGACTATCAGAGGTGAGGTGGCAGAGTGTGAGAGGGTCCACATGGTGGAACGTTCCTGGCTGGTGGAGGACACAGGGATGATCCAAGGACCTGTCCTACTGAAGTAGAAAGAAACGCAAAGCAATTGCCTTTTGTGGAATGACTTTCTGCTCAACTTGAGAAAACAAAACACTTGATGACACGTAGAAGCAATGTTTAAATGTGCGAGACTGCCTGTGTGTTGCCAAAGTCCCTCAGACAGTGTGATACATGAAAGCTGTTCTGCAGATGGGCACTAATTCCATCAGAGAATTGCAAAAAGAGTGTGAAAGTCACTAATATGACGTGAAAATCCAGGAGTCTTCCATCCTGTTAGAGGCACTAGTCCATTATATTCATCTTTTACACAGCTCCTTTCTAACAGATCAGATTAGTAAATTTGGTTTAAACTAATGTGCTGTAGAATCTTATCATTTTTAGTAAGGATGAGAAAATTGTGGGTTTTGCTTATATTGAATGGTGGATCTCATTCATCCCTCTATGTTAGATTAGTGATAAAGGAGACATCTCCTGTCCTTTGTTCTCTGTTTCTTAATAATGAAGACACAAATCTTACTACTCAGGTTAGAGCACGTTGGGATTAAGATGCAGAGGCATGGTGGCCAGCCCCGTACATGAAAACTGGTTTTAAACTTCGAGGCTGAGATTATTAACTTTCAACTTTATTTACTCTCCAGCTTCTATAGAGCTGCCAACCGACTTATTCATGCCTACCACTTTCTGTAGACTGTACTTCAACTTGAACATGGTGATTAGGCACCAGTACAACCCCTAAGAAGTATTACCTCTGTTGAATTAAGATACAGAAAGTTTTCTCACAGTGCTGGCCACCTGGAACACCTGAGAAGGACGTCTGGACCTCCAGTTCCTTCCTCCATCCTCATCTGCAGCCCATGACCTTGCTTCCTTCTTCCCTGAGAAAATCGAAGTGATCAGAAGAGGACTTCACATCTGCTCTCAGGATCCTCACCTCCGATTGTTCAATAAATGTCCTTTTGCTGACGTAGCAGCTTTAGCACAATCCATCACTCTCTCCTCCTTGGTTCACGTGCTTCTCTGGCCTTTTGGGATACCTTACATTCTGGAGCTCCCTCCTACCCCCATAGTGGTTGTTTTCTGGTCACCATTGCCCCTTCCTCTCTCCTCCCAGATGTCTTACTGTGGACCTCCTTAAGGTGCAGGTCTTTCCCCTTTTCTCTCTTGATCTCATCTCATCAGGACCTGCCCACCTGAAGCCTTCCCCATCCCATTCATATCAACTCCATCCTTCTGGTTGCTCAAGTCTTGGTCATCCTCACCCTCTCCTCTTTCCCTCACACCCACATCTAACGCACTAGGAATTCTGCTGACTTTGCCTTCAAAATGTTTCCAGAACCCTACTTCTCCTCACTGTTATGGCTACCACATTGGTCAGAGCCAACACGCTTTTGCCCAGATGACTGCATCAGCCTCCCAGATCGGCCTCCTGCTTCTGCCCTCACTCAACTTAATCCCACAACTCTCAGAGGAAACCTTTAAAGGCAGAAGTCATCCGTCTGCTCAGAACCCTTGCACAGCTCCCCTTTTCACTCACGGTAAAACCCAAAGTACTTACAACGGCTACCAATGCCCTCCATAGTCTGCCTGCCCCAGCACTCCTGCCAGTACCTCTCTGGTCTTGACTACTATATTGTCTTCATCACTCACTCTGCTCCAGCCTCCCTGCTCTTCCTACAAAGCCATCCTTGTCCTAGGACTTTCTCTCTGATTGTTCTCTCTGCTTAGATGGTCCTTTCTCCCGGATATCTGCATGGTTAACTTCCTCATCTGCAAATCTTTGTTCATATGTCACCTTCCCAACAAGATGTAAGGCAATCGCTTGATTTAATACCTCCATCCGCCTGTCTGTCTCCCTTACTCCACATCCCCCAACATCCCTGCCTTTTTTGATTCTTGATTCCTCTTATTCTACTTTGCTCTTTCTTTTCAGCATCACACTTTTATCATCCTCTATCACACCGTTTAACTCCCTTATTTGATATGTTTACTGTTAATTTTCTGTTGCCCACTGCTGAAGTGTGAGCCTGCATTGGACTGACATGCCCTAGGCATCTGGAATAATGCCTGATCGGTCGTAGGAGTCAATACAGTTGGAGAAATAAATAAATAAATAATAAATAAGGTAAGCATTTTGCCATCCATAAAAATTGTGAATACAATGTTTTTAGTTTGCATTTTTCTGTGGATTAAAGTAAAACAAACTGATTTGGAAATATGTATCATACATTAGTGTATAAAGACATAAATAAAGTCATTATTAATACCGCCATCAATAGGTGAAAAAAGTTAATTTTTGCATATTTTTATACTTACTTAAAGATTAGATCATGTTGTAAGCACTGTTATGTATATTACTTTTTTGTTATATTATATCAAAGCCATTTTTTCTGACATTAAGAATGTATCAGGCTTTGCTCAGGGGCAGTGTTGTAGCCAATGAAGTTTATTCAAGGTGGGATTATTGCTAAATGTATTGAATCACATTATTTTAAAGAGAGGTTATATGTATACGCATAGCTGATTTACTTTGCTGTACTGTAGAAATTAAAACAGCATTGTAAATCACCTATACTCCACAAGTCCCCGTGTTTTGCTTAATTGTAGTCATTTGTATTGTTTCCAGATTTTTTTATTATTTGCCACAGCAATTAATATTTTTGTGCAGACATCCTTGGAGAAATGACCATCATCTCAAATCATTAATATTTTATCCAAATTACCCCAGATAAGAAGAATCCATGCTTCCACTGTTCAAGTCAGATGTTGTTACTCATAATCTTTGGGTAAGGGTGTTTTACTGTGCCCCCACCAAGACATTTTTTTCTGAGTTTTAAAAATGCCTACTATTCCAGTTTTCTATTGTTGCATAATAAACCGTAGCAAAATGTGGTGTCATAAAACATCAATTCATTATAAGCTCTCTCAGTTATAACAAAGTGAGCCTTTTGGGGGCCTTCATACAGTTACATGTAGATGTGGCTGTGACTTGACCACCTGGAAGCTTCCAGCTTCACACATCCGGCACCACCCCACACAAGCTCTCCAGAAGGCTACCTTGGGCTTCCTCACAGCATGGTGGCATCAGGATAATCAGACTTTTGGAGACCCAGGCTCCAAAATGACTATTCTCAGAGACCCAGGCAGAAGCCCTAAGGCTTCTTATGACTTAGCCTCCGAAGTCCAGAAATATCATCTCCACTGCATTCTTGGCGTCAATCAGGCCAAAATAGATTTAAGGGGAAGGGAACTAGACCCTGCCTCTCAGTAATGGGAGCATCCAAAATTTTTCACCTCCCTTTCCTCCTTCACATCTTCACTAAGAAAAATTGTCTTCTAAAGGCTGAACTGACAGCTAACTGAAATTTTCTTATTGTAATTTAAAGTCATTTCCTTATTCTGTCTTCTTGAAGATAGTCCAGACGTTAGTAGAAAACTTACAATTGATATCAGTAGTTTCTATAATGAAAGGTATTTACATCTTACCTGTATTAGATTTTCCCTATCCACAAAATGAGAAGCTAAAACTTAGGTAGTACTTTCCAACTCCAATATTTAGGAGTTTATTTGGGACTGTCTACTCATCCTTACTAAAGTCTTACACAAAAAAGTCGAAAAAGTGCTTCATAATAAATATGTATTTTCGATGACAACCTCAGCCACTCATATAACTGACAAAATTCCTATTCCTCAATTACGAACTACTACTGGATTACTATTGTCCAGACAGAAACGGTTCTGAATTTACACATAAAAGATAAAGTTATTACAACATTTTGAAGAAAATCTTTGAAGCTAATTATCTAAAGATTAGAGAAAGGATATCTTTTAATTAATTTCAAACCCTGGATTGAGTACTAAGCAGAAACATGAAAGAAAGATTTCCAATAGAAAGCAGTGGTTATGCAAGAGACTCCCTCCCCTTAAGGATTACCATTTAATTTTCAGCATTGATTTGAAATAAATGCTGGTATGATCTCCAAGGGAAGACCCTCCGTTATAAACCTAATGAAGAAGCACAGAGTGTAATAAGCAAAATATAAGCTGTGCTCCTTTGTTAAACTCTCTTATACACTATGCATTGGTTTCAGGGAGAGTATTTACGTTTACACCTTTGCTGTCCTCTCGGATAAGTGTCATGGAGGCTGAGTATTTGAGGGCTGTGCCTTAAGCCTTCACTGATCTTTTTATTTACTTTCTCTCCACCCAACATCCAACATCGTGCTTGGCTTTCGATAAATTTTGATAAGTGAGTTGCCACAAATATTTTTGCTTTTCTTTATATTAATGAAAAAACTTAAAGTTTAAAAGTATCCAATTATGGGAATGATGCACACTGGGTCAGGCTAAGTGTAAAATTACCTACAGCTTATTTTTACAACTCAAGACTAGAAACAAACCCAACAACTAATAACCTGACTGGACTGGACCATTTCTCCAAAGACATACAAATGACCAACAGGTACGTAAACATCATTAATCGTCAGGGAAAATGCAAATCAAGACCACAATGAGATATCACCTCACACCCGTTATAATGGCTACCATCAAAAATACAAAAGATAACATGTGCTGGCTGGTGAAGACGTGGAGAAATCAGAATCCTCAAGCACTGGAAGTGTAAATGTAAATTAGTGCAGCCACTATGGAAAAGAGTATGGAGGTTCCTCAAAAAAAAAAAAATTAAAAATAGAACTATCGTATGATCCAGCAACTCCACTTCTGGGTATTTATCCAAAAGAAATGAAATCAGAACCTTTATGAGATGTATACACCCCCCATAATCATTGTAGCCTATACACAAAAGCCAAGATATAGAAAAAAATCTACATGCCCATTGACAGACAAATCTGATGTAAACACTGTACATCTAGTCAACAATAATATTTTGTACACTTAAAAATTTATCAATTTTTTAAAAACATTTATAGAGTACCTACTGGATACCAGACACCAAGTAGGTGCTGAGGATACAAAGATGCATGAGAAATTGTTCCTGGCCTCAAGGAGTTTCCCAGAATTCCTCAAGCTGTTGGAAGCCCAAATTATTTTTCCCAGCTAGTCAGCATGGATGCAACATGTTCCCATGTTTTCAAGTTCCCATTTTTGCCTTCTTTTTCCAAACTTGGATTTTAAATTACCTTCAAATATTCATTATCTTGTCTTTAGAACTATAGCCTGATGTATAATCTATGCTCTTTCAGACATGATGCTTAAATTTAAAAAAGAAAAGCCTTCTTTTCTTCGGCACCGTTGGCCTTCCACAGACTTAACCTTACCCTTCCCAGATCACTGACCTCATGTCCCACAGGCTAATTCGAGCCTTCCTAGGCTCCTTACAAAGGGCAGAAATCCTTCAGTTCATCTCATAGCAATATGGTACATATAAAAAGTCCACAGCATCAATCACCCCAACAAGTCCAACAGCATTATGGATAAATACAGAACATTTCAAAGTGGTAGAGCTATGCCCAGACTGCCCACCAAGAAATTTCCCAATCCTTATTAATACTCACTTTAATTTAATGTCACTGTATTAACAAAAACTCAGGTCCTAATTCTTTCTCTCTTAAGCTATTAAATAGCTTCTCACTGGACTCTCCTCACTCATTAATGACCTCATTCATTCATTCATCATTTATATTCTAACAGCAATATTGCCATCATTTATTTACTCATGCTTTTTTAAAAAAGCCCTGCTGACCCTCTATTTCCTTGGCATGCAGATTTAACATTTTGATGAGGATAATTTGGATTCAGGAACATTTTGAAACTTCCTAAAGAATAAATGACTAACTCACATGTCTGTGTTGCATACAATGCATTCACTAGAAATCCTCCCCTCGCCAGGGATCCTAGCTTCTACCTGAGCAAGAGCTCTAGCATCTTGACTTGCTGGACTGGGAAAGGAGACGTGGTCAGAGAGAGGCTGCTGGGGTGAAATTATGGGTGACTCTGAGAATCCATTGAAACTGTGAACGGGGGCGATCCACCGGAAGGTTTGATCAGGACGATCACACAATCAGACAGTAATTTTAGGGAGATGTCTCCAGCAGCACAGGAGATGGCTGAGGGGAAGCAGGCTGGAGGTGGCGCCAATAAAGAGCTTATCTTAACAATCCAGGCAAGAAGGTGGGACTTGGTGGTTTGGGGGATGGAGAAAAGAAAGCAAAATAATATACTTAAGACTTAGAATCAAAAGGCTTAAGATGTGAATAAGAAGGAATCTAAGATGAATATCAGTTTTCTCACTGGGCACAAACCAGTGGAATGTGGACCATTAAACAAGTTCGGAAACATCAGAATATCAGGCTTGGGGGAAGAAATTATGAGTTCATTTGAGGACATGTGAAGTTTAAGATGAACATGAGACATCCAAGCGGTGATAACCAGTTGATCGTTTAATATTTCTCAGGGCTTTATATTCATCATCGCCTAAGAAGCTTTAGAAAATGCAGATGTTCAAGTCTTTCCTCTCACTCTCACCCCAAGCCTCATAAACCAGGTCGTCAGGGGTTGGATCCCGGAGTTCGTCATGGGATTCCGAACACAAGTATGAAAATTGCTGACATAAGTTAATCTACCAGTCTGGAGGTTAAGATTTACATTTTTAACATTTAGATTTGAAAATCATTACTACTCAGATGGTAGTTGAAGTCCTGGATGTGAGTGAGATTACCCAGAAAGAGTGAGAAGACGAGAGAAAAGCAGACAAAGGGCAGAACACAGGCATCATCCAGCATTAAAAGTAGAGTCCCAGGGGCTTCCCTGGTGGCGCAGTGGTTAAGAATCTGCCTGCTGATGCAGGGGACACGGGTTCAAGCTCTGGTCCAGGAAGATCCCACATGCCACAGAGCAACTAAGCCCATGTGCCACAACTACTGAGCCTGTGCTCTAGAGCCCACGTGCCACAATTACTGAGCCTGCATGCTACAACTACTGAAGCTCGTGCACCTAGAGCCCATGCTCCACAAGAGAAGCCACCGCAATGAGAAGCCCACGCACCGCAACGAAGAGTAGCCCCCGCTTGCTGCAACAAGAGAAAGCCCGCATGAAGCTATGAAGACCTAATGCAGCCAAAAATAAATTTTTAAAAGAAGTAGAGTCCGAGTAGCAACCTAACTGTCCATCAACAGATGAGTGGATAAAGAAGATGTGGTGTATATATACAATGGAATACTACTCAGCCATAAAAAAGAATGAAATAATACCATTTGCAGCAACACAGATGGACCTAGAGATTATCATACTAAATGAAGTAAGTCAGACAGAGAATGACAAATATCATATGATATGGCTTATATGTGGAATCTTAAAAATAAAAACAGATACAAATGAACTTATTTACAAAGCAGAGAGAGAGTCACAAACATAGAAAACAAAGTTATGGTTACCAAAGGGGAAAGGGGGTGGGGGAGGGATAAATTAGGAGTTTGGGATTAACAGATACACACTACTATATAAAAAAATAGATAAACAGCAACGTATTACTGTATAGCACAGGGAATTATATTCAATATGTGGTAAGAAACCACAATGGAAAAGAAAAAAAGTCACCCTTTGAATTAACACAGTCCCCGAGGTCATCTCCCTCCCCCACCCTGAGCATCACAGTGATGGCCTCGTGCACCAGCTTCTCTCCAGCCCCTGCGCCCATGCACAGGCTGGTCATTCTGCTTGTGACCTCATCTCCTCCGTTGTTCTGACAGATTCTCTATCAGCACGCAGGTGACCTCCTGCGAGCCCAGCCTCACCTACAGCCTGACTCACCATCAGCCCGAGATGCTCCTCCAGTGCCCCGCTGCTTGAACCTCCTGTTGCACTGCCCACACCGTGCAGTGACTCTTGCTACAGAGCTCTCTTCGCCTGCTGAACTGACCACTTCAAGAACAACAGCTAAGCTTTTTATGCACTTTCTGTATCTTCATTGTGCCTGAAAGGTAGCACTCAGTGAACACTGGTGTTTGCCTACCAACCTACTGAGTTAGTTCCTATCTTACGGAAGCTTTGGTTTGGACGTAACACATAATCTTTCAGAGTCACCGCAAACTCACACAGTCTCCAAGAACGACTGTAATGATCTAGTTCTCAAATTGACATACCTAAACATCATAGCGGTTTGTGAGAGCCTCATCCTAATGCTTGTATGAAGGAGATAACCTCACATCCACTCAGAAGCAAATTAAGAAATGCTGCCCATCCTTCTCCTTTTAAGTGGCCTTTGCCACTCCCACCAGCGCCCCAGTAAAGAATTTTGTTTTTCTTCCAGCTTTTGTACCAAGCCATCCACGCCTCCGAGGGGGTGTTGGTCACCTTCCATGAGATCCTTATTCCTGTCCTTGGACTCTGCTGTAGGCACGTTCCTCTGTGGACAGGAGGCCAGAGGCCTGGCAGAGGGAACACGTGAGCATAAATATCTGGAGGGAGGGAGACCAGCCTTTCCCCGCCCACAGCCCTTGTATTTGCTGTCTACATATGCCATGCAGGTAAGCCATTTCCAACTCACTTTTTGTTTGTTTGTTTGTTTGTTTTAAGTAGCATTCTTCTTTATTGAAGTATAGTTAATTTACAATGTTTCAGGTGCACAGCAAAGTGATTCTGTTATACACATATATAAATATATATATATATATATTCTTTTTCATGCAACTCTTTAAAATTTGCTTATACTATATCCGCCTTGATTCTTCTTATCTCCTTGTCAAACTGCACTCACTGAGGTTCTGGCTACCAAAGTTGCTACCAGCTGATTTCCCCCAGAACAGTAGAAATCTTCTGTTGGCCATGGTAGCAGAGAAAGTCATTACCAGAAAAATCACTATTTTCTGAAACTTCTAATCTTACTACTACGCCTACGTAGGTTTATAAATTCTACATCAAGATTATGCACCATTATAGTAAAAATATAAACTATTAATAAAAATAGCCCCTGGAAGAGAGTTCCTCAATTGCCTTATTTTGTAACACAAAGCAGAGATACTCTTTGGAAGTGCCCCTCATGTTTTGTCAACTTGATTTAAAGAAAAGTATTGGCCCCAAAAAGCAAGATGAAAGCTAATCCTTTCCTCACATCCCTCAATTTAATGCTGTAATTATTTATTTTTAAAAATGTAGTCATTTGCATTCTCTCACTGGAGACAACCTTGGCTAGTTTAGTATGTTGAGAGTCCAAAAAGTTGTCTTTCTCTCTTTCAACTTCTAAACTTATAGTCAGATCCAAACTCTTGAAGAGAGGCATCTGAGGCCAGTGGCACCAAAGACTTCATTAATATGCATGCAATCTCCCGGGTTCTCCCTAACTTTGAAACTTTAATACTTAACATAGTTTTGACAGTGGTTGTTTCCCCGAGGTTTTGAGTTGGGGCTCGGTTCTTTCATTTTGGCCAGAAGTTTGTGAAAAAGGAGACCAGTGAGAGTAGGCTCATCAGAGCCCCCAGACATCCTCGTGAAAACCTCTCTCCCCAAGGAATTTGGTCCGTGCCCTTGAGTGTTCCAAAGTCTGCAACTTTCCATGGCTACATGAGTCCCGTTGACAGTTAGCAGCTGTCAAGCAGACGGGCCACACACACCCAACTGGTCAACCGAGGCCGCATCTAGACAAAATGAATGGACACAACTCATGGACTCCATGTGGCCATCTTGCAGATCAGCCTGGGGCTCAGTGCCTCTGCAGAGATAGGCGTGGAGCTCATCACAGTGGAGTTGACAGTCAGGCCGTGGTCCCAGCTGCCCAGGGTGGGCTCTACGCAGAGTGATGACAAAGGAAAGACCTGAAACTGATCCATGTTCATGGTTCATGACCATGTTCATGCTGGTCAGTGGCTCATTTTGACCTCGGGTCCCGTCACCAAACGGTCCACCTCCAAAAGCATCCTCTAAAGTCTCCTTATGCTATCTCTAAAAGCATCCTGTCTGGCAGAAGGAACTAATGCAGTGCTCCAAAGGCAAGAATCTCCTTATCAAAGATCAGCCATGATAGAAAAGGAATTTTTTTTAAAGAAAGGGAAGAAGTAGTCCATCAACAGAGGAATGGATAAAGAAGATGTGGTACATATATACAACAGAATACTACTCAGTCATATAAAGGAATGAAATAATGCCATTTGCAGCAACATGGATGGACCTAGAGATTATCATACTAAGTGAAGTCAGACAGAGAAAGACAAATACCATATGCTATCACTTATATGTGGAATCTAAAAAAAGGCTACAAATGAACTTACTTACGAAACAAAAGTAGAGTCACAGATGAAGCAAACAAACTTATGGTTACTAGGAGATGGGAGGGGAGGGATAAATTAGGAGATGGGAACTAACATATACATACTACTATTGATATATATATATAGGTAACTAATAAAAATCTGCTGTATAGCACAGGGAACTCTACTCAATACTCTGTAATGGCCTATATGGGAAAAGAATCTAAAAAAAAAAAAAGAGTGGATATATGTATACATATAGCTGATTCACTTTGTTGTACACCTGAAACTAACACATTGTAAATCAACTATACCCCAATAAAAATTTTAAAAAAAGAAACCAGCTTCCAAAAAGGTAAAGACATGCACGTGTTAAAGCTGTGCATATAGACATAATATTTAAATAAATGGTATATTAAGGCTATTAATAAAAGGGAAGAATTCCTGAGTTTTCTCTCAACTGCCATCATGTGACATATATTGAAGAATAAACGTGCAAAGGGTAATACAGTCACAAACTTAAAATGCCCTTGAATGGACCATTCTGCTTTGGCCTCAACTTCACAATATCTGTTTAAAAACAACAAAAGAGCTCTTTTGAAGAATTTCAGAAACCATCACAAAATCCTCCCTCCGATGTAAAATATTTCTCTGTAAACTTGTTAGCAATCTAGTGACAGGCTAGCCTTTGTTATGGATACAGAAAACTAGTTATCAAAATCTTCTCAGTGTGCTTCCAGAGAGAAAGAAAGTAAGATGGAAGCCCACACAAAAACCTGCTCCAGGAAACCAAAATTGTATGGCGTCCCCCAACTCCGGGGCTGAGGCAATGAGCCCCAGTACATGCGGCCCCATGCAGAACTGTGCCAACACATCACACTTTGGGCTCATTGTATCCCAATTAATACCATAATGAGCTTTCTTAGGTAACCAAATCCTTAATCAGCTCTATCAAAACTATGTCTGCTCTGAGAAAGACTCCTGTTAATTCTGCATAATGCCTGACAGTGGTTAAGCGCCATTAATACTCCATAATTTCATTGTATGTTATTGTAATCATATCAGCGTATATCTCAGTGGCCAGGCAACACTCAATAGGCTGCCATGAATTACAGGTCACGTGACTCTGCTTCAGTGCGAGGCTATCTTCCATCACAGCCAGCCCTCCTCTGCCCTCCCCAGTCAGCAGCCTAAGCAGGTATTAATAAAGGTCTCCTTTTTTAAATTGCACAGCTCTAAATGGTCTTTAAGGGACCCAGCAGTAATCTCAAGATCCCTATATTTTAGCAGGAAAGCAGGACAGAGGAATTAATAAGAGCCCTTTCTGTGTAAACTGCTTCCTGCTCTAGGGCTCTAGCATGATGTCAGGGCGCTGAGAGAATTTTAAATGCACAGGATGGATTGTTTGTGTTGCAAAAGCGAAACAGGGGGCAAAGGCTAAGAGACTTGAGAAAATTGAAAGAGTGCCAGGGATGCTGGGATGCAAATAGCAACAAAACAGGGATAAATGCTGCTGCTCACATATGCAGGAGTCCTGCGGAAGGGGGGGGAAAGGTTATTAATTTTCACCAGGCTGTATCTTACAGCTGGTGGCTCAGCATCA
The DNA here is from genome assembly GCF_964270905.1 of Leucopleurus acutus. Classification (NCBI taxonomy): domain Eukaryota; kingdom Metazoa; phylum Chordata; class Mammalia; order Artiodactyla; family Delphinidae; genus Leucopleurus; species Leucopleurus acutus. The sequence goes on from NC_139154.1 coordinate 23,737,985, forward strand.
GTTTTTGGTGTAATGAAAATGGTCTGAGCAGAAGATAAATGGTTCATAAAGTGGACCATTTAGATGCAATCGAGGCTCAATCTGCCCAGTGACTAATCACGTCCCCCCAGTGAAGCTGAGTTCCACTAACAGACTTTTTTTCCGGCTGTACCAGTGAATTGTAGCCGGGTCTAAGTTCAAGGCAGGCAGAGAATTATCTTGATTTATTAGCACACTCCCTGGCCGTGCCACTCGCCCGGCTGTGCCTTTGTAGGCTTCTGCCCTGTTGCTGTCGGAATGTAATTTTTACTGTTCTCCTGTGACTAGTACACAGCATCATTTTCAGCTGCTAGAAAAATGGGCTGCTTTTGCACCTGTAATTTTTCTTCTTTTGCCGCTGAAGGTATATAATATATCTCTAAAGTGCGTAATAAGTTTCTGAAAAACGTGTTTTTAAAAGAAATTGATTCCGGTGGTTTATAAGCCCGAGCAAGGCCACATAAGGAAATGCACCAGATTGCAAAGGTATGCCTGCTTGGCAAGGCAGCCATTTTTCCCTTCCATTTATTGAATCCTGACTTTGAGTCCAGAGTATAATTTCAGACATTTTTCTATACCGTAGTTTCTTCTCATAATGAACTCTGATCAAATAAAAATGGTGTTTATATGGAGACTTTACAAGTCCTGATTACGTATAAAATAGAGTAGAATCCCTCATAATGACATTTAATTGTGAGAAAGAAAAGATTCCAATAGAGGAGCATTCAGCTGCATTTGTTCAATGTTCCTTTGCATAATGCCGTTTATAGATCGTTCAATTATGACATTATTCTGAGCTGCGTAAAAGTAACTCACTGGTTCCCCATATTTTTAGACCTATGGAAAATCAACTTGGGTGTGATTTTCATGATTTCGACTGGGAGCTATTCACAGAAGGCCCTTCGTTTTTATGAGGATTGAAACTACCCATGTGGCTGATGAATTCCGACACTTCACTCGTAATCTTGGGAGCATCTTCAGATGGAAATTCACGTAGCTGAGGACACCAGGAGAAGCTAAGTCTTCTCGTGGAGGCTCCAAAGGTTCTAACTGAACGTTAGTAATAACCCAACAAATGGCTGGGGGAGGGACCTGAGCTGGTTTATTCTGAGCCCTGCAAGGTTATTTTTTCCATTTTCTGAAGGGCCTGACAGATACGTTAGGGAAAACAGCAGGCAACACCCAGGGGGAAAACCTCAGTGACCGTGCGGCATCTCTAAAGGAGCCCAGGCTTTCAGATGTCATCCTTTCTATGACATCACTTTTCTGAAGGCAGCAGAAGGTGCAGATTCTTTGCCTTCTGAGCAGCCTCTCAGACCTGCATCTGTCTATTTAGTATCTGAGCTTTCTTCTGTTTCCCACAGAGCTTTGACCGAGGCAGCTGTGAACTGGCTTTTGCAGAAAATCCGAAGGTCCTGTGGAACGCTGACCACGCCTACAGATTTAGCAGCAGAAAAAGGCAGTGAAGCATTGCAGTCACCCTTTGCAGCCATCCTTTGCAGCCAAATGTCTCCACAGAACATGTCTGTAATAACACAACCCAAACAACCAATGCTTTCTGTCATTCGTGTAACAAACATTCATTGCATACTTAGTATGTGTCCAATATTATGATAGGTTTACGAAACACAAGGATGAGTGAGGCAGAGCCCTTCCCTCAAGAACTTGTGATCTTGAATGACAAATGACAAAGGCAATGAACTGACGGTTGTCTCTAGCCTGGATGATTCCAATACATCTGGAAGAAAAAGGCCAAGGGTCACTAACTTCCACTTCTGGCCAGAGCCACCTAGGATCAGTGTGACTTCCGGGAAGTCACTTACCATCTCTGTACCTTGGTCCGATAACTATAAAATAAGGATCTTTGCCCCATTCATCACTCAACATGATTTGGGGAATTAATGTGATGGCATTTGTACAATTGCTTTGCTGCACCACCGGAGTGTAAGGAATTATTACTATTGCCTGAAAGGTCAGGGTTACAGGGTTATGGACACCCTACTGTTACAGGGTTATGGACACCATGCCCGCTCTGCTTAAGGGCATCTGGTTGAGGGGGGAAGGGTAAGCTGAAATACAGCCCATTGGTGGCTCACCCAGCCTTGTGATTGGGCAAGGGACTGGGTCATCCCAGGAGCAACGGGCAGGTTTTCCTAATTTGCACAAAGGCACCACATAAGCAAGCAGTAGTGTGTGCAAACATTCAGACTGTGTCAACACAGCTCGTGGAACCATTTCATTCCTGAGCATTTCCATAAGTTCTTGAGGCTTTCCCCACTTCCATTACACCCTACATTGGCCTTTGACACCAAGCTATAATATCTTGGAAAACTACATTTTGATTAAAGAACATGATTGTTAACATTTATTTAGCCCATGAACACATAGCCTTACATTTTAACTCACAAGAATAAAAACGTGCACAAGTGAGACAGTTTTCATGAACACAAGCAAAGCTTATACAGTGGGTGGAACAAATTCTGTAGGAATATGTATTGATTGAATTGCCCTGCTGAGAGTTCAATCAGTCCTAGGTGACCTCAACCCAGGACCCATTCAACTGCTAGCCAGAATGACACTTCATGAGTTCCAAGCCGTCCCCACAACCAGCACTAACCAGCAACCCCCCATCACTGACTCTGCCCTCGCCCACCTTATCATCTTTATAGCACTGATAAATACTGAAATTGTACTTTGGGGTTCGTTTACGTCTTTGTTTTCTATTTCCCCATTTAGCTGAGCTTCAGCAAGCCTTGAACCTCAGTTTTCTCACCTGTCAAATGGAGATGCTAACTCCTTTCTAGACCATTAGAGGAGAGTGAGGGTAAAGAGTCTGATAAAGGCTACCATGAGTCTTTGACAGAATTAGCCCAAGGGCCCCGAGAATGCCTGAATCCTGCCCAAGACATAGTAACTCTTCCATACAAAGTCCCTGAGGGACATATGTTCAAGTGGCAGCAGCAAATAAAAATAACCCTTCCCCGTGAGGCTGGAGCTCAAAACCCATCTGTCAGTCTACGCCCTCCAAGTAGGGCAGCAGATACAAGAGATGAAGGGAGGAGGCTGAGCCAGGTGTGTGTGTGAGTGTGTGTGTGTGTGCGTGCATGTGTGTGTGTGTGCGTGCATGTGTGTGCATATGTGAGTGTGTGCATGTCTGTGTGAGTGTGTGAGTGTGAGTGTGTATTGTGTGTGCGTGTGTGTGTGCATGTGTGTGCGTATGTGAGTGTGTGTGAGTGTGTATGAGTGTGAGTGTGTATTGTGTGTGCGCATGTGTGTGAGTGTGTGCGCATGTGTGTGAGTGTATGCATGTATGTGAGTGTGTCTCTGTGAGTGTGTATTGTGTGTGCGCATGTGTGTGAGTGTGTGCGCATGTGTATGAGTGTATGCATGTATGTGAGTGTGTCTCTGTGAGTGTGTATTGTGTGCACATGTGTGTATGAGTGTATGTGCATGTGTGTGCTCATGTGTGTGTGTGTGTGCATATGTGTGTAGTGTGTGTGCATGTGTGAGTGTGTGTGTATGAGTGTGTCTGCATATGTGAGTGTGTATTACATGCACATGTGTGTATGAGTGTGTGCGCATGTGTGTGAGTGTGCACATGTGTCTGTGAGTGTGTGTGTGCACACGCATGTGTGATAGAGTGTGTGTGTAATGCAGTGGGGGCTGGAGTGATGAAAGGGAAAGGTAGACCAGTAGGCTGATTACCCTTTCTGCAGCCAGCAGGAAAGAAAGAGCAGAGAATATCTATAGGTCTGAGTTTTAACTTACAGTGGCCTTACCTGCTGGAAAAATCTTCATCTTCAGTAAGACCAACACTTAGAAGCTCCTTCCTGGAGGCGGTGAGTTGGGGGCAGGGAGGCTGGCAGCTGACTTGCGGGGTGGACACTTTAGCCCACACACAGAGGTCCCCAGCACCTGCCACCTACGGGGTACCCAGGACCTGACCGCGAAGATCATGATGATCTCATAATAGAACGTTTTCCAAATTAAAGGGACGAAGAGAATTCACTCCTTTTGAGGGCCCTAAATGGCAGTGACCTTCTGGATTGCCACATCTGAATGTGTAGGCTGTGGTCCTCTGTAAAGCTGTCTCACCCCAAGCCACGTTAGCCAGTGTCTTAGTCACAAAATGCCAGAGGCTGGGGAGGCTTCAACAATAGATGCTTATTTCTCACGGCTCTGGAAGCTGCAGCGTGCAGGAACAAGATTCTTTTCCTGGTGAGGACCCACCTCCTGGCTTGCAGACGGCTATCTTCTCTCTGTGTTCTCATGTGGTGGAGAGAGCCGTCATCTCTCTTATGTGGCTTCTTTTTTTTATGGAAGTACAGTTGATTTACAGTGTTGTGCTAATTTCTGCTGTACAGCAAAGTGACTCAGTTATACACATATGTACATTCTTTTTTAATATTCTTTTCCGTTATGGTTTATCCCAGGAGATTGGATATGGTTCCCTGTGCTGTACAGTAGCACCTTGTTGTTTATCCATTCTAAATGTAATAGTTTGAGTCTATTAATTCTAATTCCATCGTGAGAGCTCCACATTCAGGACCCAATCTCTTCCCAAAGGCCCACTTCCAAATGCCATCGCATGAAGGATTAGGCTTCCACATATGAATTTGGAGGGAGGGGACACAAACATTCAGTCCACAGCCTTCAACCTGGGGTGTTTTTTCCTAAATAATTGGCAATAATGAAAGATAAAGTTACACTATCTCAGAACCCCTACCATCTTTTAAGGAATGTGCAAAACAGAATGGCGTAGGGACTTTTGGCTGGTATTTGTATGTAAGGACAAGTACTCATTATTTCCACCATCGAAGTCTTAGAGAAATGAAAGGCTTACAGGTTCTGTGTTGCAAATAAAATCAACACTTCTCTCTAGAAGTTATCAGCTTGCCTCCAACAACACTTGGATTCATCTAGTATCTCCTTGTCTCCCCGTTAAGAGAATCATGACAACTGGGTAAAATATTTATCAGTAGAAAATGGAATCCAAATACACCGAAACACTCACTGAGCAACTTTTACAAACTGTTAGGAATTAGGCATAAGATCTCCATTAAAGCTAGTGTCTTCCTACGTTGTAAATATCAGAGGCAAGTTTGGTCAGCTGGGTCTGAGAACCGAAATAGGGAGTAAGAATTCACATTGACAGGGGCTGTCCCGTCAGCACTTTACACATTCACGGGTTCTGTATGTTTCCATGAACCTCTTTACAGATAACGGTGTGACAGTATATTTGTCCTGACAGACAGTAGGCATGTGTGTCTGTGTGTGTGCGTGCGTGTGTGTGTGTGTGTGTGTGTGTGTGTGTGTGTTTATGGGGATTGCTGGGGGAGGGCATGTGTTATTCACACTGGGACACAAGTGTGCTAATTGGCTATTGATTGATTGATTAGACAACTACAGATAATTTTTAAAGTCCAATTGATCACAATTTTTTTACTTTTTTCTCCTGTACTTAGGAACACTGTTCTTTAACTGGAAAATTATATTAAGATTAGTAATAAAAATCATTAGCATCATTCCAAACGCTGACGTCTCTATTTTGTCTTCACACGGCGCCACATCTTGTCACTGTCACATTTCTTAAAAGTGGATCCGTATGTCGCTTCATTTCTTTCCAGCTCAGCAAATGACATGGTACGGGGTCCTTTCTCTTTTTACCTGCAGTCAAGACTGAAGAGAAGGATTAACTGAATGAGCAGGCAGGAACTTAAGAAAACCTCCAGTTTTCAGGATCTACTTCGGTTTGCACGTTCTACCGGAGGATGGCTGACTGTTCTACAGTAGTTAGTACAGGATGTAGGAGCCGGAAGACACCGGGATTTCATTCAGAGGTGGCAGTGCTCCAGGGAAGCACCTAAAACCGCAGCTATCTATGTAGTAACAATATTCAAAACTACTTCCGCATCATCCCCTGAGGACAGACCTGGTGGGCAAGGTAGGGGCCGAGAAGAATCTTAGGGGGGGTGGCTGTGCTTCCCCTTCTGTTTCTCCTGCAGTCACGTACCCAGCAGGAGAGCCTCATAACAGGCTCAGGAACCAAGGTGCTTCCCCACAGGCTGGTCATCCTTGTTTGGGATGGAGCGTTTCCTGTTAAAGCAGCAAAAAAGGTAGCTGTTGCTCAGATATCTTGTCCTTCTACTGAAATTTTGAAAGCACTGATCTGGCCCTCACCCTGCGCACAATCATCGACCACAAGTGCAAGAACCATCGAGGATAAAAACAATCATTACATTCATGATCTTTGTTCATGTCTAAAAATATCAAACATCTGGACAGTGTAGGCGCTGCAAACCCTTAGAGTGGGAAAGGGAGGGACCAAGGTCATGTGTCATCTTAATAGCATCAAGATCTGGCCCCTGGACACTCCTTCTGGGTTTGAGAGGGTGCATTCTTTTTTTTTTCTTTTATAACTTTTTTAGTTTTTATTTTTTATTGAGGTATAAGTTGATTTACAATGTTTTAGGTGTACAGCAAAGTGATTCAATTATACATGTATATATATTCTCTTTCTGATTCTTTTCCATTATAGGTTATTACAAGATATTGATCATTGTTCCTTGTGCTACACAGTAGAACCTTGTTTATCTATTTTATATATGAGAAGGTGCATTCTTTACTTACTAATCTCATTGGGGTCTTGCCGTGTACAGTTCTCAGCATGAAGTTTAATCTACCTGAGCATTCAAATGATGTACGGGAGGAGCATCAGTGAAAACAGTAAGAATTCTGAAATCTCTGAGTTGTAGTAAATACTTTTAGGAGCCAGGCTGCTATAACCTCACAAGGAACCACCCCCATGGGACTCCAAGTTGCATAGCTGAGTAGATGCAAATGCAAATTCTTAAAAAGCCACCAGAAAGAACGGATCTTTCCCCCTTGTTACCACTCAGTTCTCCACAAGGGAGGATTTATCAGATACTGACCTGATACTCCAGCAACTGATGGCCCCTGCTCCTCTCGAGAGATGACTTTCCATAAACAGGGTCCAATGAAGATCTGCCCCCATAGGGTTAAGTTTCTTTTTTCTGTACAAGGAGTAAAGGCTCAGCTACTCTATAAAGTCTGAAGCCAGAAGCATTCCATTCCCAGTGCAATGGTGAACATTTGGGAAAATGTTCGTAACTTTGAGGTTTACAATCACTGTTTAAATAACAGATTGGACGCTTCAGTCGCTATACTCTTAGCGGAGCACATCCTATGTGACTACCACTGTTTCAGGTGCTAGAGATAAGTCTGTGAACCAAACAGATAGAAGTCCCTGCTCGTGGAGCAAAAGATGTTGGTTTATTGATTTGGTAACAACACCTGCAACCCCAGCATCCCCACGAAAACTGTTACCAAAGCAGCCCAATCCCTCTTCCATGCAGTGTTAGTTTCCAAGCCTTGCTTACAATCAAAGGTACTTTAATAAGCACTTCGAGACGTGGTGACAAAAAATGACAGCAGTGACAGAGAACACTCTGTCTTCTATTTCTGCAGGGCTGAAATTGTCAACTCAGTGAACTGGTGAAAATCCCAAATGTTATGTTTGGAGTTGGATTCAGCCAAACCTACCGTGAACCAGTTCCAGGAATGAGGTGCACAGGTTCAAACCCTCCAGTTGCTCTCCACGCGGGTACCACCTCTTCCCCTCTTCATACTCAAAGAGCCCACAACTCACCTCCGGAGACCACGCCCACACAAGGGTGGCCAGTAGCCTTTGGGGGCGTCTCCGAGGGTGCCAGATGGATGCCAGCCAGCCATTCAGAGGTGCGAGTGGTCGAGCCTCTGACCAGCGCCCCCCAGCCATCCAGTTCCTGGAGAGGTAGAATGTCTCGCCCGTGCTTGTCCCTTCCCTCTTTCCGCCTTCATTTCTCATTTATCTTTATCAGTGGACATCTAGAAAACCTAATTGCTGTTATTTCCATCTTGAGCAGGCTAATAGGTATCGGGGAAAGAAAAGCTTTTTTTTTTCTTTCTCCCTGATTCTGCCCCTGAAATAAAATCAATAATTATAATAATAAAAACAATAAAATAAAGGTCCATATTGATAAGGAAAATCTAACTCAGTCTTCTGCCATAACGAAATTTGCTTTCATTAAAACAGAATATGCAGCCTTGCTCCTTGATTTCTTTGGGGGCGTTGCATTCACCAGTGTAAATAAACCTACCGCTTTTGAGCTGCGAAGGCTGCTATTTTAAAGATGAAAAAATTTCAGCTTCTGGATGGCTGTTTTCATTTAACACAGCTTCAAATGAATTTATGAACTGTTCTATAATGTTTTCTGCATACACCAAATGGCAGACTTTAGGCAGAAACCCAATATATGTTTAGTTAGTATATAATAAACATAATATTTACATGGGCTATGCGCTGTGTTAAGAATCTAGAGGAGTTGCTCTATAAACTGTTATTGAATTCTCTAACATAGAGCCCTACACCAAGTAGTCCATCAAGATTCCAGGAGAATTTTTGCAGAGAGACCCTGACTCACCCCAAGTACATACACACGCACACACGCACAGACACACACATGCTTGTCGGCACACGCTTGTGGGCACACAAACCTGGGTCTCCTTCATCTGAAAAAAAAACTCTCTTTAATCAAAATCTTGATGACAATCTCATTTTCTTTGGCTGCTAGGATGACAATGTCGTTTAAGATATTGTTTTTAACTTTCAAGGTGTCTCTGCGGTTTTGAAAAATATTTCAGGAGCTAAAAAAAAAATTGAATCCCAGAAGATAGAGAAGTTAGTTCATTTCTTAAGCAATAAACAGAAAGCAGGGAGGTGCTGAATAAACGTGCTTAGAGGGAATATTTCTTTGAAAAGCCCACTAGTTAGGCCCTATAACACCTCGCCTGATATTTCTACAGTGCAAACACGATAGTGGAAATTAAGTTCCCCCAGCAAATTCAGTTTAGTGGGAATTTGTTATGAATAAAATACTGCTGTTGGCTCTAGAACATTGAATTTATCCACCAAATAATATCCCAGAAATACCACTTCAGAAGAAATCAACTCTAAATAATTGATAAATTTGGTTTGTTTAGAAACCTTTTGACCTCTGTAATAGAAAGTAAAAACACATTTCAGTTATTAAAGTCACATATATTCCCTCTGGTAGGGCGAGCTTTTAATTTTAAGCTGGGCTCTGTAGGGGCCATTTAATAAAGCTGAGAGAAATTTTTCAACTGCTGCTGTTGGATTTGGGTCAACCTCCTTTGGGAAAATGGAAAAAGATAAATTTGTAGCTTTTCATAAGGACAAGAAAACTTCAGAGATTTTAAACATTAAGACCTACTGGAATTGAAAGATAGATTTTTGGTAGCCCCTTCTGTTTCCCATCCCCAAAATCTCTCTCTTACTCTCTCCCTTTGCTTTAGAAAGAAGGTTTAAATGTTTGTGCTGTTAAAGAAACAGAGAGTCAGCATTTCCCATTAATATCAGACATTTCTTTTTAGATCGCTCTTATCTGCCATTATTTCATGCAACTCTGAAGTTTCACAGAGAGAATAGCAAGGTACTATTTCAACTATTTTCTTACTTAAACATTTTTTTTCAAATACACATTAAATAATTTTATTGGCTGTTTCTCTTCTGTGATTTAAAAAAAAAAAAACAAAAAAAAAACGTAGCTTTAGTGAAAGTTCTCCAACATGGCTTTCCGTGTTGAAAAAAAGAAACGCACAAGCAGTATGAAGGATTTACATGCATAACAGTATTCTCAATATCATTCTTACACAACCATTCTTGATGATGAAGAAAGTGATATTTTAAAAATTCATCTCTGTTGTTACATTTATCTAAGACATGTGCTCAAATTACATGGCTCAAGGAAGTGGATTTTTTGAGTACTTTATAAATGTTGTGTCTTAAGAGTGAACATTGAAATCGTGTTTCTATGATCCATGTATACCCAGCACAGCCTTACTGGATGTGGACATTACTACACTGCGGGCTTGTGAGACAAAGGACTGTATCTGGTCTTTATTACATTCCTTACAAGCCCGATTCGCCCTTTTTTACCCAATAGATGATTAAAAGTCTCCATTGCTGGAAAACCTTAGCCTGACTCAAACATAAGAAGCAGGTAGGGCTGCTTATATTAGCCTCTCCCCAGGAATTTTGATTCTGTTTTTCAAAGCTCTCCTACTGGGGGCCCCTCATCCCAAATTTCTTTGTTTCCGCATTGGACCCTACCCCTTCTCTCCACCTCCTCTCCAGCGTTTCACAAGCCAGCACATCCTTTTCCAGGTAACTGTTTGATTCCACGTGTACCAAGAACTCAGCCTGGTCAGATGGTGGGATTCCTGGGGTTTCTGGATAAAGATACAGCTGGGGACCCCAAAAGATGGAGAAAGGTTTCTTGTTTCGTGGTGAAATACACTGACTTTTGCCAATGAGCTTGTCCTTCAGCTTGACTTTGAAGCTATTTGACTGAAAGAATATTGGGCATTGGTCTAGAATCATGCAAAGAAAAAATATACCTAAATAAGAAGTAACTTTCTTGTTTCTCAAGTGAGTATGATGAGGTGGAGAGAGGAGAAATAGCTGAAGAAATCAGGGTGAGGACATATCTCAGTGTCTGAGGAAAGGAGCTTTCCCCAAGTACCAACCAAAGGGACCATCCATAAACATACACATATTCTCATTGCCCTAGATTCAAGAGCTGCTCCAAGACCCTGAGACTCGAGTGCATTAGTGTGCCTTGAAGGCAGTGAACAGCCCTGCAGGTGGGCACCTCCCTCTCTGCACATGTACACAATGACATGAGGCTTGCACTATTACACACACTCTCGAAGAAGAAGAAAAGAATCATGCTTTGCCTTCATCTCCTGGGGTTTGTGCTTCCTCAGCATATACTTAGATTTTAATCTTTAGAAATCAGCTAAAACTAAATGATGTGTGCTCCACTTCACACGGAAAAGAGGATTTTGAAGGACAAGTACCCACACTGACTAGGATGGTGACTACCATACACAAAAAAACAAAAAAACTAAAACAAAACATCAGAAAATAAGTGTTGATCAGCATGTGGAGAAATTGGAAACTTTGTGCACTGCTGGTGGGAGTGTGACGTGGTGCAGCCACTGGGGAAAACAGTATGGAGGTTCCTCAGAAACTTAAACATAGAATTACCATACGATCCAGTGATTCCACTTCCGGGTTCATGCTGGAAAGAAACGAAAACAGAGGTTCAAGCAGATATTTGTTTACTCATGTTCACAGCAGCATTACTGACAAAAGCCAAAAGGTGGAAATAACCCAAACTCTGTTGAAAGGTGAATGAATGAACAATGTGTGTTCAGTCCATACAATGGAATATTATTCAGTCCTAAAAAGGAAGGAAATTCTGACACCTGCTGCAACATGGATGAAATGAAAACATTATGTTAAGTGAACTCAGCCTGTCACAAAAGGACAAATAGTGTATGATTCCACTTATCTGAAGTACGCATGGTAGTCAAATCCACAGAAAGTAGAAGGGTGGGTTCCAGGGGTTCTGGGGAGGGATGTGGAGAGTTAGTGTTTAACAGGCAGAGTTTCCGTTTGGAAGGAGGAAAATGCTTCTCAGATGGAAGGTGGTGATGGTTATACAACAATGTGAATGTCTTTAATGCCACTGAGCTGTATTTAACATGATTTAACATGGTACATTTAAACAGGATTTAAATGGTACATTTTATGTTATGCATATTTTTCCACAGTAAAAAAAAAAGGACCAATGCCACCACTCACTAAAATCTCATGATAAAAATAAATCAAATGTGAGTAGACCTTCCTGTTCAATCCAAATAAAAGTGTGCCCCAAATGATTTAAAGTTCTGTCACCCAAAAGCAGATCAGACCTTCTGGAAAGGAGTAAACTGCCGCTTATGCCTCTATGCATTTGTTTCGTAAAGGGTTTCAAAGTCAATTTTTGTAACAAGTTTGTTCTCATTTCTCAGTTTTGCTCAACCGACGTTACGTATGTCTGTCTTGAGTGGTATCGATTTGAATTAAAATTAAAATATGCTTTACGTGATCAGAAAATAAATTCATGGGACTTCCCTGGTGGCGCAGTGGTTAAGAATCTGCCTGCCAATGCAGGGGACACGGGTTCGAGCCCTGGTCTGGGAAGATCCCACATGCCGCGGAGCAGCTAAGCCCGTGCGCCACAACACTGAGCCTGCACCCTAGAGCCCGCGAGCCACGGCTACTGAGTCCACGTGCCACAACTACTGAAGCCCGCGCGCCTAGAGCCCGTGCTCCGCAACAAGAGAAGCCACCGCAATGAGAAGCCTGCGCACCGCAACAGAAAGTAGCCCTCGCTCACCACAACTAGAGAAAGCTCACGCACAGCAACAAAGACCCAACGCAGCCAAAAATAAATAAATAAATTTATTAAAAAAGAAAAGAATTTCATAATTGAGCTGACCATACTATCAATAGGTAAATTCCTTGTCATTAGAATGTTTGTTACATACAGAGTTTATTTTCTTTATTTTCATAGCTAATTCTGGCAAAAATCAAATTAAAGTTACTATTTGAGGAAAATCTTCCTAGCTCTCTTAAACAAGCCAGCCTTTGATGAGCACCCTGGTACCCAGTTACATGCTTGAAATTTGTTGCCTGATCATTTGACCCTGAGTCCTGCTTTTATTACATCCATCATTCACTCAACAACTCCTTTTTTCCTCAAAAGATTTTTTCTGTGTTCACAAACTCCTGGTTGTGAAACGTGAGTTCAGCATGGAGAGCTTCTATGACGTGGAACTTTGTTTTAGTGGGAAGAGAGGTTGATTCTTCATGTTTCTCTGTGCACACATCTTTAGGTTTATCAAAATATACATATATGCTAGAATAGAATGAGTCCTTTACTTTCAGAAACATAATAAAGAGCCTGGTTCAGTCTAAAGAGATGTCATTTTACGTATTTTAAATGGCATACATCGTATTTGTATGCTATTTCTATGCCACTTTAATTTGCATACACTACTTTTATCATTAAAAATTAAAAGGATGCGGCTAAATGTATCCCATTCCTCCTCAAACCCAGATTAAATGCATATAGATACAGCCTACGTTCATGCCTTATTGGATTTATCCATTAAATTAAACTCTTTATGACTCCACATGTGTATCATCTGTCTTTACTCTTTCAACCAAGGTCTAGTCAGTGTTTAACTTCCTATTGGGCATTTTACTTAAAATGATTCCAATTTCTTACTAATACATGCCCCAAACTATGGATATGTTCCCCAACCAAATCAGGCCTCCTGTCTTTCCAACCTGCTTCCCATCACTACCTGGTAGGTAATATGGACCCCATCCTAATATGGACTCCACCTTAATATGGACTTAATCATAATATGGACCCCACCATAATATGGGCTCCCACCATAATATGGACTGTGGGCCCTGCTAAACTCATTCCTGCCTCCAACATCATCTCTTCTGCTCTTTCTTCACCTCTAATCCCGTCCATTCTTCCTTTCTTCAATCCAAATCATTTCTAACTTGGAAAACTTTCCTGATAATTCCAAACTCTGCTGATGTCACACTCCCCTGGAAAACATCTAGTCGATTCAATCCAGTTTCACAGTGACTCTTGATCATTGAGTACAATTTCTTGCCAACCGATTTATAAACTTGCTCAGATGAGAGTGCATTTTTTACGTTCTTCTTTGGGGCTCCCAGAGTGCTTTGCATGTGGAGGAAACACAATGATTGATAAATCCCTCAGCTCCCTCTCATCTGTCCTGCTGTATGCACTAGGTCTCCCAGGAACAGCAGAGGGAGCAAATAATGTTAATGATCACCAAATAAGAACTGGTAGTCTTCAGGAGAGAGATGCAGCTGGATAACTCCTAGGTAAAGTCTTCTAGCAAAAGTCAGGCCACATTTGTCGGTAGTTTGACACCCTCCCAAGGTAAGGTTTACTCTGGTAGACAACTACGTCTGGTCTGAAAATACATTTATGGAGCTGTTGAACTAGAGTTCTTCTGACTATTTGCCTATGCGAGAATGTAAGTATCCATAAAAGTTCAAATTAATAGGGTGGGTGGGACCATCTACAACATCCCGTGATTAAGACCTTGGCCTCGGCTCCCTGACTGATTTGCATGTGCAGACCCTGTCAATATGTTTCTGGAAAGTCTGGTGAAAAATATAGGAATAAAGATCAGAAATTGCATTTCCTGCTTGGCATACAGGAGGGGAGACTTGAAGGGTGGGAGCTGGCGTCCCCGTTGGCCAGGAGACAATTGTATCAGAGTGTTCTGTTTTGTTCTGGCTGGATAGTGTCTGCTTATCAAAAGCAGGAAATTGCATTTTAACTTGGATCTGTAGGATGCCTGCTGGGGAGGGGCTGATCTGGTTAGGGGGGGTGGAGGTGGGAGGAGGACCAGGGCAGAGAACAGTCAGTGCCAGACCACTTCAGGGCCTGCGGCCATCACGAGCTTGGCAGGAATAAAAACTGCATTAAAAAAAAAAAAAGAAAACAGCAGACCTCGGTTGAAGATGCGAGCAAGCTTGTCTTCTTCAGATGTGAAGAAATTGAGGCGCTGTTTTTCTGGTCTGGAGAGGAGCATTGATCCCCCCGTAGAGCTGGGGGGATATGGCCGCCTACGTCATATGAGAGCTGATTCAGTTAGGGTTCTGAAGAAGGAATAAGCAGCAAAACTGTCCGATGCCGGAGCGCAGGCCTCATTGGTACTGAGATAGGAACTTCTATCCACGCCAGGAAAGAATGTGGAGGAGAGATGAAGGGAAAGCATATTTTGTGAGCGGTCTTTTGTTTGTGTTGAGTTTATAATGAATGTGGTAAGAGATCTGAGGACTAATTTTAGCTAATGAAAGACAATGAGAGCTGTTAGGGAGTTTTAATATACAGGAATATGAAAGCAAAATCACATGTGTTCACTCTTCTGTAAACAAAAGCAAATAAATACTAACTGGACATTTAACAATTAAAATTTGATCTAATAGAATGCATAGAACTAGTCGATCCTTACCTTTTAAAAGGCGTTCTGAAAGCGTGGGATTCCTCCATTTTTCCAAGTGAAAGATTTGTGTGTGTGTGTGTGTGTGTGTGTGTGTGTGTGTGAGTGTATGTTCCAAAGAAATGAAAAAAGCAGACAGATTTCAAATATTATAGATATATGGATATATGGATATATATATACACACACATATAGATATAAGGAAATGTGGAATCTGTTAGAAAGAAAAACAGCATGAGAGAATATTACTGAAATCACAGCTAAAAGTCTTAGCTGGAAGTACAAAATAATTTGTCTTCTTAGACTTTTCGTTCTTTTATATTCCTGTAACTCAGGCCACATTATAATGACATTACATATTCGTGCAAATAACAAATTAAATACACAAAAACACTATTATATTTTTCTAAATCTTGGTTGCTTTTCTCTGCTCACCTTATTATAATAGTTTTTCAATAAGGAAACCACTAGAGTGGGTGGGTTTTGTTATTTTACTGGAACTGATATTCTATCTTCTGTAATAATATTAAAGAAATGCAAATCAGAAAATAAACCAATTCAACTAAGGTTTATCTTCATTTTGAAAAGTTCTGTATTTGAGAATGGTGTACACAGACTTGGAAACAGATATTTACTAGGTGGCTTTTCTGTAGCATATTTGATATAAAAGTATAGGCAGAGGACATTTTGAAGGTAGAACCAAAAGAGAGAGAGAGAGAGTTTAGATATAAAGAAGACGCTTGTGTCATTTTTTAAAATGTTAATGCTTGTAAATCTATTTAATTAAAATGTTAATTGAGGCCTAGGACTCCATTTTGTGTTATAATATTTACAGCAAGTCAGACCAAGATTAAATGTGTTTAAATGGGTTTTTTTCACCGTTGCAGCACTTCGCCTTTCACTGGAAGTGCCTAGGCTTTATTTTTTTTTTTTTTCTTACATCCCAAGCAGCTCTGGTTAAAACGTAGTTAATGTACCAACTGCAATTAGCCAACTGTCAAAGGCTCAACCGTTGATAAGCTTCATTTAACTAATTTGAGAAGTGGAAGTTTGAATTTTTTTTTCCAGGAAGGTAGCTTGTTTCCTTATTTCCTGTCAAGAGAGCCAAGTCCTGTGACCTATGGTTAAAAGGGCTCTTTGTAATTAAGACAGGGAGTCTCCAAGTGAACAGTTCTCACAGTAGGAGGGAAAAAAGGAGAGGGAGAGAGAGAGGAAAAGGAGGAAGAGATGGAGGAGGAAAGGAAGCCTGACACCGCTTAGCCAAGGATGGGAGCACAGCCAGTGCTGGGTCCCCTGAGCCCCGAGCCACTGGGCCACCCCCGGGGCCACAGGCTCCGAGTCCCTTTTACGGAGCTCGGAGCTCGGAGTCTATTAAGACCTTGGTGAGCCGGCCTGTCTCAGGGAGGTGCCCCCTCTGCAGTGCCCGTGCATAGACAACCAGAAACTGATCAACCGTGTTATATCAATAACATTCTCACACCAGGTTGTGTAAATTGATCTTTTACAATTTCTCTCGGTGACAGTCTCTGTAACCAACAAGATAAATCATTCCTCCTGTGGCTTTTTTATTGATTGCCGGGACCCGTATAAAAATTACACTGCTCAAGCTGTGAAGTGAACATCCTCATAAAAGAAGACTTTTTATTTACAATCAGAATATGTTTGGGCCCAGATCAAGTGCAGATTTACTAGCTCAGAACTACAAGAACGGTGAAATTTAACAGACTTAGAGAAATCTAAAAATTAAAAAGAAACACCACCCCGCACCAGAAAACAGCCATCACAACGTCAAGAATACACACAATATGCCTCAGTTTAAGACCACAATTTGTTTAAGGAAAAGCTTTACACATTTGATACTAAGCTTAACAGAAAGCCATCTGCTAAAACGGTAAGACGGAAAAACTGCCACAACCAAATGAATCTTTCTATTTTGTCAAGAAAACTTTGGTAGTTTAGACAAAATCATAGAACAAGACACACTTCAAACATGAGACGATTTTTTGTAAGAAGTTTAATTCGCCTTATTTTGCAATCATGAAAATATCTTTAGTTCTGCTTTAGGAATAATTTACAATTCTGGAGTACTTAGAATTTTTAAATGTAGTTGAAATATAGACAATTGATGTCTTTGAATATATATTTTACACAAATAGCTTCTTGGAATATAAAATTTCTTTACTTTTCAATTCGAATCTTCCATTCTACTACAGGAATAAACATATTTGCCATTTGAAAACGCTGTGATGAGAAGAGTTTTACAGTGAAAATGGAAACTCTGTGCATATTTTTTTCCTTAAACTTCTTTTTAAGTCACTTTTTCTTTCTGGTGCACCATTTTGAATCACCTGCTAATAAATGTGATTGCATCCAGAATCCACTTTTCTGAAAAGTGCAAAAGGAAAATGTTAAATATTTTTGCATCATCGCATAAGATGAGTTAGTGATGTTTATAAAATAAAGTGAATTACCCTAAATTATCACGGCCTGAAATCACTTTCCATGCATGCCCTGTGAGGCGGTATTGTGTTTCAATTCAAATAGCGTTTCACAGACCTAAGAATCCGAGCATAGCCTTTTGTATACATCTCAGAGGGGAGGACAGAGATAGTCCTTTTTGTCCCTTCCCCTTGAGCCTCTGCCCGGTTTCTCTGAAGCTGTACTCTTTCTTTGCAGTTTTAGAGAAGGCCTTTTCAATGGAGCAGGCCAAAGAGGCGGGCGGGGGAGAGCGCGGGTGCTTTGGGCTTGTTTCCTCGCTTTCCCGGCCAGGAGAAAAAGGGAGAGTGTGGCATCCAGAGTCGGGCTCCCTCAGTTCTCTGGGAAACGCTCTCACGGGGGAAGAACGGCAGCAACACGCACGCTCTGGGCAAACACTAAGAAGGAAAAATCAAGTGGCTCCAGAAGGGAGGCTGGAGTGGCCCCTGCCGCCCGCGGGTGTCACCTCCTAAAAGGTCTGCAGGCGCGCATCTCCCGGCCAGGCCTGCGCTGCCTGCTTCCCCGGGGTCACCGTCCCCCCTCCCGGCAGCGCGGGGTCCAGCCCTGTTCCCATCTGGGCCGTCCTTGCCCCTGAGCACAAAGACCCACTGTGCCCAGGTTCACCGGCTGCCTTTTGGTTCTTAGTCACTCTCGCTTCAGTTCTTTGTACGGCAGATCCCCCGTGGGCACTGACACGAAACCCCAGTAAGAACAACCCGGCGGCCAAGGGTTTGGGGTCCGGGGTGGGCATCCCGCGTCCTCGCGCGCGGCGCCCGCGGGAGACACAGCCTCTCTCTCCACCCCGGCTGAGCGCTCGGCGGCGGGAGCGGGGAGCAGGGGGCGCCCTGGAGCTGCGGGGTCCGCGCTACCCCAACCCCTGCCCGAGCCAGAGATCGGCCGCGCGAAGCTGAGGGCTCGGCGCTCCCGGGACCGAGGACCGCCGCCGAGGGCGCGACCTGGCGAGTCGGGACCCGCCTGCCGGGGAGCCAGCGGCGCTTTTCCAGATCACCTTGTTGGGACTTAGAGCGGCAGAGGTCAGACAGGAGGGACAATTGCAAGGTCCAAGGGCGAATTCCCGGGAGGAGCGGGCCCCGGGCTTCCCGGTCGATCAGAATGAAGGAGGCAGCAGCTGGAGTCCGGGGACCGCGGGGGCCAGCCTGGCCCCAAAGCCGGGGTGAGCCCTCTGCGCGCCCCTCCCTCCCTCCCGGGGAAGCTTAGCCCAGACTAAGAAACTGAGCCGGAGAATTCTGCTGCTCACGGGCGGTTTTTTTTCTTTTCTTTTCCTTTTTCTTTTCTTTTCTTTCTTTTTTTTTTTTTTTTTTTAAGATATTTCAGTACAGATCTTGTCAGACAGGGAAAAGATGAGAAAATCACTAGATGGGGAGGGGTTTTTCTCACGGAAGATATACATATAAAGTACCTTTTGAACTGTTTTTATTTTAAACCAAAACAGTTTTCTAAGGGAAAAAGTAGTATTTTTTTTGGTTCAATCTCAGAGAAATAAATGACATCAAGGTTGCTCTTTCTGTTTTTTATTTAGCATCAATACGGGTCTTTGTATCTCCAGGGAACAGATAGAGCAGAAGAAGGGGAACCAGTGGGGAAGGGGGCGGAAGCTTATATGAAGAGGATTTAAGTGAGCTTTTAACTTGAAAAAATGGATTTTAAAAAATGTTTGCCAAAACAACATCAATAAATGTCGCCAGATATCTGGTTTAAATAAGACAATTCAGGCGTTTCGCTCTCCTGCAGGCCCGGGGGTTGCCAAAATCCTCCACCAATCATGGCGTCCCCAAACTCCTGAATTTCAGTGAAATGAGCCGGAAGAGTTGATCGCTAGACATGGTAACTATTTACCTCTGAAATTGTGTCCGCACGCGCCGTGGCTGAAGGAGGCTCACTCTTTTATCCAGTTCTTTGGGGGATAAGAATATGACCCTTCAGAGGACAAGGGGTCAGCTGAGAACCGGACAGGTGATGACGGTGTAGGTTTCCTGCATCCTGGGTGTGAACAACTCAGGCCAGTACTGAGCACTGCGCCCGCCACCCCCAGCCCCCGCCAGCCCTGTATCTTCTCTCCTGAAAGTGTCTAACTCACATCACACGTGGCATCATGCAAGGCCCAAGCTATGCTGTAAAACATAAGTTTGCAGACGTTGACCTCCCTTGTCTCCCTGGTGGCGGAACCCACCGGTTTCCGCTGTCCCAGGTCAGGGTGCGGAAAGACCCCTCACCTGCCCGCGGCCGGGAAGCAGGCAGAGGGGAAACTGACAAGGGGTGTTATTTCATCTACCCTCCCATCCCCCCACCCCCGAGAATGAAGGTGGAGGAAGCCCACTGGAAATAGCATCTCTCAGCCTCCCTCCTTTGTTGAGTAGAGTGGGGATGTGACCATCAAAAGCTAGAGGTGGTGGCGTAAAAAGGCAGGAGATGGAGTGATAGCCAGAGAGAAGGGGGGTTATGGTTTTGTACAACCACTTGACTTAGGGGTAAACTGAAGGGCCTTTTGCTTGCTTGCTTGGTTTTCCTGTTTTATTACTCTCTGAAATCTAAGGCCTATGGTTGCCTAAAAAGGGTGAGTTTTTCTTCTTATCCCCAATTTTCCTGGTGTAGGAGGAGCACTTCAGAATGAAGAGAAAGAAAATGTAGGTGTGAGGGGCCCCCAGGGGGCAATGGGACCCCCTCCTCTTCATACAGAGCCCCCGAATTAGATAAATGTGTATTTGAGTCATTTCTGGAAGTTTGAAAAAGAAAACTTACTTCTAAGGTAAATCGGATTGAGTTCCCCTCTTAATCTGATTACTTTCAAAGACAAGGCTGCTTCCTGAGGGTAGGTAATAACTGATATCTTCTTGGGGAGAGGGTTGCTGGAAAAGCATTCGGAGGCAGAAAAACAAGGTTTATGTTCCAAATCAGGGCACTACATTAAGTTGAACAACGATTTTCCTCACATTCTTCAGGTGCTTTCCAAAGATCCCTATAAAAATCACATTTTCTCATAATTTATATAGAAAGAGAAGCCAAAAGCACATCTTTTAAATGGGGAAAACTACCCACAAACAGTATTCCAAAGAGGACAAACATGACGTTTACTTAAATGGGGGAATGGTGAGAGTGGGAGATGGTAATTTCTAAGTTATAGCCCGGTATTTTTTATGAATAGAGTACTGATTTTCAAAAACATACCCAAATGCAGAATTGCCTAACCACTCCCAAAATCTTACACTGAAAACGACGCTAGTGTTCATTTTAGAAGGACATAGCAAAGGGTCTGTTCTCCGAGACATGAAGCCAAAAAATCCTTTTCAACTAACTAACAACCTTTATTTAACAGTTTAATAGAATTTCTGTGTCCTGGAGTGGTTAAAAAAAAAAAAGTTGTATTACAGAATACACTTGAAGGGTAACTTGAAATTCGTATCCCTACAGACTTTTGTTTACATTGTTTAATCACTCAAAAATTAAAAGAACGTTTGAAATCACGACACTTATTTGTGACACTATTAATATCCATTCTTCACCTCCTATTATTTACGCATACGTGAGTAGAGGAGAGTGCCTGAGTATCCTTCTCACTGGAGTGCATTTCCCATCTGCTAAAGGAAAAGACTGGGTACGCTGCTGGATTCTTCACTTATTCCATTCGGTCGTTCCATGTAAAAAGCTTGAATGACTTCTTCATTTCCCACCTACTTCCAAGTTGTCGAAATAATGCATTTTAAAAGAGAAAGAAAAAATAGAAGAGATATCATTATTCCACCCTTCTGTTATTATAGGCATGTCACGTGTTCTTAAAGAATCCTTCGCATAGTGAAAGAGTAACAAAACGTGACAGGTGGAAGAAAGAGAACACAGCCAAGGGGCCCTCTTGCTGAGCCTTCTTAGCAACAGAGAACCTCTAAGGATTCCCACCTGCGAATCCTGGTGCTGCCATCAATTCTCTGTATGCCTCTGGGTAAGTCACTTAACCTTTCCGGCTCTTAGTTTCCCCATGGGCAAAATGGCAGTTATCATAATAACACTCTTACCAGTATTCTGCAAAGAACAATGATTGCAAATGAAAGCCAGTCATCTTGTGTGTGTTAAGAATGACATACAAGGGCTAAGAAATAGCATAAGCTTGTAGTTCACAGTACACTTTTCCAGAAACAACAAGAGGATGTCTCAAGCATGGAATCATAACAGGAATTAGGGACCACCAAGCCCATTAGAACCAAGAGAATCCTTTAGGAAGAATTCCTGGTGAGTCACTGGGCCAAAGTTGGGGAGTGGGAAAGGAGAATTAACTCTCACTGTTTCATGTAAATGATTGTCAGAAGTGACTTTGTTGTATCAAACCGTAAGATACACCTAGTATAGTTCATCTAAAATTGTCATAGAAATACTGGATGGATGTTGTATGTTTACACGTGGAAGATACGCACACAACTTAGGGGATTTTCTGTTAAATATGTGAGATCGTATTTAGGAATTATAATGCATGTCTAGTTCTGTGATCAAGGAGGGTTTTACCAGTAGCTTTTTAAGAGGATGAGAGAACAGATAATGATTAACTAAATCTTCCATAATGTTTTACTTAGGTTACTTCTGAAGAACCGAAATTACCAGATTTAAAGACAAGTCATATTTAAAAGTATAATTTAAGTCATATATTTCTATTTTTATAAAAATCTCAATTTTGACGAAAATGACCAATTAGTAACACATAAAATATTTATGACAACTAAAGGTTAACAGCAGGCAAGCAGACAGAATTATGACAAGCCAATTTTTTTAAATGAACACCTTATTAGGAAAAATGGGCAACTGACATGAACCAGCAATTAACAAAACAATATACAGTTGTCAAACTCACATATGAAAAAATACTAACCTCAATGAGAAAGTTAAAAATAAATAAAAATTAAAATACTCTGTACCATGCTTCAGGTGGTGAAAGAATACACAGATACCTTCTGAGGAAATAACCAGAGATGATTATTAAACACTATAGGAAGTGCTGTGTCTTTATCCCAGTTACTTCACCTCTAGGAGTTTATGTTAAAAAAAATTATTGTACCCTAAGATTTAACTATAAGGCTGATTATTACAGCACTGCTTGTTGTATTGTATAACAGCAAACAACTTGACCTGGGGCCTGTGTGAATGGAGATGCACCTGACTTCAAAGACTCTGTAGAAAGAATCGTAGTAATAATAAAAGAATGTAAACGATCTCAATAATTTTATGTTGATTACGCGTTGAGATGAATATATTTTGAATAGCTTAGGTTAGAGAAAATAGATCGTTAAAGTTCATTTTACCTGTTACCTTTCACTTTTTTAGTGTGGCTACAAGAAAATTTTAACTTTTGTATGTGACTTACATTTGTATGAACCATGGTGCTCCAGTGTCTTTCCTGAGCAATTAATGCTGCATCTCATGGGCTAGAACCAGCCACATAACCCCACACCATCACAAGACCAGAAAGTGTGGTCCTACAAAACACCCTGAAGGCGGTGTGTTGGAAATCTTTGGTGAGGAGTCCTAATAAATGCCACAGAAAGCAAGACAGAGACAAATTGAGAGAGCAAGAGCACACTCACTAATTTTGGAGAGTAGATTTGAGTCCATGTGGGTTAAGTAAACACAGGCTACTTGCAGTCAGATATATGACGTGGAGGTGTTGGGAGTACCTTCAATTTCTAAGCAGTCAACCTCCAGAGTAACTAAAAAGGAGTTACCAGATGGTCCTAGAACAGCTGATGGAGAGAGAAGTGCTGCATGTATGGAGACACTACGGGCAGAGAAGAAAAAAGGGGCAGCAATTTGGAGGGGAAAAGCCCAAAACACACACACACACAGGCAGAATCCTGCAAAGAGCACATGCTGGTTTGCTAGTGAGCTGCTTCCTGCCTGGGCAACTCTCTGTAGTACACCATCATGATGAAAAGCAACAGGCATTGGCTGGTTGCTTGATGGTCCTCTTCTCCCAAAGAATGCTGAGGGCTCAGGAAATGTGGGTGCTGCTGTGTCCAAACATATGGAAAAACCTGGAATTACCAGAAGCTTTCTCGTCTGCATCACTTGGTAATGGGATCCCATGTGATTTCAGATTCATTCTTTTCGCTTATTTTTATTTTCAAGTAGACAGTGTTCCAAATTGCTTGCCATGCCCTTTGCAGAGGGCTCAACACAATACACAGTCATAAGAATTTCAACTCCAGGAAGGCAGCGTAACACACCAAGTCCTCTGGAGGCAGACGACCCGGGTTAGCATTGCTGGCAGAATGACCGTTGGCAAGTGGTGTAACCTCTCTTCCTCTGTTAGTCCATCTGCAAAATGAGGTAATATCCCTATCTACCTCACAGGGTTGTGTGTAAAAATCCAAATCTCTGAGAAGTGAAAATCCAGTTTTCAGTTCTCAAATTCAAAATAAAGACTAAAATCAGCGAGCTATGCTCTAATACCCAGCTGATGTTTGGAGAAACGTTGGTATGGTTTCCTTTATCTTTTCTCATCCCTTCCCTTAAAAGAACTCTACCTTGGAAATGTCTCCTTTTCCTCCTCATATCTACATAAGCCATTGATTTGTCAGGAGAAAAATATAAAGACTTTCTGATTTTTACAGCTCTGTCTCCCGAATTAACACTCCACTTCTGAATTTAAGGAAGCAAAGCACCATTCAGGGTTTTAAAAGTGAATAAAGATATATAAAAATTAGAATGGCTTTGACAAGTTAACATCAATTTGAATGAGTAGATAAATGATATTCTGTAGATGAGTGCTTTCATTTTAAATGGTTTTCACCAGTTTTCAAATGATTAGACAATTTTGTTTCATTCCCTCTAAATTTACAAATTACTATTTTTAAGAGATGGAGTTTATCACCAGTTGCGTTAAAACATACTAAAAACTATAAAGGTTTCCTCAATTGAAGTTTGGAGTTTTGCTATATAAAACCAACTTAGAGTTACAATAAAAATAGCCATAACATACAATACTATATTTGTATTTCTCAGTTCAACTGCTTTTTATTTTCAAACTGTACGCAGCTAAGACATGCCCGAGTGAAACTTCCTAGCAGCCAAATTATTAATCCGACATTTATCCAAGATGCTGAACTAACATACAGAATTCTTCAAATGTGTATCACACCTTTGATGGTGATATACAAATTGTTTTCAGCCTCAGGCTTGAAAACGTGTGTCATAAAGTTTTCTGATTAATCAAGAAAAATACCTTATAATGTGTTGCCTTGGAATGTAGGTACTTAACTCCATGAATCTTGTAACAAAATACTTGTAAAATTGCACCACCAGGGCTTCCCTGGTGCAGTGGTTGAGAGCCCGCCTGCCTGTGCAGGGGACGCGAGTTCGTGCCCCGGTCCGGGAGGATCCCACATGCCGCGGAGCGGCTGGGCCCGTGAGCCATGGCCGCTGAGCCTGCTCGTCCGGAGCCTATGCTCCGTAGCGGGAGAGGCCACAACAGTGAGAGGCCCGCGTACCACAAAAAAAAAAAAAAAAAAAAAATTGCACCACCAGAACTGTACTTCCACCGAACGAAGAGAGAGGAATCGTGCCAACATCAACAGAAGGTATGAGGAGGATAAATCTCAAAAGATTCTAGCAGTTTCTGTACCCTCTGCACCTCAAAGTCAAGTCAAGAATTGAACGGATTGTAGGCTTAAAAGTCAATTAAAATAAACACTTTAGACTCAATTATTTAGCTACATGGAGTAAAAAGAAGTCTGGTCAAATGTTTTGGTTCTTTGCCTCTGTTTTAGTGTTTTCATACGTGTGGTCTGATTTTAAAGTTCCATGGAGGCAATACACCCAGGCCGGCCAGAAAATGCAGGTATTGCGGGATTTTATTCATAACAGGCTAAATGTGTCTCCTGTGAAAGATGAAAACACGTTAAAGTTGATGAGCCTCTGATTTTAAGTAAAATCCTCATTCAAATGTGATTGCTTTATAGGTTTAACTCCGGTCAGAGTAATTTGTGTTCTTTCTATATATTACCCCGGCTATAATAAAGCTGTTTATGCAAATGTGAAATGGTGGCTATTGCAGAATTTTTCCAACCGTGGAAGGTTGTAATATTAAATTCCCATTCAAGATCAAAATTCCACATATTTACAACTTGCAAGCATCCAAGATTCACACTTCAACATCTGTGTGGCTGCCAGGTTCTACTGCAATCCATGTCCTGCTTTTTCAGAAGCGGAAGGGAAAGAAACCTTGAGGTAAGTACAATTCAATAATTATAGCAAATATTTACCAAATGTTTGCTATGGCGTACAATTAATTAATTGATAACACTTGGAAACTGCATTCGGGAGGCAAAAGCCTTAAAAGTTGGCAGGGTTCTAATAGCAGACTCTGGTTCATGCATATAAAGCCTGACAAAAGCCCACAGCATGGACAGTTCTCAGACACAAACCTTAAAGCGTGTTTCATCCACAATGGTGTCGTCTCTCTAATTCTTTTTATTAACTTTGAAATTTTTCTAATAATGTGCCTGCTTGTACTCAGTAGAGCACTCGCTTTTCCATATTCCCTCCTATTGAAAAGTCATGATTTTCTATCATGTCTGCTCTGCTAAATACCTTCAAAGTAAATAGTTTTAAATGATTGCATTTATAAGCAGTCCTCAGATCTCCACCACCTTAACCAAGTGATGAAGAGTAAGATCACCACTAATTACGTTACATTAACACAATGTACCTCCCAATATGATATGTTGAGAAGGACACAACATCACTTCTGTGGTATTCTTGGGGAAAATGTATAACCTGAGTTATGAGGATATATCAGAAAAACCCAACTTGAGAGACATTCTATCAACTCACTGGCCAGACTCTTCAGAAGTGTCCATATTATGAGCGACCAAGGAACTGTCCCGGTTTGGAAGAGACTACAGATGTAAAACTAAATGCAACATGGGGGGGCGGGGGGGAATTCTCTGGTGGT
The DNA here is from genome assembly GCF_964270905.1 of Leucopleurus acutus. Taxonomy (NCBI): domain Eukaryota; kingdom Metazoa; phylum Chordata; class Mammalia; order Artiodactyla; family Delphinidae; genus Leucopleurus; species Leucopleurus acutus. The sequence continues at coordinate 23,764,407 of NC_139154.1, forward strand.
CCTGTGGTTGGGCCTCCGTGCTTTCACTGGCGGGGGCCTGGGTTCAATCCCTGGTCAGGGAAGTAAGATCCCGAAAACTGCAGGGTACAGCCAAGGTAGATAGATAGATAGATAGATACATGATAGATAGATGATGATAGATACATAGGTACATAGATACATAGATAGATAATAGGTAAATAGATAGATAGATAGATAGATAGATAGATAGATAGATAGATAGATAGATGCAACATGGGAACTGGTAGATACTGGACCAAAAAAGAACATACATGGGACAATTGGTGAAATTTGAATAATGTCTGTAGATTAATTAATAATATTATATCAATATTAGTTTCCTGAATTTGATAATTATACTATATGAGAGGTTAAAATCTGGGTAAGCTCACCAAAGGATATATGGAAACATTGCATATTGTTTTTGAACCAATCTCTCCTGTTTTTGCAACTTTTTTTGTAAATTTTACAGTATTTCAAAGTAAAGCAATTTTTGAAGGAATAAAAGAAGTCTAAAACAGTAAAATGTTTTAACTACACTAAAGGTATACTTTTAAGTCTTTTTTAAACTGATGTGTAAAATATCTTAATTTAATTATGAATTACAAGACTCAGACCATACTACTCATGGGCAACCTGACTTCTCTGCTCATTCATTGCCTTCGTCACCTCTGTTATTCCTTCAGTGGTGGTATTCTGGCCCCTCTGAATTTGTACATAAACAAGGAAGGCAGGTGCTGAAAGAACAGTGAGTAACATGGTCTGCTGCTCAGAAACAGGAGCCAATGGCTGGCTTTGGAGGAGAAGGAATTACAAGCTTCATAAGAAAAGGGACTCCACCTTCTCTGCCCGTACATGTGGTCACCCTCAAGTGTCTTACTCTCTTCCCATGCTTGAGCTGGCCATCCTATCTACCATAGTTCTCCACCCTGGAAGCGTCTTTATTCTCTAGTCCGTTCACTGCAAGATTCAGCTCATGGTGCCTCTTCTATCAAAGCTTCCTCAGCTAATATCTCCTCCCTACCACTGTATTTCTAGAACCTCAGTCATTTTTACTGCATTAGTTCTGCCATTAAGTCTCTGTGTTGCCCTTAATCATTTAGCGTCTCTGAGCCTTAGTTTGCTCATTGGTAAAATATGAACCAGTGACAGGCATACCTCCACATAATTTTTGTATGCACAGGGAAACCAAAAAATTCATGGGACTCACTGTACTGCAATATTCAATTTATTGTGGTGGTCTGGAACAGAGCCTGCATAACCTGCCCGTATAATAACAACAAGCAGCATCTTCCTTGTTATTTGGCCATTGTGGCTTTTGTGATTCCACTGCACCTCATTCACTGACGTTAGTAAATGTTGCACAATGACTAAATGCACAGAGAACATTCAGACAAGACTATGGTGATTTTTGCTTTATTGCATGATGTGTTTCCCATATTTTCTAAGATGAGCTTTTGCTAAATATGTAAATTTACATATTAAGAGCAAATGTCCACAAAATCATAGACAAGCAAAAAAGAGGAAGGAAGCTCTAGAGAGTTCCCCATGCAGAGGAGTCGAGGTCTGAGCAGCCCCAGCCTTGTGCTGGGGTCCTACCTGCCTAGAGAATGGCTCGGGGTCCAACGGGACTAGAGGGAGACAGGGTCGTCACCCTGGAAGAGTGGAAGAGGGTGGGATCGAGACCCTCGCTGAAGGCATCCCTCCAGAGAGGAACAGGGATGCTCCTCCCAGAGAGAAAGGGCAGATGGGTGAAGAGGCTCTGCTTAGAGGCACAGAGTGAGGATGCTTAAGAAATGTGGCTTAGGGGAAGCTGAGAGATGCAGGAGGGGCAGGTGGGACTTGAGTGATCCTGCTGTTACCGATGGACCATGAGAGCAGATGGGGATAAAATGAAGGGTCAGGATGAGAGGAGTGATGTGCGGTGGAGCCGGCTGTATCTTTGGGAAAGACTTGAGCTGGTGTGGTTGGTGAAAGGTTGTAGATTAAGGGGCAGCATTTGGATCCCAGGACTAACTAGACCACTAACCAGCTATGGGAACGTGGTCAAGATGCAGCCGCATGGCAGCTTCTTCAGTGTTAGAGTCAGGCATCCTCTTTCTGCGTCCACTCATGTAGTCATCCATTGAACAATGGTCACCAAACAGCCTCTGTGTATTGTGCACGGTGCCGGGTACCAAGGATGTGCAGTGGCCAGGAGACCCCCTCTTCTGAAGCGCTCACGTAACGGCTGCCTGGTGAAGGCATGATGAGTTGAATAAGATCGTGGCATTCTCCAACTCCACAGGAAACAAGCCCTGTGTGCTCATGAACTCTGGCCAAATCACAGGTGACATACTCAGTGTCTCCTGTCCAAGAAGGAGGAGATGCTATAATTCCAAGGTCAATCTCACAGAAGGTTCATCTCCTCTCTCCTTTCAAGAAGATAGTTTCTGAATTTCCTCCACAGATGTATTTAATTTTTAGTCAAAGAAATAGCTCACTTCATTTCTTTAAGTAAACTGCTTCTTCTAAATTTACCTGAATTTTTCAAAACAGTCTATAACTGAAAACTCCACTGTAGCCTGGTAGGAATGGGACTTCCTGAGAGTTTTGCCAGGAGTGCTTGGCCTCAGACAGACCGGGAATACCACAGTGCCCTTTATTACTAGGTTTCAGTATTTCCATTTCAAGCCCTGGTAAATACAGGGCTAGGAGAGAAAAAAATTAATGAGAATATTTTCAAACCTTTGGAAAGCTCGGGATTTGAGATTTGGCAGGAGGGCTAAGAGGGGTGGTTAAAGGAAAAAGTGCAAATGCTCAAAACTTTCTTGAAGGTTGAGTTTGAGTCCAATTGACTCCGTTCTTTTTTCACACTGGCACTAGCGAGGGTGCCTTTTTTTTCCTGCTAACAACTCTTCCCTTATTCTATGGAATGTTTAATTTGCCCTTTGAAAGAAAGTATGATTTGTTCCATTTTTCCATGTGCAATTTCTGTGCTATTTACAGACTGAGATAAGAATCAAGAAGGATTCACGTGCGAAAAGCACAAATTCAAGGCTGAGTGAGGAAATCAGAGTCCTGAGTCCCAGCCTGAACCGAATCACTAGAATTCTCCCCATGACGGAGCCCTGTGTCTGTGCTCTCACTGCCTTGGTGACACACCACGTGCCGACAGGGACAACAGTCCTAAGCAGCCGTTGAACCAAAGCTCAGTCTACACCAAAATCAAAGAAGGTGTTTGGCCAAGCATCACATCTTCTAGAAGGTTTGCTTGACAAAGCTACCAAAGACGTAGAGAAGTTGCGGTCTTAATCTAGTCTCTCCTCAGAGCTCAGTGATGACAGTGTGACAGGAAAACAATGATTGTGCTTTACAGGTGCAGCACGCGTAGCACCAAAAGATCTAAGTTAAAATCCATCCCTGTTGATATAACAGACAATATCTAACCGGGGACTTTATTTTCATAAAAATATGTAGACCGAAGAAACTTAAACTTGTGACTAAAACATGATACACAAGTTAAGCAAATGAGGAAAAAAAAAAAGTGAAATCTAATTTGCATTTTGTTACACCAATCTATCCCTGAGCTCTGTTTATGCTCTGCCTTTTCCTCAGCATCTCAGCGATGAGCTGTTTCGTGGGTTCTCACCCTCCTGAATGATTTACTTTCCAGTCCAACCTCCCCTCAGCTGTCTGGTCCGACACGAGTGTTGGCAGCCCTCACACCAAACTGCCCCCTCCCCCATCCGCTCTCCACTCTTGAGTAGGCAAGGTTCTCATCACTTCCCCACGGCACAGAGAAACTGCTTCTCATCTGTTCAGACAAACGTGTTAATTGCCATCATGCTCAGAGGCAAGATGAAGGACTTTCTTTTTTTACCCTACTCCATACACAGACCTAGATTCAACACAGACCTCCATCTCCCAGTCCAGGGTAAGCCATGCCTCTTTTAAACAGGGCACACTCTTAGGAGATTGGGATTAACGTGCACACAGTATTATATGCAAAATAGATCACTAACAAGGACCTACTGTACAGCACAGGGAACTCCGTTCAATATTCTCTCTATGGGAAAAGAATCTGAAAAAGAATGGACATATGTTTATGTATCACTGATGTCACTGTGCCGTACACCTGAAACGAACACAACATTGTAAGTCAACTCTACTCTAATAAACATTTTAAAAAAGAATGATATAAGGAAATTTTAACAATAACTTAACATACATTTGCCTGTGTCTACTGTGTACCAGGGACTGGGAACGTAAAGATTTTCCCTTTCCTCAGCTTTAGAATATTTGTTGAATAGCTTTAAAAAATATACATCAACAATGAACTTTGAAAAAAAAAACAATATGCACTCTTTCAAGCAAACAAAAACCCTGGCTGAAACACGCACACACAATTCATATACACATTCATATAAAATGAACCATCGCAATGGTGGATATAACTTTTCATATTAGTCTTATCAGTTACAAAACAGGTGGCCAAGGGACTCAAAAATATCAGGGTATCTGGAAGCAGCAAGTCCAGTATCTTCTGATGGGGATTCAGTTATCCCATCTAATCCTATTACCAGCTTTTTTCTCTGCCATGGATTCTTGGGAAGTAGTGTAAGTTAAAAAAAAAAAAAGGCTTCCTTTTGATTCCTATTTAAATGTCAAGAGAAATTCTTAAGCAAAGCCAATGGCATGGGCTCAGAGTTGGTGCCCAAGCATGAGAGACGTTAAAAGAGGGTCTCCGTGTGGGAGAAACCATGGCTCCCTAGTTCCTGGGGACACACTCGCGCTGCAAGTGACAGGGAAGGTGAAACTGTTGGGGTGAAGCAGTGCAGATTAATCACCAAATAAACATTATTCATTTTATAAACATTTTAAAAATAAGAATAATGTTTGTCTGTAAAATGACTGTTGAGAGCTGCATTTAATTTTCAGTACTTATATAGTAAAGACTTTCAAGTTCATTTTAGTACTCCGGAGTAATTGCCTAAAGGAAACCTGTCCTGAAGGTCTATTCTCCTAATGTCACCCAAAACTCACTCCTAGAACCAAATCTGACAAATGGAAGGTGCTGTCGGGTCTCCCGTTACTAAGAGGCTAGCAGCCTCCAAAATGAGATTCTGTGCATTACTCATCAACAGTCAAGGTGTGATGAAATAAAAAGTCCTTCTTGACGCAGAGAATATAAATTAGGACAAACTTCCTGGAGCTCAGATTGGCACAGGGATCAAGATTTTTTCAAATGTTCTGATCCTTTGACCTAATAATTACACTTCTTGGAATTTATCCCAAGGAAATTATCAGAGAAACAAAGAATTATGTACAAGGATGTTCACTGTGATGCTATTTATAATAATAGCAAAATATCATCACTGCCTAATTAATCAACAATAGAGATTAAGTAAATTATAGTAAATCCGTGGAATAGAATGCTATTCCACCATTAAAAAACACATGTTCAAAGAATACGAAATAGCTCAGAGAAATGCTGACAAGACAATGCTGAGTGAAAAGGCAGGCCACAGCACGTTCACTGCAACGTGACCTCAGTTTTGTAAATACTTACACATGTATATGATATGTAATATGCACATGTAAAGATTGGAAGAAAGCATGAAAACAACGTTGATTGAGGTTTCCTAAGTGCCAGGGGATGTGATAAAACTGAATGAACTGTTTCATTTAGTCATCGAAATAATTCACAGAAGGGATGCTAGTTTGATTTTTATTTCAACCATGATGAAACTACCAAATAGAGATGCAATTGTGTGAAATCATTCCGCTAATGAGCAGCCAGTGTTTAATCCCAGACAACCTAGGTCCCACACAACACCCTCCACCCTGTGTTCTATGGATTATTTCCCCCCTATTATTTTTGTATTTGTCCAGATTTTCTCAATAAACATTTTACTTTTGTAACCAGATTTTAAAATGTTTCAATGCTGCGCAGAAGGAGAGTAATTGGCATAATGATGGAAATTAAACTATCATATTCTTACTGAAATGAACTGGGTATTTTTTATTTGTTAAAAGCTGAAGACAGTTTTATTTTAATCATTTGATTAATTATTTAGATTTTGAAAATGAACCACCTGTTTTGTCTTCTATATAGGTTGGCACTTTTGTGTTTAATATGCCTTCTTCCGGAGCAGGAGAGAAGCATTGACCCAGGGATATGTCAAAGGATGGGTAAAAATACAAAAAGAGATCTCTCTGGATGTTTTCCATCTTCTTAATAGAAGGTAAGGAAGCTGCTCAGTGAAGTTGAACAGGGGTGAAGATTGGAGTTAAGGAGAGTAAAAGACCTGAAATAGCCGCCGCGGTTTGAGCCAATTAGGAGGAAATAAAGGATGGAATGTCATCATTATTAATAATGATGGTGAAGGATAAATGAACAGGGAGAAGGCCATGCTGAATTGGGTACCAGAAAAGAGGGCGCTGTGTCCAGCTGCTCTGATGGGGCAGCTACTAGCTATCAACAGTCAAGAGAGCCACTGGAGAGGATGCTCTGATTCCAGGCTTCCACTCCTGGAAAGCTGGGGTGTGTGTGCCATGCCTGGGAGGTGGAAATGGGTCGTCTGGCTGAACTTGACAAGATGCTCATCAGAGCATCAGCTGGGCAGCCATGTGGTTTTGGCTACTTGGGACTGTGACGCATGACGGAAGAGCCTCTCAAGGGGCATGTGTTGGGTAAGGGGTGTGGCAGCCAAGGGGCAGTGCAGCAGAAGTGACCAAGAATCTCAGAGCCTAAGCTGGGGATGCCAGGGAAGCAAAGACAAAGGATAGGCAGGTTCTGACATGCCCCCTGTGCTCTTGGGTGTGGAAGGTATGACCTCCATAGGATAATGAATGGGAAATAAAGTGTCTTTGGAGAAAGAGCCCAGTTGTGATAAGGATTTGCAGGAGGATGAAAATTGTGTTTCCAGTGTATAGGCTCTGCCCAGTGGGAAGCCTAGAGATTCCAGAGGACAGGCCAGGGTTGGGGAGGAAACAGCAAAACAAGCAAAGTGAGGTGACAGTGAACAAGAGGCAGAAGGGAGCCGCTCCTGCAGTGTTTTAGGGGATAACCAGTCACCGAGAAGAGAGAGAAGTAAATGCCATGGACCCTGGGCCCTAGATCAACACAGGACAGACAACAGCCCATCAAGAGGGGTCCCAGGACACCTGATGGAATGTGTCATTGACCCAGAGTCCTCCTCTCCTAAGCACTATGATTTCAATCAGAATTTCTGGCAAACCACTTAAATCCAAATACTAGTTTTATTTTCCCACAACTACTTCCTAATCTGGTTTCTCCACAATCAGATCGTAAGCAACCTGTTGCCAATACCTTCGTGAAGATTTCACGTGGGAAAAGTTCATGGAACACTTTTTTGTTCCCTACTCCTTAAGGCATATAGAAATGCAACCTTGAGTGCTGTGTTCCACCGTCCTGCAGCTGCTCCTGGGTAGGCTATTCAAACACACCAGCATTTTCTAGAGAGCTACACCTTTAACGTAGAATCCTTCATCGTATTCATTATCGCCTATTTACTCTCATGTAAACTGATGCTCCCAGAGTAACCAAACTTTAAAATGTTACTGTAAACATGATACCTCTTTCAGTTGCAATAGACACATTCTTCAGTCATTTAATCCAACAGGACCCATTACCAATAAACAGAAAACACATTTTTGGTCACTTCCCTGTACGGTACAAAGTAAGGAGGTAAGTAAATGGTTTCCCCAGCAAGAACCAGCAAGGGGTCTTGGCCCCTCTGTGTTTTGAGGGGGAAATTGTAGATGAAAACTCTGGTTCCAGGCCAATGGCATAGGAGATAGAGGAACATCTAGAAACTCAGGGAAGCATTTGAACTGGGCTAACTTGGGGCTTGTAGTTGAGGCGTGGGAAGGCTCAAAGAAGCTCTAACCATCGTGGTGTGGGAGAAGGGACAGCCCTGGCCACTCAGGAAGGTAATCACTGAAGCTGAGCCTCCCTGGGGTCATCCAGGTAGCCTGCAGCAGAGCCAGCCTGACTGACGGGTCCACAGTTCCCACCCAGGAACCCCCAAGCACAGATTGAGCTGACTGCCTCTAATTTGGAGGACTTAAACAATGTGCAGTTTCAGGGAAATTTGTTTTTATTAACTAGTTGGATAATTTGATGTGACGGGATTTTGTTCACACATAGAAAACTGAAAGGAATTCTTGCTGTCAATTGAAGAGACTGACTTTTTTATTGCAATGGATTTCCTTTCCCGAAAGCTAAAAATCTTTTCAATGTACTTCGTGTCTACATGTTCCAATTCAGGTTTTAGTAAACTAATTACCAAACAGTTACCATAAAATTGGTTTCTTCCTTTCCAGTCTTGGTAGAATTGCCATTCTTTCTCCCACCCTCCCACAGACTGTGACATTGGCAGAAGATAGAGACCTTAATATCATTTTAATCAGCTTTTCCGGCAGAATATTCATGCCTGAACATCTAGTTTTACTCTCACAATATCGATCCAGTTTTAGTGTTTGAGTTTGGGTTTGGGTTTGGTATGCTTTGAGCACCAAAGCTTTCACAGTACTTTTTTTCAGAAAGTGCTTATGGAAAATTCTGGACATGTGTTTACCACTTGGAGATTTGTACGCTTCCACCGGCAGCTGGTTTCTGGGAGCAGGTTTGCTTTCAGTTTTGGGGTGCTGAGTTTGGTAAATTTGTGTGTCCTCATCCTCTTTCCAAATTCATCTCAGGAAGGCTTTCTTCTGTCCCTATAATGGATCGAATTCTAATTATTGTCAGTACAACATTCATGTCATTGCACTGAGTGCCACTGAGCATAAATGAGGTTTTGAACCTTCCTCTAAGCTTTGGGAAAAGAACAGTAAAAACTGTAGGCATTGACCCTATGGCTTTGGTGTTCTTAAAAGTGGCCTTCAGTCAACATTCTCCAACAGTATGTCTTTTCAGATGGGCACAATCCATTAAAATATAATTTTTAATATTGTGCTAACTACAGAATTGAAATTGTTAATATTTATAAAGTGGCTTGTATATAGAATGCAAACTTTTTTTAAAAGATGTAAACATGGGCTTCCCTGGTGGCGCAGTGGTTGAGAGTCCACCTGCCGATGCAGGGGACACGGGTTCGTGCCCCGGTCCGGGAAGATCCCACATGCTGCGGAGTGGCTGGGCCCGTGAGCCATGGCCGCTGAGCCTGCGTGTCCGGAGCCTGTGCTCCGCAACGGGAGAGGCCACAACAGTGAGAGGCCCGCGTAACACACACACACAAAAAAATGTAAACATTGTAAAGAGAGGAAATTCTAGCCTTTATGAAGTTCATCAAATAAAGAACAAAATTGTTTTTCCTCACCCAGGTACAAATCTTGTAGACGCAGATAGAGACATAGCTAACTTCAGGGCAGGGATTTAACAGAGAGGCTCTGGAGAGACAAGCTAGGTTTCACTAGGGTTTGTAACCATACGCCATCCTCGAGTTTGCTTCACTTTTCTGTGGTTGCCTTAAAGTACCTGTGTTTGCTGGTAAGTAATTTTGTAACGGGGCAAAAACTAAGAGCCACGTCGCAGGCAACGCTCAGTCCAAAGAGCTGCGAGAGCTAGTGAGAAACAGCATGGGAATCCCTGAGTTAGAATTCAGAAAACTGGGATTAGATGCTTCTTCAGTTCCAGTTGTCCACGGGGTGGTGTCCTACATCTCAACGGTTTGATACAGACTTAGTAGCAGAATTGGTGCTCAGGCATGGACAGTCATCACAAGCAAGGCAGCTGGGCCCCAGGCTCCATGACTGAGCACCTGCAGCTCCACGGGCTCCCCGCTGCATCCCATGGGGAGAGCGTGGGGTGGGGGATGGTGGCAAAGGGCTGTAAGAAAGAGGGAATGACCCTAAGGAACCAGAAGGAGTGAGGCAGAGACCACTTTAGACCCCAAAGGAGATGCAAAGTTGATGGGAAAATTAGATACTGAAAGTAAGGAGAGAAAAGCTTCCTTCAAGATCCAGGACCTCAGAGGGTCACCAAGTATCTGCACAGTGAGAAAACATTCCGGTGAGATAGTGGAAATCAAGACAGAACTCTTGCCCTCCCTCTGTTGCTGTCTGCTAAGTGTCCATATTTAAATTTCCTTTGCCGTTGGTAATGCTGAATTCAGCCCCTGTCATTTTCCCCACACACAATACATTCTCTTCTCGAAAGATGTGTGCCTGTGAAACTGAATTTGACTATATTCATTAGGATTTAAATTTATCTATACCTTTTAACATATAATAGAAAACATTACATTGTACCCTTTGATATAATTATAGTAAACATTTATTGAGCACTAGCTATGTCCCAGGAATGACTTTAAATGCTTTCCAGATATTCATCCACATAACATTGTGAGTAAGCTCTATCACCAACCTCATCTTGCAGAAGCACAGAGAGGGTCAGTAACTTGCCTAGCATTGCCCAGCTGGTGAGCGAAAGAACCAAGATACAGACACAGGCAGCTGGACCCTACAAATGGAACTTTTTCACAGCTACATTTTTATCACACATACCTACTTATATTTGATTTCTGACTGAATCCTGGCTGTCAGGAAAATTTTAACATCTGTAGATACTTCCGAATACCACAAGAATTTAAAATATAAAATTTCACCGGTGGATCAATCAAGAAAAAATCGGAGAAGAAGTGAAGTAAGTTTTTAAATGTGCTACCTGCTAAATTTGAAAACAAAGATAACATTTCCAAGAATCCTCTCCACGGATAAAACTCAGAGTAGTGTTAACCAGACGTGATCAGCTATCTCTTGAGCTATATTGATTCTGGGTTTCTGGTTTTATCCAGTAATAAATGGTCTGTATAGCTAGAGAGCAAATCGTGTGGTAGAGTTAGGTATAAGTGGCAAAGACTGAGAGATTGAACTATACAACCCTTCAGCCCACGGATGTGTCCTAGTGCCATCCTTCGTAAGCTTCTTGCAGTGACACCCTATAAAAAACATACCAGCGCTCCCTCTAAAAGAACCACTTCTACAACTGCAGAGTTTAATATTTTTTTAATGGCACTAGGTTACTGTCAGTAGTAAGGCATGCACCATATCCTGTAATGGTATACCAAAGTATTTCATTTGGACACGTTGTTCTTTTCACATAGTAGACACGATACAAATTGGATACATTGAATTGATAAGCAAATCCCAAGTTGAATACAAGGAAAGAAGCATTTCCTATAGGAATTATTACCCACAGACTTCAAGGGAAATGTTTGTAAATGTCTTTCTAAGAGATTAATTTTTTCTTCTATTTTCCAAAATTGTTACCTATTACTGATTACTCATTGGTATAACTATAAATATATCAAATTTTAGAGATTTGGGGAGTTGCTCTTGGCAATACAAGCCTACATTTTCAGCTCAGGAGAAAACTTCTAATAGGTAATGATGTACTTTTGAAATGGCCAATTTAACCCAAAAATACCTAAATTCTGATTTATTTCAGAAAGAAGAGGCGGAATGACAATTTTCTTAAGGTAAAAAAAAAATTACAAGTGAAATATTTCTCCATTAATATAAATATAAAAGAAGGAAGGAAGGAAGGAAAGGAGGGAGGGAGGGAGGGAAGGAGGGAGGGGAGGGGAGGGAGGGAAATGGAAAACAAAGAGGAAAAGAAGCAAGAGAGAAAAGGAAGCAGCAGCTGAGAAGGAAGGAGCCGTCCTGAGTATGTTGACTGTGCAAATACGTGCTAAACTTTGTCTTCATGTTTTTCATTTGTCTTGGCCAATATAATGGAATAACTACGAGAAAGTTTCATCCCATGTTAATTCAAATCCACCCAAAGAATTTCAGAACCTCTTTATCAATGCAAGACGGGTTATTTAAAACTGCACTTACACCCTAACACATCACATTCTAGAGTGGGGACGAGCAGAGAGAAATCCCTTCCAAGACCCCAGTGTAAATCTTCAAGTTGAAGCAGAAACACTGTCCTTTTGTTGTTGTTGATCTCAAAGTATTTCCCGTAACCCAGCTTTGTTTTCTAACGTTTGTAATTTGACCTCTCTACTCCCGCAGGTGGGGTTGAGCTTCTTATACTGCCCTTGTGTCCAGTTTTGCAAGTTTCTCATCACCTCGTTCGTTTTCAGGTCCACAAAAATCCTATAGGGAGGAAAAAGGAAATATGACTATTGAATAGATGACCTCTGGAAAATAAGAGTATTTGCTCCCAAGCCCGAAAAAGAACTTGACTAAAATGGTGAGGGTTGAACAAAGGTTACCCAGAACTAAGCAGATGGAAAATGGAATGCAGAAAAGGAGCTGGCTCCCCGCTAGGAATTCCCATTGGTTAGAATGTTCCTTAGCTTAGCATCTCTCTGTATGGTCTCCAGAGTTAATGTACCATATTTTCCATGGTTTGATGAAGACTCCAGAGCCCTTAAGATATGAATTGCTATAATTCCTAAATCAAACAGCATTCAATTCTGTTCCAGACCACTGCAGGGTAATAAGACCGGTATTTCTTATTTTAATTAGTCATTTTATACTTCTAACAACTTCTTTGACAATCTTGGATTACTTGTTTGTTTATATGTGAGAAAAGCCATGTTTGGCTAAAAATATGAATGCCACATTTGAATGTCCATTTACATTTTAGTAGTTATAGAAATAAACTTTCCAGGCCTTTAGATGATAGCTTTTTATAGACACTGAATACAATCACCTAATCTATTTTAATATTATCCCTTTCAGCTGTCTCATGACTATCTCTCCTAACACAGCAGAGACATCAAGTTGATAATATGAATTCAAGACAAAACGCCTGAACACTCATCAGAAACTGTCTTTTAGTTTGCAGAGAAATTTGCTTCTGACATTTAAAATTTTCAAGACAAAAAAGTCATGCGGCTACATAAAAGTATTGTGTGTTCTTACCAGATTTTATGCTCCCTAAGTGTGAAGGCTATCTCATATTCCTGTATCCTGAATCCTGTATCCTGCTCAGTATATATTTATTGAGGGAAGGAAGGAAGGGAGAAAGGAAGGAAGGAATAGAGTTCACACCATTCTTCTCAAAGCTTATTTTTTCTCAAAGTGTATATGCCAAATAGTGAGAGCATCCCTCAAGCACACAAAACAGCTTTATCTGTCCGCCAATAGCTGCAGGGCATTTGTTCCAGGACTGGCGGCAGATACCAAACTCCACCTCATTCACGGAACACAGTCCACCGGCAGTATTCGCGAGTTCTGCATCTGCGGATTCAACGAACTGCGGGTGGATTGTAAACATTATACAAGATCCCGGGTTGTTGAATCCCCGAATGAAGAACCCGCGGATACGGTGGGCCAACTAATTTAATACGAAAATTTTTATAAACATATATGTTGTGTAGATAGATAGATAGATAGATAGATAGATAGATAGATAGATAGATAGATGGATGGATGGATAGGATGGGGCCCCAGGGAGCTGGGGTTTGCCCAGAGCAGCCAGGGTGAGCAAGGTACGAGCCAGGGGGGCTCAAAACCTCCGTCCAAGGGGGAGCGTCTGGGGCTGCCAGGCTGAGTGAGGTGGGGCTGAGGGCGAGCAACCGCTGCATCTGGCAGCTTGACAAGAACGCGGGGAACAGGAGCCCCCGCGAGGGCAGAGGACCCCGCAGGAGGAAGTGAGGCAGCACAGCAAGCGGCCCGTGCAGTCGCGCCGGGAATTAATGCCCCGTGGTCACCGTCTTGAAATTATTAACTTCATTTTTGAATTTGGTTTGGTAAGTGGTATCTGCTGGGTCACACAGACAGTCGAGCAGCCAGCATCACTAGAGGCTTGGTGCCCGGCTCCGTGCAGTCCGGCCTCCTCCAGCCTCCCCTGGGGTGGGGGCCGGGGTCTGGAGTCAAGGTCCGGACCTCCACGACACACCACCCACCGCACCCCTCCCCCACCCGCCCTTCGCCCCACGGCTGCCAGCCTCCATCCCACCGGAGGGACCTGGGCGAGGGCGTGTGGCTGGGGCGTCAGTCACATGCCCTGCGGCTTCTCCGGACAGGGCTGGTGACGGCCGTCAACCCCAGGGAGCATTCGGTGTGGGGGCCTCAGTGGCCGCATCTCGCCCACCTGCATCCGGGCCGCGAAGCGCATGCCAGCCTCCGGGCTGCGACCCCGCGGGTCTCTTCCCCCAGCGCTGAGGACAGGGGCTTCCCCACCCCCTGGCTTTCACTTTACGCTGGATCCTGCCGTCGTAGGCAGCCAGCCCGCGTGAACGCAAGACCTTTATGAAGTTTAACCTAGAAGGAGCAGAGAAGTGGGACCGAAACTGGCGCGAGGTGTAAGGTCGGAGTTGGCCCTTTTTTAGGGTGAGGCAGGTAGTGTGTCTGTATGGCTATGGAAGTGATAGGCTGGGGGGGGGCGGTGAGGGCCACTGCAGCTGTGGACGGAGCCCCTTAGAAACAGGGCCGTCTGCAGCTGGCGCCTGGGGGAGCTTGGCTGTCAAAACGGGAGGAAAAAGGAAGGAGACACAAACGCAGGCAGGTGTGTCAGGGTGATGGACGAGGCTGCAGGTAGTCCGCTGGCTTCCAGAGAGCCATGGATGAGACCATCAGTTAGTGTGAAGGGGGCGGGGAACGGGGCGCAAGGAGGTGGGCTGGGGTCCAGAGGAAGGACGGCGTCCTCCTCTTCTCCCCACGGTTCGCAGGGGTTGGGATGTTGCTCTGTGGATGTGAGTTCTGTTCGTCCCTCTGTGGATGTATGTTCTGTCTCCGGCCCCGTGAGGATGTTAGCCGAGGAGCCACACTGCCTTTCCAGAGTCCCGCCCTCGGCCCCCCAGGCGCCCAGCCGGGCTCAACTGGAACTCAGTAAATAGCTGTTGGGAACAGGAGTGAAGGCTCAGGTCTGACGTCCAGTGTGATCGCTGCTCGGGGACCTGCGTCTCCCGGAAAGACCACGCACGTGGCCAGGCAATCAGGGCACAGCTTGCGCTCTGGGTACAGATGTGTGTGTGTTACACAAGACCCCGCCGTGGTAGACCCCACGTGCCTTTCACTTGATGCTCTTCCTTTCTCGCCCCTCCCTCTGGAGCTGGGAGCAATCCCTGTGGGCCGCTCCCTCCCTCGGGTGCAGAAGCCTTGTGTCTTCTCCTGGGGAGGCCGAGCCCCTGCGACAGGCGGGAGTTGCTTTCCCTCCAGTGGTTCCTGGGCAACACATCAAAGGCTGGGCCAGAGAGGAAGGGAACTGCCAGGACCCAGTTCAGGCCCTTTCCCAATCCGCACCTGCCCGCAGTGGGGGAGAGATATAGTGAGGAAGGTCCGGGCATGGGCACAGCGCACAGGGAGCCAGCAGGGCCCGGCGTGTGGAAGCAGGTGTGTGGAAGCATCGCCACTGCGGGAACTGAAAACCGCGCCTCCGCCGGGCTGAACGCGAAGGTTCTGCTCTGGAATAGGTATTTCTAGATACAGCATACAACGTTTCCGGGGTCCCAGTGAGAGTCTGTATGATGACATGCAGATCAGATTAACCAGCTTAGGAATGACACCCAACGTGGGGACACCTGGACACCAGGATCATCCTCTCCATTTTACCCGTAAAGAAACTGAGGCATAATGTGTGAAATGACAGAGATCCTGACATTGGAGAAAATTCTCCAAGTTCACAAAACATGTTCACAATTGTTAACTTTATCTGATTTCAGTAACAACCACAGAAGGTGACCTGGACGGACCTGACTTGTCATTGTACAGAGCTCAGGAGGCCCACTTGTGCTCAGCGGGTGGGTTTAGGCTCAGAGCACATGTGGCCGGGTTTGTCCTTTAGTGCCCCTGTCCCCTCCCGGCTCCTGCACGACCGGATGCAGCCCAGGAGTCACAGCCTAGTCACCGCTTCAGGCCCCTGGGGAAATTCGCTGTCAGGTTCCCAGGGACTAGGAATCCCATGACCTTTCTCTCGGGAAAGAGGGTCTGCTATCCCCACCCAGCCAAACAGTCAGGTGAAAAGAAGGACGCTGGCTTCAGACAGGAAAGAAGCCCCACCTAGGTTCGTAACACCTGAATCTCAGAGGGAAATGGTCGAGATCCAAATCCCTTTTGTTCCATATAAATCTCCCACATGGACTCGGTAGGTAGATGCAAACAGCCATACGGCCAGGGGAGACTGACCAACCCACTGGGGCTGCTTCCAAGACAGAGATGTCAACAGAGGCTTGGGGCAGGGAGCAGGGGATGCCCATAGCACCCCACGGAACCTCATCATGGCCTTCATGGGACCCAGACACTTTGCTTTCATGGGACCTTTCCTCCATGAAAATAAGATTAAAAACTGTTTGTTTCCAACCATGTTAATATAAAAATAAATATGTTAATATTATATATTAAAACACTTGACTTGACTCGAAAGTTTATTTTTTCTTCTGAAGTCGAAACCATTTCTGTGAGCCCCTGAAGACCTCATGGGCCATAGGCTCTGCTCCCTTCCCCGACTTCCCATCACCGCTTGCCTGGTGCGGTAACAGGGCCTCGCCTCCACAAGCCACCTGCTCTAACCCCGTTCCCTGCTGCGCTCTGCTGTTGCCTTTTAGTCCTCAAGACCGATAACTGATCACACTCGTGCCATATATAAGCTCAAAGAAGAAAAACTTCTATTTCTTCTCTATGATGTCAGAGAATTCTCAGACCTCTGGCTATGATTTGAATCTCCCTGCTTTTGTCAAAGGTCCAAAGGCTGAGTTGTCACCAAATATGTTAGTACCACAAAATATCTTTAAGTCAGCTGAGCTCACCCTTCCAGCTGTTACAATAAATGGACAAACTAGAGGAAAACCAAAACCCCAAGCGGTGAGGGATGATTGATTTCTATTTCTCTTCCCTCCTCCCTTTGGCAGCAAACTATTTCACTACCTCCCCAGTGTTTTTGGCCCTTTTGCCAACATGGAGAAATTGAGCTGGGTTTTCATGCCTTGGAATCCACTATGTACTCAACCCCCAAGCCTTCTGAGCTTCAGTCATAATTAGTTGTAATGTGTTTATTGGACCAGGAGAATTTAAAACATGCAAGACATGAGTCAGGAAAGGATGGTATCAAAATCCTTATTTATTCTGGGTTTTCATTTAATCTCATTTGGTTTCCACACTCATCATTGTTTTTCTTGAATATTAACAAGGCAGGGAGGGATGGCAAAATTCCCCACAGAATTGATCAATTCGAGCCTGTACCCAAATGAGTCAGACTTAAATGTGGAGGAGTTGATGTTCCTTTAAATTCACATCCTAGATACGGGCTGAGCCCTAGAAGGCCATGTTTTGTTTGCCTTTCATTTGGCTAATAACCCAGCAAATATTTGCTCTCATGACCAAAAGTTGTCTTGAAATTTATGTAAGCACATTGAGTGCCAAAAAGCATGGGCATACTCTGAGAAGCCATGATGTCAGAGGCAAGTGTGACATCAGGAAGCTGGCTTCACTCTCTGCAGCCCTTAAGCAGCCTGGAATGAACTCTGAGCACAGTGGTTCTCCATCTACACTTGTTTCAATGACCCCTTGTAAATTCTTCCCTTCTCCATAGCTCATAAATTCTACGAACTCTTTATTCTGAAAACCAAGCCTGCATTGGCTTCAGAGAGCAGCAAAATAGGCAACTAATTCCGCAGTGTGATCTGTGAACCTCCAAGAAAGTATACTTTCCCCAAAGAGATACCAGCCCACACTCACCCCTCAGACTTGCCATCAGATCAAGATTTCATCATTTAGAATATCACTCAGTCTTAAAAAAGAATTCAATTTCGACACATGCTGCAACACAAATGAACCTTGAAGACATTCTACTCCGTGAAATAAGCCAGTCAGAAAAAGACAAACGCTGTAGAATTCTACTTAAAGGGGGTCCCTAGAGGGGTCAGATCCGTAGAGATAGAAAGTTTAAGGGTGGTTATCAGGAAATGGGGCAGGGGGACTGGGGAGTGAGTGTTTAATGGGGACAGAGCTTCAGTCTGGGGAGATGCAAACATTCTGGAGGTGGATGGTGACGATGATTGCACAACAATGTGACTATACTTAATTCTATTGAATGGTACACTTAAAAATGGTTAAGATGGTCAACTTTATGTTGTGTATATTTTACTGCAGTGAAAAAAAAAAAAAGAAAGATTCCAGCATTGATGGAATCCAGAGCTCACATCAGGCCTCAGTTTGTGCCTGAATCCAGTTAATAAAAGCAAGCAGAGCGAGGTTGTCAAACACTGTCAGGGTGACATTAAATTTCTTTCTTCATACCCTAACAATAGCCAACAGTCATTTACAATTAACTAATTAAATAGCTAACACGTAACACTGAAAACTATTAAAACAAGAATGAGCAACAAGGAACGAATAGAAGACTGTGCTGAGAAGTAAAGCCTCGGCTTCTCATCCTGAATGTAAATGGCGGCAGGTCTTTCCGGAAGCTCAATCTTACTCAAATATTCGGGAAGAAACTCTAGGTTATTTCATTGGCAAAGTCACACTTCTAGATTAGAAAGTGTACTGACATGATTCAAGCCAGAAAAAGTTACACAGATTTCATATTTTGTAAATATTCATTGCATAAATTATACTGTGAAAAATTTCAAACATAAGCAAAAGTAGAGAGACTTTTAATATCATAATTCCCTGCATCTCCTCACCAGATTCAACTATTATCAAGACGTTTTTATCATTTATTCCTTTCTCTCTCTCTTCCTCCTTTCCTGACTCCTTTTCTTCTTTTTTTTAATTGGTAGAGAATTTCAAAATAAATTTCAACCCTCATGTCATTTCACTTCTACATAGTTAGCATATATTTCATTTCAAACAAGAAAACCAGGCATATCTTACGTAACTACCATGCCATTATCACAGCCTCAAAAATTAAAAGTCATTTCTTGGTGTCATGGAACAACCCGTATTCCGATTTCCCTGAGAGTCTCAGTGTGTCTTTTACCACGTGGCCTGTGGGAATCGGGCTTCCCAGAAGATCGGTACACAGCGTGGCTGAGAATCCTTCCAGTCTCTTTTAATCTAGAGCTGCCCCCCCTCTTTCTCTGTGGTTGGCTCTATGAAGATCAGTCAGGTCTGTGTGCTGTAGAAACCTCTGTCCCCGAATTCATCTCTTTGCTTCTTCTCTGCATCTTTGAACTCGCGATTCCAGGGCTGTATTTTCCCTAAGTTGGAATTTCGCTGCAAAGAATCCATCAGGTTCAACCCCGAATCTTTTGCGTTTTTCATTTTTCACGAGAACATTTTACGGATTGTTTACTCCTGGTTGCCTCACACCTGGCTGTCCCCCACTCAGTGATGCCCAGATGGCGACAGTCTGCTCTTTCCAGAGTAAAAATCTCTGCCCAACTTTCATGTATTGATTTCCTCCTTGATAATCTGTGCCTGAGTTGGATACTTCATGATAGACCACAAAACAGTGACTTTCTAATTGTGTTATTGCTACTACATAACAAACTACCCCAAACGTAATGGCTTAACAGCCATAACCATTTTATTTGCTCACACTTCAGGAGCTGACAGCTTGGGCGAGCTCAGTCTGCTGGTTTTTCCTGATCATCCGTGTGGCATTAGGTGGGATCATTCATCCTACTGGGTTCAGCTGGGCTGGGCTGGGGAGTTCACCACAGTGGCAGGTCCCAGCTCTCATCCACGTGGTCTCTCCTTCCACGTGCTTGGCTCAGTCTTCCTTATAGCACCCTGGTCTCTGGGGAGTCTTATGAGACAACTGGTTTTAGAGAGGGAGGGTTCCAAGTGACAGACAGGAGCTGCAGGTCTCTAAAGGGGCAGCCCTAGGAGACACATAGCATGACTGCCACCCCATCCATTGGTCAGAACCAGTCACAAGGCCAGCCTAGATCAAAAGGATTGGAAAGAGATTCTCCCACAAGGCCACACTGCAGAAGAGGCTGGGAGATGTCATCAGGGCCACCCTTGGAAGCACAATCAATTACAGTTTTGTGTGGGTGGATTAAGTGGTGACAACCTAATCTTTCCCCCATAAAGCTCCCATCACACTTTGATCTAACAGTTTCCTCCATGGATGACCTGGGCTTGAGTCACATCATTCATTATACGCTGTAAAATGGCGACCTTCTAATTCAGCCAAAATTTCCGCTCTTTTTGTAAAGAATTTTCCTTCATCAACGAAAGCTACTACTTTTGTACATAAAAAGTGGATACATGCCCGATTCTTTTTCTTTAGCTGTCAGTGCTCAGACAGAGGGCTTGGCGTCCGGCTTACCTGTAATGTTTTGTTTTGTCTGCACCTGTGTGCTTTCTTTTGTTTTGTTTTCACCCCCCCACCTTTAGTATCACTGACAGTTTATGTATTTTCATATTTCCTGCATTTAGATTAATTAGTCATCATTTTTGATGCTCCAATTGCTCTATCTTGGGTCAGTGGTGCCCTTCACATTGTCCAGTGTGTCGTTTTGACATGAGTCCACTAGTCTTTGAAAGCTTCCTTCCTTTCTGACACACCAAAATGTCCTGGTTCATTGGTGTATTTTCTGTCCCAGAACTGGTTCCTTTCAATGGGAAATCGCACTTAGAGACCACTATTTAGAGATGCCTCTGCTTCTGGGCAGGGTTAGTCTTTTTCTTTTCTTTTTTCTAATTGCATATATTTGACCTATAACATTGTATAACTTTAAGATGCACACCATGTTACTTTGATATTTACATTTATATATTGTAACGTGATTGCCATTGTATCAGTATTTATCACATAACATAATCATAGTACAATACTGTTGTCTCTAGTTATTCTACTGTACATTAGATCACTATGGCTTATTAACTACTCAGGCAGGTTTGTACCTTTAAACATCATCACTTTCATCTCCCCACCGCCCTGCTTGTAATTTTCTGAAACATCAGCTAATACTGAAATTTTCAATTCACACTGCAAGGATTTTGCTTGTCTTCTTTGATTTTATACTTGCATTTCTTTTCCATTACTCCGAATTACGCTGCAAAGCTCTGCACCTCATCCTTTTGTCTTGTTGAGCGTCTGGCAAAACGAACCTGGTTCGGTAACACCTCTGCCTTAGATGCAATGGAAACTTCTATTCTCAGGGAGCCCTCCAGCTGGGGGGCTGCTTCCTACTAGGAGCTACTCCTCTCAAATGGGAGAGTCGGCTGTGGTTTCCAAGAGGAGAAATATCTTCATGTCCCCTAGTCTTTTCCCTGCCGGGGTCTGAGTGAGAACCATGCTCTTTCTGTAACAGGGAAAAGCCACATCCTGACTCCATGTTGGCTCTGTTTCTTTTACTTTAACCTTTGCTTTCTGCTGCTTTTGTTCACTAAAAGGACACTGTCTGTACACAATGGCCTGCCTCGGGGAACCCTGCCCCTCTGCCTGAAGGTTAAACCAAAGTGCCTTTGCTCAGGGAAGCATCCGGACCCTGTCCACCTGCGAATGGCATGGCTGCAAGAAAGAAGAAATGAACACATGCCCTCCCCGAGGCTGGCCATTCCAGGGGGTATTTGCAAAACTTATGGCCTTTTTACTTTACTTCCTCATCTCCTCCCCCTCTCCATGCTATAAAAGAAACAGATCCAATGTGTAGTCAAGATTTGGGTCTTCCCTGTTACATTCTGACATCATGCAGGCTCACCGGAGTGTTTATGTTTATGCTATCAGGGCTCAGAAAAGTGGCTCACGGGGACTTTGTTATTTTATATTCCCAGGCGCACAGTTCAGTTCCGTACGATAAATTCTTGGTGACCAGTGACTAGCGGGAAAAGAGCGCTAAGACAATGGACAGAAGGTGGGTTGTCCTTTCTGTTTCACAGAAAAATAGGATGTCGTAGTCATGTGACCTGGAGCCCAGGGAGACTGAGAGGAACATCAAGGCATCACTCTAAGGTCAGAGAAGGGAACAGCGTGGATACGACTGTCAGTCTTTTCCGTTCCCAGCCCGATACACGATCCCACAACTTAAAAATAATAATGAAATCACAAGACACAGTTTCACACTATGTTTTAAAATTCACGAAGCACTTTCACATTTTTGCTCACACCAACCAGAGAAGTGTGAGGGAAGGCGTGTGTAAAGGACACACAGGAAAGACCAAAAACCGAGGCTAAGAGAGTATAACTTGCTTAGGAGCACAGAGCCACCTGGAATCCAGACCCAGGCTGCCCACGGGCAGCCACGCCTGCAGACACACGGGCCTGCGCTTAGAAGGGCCCACGCTTGGTTCAGTGCTCTGCTGTTTCCCTTTTGAGATACTTCACTTTTGAAAACAAGGCGCTACATTTCATTTTGAACCAACGCCAACCGCAGAACCAGACCATCCACACTATATGTTTTCTCTCCTAAGAATTAAAGTAGCAAATCAAGACGTTTGGAAGCAAAATTTCTTGAACATCTTTTGTTTCCAATGGAATGGATAATCTAGGTTCTATGTAAAGACAATGGGGACTTCCCTGGTGGCACAGTGGTTTAGAATCTGCCTGCCAATGCAGGGGCACGGGTTCAAGCCCTGGACCGGAAAGATCCCACATGCCAGGGAGCGACTAAGCCCGTGCGCCACAACTACTGAGCCCGTGCACCACAGCTACTGAGCCTGTGCACCGCATCTACTGAAGCCCACGCGACTAGAGCCCGTGCTCCACAACAAAGAGAAGCCACCGCAATGAGAAGCCTGTGCACCACAACGAAGAGTAGCTCCCGCTCGCCACAACTAGAGAAAGCCCGTGCGCAGCAACGAAGACCCAACGCAGCCAAAAATAAATAAAAATAAAGACAATGGCCAGATTTACTGAAAACCATGACACCTGCGCCAGGGAGCTCTGGCTGCTTCACCAGATTTAGCCCCCAGCACTGGGCCATGTGCAGATGGGTACCTGGTGACCCCCTCTGATAACATTCTTTAGTGCCTAAAACATGTAGGAAATAGCTGCTTTGTCATTTGAATCAGGCCAAATACCTTTAAAAACAAATAAAGCTAATACAGGGTTTGTTTAAAAGCACAAAAAAAAAGAAAAGAAAAAAGGAAGATGTTTATTTTCCTGGAATTTTATTAAACTGAATATTAATTAATATGTAGACCATGATATAGAGCTCTAAAACCTTTTTTTTTTTTTTGTAGAGAGATATATATGAAAGCCATGTTTGTGTTAATAAGATTTAATCAGCCACCCCCCAGTGAGCTGGACGCATCCTTGCCACTTTCAAAGCTGCCTGATATGACAGGGAGACCTATAGAAGTCTGACTGGGGTGTCATCCTAGGACCATGAAAGGCTTCCTCTTAATGCATTTTTAATTTTTCTCCAAAAATGTATACAGGTTGCTATCTAACATTTGAAAATTCACAGAGTAATTAATTTAAAGATAGCAAGAAAAAAAGAGAAAATGAGCAGTGCCAGCTAAAGATTTTAAAAACCCCAGTCGATGCATATTTGCTTATTCCAAAAGCATTTTATATGTTCTGGGCCCTTAATAAGAACTGGGATTCAGAAAGAAATAATATAAATATAAAATATTTTCTAGTAAATATAATTGCGTGGATCCTAATGACTTACAGAATATATAAAGGGTCCATTTTTTTTTCATTGCTATCCTGGGCAATATGCTAAAACGGTGTATAAATTTTAAAAGAGAGAGAAAGGCTTCCTAACAGCCATTAGTTGAAACAGTGTGATGACCAATTCGACCAGTTTCTTAAGTCGATTAGAGAAGATCTTTAAGATATCCAATTTGAGTTATTATTCACTTGGGAATTAACAGAGAATGGATCTTGATATAAATTCCTCTAAGTTTTATTATATTGACATTTTGGTGGATAGATAATATATAGAACCCCTGGGTATATTACTATCAAGGATGCTATTGAGTCTATCAGCAGCATTCGCTCACAGCTTTCCCTCGTAACTATTTACGCAACTCTCCATGATTTGTAATTCAACAGTTATCTTCTCTGTGGCTCCTGTGATTTTCTTTCTGTGGAGTACCCAGGCTGTATCCCGAAACAAGGCTTGATTTTTACATCCAAAGATTTGGGGTTTCATTTTAGGAAAATAGAGAGGCGATCAAAAAAGTTTTAGAATTAGAAGTCATTGTTAAGGATGAGAAGGAAACATTAGCCTTTTATTTTATGAGTTTCAAGAGATGGATCAGAGATAAGCAGTGGCAAAGTGGGAGAACGCAGATAAAATCAGAGGCGTTTCCATGAGGGTAGCATGAGAGGAAATTAGCAGGAGCCTGATGCTTGAACAAAGTTGCCTCTACTTTTCCTTGACTTCTAGGCTGCTGGCTCCTCTGGGAGCTGCTGCTGAGTGCTTTGCAGGCAAGGACACGGGGCTGGGGGCCGGGAGCAAGGTTGGGGGAGAGGGTTGGCTTTCTTTGCTTAGTCGAAGGATGGCAACATCAAGGTGATGACACAAAACATGCTCATTTACTTTTCTCCATCTACGGAGAGGAAAAAAACGAACAGAAATGGACGTGGATGGATATTGAAACACCCAGAGTCGGGGTGCAGCAGAATTAGAGAGGAGTGTTCACCGCTCAAAGTGCATGCCTAAGAAGCTTCAGGAAGTTCTAGGGCATCGGACATGAACGCACTGATTAGGTCTGCACGACTGAGGATAACTGAAACGCCAGGACTGTAACTCATAATTTTGCAGGAACTTAGTCTCCACGATAACAGGTTCACAGAAGCCTGTCAGTGTATTCAATGCAAAGGTAACTCGCAAGTCTGCACCACTGAGCAGTCGGCCACACTCACACAATGGCCTTGTTCTCCTGCAGCTTGAAATGGCCCAACAGCGTGATACCTCCCAGCTACCTTGGACCAGCACCTGTTCGCCTATCAGAATCCACCAGGACCAGGGCTCTCAGATGCCTGCCCTTTGTCTAGCGTGACTCAGTGGAGAGACTTCCTGGCAAAGTCGCATCAGGGAAGTTATTTCCCTTCCCTCCACAGTCTTACTAGAACAGAAAGGCAAAACTCCCTTAATATTCGCTTTCTTAATCTGGGGACTGCACGGAGCCTCTTGCCTTGTAATACAACAGTCTGTCTCATTCATAACGTCTTGTCCTGGGAAATGCCTCATTCATTCCCGCCGAAGCCCCGCAGCTGGGCGAGCAAGGGCATTAAAAACCTTGGGAGATGGGGGACAAGAGCGCAGTCTTGGCAGCCGCCCCCGGGCTGCGTTAGCAACGTGTGCCAACGCCAGGGAGAGGTTAAACGCTGCGGTTGTTTACTGGTCTCTCTGGAGCAAAAGCATCTCTTCGCCTAGAATAGAGATGCCAAATCCTTGCGACCCGCGCTAGGAAATGATGAGCTTTGCCGAGGGTGGGCACAAAGCCGTGTACTGCGAGACAGCAAGGCATGCTGCCTGAAAGCATTTGCTGTTTAGAGAGAAGACGGGGATTGTGGGATTCGGTTGTCGGTCAAGGGTGAGCCGGCTGCCTCTCCCACTGGGCGTTACCCGGGGTGCCCACCGCGCGCTCCCAGGCAGGCTGGCCTCCCCCTCTGCCACCCAAGGCACACGCCTCCGTTTTAGAATCTCATCACAGGCAACTTCCATCTTTCTGACGTTGCCCACATTAGTAATTGCAAAATAATAAACATGACAAAATTCAGATTAATAGGGCCTCCGGCATCCGTCCTCGGGCGCAGAGAGCCCTCCGGAATCCGAAGCCTAATAGGTCCATGTGCATTTCTCCTGCGGCAGCATAATGTGACTGATTTACAAGAGTTTAACTCAAGTGTTAATCTGACAGTGACGGAGAGCTCCTCGCCGGAGCATCACTTACACAATCATATTAGTTCCCTCCTCTCTTAAAGTGGTGCGGTCGATAATTGGGATGCTTTTATGTTCTGCGGTTCTGACAAGCCTCTCTCACAGTCGCATATGGGCGGTCTGGCTCTCCGCTCAGCCCAACAGCGGCCAATCATTTCAACTGAGAAAGGATGGTTCTCCTTGCATTGTGGAACAAGGGCAGTTCAAGGAAAGTGAGCCTGTGCGTGGCTACCTGCTGGTGTGGAGTAAAATAAGATGGACGTGATACCGGGTTGGGAGGACAATTAAATCTATTTGGCACCAGTGTGTGGCTGGACAGATGACTTTCCACATGGTAGAGCTTTATGATCTTTAAGGTAGACTGAACTAATAGATTGGTGTGGAACGCGTTGAAGTTACCAAGGATGAGAAAGCAGACAGGAGTACATTTGAACTGCAGGTTTCTCATATGGTCCGCGTCCTGCTGAGTTTTTATAGCTCCTGGCTTTCAAAAAGCCTGTTTCAAAGAGGTTTGCGCTAGACTGGGCATGCAGTTTTGCTCTGCAGATATTGTCGCTACCGATTTAGTGGAATGCAATTAGGAAGCCTAAATTAAGTGGTAATGGAGAACCAGCTCTTGAAACTGGGGTTTCCACGGCAACCACTGCTTACAATACAGCCTTCAGTTAGTTTTCCCACTTTATCTGCAAAATGCACAATTGAGCTTTAAGACAGCTCAGCGCTGGAAAACGCACTGTAAACAACTGTTTGCAATGAGAGTTTTACACTGTCTTTAAATACAACAAACTATCACATAACATTGGTTTGTCCATACTAATAAAGCAAAATCTGAGTTGCCAGTTGGTGAGTAATTTTTTTTAAGGTATTGTTCTTTTTTCCCATTCGAGGGTTTGTTTTTAAGGGAAGATGTCACGCGTCACCAGGTCTCTTAACGGTGGGCATTCTCGCTCCCCTGACAATCTGCGGATCCCACCAGACCCTCGCTAAAATGCATTTTTCATTCCAGCAAACAGAGTTGTCTTAAATAAACGCACAATGTGCTCCTTCCCAAGATTCTCTTCATACTTTGGTCACACTTCACAGATCTTTTACATATTTCCTCTTTGTAACATACTGTAGCCTCCCAAAACTTCCATGTTTACCAAGTTGTGTTTGGATTATTATTCTTTTGAACCTTTTAAAGCTCCCATTCCACCTCTCTGTCCATTCAAGGGTTAACCAACCTGGAACTTCTCGTGCCAACATATGGAGACAGGACAGAGTTCAAAGACAGTATCAAAGTGGGTGTATTTTTAAACACATGGGTGTTTAAAATAACCAGGGAGACTTTGTACTTCTGTAAAATTCCTTTTCTTTCATGGTAGAGAATCCATATTCTATTATCTCAGGGATGTCACATTCGTTCAGGTGCCTTAGCAATACACCTACACACACGTAGACAGCTATATGGACGCGTGAAGGTTTTTAGTAGAAAGTCAAATTGGGTAATGCGAGGATGAGGAGATTATGGAATCAAATCTAGCATCTCCTAGCTGGAACCCTCTGTTTAATTGCCAGTCATAATGGGATGAGCAATGGGACAAGCCTGGACAGATCCAGGCAGCTAGTGGAATCTCATGACTCCTGCGTAGCGCAGAAGGTCTTGTTTCCCAGTAGTTTATGCTCTCTTCAGGTTGTCGTGTTATATGTGTGCTATTTTCCCCGTGAGAACATGCAGAGAGGGGCCGGAACCATGTGTGTGTCATTAGAGTGCCTCCCATTTACGTGGCTTTTGGTGTCAGTGGTCACATCTGACTCTCTGTCTGATGTGCTCACAGCAACTCTGCTTCGCCAGGCAGGGAGCATGATCTTCCCAGCCAGCCTGGGCCTTCCCTGGTGCAGCCTGGCTCTTTGAATTCTGATTTATTGCAAAGTCTTCGGTGTTGACCTAAAGCAGATTTAGATGGTGCCGGTGCTTTATAGAAATCTCCGTTTTGCTCACTAGTCAGTGCTACTGTCAAAGTGGCTTCTACGATTTCCCCATTTTTAGAATGTAAATGTTGAAGAAAACCAAAGAATCACCCAAAAAAAAATTGGCTGAGATTTTAACAAGGCTTGTGATATTTTGCAAAGGGTCTTTGTTGCATGTCTTGACATTGCTGTAAATTCAACCAAAGCTTTATTGTAGCTCTTTGTTATGAAAATATGTCTGTCAGCTTAAATCTTTAAGAATCAAAACTTGGAGAAATTGTATGCATCCTTTTGTTCAGTAATTGATAAACTTGAGAGATATTATCCAATCACATCCCAGCTACCAATGAGACACTGTTGGCCTTTCAATCATGCCTTAAACTAAAAATGTTAATTCCATGAGTTCTAAATTTAAAC
Source organism: Leucopleurus acutus (assembly GCF_964270905.1). Lineage (NCBI taxonomy): Eukaryota > Metazoa > Chordata > Mammalia > Artiodactyla > Delphinidae > Leucopleurus > Leucopleurus acutus. The sequence goes on from NC_139154.1 coordinate 23,792,474, forward strand.
CTTCCATGGGAAAAACCCTGGAGTAGTAATGTAGTCAGAACTCTCGGTCGGCATCTTTCGCCATGGCTGGTATTTTCTCCAAAATGCGGGACACGTGGAATTATCATACTCTGGCAATAATGTGCGTGCTCATGTGTATGCCCTCAATTCTGTTTGACAAATCTCTGGGGCAAAGGAGAGGTTCCAGTGTAAGGAAATAGCTTAGCATATTCCAAAACTACATTTTTTAAAAGCTGCATTTTTAGACTAAATATATCTTCACTGATTTGCCCTTTCCAGGGAGCAGATTTTAATTCAGGACACTGCTAGTACAGAGGTTACATCACAGAAAAGGCCACATGGGATCAGAAGATGGTCCCAGAGTATTTTGCTACAGAGCTCTCCTCCTAACTGTACAAAGAACCCCACACATCCTGGGATGAGAGTGCCAGGGACCACCAGGGACCACGGGAGACCTACCTACATGTGACTGCCTGTGAGCACACGTCCCTTCTTCCCTGGGAAGAATGGTAACCACTACCACTCAGCTCCCACCCAGCTTCCAGCCTCAGTACACCATGCCCTGAAAAGAAATGCATCACCACCGAATTCTTATAAAGTTGCAATTATCCCCTTAATTCTTTTAATTTCCTTCTTCTTCTACTTAAACTTTAATTTCAGGTATCTCCTATATAACACAGAAGTCACGTTCCGGATAGAATGAAAAGAAAATTAACTTGAGGTATAGGATGGAAGGTTTTTGCTTTATGTTGCATCTTAATAGGTCAAAGTCAACCTGAATAATGGAAATATTATTAATCCATCTCCACTTTCCTACTTTAAGTCACAACTTACATTTTGGTTCCAATTGGTGTTATTTTAATAACAGTAATGAATATTCCATGTTTCATTATGAGGGCAGCATGTATGAAAGTGTGCTGGGGAAGTTCTATCGGATCTTTGCGGTTCATTTCAGTTCTGAGGATTAACTGCGTGTTTCATCTTTTAATGAATATATAAGTGTTGAATTCCTTTCCCAAGGAAACTCTGGCTAAGTTATTGCGTCAAATTATTGTCTTTCATTCTGTCTCCAGTGCGGGGGAGGAGGGAGCTGAGGGTGAATATGTGAACTTTTTCTTAAGCTATGTTCGTTTTAAACATGTAAGAAGCCCAAAGGTTAAAGTGGATAAAAATGCTTGGGCTTGAGAAATTGAAATAAGTATGGTCAGGCAAAGAAGATGATCGCTGTTTTGATTACACGGAAATGCCTTTGTACTCCTTTCCTTTCAGGTGAAATAAACATCTGTGCAATAAGCATAATAAATATGTTTCTAAGCCTGGTGTATTGTAATTGTAATTAGCTCTGCCTCTTTAGGAGGTGGCACACATCAGATTACGTCTAATTACTCCCAAGCAGTTTGCTGGTTTCCTATTTTTGTGAAAAGTCTCACAATACATCTTTACAACCATAAAGACACTCATTTGCTTATACTGAGGGCTTTATGGGCAACTTGCCTTCTTTGTATCCGAGGGGGAAAATGAAAGGTGAGTATCATTACAGACTTCCCTTTACACCCAGCAGTCTATGCATACTGAGGAGTCAATGCCCAATAGACTGGCTGATAATCAGTAATAAATTCTTGTGTTTATGGACTTTTTCTTGACGAAGTACCTAGTAATGCCATAGAAATTGATTATTTGTGATGTTCTTATCACTGCTTAAAATATCTAATTACTTTTAGTCCACAGATATGGATTTGATTCTCTGAATGCCGGGTAACTAATAAAGAAAGCCCCTTAACTAGACAGACTGTCCCAGGGCACGAGATGATGTTGATAACAAGCCTGACCTGAACAAATTGTGTCAGATTTGATTTCGATGAAATTTAAGATCTCAGAAATTGACGCAACTGAGTTTTCTGTGCTTCCAAAGTTTCTTATAATAAAATCTTTACACCCTATAGAAAGTGTTCAGAGCATATAGCTTTACTTAAAGCACATGGACATTTCTAAATATATTTTACATAGATAGAACATATCCTGTAATGTTTATTTTGACTAGCACACGGTGACATGTGACTTGGAATTCTATGGATGTTCTTAAATGCTTAATATAGAGGTTAACATAATTAAAAATTAAATTAAAAAGAAAAACAGAATGGCAGGTGCAAAGGACTAATCTTCCAGAAAAAACATGATCTTAGAACAATAATCTAATAGTAGCTACACTTAATTATCTAATTGAACCATTCTAGATATTACTTGGTGTCCTAATTACATAGAAATATATCAATTCATAACTAAATATTGTTTCAATACCTTTAGACAAGCTTTGTTGTTAGAGCAGCATATGCCAAAACAATTGGGTGCCCCAATAGTCTAAGTTGATGGCTTTGACTTATAACGTTCTAACAATTTGAGGTTGAGTCGAACCAGTTGTGTTTCTGTCCTAATTGGCAGTAGCTCTGTGGATCGCTGAACCTGAGCATGTCCACCTTTGATAAGTTCAGGGGAAATTTCCATTTTGCTAGACCACTGTACCAAGAAGACAAAACTATGATCAATCGAGAATGAATCATTTTAAGAGCCAAATATGATTTTGGGACAGTCCCATGGGAATGAATGTCATTTGTTAAAAACATGTTTAGCCTTTGGAAGCAAATAGGGAAAATTCAAGTGCCCTTTCCAGCACATTCTAACTCCATCATCCAGGAAAAGTTTCTCACCTTCCCAAGTCCTCTGTTCTCTCCTCTTAAGTGAAGATAATAATAAAATAATAATAAAAATAATAAAATTCACCCTAGAATTGAAAGTAAAGATTAAATGAGATTGAACATGGACAGTGCTTGGAAGATTATAAACTCTACACGTGGTTTAATTTTTTTTTCTTTTCTGCTGATTTATAGTGATTATAATCTCTGATTTTGATACTGAGAAATCAGGAACCTGGGACTTCATTAAAATGTTTTATTTTTATTTGTCATAAATGGTAAGTCTTTTGTAGTTTTCAACTATTGGGTTGAATTATTCTTTCAGGACTAATTCTTTCAGGATTATTATTTTGCCTTATTTATTTTCATTCCCCTCCTTTACTGTGCTTTCCTTTCCACAGTGATAGACCCTAAATCTTAGCATCTGGTAATAATCTATAAAACAGGATAACTTTTATGACACAGAGTACCCTGTGAAGATTTGTTTTTGTTCATTATATACCGTCATGTTATTTAGGAGAGCAAATTTTGGGCTTTGCGTCATATCTTTTATTTTATGATGATTTTTAAAATAATTTTTATTGGAATATCGTTGCTTTACAATGTTGTGTTAGTTTCTGCTGTACAGCAAAGTGAATCAGCTCTATGAATACATATATCCCCTCTTTCTTTGGATTTCCTTCCCATTTAGGTCACCACAGAGCACAGAGTAGAGTTCCCTGTGCTATACAGCAGGTTCTCATTAGTTATCTATTTTATACATAGTATCAAGAGTGTAAATGTGTCAATCTTTTGTTTCCCCAGAATCTTTCCTTACAGTATAAGCCCCAACATCTGATAAATTGCTTATAAAAAGTGTAAAGGGCCAGTTTTTTGTTTGGTTGTCAGAAATCTTTTAGGAGGGCAGGAACCTTTGTCTCCCAAGCATCTAGAACAGGGCCTGACACATAATTGGCACCCAAGGAACACGTGTTGAATGAAAGCTGTACAAGTATAAAAAGACATCTATGATAACATTTTAAAAATTAAATGAATAAAATCACCTGTTACTTCATCACAAAATTCATATACTCAGCATCTGAACACTAGCAAAACTTAGATCTCAAGTTATGAAATTTCTCAAAACATTTTAAAAGAATTCAGTGTCACTTCTTCTGGTATGTCAAGAGCCCTATGTAATCCTGATTACACAATGAGCGGAGCCGGGCGGGGGCACAAAACTGATGGAAATTACGATGCACCTTCTCCTTAGTCCACACACTACAGAATAGTAATATAAAGAGTGGTATGGGCTCAGTGCCGTAATCCACGTTACAGACCTGATTTCACCATCCCATTGCACAGATGAGAAAACCGAGGGACAGAAAGGTTCAGTAACTTGTCCAAGGAAGGAGTGGGGCCAGACATGGAGACCTGGCTCCCCAGCCCACACCGTACGCATCAGTGCCTCACAGCCAAATCGTAATAATAGTAATAAATCTTGTGCTTTTTGTCCTCTTCATTGTGTGAGACTGCAGGTGTGCAGACCACACCTTGTATGTGTCCTGTGGGTCTGTTAGCTCAACCTTAAGAGCAGGAGTTGAGGATACTAACCTGTTCACATGCCCCGTCTGCCCCTCCTCAAGCCCCTTGCTTCCACCTTCCTTACCTTGATTATTCTAAGACCCTCTCAGCAGATCTCCTTCTCTTCTTTTTTACTGAAGTATAGTTGATTTACAACGTTGTGTTCATTTCTGCTGTACAGCAAAGTGATTCAGTTAGACATACATATACATTTTTTTATATTCTTTTCCATTATGGTTTATTACAGGATATTGAATATAGTTCCCTGTGCTCTACATTAGGACCTTGTTGTTTATCCGTTCTGTATATAATAGCTTACATTTGCTAATCCCAAACTCCCAATCCATTCTGTTATTCATCCACGTAGTAACAGCTGTTAAATGCACTATTTGTGACCCAAAAGGATCTGGATAAAGGAAAGGGAGATGGGATGATATTTCAGGCAAGAGATGCAACCACACTGAAGTTATAGCCAATGGATAATTATGTACAATGTGTTGGAACAGGAGTAACCCTACCATGTGCTAGGGACACTTGTAAACACAGAATAATCAACAGTACCATACAAAGAAGTATAATTTTGCCCACATTTCTTTGCAAAGAGACTCTATTTTCATAAGGAACGGCAGTTGCTACACTTTTGCATTTTCATTATTTGAAAACAATTCAGCAGTTAGGTTCCAATTGTATCTGTCAGCTATGGGTGCATAACAAACTGCCCCAAAATGTAGTGGCTTAAAACACAAACGTTATTTTTTTTTATTGAAGTATAGTTGATTTACAATGTGGTGTTAATTTCTGCTGTACAATAAAGTGATTTAGTTATACATACATATACATTCTTTTTTATATTCTTTTCCATTATGGTTTATCACAGGATACTGAATGTAGTTTCCTGTGCTATACAGTAGGACCTTGTTGTTTATCCATTTTTTACATAAGAGTTTGCATCTACTAATCCCAAACTCCCACTCCATCCCTCCCCCACCCTCTCTCCCTTGGCAACCACAAGTCTGTTCTCTATGTCTGTGTGTCTGTTTCTGTTTCATAGATAAGTTCATTTGTGTCATATTTTAGATTCCACATATAAGCAATATCACATGATATTTGTCTTTCTCTGTCTGACTTACTTCACTATGACAATCTCTATGTCCATCCATGTTGCTGCAAATGGCATTATTTCATTCTTTTTAATGGCTGAGCAGTATTTCATTGTATAAATACACCACATCTTCTGTATCCATCCTTCTGTCGATGGACATTCAGGCTGCTTCCCTCCCGTAGCTACTGCGAACAGTGCTGCTATGAACATAAGAGTGCATGTATCTTTTTGAATTATGGTTTGTCCCACAAATATTAAGCATCTCACAGTTTCTGAGGCTCAGGGGTCCGGGAGTGAGTCAGCTGCATGGTTCTGGCTCCTGGTGTCTCATGAGGACACAGTTGCTGTGTCCACGGCGGCTGCAGTCCACTGGAGGCTGGACTGGGCAGAGAACCTGCTCCCATGTTCAGCCGGGTGCTGTTGGCTGTGGGCCTGAGTCGTCCCCTGGCTGTTCACAGAGGCCTCAGTGCTGCCTGGCCTTCCCTACAAGACTGGTGGCAACAGGGCAGCTGATTTCACCCCACCCAAAGATCCGAGAAAGAGCCGGTGACCGTGATGGAAACCGAAATGTCTTAGAACCTAGTCTCAGAATTGGCCACCATCACTCTGCGGGGGTCTATTGTTCACACGGACCCACCCTGACACAAACCCCCTACAAGCCTGGGGACACCACAAGGTGAGAACCATCAGGGGCAACCCTGGGACCTGGCAAGCACACCAAATTTTCATTTGCTAAATGTTTTATCACTATCTGATATCACGATTGTTTCATAAATACAGATGGAACTCTAATTCTAAAATATTAAGAGAAATATAATACGATATGTAAGCAGTATTTCACCTTAAATGCATACAACTGTATGAAAAACATACTACATTCCCTTACCTTTTTAATTTTGCCAAGAACAACTCTATGTTGGCTTGCTTTATTTACCATTGCCTACTCCCCCAGGTAGGACAGGCCTTCCGTGTCCCACTGACTGCCAGATAGCCAGTGGCAACTACCGTCATGAACATAAACTAGGAGACATAGAAACATTCCTTGGATTAATGAATGATGAACAATTTACCTTGGGTCGGTAATTAGCAACAGACCAAGCTCAAAACAATGACCTTGGGCCTCAACCTGAAGTCATTCTTTCCACCCAAAAGAGCAGCCCTTGTCCAGCTGAATGCACACACGGTGGACCAAATCCACGGTCTTGCAGCGCCTCAAGTTAGAGACACGTGTCAGTACAGGCACAACCAGGAGCCATGTGCAAGATAGCAAGGGCGGGAATGTGCCAAGACTGAGGGCTAACGTTCATGAGATTTGGTCTTTAGATGGAACACACATCTATTATAAGTGCAGACATTGAGAAACCCAGTCTTAAAGGGAAGAATCTCTCATCTTGGCTGAATTTCCATATCCTTTTGAAGGGTGGTGTAACTAAGGCCAGCAGGGGTTCTACTTCTGCTCCGGGTCACAGAGCCAGATCCAGCCAAGGTCAATGGTTTCTCCTCCTTTTGGTCTTCACCGCCCGGGATCGTGCCCACCCCCACCCCCACTCCCACCCCACGACAGAAGGGCTAAGCCGGGGCAGCCCTGGGCTCCACAGACATTCACCCTCCCCTCACCCCAGTCCCCAGCTGGAAGCCAGGGCAGTGCCCCAATCCATAGGTACCTAGAGGCCCCGCACCCCTGATTCCAAGAAGCCAAAGTCACAGTGAGCTCAGCCTCACCTTCACAGTTGATTGCTGAAAAATCCGTCCTCCCCCAGAGGAAGCCTAGTAACTACGAGTTATAGCTCAGCCTACAAATGTGCGTGACAAACCCTTCAGCTTTTCTTAATTCTGACACACCTTGTCCGACGCAACACGTGTGTTTCTTTACAAAAACAAAAAGGGGTTAATTTTAAAACACACACACACCAGTCATTTAAATTCACTAGAGAGTTAGCTCTTTAGAGAAACCCTGTTGTAAATCCTTTCACAAACTGAAGAACATTTATGTAATTACCCTCTAATTTACGTGCTCTGTGAGGTCAACTCTTTCAATGTCTGGCTTTCTTAATTCGAGGCACACCCGCATTTATAGAACCTCTTTAAAACTCATCATGGGGGCTTCCCTGGGGGCTTCCCTGGTGGCGCAGCGGTTGGGAGTCCGCCTGCCGAGGCAGCGGACGCGGTTCGTGCCCCGGTCCGCGAGGATCCCACGTGCCGCGGAGCGGCTGGGCCCGTGAGCCATGGCCGCTGAGCCTGCGCGTCCGGAGCCTGTGCTCTGCAACGGGAGAGGCCACAACAGTGAGAGGCCCCCGTACCACAAAAAAAGAAAAAAAGAAAAAAAAAAACTCATCATGGCTGACAAAAGTATTTCCTTCTTTTCTTTAACAGAAAAAAAAACAATATTTTTGTGAAATAGTCAGAAAATATCTATTTTCCTGGCAACACTTGTATCACAAGCTTATTGCAAAGAAGATTCCTGTCTAACTGATCTAGGCTTAGTATGATCTAGAGTCAAATTGTCTTGTATCTAAAAATATTTTGTGAGCACATACATCTTAAGTCCCTACAATTTGTATTTAATCTTTAAACGCCTATCATTTGTACTCGACCTGTTTCTAATGTCTACAGTGGTGAACCATGATGTATTTTTATGTCTTCATAAACTTAACAAAAAAGCAAACAACGAGACTAAGTTAATAATAGGAATATTAGAAAATATTTGGAAATATTCTTTTAAAAAATATTTTACCAATAAGTTATCTCTTACATGTCCTTAAGTCAAAATAGAGACCCAATGGCAAGGTATTTTTCCAGTCTTGGTCTCTATCTGATGCAAGCAAGCATGCTGGAGCACAGAATATCAGAACTCACACACCCAAAAGGAACAATATACCGTCTATAATTAGGGGTTGGAAGTAGCCGCTTGGCCTTCAAAGTGAAGATCTTGAAAGAATGAAAACAGAGGACAGAGGGTACTGCTGAGTCCCCTGGCAAGGTCCAGGGCCCCAGGAGAGCTCATGTCTCCCCAGGACCTGGCCCAGGGGCGGAGCCACGAGACCGGCATGCACGGCGCCCCCTAGAGTGCAGGTCAGGGACAGCTCCCCCCCCAGGTGACCCACACCCCTCCAGGTGGGCCAGGCCCCCACTATGCTCTCCTCCCTTCAGATTCAGCTCACAAGACTCTGGTCTACACACAGGCCAGGGGGAGGGCATTGTCGTGACCATCTCAGTTCACCGTGGCCGTACACAGAATCAAGTGGTGTCTGGGCAACCCCCGGGCATTGGAACTTTTAACCCCTCTACATGACCAGCAACTACTGCAGACACCAAATGTCCAGGACCGATGCGTGGATGTGAGCTTTCAGGGCAAACCCACGAAGTAGCTGTAAGGCCAGAGAGTCTAGTGGGCGCTGTAGCCAGACAGGACCGTGCAGATTCAAAGCCACGCATTTTACGAATCTGAACAGTGTGGGGGACCAGATTCAGACGGGGGGCGGCCAAAACTGCCTGACATCGGGGAATGGCACCAAGGACCCTTGTAGTGTGTATGACAGCTTCCCAGGAGAGGGAAAAACATGTTCAATCTGTCCAGTGATGCTTGGCTCTTTTTGCTGCAGGTAATAATCACCATCATCACCATCACAGCCAACACTTCTTTAGAGGTCAGTGTCCCAAGCACTTTGCACACTTACATTCTGACTGGGTGCCACCCCTGTGAGTGGTACTCCTGAAACCTTCCTGCTGCACCCCCAGCCCAGCCCTGCACTGCAGTGGGGTCTGTCCCACGTGGTCGCGGTACTTCATACCTGCTGCTCACGCCTCTGACCTCTGGCCCCAGGCTCCCCTGAGGTCGCAGGTGCGTTCAGAGAACCCCACTCAGCACTCCCCTTGTGGAACCAAGAAGCCAAGAGCGCTGACCACGCCCAGTCAGAGGCGTCCGGTTCTGTGACCCTGTGTCTCCTGAGGTCCCTGGGACCGAGCTGCTCGTGTGGGCTCGCCCTCCCTCCAGGTGTCTCCCCCCAGCTCCCACTCCTGTCCCCATACACTACCCACACGTTAGCCTTTGTCTCTGACAGAGCTGGGACGGCCGGTGTTAGGGCAGCCCCACAAAGCAATGCTCAGAAGAAGACACTGGAACTGGGTAAGGACGCCATCGCTGGTCACAGGCCCTAGGACTCTGACCTGCGATGCAGCGGGCTGAGGGGCAGGCAGGTAGGGGGTGTAGCATACTTAGTAATGGCCGTGGCGCTTATGTGGCACAGGCAGTCGTCACTGTAAATATCATGGAGGGTGTTCTGTTCATTGCTTTGAAAATCTCAAAAAAGGAAAACATGTCATTATGCATTTGTCAAAATCCATAGAATGTACAACCCAAAGAGTGAACCCTGATGTAAACCGTGGACTTTAGTTAATAACATCATTGATATCCTCAATAGTATTGAGCCAATCAAGATTGGCTCGTCAATTGTAACAAATGTACCACATTAACACAAGATGTTACTAATGGGGAAACTCTATGGGGGGACTGGGTGGGGTGCAGAGGGGGTACCTGGGTGCTCTCTGTAGTTTCTGCTCAGTTTTTCTGTAAACTTAAGACCACCCTAAAAAAATTAAGTCTATTGATTTTTTTAATGAATATATGAAGTTCAAAAGAAAGAAACCAGGAGGCTCAGCTCAGTCAGGTCTCACTCAAGACAAGAGCCTTTCTGTGGCAGTGAGTCAGAAGAAAAAGCTGCAGGGAGGGAGCTGACACCCACACCCATGGCTCAGAAAGGGCTGCGGCCTTGAGGAAGGCCAGTGCACGGCTGGGCGAGTCTCCCGCGGGAGTGCAGGGGAGGATGGGTGTCAGCCACTGAGCCTGGTGAGCTGCAGGTCTCCTAGAACCCCCTGCACTGGTAGAAGCTTGCCCTGCGCACAGACCGGAGGACCTTCATCCAGGCCGTGTTCCTCGTACAGTGATGATCCGGACGGAGACCAAAGGCAATAGCAGAACAGCCCACCTGCCATCGCTTCCCTGGACCACGAGTGTGTCACTGGGACATCAGAACTTTACAGCTGACAATCCTGGGTGAGTTAGTGTGGACTTAGGACCACTGTGGTTGTAAGAGAGGGTAGATCGCTCTGGAACTACCCCCCACCACACACACACACACACACACCCCACACACATACACACACATACACACACATATACACATATAAACACACACACCCCACACACATACACAACACACATATACACACACATATATATACCACACACATACACACACCACGCACATACACACATATACAAACACACACCACACATACATATACACACACATATACACATGCATACACCCACACATACACCACACACACACACACAGATGTACACACACACACACACACTTTATGCCCAACAAACCCAACTACTTTCCACTCCCAGAAACACCAGCCGCCTTCAGGCTTCAGTGCCTTTGCACGTCCAGCTCTCTAGCTGATGAACTCATACCTCCAGGCCAAGTTTTAAGATCACCTGCAATCCCAAAGCCTTTACCTGCGCTGTTTTCTCCACAGTAACGCTTTGCGCAGCTTGTCTTACATTGCTGATCCCCTCGTGCTTTACTTTGTGCCGCCTGGGTGTGGCTTATAGAACTGGAGGAGCTGCTGCACACTATTTAGCAACAGGGAGGCTAGGACGATGTGAATATAAGTAGACTGTGATGGTTCCGTGGCTTATATGCTGTGGTGGAATGAATCATGGCCCCCAAAGATGTCACATCCTAGTCCCTGGAACCTCTATGTATGTTCCCTTCTTTGGCAAAAGGGACATCACATATGTGAATAAGTTAAGGATCTTCAGATGCAGAGATCACCCTGGAGTTTCGAGTGGGCCCAATGTCATCACCAGGGTCCTTATAAGAGGGAAGCGGAAGGACCAGAGTCAGAAAAGGAGATGAGAGGACAGAAACGGAGGCCAGAGTGATGCAGCCCGGAGCCAAGGGCTGCAGGCACCTCTAGGAGCCGGAAAGGCAAGGAATGGGGTCTCCCTCGGAGATCCAGAAGGAACACGGCCCTCTGGCTCCTGCGGTTAGGCCTGTGAGACCCATGTCAGACACACTGTCAGAGCTATAAGATAAGAAATGTGTGCTGTTTTAAGAAAACAACTAAGTTTATGGAAATTCGTTACAGCAGCCAAAGGAAAGCAAGTCACAGTCTCTCACCCGGGAGACCCAGAGATTCTCAAAAGCAAAGATAAATTACAGCCACCTTTCCATCCCTGGTAACTATCTCAGTACCTGGCAGAGAGCAGGAGCTCCAGAAATGTCTGCTGAACCAAATCAAAACCATAATGAGATATCACCTCACACATATTAGTATGGCTATTATAAAAGAAAAAAAGGTAAAGTGTTCGTGAGGCTGTAGAGGAAGATACAAAACACAAGGAATCCTTGTATATTGTGGGTGGGAATGTAATTTGGCACAGCCACTATGGAAAACAGTGGGAAGTTCCTCCAGAAACTAGAAACAGAACTGCCATGTGATCCAGAAATCCCTCTTCTGGGTATAAACCCAAAGGAAATGACATCAGTACCTCAAAGAGAGATCTGCACCCCCATATTCATGGCAGCATTATTCACCATAGCCAAGACATGGAAACAACCCAAACGTCCATTGACAGATGAATGGATTAAGAAATTGTGGAATAGCTATACAATGGAATATTATTCAGCCTTGAAAAAGAAGATTCTGTCATTTGCACCAACCTGAATGCACCCAAAAGACATAATGCTGATTGAAATAAGCCAGACACAGAAAGAAAAATACTTCACAATCTCATTTGTATGTGAAATCTTAAAAAGTCAAATACATAGAGGTGGAAAGTAGAACCATGGTTACCGGGGGGGGGGAGGTGAGGGGAGATGCTGGTCAAAGGGTATAAAGCTGCAGTGTATGTAGGATGAGGAAGACTAGAGATTTGACGTGCAGCATGGTGACTACAGTCAATACTGTATTAAATGCTGGAAATTTGCTAACAGAGTAGATTTCAGGATTTCCGTCACATACATCCACAAAAAATGGTAGCTATGTAAGCTGATACTTGACTGCAGTAATCATTTCACTACGTAAACCAAATCACCATGTTGTCTACCTTAAATGTATACCATATTTATTTTAAAAAATAATATACTTATTTTTAAAAGAAATGTCTGTTGACTTGAACTAAAGTAAACATAATTTTACACTATCTTTTATTGGTTTCAGTGTACTCCTTACAATTAAATATTGATCTAGCCTCACTGGGGAGGAATATGGGTCTATAGTACATAGGAAATTAAGATTTACTCAGTAATTATCAAGTGGTAGATTAACACCATTTTCTTCTTTTTTATTTGTCTTTGTCTTTAAAACCTCTTACCTTTATAACTACATATTTCCAGACTTTTAAAAAATATATTTATTTATTTAGGCTGCACCAGGTCTTAGTTGTGGCATGCAGGTTTCTCAGTTGCAGCATGTGGGTTTCTTAGTTGCAGCATACATATGAGATCTAGTTCTCTGACCAGGGATCGAACCCAGTCCCCCTTCATTGGGAGAGCAGAGTCTTACCCACTGGACCACCAGGGAAGTCCCTTCTGGGCTTTTAGATTTTGGTGTTTTGATTCACTAATAACCAGAAAAACCCTGAAATGTTATTCGTAAATCACACACTATCTCTCTTCAATGTAACTGAGAAGTCTCTGAAACGAGTGAATTCTTAATTTCCTAAAAACTGTTTTAGTTTGGTCTGTGACTAAGCATGGAAGTGTCATTTAAGTGGCACAATTTTCCGTAAGTTAACGAAGAAATGAAAACAGGAGTTCTGCTGCCTGTAACTTTAAATTTTTAAACATTAACCAAGCTTGAACTTTTCTGAAAATTAACCTGAGAACCAAAAGGGCTAGTCATTGCCGCAAACCCAAGTCTAATTAAGCCCATCTGAGAAAAAGAAGGAACAGAGGCAATGGGCCATTCTGTGATTTGCCAGAATTAGAATTAAGAATTAAAATAATAGAATCAAGACCCATATTCCCAAATGTACCAAAGAATTTTGCCACTTCCGTATCTCAATCACATCCCCGTAACACAAAGTTGGGGAACTCTGTCACACAGCAGTGCTCTCACTGTGAGACAGTTTGCGTCACAAATCACCCAGACTCTAATAGGTGATAACTCACCTGCCTCTTTATCACAGTCTCCTGCGCTGTTGCTGTGTATTTTTATCTGGGCTCCACCCTCACTCGCTTTCCTCTTTGTGCACGGATTACTTTCCCTCACTCCTCACCCTGTCTTATTAATTATTAAGTGGGGGTCCTAGCAGGATAAGGAGAATCCAGTTAGGTTGAGAGAACCTTTCCAGGATCCACTGACCCAAGGCAGTCACAAGTCTACACTAGCCTAACTCAGCATCCCCCTGAGACAGAGCCCTGGGCCACCTAAGCACTGTGCATCCTGTCGCTGTGAGGCAGACATCCATCTACTTTTTCCCGGGCACTGGACTCTACCCTCAAGCATCCAGTGGGCAGAAAGACACGTAACAAATCAGGATTATCCTTCGATGTGCTGGGATACATGCAAATTACGGTAGAGGCACAAAACAGGTCGTGAAGCATTTGGAAATTCACAAAAAGATTCCTGGCAGGCGACGCTTCAGTTGAGATCTGGAGGATGCAGAGAAGTTAGCAAAACTAGGAGGGTTACATGGGAAAGAGGCAAGCAGCAAAAATAGAAGTGAAACTGGAGACATTGGTGGGGACCAAACCAGGAGAGGTTCAGACTCTATCATTCATTGAAGGATGATTCATAGGGACAGGGCAAGCTTAGATGCGCTTTCAAAGTTCATTCTGTTTTGCAAAATGCCAAATGGGGTCAAGAAAAGCAAGACCCAAGAGAGAGGTGGTGATTAAGCTGCAGCAAGAAGCCAGATTGATTCCATTATTCCTTCAACCAATATGAACTTACCTTCTATTCTACACCAGATAACCAGATGATGAAAATCAAAATGAGCCCAGTGACTGCTCTCGGGGAGCTCACATTTACAGAAAGAGATAAGTTTACGATTACAAACCAAGATAAATACCATGGAGGAAAAGTATGGGTAGGGGAACTGCATGAATCCTCCCGCAAGAGGAGACGTGGGAAATCTGAAGGAAAGGCCAAGTGGGAAATGACGGTGGCCTGAAATAAAGTGATCTCAGGGGAGATGGGGATCTGACTGACACGTGACTGAGTGAGTGAGTGAGTTAGTGTGGGGAGTTGAGAAAAGGGACAGAGAGGCACCACTGTCGAAAGTGTGGATTTAGAAGAGAGAGGAGAAGATGAAGTGATAAAGACAGATTTAGAGATTTTGGATTTGAGGGAACATGAGACATTAAGAACATGGAGATCTTAATAAATAAAGGAATCTGAAGATGCGTCTGAATTTTGCCTGAAAGGAGCAGATCTGGAATATAAGTGAAACAAAAACCACAGGAATGGGTGAGATTTCCTAGGGCAGGAGTCTAGTGGAAAAATTGTCATGACCCAAAAGATATCATGAGGCAATCCCACATTTCAGAGACTAAGAGACTCAAAAGAGGCAGCCTGAAATGTAGGAGAAAACCTGAGAGGTGTATCCTTCAAATACGATCACGGCATCTTGATCTGCATCAGAAGGGCATATAACTTGGGTGGTCTTAACCAGAATGATAACAGAGCTGTTATCGCTGATGTCACCTTTCTCTCTCCCTCTCTCCCGTTCTTCCTTGCAGCCAAATGACATGTACATAGATGGTTGGTCAAGTTTTGAATACAGTTGGTGGCCACAGAGCTGCAGAAACAAATTGCTCCATGGATGGTAAATCTACAAAGCTTAACTTAGTCCTATCAAATGAATAAATCCATCTCAGGCTAGACTGTACATACTTACAGATTTGCAAATTCATATACTCATTTCTGTACTCAGATAATTCAGTTCAATGTTTATTTAATAATCTGAATATTAATATAAATTACTCAGGTGATAGGTAAAGAGTGGGAATTTGGCTTCTATGAATAATTGCTTCAGCTATTTATTTTTGTACACAAACACAACCATTTCACACATATATTCAACAAGCCACAGAAGTAAAAATACCTACCTACAACCAACACCCTGGGCCCTGCTGCCATCCATTCATTTTGTTTGAGTTTTTAATCGAGTCTGATCACTGTAGTAAGGCAATCATGTACTTTTCCACCTTGATCATTTAACTGCCAGAATCAATTGTTGAGCCCACTGTGTTCTGAGGACGCTCATTTCAACTACTGCCAAATCTTCTTGATCAGCTGATTTCCTAAAACCACACCTGACATCATTCAGGCCAGATGTGTGATTCCCGAATTTTCAGATGACCTAGAGACTGTGATTGAAAACCACACCTAAGGCAGCTCTAAGACAGATATAAGTCTAGTCGTGATCATTTGTCTTCAAAATCAAAGTACGTGGACTAGAAACTAGAAATTTCATCACAGCCGTCACTGCCTTGACCATCATAGTTTACATGATTTATTGTTTCTAACCACTTCCCAGGCTTTGCATAAAGTCCTCCACTGCTCCATTTTATTAAACTCCACAGTGAGAAAAAAAGAAATCTGGAATCTGTCTATAAAACACCCAAACATTGCTTTTTCTTTTCAATATTCAATACCATATGGATATCATACAGGCACTACGGACAGTCCCACTGAACAATGCATAAACAATTGTTTATTCAAATGTTTCCTTGGACTACATTGTGTCAGTCAAAGATGATGCACAGAGTCAAATAAAAATCCTGAAATAATAAGGTGAAAAATGCCGGAATAGATAGCATATTTCTTTCTTTTATGCTTAAAGACAACTTAACTTTCTGAGATCTTTCAGAGCTTTAGCACATCTTGGTTCTCCCCAATCTTGGATAAATCAGAGGGATAGGGGCTTCCCTGGTGGCGCAGTGGTTGAGAGTCCGCCTGCCGATGCAGGGGACATGGGTTCGTGCCCCAGTCCGGGAAGATCCCACGTTCAGTGGAGCGGCTGGGCCCGTGAGCCATGGCCGCTGAGCCTGCACGTCCGGAGCCTGTACTCCGCAACGGGAGAGGCCCCAACAGTGAGAGGCCCGCGTACCGCAAAAAAAAAAAAAAAAAATCAGAGGGATAACCTCAAAGTCCAGTTGCATCTCCTTCATTCTCGGAGTCGTGATCTCGACGCTGCTACCACAGCCCTCACCAGGGAACCTCGATCTCCAGAGGGAACCTATGAGAAGGCGTCATCGACCCCAGAAGGTAGTCCTGTTTCTGGAGCAAGTGCTGTGTCAGATAACACACAGATGCTATCTCACTTGAGCCGTCAAGCACGAAAATGAATGAGGTATCGCCATTTTACAGTTTAGGGAACTGAGGCTGGGCCAGGTGAAAGCACAGATCCAGGCCCCCTGAGATTTCCCCTGCCAGAGCCCAGGGGCTGCCCCCCAGTGCCTGTCCCCCAAGAGAGGCGTCCAGAGAGAGCAGCTCCTGACCGTCTTCTCGCAGGAAAATCTGACGCGCTTCGCTTTTCCTTAGTACCTATTCACACTTTCACTAAAAAGATGCTTTTAAACAGCTATGACCTCCATCATTAATCTCACATTTTTTACTTTCCTCGAGTAAAGTTTTAAACGACCACCAACACGGAGAAGAAAAAAGACTTCCTGTTTTGAATAAACATTCCTTCTGACTCTCATACAGTGAAGCCAAATAACCAGAGTGGACATTTTTTCCTGAATGAATCAATAGATCTGATTTCCTGTTGCATCTGTGTCAGCACAGCCCACGAGTCTCTCTCGGTTCTATGCAGGGAGGGATTTCTTTTCCTTTCATTAGGATGAACAAGCCCTGACACCTACACATTATTTTAGGGTAAAAACTTAATTTTAAGGACAAAGAAGCTTTTTTTCATATATATGTGTGTGTGTGTGTGTGTGTGTGTGTGTGTGTGTGTGTGTGTGTGTGTGTGTGTGTTTTGGGTTTTTTTGTTTTTGTTTTTTTTGGCTGCATTGGGTCTTAGTTGCAGCATGTCGGATCTTCGTTGTGGCATGCAGGATTTTTCTTTCTTGCATTTTTCATATCTCTTTAGGATGCTTTTTTTTTTTTACATCTTTATTGGAGTATAATTGCTTTACCATGTTATTTTAGTTTCTGCTATACAACAAAGTGAATCAGCTATATGCACACATATGTCCCCATATCAGCTCCTTCTTGCTTCTCCCTCCCACCCTCCCTATCCCTCCCCTCTAGGTGGTCACAAAGCACTGAGCTGATCTCCCTGTGCTATGCTGCAGCTTCCCATTAGCCATCCATTTTACATTTGATACTGTCTATATGTCAATGCTACTGTCTCACTTCGTCCCAGCATGTGGGATCTTCGTTGCGGCATGTGGGATTTTTCGTTCTCTGTCTAGATACGGTGCGCAGGCTTCTCTCTAGTTGTGGCACGTGGGTTTTCTCTCTCTCTAGTTGAGGCGCACGGGCTCAGTAATTGTGGCACGTGGGCTTAGTTGCCCCATGGCATGTGGGATCTTATTCCCCCAGCCAGGAATCAAACCCATTTCCCTTTGCATTGGAAGATGGGTTCTTTACCACTGGACCACTGGGGAAGTCCCAGATATATTTTTTTTACCTGAAGTATAGTTGATTTACAATGTTGGGCCAATCTCTGCTGTACAGCAAAGTGACTCGGTTATACATACGTATACAGTCTTTGTTTTAATATTCTTTTCCCAATCCAGCAGTCTGGGGGATCTGGCAGGCGTCTCTGCTCCTTGCAGATATTAGGGGACTTCGGTTCCTTCCCCATCCCCTGGGACATTGCCATCACCTGCGCATTCAGAGCGGATTGTAGGCTATTCTGTGTTTTAGTATTAACCAAAGAGAAAGGCTATGTGTTAGGACACCGACCTAGAAATGTCTCCTGTCACTTCTGCTCACGTTTCATTGGCAAGAACTTAAACACAGGCCTGAGGCTTGAAAAACAGCCCTGCGCCGAGAGACCACACAAGCGCCTACAACTAGATTATCACCATGAAAGAATGGGAAAATAGATTTAGTGGGCGGCCAATCACCTCCACACCGGGGAACACCCACAATTCCTGGGTATAAGAACGTGAAGCAGAAGTCCGCCCTACACAAAAGAAACAAGAAATCAAGGAAAGAGGACCTCATGAATTCAAATAAACAATAAACAACATGCTATTTTGCCCAAGTGTAACACTGTGAGCCTGAATTTTCCACCTATGTACCGCAAATCTTTGTTTCACTTAGAGCAACCTTTCAAGAACAAAAGACCGTGCCATTCTAAACATATGGAAATGGAATTCATCTCAGAGGAAGAATATTGGAGAATAAAAATATTGCTGCATGACACAGAGGGTCGAGGATGTACCCAGGATGCCTCCAAATCTGCAAATGATGCTGAGCTGGAAATCCAAACAAAATCTAAGGCTCTCCAAGCCCAAACATACGGGCCTTAGACACACATATGGTTTCCATCTCCAGCTGAAGGAGCTGGATCTAAATGGAGTTTCAAAGCACATATGCAGTTTCATAAATAGAATTAGGTAGATCAGGATACCTTCCAACCCAATGTCCTTTGCACAACTAAAGTTTGCTGTTCTAAAATCTAGTCTTTGTTAAAGTTTCCTGGCTGGTCTTGGATCCCCATAAAATTTGGTTTTCACATGTGCTGGAGAAGCTATAAAGGCTTGCTTTGTAAGCAGGATAATGAGAATGCCAGAATTTTCATTGGGGGATAAAGTATATAAACTAAGCCATCCATAATTTGAACATATGAAAAATACCTCAATAACACAAATTTGGGGGATTAACCTTTCAATAAAATGTGTATTCCATCAAAAGAGGTTGACCAGTGAAACAATGATCAAAAGTAAAACTAAGACACGTGTCTGGTCAAGAAAATTTTGTAGAGTCTGGAATTGTAGTTCCTTCAGATTCCTCTGTCAAAAGGCAGTACTCAGCCTCCCCTAAGGACCATACACATGAAAATCTAAAAGAAAAATCTAAAATTGTGAATCTAAACTGAGTAAAGGAGTTATGAGAATGTACCCTTGGGACCTAATTGTCCCTATTAGTTTTAAATTCAGCAAGCTGCTGGTCACCTCTCAGTTTTATTAAGGTAATGGAGACATACACAGAAAAAAGTCCTTGCTGAGGGATTTTGTACATGGAAATTTTATATCCTGTCTATTTTATTTCATAAATGTGCTGTATTAACAGATTACGTTCCAGTAAGCCTCTGTTTGATTTGGGGACGGTTTTAATGGTTTGATTCTCAACTACTTTGGGGCTGAAATTGGCTGATTTTATAGGCCCAGCGTCCTGATATGATTCCTCTAATTGCTATGGGTCTAGAAAGAAAAAAAAAGCCTAGAATAATGCTTGTCCTTCCCATGGGTAAATTGACAAACACTTTATAATTTTAATAGATTTCTACCCAACCAGCACTATCTAAATATAATAGTTACTGAAATCCTTAATGAAAATATTCCACTGAGATCTCTCAAATTAACCATATCTGTTGTACAAAAACCGGATTTCGCAGAGAATTTCCAACCTTGCTCCTTTGCTTTGTGATACAGAGTCTTGACAGCAATTTTCTGGATTAATTCATCTACTTTGTTAGGAGAAGGCTGGAAGCCAGCCAGTGTGCAGGTCTTACAGTTAAGTTATTGAAGCTGCATCTTCATATGAAATGAAGATAGTGCAATTACTGGGTGAATTCAGAACTCTCTCAAACTAGTCTACAAAATCATGGCGGAAGAGTGGACAAATACACGTTTTTCTCTTCTAGAACACCGTCTCTTAGGACTTATCGGACCCAGCAGTTAGAAGCATTTTCTCTGTGGTTGATGAGAATGAGGTTCAGAGAGGTGAAGGGTTCGCCCCAGCCTACGACATCTTTGGACTCCAGGGCTCCTTCCTCACCATAGAGCTTGCTGCCAATGTCCTCCCAATATACATCTGGAGAAAACATGCTGTGGGACTCCTGAGACCACACAGTCAATGCCAGAATAACTTTAGTTTCTAGTCAACCATTTCAAAAGCTGATAGGAAGTCACACAAGCGGCAAATATGGCCGTTGCAAGATATGACAGAGGAAGAGGAAATTCTCAAGGGGTCACAGACTCACGCACAGGCTGCTGCTCTGCAGAGTCAAGCTACTGGGGATCTTCCCAGGAAGGAAAAACGGGAACGACTTTATTTGCGCTCTCCTTTCTCAATAAGACAAGTAAATGTCTTATCTCCAGCCCACCCCCCTGGAAAACTGGTGTCATAGCCCCAAGGTCCCGTGAGCGTTCTTCTGCTAAAGACGAGGTCACCGAACCCACAGACAGAGCCTGCAGCTCCTGGTCGAGGGGTCAAAGCAAGCCTTTCCCTCCCTGAGAGGTGTCAGCTCTGGACGGTCCTCTCCTTCTTTGAAGATGAAATTCCAAAAGTCAGCTTAGAAAGGTGGCATTTAGTTAGAACCCCCGGCTCTTTGTCCGGCAGTTAGAAAGTGGTTTCCTTGTTAACGAAGTACATCCTCTTCTATCCCGCCGTTCCTTTGATGCCTCAGTCTCTACCCAAGGGGTTTTCTAGAAACAGCACAGATGGTACACGTGAGTAGGATGCCCATGTGCATTTTCACCAGCAGTTTAGATTCATCACTAAGTGAAGGCCTTCAGATACAGCCAGCTGCTCCTCTGTGGCTAGAAAGTCCCTGTCCACAGGAATAGCATCAGAGAATGTAGGACAAAGAATTAAATGTGGGTCACCCTGGGGAGTCCCATGTAAGGTATGTAGGTTGAGCCGTCCCAGACCTTGGTGTTCTTGGTGCCAGGGGGTGAGGTGTGCTGAGAAGACAATGTTCACAAGGATGCAGATGCTTTTCCTCCATAGCCAGCAGGAGCTTCTAGAGAGCAATACCCACTACCAACTGGCATGTCCATTCTTAACTCATAGTCACAGTTTAATCAATAAATATTCACTTAGTGCTTTATCAGGTGCTGTATTAGGCACTCTTTAAGCCTCCAAGAGCAAATACGTGAATTCTCTGCTACCCTGACACCCTTGGGGCTGCCTTGCCCTCTCCTGCCTCTGCAACCAGCAGTCCTGCTTTGCCAACATTCAGAGCAGATCGAAGACCTGACCAGAATGGACACGCAGTGACCGGGGGTCTCCTTGTTGCTGCAGTATGTGTTTAATTGGTTTGTTTGGTGATTACGGCTGGAAGCAGAGCCTGGACTCCTGGCTGCTGAGAAAGGTGGGTGGTAGCACATGGATTCAGCATCACACTCTCCTTTCCACTAACCTCCAGGACACCTGTTTCAGGTGGACAGAATTGTTCCAGAACAGCGTATCAATGAGGCAAGCGGAGTCTTGGTGGGAGAATGGGGTTTGGAAACCATCCTTCCAAGCTCTTCTCTCCAATTCTGTCTGTTTGTGTTTCTATTCGGTACTGTCACATGATCACCTAGTCTCTTTGAAATGATGGCCACTTAAGAAAAAAAAAAAAACAGAAATACATAAAGGATACAGAAAAGCCTTGCTTTCTTCTAATTCCTGACTATCAAACTCTTGGAATCTATTTGACACCCAGGAGCATCTCAGTGGCAGAGCTGAGCAAAATCTCTATAAATTCCATATTATCTGTATTTGTTGGGACATACTATTTTCTGCTACTGTAACAAAGAAAGGCCAACATAGCAGGGGCTGTTCTGTCTGTTGGTGTTTCTATTCTATTCAGTACCTGTCACCTAACAGAATTTTATATCTTGTGTCTGCAAAGTCCGATGCAGGTCAGCAGGGTGCTCACCCACCTGGTGTCCCTGGGATCCAGGCTCCGCCCATCATTCGATGCTATGATGTCAAGACATGGCTCCCAGGGAAGAGAGAGCACGGAAAGCTCTTAACTGACTCTGACCAAAAATGTCCCGTCTCTTCACACAGAGCTCACTGGGCAGTGCCAGTCACATGGCCACCAACTACTTTCAGGGCTGCTTGAGTCTTGCCCTGTGCTCAGGAAGGAGGGAAGACCAGATGTGGAAAGCACTGACTGAGCATCTCTTCAGCTTCCACCAATGGTGGAAGTGTGCACCAGAGGTGTACAGCGTGGAGAGGTGTTTTCGTTACAACCATCTTCAAAATTGTTAGCAATAGCCACAACTGAAGATGTGTGTCCCACTGCTGTGGGGACACTGTGCTCACCAAGACACCGAGGCCCACAGTGGGGGTGGGAGGCAGGGCTTTCTCATCACCAGCCTCCAGGGGCATCGCACCCTCTCTCTCACCTGAAGGTGCAGATCCACTTCTCTGTAGCCATCCAGAGAGATGCTGGCCGGGGGTTGGGAGGGGGGAAGGACCCAGCCTGCACATTCACATGCTGCTCCGCTCCAGACGCCGGGGCGGGGAGATAGGACAGCTGACACAAAGGATGCTGCCACCTGGGCTAGTAAAGGAGAATGGGGTGGTGGGGGAGGGCAGGGGACAGCTCCAGCCAGGTGGCACTCAGCACACAGCTGGTCCAGAGGCCGTTATCCTCCGTGACTGATGGGAGGTCACCTGACAGGGGTCAGCCCCCTACCCCCGTGACTACCGCTGCCCGGCCCACGGAGTTTGGCCCAGGGATTCCAGCTCATCTATTATTTCGTTGGCAGGAACTTTTTAACACCTATACCTTTACGCCATTTTCTTCTTTTACCAGCCTTAACAGGTACTATTGCATTTTACTCTTCATAACACCTTGTAGAAAGTAGCCATGGAAGATATTGTTCTTGGTGTTTCAGTTGAAGGAAAGCTGCCACCACACTTCTATAAAGGGAATCACCCGACGTGTGTGCGGAGATTGAGGCTGCACCTGAGACCCGGCCCAGGGGCAGCCGTACGGGTGGGCTTGGGGAGCTGCAATGCACCCCCGGGGGCAAGAGGCCTGCAGGGGTTTCCCAGGGTGCCCCCTCCACTCTACCTGCCTCCTGCCTCAAGCCTGCTGACCTCAGGGTGCAGGCTCAGGGCTGAAGGCCAAGCTCCCACAGGAAGAGCTAACCCCACCCAAGACAGACCCCTGGCTGACACATCACCTTCCTGCCCCTCTGTGGACCCAGAAGTTCCTCGAAATTCAAATTAGATCTGTCTTACTTTAGTAATTTGATGGCTTGTTCATTAAAGATGGAAAATAGATGCAATTTCTTCTTCTGTTCTTTTTCTACGGTCCAAGTGGTAGATGCTACAAATGGCCCAAAAGTATGGGAGTCTGCCTCTTCCAGAATAAGGGGACATTTACACTGAAATAGGAAGTGTATTGTTTAGAACTAAAGAGAAAAGGGGGACCAAGAAAGCCAGGACTGGAAAAATAAGTCAAGATTTTACTGTTATCAAACACAAACCTGTCCATCAGGGAATACAGTGTGCTGTCCAGGTAACGGACTCAGTGGATGGGTAGCTCTCGGACTGATGCAGAACTGTATGCAGAGGGAAGTGCCCTGGTGTCCAGGACATCCTGGCTGTTCTTTCCACATGGGCATAAACAAGCAACGTGCACCAAGCTGCGGGCTCGCCTCTGCTGTGATTTCAGCGCTGAAGAGCCAGGGGACAGATCGTGATAAAATGAACAGAGCAGGAGACCCATGTTGGGGTTAACCTGCCAGGGCAGAGGCATCCATAAGTCGGCATCCCGGCTGCACGTGCCAGCAGGAGGAGAACGCGTGAGGCGCCTTTAAGCGAGCCAGATTAAGCCGCACGACCGCATCTAGGCAGTGTTTTCCCTTCTAGAAACTAGAAAGGTCTTTAGAGACAGATGGACTTCCGGTTTTCGAAAACTGTAAAACAAGGAGACGAGATGCAATATGCACAGAAAATTGATGTCAGTTGTGTTTATGCCTTTTTTCTTGCCAAAAAAACCAGTCAATTCAGACTTAAGGGATGAAGGCTATGCCCTGTTTTCTTTAAAGTCTAATAATACTTTGGGTAACAAAATAGAAAAATCTGAATCTTCCTTGTTGTTTTTAGAGAGAATTGATCAGAGCTTATTTATGAACAGACATTCATATCATGACGTTAAGAAAGCAGAATTATTTGTTGGATGCCCACCATGTGCCGGGAGTTTACGACGTTAGCATTTAAGTTTTTTGCTTAACTCCCCCTGGGGTAGGTTTAATTGGGACCGCTTTGCAGATGAGAAAACTGAGGCCCGGAAAAATGAAATAATTTTTCTAAAATCACACAACTCATAAGCGTTAGATCTAGAATTCAAAAGTTGGAAGGACAAAGCCGAGGTCAGCATCTCCGAGAGCTGGGGCTTTTTTCAGTCCGCCTACGGCGCATGTCAGTATTGGGAAGAATCTTATGCAGGGTAAAGGTAACAGCATGAAAAACCTTCTAACTGTTCTTAAGGGTTGATTCGGTGCCAGCTGCCTTATTTGCACTGAGGGTCCAGACTAAATCCTTGGTGCACCTGGGACCTCACCGTCCACACTCAGATCGTGTCAGTGGACGTCTTCCTCATGCATCCCCCCAACATCCTGTCGCCCGTCCACATGCATGCCCATTGTAGAGAAGAGGAAAGTCGAGCTCACAGAGTCCATAACTCATGCAGTGTCTCACACAAATCAGCAAATAAGTGCCGGAGCCAGGGGAGGTGCCCCAAATTCTCTTAAATTCCAAAGCCTGTGTCCTTCTACTATGTCTCATGATTCCATCCATAAAGGGAGAAGAAACCCTGCAGTCTTCCAAGCCCCTTTATTTACTTTTATTTAAACATCTTTATTGGAGTATAATTGCTTTACAATGGTGTGTTAGTTTCTGCTTTATAACAAAGTGAATCAGTTATACTTATACATATGTTCCCATATCTCTTCCCTCTTGCGTCTCCCTCCCTCCCACCCTCCCTATCCCACCCCTCTAGGTGGTCACAAAGCACCGAGCTGATCTCCCTGTGCTATGCGGCTGCTTCCCACTAGCTATCTATTTTACATTTGGTAGTGTATATATGTCCATGCCCCTCGCTCACTTTGTCACAGCTTACCGTTCCCCCTCCCCATATCCTCAAGTCCATTCTCTAAGTGGAGTTCCCACAAGGGGAGCCGGCCAAGGTCAGAGGCAGGTGGCTTCCACTCCTGGGAATGGATCATCCAGGCTGGCATGTTCTGCAAACGAGGAAGTGATGCAGCGCTTCCAGGGGCTCAAAGGGAATTCACAGCATTTCACTTAGAAAACTACACAAGGACTCGGGGAGAGAAGATTCGGATAAAAAAGGATTGGACTTTTTACGTGAGATAGGAGCAAGTGACCAGCATTCCTGAATAATGAATCCAGAGCAGGCAGGCGTCAGTTTGAAATGTAAATGGATGGAGGAAGAGGCAACGCTGTCTCATCCAGGAGCAGAGGATGTGACCGCAATGATGAGTCTGCCTCACCTGCCCCCAGAAAAGGCTCAGACACAAAGGCGGAGTGAGGCCACCAGACAAAGGACCCAGAACCCTATTCCTGACTCTGACCTGCGGTTCACGTTCATGACCTTCTCCCCAAGAGATGCTAAAAAATGAGGAGGCACCGCGAGGCGCGAGGGAACGAAGCATCCAAGGAAACATAACTCACCTGACGGGGCTGCAGGGGACACACTTGAGAAGACCTTTATTTGCCTTCTGTTTTCCTCCTTCTTGGGAGAAAAAATGTACCTTTCATGTCTCCTCTCTCCTTTCTTCCCAAATTTTCTGGAGCTCTTCCTGCAGGTGGATCTGCGTGACTCAAAGACAGGCAAGAGCTACCTGCAAAGGAGCAAAAACAACGGACAGCACAGGTGGGGAGACAGGTAAGGGGACCCCCCTTTACCTTATCACACCAGAAACGCCGCAGCCAAAAACACAAATATAATAAATACAGTCTGCGGGAGACAGGATGCTTCTCATCCAACTAAACACTGATCAAAAATGTCTGTTCATTAAAAAATAATCAAAAATAAAATAAATCAAATTTTTTTTAATGTCTGTTCTAGAAAATATGACAGCTTGGCATTCACATCACAGCATCTTAGATCTGGAACACGTACCTGTGCCTGGTGCAGCCTGGTATACAGTAGGTGCCAAATGTGTGTGCTTCTTTTTTTTTCTCTCTCTCTTTCCTTATCAAATACACTTTTCCACATGGGCAAGATGTCCCTTCAGTCCTCTCTGGAAAGTGGAAGCAGTCCCGAGCCCACCTCCAAGGATCGAAGGCATGACCGTGCCTGGCGCTCCTGTGAGACCTGTGGCCTTGTTTGTCTTATTCTAGATTGAAGAAGCAGCATGTGTAACTCGGTGAGAAAGTTTGATGTGTTCGGGGAGATCACAGCTGCTCCCGGGTGGCAAGAGCACTGGGTTCAGGGTCAGCGTGGCAGGAGAGGTGGCTGGGAGGCGGCCAGGGGCACCTGTTGTGTGTTTTAGGAGGTCGGGTTCTTCCGGGGCCCAGGGGCCCCGGGCCCTCATTGAGATGGAGCCAGATGGGGGAGGGCTGAGGAGATCCGGATCTAGTCCATCAGGGTGGGAACAGAGGGAGAAAATGGAAACGTGAAGGACCCCGATGAGTGCAGTGTCCTGTGTGACACTGTGAACGCCACCCTCGGGGCCTGGGGACAGCAAGGTAGGAGCGCAGGGTGGATGGGCAGCCGGCTCAGGGGCTGAGTCCACCCAGCAGGGTTTTAGCCGCCCTGGGGCTTCTCCGCCCTGAGATGTCACTGTTATTCTCTGCCGCTTCTCCCAGAAACTGAGAGCTGTGGCCCGGCCTCTGTCTCCCCTTCCTCTGCCCCGTCCCTTTCTCTCTGCCCCTCCCCGGCCTCTCCTCTGCTCTCCACCCCTCCTCTCTCCTTGTCTTTCTCATTCTCACCCTCTCTCTTCTGGAGCAAAATCAGAAATGATTTCCTGCCCCCAGAAACCTGTGCCCTCCTTAGAGGCCCCTCTGAGGTCTTCCCACCCCCCTTAGGCTCCTACGTTTTGCTGGTAGTCGTGACGGCCGAGGTCAGTGCCCAGAGCGGAAGGGAGCCGGGGCGGCCGGGAGGATCAGGGGTGTTTCGCTTCATTCCCAGTGATGCCCCTGCCTTGCTACCGCTCCTCGGCCCCACCTACCCCAGACCCATTGCTTCGCGTGTCGTCCTGCTGCAAAGCAACTGTTTATTGCAGAATCCTGGTTTCTTTCTGAATAGGCTCTCATAAAAATGCACAAAAGTAATCCACAGTGGAAATAAAAATAGAACAAACATGGAAGCCTATTCTCTTAGGTGGTAGAAGCTGCAATGTGGCCTACATTTTCCCAAATTTAAAAACCTAGGTCTTAGGGTAAGCTGGGACGAAGTGAGAGAGTGGCATGGACATATATACACTACCAAGCGTAAAATAGGTAGCTAGTGGGAAGCAGCTGCATAGCACAGGGAGATCAGCTCGGTGCTTTGTGACCACCTAGAGGGGTGGGATAGGGAAGGTGGGAGGGAGATGCAAGAAGGAGGGGATATGGGGATATATGTATATGTACAGCTGATTCACTTTGCTATACAGCAGAAACGAACACACCATTGTAAAGCAATTATACTCCAATAAAGATGCTAAAAAAACAACAACAACCACCTAGGTCTTGATGCCTTTAGATTCAGGGAGACAATATCACATAACTCTTAAGTTCATGGATGCTTTCTTTCCAAAAACGTATTATCTATGGCATGTATTCCTATAGGAAGATGTTCTAGTTCATAATCTCAGAAGTTTGTTGGCTAGACTCTGAAACTCCATAATTTAAGAATCCACTATTCCACTGTAAAATATACATATGGAAATTGTATCTATCAGCTAGGAAATATTATTTCTGAGAAATTGAAGGTTAATTTTTTACATTCTTTGGAATGTTTTCCAAAAGAAAAAAAGCAATCCTAAAGACAGAACCCTGAGCTTTTTTTTGGGGGGGGGGTTTTTTTTTTTTTTTTTGCGGTACGCGGACCTCTCACTGCTGCCGCCTCTCCCGTTGCGGAGCACAGGCTCCGGACGCGCAGGCTCAGCGGCCATAGGTTCACGGGCCCAGCCGCTCCGCGGCATGCGGGATCCTCCCGGACCGGGGCACGAACCTGCATCCTCCGCATCGGCAGGCAGACTCTCAACCACTGCGCCACCAGGGAAACCCAGAACCCTGAGCTTTTAACTGTTGCAGTGAAGGCACGGAGAGGAATCGTATTGTTTGTGGGGTGTGTGTGTGTGTGTGTGTGTGTGTGTGTTTTCATCTCTTAAAGAACTGAGGATTTACACACAGAATATTGCAGCCAGCTGTTCTTCACCAGCATCTAGCAGGGAGAGAGAAGCCGGTGGCTTTAACTTGAGTGAGAAGGATTTAAGTTTAATAGGAAGAAAGGCGGCCCGACAATGACAATTGTTAGGACATTGGTGGAGGTTGCCAAAGCGGACAGATTGTCCTTCCTGGGAGGGTGTCACCATTCCTGCAGATCCTCGTCTCTCTGGGCGGGCTGACGCTTGCCATCCTCTCCCAGGAGTCCACTTAAGAGGAAAGCAAGGAGACAATTCCTCCAGTCCCTGCATCCCACATCTTCCCAGGAGGAAGATGCCCTCAAGGGAGGACCCTCAAGGGCCCATGGTCAGCTCATCCTCTTGCCAGTTTTGCCAGTTGTGAAATCTTGGGAGAGTCACTTAATTGCCCTCTGTCTCAATTTTTCAGCCTCACGATAAACATGATAATAGCGTACATCCCGCCTAAGCTTACGGTGAAGGGAAAAATAGGCCCGTGAGTGTGGGCCGCCTGTAGGTGTTGGTCCTTATCGGATGCTGTGTGAAACGCCCAGATTGGAGGTCACAATCCCTGACCCGAGGGGATTAAAAACCTGCAGAGGAGCTCACAATGAAGTGTCCAGGTCTTTGGGTCTAAATTGCAGGTTTTTTCCACATATGAGAAAGGCATTAACTGGTCCAAATAGGCAATTCAAAGGCCAAAGCAGGACACGCCCATCTTGAATGACCAAGGTTCTAAGAGTGACCACAGTGTCCTAGAGCCGTGGTCCCAGGTAGCCGTGGACTGAGTGTCCCTCCACCCCACTGAGAGCCAAGACCCCCGCGTGCCCTTCACTCTAACCGCATCACTGAGGTCCCCCCACCGGCCCCCTGGGTCGAGTACCTGGGGACCCTCTCTTCAGAGAGGCCCGGCAGAGCCTGGAGCAGAAACCAACCCTAGAGACCACCACCAACTTCCCTTTGAACACTTTCTGCATTTCTTCCCAACAGCCCCTTTGATCACCGGCTGAAAGACCTGACCTCAGAGCTAAGATTGCATCGGGAGGAGAACTCCCTGAAGGCAGACGCGGAAGGGAGAAGAACCCAGCCGCGGCCCTCTTGAGGACAGCTCCAAGGAGGAAGCTGTTCTAGGTCCCCTGTCAGCTACAAACTGGCGCTCGCCAGCTGCCGCTACAAGGATTGAATCATGAGCCGCTGCGGCCGCTGACCTTCAACACCCCTGAAAGGAGTTCAGGGTGGAGAGCAGGAATGAGGCGCTCCATGCTCTGGGGGAAACTGGCAGAACAGGCCTTCAGATAGTTAGCTATTTTCAGGGGAAGATTTTATGAGCCCAATTCTCGTAACTAGAAAAGCACTAAAATCCTTCACGGTGACGTCTGCTCCTCGAGACTAGCAGAAACCTTCTACAAAAAACATGTGCTTGATTGCATGGACTCCCCCTTCACCAAAATCACACACACCCTGACCTTCCCCCCTACCTCTTTGGAGCAGTTCCTCAGAGCTATCTGAAATGCTGTCTCCCGGGCTACAGTCCTCATTTTGCCCCAAATAAAACTTAACTCACAGCTCTCACGTTGTGCATCTTTTTTAAGTCAGTACCTCTGTTGACCATCACTGTCACAATCACTGGTGCCTTCCAGCCACGCAAGGCCCAGGACCCTGAGATGGCAAAGAAGCTTCTCCCATTGGAGGAGGCATGGGACACAGCCCCAGGGCAGGGGGGAGCGACAGCCTTCTCACTACCTCTAATCCACAGACACAGGCCAGCCGTTGCGTCTGGGATCCAAGTACAACTGACCAGAGCTGGAGGCCATTCGAAGTGACCTTTCTTCACCAGTAGCTCATCTTACTCTTGTCATTAAGAACTTAAAGTATAATGTACTTTTGTATGAAATACACTTCAGGAAAAATAAAAATGTCTGTGGTCTGCATATTTTATGAGTTACATATATCATACACAGAGACAGCATTTTTCAGAATCTACAAATCCTCAAGCCTCAGACCCTCTTTTACTCTCGCCCCATTCATGAAGGACGTGTTGGCTGCTTTTGTGGAGAAGAAGGGAAATTTGGCGAAAAGTAGCATGAAAAACAGAATCTGAAAAATTCCATGTTTTCTTTGTTTTGTTTTGGTTTTTTGCGGCACGCGGGCCTTTCACTGTTGTGGCCTCTCCCGTTGCGGAGCACAGGCTCCGGACGCGCAGGCTCAGCGGCCATGGCTCACAGGCCCAGCCGCTCCGCGGCATGTGGGATCCTCCCGGACCAGGGCACGAACCCGCGTCCCCTGCATCGGCAGGCGGACTCTCAACCACTGCGCCACAAGGGAAGCCCGAAAAATTCCATGTTTTGAATACGTTTTTGTGCGCTAAGAACTAGTGAAGAAGGAGGATCGACGGAAGGATTTTAGAGAGGAATGGCCTCTCACTCAATAAATATTAAAGAAGAAACAAATTAGAGATAAATAAGCACCAGAGCCCAACTCCAGAACAGGGACACGAAAGACAGATCACGGCTGGTTCCTAGTTTCTGGGGAAGTGGATGAGACAGAGGGACCCCATCATCGGGGTGGGGATTTAGGAGATCCCAAGGAGTGTGACAGCACAGGGACAGAAGGGTCGCAAAACGCTCTCTAGATGGGGTTTCCTTCTTCCCCAACTACTTGTAAAATAGGGAAAAGGGAACATCTTCCTTGAGGAAGTGTATAGAAGGGAGAAAGGTCTATGTCTCTTTGACTCTTTACCCCAAACTAGGGCACACACTGCCTGCACCTGGCCTTGGTGTGGTGACATCTCTGGGTTGGCCCCCGTCCAGAGCTCCCCCAGGGCTGGTGGTGGATTCCCGTGCCCCGAGCTGCTGGGGTCAGCACCACTGGAAGACCAGCTACTGCTCCAAAGTGCAAGAGTGAGTGTACGTTCCTGGGGTTCAACAACCTGAGCTAAGTTTTTGTTTCTGAAATGACTAGACGGAGAGTATCTTGCTGTGGCTCGAGGGCCACGTGATGCTCGTCGTTATTTAGAAGAAGGAGGCCCAGGTGCACAGAGGATGCTCCTTGATGGCGAGAAGAGGGCTCGTTTGATTTACAAAGAGCCCGTGAATTTAGCGCTAGCCGCCCTCCACCTAGCACGTCTTCACTGAGCTCCTCCCAAACTCCTATTCCTTTGCCGAAGTGCCCAACAAGAGTGGCAAAGAAAACCACTGCAAATCAAGAAACCTGGAAGAGGCAACAGGCCATAACATAACGAGCTGTGTTCTCAGAATCCGAAGATCAGGGCTCCAACACGCCTGCCCAGAGAGCCCGGTGGGTGCTGCTTGCAAAGACAGAAGGGGCACCTGCTGAGGCCACACTGCGGACTCCGGAGGTCCCTGGCTTCCACTCCTACAGGGCCTGCACCAGCCTGTGCAGGAGATGCCAGAGGCTCATCTCTTCTTTGAGGCCACGCTCAGGAACGCGTGGGAGCTGAGAGGGATGCAGGGCTGGGGAGCAAACGGGAGCCGTCAGGGCAGTGGCTGCCAGCCTGGGGCAAAGGGAGGGGGCCCCTCTCCATGCCCTTCCCACCCCATCTGTTTCTCGCTTTATTCTTCATCTCAGTCTGAGTCATCACCATCAACCTCATCTTGGAAATTCCCGCATCTCCTCTACTCCGTCTCTGTCTCTCTGTCTCTCTCTCCCTCTCTTCTCATCCCTGCCTGTTTTACTTCCCCAATGCGTTTCCAATCCATCTCTTCCCTGCCCCCTCCCTGGCACAGGGCGGCTTCACGAGCACGTGGGCAGTGGCCTCGGCACCCCTTCCTGCTCTTGCAGCCGGCAGTTTCCATCTTCCACGCTTCCCTCTCCTAACCCAGATCCCAAAATGCCTCCCAGTGTCCCTTACGAAACACAGACCTCAGAGGGTCTTCCCGACGCTGAAGACCATCCGGGCTCCCAAAGCCCCGGGGGGCTCCCTTTCCCCTAGAAACACCAATTCCCACCGTCTGCATCCACCGTCACCCAGAGCCCTGCTCAGCTCTGCACAAAATCCCCCACTGAAACCCTGCAACACCACTGGGAGGAAGCGCTGCCATCTTGGATTTACGAGCAGCGAGGAAGTCGAGACGATAAGGGGTCCCTCGTTTGTAGGCAGCTAGGAAGCAGCCCAGCCAGCAGGCTCGGCACAATGGGCTCTGTCCCAAAGACACTGCCCTCTCCATTTCCACTCAGTGTCACTTAGGAGGTTTAAGTCCTCCCCAGCTTCCTAGGGTCAACTGCAAAATGTTCCTCGCTCCCTCTGAGGAGTCCCCACCGCTACAGCATGTGTCCCCCGGTGGCCTTGTTGTGTCTGTCCTCCCCACAAGACTGATTCCTTAAAGACAAATGTCAATTTTGCGTCCCCAAGGCTGAGCACAGAGCCGGCGTGCAGGGAGGCTTCAATGAACTAAGTGGGGGTCAGGTAGATGCGCGCGCGGATGGACAACACCCCCACCTTGAGCGGTCACACACCTCCGTCTCGTCCATAGCAAAACTCGAAGTGCTTGCTTTGCCACGTTAGACATTTTGGAAGTGAGTTAACACGGGTTATAGAATATTCTCAGAACGAGATTGAATTCCCACCCTCTGAGGTTGGAAGCACCCTCACGCTAAAAGCGAGTCTGCGCCTTTGCATTGTTGTTGCCGTTCTTGTTTATTAGGGCCTGTCACTGTGCCTGAATGCTAAGCAGATGGGTTTGGGCTCCATTCATAATTTCCCCGATTTGGGGAAAGTCATCATCACGGTCGGGGACAGCGGCACCTCTGCACTGCCAGTGCCCACAGCAGCCTGGTCTTGGCACGCGTGGAGGCAATTTGACTTCGCTGGTGATCTCTCTGCAAGCTGCCTCTGCTGTGGGTCCTGACGACAACGGGGCGAAGGACGAAGTCTGGGCTCACCCTCCTGGGGGGGACATTGAGATTCCTGGGCATGGTACCAACTCAGCCATATGTCAGCACAGAAAGTAACTGCTTTTTCCATATATGATCATAACTAATGTTGCAAAGCCTGTTTTGCCTGGATCCTTTTACAGGACCTGTGCAAAATATGCTGTGAGCTTTCACTCCAGATTTCTTTCTTAGGATGAATGGCTCTGTGCACACGGGAACAAGCTCTTACTCTCTTCATCGGGGGTGATAATTATTCCACAGGCTAATTCCCCAGGCGTTGAGCTCCACAGGGTGACAGTCTGGCTTGTACACTGGAGCTGATGGCAACGGGAATCCTAATGGCCAAATACGTCCTAATGTTCTCCTTACAATTCTTTCATTTTTTTTCTTTTTTTTCCTGTCTTTACCTTTTAGAAAATGTTAATGTATTCCTGATGAATTCAGTGTGAAAAAAAATATGTTTATCAGCTTGGGTTTAAAATTTTTATTCATAATAAGAATATAGTCGCATTGCCAACACTTTCCAAAGTCAGTCCTGGAAGCTGGGCCAGCTCTTCAGGGCATCACAAACAAGATGACCACACAGGAGGGTGGCAGGTAAGGAGTTCAGACGCCCAGATGATAGGCAAGCATCTGTGCATCGGGTCCTGGTGCTTGGTTCTTGCCAGGCGTGGGGTTCAAGAAAGCGTGCTCTGATAGCAGATAACCCTGCAAGTTGTCACTTGGTGACTACATAAGTTGTGCCTTTCGCCAGGGCCAGAAGGATGATAAGTTTGTCACTGCTAACAGGTGCTCGCTCTTTAGAGCAAACCGTGCTTTCTCCTGTGAAATCAAGCTACTGAATTTCTTGCCTGCATGTCCCCATCCATAAGATGGGACTGAGGGAAGATGGGCTCTGGGGACCTGCCCCACGCAGCCTCCTATCCTGAGGGCTCGGATTTCCAGCAAGCCCTCTCCCCACTCCCTTTCCCCAGAAGCCCACCGCTACCCACGCGCGTGCAGCGTCCTCAGCCCCCGGCCCCCTGGCACCGCACTGGACGCAGGGAGCCCACCTGGGCGGCTGACCTGCCCCCAGAAACAACGGTGGCCCACAAGAAGCCTGCAGCTCTGCGGGCCGCATCCAGCACCCCAGCTGGGTTCTTTAGTTTGTGTGAAAAGAATTCCAGCGTGACACAGCTCTGCTCAGTACAAAGAAGTGCTGAAGCACTAGGGGGGGGAAGAAAGAATGCCTCTGAAAGCAAAGCAGCAGAGAGAAAGGCAGGGGTGGGCCAGCCTCCTTCCCCCCAGGGCTTGGCCTGCTCCTCTCCGCGGGTCCCAGCCACCGGGCGCATGCATCGCCTCCTGGGCGTCTGGAGCAAACAGTGCCGCCCGCTCTGTGGTCAGACGGGGACAGCCAGTCCTCCCGTTGTTTGATTTCTAAACTTGCTTCCACCTCCCTGAGGCCTCTGAGAGCTCAGCGTTTGCAAATCAACACAACATTTAATTAACTGCACATTAAAGTTTCCATCTTTCAAAAGGGAATTAGGGACAGTGCACTTTCTGAAGCATTCATTAATGAAAAACTAAATGCGAAAGCTTCCCAAGTCCGGGGTGGTCTTCCCCATGCTAGGTGGTGGCCGACCCTAATTCTCGGGGTCGGGCCGGTCCTTCCCAGGGGCGGCAGTGCTCGGGTCCTCTTCCAGGACAAGCGTTGTTAACCCTCAGAGACCCAGTCTTGGTTTCAGCAAACCCCAAAGCCCTCTGAATTATCCTCAACAGTTTTCAGGAATACTCAAAAATGGTCCCAATTATACCGAATCGTGAATACTTTTTTATTAAAATGAAAGGTATATACACAGCCCTGTTAAGAGAGGTGTGAATAGTATAATTAAATACTGTCTGTGTCGCCTCTGGAATGGGTGTGGGCTACTGTCAGCCCCTGGGGATGACAAGCATGTGGGCCCCCATCACAGAGGACACAGCACAGTCAGCTTGACTTCAGAGAGCGGCAGATGGGACAGAAACAAGATGAGACAGACAAGAAGATACTCGGGGCAACTCACCGCTAACAGGCTGGCACCTGCCCACAACACCAAAGTTACCCGCTGTTCCAGGCTGAGGCCACACACACACACACACACACACACACACACGCACACACCCTGACTGTGGGTCAGATCACCATGAATGGAAAGAGCATCTTGCAGGTGTCGGTAGAGGAGGGTCCTGTTTCTACCATGAACGCGCTCTGCTTCTCTCCTCGCCCTTCTCACCTGAGGAAGAGTGGTCCCTCCCCACACACCTGCCCACGGCGGCGGCAGCCCTTTCCACTAGCGCCCCTGTGGTGTCACTACCATAGGAATTGTTCTTTCTCACCAGTGTGGCATCACGGTAAAGCCAGCCTCTCGATTTCTTGCATTTGCTTCCTCGAGGTCCTCCGTGGGACCATCGCAAAGCACGAGAGTGCAGAGCGAGGCGGACGCAGCCGTCAGACCCACAGCTCGTCTATCTGGCTGTGGGCCACTTAAACGTGTGTCCATCTTGTGTCCCCCTGGCTCTCATGGTCACCAAGCCAGTGTCCCTGCCCTTCTCTCTCTGCTGTAGGGCCGTGAGACTGGGACTCAGCCAGCCACATCCATCCTCCCACTCCCTTTAGAATCTGTCCAAAGGGGATCTTATGTGGAGCCTGAGAGGTAGGAAATGTGTAGGGAGGTGGATTTTCTTACCTGGACCCTGACTGCGACCCTCCCCAGGAGATAATTGCTCCTCAGTTATTTGATGATTCCTGCCATGTGCCCAGGAACCTATGATGTGTGCCTGGAGGTAGAGGAGGGGGAGGCGGGGGGAGGAGTCTACACATCTGTATCTGTGTCCCCTGATGTAGACATGTGGCCACCCCTAGGAACCCCCTTCCTCCTTCCTTCCTCCCCTCTGCCCTTCACCATTTTTTGGACTCAGCCCTGCATTACACCATCAGGGCTACACATATGATGATAAACCCTATCTTCCTCCCCAAATCCCAGTCTAGTGGGGACGCCAGGTGGACACAAGATGGACACATCTGAGCACAGTCATCGCAACTGTGGTCATAATCAGGGTGGACAAGGGATCACAGCCGGTGGCCCCATTACCCAGCCCTGGTTTATTTTTTCGTTCCAAAATATTTTATTAATAAAAGTTTCATATAAAAAACAGAAGATAGATATGTGTCACACTGTATAATGCACTGAAAGCATGTGGATGGTTGTAGATTTTCATTTCTCTACAAAATGAACCAGCCATGATGGAATTAAGAGTCAGCGTAAATATGTTCATATTTTGGGGAATACTTCAAAATACAAAGAGCCGTGTTAATTTTTTTTGTTTTTATACAACAGGTTCTTATTAGTTACCTATTTTATACATATTAGTGTATATATATCAATCCCAATCTCCCAAAGGACCGTGTTAATTTTTAACCACAAAGAAAGCTTATAGTAAAATAGACTTTCAAAATTACAAATAAAAGTCTGTACCTCAAGGATACGTTTCAGGCCTTTCTGTGTGCATAGCATGATGTAGAGAGAGAACTGCCTAGAGAGGACCCATCACATCAGGTGTTAGAGGTCTGGCCCGTTTCAGCTTGCAAGACCTCTTTCTTCCTCTTTTCTCAAGGGGAAAGGCTTCTCAGAGGAGCAAAAGCCAGGATCAACTTTCGAGTTGGTCAAAAGTTAAGAGTGACACTTAGCAAATAGCAAGAATTAAGAGGTACTAGCTACATCAGTAAGCACATTACTGAAAATATAGTCCTTTATGCTGGTTCCCATGGAGGTTCGTGGATTGTAGAAAGGGATTCTGATGACCATGCCAAGATCCTGGAAGGCCCTCACCTCTACCCAGCAAGTCCAGTCCAGTTGGTGTGTGTTATGGCCCCAGAATCCATTCGTTTGTTTTACTTCTCTAATGAGGTATACGATAGGTGTGCGATGATTTCATTCTCATAACGTTTCTTTGAGAGTCAAGGAGCCACTCTGCTCCATTGAAGCATTATCAGGGATCAGCCAGGCCAATGGGTTTGGAGTCTCTAGGTCATTCAGCCCCAGGAATAGCACAATCAAACCCCAACTGGTTGGCCAAATGGTTTCTGCTGCAAATTTTTGATGAACAATATTTCTTTCGCCTGGGCCAAGATTTAATTTGTGCTGCCAGGGAACACTTTCAATTGTCAACAACAAAAGGCGATATTTCCTATACTCCTTGAGAATAAGCTTCAAAGGTTTCAGCTCCTTTTTAAAAAGCTTTTCAGCTTTATTTTGACGTGGCAGAAAAGTTTTGCATGCATCCTCGCATCCTGTGTTGTGACAGCTGCATTTAATGAGTGCAAAATGATCAGAAAAACATCCTCTGCCATGGGGGCTGCCGATTGGTGACAGGGAAGAGGGGTGCTGTCATCGGAGCAGGAGAGTCACACACGCATCTGCAGAGGTGGGATTCCTGCCCGGCTGGTCTGTACCCGGCAGCCCCATGCACGGCCCCGAAGCCGAGTAAGACCTGCAGACCCACATCCCACGGACTCCTCCTTCCAACAGCAGGATGAAGTCTCCACTGTGTCACCCCAGGCCATTGTTGCTGGAGGTTAATCCATGTTTCTTTCTAAATTTTCTT
Source organism: Leucopleurus acutus (assembly GCF_964270905.1). NCBI lineage: Eukaryota > Metazoa > Chordata > Mammalia > Artiodactyla > Delphinidae > Leucopleurus > Leucopleurus acutus. The sequence goes on from NC_139154.1 coordinate 23,830,636, forward strand.
TCTTATTGAAAGAAGGTCTTTCTAGCTAATCTAACACATTTATAATTAACAAACTCATGAGAGGGAAAAAAAGAAAAGAAAAAAGAGCAGACTTTAAACAATTCATGTGTCAAGGCCCCAGTCAGAAAATGAAGGTCTTCTTTTTACATATAGGTAGTCATGGTAGATTAAATTATTGTTTAGCAAATATTCACTCCACGCCCCAAACACATACAACACTGACTTCCATGGGACGAATTTGCTTTCATAGCCCACAGATGTTGAGCTTGACAACAGGACTTCCCTCAGCCAATAAAACGTGGGCAGACACGTCACGTGCCAATTTGGAGTCCAGGTCTAAGGCATGCGTGTTTACACTCACTCCTCTGAGAGCACCCACCTCCACCTTGGAAAGATCATGGGCCAGATAGCTCTAAGCCCTCCAACGATCCTTGCAGAATGAGAGGCAGATGAAACAGACCCGAGCTCCACCTGCAGCCTGACGCAGGGTTGTCCCAACTGGCCCGCACACCTGTGGAACGTACCTGGAAGAGAGCCACCCAACAGAACCCAGCCCGGATCAGCCGAGCCACAGTTGACCCAAAGCCCTGGAGCACAAGCAAAACTAGGGGTTGATTTAAGTCACTGAGATTTGGAGCTGTTTGTTACTTAGCATCATTGTGTTGTTTCATAGCTTTTGAGAGAGGCCACCATCAATGTATGCCTAATTATGCAACAGAAAGAAACATTCCAGCTGTAGTAGAATGTTTACATTCTAGTAGAATTTGTAGTAGAAGCCTCCGTGGACATGGTGTGGTGTATGGGAAAGCAGACAGAGCAAATACTCCAATTATTCAATCCTATTTATGTCAGCAAGATGAACAACAGCTCCAAGCTAACTGCATCTTTCATCTTTTGGTTCCACGTTGGAGTCATGAAGTCACACTTAATAGGTAATATTTCCAAACCAGCTCCTGGTCCCAACATGCTTGGTTTATTTGTTGTTATCTACGCACACCTTACAGGGGAAACCACAAGTACCCACCTGCATCTATCTTTCTCTGGAGTCTGTTTGATTTCCATGGGCTCCATTTCAATTTCCTGTCTTTCCTCCATCACAGAAAGATAGCAAAAGTATACCGTCACACTGAACCATTATGACAATTTATTCTTGAGGATAGAATCCTGTGGGTGCCTAAAAGCTTACTCTAAGTTTTATTTGCCTAATTTATGCTTCTACTGACAAATAATTAGGGCAGCAACTAATTTCAAAATGCAAATGTGCAATGAGTCTCACTTGTTTTGTTTTGTTTCCAATATCCTTTGGCCCCAGTTCTACTTGTGTTAGAGTCTTAATGGATTTAGTTTAGCAAAGGAATGAAATTATTTTTTCTAATGCTTTGTTTACTTGACGGAATCAGACTTTTTATCAAATATTGACTACAAATGTTTGTTCAAGATCACATGCCATAGAATTTAATAGGAATGAAAACCTGTAGTACAGAACCATCATTTTTTATGTGTCTGGGGGGTAATCTACTTGAACGGTGACTTAATGGCAGGCAGAAGACGTTTATAGGGATGTGTCTGCCTGTGTGAACCAACAGCGATCTTCTAGTCAGAGAAAACATTCTTTTTTATCTCTGAAAATACCACAGAGATGTTCTTCAAGAAGAGAAAACTTTCCAGCTGTAACAAGTAAAATTAGCTCTTATTTCTTTTACATCCTCCAGTGCTGGGAAGACTGGGAAGATAGTTAGAGGTCCAACGAATGCTCCTTTCAACTGTTCATTCATTCACCACCTACCACCACGTGAATACTCCATGCTAGATCCCGCAGGACCTGCTCTCAGGGTTCACAGTGTGCTGGGAAAGTCAGACAGGAAAACCTCCCCATATTTTCGTCATCACACTACCTGGCGTCATTTTATATGCGTGTTTATTATCTTTCTTCTCCACTAGAGTGTGAGTACCACAAGGACAGGGACTGTGTTTTCTCACCATCCAAGCAGAGCCAATGGCAGGAGAGGCCCTCAGTAAATATCTGTGGCTGCTGAAAGGAGAAATGTGGTATTTTAGAGACATGAGGAGAAAATGAGAGGCCAAAGGAGAGATGCCTTTCTCAGCAGAGGATGGGATGGAAGGTGGATTGGTCAGAAAGGTACCAAAGAGGAGGCTGCCCGAAGAGCAGAGTCAGGGACTTCCCTGGTGGACCGGTGGTTAAGAATCCACCTTTCAATGCAGGGGACGCGGATTAGATCCCTGGTCGGGGAACTAAGATCCCACATGCCGCAGAGCAACTAAGCCCGTGCGCCACAAACTACAGAGCCCAGGCACCACAACTAGAGAGAAGCCCGCGCACTGCAACGGAGAGCCTGAATGCCGCAACTAAGACCTGACGCAGCCAAATAAATGAATGAATCTGTCAACTAATCAATCAATAAACAAACAAAGAGCAGAGTCAGGAGCAGAGCAGACGTAGAGCCACAGAGAAGGAGGTGATCTGGACGGCTTTGGGAGCTCCAAGGAAGCTTCCCTGGAGCAAGAGATCCCTTGGGGAATGGCAGGAGCTGTGGGACTAGACAGGTAGGGAGACCCAAAGCAGGAGTCACCTTACACCCCGATGGGGAGCCTTCATCTTTCTTTCTCCGTCATCCATACACAAATCAGAGTATGACTGAGGGAAACAGGTAAATGCCAAATTACTCACTGGTGTGTGCGCTGAAGGGAAACATTTGTCCACTCTTGGCAGACACTTGAAGCTCTCTTTTATAACAAATATGTAATATTTTTCCACTGATAGGTGACTTGGCTTAAGGGTAAGGCCGTGGCCTTATCCACCAACTCAAAAGAGTACTCAAACAACACATGTCAGATGTAGCTAGATTTTTCTTCCATTCTCTACATATTTAAAGGAAAATCAGCATTTTGGTCTGAATTATTTGAAGAATCCCGCAATCCTTCCTTTGCTTTTTGTAGACACTCAAGGGAAATAAGAAGTAAGTATCTTTTCTCTCTCTCTCTCTCTTTTTTTTGAAGAATCTTTAGTTGTGGCATGCAAATGCTTAGTTGCAGCCTGTGGGATCTAGTTCCCTGACCAGAGATCAAACCCAGGCCCCCTGCAGTGGGAGCACAGAGTCTTAGCCACTGGACCACCAGGGAAGTCCCAAGAAATAAGTATCCCTAAGACTACACATAATTCATATAAAATGTCTACTTTAAAATAGCAAAGTTATTTGCCCCTTTTCTCACCCATGTGAGAAAATATTTCACACACCGAGAACTAGTGAGAGACCATCAAACAGGCAAGTGTTTTGGATTGCTTTCTTTTGTTTCACGGACTTTTCTGTTTTATTAGGAAAAAACCACTCAACAGAGCAAGTAGGCAGAGACCATCACTTGTCTTCTGGCTGCTGCAAGCTGAGGTCATCAGTAAGTGGAAGCAGGCCACCTCTGATTAATTATGAATTCCTCTCATGTCCACGGACTTCAGCCCAAGGATGACAAGGATTTCTGAACTTCAAAAAAAAAAACAAAAAAGAGGAGGCATCACAATAAATATTTCACTGTCTCGCCAGCCCAGTTTGCTAAGCCTCAGAGTCTCGCCCGGCCTCTGGAGGCTGCCACGAGCAGCCTCCCCAGATGCTCCCTTCCAGCAGGGAGGTGGCCCAGCGTCTGTATTTGGGCAGCCCTGCTGTCAGGGAAGAGATGAAGGACGGGTCACTCACACCTGCTGCGGGAGAGGCCTGGACATCCTTCGCCAGCGCTGCCAGCCCTGTCAGGATACCTAACCACTTCCTGAATTGGGTGAGCGGATCAGTGATGGACCAAGCCTTCATCTGCTAGGTTTATACTCTGCTCCAGACAGTGATGGTCAGGGAACGTGCGGATGGAGAGTTCCAGAGCAGCAGGGAGCTGACCACCCTCACTTCCCCATGCAGACAGAAATCGTCAAAGGATGGTGCTGATTGAACAGATATTGGGAAAGAGCATGACAAGGGCCTCGGGGGTCCTTCCTGCGGCCCTGCCGCGCCCCTCCTTCTGAGCAACGTGGCCCCATGTTCATCAGTAACAACGGAGCCCGTACGCTTGTGTTACTAGCTGTTGGTGTAACTTTTTAAATTCATGTTACTCTTATTCTTCATATACTAGCATGTCCTTACCCCTCTGGATCACACCTATATATTTTAGTTTGTCCTTCTACTAGTCTTAAACCCCATCTATTCCTTTAAGGAGATCACAGTGGCTATGATCACACCATCTGTTGCCAGAAAAGAGCTTGAACCTAAAGTGAAATAAGACAGAACCTCTCACCCTTACGCGAGATTATCCTGCCACAAATAACCCTTGGGAGTCAGACCAGCCAAGCTAAGACTCTTGCAACAGCTATTTCAGAAGAATTCCTGTTTGGGGTTTTTAAAACCACAAAGCCAAGATGTTGGAGGTAAATCTGATACTCCTATAGCTTGGCTGCATAAAATACGTACAGTAAGCTTCTGACAGAGAATGTCCCACTCGCAGCTCCTCAGAGGTCTCAGAAGGCCACGACCAGGGTCTGAAAGCACAAGCCCTGAGTTCACGCAGGAGATTAGAATGGGTTCAATGTGACCCCACAGAGGATTCAGGCAATTCCGATTTGCTGAGCAATTTCAGAAAAGACAAAAATTGGGGCCTGCCGTGCGTTTTTCATTTTTAAGAAGTGAGGAGTTTCCAGTGCTATAGGTAATGATAAATCATTTATTACAAAATGACCAAGGCTTCACGGTAGCTTGTATCTACTAACAATCAAGTTTTACTAAAAATAGAATTAAAACATGAATGAAAGAGAAATCATTTTGTAAGATCCTGGATTTCTGTGTGCGTTTCTCATAAGAAATTCTATGTCAGCCCCATAACTTTGAATTATGAAATCCAGAATTTTATAATACTGGTACAAACATGGAACCATTTTACCCATATAATAATAGTTTTAGGCAGACACTTGCCTATTACTTTAACGTTAATAAGGGGGAAAGCTTTTGATCTGAAAAAAAAAACTCTCAAGATAAAAAGATAAGTAAGATTCCATTGCCAATTACCTAATTAGAAAATGCCCAAACTGAAGTTTTGACTTATTTTTTTTTCCAGCTAGCTTTCATGGGCCTCCAACAGAAAGCTTTATGTAAATTTTCCCTTTTTGATATGTCATTTTCATTAACATCACTGTGATATATAACTAATAAGAGTTAAGTGTAATTATGGTAGTATTTAGAAAAATAATTGTGGTAAGACAGCATTTCGTGATTGATTCTGTGCTGTTCCCCTTGTGTTTTATCTTCATCTCTGCTGGTTCATGGCTTCTCTAAAAAAAAAAAAAAACAGAGCTCGAGTATCACAAATTTCAGAAAGGACGAGTCATCGCTCAGGCTTCACATCCTTACAGTTTTGTTCCACATTGTTTTTCCTTCATTTATGATCTAATTCTTTAGGCATTTATCTCTGAACATAATTGATTACATCTATAATAAAGCATTGATAAAGTGGTCTTAGGTTTTAAAGTATGGTTGACTTTAAAAATAAAACTCTTATTCTACCAATTGCCTGCTAACTATAGGTATCATTCTGTTTTGTTTATTGGGTTGTTTTTTGGGGGGGTTTGTTGTTGCTGTTTTTGTTTCATTTTGGTTTTGCACCAGTAACCAGAAATATGCTTAAGACGTACATCCAAGTTGTATTTTCTGAGATCAGGGGGTGGTATTGGCACCCAGGGGAATGTGGAGTTCCAGCTACTATTGTTTTAGTATTGTCTCACTGCTGAGTCACCAGACAGAGCAATTTCACAGAAAAGGATAAGAATGAATTTTGGGGGGACACATAGGAGGTTACTTAGGGATTTGAAAAGAGATTGAAAAAAGGAAGAGTCCAAAGAAAACTTGGAGAGAAGTTTTACAAGAGAGGGCTGGGTGATTATAAAAGAATGCAGTCATGTTCTCCTAAACAAAGCTCAGAATGGTGCAAGCTTGAAGAATCAAATGTGCTATAAAATTAAGAAATCACAACATATAACATATGGACAAAAATCCCAACCCACAGTTTTACTGAAAACTGAGGTTATTGTCAGAGAGCTGAAAGTTGGGAAGAAATATTTAACAGGACCCAGGAACCAAACAAAGAAGGACAGAAATATATCACATGAACAAAATGAAGGACAAAAATTACATGATTTTCTCAGCTGACACAGAAAAAGCATGTGAAAAGAGTTAACATCCTTTCACAATAAAAAAAAAAATCGACAAACTAGGAATATAAGGAAACTACCTCAACATAATAAAGACCATATATGAAAAGCCCATGGCAAACATCATACTCAATAGTTAAAGACTGAGAGTGTTTTCTCTAAGATCAAGAACAAAAGAAGGATGCCTGGTTTCACCACTTGTATTCCACACAGTACTAAGAAAAAGAAGTTAAAAGCATAGAAATTAGAAAGGAAGAAGCAAAATTATCTCTGTTCAAAGATAACATGATCTTATATGTAGAAAACCCTAAAGACTCCATTCACGTTCCCCCCCCCAAAAAAAACCTGTTAGAACTAATAAATGAATTCCCCAAAGTGGCAGGGTACAAAATCAACATACAGAAATGCTTTGTGTTTTTATACACTAACAATGAACAATCCAAAAAGGGAATTACGAAGACAAAAGCCGGGGCTTCCCTGGTGGCGCAGTGGTTGAGGGTCCGCCTACCGATGCAGGGGACACGGGTTTGTGCCCCGGTCCAGGAGGATCCCACATTCTGCAGAGCGGCCGGGCCCGTGAGCCATGGCCACTGGGACTGCACATCTGGAGCCTGTGCTCCGCAGTGGGAGAGGCCACAGTGGTGAGAAGCCCACGTACCGCAAAAACAAAACAAAAAAATGAATGGATAAAGAAAATATGGTGTGTACATACAATGATATATTATTCAACCCTAAAAAGGAAGTAAATCCTATAACATACTATACAACATGGATGAACCTTGAAGACATTACACTAAGTGAAATATGCCAGTCACAAAAAGACAAATATTGTATGATTCCACTTATATGAGGTATCTAGAATAACCGAACTCATAGAAACAGAAAGTAGAATGATGGCTACCAGACGTTTGGGGGAGGGAGAAAAGTGGAGTTGTCATTTAATGGGTATAAAGTTTCAGATTTCTAAGTTCTGAAGCTCTTTTTCATGACAATGTGAATATACTTAATGCTGCTGATTAATGCTGTATGATTAAAAATGGTTTAGATGGTAAATTTTTTGTTATGTTTTTTACCACGATAAAAAAATCCTTAAACAACAAGGCCCTACTGTATAGCACAAAGAACTGTATTCAGTATCCTATGATAAACCATAATGGAAGAGAATATTAAAGAAAAGAATGTGTATATATGTGTGTGTGTGTGTGTGTGTGTGTGTGTGTGTGTGTGTATAACTGAATCACTTTCCTGCACAGCAGTAATTAACACAACATTGTAAATCAACTATAATTCAATTTTTAAATAATTAATTAAAGGAATCATACAATTTAAAAAATTGTTTAATTTGTAATTTCTTTTACAAAGCAGGGATGGTTGCACTGGGAAAAAAGCTAAGGTCACTTGCAGCAGCGACTTCCATTCTGTGATTCCCAGGAGCCCAGTGGGCAGCTGGGGCGGCAGATGATCTGTGGAAGGAAGACCTGTCTTCAGGAGGGGCAAGGAATTTGTAGTGCCCCTGGGGCCCCTAAAGTTAGACTGGAGAAGCCTTTTCCACCTCTGGTCTACGGGTCACCAAAGGGACCCCATGGGCTGTGAGGAGAAAATATTAGAACTTCTACGTCTCTGTAAAGTTCTCATTATTTTGAATTTTCGCCTTTATGTATATTTTACAATGTATATCGTCTAGCAGCAATAGTAGCGGTGCACAATAAATAAGAAATAATAGATTAGCAAGCATATATTGGGAGCTTATGCTCAATATTTTAGTGGTCAGGATGGGCAATCTAGAAAAGCCCGGCGATACGTCCTCTAATAAACTCCTGTACTTGTAAGTAGGACCAAGATCCCCATGCCTTTGGGGATACCCATTGCCATCGGTAGCAAACCAACAGGACAGCAGGAGGGGAGAAATAAGATGGAGAGAGAGCTTGGGTAGGCAGGGCCAGAGTTACTGGGTGGAATAAACTGCAAAGGAGGAGAAGAGGCGGACAAGACCTGGAAGGACAGGGAAAGGAAGGCGAGAATTTCCAAAGGCTTGAGTGGTGATTGTAGAGTTTGTTGCCAAATGGCAACTTTGATCAGACTTATCTATGGTTTCCCTTGGCCTCCACATGCCACGCTCTTCCTTTCAGAAGGCAAAGCAGACTATGAATAGAAAGGGTCTATCCTCCAGGAGACAGTTTATGTCCGTACTTGGTTTATTAATTCCCTGAATCTGTCTTAAAGGGGACCTGGGGCGTGGTAGCACTCTCAGCTGGATATTAGGTTCTCTAGGGACCTTAAACTCACAGGCACACATGCATGCATGCACACACGCACACATACACCCATGCACACGTATATGTGGCCACACACATGTATCCACATGCACACATGAAGTCTGTGGTTCCAAACACCATGGATTTATATGTTTCAAGTCTTAATTGTTGTAATGTTCAATGTAATGTCTCTAGCTAGTAAAAATAAATAAGTAAAATTTTTAAAGGTATGTCACAGGCTGTATGATTCTATTTACATGAAATACCCAGAATAGGGATCCACACAGATAGAAATCAGATGAGTGGTTCAGGGGCTGGGGGGAGGGGAAATGGGAGTAAAGCACAGGCGTGGTAAGTTCTTCTGGGGACATGAAAAAGTTTCGAAACTAGAGACCAGGAGTAGTTGCACATCATTGTGAATGGACTGAACGCCGCTGAGGTGCACACTTTAGCGTGGTTCATTTTATGTTATATGATTTCATCTCAATTAGAAAACACTGTGCACTAGGAAAGCCCCTTTCCTAGGTCTGCGTGTGGGTGTGGACAGGAGGGAAGAGGGCTAGGGTCTCGGGCGTTTGACTGGCATGCCCCTCCCTGGTTCGTGGGCCAGCCGGAATTACACCTGTATATTTGGTCTCCCAGACCAATGCTCCTTCCATAAAATGGCAATGGAGCCACAGTGACACTGTGTGGAACCCTCCACTCCCTCTAAGTAATTTGCGCTGGTTGAAATGGACATCAAAGAGGAACCAACCAAAGGGGAAAGGAGAGCACCTAGGAGCATATGCTTGAGAGCTGTGGCCCTGGGCAATGGGCCAGGAGCCAGGACTCAGGGGGCAGAGGCAACTGCTTCTCCCCGCCAGCCCCTTCCCCAGGTTCTGCCTGTCTCCTGCCCCCTCTGCACACAGTGCCCGGTGAGGCCAGGGGCCAGGTCTGTAGCCAGAGCCTTCCAATCCCATCGGAAGTAACGTGGGAGGTGGTGGGGATGAGACCTGGCCAAGGCACCCGTCGTCCATGGCTCAGCCTTCTCTCTGAACACCCCACAGGATTCCCTTTCCGAAACCCTGTGTCGCTGTGCGCTCTGAGACAGGCTGCGCCGAGGTCCAGTGCTGAGCAGAGCAGACCAGCCCTCGGGTCTCACTTAGCTTCTGGTCTGAGGCCTTGTGCCTCAGCCTGGCTCCATCACCTGAGAGCCATCAGAGAAACAGAATCCCAGCCTCCACCCCAGACCCACTGAACCAGAATCTTCTCTTCACGTGATGCCAGGCACATTCAAGTTTGGGAAGTGCTGGTTTAGATGCTCATTTCCATGAATGAGAGTCAGACCAGGGGCTCCAAAGACACGGAAGGTGGGCTCCCTGCCCTTGACTTTCATGAGAGCCGGCACTGCAGAAAATAACTCTTCAGCTGTGAGATCTCAAAGGGGTCTTAGGGGCTCATCTAATTCAACTCCTTCACTTAGGGACGATGACATGGAAACCCAGAGAGGTCACGTGATCGCTCAGGGAAGAAGCCAGAATTGGAAACACGCATTCTGCTCCCAAGTTCACTGTACCCACCACAGGGCTGAAGAAAGCCAGGTAGCTGTCTGTAAGAGATAAGGTGACAGAAACAAGACTGCTGGGACAGGGGGCTACAGCACGGCAGACTCAGGGGTCTCTCAAAAATGTCGGGGGGCAGATCATTTCTGCAGCCCCTTTCAAGTCTGCTCTTTGACAACGTCAAAGTTGATCCAGATAAAGAAATACTGACCCCCTTTGGCTTCTCAGCAAGGATGTGCTTTCATTCTAAGGGTGATATTCTGGTCCACGGTACCTATAGGCACAGGGAGATGGCTCAGGTGTCATTCTGTCTCATTTCTCCAGCCAGGCTCCAAAAGTGAATCCCGGAGTCTAAGACACCCCCATAAGGTTTACCCCAAGGTCCTCAAAACCTTTGGCGAGAGCATCTTAAAGGAAGCAATACACCCTCTGTGAGGATGTGTGTGGATTATAGCACACTGCATGCAGACAGGCTGTCCCAGTGTGATTACCCACCCAAAGCTCCTCTCTAAATCCAGGCTCCAAGCAAAGACTGTCAAGGATGCTGATAGCCTTTTACTCCTCCTTTCCACTCATTTGAAGCACTGGACCACTGTAAAACTCAAACTGAAATCAACTTGAGGGATTCCCCGCAAGAGATAGCACATTTTGTCCAAAACCAGATAAATTAACGATGAACACAGGCCGCCACCAGACCCATGGTATCTGAGCACAGTTTGCTGACCAAGGACCAGGAGGTTGTCAGGCCTGAGCTGGGGGCCTGTGATGGGCCTGCTGCTGCCTTTTCTTCCCCCCACCGCCCCAGTCATAAGTACTCAATTTGAGAGAGCTGATGGAAAGAGACAGGAGTGAAAAGTGGGCTTGACACATTTATGAGAAGGATTTGTCCTGGGCTTCTTAAGTATAGTGCCTGGAGTTTTTTCAATCATACGAAAAGTAGGAGGGAATGAACACCTGTTTCATGTTTCCCAAGCACACTCAGATGGTTAGAGGGATAACGCACCATCAGGAACCAAAAAAAATCGTGGGAAAAAATGGCTTGTCAAGTTAACAAAAATTGTATACTGTTTGCAATCTACAAATAGAGAAAGAGAGACAGACACCAAGTCTCCGGAGGATAGAAATACTGTTTCTAGTTGAATTCTCATTGAAGGCTCCAGAATACAGTTTCTGACATTGGAACAGAGGGTGTTTTGATGATGGATTTTTTTAACTCTTTTCCTAAAAGATGAGATTTGGGGATCACAACTTGCTCTGTGCTTCCCGATAGTGATGATAAGTAGAAATAGTATTTGCCGGGTCCATGAGCTGGTGTTTCCTCAGAGGCAGATGGAGTTGAGGATTTGTTACTTGATCTAATGACGATGGCTTTCCAATAGCCAGACATGCACGGCATCATTGATCAGTCTGCCCTCTCCTTGTTTGCACTGGAACACTGCTCAATTTACACCAATTAAAGAATGCTTGGTTTGGGTATTGAAGAATCATTAAGGGATGCAAATCCCCAAGGGCTTCTAAAAATGACATCTGACTAGAATGGTGATTAAAGCATGAAGGCGGCATTAGTATTTGAACAGTTTGACTGATATACAAAATCATTACAACTTCTTTCCAGAAAGAGTGACATTGGGTCAATGTATGTACTTGCCTGGTCACCCTAAACAAACCTGACAAGTCTAATTTTAAGTAATTGCTCAGAGTTTAGTGGCCACCTCTGTCCCCACAAGGGCAGCTGTCTGGATCACATCTTGTAATTGAGATGTGTCTTTAAACTCTCTGTGTCAACCCAACATGCAAATGTGCTCTCAAACAAGGTTAGGGGTTAGTGATGCTCTGGTGAATCATTTTCCAGTCAAATTTCCACATGAAAACTCTGCTGCAGCCGGTAGTCAACTCCTCAGCTGATGCTACCCCGTCACATTTAGGAAAGACTGGATGTTCTAGCTACATCAGACTCTCCAGTTTTAGAGACCATCTCAAAGTGTGTCCTCTGGACCACCAGGATCAGCGTCACCTGGAAACATCTTACAAATGCAGAGCCTTGCCCCCTGCCTCCCCCGAGACCTGCTGAATCAGAGATACTAGGGCTGAGGTCCTACAACTAAAGCTTTAATAAGTCCTCCCCGATCTAAAGCCCACTCAGGTTTGGGAACCACTGATCCAGACCCACTGAGCCTCCGTATCTGCGATGATGTGGATGTCCTGTGGGTTCATGATTTGCCTGAGGCCACGCAGCCCAAATGGCCGTGGAGGGCAAATGTGCGACTAAGCATGTTACGTTCAAACCATGTAATCCTTGACTTTCACTGTTCAGTTAAAGTTTTGAAAATACTTTGCTGCCCTGTCTTTCCACGCAGCCCTCTGCTTGTCCCTGAGAGCGTGTGCACGGTGTCCTGGAGGGACGCCTATTTCACCTGTTCCTCCTCCTGGACCCGGAGATAGAGACCCCCAGCCCGGCAGCCGGGTGTGACCACTGGGCTAGCTGTTGTGGAAGTGTTGTCAAGCTGGAGATCTCATCGCCAAGGTGAGAGCCCTGAGAGGTCCCTTCTTTCGTCCACGGGGCTCGTGGGTACCCACGTGGACAACAGCCCTCCATCATTAGGGGTCCCTGAACCACCATGAGGGACCCCCACTGGCTGTGTCGTGAGAACCACAGATGATGTGACGCCACAGGCACTTGGGGAACGTTTGTTACCACTTTATAACCCAACATCTCTCGGGACCCTTTGGGCCTTCCGGATGGTCCCCTTGCACCGTTAAAAGTGAGTGATGCGGAGGACAGAGAAGCATCTTCTCTATTTGGAATATAATTGAATATAATAGGATTTCTGGGAAGGCATAAGGACAGGAACTGAATTTGAGTTACTAACCAAACAACAGTTTTCCGATTTAATTTTCTTTTTTTACACAGATCACTGTATCTTTTGCCACTTTATCCCAGTCTGACAACACTTGAGCTATAAGGAACCTATTAGGCACAAGCAAGGAAGTCGAATCAAAACTGGAAAACAAGGGCCGGCTCATGCGCGGCTCCAGGAGCCTGAGTTCGCGGTGCCTGAGCCGGCAGCTTAGCCAGACGGTGGCCGTGTGAGAAAAAGGCTTCGTTCCAGCTTGCCCGACTCCCAGCAGATGGACAGAGCTGGTTCACACCACTTGCTCCCTTGCTCTTTGCTTCCTGGACACCCAGCCACCCAGGTGAGCCTGTGCACCCAGGACCCCACACTCCCCTCCCCTCCCCTCCCTCTCGGTCTCCCCGCGGTGACGCTCAGCCTTTCAGCCTTTCATGCTGCGCCCTGTGCGGGGCAGGGTTAAAATGTGCCTCTGAATGGAGAGGAGTAGACAGGGTGGATTAATAGCAGCGGCAGAAGAGTGATACAGCCCGAGCAGAACAAAACGAGGGCGACCCAGACGAAACAAAGCCCCACAATAGATCAGCTCTGAAAAGTCATCGGGCAGCTTTGAAACCCAGGCCTCTGCGGTCCCGGGCAGTTTCGCAGCCACGGGCTTTCAAGACACATGAATGGAAACGGAACAGTAACTCTTTCTCCCAACCCTTTTCAGGGGTCTTGTCGGCCGAGAAGGATTTACCATTCAATTCCCATACTTTTATGTGGGAAATTAGGAATTGGCTCCTTAAAAAGGAATTGCCTTTTTAAACTCTCATAAATTGTGGCGATTTTATAGATGCGCCCAAATTTCTTCTTTCTTCTCTTCTTCCCACTTAGAGTTCATTTTTTTTAACTATTCATTAAACACACACACACACACACACACACACACACACATACATTTCCATCTGCCCTTTTCTCTGGAATATTTTCTTCAGAAAATCTCCAACCAAAGAGGTATCTCATCTTTCTGTTCCATATACTGTTTGGCTTTAGTGCTTAACTAGTTCTTCATTTTATCACAGTTCATCACAGACCCAACTTCTTTTTTGAATAAAAAGACCTATCCTTTCCAGATATTAATCCCTGCGTATTTGGAAAGGTGGCAGGTGTTGGGCAAAGCTGCTGCAAAGGTCAGAAGCAAAATAGGATGTTTTCTTGATTCCTGACTCAGCAGGCATGTACGGCTGAGTGACTAGCCCTGCATACATGCTACTTTTGAACTGTCTGATGAAAACAATCAAGTCTTCCTGGAGGAGAGCTCAGTAAGAAGCTGTCCCCATCTAGAGGGCTTGTGTTTGCAGGAGCGCGTAACAGGCTCTTTCCCTTCTCAGAAGCCAGCAGTATTTGGCCATGTTCATCTCATTAACCTTCCCTATCTGTTTCCACAGGACAGAAAGGAAGACTTGTAAACTGAGAATTCCCAGCCTGGGACTCAGCTCAGCCCAGCTTGGGCTCTGAGCTGGCACATGTGACATGGCTCTCCAGGCCTCTCCCAGAGCTCACACAGGGAAACCTTGCCCCAGGAAATCCAGCCGTGTTTGACCCCTGCTTCCCTCTTCCCTCTCCTGTCCCCAGGAGAGCCTGGCTCCAAGGCCAATGCCCGGGAGCAGCTGTGGTGACCGCTGGCCATTCTCCAGGGTGGTCAAGCGTACCCCAGGTCCTCGGAGATGACTTCAGGGTGAGAGATGGAAAGGGGGAGGGGAGAAAAGAGGGTTCCCCCCTCAGCCCGTCTGCAAGGCCAGGCTGGGGCACGTAACCATTTCCTGATGTGCAGAAGCTAAAACCTGGACTTCCTTTCTCATTAGATTGTTCAGATATGCAAACACGAACCCAACAAAAGGAGTCTCGCAATATACTTCACTTGGACTGTTTCAGATCCTGATATCACTCCTCTAAAGAAAAAAAAGAAATCAAAAATAAATAAATAAAATAAAATAAAGAGAGAAATCAAACAATTTCCTCTTTCTGAGGACAGTGTTAAAAAACCTTAGAAATTTGCAATATATGTGCATCAAAGCCACACATTGTAAACCTAAACTTATACAATGTGATGTCCTTTTTATCTCCATGAATCGGGGGAGAAAAGAAAACCTTCGAAAGAAAATCCCAAGAATAACTGCACGGACATCAGAAAGTCTGGGACCTATGCTGTTTCCTTCCTGAAGTAACTCACTTGTTCAAAGTTATTGCAGAAGGAGTCAGGATACTGCTCTCCAGAAGGTAAACTCACACTTAAAAAATTGATATTCGGGGCTTCCCTGGTGGCGCAGTGGTTGGGAGTCCGCTTGCCGATGCAGGGGACACGGGTTCGTGCCCCGGTCCGGGAGGATCCCGCGTGCCGCGGAGCGGCTGGGCCCGTGAGCCATGGCCGCTGGGCCTGCGCGTCTGGAGCCTGTGCTCCGCGGCCGGAGAGGCCACGGCAGTGAGAGGCCCGCGTACCGCAAAAAAAAAACAAAACAAAAATTGATATTCGCGGGAAAAGAGGGTCCTTAAACACGGACTTCACTTGCTTGAGAATAATAGGTAGGCGGCTCAAAGGGCTGGGTAGGTTTTACAAATTACCATTTCCATTTCCTCCTTTGCTGCCTCTGCACCAGAGGTAGAAATTCCAAAGTCCAGGCCGCTTCGAAGCTTTTGAAAGCCCCACTGCAACTACTCCAACCCCTTTCCCCAGTCTCGTCCACAACCGCAAACCACGAAAGTGGACTAGAGGGTGTGGCATCACCGAACCCTCACCAGCTTTTCCCAGCCTGCTTGCAACTTAGATGGCATATGGTCTAAGAAACCTTCTGGCAACTTAATTCTTCAAACTACTGGCTTGGACTTTTTTTTTTTTTTTAACTGGAGGAAATAGTTCTTCTTTTTGTTTTTTTATTTTTTTTTACATCTTTATTGGGGTATTATTGCTTTACAATGGTGTGTTAGTTTCTGCTTTATAACAAAGTGGATCAGTTATACATATATTCCCATATCTCTTCCCTCTTGTGTCTCCCTCCCTCCCTGGACTTATTTTTTTAATGAATTCAAATACTGTGTGATTAGAGAAATTCTTCAATGATTTTTTAAAATAAATTTTCGTAATCACCACTGTCAGGACCAAGATAGCCTGCGGCAGCTGTGGGAAGCCTTACCTTCTCAGGGTCCTGTCTCCATAAAGCAGTAGAGGTGACCTTATACAGTAATCAGGTGACTTGTCTTCCCCGCTCCACACACAGACACTCCTTGTGAACTCAACAGCTTCTAGGGCACAGAGAGTAAAACCCAGATCCAGTCCCACTGGTACCGCCCACCTTCCAGTGCATTCTCCCCTCCTCCACCCCGTCTTCAGTCCCTCAGATTCTTCCTCGTCCTAGGGCCTTAGCACATGCTCCCCTCTGCTTGCATGCCTGCCTTCATGTCTCCTTTAGGGCTCAGCACGTAGGCTTCCCTGAGCACGCTTGCTAAAGTAGCTTTGTCTCGCCCACTTCTCTCTCCCCGGCCCCAAAGCTACATGCTTCACAACAACAGAGTCCAGTCTGTAGGTGGAATGTCTTAATTTAATGTCCGTCTACTTGTTTTGGTCCATCTCCCCTACTAGGAGGTAGGGACACAGTTCCAGGAAGATAGAGACACGGTCCTCCTGTTTACCATCACCAGTAATGTACCCATTGCTGGTACACAGTTGGTGTTCAGTAAATACTTACAGAAGGAAGGAAAGAAGGAAAAAACTGAAGGAATGCAAGATATTGACTTGAAATCAATGCTCTACTTCCCCACCCAGAAATGCCTTGTATTACTCAGGGTAAAAACCTCAGCTCTTAGATTAAACAGACCCCAAAATACAGTGGCTCACAAGACCGAATTGCTTTCTCGTTCACATAACTCTCTGGAGTGGACGGTCCAGGCTGGCAGGATGCTCCATTTCACACGGTGATGAAGAGATCCAGATTATCTCCCTATCATCGTCCCGCTGTCCTGCAGGGTACCGCGCATCTGCTCGGTTTAATGAGGGCCGCCAGCACATCCAGGTTCCAGCCCACGGGGAGAAAGAGAGAGAGACCAGGAAGAGTGATGCCCAGCGAAGACAGGAAACAGGAGCTGCTCACATCAGTTCTGCTCACGTTTTATGGGCAAAATTGTAATCTTATGTCCAGACAGGGAAGCTGGGAAGTAAAGACTCTAGATGAGTGACTTTACATCCAGGGAGAAAAGAAGACAGCTTTGGAGAACACTGGCCATCTGCCGCGGGTTCCTAGACTCCTCTCTGAATAGAAAACATCCTGGGGCCTGTCCAGGGGGAGCAGAGCCTGTGTGCAGACTGTCTTTGATTAGAGGAAGAAGACCCCCTACCCAGGATCCCCGGCCACACGGCGGAGGTCTGGGGAGCTCGAGGGGCAGCGGGACCTCAGGGGTGGCAGTCACTGCATGGGACGTCAACATGCCCAACCCTCCCCTTCCTCGTCGACCCTGCAGCTCAGAAAACGTCCAGATGCATTTTTGTTTTCACACCTAAATTTTCCCATTCAGCTCTTTGCTCACCATGCAAGAACATGCAAGCAGCAGGTGACCAGAGCTCCCACTGCTCTAACTTGAAGGAAGGGAAATGGACAGACAGACTGCTTCCATGTCCCCAAGACAATCCCAGTTTAGCAGCTTCCTTCCATGGGATCTTGAGCAAATTACTTATACCCTTAAGACTCACTTTGCTCACCTCTAAAATGGGAGCTAAAATACCTTGTCACATGGTTCTTATTAGAATTCATTTAGCTCATGCAGGTAAAGATTTTCGTTTTTTAAGAAACACCTGGTGTATAGATACTCAATTCATTTTCTTCTAGTTGGTGTTTTTTCTCTTGCTAAATCCCAGCCTAATAAACCATTTCTCTTCCTCAACCTGTTCAAATTCTCCCAGATGGCACCCTATAGCCTCAAGCCTTCTCTGGAAGAGTCCAGTAGCCTTGTCTTTCTCTCTCTTCCCAACTCCTGCCCCAGCCTCATTTATGGAATGCCTTGTGCTATCCACTGATCGACTGTTTCCTACGTTTGCGTCCAGTGTCACTGGATAGACGGCAAGCTCCCTGAAAGCAGCAGATACCATGTTGATTTCGGTAGCTCGTAACATCTGACACAATGGGACTGTACAATATTCACTCAACAAACATGCCATTGAGTTACGGAAATGTGAACAGACTAATGTGAGGTCTGCATGACCTAGAAAAATAAATTCTTTCAGCAGGTTCATGCCAAACGTCAGTTGATTTAGGATTTCTCTTTTTAAAGAGTAAAATATTCTGCTTATGTGGACTGAATGACTACCTTACTATCCCTGTGTAGGAGCCGAAAGTGTTGCCTAAAATTATATTGGACCTTGGGACTTCTGGGAACTCAGGATGCTACCTTCTGGGTGGTGTTTATTCTGTGCCACAAACACCTGAATGACTGAAGTTGAAATCAATCCAGATTCTGTGTCTGGGGTTTCAGCACTTTGTGGACTGGCACGTGTGACTGAGAAAAATCCGGGGAATGCTTGGCCTTTCATTCCTCTGAGAATTATGCCATTTTCCAAGAAAAGCTAAATAGCTCATTCCTGTCTCACCGCCTCTTCTTCCAGCCTGGTTTCCTGAGGATATATTTTAGCCAGACTGGTGTGTGTTTTTTAATAAGCTGCTGGAAACTAAGAGTTTTAAACTTAAACTTATACTGAATGAGTGCATCACCAAATGAAGAATATTATCCTTATTTCATCTATCACAGACGAAAAACACATACACAGGAATGGTGGCCACTCTGTAGCTTTTTGCAGACAAATTCCCCAGAGTATAACCCAAATCCGCATGAAATCTCTCAGCGCTCTTTCTGAGGGAAGCTCACTAATAAGTACCATCAGGTAACAAAGCTGTTATGTTGGTTTTTTTTCTTTCTGCATCGCTTTTATCATCAGGAGATAGGGGAACTTCATATTTCAAGGGCTTTTTGCACAGGAAATCCTGGTGTGGCTTTAACACACACTGACGTCTCTTGGGGGGAAGTACAGAGTAACCCTGAAAACCTTGGGCAGAGCAGCAAAGCTCACCCGGATGGCATCCATCAGGGGCTTCCAGAAGGAGAGCAATGAGTATATAAACCACCCACCGAGATGAGCGCGCTCCAGGCCATCTGAATCCTTGGACCTTGCTTCCAAGAAGAGGCGAAGCCATGAACTTCAGAGCGTGGAGCCCAGATTCACTCCCCAAAACACAAGCAATAATAAGCTTAAATGCAGACAAGGAAAATACTCGGTTTGGCTTAAGGGGACAGTTCAGGCCAGTGTGAACCGGGCAAACAGAAGAGCCCGAGCATCTATAAAAGTTCTTTAGAAAAGACAGACACTGGTCAGCAGAGGTGGCCAGGCAACGTATAAATGTGCTCTGCCTCCCAAGCTGAAGACAAAGCCCCCCAGTACGTCCCAGTTGTCCCTGGAACTTATACATGACAGGGAGACATATTTTTTAACTTCTGCATTTTATGTTCTCTATGGTTTTTTCATGAAGATGCATTGTTTTCATAATCAGGACAAGAAAAAATTAAAATTACAACCTTTAAAAAAAAGATAAAACCCTACCCCTTCCTCAAAATGATGAAACCAGCAAAGGCTCCCAAGAGCTGTTGAACTGGGCCTTCACCACAGAGGAATAAAACTGAGTGGGGGGCCGGGAACGGACCAGTGGGCCCCTGAGCACAGAGCAAGGGTAGCGCTGGCAGAGCAGGAAGCATCGACGGGGAGAAGCGTCTCCGCGGCCGCAGTAAGATGCTGGACCCTTCCAGGCAGGCTGTGGGGAGCTTGCTGAACTGGCCTGTGGATGGGCAGGTCCTTGTGGCCCCCGGAATCCGGGAGGCACTGAGGGCTGGCCAAGCAGGATGGCAGGGTCAGAGGGCATGCAGCGGAGGTGCGCTTGTTTTATCACGTATAGCGATGCACGTATGGTGAGGGTGCATACATCACGTGCCTCATCAATGAGTAACTGAGTCATAGGGAGCAACGCAGCCTGAAACCCCAGGACATTTAGTCCAAAAGTGCACAGGTGACAAGGCACCACTGCTGATGCACTAAGCGTGGGAAAGACGGCAGGTCCCGCGGCCCTGCCTTCTGACCACGGTGGCAGTCAGGGTCCGGTGGTGACAGGAGGCGCCTTCAAGTGGGTGACTGGGAAGAAGCTAACGGGTGGTCTGTTTATGGAAGGGTTCTTAAGATTAGGAAAACCAAACCCAGGAAGAGCAGTTCCTGTCCCGGGCTTGAAGCAGCCGTGGGAAGGACTGATTCCTAACCAACGGAAAAGCAATTGTGTCACCCCTGGGCCAGCATAGGGGATGGGGCCATAAGCACCCGGAGCCCACCGTCTTGCTCCCCCATTTAGGGTCCTGACCCAGACAGACCCTGAGGGCAAAGAGGCCACTGATGACGCACCTTTGCCGACCTCCCTCCCCAGGGCTCCCCACACCACAGCGAGGTAAAGGGGGGGTTCTGGAGGGGCACACGGAAGATGTCCAGCCCACAGACTGTTGACTTTCCTATCATCTTCCTTTCCCATCAGACCGTAAGCTCCCGCAGGACCAGGATGCAAACAGTGTGTTCCCTGCTGTGTCCCAAGTACCCACAAGTAGCCACACACAGTCGGCACTCAGGGAATATTTGTCGAATGGCTGCATAGGAGCACAGAAGAAAACCGCTCACCCAGGATTTACCAGCAAGGAGGTAACAAGACAAGCAGCATTTTATGAAAGGTAAAAATAGTCCTTACCAGGGTGTTTCCCTATGGTAAACACGTTCTTATTTTGACCATTCTGCCCAAAGCAAAATACAACCGACATATATAAGAAGGAAAAGAGAGAAGAGTAGAAGAGTTGCTGAAAAGATTATATTTATGCTTTGCTTGGAGTGAAGAAAGGTTTGGGGAAAAGGTACTGAAGAATTTTAAATGGCCTTTAAAAAAAATACGAGAAATAATCTTTCTCCTAACTTTCAGACCTGTGGTCTAGGAAGAAGGGGACAGTTGCCAGGATTATTAAAGAAACTCTGTGTAAAACGGTGGAAAGATGTCAGGTTGTGGGTTTCTCTGCCATGGGAAGTTTTGGAGACCAGCGTTGTCTGGATTTGATGACAGGTAATGACATTAAGTAATTACAAAACTAACCACATTTGGAGCGGTGGAAGCTGAGATCGTGATAAGCATAATCAAATCCCTGACTTCAGGGCTTCGGGAATCAGAGGATAAGTTTTCTCCCTTTGCAAAGCTTGACCAGATGCCTTTCGGAGCCCTTTGTCTGAATATTTTGGAAGCTACAGACACCAACGAGAGTGGGAACCAGCGTTCTGAACTGCATCTCCCAGTGGTTGGATTGGCACCAAGCAAGGGCACCACGGGGATGCTGTGTGGGTCCCAACTGACTGAAGACGAACCTGGCCCACCCCCCGTTATCCAGAGCTCCATCAGGGTAAGTGCTTGGCCCCCCACCCCCTTTCTCTTCCCCTAAAAGCCTGAAGACCTGTACCTCCCAACCCCCATCACTGGCTGGGTCATCTTGGACAAATTCCAATCCACTGGAGAGACTTCGTTTCTTCTTCTACAAAGCAGAGATCAAAATATTGGTCCCTTTTGCCTCAGCAAATTGATGTGAGAATCCAGTGAAATAGCACTTACTCTGTGTGTTATAGACTGCTATAAATATAAACAGTATTGCAGGATGAAGCCAAATTACAGGCCAAGTACCTATGATACAAACACTACAATTATCAGGAAGGTACGAATCCTTAAAATAAAGAAGCTGGACACCTTCTTTCTAGTGGTTAGTGACCTCCATCACTTTCCCGCTTCCCTCTTCCCCTCCCTGGTCCCCTGGGAGGAAAGAGAAGAGGCGTCAACCTCCTTCAAAGCGTCTCCAGCCCTTTAAGGAGCCAGCAGAGCTGTGAGCCAGGCCGTGGAAAACGCCCTGGTCACTCTTCCCATCCAGTAACATTCCTGAAGCCCCAACATGAAACTTGAAAGGAAATGAAATCTTAAAGGGAAACACTCTATATGGAATAGATAACTAATGAGAACCTACTGTAGAGCACAGGGAACTCTGCTCAGTGCTCTGTGGTGACCTGAATGGAAAGGGAATCCAGAAGGGAGGGGATATTTGTATATGTATGGCTGATTCACTTTGCTGTACAGTAGAAACTGACACAACATTGTAAAGCAACTGTACTCCAATAAAAATTAATTTTAAAAAAAGCCAAAAACTCAAAGGTCAGGTAAGGTGATCTTACAGTTCGTATAGATAAATATGCCAATTGTATAAGGAAGGGCAAAATGTGGATGCCCTGGGGAGAAAAGTATAGTAGGAAAATTTGTTCAGAAGGGAATTACTGCAAATTTTAGCTTTTATTAAACTCCAACTTAAACTTCCATTAATACATCTTTTAAAGCACTGAAAAAATATTATTTTCCTTAAGTTCAAAATACATTCTTTTTCAAAAAAAAGAAAAAAAACCCTATCTTTCAGTCACTTGGAAAATTATCTACCTCTGCTTTCTCTCCCTTACCAATTCAGTCTTCCTCGATTAAAGCCATCCTTTGAGTTCAACCTCACTCTTTGGAAACCAAGCAATCACTTAAGAAAGAGAAAAACATTAAGAGGTCCAGATTTCAATTAACTTTGCCATTGATTTTTGTGTAATTCTGGGGGAGGCATTATTCTTTGGGTAAAGGTGAGGGGGCAAGGAACTCACAGATTAATGAAGGTTCTAACGTGGGCAGTGGGCAAGGGCTGAGATCCCCACCGTCCTGGTCCCCAGGCCCTGACAAAAAGCAGAAATATTAGGAAAATGGCCTGGAAGAGAGGCCTGCTGCTGCCCTGCCCCTGACAGAGGCGGGTCCACCATTCATGCAGAAAAGTCTGGGTGAAGAGCACGTCCTTGTTTCCTTTTAATGTTATCTACGTATTTAGTGCTACACAGAATTCCCTCATTTTTTCACTGGTCAGTCAAGTATGTATGCAGCCTTTCTTTTAAGCTGCGATTGTTTCACAATCATTGAATGCATATCCTTCATAACGAGAGACCCCTGGGTTAGCACGTGCCCGCACACGTGCACGTGCTGCATAAACAGAGGCAACCGCTGATACAGATATAATTTTTAATGTGCTGTGTCACTGCCTGTGTCCTGGAGGACGTAAGTCTCTGTGAAAATAGATTTAAAACAACAGGCAGTTTAATCAGATAGACGCACAGCACTCACCTCTGCCCCCTGGAAATATGACTTTGGCATAATGCCTGGGGGCGGGGGGAGCTCACGGAAACGCGTGCCTTCTGAGCAGTAGAGTGAAAGCAACTGTCGTGAGAACCCTTTCCTGGGGAGGTTGTGAGGGGATCTGCTGGTGTGACAACCGTGAGAGAGAAGGTGATACTCACCGTTATCAACAGGTTAACTGTTAGAACTGAGCAGAAGAAATGGGGTGTAATTATAAATGATGCGCTTTGGAAGGTTCATTCCAGCTACATGGGACCTGTACTAGGGCCTCTGTTCTCCCATCCTGCCCCGGTTTGGCCCAGGAGACCCAGAAGGCACTTAGCAAATAGTTGTCGGGCCACAGAAATACCCATGTCTGCGAACCTCGGAAGCTGGGCCAGCTGGGCCTTGTGTTCTCACATATGTGACATGAGAAGACGCAGTCACCGAGGGGAGACCTACAGAGGCCGAGCCATCTAGTGCCAAGTGCGGGCTCCCTAGCTCCTGTGGGGGCTCGGAAGGGTCAGCTCCAGGCTGGGTCCGCCTGCCGTGGTCCAGGCGCCCCGTCTCTTCTACACTTCAGATCATTTGGGCCACCGCATGGGCGAGCAGAGTCTGAACCTTGGCTGTGCTCCTCTCTGACCTTGGGAGTGTTACCTTGAACGGAGCTTAATGTCGTTACCTGTAAACTGAAGGCTGTGATGTCTGCCTTGCGGGGCCGCTCCATCTGTGAGAGGTGGTGGGGGGATGCCCGTGCACGCTGGCCTTTTAGTCCATGGCAATGGCTCTTCCTCTCGCCGATGATGCTGGGACTTGGATTGGACCGGGAACAGAAGCCAAATCAGGGCTTCCCGCTAAGAGACAAGAAGAGGGAACCTGCCCACCTGCAGGCCAGAAGATGCTCCAGAAGTGGGTTTGGCTGGTTGGTTATTTTGAGGAGGAAGGTTGGTGGGAGGACAGGTTGGCTGAGAATGCCCCAGGCTGGCGTGGCTAACTGGCACTGACCTTTTGGCATCACCGATGGGCCTCAATTCTGCATAAAACTGTGGGTATTTACATGTCGTGACGTGGGGTGGTGGCATTTGACCTCTACAGATCTCACACAGTAGCACCCCTAGCATAGTGATTAATGCCTTGGGGCTCTTACGGCTCCTTTGGTACTAACATATGCTTCCATGTAGTCACCTGTACTCAAGGCTACCAAAAGGGCATTTTCATCAATGCTGTGTTTAGTACAACTAAAAATGATGTGTTTGTCAAAACCTAAAGTAGAAACAATCTCTAGCTACTCAGTGATGTGAGAACCAAGGAGACAAGACGCCCGTGTGCTTGAGCAGACTGTACCTGAAGCTCCAGTGCACGGTGTGAGTTTCCCCATGAGACAGAGGGAGATGACACGCCCACAGGAGGGATGGGTGTGGCCTCCAGTCCCCCAAAAAATACTCCACAGCTCCAGAGTTGAAGAAACGGGGAGTGCTTTGCCTGGTAAAAGAAAACGGAGAAAAACTGTCTTCAGATATTTGGTGAGAACTTTTGTGTATAAGAGTGCGCCCTACTTCATGTGCATCAGGAAGAAGAACTAGAACCAGTCGTGGCATCTACATGAAGGCAGGTTTTGACTCAACTGAAGGAGATTTCAGCTACTGCATTGGAAGGCGAGATGCACAGCCCTGAGTGACAGTGAGCTCCATAAGCCGAAGGCATTCAAGCTTGGGGAACGGGCTTCATTGGAGGAGGCCCATCTCACCTGGCTTACGGGGCTGTGATGAGCGCCAAGAGATCACAGCTTCAGAACCCCACTATGCCTTGGTGACTTGGACACCCTGCTCTGGGCTGCCCCTACCTGAAAGTTCACCTTCTAAGCAACAGACTTCAGAGGCTGCAACCAATGAAGGCTCTTCTTGTCTCCCCATTACTGGCCTCTGCCCTCCCACCCTGGGGCTCCCCTGTGACCCTGAAGCCTGAGACCCTCCAGCAAAACTCAGTCTCCAGCCATGCTTGACCTGGAGGTAAGGGGGGAAATAAAGAGGTATTAATGTCCCCTGAGGAAAGCCGTTGAACAATCAGAGGTTGGAACTGGCAGATACGTTCTCTCCTGTTTCTTCCTCCCCTTCATCCACTGGGTGAGATTCTCCTGAGACCTAATAGTTCGTGCTTTGGGAGGATGGTCCCTGCATTATCGCCCTGCAGCTGCTGTAACAAATTACCTTAACAACAGGAATGTATTCTCTCACAGTTCTGGAGGCCAGCACTCTGCCATCAGTGTCGCCCGCCCACACGGAGCTGTCAGCAGGGGCTGTGCCGCCTCCAGAGGCTGGAGGGGAGGGTCCCTTTCTCACCTCCTGCAGCTCCTGGTGATGCCCACATTCCTTGGCTTGTGGCCGCATCACTCCAGCCTCTGCCTCGTGGTCACACTGCCTTCTCCTCCTCTGTGTGTCAAATCTGCCTCTGTCTCTGCCTCCTTATCATAAAGACAGTTACAACTGGACGTATGACCTACCCAGATAATCCAAGGTAACTCTCCATCTCAAGATCCTCAATCACATCCTGTTCCTGGACTGAACTCTCCACTGAAGAGACAGCACATGAGCTTTTCCACAAGCTCTCCTTTCTGGGGAACACAAAATAATACACATAAATCATGAAGAACTTGGCACACAGTAATGGTAGTAACAGTAGTAGTAATGCAATAATAGTTCCCACAGTTTTCAATGAGATTTTACTTTCTTTTCTGGAGCATTGCTAAATCGCTTAAAAAGAGGCTCAGACACTGAGGAAATTGAGGTCGTCTACTTCAGTAGAATTTACACTGTGTTGAGAGATTTATTTCTCTCAATGTTTCTACAAAACATTTCCAGCGTGGGGACAATTTCTCAGTAGAATACCTGATAAAAGATTAGAATTAGAAAAAGAAGGGTTTTCCCACAGCCAACAGAAGAAAATGCACTTCACGGCAGGAAAGTTAAATAAATTGGTTAATGCTTACAAATTTCTTAGAGAGGAAAAGTGTTATCTGTATCAGGGTTAGGTCCTGCAATGCATATGCCTTCTGTGCTGAAACAAATTGCGGTTCTGAAAACAAGAGCGTCCTGGGTCCAGGGAATATCAGAGAAGTAGCACAGCTTCAAGGATGACTTGCAGGGTCAGATACACCCACCTCCAAATTCAGTCAGCAGGGTTGTGACTCACTGATGTGGGAGAAAAAGGAGAAAAAGACATAATTTTCTACTGTACTTCCCAGAGGTCTTTGCAGTGACAACCGTACCATGGAAGATTCTGGAAGGTTTTATTTTGTTTTGTTTTGATGAGGCAACTTCATTGGTACCTTTGTTTCAGAGAATCATATGACTCTTAGGTTCAAGGTTACCTGAAGAGCGTTAAGTAGCCAACGACATTGACTATTTGACTATAAGGGAAGTACCGGCAAACGTCCCTGTTAAAAGGACAGGTATCAAAAACAGAACTTTCAAGAACTTCACTTCACCTACCAGGACACAACAAATTCAATATTTTGGTTAAAGCTGCTTCCTCCAGGCACATTTGATAATCATCATTTCAAAAATTACAAGACACATCATTGAAGGAATACAAGAAGACTGTATTGGACAGTATGGTCAACATACTGGCATGTTTCATATGTGTTGCCTAATTGGACAATTCATAGTTGAAAATGTCTCTGATAGGGATTCTCTTGGACTTTAGGTAAAAAATTCTAACTTTCAGGGCTTCCCTGGTGGCGCAGTGGTTGAGAGTCCGCCTGCCGATGCAGGGGATGCGGGTTCATGTCCCGGTCCGGGAGGATCCCACATGCCACGGAGCAGCTGGGCCCGTGAGCCATGGCCGCTGAGCCTGCGCGTCCGGAGTCTGTGCTCCACAATGGGAGAGGCCACAGCAGTGAGAGGCCTGCGTACCGCACACACACAAAAAAATTCTAACTTTCAAATCTTCTAAACCTAGACTCTCTCCATCTTTTGGTTGCTGGTATAATCTGCTATCATCATTTCACCATCTCTCTTTCTCTTTCCTATCTTGTTACACACACACACACACACATACACACATATATACACACACATAAATACACATACACACACACATATACAAACACACATATATACATACACACATACGCACACATACATACACACATTCACACACACATATACACACATACACACACAGATATACACACATATACACACACATAAACACACACATACACTCATATATACACACATACACACACAAATACACACACACACACACACACACACACACACTATCCAAAACAATGTCTCTGGCAACATTTTGTTGAGCGACAGGATTACTCTCCCTTTCCCATCCCATCTACCCTCTTTCTTCGTATCAAAAATAAGGGCCAGCTCCTTGGACAGCTCAGGAGAAACCATGAGGAAATCTATATACTTCTGGACTCCAGCCATAGGGGTCCAAGAACAAAATTATTCTAAGAGTCTTCCAACTGTTCTTTAAGTAGTCATCACTCTCCCTGAAAAATTCAGCTCGTTTTCCAGTTCATAGCAGACTCATAAATATTGTTGAACAGTGAAGGAAGGAAGGAAGGGAGGGAGGGAGGGAGGGAGGAGAAGGAACTAAAGAACTGAGTATTTCTGAAACCGTGGAAACAAACATGATGTACAGAAGCGTATGGTGCACTGAAAAGCACAGTGATTAGAGCCAGGAGACCCAGCCTCCAGTGCTTCTACTGGCTTATTAAATCTCTGACAGGCTAAGTCTCATTTTCTCACATGCCAAAGAGAAGTAACACTTATCCAATGTTTTATGGATAATATCTATGCCACAAATACAGCACCTCATGGCTTAGAAAACACTTGGACTCTCTCTACTTGACCCTCCCAACCAACTGGTGCAGAGGGGTCCCATCTTTTGGCCTGGCAGCAGGAGTCCACATAGTGACCATAGATGCTTTTCTTGTTAAAGGTGACCGTAGGTCTTTAAGTCACTAATAAAGGTGCACTCCAAGCCATCAACACCTTCTCCTCCAGGAAGCAGACAAAGGAAGAGCCCAGCCGTGATCCATGACCTACCACCGAGACAATCATGGCAGAACCTTTTCTCAAACCATGACTTCTTGGGCCACATCCTTCTCACTTCCTGCTACCTATACACCTATACTGATCACCCATGACAAAAGCACATCTCCAAAGGCCCTCAGCATCTCATCAAAAGAGGGCCACGATTAAAATTCCTATAAACACATTTCTCAGCACGGAGTAGATATCTAGCAGATACTCAGTGGATTGGATAGACTATATCAAGAGTCAGCAAACTTCTTCTGCAAAGAACCATACAGTAAACTTTTTAGGTTCTGTAGACCATATGGACTTTGTCACCACTGCTCCACATCTCGGTCCAAAAGCAGCCGTAGACAGCGCATACAGAAATGGGTGTGGCTATCGCCCCGTAAATCTTAACTTACAAAGAGAGGCAACAGGTCAGATGTAGCCCGTGGGCCTTTGACAAACCCCAGGACTTATATCAACTTTGAGAAAAGCCTTGATGTCAAAAACATTGTTTTAACACTTCCTTTTAGAGGCCGGGTCCTGCCAACTCTTAATGTTATATCCAGGCGTTTTTGTCCCTCTTTTCCACTGTCCTATGATAAACGCCCGCTGGCCGAGGAGACATGGGGCTTCTACCCTTCCAATGCAGTTATTCTGGAAGACAAAGCAGGGGCAGAAATTAAAACCAGACCCCAGGTCTTTGTGCCGTACCCAGCAAT
Source organism: Leucopleurus acutus (assembly GCF_964270905.1). Taxonomy (NCBI): domain Eukaryota; kingdom Metazoa; phylum Chordata; class Mammalia; order Artiodactyla; family Delphinidae; genus Leucopleurus; species Leucopleurus acutus. The sequence goes on from NC_139154.1 coordinate 23,859,506, forward strand.
ATCAAGTACCACTCTTCAAATTGTACCGGGTTGGCTGTATACCTAATAAAGAAAATAGAACTATTCTTTTGCTTAATCGTCTTTTAGTAAGGGGATGGGGGGCCAGGTTTACTAAAGGCCCTTATAAAATGCCGGCTGAAAGGGAAAAATGCTCCTTGTCACCACAGAAGCTTTTTCATGTGAAGCTACACGATCACTTTTCATTCTGTCTCTCAAGCACCCCATGGCACCCATCCATGTATTAGGCTAATAACTGCATGAATCTAGTTAAAAGGAACCAAGCAATTATTTTAATTAGAAGAGAACAAAAATAACACTCCTGGATTCTGTTTTAAGGGACAAGAAGGAAGTAGTCAGGGTTCAAAAAGATCCCACAAAATATTTTTGTGAAAGGAAAAATAATTAAGGCCAAATTTAGAATGTACTTGCAATAAATGGGCCAAATAAAATGAATGGTACCACTGTGCAGCTAAAACCCATTCATATAGAAGAGCCCCAGAAAGTCCATTTTTATGTGATACCGTTTGGAGAGTACAGCCAATTTTACAAAGTGAAAGTAAATGTCTAATAGGGACTTTAATGATCCTTGTGAGTCTCCTACACAATTTCTTATAGAGTTTCTGTGTAAACTCTTTTATTAATAAGAGAAAAGGGGAAGGATCTCAGTCAGTTGCCTTTTAAGTAGGATTTTTTTTTCATTTAAATTCTTAGAGTAAATGGTTCATATTTGTCACTCCGGAAAAATCTATCTTTATGGAAAATCCTTGCTGCTAATCCATTCTACAGAAAGCGAATGCCACGCAAGAGAGTTTTAACCATTTGAACTGAACTCAGTCATACAGGAGGAGATGGTATCTGTGGACTTTCCATAGCCTTGGCCTTCCTACCTCCCTACCTCCTGGTATTTGGGCCATTTTAGTCCATCTCCGGCTTCCAAAAAGAGATGAAATGAAATGCAAGCTAGTCAACCAGTCAGTGTTGTCTCTTCTGTTTGAATCTACAAATGTTTACTGAGCACCTGTTGGCTACCAGGCTGAGACCTGGACCCTGCCTGCAAAGAGTTCACCATCTAACCACAGAAATGAGAAGCTGACCGTGCAGCCCCAGCTGCGAGGAGTCAAGGGTTCTGGCCTGAGCTGATTATCAAAGGATGGATTATCCAGGAGAAAGCCCTGGACAGCCTATGCCTGGGAGGAAGAGCAGCACACACAAAAGTTGGTGCACAAAACCCCACTGTGCACACCAGGACCCGCAGGCACCTGGAGATGCTGGAGGGGGAGGCAGGTTGAGGAGGAAGGAAGAGCCCAGCCAGTGGGGGCACCGTGTATGTGTTCATGAGCCTGCACTTCACCTGGTAAAGCCATCAAGGAGTTGTCAGCAAGGGCTAAGGTGGCCAGCTGTCCATTTTGGAGCGAGCACTTGGATGGCTGAGAAGAGGATGAAATGAAGACTAGGTGTTCTGGAAATGCCACAGTCTGGAGGACCACAGCAAGAAGGTATGGAAAGATGGGTGAGCTATGAGATATACAGTATTGAAGGACATTTAATAAAAAAAAAAAACTCAGTGGAACAGTGACTGAAGGGTCAAAAGGAGGAGATGAAATTGGCTTTGAATATTCTCACTGGGATCAGGTGTTTTATCTGAATGCTTATCATATGTCCAGAAAGTTCTCATCTTATAGGTTCTCCTTTAAACCCAGGATGGACCTTGATCGTGGGTCTTGGGATTGAGACACAGTGACACAGTTCAGCCTTGGGCACACAAGCCTACTGCCGAGAGACACATGAAAACTCCTAGATCATCTAACTTCTATTTACCTTCCCAGGCAAAACTCACACAAAACCAGTTTCCTGACGAGAGTCTAATTTAAAATATACAGAAGCCTGGAATGAAAGATAATTATGATGAATAAACACTTAACCGTGATGGTTGATTTTACATGTCAGCTCGACTGGGCTAAGGAATGCCCAGGTGGCTGGTGAAACATTATTTCTGGAGGATATCAGCATTTAGATGGGTGGATGAAGTAAAGAAGATCACCCTCACTACTGCGGTGGGCACCATCCAATCCACTGAAGGCCTGGATAGAACAGAAAGGCAGAGGAAGGGTGAATTTTCTCTCTGCTTGAGCTGGGATGCCCATCTTCTCCTGCCTTAGACATAGGAGGTCCCAGTTCTCAGGCCTTCAGAATCCAGCCAGGTGTATAGCACAAGTGTATTCCATTATCTTGTAATAACTTTTAATGGAATATAATCTGTAAAAGTACTGAATCACTATACTATACACCTGAAACTAATATAATATCATAAATCAACTCTGCTTCAATTAGAAAAGAATCCAACCAGGACTTACACCATTGCTCACCCTTCAGCCCCCAACCCCACAATTCTCAGGCCTTCAGACTTGGACCGGGTTACACCACCAGCCTTCCTGGTCCCCAGGTTGCAGACAGCAGATCAAGCGACTTCCTGGTCTCTATAATTGTGCTAGCCAGTTCATAGAGTAGATCATATATATGTCTATGTATATTCTATTGGTTCTCTTTCTCCGGAGAACCCTGACTAATATACTTAGGACAAACTATGTATATTTTTAATCACTATATTAGATCAGACTCATTATGTTTTATTTTTTTTAAGAATGTAAAGAAGACACTTCTCAACTCCTTTTATGGGCCAGCTAAACCTTGATAACACACCTGGCAAGGACATTACACTAAAGGAAAATTACAGGTAAATTTCATCCATACATATTGTAAAAATTATCAAAACATGCAATAATACATGAAATAAATAATACATTGTAAACAAATTCAGTTTAGTCCAGAAATGCAAGGTTGGTTTGACATTCACAAACCTACTGGATAATTCACCACCTTAACAAAATAAAGGGGAAAAAGTCATATGATCAGTCTATAAATGAGTACTTAATTTATGACAAAAGTGTCACTTCAGAGCACTGGGGAAAGGAAATCTTTTTTATTAATGGTGAAAGGTAAGTAGATATGATGGAGGAAAAACAAACTTGATCCCAGCCTCACACCATATACAAAAGTCAACACCATGTGGATTACAGATGTAAATGTGAAAGGGGAAACAATAAAGCTTCCAGAAGATAATATAAAAGAATACTTTCATGGCATCGGGGTAAGCAAAGCTCTCTTAAGTAGGACATAGGAAGCACTAACGATAAAGGAAAGTATTGGTAAATTAGACTACACTAAAATTAAAATCTTCCTCTCATCCAAAGACACCATAAAGTGAGTGAAGAGTCAAGCTCGTGGTGGTATATGATATTCGCAATATATATAACCAAGAAAGGATCATATCCAGAATATATATCTCCTACAAATCAGTAAAAGAGGTGAACAATACAATAGGAAAACAAGCAGGATGCTTGAAAACCCGTTCACAAAATACCCAAACAGCCGATGTACATGAAAAGATGCTCAACTCATCAATAATCCAGGAAATCAAATTAAAACCACAATGAGATTCAATTACACACCACCAGAACAGCGAAAATCAAAAAGACTAAGAGAACCGGACGTTAAGGAGAAGGTAGAGCAGCATAAGTCTCTCCCACTGCTGGTGGGAGTGGAAACTGACACAACCTCTTTGGAAAACTGACATCATTAAAGCCAATCACAGCTGTGCCCTAGAGCGTAGTAAGTCCCCCTTTGGTCTACACACCCAACAGAAATACACTCACACACACACACTCACACACACACACCAAAGACGTGCACAAGAAAGCTTACAGCCACCCTCTCTGAAATAGCCTAAAACTGAAACAACTCAAACATTCATCAGGAGTAGAATGGGTAACTGATCCAACGGAAGGAAATACAACAGGGAAGAAATACTATAATTACACCCAACAACATAGACACAGCTCACAAACATAGTGTTGAAGGAATGAAGCCAGACACAAAAGAACAGCTACCATATGATTCCATTTATATGATGTCCCCTCTACAGAAGAAAACAATCTATGAGGAGCAAGGAGGGGTCCCATCACAGGAGCAATCAGGGATAGCTGTGTTGTCTTTCTTATCCCGAGGGTGGTTACAGGGGTTCGTTCCCTCGAGGATAACACATTGAGTCATGTGCTTCTGCCCTTTGCAAGCTTCCGTATGTGGAACCCTAATAAAGCTTCAAAAAAGTTCCAGGGCTTCCCTGGTGGCGCAGTGGTTGAGAGTCTGCCCGCCGATGCAGATGACACGGGTTCGTGCCCCGGTCCGGGAAGATCCCACATGCCGCGGAGCGGCTGGGCCCGTGAGCCATGGCCGCTGAGCCTGCGCGTCCGGAGCCTGTGCTCCGCAACGGGAGAGGCCACAACAGTGAGAGGCCCGCGTACCACAAAATAAATAAATAAATCAAAGTTTCAAATGTTTATTTCTTACGTGAAGCAAATGGAGGGACTAACACAGAAAATAGTATAGAATATCTTTATTAAAATCAATCAGTGGTTTGCTCTTACCTGGGTTCAGTTTGCTCTCTTGACGTCAGCTACTGAGCAGAAAATGGGAAGAACCACACATCTGATTAGAGGTCAGCTGGGCTGGGAAGAAGAGAATGTCTTTTCTTGAGGAAAAATGAATAAAACTGGGACCCTCTGCAGTTTAGCGAGGAGGTAAGGAATGTATGAGGAAAAAAAAATTAAAGACCCAATGTATAAAATAATGGCAATAATGAAGGACCTTGGGGAGACTCCTATATTTCCAGCCTTCTTATGTAAAGCAGGATTAAAAGGTAACAAATTTAGGCTGGCTGCAAGGAAATACTTTCTTATGAAATGTATAATTAACCTCTAGCCCATGGTTTAGTAAAATCCAACTCCTCCCTCAAAAAAAAAAAAAAAGATGAGCTATTTATAGCAGCTGAAACAGCATCAGCAGTTACACCGACTAATATTATATTACAAAGACTTCCCTGCTTCCAGGCAAAAACCGATAGCCAGCTGGGGTCAGGAAGGAAATTTTCCCTTTGGTGTAGTATTTCACAGCTCTGTTATCTAATAGTGAACCAACCAGGCGCTGCCTGGTGTTTGCACCTCCGTTCCCGGCACCTGGCTCTGGGATCCAGGCTGCTTCACTGAAACAGGCCATTGTTTTTCCTCCTGGATGGAACACCTGTAGGCCTATATTTAGGCAACACCTTGTATTTCCAAAAGGTAAACACAAGGAATATAAGCAAAATTGTTCCTAACACTACTGTTTTTACATCGACAATCTATAAATATGTGGAAGAACTCTGCATACGTGTGAAATAAACAGAGCAGATACGCCTACGTGGACGTAACTCAAAAGACGGCTCTGTAATTTAGCAGCTTGGATCTCAATTGTTGTATTTTGCCGCATGAAAAACACAGATATTATTCATCAAAGTGATTGTCCTGCGCACTTGTATACCTTATATAATTTATTTTTTCAGGGCTTTTTACTTCAAAGAAATCACTAGCTAATGACATTTCAGACTTTAGAAATTTTTCTGATAGCACACTGCTATTCCCTCAGGGACAGGATTGTGAATAAGTGGATTTTTTTAAAGATCATTAACAGATATTACAAACCAATTCAACCGAGCATTTTCTTTGCAAATTACCTTTAACTTTTAAAGCCATTGGAAAAGGAAAAAGAAAAGAAAAAAAAAAAAAGACAGTGAGTGATTTAATTTACTTAACCTGTCTACAAATTGCAGCTTCGCACTCCATCGGCGACTGCATTTTCAACTAAAAAACAACTCTAACTGTCTCTAATAGAGATATTTTTCTAAATGATCACACTTGATGACTGATATTTCAAGAGATAGTGATGCTTAGTTTTCTTTTATCATTGAGCAAGTTGCCCTGGAATTGAGAATGCTTATTTTATTGATATGTTTAAAGCAAAACGAGCCCTGCGCTGTCTGTATCTGTTGCTTAATTAGAACTCTCAGGTAACCAGCAGGTTTATCATTTCTTGAGCAAATGGATGGTGGAGCTCTGGTGGTAGACTGTGAGGTTTTGGGGGCAGGGAGGGGCTCTTTTATTTAATGATCAAACCATAGTTTCCTAGCTAAAGAGCTAATATTTGGGTGGAGAAGCCCCTTTATTCCCCACGTACATCAGGCCTGATTCCTATTTGCATCAGCACCCCGTTGTGTATGTTTTCCATTCAAAGAGCTCCCATGGACTTCAAAGGGAGTTGCCTGCGAGGCCTGAACGGGCCCTGAACTGGGAGAAACCATGCCAAGACCAGCTTGCGCTGGAGCCCCCAAATCATGTCACAAAATTAAAGGGTGTCCCCTACCTACGCCGTCCCACAGAGCATGTGGGAAATGTCCCCAGGCTTGCCAAGCGCTACACTGGCTTCTCAGGCTACTCTTTATAAATATTTGATGAGTGGCACTCCATTTGTAAGGAACTATGTTAATAAGAATATTCTTTGAAATCGGAGTCCAACGTAGGCTTTAAAAGGGGTCATTGTTTGAGGGACTACACATTTCCCTTTTTTCCCTTTTAAAGTGCAAAGTCAACTTACCACAAACGAAACAAAGGCACCTATGTCCTTTCGGATGTCCCGCCAGCCAAAAAATGGGTAGGATTCTATCCTGAAGGATGTTCTGTTTTTGGAAGGACTCATGACATTATTGAGGGCAAAGGAACATAAGAGCTAATGTCTCTTAAGCATGTCTTGTGTGACAGATATTTTCATTCTCTTCTTTTCATCCTCACCGAAATATTATGCGGTGGACTATACTACCCCCATTCTAAAGATGGAAAAATGGGCCTCACAGAGATCCTACAAGTTGTTACTCCAGAGCCACAAGACAGGAAGCGCAGAGCTGGTCTGGAACCTACATCTACCCAACCCACAGCCCTTGTTTGTTTTTCTACCTCACACTAACTCCCAGGTGTCGGCCAATTTCAAATGTCAAGTTCACATCTTCCAGCAGCTGCCATTCTTCTCAAGAGCTGGAACTCGAAGATGAGGGGTTCCTTCGATTCAAGCTCAGGCAGGGAATACTGTATCCCACCCGCTGACAATTAAATTGCAAAAGAAATGTTTTGCCCCAAAGAGTTCCCAGTGGGATCCTGCCAGGAAAGGCGAAACCCAAGGTGGCTGCAGATCTACAGTAGCTGGGCTGAGTACCACGTGTTTGTCCCAAAGCCCTGACACACCTCAGTGGACCTCAGATAACAGGGGTGATGTTAGTGATCACAGCAGACTCCCTTGGAGACAAGTTCAAGGAAGACGAGGAGGACCGGCAAGGGGTCCAGGAGGACAGGGGACCCAGATGCCAACGTGTAGAGGGGGCACGTCCAAAATCATCACAGCCCATATTTTTAAGTGTTGGGATGGGAGGAGAAAGGTGGAATTCCACTGATCTCCTTGGGCGCCTCGCCAACCTCAAGATGTGAGAGCCCTGATTAGGTCTCAGAGGTGGACACTCGGTGGTCAGAAAGGGAGGTTAGGGGGCTGAGTCTCTAGTCTACCTGATGAGCAGACACGGGCCCCCAGTGCCCCCACGGAGTAACGAGAACCCCCATGACCATCCTATATCCTTCCTGTTTCCACAGACTCCTACAGCAAGAGTCCCAGAGGCCACAGAAAGGAGCCCAAGCAACTCCATGAGGCCGTGGTGGCCACCATTTGCCCTGGGCTCACGGAAAGTTCACCAGAGCAGAGACACGCATTCCCGGGACCTCACACAAGGATGTGGCCTTGCCAAACCTCTCTTCACGTCTCTGAGCTGCCTTCTCACCTGCACAATGGGTGATGGTTTCTGAAAGCACTCCACACGATCCAGGCTGTGGAGACCTGCCTCATCAACCTTTCCTCTCATTTCAGGCACGTTTCTCAGCATCAGACGTTTTATTCTCATCCCTGTAAGCTTGGCCTTTTAACAAAAATAAATCGAAATGGGAGTGATTTTTCATGTAATAGAAGCCAAAACCAAAGTTTAAAAATAGAATAAAATAAAACAGGATGTTTTCCAAGCACAGAACATCAATTTGTTTATTTATTTTGAGCTCACTCAACAAATCTTTACACACGCTGAGTTGAGGCTTCAGCAAGGCGTTATGATGCTGGATTTCTAAGCACTCTTTACCTTGCCTTTGCGCTTAGGGTAAAATCAAACTTCTAAACATGAAGCACGAATGAAGCCAGGTGTGATCTGATGCCTGCTGGCCTCTCAGACCTCATCCTGACCAGCTCACTGCTCTGCTGTCACTCTATGGAACGGCTGAGACGCCTCCTCCCTCCTGGGTCTGCCTTTCTTCACCTGCTGGCCCGTCTCCTCATTCTTAATTTGGTTTAAATGTGCTCTCCCCAGAAAGACCTTGCATTGCCTCCAAATCCAAAATGGCCCAGCCCTGATCCTGGCCCGTTTCCATTTCCTTTGGGGCATCCTTGCCATGGACCACACTCTCCCTGTTTGCTTGGTCCCTCGTGTACCGTCCACGTCCCCAACCCAGCTGAGACTCCGGAAAGCCAGAGACTATCACAGTCTGTCCCCAGCTTTGTCCCCAGGCCCTAGCACAGTCCCTGTCCTAGGAAACAGTGTTGCCTCAAAGCAGCTTTACCTGGTGTAAAATAACATAAAACCCCAGTCAGATACTTTGTATCATCAGCTGCAGTGGCAACGCTGGAACTGAAGAAGAAAAGCTCTCATTTCTCCTCCTGCACAAACTCAAGTTCTTCCCACTGCCCTTAAGCCCTGCCTTCTCCCTACCAGCCAGTGATGCACACTGGATCTGGAAGGACGGCCTGTGTTTACTTCCAGCCAGGGAAATGTCTTACCTGTTCACAGGGTCCTGCTCGCCAAGGAGGCACGGCTTCCCCGTCATCTGAGTGCGAGATGGCCGTGAGCTCGGCGTCCTGCAGGGTCCAGGTATGACTCTCAAGGGCTCCCTGGGGCTGCTCTGTCCAAGTCAGCACGGGCACCCATGACAGCCCAGAACTCAGCTCCTGTCGCCTCATGAATTGCCGACCCTGCTGCAGGGTGGAGTGTCTTAATTGTTTTTTTCTTTATCGGATCATTTTCAAATTAGAGAAGTACCCTATACTAGTTGTAACAACTGAAACAACATTTTGAGCTGCCAGCCCCTGTATTGCCACTGACCTTGTCTATTTCCGGTGGCCTTCTGTCAGTAACAAAGGGTCAAGGCCCCTTTCCCTTTCTCACAGGTGCCTCTCCCCATACGTCAGCAGGCAGAGCTGCCCAAGCCTTCCATGGGTACCACTGACTCAGCCTGTTTGTCTCCAGATGGCCATTCCTTCTGACCCTCACCCTACAGGTCATAAACGTGGTCAACACATTTGTGTATTGCTGTGTCGGCTTCAAACATATTCAAATAGGTTATTTCAACTAATTCTTACAATAGTCCATGAAGTAGAGAGGGGTACGTATATTGGCCCCCCAAATATGTGGGTTTTCAAAAACATTAACAGGCAATTTGCAAAGAAGATGTTAAAATGGCCACATGAAAAAGTATTCAGTTTCACTATGGGAGTTGGGATTGACATGTACACACTGCTATATTTAAAATACATAACCAACAATGACCTACTGGAAAAATTCGAGACTTCCCTGGTGGCACAGTGGTTAAGAATCCGCCTTCCAATGCAGGGGACACAGGTTTGATCCCTGGTCCTGGAAGATCCCACATGCCGCGGAGTAACTAAGCCTGTGCACCACAACTACTGATCCTGCGCTCTAGAGCCCACGAGCCACAACTACTGAGCCAGTGCACCACAACTACTGAAGCCCGCATGCTCTAGGGCCCATGTGCTGCAACTACTGAAGCCCACGCACCTAAAGCCTGTGCTCCACAGCAAGAGAAGCCACCACAATGAGAAGCCCGTGCACCGCAACAAAGAGTAGCCCCCACTCGCCGCAACTAGAGAAAGCCGACGTGTAGCAATGAAGACCCGATGCAGCCAAAAAATTTTTTTTAATTGTTAATTAATTTTTAAAATATAAAAGAGTGCAATAGAGTAAAAAAAACATAAATTTTAAAGAAAGAAATGCAAAGTGGAAGAACTTGGATATACTTTTTACCTACGGATTAGCAAATAGAAGAATGACAACACACAGTTCAACCAAGGAGGAGTGTGGCCGGACACTAACCGATCGCAGGTAGGAGTACGTATTGGTGGCACTGCTCTAACCGATAACTTGCCAACATATAGTGAATTAGAAAACCATGGAACCATGCAATTCCTCTTGTAGGAATTTATCCCAAGGAAACAAAGCTATGTAGAAAGTTTAAGCTCCAGGGATGTTTTAATAGGCGGCTAAGTTGAAGTCAAGTCAGAGAATAAAATGGTCTGAAAAAATTAAAATAATAACACAGAAGAATATTTAATATCATGCAAAGATTCTGGATACAAGTTTAAAAAAATTACACAATAATACACATTGTCTGAGTCCCATACATATAATAGATATGCATATAGATAGAAATATAACACACCCCAAAATGTCAAGGAAGGCTATCTCCAAGTGATGGCATTACGGGTGACGATTCTTATTTTCTTAAGTTCTGCTCATCTCTAGTTTCTGAATTATTTTTAATAAACACATAGAATTTTGTAAAGAGAAAAGCAAGAAAATGATAAAGTTAAAAACACTGCCTTTTTCTAAATGGAATCAATTCTACATTTGATTCTTTCATCCACTCACTCATTCATCTGACAAATATTTACTGAACTCCTACTATATACAAAGCATCCTGCTAGTAATTAAAATTATTTTTAAAAATTGTTTTAAAACAGAGGTGGAGAATGTATTTTTGGTAACTAGGAGGAAGCCAGCGAGGGTGCTGGTTCCAACCAGGAATGTCACCAGGCAGAGCTGGAGGTCGCTAGGCATTAGCCTTCCCTAAACCCAAGAAACGACCTCAGGGGATACCAGTGCATCCAGTCATGCCTGGCCGAGATTTAGCTTCAGAACTGAACCTGGACCTGAAAAGGTGGTTTCTGGGAGTGAAAAATGGAGAGAATGCATGAGTGTGAGAATCCCCCATGCCTTGAAAGCTCTTCACTCCTGGGTCTACGGCCAGCTTGAGACAAGTCGACAGCGTGGCCTGACCACAGGAAAAGTGGTCCCAGGGGCTGCATGAGGACAGACGCTAATTGGCAGGCCCCAAATGGTCCCTCTTTTGAATAAATGATCAATGAAAACGCAACCAAATTCCCCTAAAGCATCCCCCGACTCTGCCTCTTGAAGAGGCATCCCACCTCTCACTGTTTCTAGAAAACGCTCCCCTTTCCTTGCAGGACAGAGTCCCGCACACACATCAAAGCCAGCTTTCCCAGCACGGAAGCCACCCCAGGAAGCATAGCACTGGCACAGTCTGTAGGGCGTCTTTGCAGCCTCCTAGGGTACCATTTAGTCATCCCATGGGATCACTGCCATATTCCAGGTTAACTCAAGGCATCTGCTTTGAGTTGTCTTTTCCCACAAATCGTGAAGAATTTGTGTTGATTCTTCCCCAGAAGGCCACTTGTGACCAGTGTTCCTCTGGAGGTGTGGCCAGGGTCCGGAGGGGGACCATGGAGAAGTGAACCAGCCCTCCTGGGGACTGAACTCGTGACCTCATTAGCACGGGGCTCTAATCAACAGAGCCACCAGACACATACCTCATTTAAGGCACTGAGGCAGTAATTTGCTAAATGTTAATTCTTAGATTAACTACAGATGCATAGAGTTCCTAGGGGGGTAAAAAAAAAACGAGAGAGATTTGTTAATTCTTGAAAGGAAATTTGGGTCATCAGTAGATGATATCTTTGGTTCGTTTTAAAATATACTTTCAGCATCGGGAGATGACACTGATCAGGGTCCATGGCGCCAGATGTTTTTTAATCAACATCCTGACCAGGAGACTTTCAAGGAAAAAGCGAATGGTGTCACTTCCCCACGAGCAAAACTGCACAATGATACTGTATCAATTCCTCCAAAGTTCACGTTTCAAACTCAGGCACAAAACTTACGTGGCAACATGAAGGAAAGGTGTCCCTACCTGAGGCAGAGGTGGTCCTCCCAGGGTGGGAAAGGCTGGACCCCAGATCTCTCCCGGCTCCCGAGAACCCTAATTCCTGTGGCCAGAAGCCCCTCCTGCAGCCCTGTCTCAGTCACTCGGCAGCCAGCCCCCACCCCCACCCGTTACCTTATCCGTAGCTGGTCCCTGAGGGACCAGTTTTACAAATAGCAAATATGGTTTGGAACAAAGTTTCGACACCAACTCGGCATCCTGTGTCACATTACACTTCTATGAATATTCCACCAACTGTACAACTCTGAAGAAAAGTTTCCGCTTTCCGGCCATTTCAACTTCAGTTGCTCGCACCCTGACAGCGATCTTTGAAACTGATATGGCCCTGAAAGAAGCCAGAATAACTTTTTTTAAATATTAATAATCATGGGCAAGTTTCCCAGTCTTTGTAACCTTGTGAAAGAGCCCCTGGGGGAAAGCACACTGGGACTTGAATTGAACGCATGCCCACGTGAGCTCTTCCATGGAAAAGCCTGCTTGAAGATGCATGGACATTGTACAGGAGAATTTCTATGAAGGGAGAGAGGATGGGAAGCCAGCCTTGCATTTTGCACTTATCACCTTTTGCCCCAGGAGCTTGAAGACCATCTTTACCCAGGTCTCTGCCCACTGCAAGGGAAACCCCACGGCATCCCAGCCTCCAGGGGAGAAAACCAACCTGGCCTCTCGAGAGCAGCCCAGCTCCGCCACCTGCCAGCTAGGAGGAGTGGCGGTGGGTGGGAAAGTTAGTATCTTCTTTGAGTTGTCAGTTTCCTCACCTGTAAAATGATGATAATTATAGTTAATTCAAAATAGTAAGTGTCTCCAGGTGAAAATGGACACAAAATTCTTTAGTCAATTGGAACATAGTAACTGCTCATCGGAACTTAAATATGGTAGCTACTATCTGCCTCCTGACTGCCTCAGTGCTTACATCTTCATTCCAGATATCCTTTCCTTTATAAATCTAAAATAAAAATTAAGTTGTACTACAACTATAGTTGTACATCCATGCAAAAGATACTGATGATCCAACTGGCCACAGCCGAGTTTAACTAGTATGCTCTGATTCAAACAGCTAAGAGGTAGCAGCCTGAAATGAAAATAGCTAGTCCTGATTTCTAAATAATGCCTTTAAAAATATTTCCTTATGAAATACGTTATAAAATGACATAAGGAACTTTCCAAACTGGCATGATCAAAATACATGATCTTAAAGTCATAATTCTCTATACCATACCAAAATTTTAGTCACCCTAAAGATTCTCAGGAATTTCAATTCTGAACACATTTTTTAAAAATCCACCAATCCAAATAAAATCAGACGAGGTATATTTTTATGAAAATACAATCTGAAACAACCCAATTTTATATTCAAGGAACACTCTCGTAAGCATTTAGTAAGTTAACAATTTAAAACTTCTACTCAAGTTCAAGTTGACAGTTAGGGACCAAATAAATAGACACTCAGTTGCTGAATAGTATCTGTCTTACAGTTGTGGGCTCGATTTGCTACTTTAATCTCCAGCAGGGAATATTAGTTCAATAAAATAAACATTTTTAATTTCCTCTATGCATTTCCTCAAACCATGCCAATGCACTTGTCTATGGCTCACTTAAAAGATTTGTTAAGTAGCCCCCCACTTACATAAAAGAGGATGTTTGATTTTCTTATGAAAATGGAGGAATGAACACGAGTGTTCATTGTTTTAATGTACTGAGCCCTTAATCACTTCCAGTTCTGATTCATCAGAAAAAATAGTACTCTTGAGGGATTCTCTTTTTTTTTTTGGTCACTAAATATTGTCTTTCATTTTGAGATATTTATTTCTTGCCAGAAAATGATACTGTGTTTTTTTCCTAATGATGAAGGATGAAAGATGGAGAGAATTCCATGTGGTGATTATTGGGCCACAAAGAAGTAAACCGATTCAGAAAACAAATCCCCAGAAGAAAAATAAAATGTATTATGTGAGGTGGAAGCATGGAATTCTTGGCATATGTTCAGTTGGAGCCAGGATTGGTAATTTAATAACATCCTTGTTTTGTTAATATTTGGGGGGTGGGAGGCGGGGGCGGGTAAAGCTCTAGGGCTTGAGCTTTGGGCCAGATTCCTTCTACTCTCCACCATTACCTCAGCCAGCAACGGTGTTTAAAGACACAAATCATAGGCCACGGGCAAGGGTCAAAGATGCCATCTTTCCCACATAAGCCAGGGGCTACGACAGAACGTTCATCTCCTCGGCTCAGTGGGCAATGGAATCACCTCCAAAGAAAGCCCACTCTGAACACTATTCCCGGGGGCCCAGAGCATCACACCCAAATCAGAGCAGACAGGCAAACTCATGAAGTAAAACCTTCCAACTGCAATGATTCTGCTAAATCATTCTGATTCACTGGGTAACTGTGCCACTTTCCTTTGGATTGGTCCTTCTAGCTTCCCCTGCTCGCTGCTGAGCAGAGTATGGCGGGAAAAATAGCCTCATCTTTGGAAACCCGAGCCACACCTGTGCACTTTACTTATTTATTTATTTTTGGCTGCACCCCACGTGGCTTGTGGGATCTTAGTTCCTTGACCAGGGATCAAACCCAGGTCCTCTGGCAATCGAAGGGCAGAGTCCTAACCACTGGACCTCCAGGGAATTCTCCGCACCTGTGCACTCTGTTAATCTCTGAGTGATGTCTGTGGTAAAGGACTTAAAGTCAGTGCTGCAGTAATACAGCCCTTTCCTGGGACCTGGAGGCCATGGAGCATGTCATTTTTTAGCTCTGGTTCTCTTTCAAGTTTCAAGGAGGAAAGTACCACAGGAAGAAAATGAAAAGAAAAAAAATGCAAATTGAAGAGGGTAACAGATAGGCTTAATCCAAACTCAGTCCTGAAGACAGTTCTGAGTTGTCACTTTCTTCCATGACCTTTTAATTCCTAGATTAGGCAATATGTAGAAAAAAAAAACAAAATTACTAAAAATCTTACCAACGTTATGGCTCCCATGATGGTGTGAAGAGAAACATTATATGGGTCACACAAATTTGTGTTTATAATGATAGATGGTGGTACTAGTGATGGTGGTGAGGGTGGTGGTGGTGATGGTGATGGTGGTGAGGGTGATGGTAGTGAGGGTGGTGGTGGTGACGGAGATGGCAGTGATGGTGATGGTGGTGATGGTGATGGCGGTGATGGAGATGGTGGTGACGGAGATGGTGGTGATGGTGATGGTGGTGATGGAGATGATGGTGAGGGGGGTGGTGGTGATGGAGATGGTGGTGAGGTGGGTGGTGGTGATGCAGATGGTGGTGATGGTGATGGTGGTGATGGAGATGGCGGTGAGGGTGGTGGTGGTGATGGAGATGGTGGTGAGGGGGGTGGTGGTGATGGAGATGGTGGTGAGGGTGATGGTGGGGATGGAGATAGGGGTGATGGTGATGGTGGTGATGGAGATGGTGGTGAGGGGGGTGGTGGTGATGGAGATGGTGGTGAGGGTGGTGGTGGTGATGGAGATCGTGGTGAGGGTGATGGTGGTGATGGAGATGGTGGTGAGGGTGGCGGTGGTGATGGAGATGGTGGTAAGGATGGTGGTGGTGAGGGGGTGGTGGTGATTAGTCAAATCCCAGAAAATGAATTAAACACTTGAACTCACATATCAGAGATTTGAAAGGTCTCTACCTGTCTTCTCCGAGTCTTAGCTTCCTCACCCATCAATTGTTGATTAATCTGATCACAAAGATGTTTTTTGATAAAGACTTGAAAGGCACTTTCAAAAGAAAGAAAAGAAGTGGAGTTTAAGCAACTGATTAAGAGGTGTATTTCTCTCTGTGGGTGACTTTTTATTCTTCACTATTATTTTCATTCTAATCATTGTTACTGAAAGCATTCCAAAGTATCGTAAGAGTCCAAGGATGCAGAACAGTCAATGCATGGAGACTGTTGTGGAGACACGTGACACTTTTTTAGCAAGGCTCAAAAATGTCTGGGGCAGAGAAATGCACACTGACAGTGCTGATTACGGTAAATATAGAGAAATCCCTTCCCTGTGTAGATCTGTGTAATCGAGGAGGAGGTCGTCAGAGGTGGCTTATTTACATTTGTCTTCCCCTCCTTCTACGCTCAGAGTAGGATTGAATGGCCCCAACTACGTTGAAGTCAGGCATGGTCACATGACTTTTTTGACCAATGAGATGTGAGGAGTGCCAGGTGGCTCTTCTGGGCAGAAGCTGTAGAAGCCAGGGCAAGCTTCACCAGGTCCCCTTCCCACTGCTGTGGCACGTGGGGGACCAGGTACAGAGAAGGGCCCCAGCACCCTGAGTCCCTAAATATCTACAGCTGGCAGATACCTCTTCCAGCCCACAATGGACAAGAAATGGAATCAAGAAACAGACTTGCAATACACACACATACATACATACACATATATATATGTATTTATTTAAATAACTGAATCGCTTTGCTATACACCTAAAACTAACACAATATTGTACTACATTTCAATAAAAAATTTTTAATTAAAAAAAGAAACAGACTTTTTGCTGTAAAGCCACTGAGATTTTGATGGTTTTTTCTACCACAGCATAACCTTCTCTATCTGAACAGATACAACTAGCAAAGAGCCAAAGGAAGAGAGTTTAAAGTCACCGGTGGTCACGTGGGAAAGAAGGAACCTACATGTTTCTGAGACTAAACCAAATCCTCAAGGCTCTGTTATCAAATCACTAACTCTGAGGCATTTAATCGTTCCCTGGAAAAGGTCTATCCTAGCAAAAAGTGCCCAGGAAAAAGGTATAACATGACCTGCAAGCAATTGGAAGTCACCGTAATCCACACGGACCGCAAGGTAATTTGGAGTCTCTTTAGCTGAGCTCTGTTTCCAACAATAAAGCACCTTTGCACCACTGTCCACCAGACAGACGCAGACTGCGTCTCATCTGCAGAACTGTTCATTTAAAGACTGCACTGCTCAGGATATAAGCCTTCTTAAGGAACTCTACTTTTAAGAAAACTAAGTCTCACAAAATTAGTACATTTCCTCATTCAAAGTGAGGTGGCACATGTGAAAAGCCATCTGTGCCCACCCTCCCCTCCACCCCACAGACGTCCCCGCCACCCAGAGCTGCAGCTCTGCATGAAAAAATCTAACACATGCAAAGCACAGAGGCTCTTTGAAAATCTGGCCCAGTGTGTGCCTTCTATGTGAGTTGCCGTCTTACAGAGTCTTGCCAACAACAGCAAAGAGGAAAGAAAAGGAAAGGTTTTCTTTTCTCTGAACTTGGGAATGAAACATAAAACTCCTCTTTTCTATGAGGCTGAATGGCTCCAATTTTCTACACTCAGGACGACCTTTTTGTCCCCATTACCTTCATAATATCCACGTGGCTTTTTAGTGGGCATTTCTTTCCTCCCAAGTGAATCATATGGCAACAGTGGCCCCACGAGGGCCACTGTTGAGGGGACTGGAGTCCTCAGCAGCCCTCGGGGTCATTGTAAAGATGAAGTGAAATGGACGATATGAATATACTTTGAAACACTAGAAGTGCTACATTCACAGCATTATTTCTCCCATCACATCTAGCGTGTCTGCTGTGTCTAACTTACAGGCTTTAGGTTTTCTGCAACCTCTAAGTACAGAGGGAATTAGCATACACTGGAAATGCTGCGAATACACAACTCACACAAAAACCCTATGAGTTGGGTGTTATTATCTTCAAAAATGCAGAGAGGCACAGAGAATTCAGTGTTTACCCAAGGTGACACCAACAGTGGCAAGGGGAGAGCCACGGACAGAACCCTGACTGTCTGTCTGTTGACTCAACGTGTACACGGTGCGATGTCCCACCTAGGGTGTCTTCCTGGGACCAGCCAAGTCTGTTCCAAAAGGATGGGTGTGGAGGCACCATCTATTTAGCCGATGAGAGGCTGTCCTAAACTGCCCATGTGAAGTGGGCTTGGCGGAAATCTCCACGATGGAACCAAAGCCCACCAGACAACCAAGGACTCACCAAGGCAAGTGAGGAAGAAAGACAGGATCTGTGCACATAAGAAAGAGGAAAGGACTGAGCAACTGTGGAAAAGAAATTAGGGAGCAAGTCCACCTACAAACTAAATGAAAACTACAAAAACTAGTTGTCTGTCAACACAGATTGGTTTGATATTTCTAATAGCTTGGGAGATCTCTATGTGAAGAAGACAACATACCATATCCATAAAAGCAAAGAGAACAGGAAAAGATAAGGATGCAGGGATAAAGGGCAGTCAACGGATGCCTATGGGACATTGAGAGGGAAACTTGATGGTGGGGCAGAGAAGAAATCCAGCAATATCACTGGGAAAGAAGGGAACCACGGAGCAAAGCAAAGAACAGCGAATGTGGGCATGGGAGATTGATTTTAAATATTAAAAAGAGGATAAGGACAAAAGGGAAGAAAATCCAAGGAGCAAAATGGAAAAAAGTAAATAAACCTAAAACTGAGGGGGTTGAAATGGCCAAAACTATTTCTGCATAAAAGTATATACACACTGCCTCCTTAGAAAACAAGTTGAAACAGACGTCAGAGGCACTAGAAACATCATCAAGGGCCAAATCATCTGACTCAGGTTAAGAATGCCGATAAAACCATTAGCTACTTAAAAAAGCATAACCGAAAGAAGAGAAAGGAAAGCCTTTTAATATTCAAAACACATGCAGGTTTCTAAAACAGATTTTTGGTGTAAACCTCCAGGTTTTTAGCTAGTCTTTTTCTCCACTTACTTTCCTACTTTATGTACCCAAAAATGGACACGTTCATCTCAAATAATTGACAAAAATGTTTGCAATCTCTTTTTTCACTTCTTTGCAAATGGCATCACAAGATAGTCATCATTTGGGGAGGCACATCCCTACTCCTTTATAGCATTCTTTGATTTTGATCTACTTGAAGCATCCAATTTATTTTTTTAACTTAGCTCTAATGAATTTGTTTACTGAGTTAACTGGTTCACCAACTTAACTGGAATTTATAGCTGAATTATCACTCATTTCAGTCCACACAGGCCAGCTGTTTAAGGATATAGACACACGATGCGCTTTCCTCAATAGTAATTAATTTGCAGTGCTTCCTCACTGCAGATCAGTGGCAAAAATGGTTTTTCTTAAATTCTGGACCTATAACACGAACCTTCAGTATTGCATAGTGAATGTTCATCCATGAATTCCCAAATTTGAAGGGATAACTTAATAGCCCAGGCCACTTTAGATAATTTAGTAGCCCATGCCTTTTCTTATGAAGAATCATACCTTTAAAAGGCACACTTCCTGATCTCTTTTAATCATCTTTTCCATCAGAAAAAACCTTCCTGGTTGATAACATGAGGAAAAGCTGAAACTTAAGACCATGTATAGTATTCTTAGAACAACTAGTAAGTAAAGGAAATATTTTTATATTTAAAATGATAATGCTTTCCATGCTAGAATGCAAAATATAGTTTAGGAAACTGTCCTGGTCATTTTTGTAATCTCATGGTGGTGTTTTGTAAATAACTCCTAGAGAAGAATCATAGAGATTTCTGGCCTCAGTGCCTTCACTGGAGAGAAGTGAGGTGGCTGAACAACGATGTTTTTCCCCATCCAGGTGCCTGTTTCATATTTACTTAGCAATACTGCTCTGGAATTCACAGACATACATAAATAAGGTTCAAGAGACAGAAGAAAACATTCTCTAGGCAGACCCCAGACTAGAAACCCCAGCAGAGGATCTCAGTTCTCACCTGTGCAAATGCATAACCTCCCCAAGGTGGAATTCCATCCCCAGTCTGAATCATGCTATCCAACCCCCAAATTACCATTGTAAACAAATGAGGTTTCCAAATCAAAATAAGGTAGGTACTTAAGTACAGCAGGATCGCCCAGGACTTAGGGAAGGGACTTGGGAAAGTCTGAATAAGGTGCATCACAGGGAGTGTCAGAGATCTTTTTTCGTTTGTTTATTCTCTGTCACCTTCCATTTCAGGATCTCCCGTTGAAAGGAGGTAACGATCCTTTCAACCTGTAAGGCAGTTTCTTCTAAGGAGCTGTAGACACACTTTATTTCACTTCTTCTTGGAATTCAAATAGTGTTAACGCCTACGAATAAACAGATGCACTGTTGATGGACAGGGTTATACTGAACCTAAACCAGCTAATGTCATCGACAGCACGCCCTTCAGTTTTACTGTGGTTGCTTTATCCGTGCGCTCAGAGGTTTTCCCATGAGAATATGCCAAGGTAGAAAGCTCAAATGTCATTTAGCAAAGCCCGGCGTGCCTGCTCTTCCCTGTGGCAGAACACGGAACTCCAGGGGACAAAACTTGGTCACTCAGATCTCTTCCAAGGTAGACAAAATGCCGTCGAACGTTGGCAGTCTTTTATTTTCCTTCCTTCCGGAGATGAAAACATGACATCACTGCCCAAATTGACTCGGACCTCCCACCTCCTAGGGTTGCCTGGGACGCAGGCTGAATCAAAGCATCTTTCCATCAAGGTGAACAACGGTAAGGGGCAGAGCCATAACTCAATTGCTGCAGAAGACATTCAGTGCAGGGTGTAGTTCTGCTTTTGACAATGCTTTGGAACATTACAGTTATGATCCTTTAGAAAAAAATACATTTTTGTCTATCTCCTCATCGAAATTTGGTCTGTGATATTTCAATCCTTAATCATGTCTCCTTTTTTTATCATCTCAGTTGGTCATGAAAGGTTCTGTCAACCATTAGAAAGACGAATTAATAGTAAATAAATCCCAAGGTGCCCAGATTTCCTAGTGTCGTTAGGATACATCACAATGTGATATTTCAGACTTCATATGAAGTTAATGACCACAGACATCTCGATAGAGGACCCTTTCAAACCACCCCCCGGAAAAATTGTCTCTTTGGGGGGTTTGAACTCAGAAAAAGTCATCACCTCTTGTTGTATTGAATGAGTTGTTAATAAATCTGCAATACAGAAAAATATCTGGGGAATGAGAGGAAAGAAAGGTGGGGTGAGTGCCAGCCTCTGAGGTTGGAATCTGGTGTACAGCATGCGTGTGGAGTTAGCCCACACTGTCATAATCCATCTTCAGGGCTCAAAAATAAATAAATACACCTGAGAGAATCTGTCCAACAAACACCTCTCAAATTAAGAATTTTTGCACAATAGATCATATCAGCTTCGGAGGTTGGGTCTACATGGTACCATAATCACTAACTACAAAGTGAAAATTTTAGAAAGCCTTCTTGATGTTGGAGCTACGCCATGTGAAATATATAAAAATTGAGAGTTACCATATTGCCTGAGGCCAGCGGTGCCCATTACCACAATATTCTACTTGGTAAAGTTACATCTCTCCTAGCTGACCACATCGCCACAACCTGGTGAGGCGCTCCTCTCCCAGGGCGACCGCTGGAGACGCCCCAGCCACACTCACTTTCTTCATTTGCCCAACTCCAAGGAATCCTCTCTGACCTTGGGGTTGAAATATCAAGCTGAACCTCTTGGAATTTATCATCAGCCTGGCATCCGTGCTCAGCAGTAGAGCCTCTGAATTCAAAACAGGACTGTTTCCTGGCTCAGAACTCCAGCTCCAAATTCCTTAGGCTCAAAACTGATGGGAAAACAGATCTTCAGCATTCTTCTGATTTAGAAATCATTCAAACTGACAACAGATAAGAAATTGACAAGGAGATGAGAAACCCTTCATTTACATAGCCGTCTCTTTTTTCCTTCTACATAGTAAAGAACAGAGCATCCTTAACCTTGATTTTCCCACTTCTCTCAGTTTAAAGCACAGCCCATAACATTAATTAAAGTGTGTGTGTGAGCTGCAGGGTACAAGTTATATTTCATATGCTGTACCACATGGCATTCTAGAAGAGCTGTACAATTTGTAGGTGTGTTTTTTTTCCCAGCTTTGCTATGTATGCAGCCCTGCACACTATTCAGCATAGTCTCACCTAGACTTCATGCAGAAACTCCACAATTACAACCTAAAAAGGAACGCAGAGGATAGAACAGATGCTGAGGGCACTGGTGGCTGAAGCATTTAGGTAGATGGAGGTAAGTTTCTGCTTGGAGAATGCTGGTGTTGGAAAGGGCATCTAAGATTATCTGGTACAATCCTTTTACTTCACAGGTAAGGCCTGCAGAAGGTGGGTCCAACAGCTAGTAAGGGGTAACCCCAAGTATTTCTTATGATTCTAAGTTTTCTACTACACCAGGGCCATATCTCTTTGAGATACAAATATAAGTTAGGTCTTTTCCAAAGGGGGAAAAAAAAAGATGATCTGCATATCTACACACACCATTGTTTGCATAGATACTCAGGAGGGTCACAGAGCCTCTGAAGCCCGCCTCTGGATGTTACCGGGCCCATGGTCCCCAGGTTACGAACTCCTATACCTGAAGAAGCAAGTTTTCTAAGTAGAAAGTGCTACTTTCAACCGCTTTCAAAACTTATCTCCTCTAGAATAGAAACTAGAGTTCATGATGTAATCTATAAAATTCAGGGAGAAAGCAATCCCAACAACTCAAATAGATGAATTGAGCCCTAATCAATATTTCCATATTTCTAACATGTGTAAAGTAAAAAAAAAACGCCTAAGAGAAATTTAAACCTACATGTATTTTACTACCGATTTCACATATGGACGTGGAATATCGTTTCTCCTAATATGGAGATGGCTCAGCAGTATTTAAATGATTCCTTATTCCAAGTCATGTAAATATGCACCAGATGTATCTTTTGTAAATGTTATGTTTTTCAACTTCTCAGCATTTGCAAGTAGTTGAAAGCTATGTCAGGCATGCTTTAATGGGGCATAAAAGTGTATTGTATTCAAAGAGATGGCACAGCTCTGTAATAGGTGAAAATACAAATGTTGTCAATGGATACATTTTCATTTTATTGATTTACACTGCATAATAGCATGCCCTGTAATCTCCTTTCCATGCAAGTTCTGTATCAATTGAAATATAACTAGACATTTAAAAATCATGCTTACATTAATGGATCCTCAGGATGACAGAAAATTCAAAACACAGAATTTTATGACTAGAAGGCAGCTCAGAGATCAAGTAAATCCCATGCCCTGATTTAATAGATGAGAAACTGAGACCAGAAAGGTGGCACGAGGGAGCCACGCCACTAAGCTACTTGTGGCTTTGCGCATGAATTTATACACCCCTGAAGATACGGAACCTTCCTGAGTTCTCTATACTACCTGCCTCTTGACTACCTAAACAAAAAATAGAAGGAACAGCAAAACATATATCACTTATTGATTTCCTGCGACTTACTGAGAAGAAGCAGACGTGATCTATATTTTGCAAAGTGTCAAATTATCTTATGGGAAGTAAACATAGGAAGTAAAATGCCAATTGCTAGCATTAAAAATTGTCAAAGAATATCATAACACTTTTTCACCAATGTAAAATCCTAACGGACTCAAGATTAGCTTTTTCATTTTTAAAACAAAAGATAGCGTAGTGAATTCTTTTCAGAACATTTTCTTGGGGGTTAGATATTATATCAAAGATGTTTAGGAAATACATTCAAGTCAGATGTAGTTGATAGTTCATCTTGAAAAGAGTGCCTTTTTAAAATAAAAGTTAACATAGATTGATAGCTTATTGTAAAACTCTTTTTTTATTCTTTTCCTCTTTTTTTTGCTGTGGAGAAAGCAAACCCTATCTCACGTCATGACTTCCTAACATCACTGAACAGAGTAAGCATTTGAGGGTAGGTATCAGTATATGCTGACCTCACCTGCCTCATTTTCCCCAAATTAGTTTCCCCTGTCACATATTTTTATGAACTGCCGCAAATTCTTTCTTGGAACGAGGCAGCATATTAATTAACTAATAACTAATTAATAACTTGGTGAAAGTCATTTTCTAAAAGCCAAGTAACCTTTTCACTTTGACCTTTACAAATAACATTTTGCCCTTTGGGGACCCGTGGCAGCAAGGAAGATTTCCTTTAGAATGAAACCATTGCAGAGCTTTTTTCAACCTTGATGTCACGGTCACAAGTGGAGCACCTGTGTTTCTCAGGGTTCCACAGCCGACTCTATCTCCTCTTGGACCCCAAACAAAACCCCATCTTTTCCCTCTCGCCGGGAACCAGGCTTGCACACTCTGCTCCGTGGCCCAGATTCAAGGCGCTCCCCGGGGAGGCACAGAGTCCAGCCTTGCTGATTGATCCCGGGCTCGCCTGAAACAGCTCCTTTGTCTCTGAATGATGCCGGATCGGTGAGAAGGTTAAAGACAGTGGCTCTGCCTGTGGCTGCAAGGCATCCGCATGGTCCCTGCGAAGGTGTTTACGGGCTGAGCCGAGAGAGGAGCAGAAGCAGCCAGCGAAGCGGCCCCGCGAGCTCCTCCGTCAGCCTGGAAGAAGAGACATCTCCGGACTCAGAGCCAACATCACGTTTAGGGATGGCCCTTCCCATCAGTAGGTTACCCTCTTCCCCAGGGTGCTCGGATACAGAGGAACAGACACACTACTGTTGTCTATTTAGTGCAAGGTTTATACATACACACGCATGCCCCTTAACCTGCCATGCCTCAGTGTTAATGGGGCATCCAAACCGAATTGTAATACTCATTTCTGGTGAATCCGTGAAGTCTTACGGAGCCTTATTCTGCCCTCATGATCACGGAGGGCTGGGAGACGGGGCTCACTATGGTACTAGTGTACACAGAGGTCCCAAGAGCCTTTACCATCCTGTTTTGTTTTTTTTGTTTTTTTTTTGTTTGTTTGTTTGTTTGTTTGTTTTTGCGGTACGCGGGCCTCTCACTGTTGTGGCCTCTCGCGTTGCGGAGCACAGGCTCCGGACGCGCAGGCTCAGCGGCCATGGCTCACGGGTCCAGCCGCTCCGCGGCATGTGGGATCTTCCAGGACCGGGGCACGAAGCCACGTCCCCTGCATCGGCAGGCGGACTCTCAACCACTGCGCCACCAGGGAAGCCCACCATCCCGGTTTTGACGTGAGACTGCTGGGGACGCTGCACTCACAGATGTCACAGGACTGCTTTGCAAGCCAGCACAGAGGTGGCCCCAAAGAGGGGACATCTGGGGATCTCCAAGAAGGGGAGAAAGCAGCAGGGTCCCAGAATTTGCAAAGCAGTAATGCATCACTGGTAAAAGCTCCTTGTCTCCAAGAGACGTGACCAAAGTTCAGAACTGGGTACCACCACTCCGGGACCTTGGGCAGGTAACTTAGCCCCTGGAAGCCTCGGTTGGCTCATTTGTCCAACTGGGATACAGGCTGCATTTCAAGGGGTGTTTAGAGGCTTAACTAGGACAGTGCACACAAGGTCCATGTTTCAATACCTGGTACATGGTAAGTCCTTAGTAACATGTGGTTCTTATTATTACCGTTGTTGTCATAGAAATTCTCTTTTGAGTCCTTATATGCTTGAAAACGAGAAAAGATTTGCTTGGAAGAGCTCACCTTTTCTCATCTTCCCCAAATCAGAGATGAACACAAGCTGATGAGTCCTGGTGGACCATTCACCCTCCAGCCCACGCAGAGGAGTTCAAAACGGAAGAGAGAGAAGAGGGGAGAGAGAAGAGGGTGGCCAGGTCCCGGGTTAGAATCCACTGTTTCCCATCAGCAACAGCTTTGGAGTCCAGCCACCTGCATCCCCAAGTGTGGCTACCTCGCTCCCATGACAAAGCCCAGGCGACGGTGGCAAGAACATTTTCAGAAGGACAGAAGGACCTCATGGGTTGACACTCTACCTGGTCGCCCTCCCAGTTTACTGGGAGGACAATGGAATCCCGGCTGTTTCAGTTTTCTGAGGGCAAGAGGGGAAACCCCATCAAACCTGAAGTGCTGGTACCCAGGTGTCTGTCGGAGGTTGGGCGTGGAGAGTCTGTACCTCCAGCGGGCGCACGGCGCATGCTCCATAAAGACCACACCCTCGCGCAAATTGACTGCCAACGGTGGTTTCTTCCGCATCACCTACTCCGCTGCCACCCAAGCCCTCCTAAGTTTCTCCGACGCCTTGGGAAACCAATTCAATGCTTCCCTACCCCCACTGTATACCTATAACATCTTTAAAGCATAAGGCTTGGCACAAGAAAATTTAAAAATAGACAACTCTACGTTTGATGCTACATGCATGTATCCCTTAGGAAAATGTATATGAAACTTTTTCCCTCTCCACAAAAACCAACTTAGCTTTTAACCAGCGCCACCGAATTGACTGCAGGCTAAAATCAGCTCATGGACACAGCCAAAGCCGGTCCGGCATTGACTTCTAAGAGCCGGAGGGCAGAGCGCATGCGTGACTGTGTCCGGTTTCCTATGAACATGAGCAACTTACTTTACTGGTACTGCAGCAGGTCACACACACACACACACACACACACACACACACACACACACACCACTTTAGAGTTGGGTCTGGGGGCTGGTCCTGTTTAATAGAGAGGGGTGAGCTCTGTGTAGACTGAGGAAGGTAAAAAAGTAAGGACGTGCTCAAGCCCATGCTCTTTGAAGGGTAATTCATGTTGTTGCCGTTGATTTTTCGCTGTCCACTGATATTACTTCCAGGGCAGCTCATCACACTGGGCCTAGAGCCTCACAAATGAGACCTTTCCTTCTCGCGAACACAATGGTTGCTAATGTATCCAATTCACCAACGTCAGTACTTCACAACAGCACTATTTTCAAGATGCTTTTATATTTATTAGAAACGATATTTTTTTTAATTGCATCAAAACTCTTTTGATGGCTTGGGTTTGGGTTTTTGTTTTTTTTTTCCCTTTCTTTAAGGACCCTGCATTTGGGGTTAAGGGCAGTAAACAGTAGTCAGTCCTGATTGGACAACAGCTGTTTCTTTATGGGAACCTTACTTGCCAAGTAGCTGGACAGCAATACCCATTTGGTATTCATGGGAAGTACTTGCTGAACAATAATGACAGTAATTGCCTCTGATTCTTGTGTTTACAACACTGCCAAAGTATCATTAGGGCCTTATTTATAGATAATAATGCTTATTAATCACAAGTATTTGAATTTTGGAATGTATTAGATTAATATTCTTTTGTACCTCAGTTCTGTACTAATGCTGTGAAAGACATTTACTGAATGCAACTCATTGGGAATGCTTATTTTGAGCTGCAAAATAATGTGTGTAATTTGCAGGTGAAAGATAAAGAAATTACATGGCTACCTCTGAACAGCCTCCACCATGATCAATGGCCAACATGGAAAATTAGGCCTTAACTCTAAAATGAGAAAAAAAGGAAGCAAAATAGATATCCCTAGAGGTATTATTTCCAAAAAATCTTGTAAATTCTTATGACAGGAGAACTTCCCAATAATAAGTCTATTATCTTGTTTTGCCATAAATCTTCAGTGGATGGCATTATTTCATTGAAAAGGGTCTGGGGTGAGAAATAATGAGTGATTCTGTAATAATTCCGCGTTGTGTACGTTTTTGGAGGCTCAAGGAAAAAATAGGGTAGTATGACTAGACTAGTAATTGTAAATAGCAAAAGTACAATCTTAGGTTTAACTGCCCAGTTGTCAAATATCCTTCATTCGCTTATTCATTACATTTTTCTAGATGTTTACTTTCTGTGCAAGCAAACATTAAAGCTCTAAGTATTTCCCTATTTTTAGGCGCATCTAGAAGTAGGAATCATGAAAAACGTCAAAAGATTATCACACGTATTCATAATTTCTGTTAGTGTAAAAAAACAACTTTATAAATAAATATAAAGCATTACTCACCTATAGTTTTCACCTGGCCACTCCCTCTTGTTATTACAGCAAATATGAAATCAGCAATATTTTTTATCTGGCATACATTTTATTTGTTCTTGGAGTAGCTTATGTGTTAGAACAATATTTCAGTTGTTTAATTAGATGAATGCAAAATGTAGTGACATCATTTTCCAGAAATTTTTGAGAAAGTAAGCAAAGCTCATTAATATAGATTCTAGGTGCTATTTTTCAAATAATATTTGCAACTAGATATCTTTTTAAAAATCTCCTGTAATTAAGGTTTACTAATGTTCTATAAACTAAACCCAAATCTTATCCTACTCTACCAAAGGCTACTTTAAAATAGTCTATGGACTAATTACCACCTACAATACATAACATTTTCCTCTCATATTTTTGTCCCACAGAGAAGGTAAAGGGACTGCACCTTTGAATTCAAATTATACAGAGAAAATTGTCCTCCCTAAAAGACCCTTGAAAATGTGTTCAGCAGATGTTTGCGAGTCAGAGCGTACAAGATTCTAATTTATTAAATGTATAATGCTAACATTTTAATCCATTGCTAAATGTAAATAATTTTAGCAATCCCAGTTGGACTATTTAACATTTATTTAAAGTATTTTACAATATGTGTGTGTCTCCTCTCATGGGGCTAAGTAGAAAGGTGAACAATTATCTAATAACTTCAATCAATGTACTCAGACAAAGCTGGAAAGTCAGCCCCCTCCACTCTCTTTATTTAAATCTAGTAACTGCCTCACCTGGAGGTCCATTCAGGTGTGTGTTCCAGCGGTACAATGTGGAATCAAGCAAGATCTTCTAGAACTTGTTGCTAGCTTACAAATTTAATCACTATAGATAGCCAATCTAGACTGTTCAAATTTCACTCTCTCTCTCTTTTTTTTTCTTAATAGCTAGGCTGAAGGAAGAGGAGCAATGCCTGAATTCTTCAAATAATTAATTAAATTCTCTGATTTATTTTGCCTTTGGTAGACATTGCCTGGTTTTCTCTTTAAAAGATGCTAGTAGTTGGATGAGGAAAGAAAATAAATGTTTTGAGAGAGCACAGATACATCTCACCTCGATGTGCGTCACTAATAGTGTCTAAACAGTGAGGCTGAGTACCTGAAATCCCCCTGGGTGTCGTTCAGAACCTCACTAAAGCAGTCTCACCCAACTGCTTACAGACTTAAAAAAAAGGCGGGGGAGGAAAGGCAGAGAGGGAGGGAGGGAGGAAGTAGAGGAGAGAGGAAGAAAATGGTTAGTCTATGAAGCTGGAGTTTAAATTTATTAAGAAGATAATTCACTGTGAAACTGGTTTCACAGAGTAACTTGCTCTCCACCGACATCTGAGCAGTTTTCTAACAGCCTGGTTGGCTATGAAACTTGATATCTGTCAACATCTTATAGTTGCCCTGAGTTAATAAGCTTTTTCCCTTCTTTTCTGTAACTGACAAATTTTTTAAAAATTGGATCTTGGATGTCTACATTCTAGGGCATTTTATCTGCTATATTATAGTTCTGTCTGCTTTTCGGCCACAGAACACCAAAGTATTTATTCTTACAAGTCTTTCTATATACGTAACTTGAGCTTACTAAAACAGTCCTTTACTCACTTCATTAATTAAATCGACAGAAAAGATTCTTTTACATTTTGGAGTGAATGACTCTTTATCCAAATTTTTTAATTCACGTTGTGCAATTTTAGATCATTATATAGCCTATGTCTCCTTCTATCATACCACACCATCAGATAGAAAACGTTCTAAAATAAAAGACTAACTTATTTTTACAGTTGATTTTAAACCCCATCTAGAGTAAAATGTTTTTACTTCTTTCCAAGGATTATTCTTTTTTAAAATTTTTTCATTTGTGGTATTTCCATCATTTTAATTTTTTTTAAGAAATTAAAAAACAAACCTCAAAAAGCACTTCGGCTAAACTGATTTTTATTTTCACAAGCTCATCACTAATATTTAGACACCACCGATGAGTCATCAGTCTTTGAAATACTCTGAAATAAACAAGCAATAAATTACATGTGGGAATAAATACCATCATAAACACCGTATATGTTTTTCAGCAAAGAAATGTACGTTGACATAAACATAGGAAAGCCAACAAAATATTTTGTAATATCAGTAAAAATAACTCTCATTACACGAGAGAGCTCCTATCACGGTCCTCAAGAAAATTTCAAAACTTTATCATTTTGATTCTTTTTATCAATGAGGACAAATAACTTTTCAAGCATAACCTTCAGGTATAATATTTCTTTACATTTGCTCAGCGTGAACAGGCATTTGGATTCTTGCCAATGTATTCATTTTAACTGTAATTCTTATTTCAACCAAAAAAAAAGTCTTTGAAAATGCAGAGATTCAAAATACTATGTAAAAAGAGGCAAATAAGTAAGATGTCATCCCATATTACACAAATCATTTCAAGGATAAACATATGCCTCCAACTTGCTTTTCCATTTGGAATTATCACTAGACTACTGAATGTCTTTTAATGACATAAAGGCCCACAGAATTAAACTACTTAAAAAATGTTTTCCTTACAGCAGAATGGAAAATAAAACTAATGCTCTTTTCCATTGTGTGCCGAATTGAATTTTTGTTCGAAGACAACAGTATTTAATTTGCAGGGGAAAAAAAGATGAAAAGTACCTGAATTTAGATAGAATGTTTATATTTTAAATTCTAACGTATGGTGCCCTTTTTTATTTTATGTAAAATGAGTCGTTTATAGTATTTTTAAATGGAACGTGCTGCAAATATTAATACTGTGCGTGGATTTTTTTTAACTGACTCCTGTGGTGTCATCTACAGCTGGCGCAATTCGGATTTCAAAAGAAATTTTGAAATTTTTTTCAATAGGCATAAGATTTACTCACTCTTCCTCTTATTTTAGGACTATCTGTTATAGAATGTATTGTTACTCGTTGAAGTTTGGTAGAGTACACATGGGCATGTTATATGCAAATGTATTCAGTTGGGGTATGTATATATTTTGTTATGTTATGTACATAAACATCTACCCTCGTGCATATGTATATTTACATCATGTATAAATATGTGTATATTACCAAAGGGTCCTATACTGAAGGAGGAGGAGCTTCCAAGGGACTGTCATACAATATTTTAGTTAACTGTTAACTGAGGCTGTTTTCTACGAAAGTAATTAGGTTTGCTTTTTCTCACAGTCCCAAAGGTGGGTGTTTATAGACATGGTTTACTTATTACTGTTTTCCAAAAGGCTAGTTTTTTAATCTTATGTCAACATATGCTTCAAATAAATGAGTGGTTCCCCCCCCTTCACCTTGCCCTTCTCTTAGGAAGGCCTATGGGCAAACAGCTTGATAAATAATTCAAAGAAAAGCTGAACTTTGAATCCAAAGACAAAAGCTCATCCTGTTAAACATTGACATTTTACCATTAACCTTCTTTACCAAAATTTAGCTGTCTACACATTATCTTATGAAAAGGAGTGATGGAAATAGTATCAAGATACTAGCTGGTGAGGGTCTCTTGAGGTGAGTGTGAGTAAATTTCACTCAGAGCCTTTCTCCAGAACAGGAGGTCTTATAGTGAATTGTGGCTAAGAGTTAAACCACATAATGTCCATCTAAATCCAAGAAGCAAAAACATATATACCAATGGTGTTTCCAAATTAGTGAAAATCCCCAGATGCAAACATTAGAACAGAAAGAGGACACAAAGTATCTATAAAGTTTATTTTTAGGATCCTCTGAAAGTCACGTTATCAAAACTACAGGTGGGCAACTGGGTTCATATTTTCAGTGATGGAGAGAAATATTCAGCCTTTTCTGAATTCCCTCTGCCCCGCGTTTCCCCTGAGAGTTGAACAACTTGGATAGGCTAGTTGATGTTGTAAGAAGGAGGGATTTCACTGGGCCCAAGTTTTCTATTAGGCTGCTTTCCTCTTGTCTAATAAGAGATAACTGACAGCCCTGTTCTGTATGAAATTATGAAAATCAGAGATTGGAGGAAAGGAGAGTCATTATTTCAGAACTGAAAAGGTGTGGGTGTCTGCACTCCCCGCCCCCTCCCCCCCCAAAAAAATTCCCATCACTGGAAAGGAGCCCGCAAACTGGCTGGCAGGTCAGCTAAAGAGACCCACAAAAGTGATTTTCAACTGGTTCCTACCTCCACCCTATGCCTCCCAAAATAATAAAAACAACCTCCACGCAAGCCCCTTTGAAGGCCAAGACCGAGAGGAAGCAGATACACAAGCCCCTGAAACGTGGCTTCCCAGTGGGTGAAATCCCGTCTCAAGGGCAGGCAGGAGCCTGGAAAGGCTCTTGGTCGCATTTCTCAGCGGACACGGTCCCTTTCGGCTCACCCTCGCTCACGTGAGTCCGGGGGTCCATGAACATGCCGGGACCCCAAGAGGGATCTCTCTGGGGCTCAGAGGGGATGGAAGGCGGAGGAAGGAGACGCCCGCGTGGGGGGGCGGGGGAGCTCTAGGTGACAGATTTAGATCTCACAGCTGCACCAGAGCATCCCTCACCGCCTCCTGCCCTGCCCTGCGCGCGCACCGCACTCCCACGCACGCCGCCCACGCACGCAGCCCTCGCACCCGCGCACGCGCGCGCGCGCGCACACACACACACACACACACACACACACACACACACACACACACACACACCACCACGCACACCGCACCTGCACACACGCACAGGCACACCGCTCCAAGCCGCTCTCCTTGCCGCTCCGCAGGGGAGCCCCTCCGGGCGCCCGGACCTGCCCGGCGAGCGGACAGCGAGGCTCCCGGGACTCCGGAGCCCGCGGGCCGGGAACGAGGCGCGCGGCCGCCGACTCCGGCCGGGGTTGCCTGGCGCCGACCCGAGAGGGGTCGGGAGCGGGCAGGAAAGGCCAGGGAGGGGTGACCCGGCGCGATCCCCACCCCACCCCTGGCTCTCCTGCCGCCCTCCTGCGCCCTCCTCCAGCCGGCTCTCCCCCCGCCCCTCCGCCGGCAGCTCGCGTGCGGAGGGGGCGCTGGCTGTGCGCGTGCGCGCGGGCCGGGCGCGGCCGTGGGCAGCGCGGGAAACCCACGCGGCCCGGCCACCCGCGGGCGGCGCGGTGGCTCCTCCGGCGCCGGCCTGCAGGGGGCGCCGCCCTCGCGGGGCCGCGGCCTCTGGCGCGGAGGAGGGGCCGCGAGGCCGGCGCGGAAGCGGTCTCGGCCGCGCGTCTCTGGAAGGTCGCGCGGAGTCCGGAGGCTGGTGCTCGCCCGCAGGACGGGGACGGCGCTTTCCCGCTTGTCACCAGCTAGTCCGCTCTCGTGTCCCGCGGCCGGAGGGGGACGGGAGCTGGCCGGGGAGGTCTCCTCCTGGCCGGTGGGCTTTGCCTGCCTGCTCGGAGCTCTGGGTGGGGAGGAGAGCTCTTCTCTAGCGCACGGCCGCGCCGGGCATCGGAAAGTTTCCTACCAGCTGGGGGACGGAGGCGGACGAAGTGCGAGCCTGCTTCCAGGCTGGGACGACCTGAAAGTACCAGAAGTGCCGCCGGCCAGCCGCGCCCCCGGCTTCCCCAGCAGTCACCCCCTTTCCTGTTCGGGCGGGCCCTGGGCCGGGGGCCGGGGAGACCTGGCAGTCCCGCCGCCCGCCCGGTGGGCTTCGCGCCGCCACCCACGGGGACTGCCCGCCCTGCAGCTTCGCTAGAGGAGGACGGTGGAGCCACGATCCCAGAGGAAGAGTCCGTGTCCTCGCAGGGCACCGAGGGGTCTCGATCAGGCCCAGGGCCTCTGCAAATACTCCAGAGGGGCGCCCGGGCCAAGAGTACCCTTGGAATAGAACCTCGGACTCCGGGGTGTCCACGTCCCTTTCTCACTTCAGAAGTTCACCTGAGCTTGGGGTGGTGACTGTCCCCCGTCCCGATCGATACGGACCCAGCAACCAAGGCCAAAGGTGTGCAGACTTTTTTTTTAAGACCCACATCTTATAAACGTGAGATTTTTTACCAGGCAGCACAGATTACTTAAAGCGTACCATTTCTCCGCGATCCAATTTTATTAGGATTTACTCTCATTTGTGCTCGGCTTCTCTGGGGAAATAATGCTTTGATTAATGTAATCCTGGCCCGGGATCCGCCACATGCCCCTCGCCCCTCTCCCAAGAGAAAGGGCCTGTTTGACAAACAATAACAGAGCAGCAACTCTTGCAATCTGCCCACACCTTTGGGGGTGGCTAGGGAGAGGGTGACACACGATCCCACGCCGTTTGCTAAAGGCAAGGGTGAGAGGAGGGAGCGGGCTGTGCGAGGGACGAACTTTCCAGACGCAGAGCCGCGGGCCCCGAGGCGCGGGGGCTCCAGGGGAGGGCCCCGGTGGGGTGCGCGCCTGGGTGCCTGTGCGCGCCCGCCCGCTGGTCGCTCCGGCCGTCTGCCTCTTTGTCCCCAGCCACAGGCCTCGGCGACGGGGATCTGCGCGCTCCCCGTGGGCAGCCCCCGGACCCAGGGCGCGTCCACAGCGCCCACGCGCGGTCCCAAAGCATCTCGAGAGCAGATCTTGTGGGGAGAACCGGGCACTGACCCGAGGCGCCCCGCAGCCGCCAAAACCTTGGCCAGAAACCTGGAACGCGGGGCCAGATTCAGCGGCTCTCCTCCCGCACCGATGCCTGCGCCCCTCCAGCCGTGCACACTCGGACACAATGCGGATCCGCCGCTAGCCGCGCTCGCCCCCGCGGCAGGCGGAGAGCGGGCGCCCCTTTCCCGCTCGTCCTGCACGTCCCGCGCCGCCCGGCCCCCGCCCCGAAGGAGAACAGCTCAATTACGAAAAGAGCGAAGGCAGGAAATCCCAGGCTCCAAGGCGCCCGCCGACGCTCCTCTGGTCCCCGTCCCCTTCGCCCCGTCCCCACCCCCAGCTTACCCAGCTCGGGGGGGCGGGGGGGCGGGGGCGGCGGGGCGAGGGGTCCTGCCCTGCTCCGCCAGAACAAAGCCCGCCGCGGGAGCCCGCGGCCGCGCACCGAGCCAGTGACAAAGGCGGGCGGGCGGCGCCGAGCTCCACGGCCGCGCTCCGCGGGCGGCGGGCGGGAAGGAGGCCTAGAAGGTGGGGTGCGATGCGCACCGGCTGTTCCTGGGCTGCGGCATCTCGCCGCCTTGTCCCCGGTGACCGGTTAGGGTGACTCAGCGTTTCCCTCGTCGCTGGCCCGCACCCCGTCTGGTCTCTCTCCCCTTTGTGCCTCTGGCCCCGCGCTCCTCGCTCCCTCCCCGCTTTCTCCGCCACCTCACTCCTCCTCCTTTACTCCCTCTCCCCTGGCCTTCTCGCTTTTAATCGCTTTCCGTTTTTCTTTTTCCCCTAGAAAAGCAATGCTAATTCGACTTCTGAAGGCCGCTCAGGGTGTTCAGATAACAGTCTCAAAGTCCTTGCCGGGCAGTGTGTACGGAGAAAAGGGGAGGAATGGGTCCTCTTCATTTTATTATGCAAATTGTGCTCTCAGTAAAACAAAATGCAGTCTAAGGAAGCAGAGCTCGGCCCTGAGACCCCCAGAAGCCGCCGCCTATTCGAGAGAAGCCGCTTCGGAGGGCCGCAAATCACAGCAGGGGGCGGGCAGGGGGACCCTGCGGCTGCGGAAGAGAGACACCACCACCACCACCACCACCCGCGCCCAAAGCAAACCTTTCTAGGGAACGTCCCAATCTGACTTCCTAACCCTGGAAAGGAATCGCTTGCTGGACCCTAGCACTGACACCCCAGTGTTTTCGAATTTTGGAGACTTGAATAGTCAATGTTTTTCCAAGTGAAGTTTTACTTGTTTTGTTTCTGCGATGTGAATTTCAAATAAAGGGAACAGAGCCTAAGCCATTTGGACAACACACGCCTTGACTTCGGGAGGTTTTTTGCACCCTGATATAATATTAAATTAAGAGCTGAGGGCTGTCCAACACCACTGTAAGCTTGGGACCCTCCCCTTGGGCTTTGTTGAGAAACCAGCCTCCCTACCTGAAATCTGGGGGGAGGAGGTGGGCCTTCAAAGCTATAATCAGACACAGAACTTTTAACTGGGGACTAACAAGCCCCAGTTGCATGAAGCTACAATGAGCAAGGTCATTTAGTTCTACCGCCAAAGTCTCTTTGCCAGATATTTTAGTGCTGGAATTTTATTGCTGCAAACCACAGAGTATCCGAAGTATCAGTTATCAGTGAATATTGATACCGTATTTTAAAAGTGAGCAGCATAGCCAGCCTTGAAGACCCCCTAGGGCTGACAGTCCAGGGTGAGCCTAGGGAGGGAGCAGGGCAGTGAAGTGGGAGCTTCAGCGTCCACAGGAGAAAAGACACCACAGAAGCATCATTTGGGGGAAATGCCCAAAAGAGCAGCGTTCGGCCTGATGAGCTGCAATCTGCACCCGGCTCCTCAGACAATAGCTAAGTTCAAGTGTTAAAAAAAAAAAATCAAAAAAAAAAAAAAAAAAACCAGAGGCACTAAAGTACAAGAATTGCTTTTTCTGGTGTGCTACAGACATCCATCAGGAGACTCCCTGGTTCCAACCCAGAAAGGAGAAGCTATACAGGGAAGCTGGGGGGTTCTGGGCAGGGCGTGTCCTCAAGGAAGAGAGGAGAGTTCATTCTGTTAGGGCCACAAGCTCAAAAAAATCCAACCACCCCTCTGGCAAAGCTGAGTTAATATTTTGTTTTTAAAAACACAGACACAAAAACACCAAGTTGACCTTGGAATATT
Organism: Leucopleurus acutus; assembly: GCF_964270905.1. Taxonomy (NCBI): domain Eukaryota; kingdom Metazoa; phylum Chordata; class Mammalia; order Artiodactyla; family Delphinidae; genus Leucopleurus; species Leucopleurus acutus. The sequence goes on from NC_139154.1 coordinate 23,895,959, forward strand.
TTTCTAGCCAGACATACCCACATGTTTTTGTTAATAAATCATCATCATCACTCTGGTCAATCAGCTGGGTTCTCTGTTACCTAGCCCTGTGAATTTAAATTCCAAGAAGACCACTGTTGGTGGGGGGAGGTGAGGGGGGGACAGGCAAGAATAGCCCATCACATTGTGTCAGCCACGGCTTCCCTAGCGATTGGTAGCTTTCATTACCAGACTTGTCAGGTGCACGAATGCAGCTACAGTGAGCAAACTGTTGGAAATGTGTTGTTTTAAAAGCATACACTCGATGACCAACTTATCGTGCCTTCTTAATTTAGATTCCACAATCTGAGGTGGTCTGTAGTTTAAAGCTGTCTTATAAGCATCAGCAGTAAAGCTTCTTACTTGAGGGTGAGAAATCACAAGTGTCTGAATTTATCATTGCTCCTTTCAGCCCATCTAAGAGAACTAAGTGCTTGCCCCTTTCCTGCAGATCAGATAAATCAGTTATCAAAGTGATACAAAGAACCGCACGGGAGGAACCATCGGGACACTTCCCAAAACTTAGCAAGACCAAGAAGCAGCCCACCCACCGCCCAGCCAGATGGCAAATCCTCATTTCCACCCAAAAGCTACCACTGAAGGGCCCTTTCTTTGGATCTAGTACACAGTGTGGATGGTGAGTATGCTACACATTTTAACTTGTAAATGCAAACGGCAAATGTGCTTCTGCATTGCCACGGCACCGGACGGAGCACCTTATCATTCTCAAATGGAAGCAAATACCCAGTTTGTATTCTGTACATCTGACCCAGGTAATGTTCTTCATTCTCTCTTTTGGCAAAAGCAATTTCACCATCCCCAGCAATTTAAAGTGTGTAGCTTTGTCCAGCTCTTTGGATCTTAATTCATACCCAGCTTGATTGTTCCCACCTCCAAATCATTACAGAATGCTAACACGGTCTCTATAATATGCCAGTTCTCGAATTAACTTGTTGCTTTACCCAGAATTATTATTTTCTATTTCCTTTACTGGAGGTAACCTAAGATTGTAGATATCATGAGTAGCAAGCTTTTTTTTTCTTCCAGGTTTTTTTTTAAAGTAACTTTATAGAAAAGGAACATACAAAGCAGCCAAGATAGTAACCATCCCAGTGATGGTTAGTGAAAAGTGATACCAAAAAGTACGTTCCCAATATGTACAGTTATTGCTTAACTATTGCTTTACAAAATGCCTGGCTAAACAGAAAAGTACCGTTTCTCCTGAATAATTTTAAAATGCATTTAGCAGCCCAGGGCCTGCAAAGTAACCTAGAGCTTTGAGGCATTGGTCTAGTGCGTGTGGATCTCCCCCAGAAGTCTTTTGTCTGAAATGTCCGGAGAGCTGAAGAAAAAGCCATGTTTGGGTTCAAATTACACCGTTTCTTCCATTTCCCACTTTGTGTTATTCGCACAGACCTGATAGTACATTTCCTGACTCTAAATGTGAGAGCTCCTGGATAAAAATCATGGAATTAAAATGTTTTTTAAAGTGTCTCCTTTGCATACGTTATTCCCGTAATCTTTCAGCCCTCCTAGGTGAAATACCACTTAAACCCAAACCTTGACTTTTTCAAGTTAGTTTCAAAGCAAAACTTCTGGCTGGAACCTGGCTGGCTTGGAGTAGAGTTCGAAAGGATAAGATGTCTTTCCCGCTCCTCCAGAGGGACGGTAGAGCCTCCAGCCCGGGGCCCTTCCTGCAGGCTCGGTGGCATACTCACAGGTGTGGGGAGCCGCTGAACAACGGAAGCCAGCTTCTCACAAGCCACTCATGGCTTCCCTTTCTTAGGCTCTCCAAATCTCCTTGGGAAAATTGTTAGTGACAAACTGACTAATTCCTCAGAACCGGGCAGGATTTGCCCTTCACTATTTTAGGAAGTTTTCCAAGTATCTTTTCATCCTTCCCCACAGTAAAGTTCAGTCTTCCTTGTCTGTATCTAAAAATCTCTGAGGCGGAAAGCCTGTGCTCTCTTAAAACTTTTCTGCAACTGTGTTAAGTCATACTGTGCCAAAAAGTTTCAAGCGCACAGTGACCTCTCAGGGATGGCTATTTTGTATTTTCCCTTTTCCCTAACAAGCCTTTCAAGGATAAATCCAAAATCTTTCTACAGCCAGAGGAGGTATGAAGAATTAAAGGAGCCATTAAATATCAAATGGAGTAAAAGAGATCCAGGATGCCTTGACTAGGTCTCCAGGAGCTGGATTTTTATTTAGAAGTCAAAGCCTGCATCAAGTTGAAGAATGTTCACTATTTAGTAGATAATATCTTTAGAATGTATTTTTCTCTTCTTGACTGTTTCCCAAAATATACAACCCGAAAGCCAGCTTCTGAGGTAGCTTACTACATACCCCTAATAATTCTGTAAAGTGTTTCTGCTTTCACAGCCCAACTCTGTTTTCCAGACTTACATCCACTCTGCGGAAAGAAATGGAGGAATCGTTTTTTGAACTGTTTTTCTTTCGGGGCCATTTCACAGAAGGGGCTGGGTGGGAGATGGGGGGGCGCGCTCACTGTCCTTCTATTTTAAGGCGCTGTGCTCTGCAGTGAATTCACTCCTCGTTGTGAATATGCATAGAAAGGTAGGGGCATTCGTTCCTTTGGCAAGTTTGGAAGAGCAGATTTGCTTTTGAAACAGCTGCATTTTACACGGTACCTGCTAAGACGAGTCAGTGCGCCCCCTGCTGACGAGTCAAGAGTGCGACTCCCGAGCACTTGCAAAGTTTATTTTGTTCAGTAAACCGTGTCATATAAAATTAACAACAACAAATAAAATTAGCTTATATGTTTCAACTGTAAAAGTCCAAAACAAAATAAAGCTAGTTTTGGTGGCGCTAGAAATCTCCATCTCGGCTTCTTCTCTGGCTGAGCCAAGGTCCTTTTATCTAAAGCCCAGTGCACAAACATATAGCTTAATGTGACCAGTGTTCTTCCTTTTCTTTTTCTCTCTATGGCAACCAATATGCTCTGCTCAGAAATGTTCCCCATCAAGGAAACAAATGATCTTCAGGGAGCAGCTCTATATGGCATCTGGTCCAATGGAGCACAGAGAGTTAACCTCAGTCAAAACGACGCTGCCGGGCGCGCAAAACAAGGAGCGGAAAACTGGCGATTCTTCCCCCTCCCCAAGTGAAACCTGTTCCTCCTTCCTGAGAAACCATTTCATTGATTTGGCATCAACTGTTTCCAAAGAAATTACAAATTTCAAATTGCAAGGTGTTCCAGAGACAAAAGTGCAATAATATTCCAGCTATTTGATTCTCACCCCCTCACCACCCCAGACATGACTTCCTCTAAAAAGAACAAAACCAAGAACCTTTTAGGATCCTCTCCAGCCCATTTCACTACAGTAAGTAAGGTTCTCACATGGGCTTGGACTTGGCCTAGCTATTTCCTCCAGCCGTATTTCTCGAATTAACTGCACCTAGCAAGCAAGGCACTCTTAATTTTTACAAAACCCAGGGACAGTGGCGAGAGTCGGGGGGGGGGCGGGGGTGAGGGGGGCAAGGCCGGCCGTCAAAAATAGAAAACAAAGTAAAACACTATGCCACGCTAAAGCTCCAGCCTCCTTTGGGAATGAAGTGTAAGGTGTCCTGGTTAGTTTTGATTGATCACCCTCTTTCTGATGGCCTTTCACTACCGAGCTGGGAGACTGCAGCTTGCGGCCAGCTCCCCAGACGCGGCCTTAACCAGGGGGGCACCGACTTCCTGCCACTTCTTCATCCCCTGCCTCCTTCTTCTCCAGCTCTCTGCCCTCCCTTTGCCAAGCCCCCCTCCCTCACTCCATCCCCCTGCTCCCAGCAGGAATCCCTCACCCCAATCCCAGGCAGGCACACGTAGTTCAACACATCAGCCTTGGCTACAGAAAAGGGGTTTCTTTCCCTCTAGTCCTGATTCTCTAGAAAAAAGAAACCCCAAAGCAAGAAATATTTATAATACTGCGTGCTTCATCATCACTTCTTTTTCTAGGGCCTTTATATTTCCCTGACAATCAACAATTAAAATTAATAGCACTCTCCTCCTCCCCAGAAAAAAAAATAATAAGTGAAGTGTCTTGCCGTGGGGAGCTTTGGAATGAGGCCATCGTTTTATGTAATATTTTAGCAGGGTTGGGTTTTTTTAACTCTCCCCCCAACACTCTTTCCCTTCCTTCCTTCAAAACAGTTGCCCTCTCTTGTCCCAAGCACTGGAAACAAGCTCCCAAACCTACAAGAGCATAAATAAACCGGAAAGGAGGGGCAGAAAAGAGAAAGCAAGGAAAGAAAATGAAAAACACTTACCGAGCAAACTTCCAAGGTTAGATTTTAAAATAAATGAAGATGTTTCATTTAAAAAAATAATAATAAGGTGACTGGGGTGGGGGGAGGCATATTCTCAACTCCCCAGAAGCGGTGCTTCCTTAGTCTTGCCTTTCCAGCGACTCCTCTAAGCCCAGCTCTCCACTAGTCTATTATTTTCACCAAAATATATGAAAATGTATGCAAATGAAAATCAGCACTAACTGTTCTCCCCTTGTTATATACTTTGGATTTTTTTTTTTTCCAGACAAAACAATCACACTCGGCAAAGGGAGGGGACGGATGGGTGGGGCTGGGGAGCGACTGGAGAACTAAGTACGCGAAGGGGGAGGACGAAGGGGACAGAGCTCGGAACAGAAGTGTATTTCTGATTTCGAGGAGCAAGGCGTTTTGGGGGTCTTCCCGTACGCGCACACACACCCTCCTTGAAAAGAAAGAAAGTGGATGTGTGTAAAGTGGATAGCAGAAGCGTTATCACGTTTCATCAGGCCACCTGAGACTGCTTTTGAAAGCGTGTACTGTGAAATTCATAGCAGTAATTTAGACAAAATCCTCACTGTATATTAATGAAAGGGGCCCCATGGCTCTGTTCCTAACCTCCCCATTCAGTGTAAACAAAACCACGAGACTCTCTCGGTTTTTGAGCCGAATCCAAGCAAAATCGGCAGGAAAGGAAAACATGGGGTGCTGGCACCGACTATTCAAACGTCTGCACCTGGAGATCTCAGATTTATTCAATGAAATCTGTGTTCCATCTTTCATATAGACATATACGCATACATAAATATAAAAAGGAACCTTAGGGGGACGCACAGGGAAAAATCCGTTCTGTCTGGGGTTTGGTTACCGCCGCCGTTCAGGTCTATACCTTCGCAATAATGGAATCACTAAAACCTACCTACGAGGGCATCTCTCCCCCCCGCCCGGCACGCAGGAGCTGGACCAGATCCTACACAAATGCTACGCGCCCACTGTTCATCTCGAGATCTCGCAAGGGCTGCGTGTCTGTGACTGGGCTGGAGAGCTCCGGCTCTGAGTACCCCTAACTGCGCTCAGGAGAGGAATTATTCGCGGGAGAAGGGCAGCCCCGAGCACCCCGGCGGCTCCCCGTCTGCGTCCGGGGCGGCGGGCAGGGCCGGCGCAGCGCGGCCGGGTGCGGGGTGCAAGCACACGCACACTCATTAGGGACGATGTATTTACTGAACGTCCGAGTCGGGTTAGTTCATTGGAAATCCCCGAGGAGGGTTCAATTTGCCCTTGTTTTCGTGGCCACTTTCTCTTTTTTCTTGGTTCGCTGAGGCTCCTCTGTGCAGCGTTTCCGCTCGGCCGCTTCCCCCCACCCCCTCTTCTCCCGCCCACCCCGCGCGCTCCCCCTCCCGGCCCCCTTAACTCTTTCCGCCGGGTTGGGCTGAGAACGCGCTCAGCGCCGCCCGCCGCAGACCCTCCGAGGCCGGAGAGAAAGAGAAAGCCCCAGCGTGCCCAAGAATACCGAGCAGGCGAAACACCGCTAATAACGACCGCACCGAAATAAAGAAATACACACACGCACCCGCACACAGTGTGAGCGGTGGAGGGCGCGGCGGGCGGATCCGCTTCCTTAGGCCGCTCCCGCTGCTGCAGGCTTCCCGACGCCTTTGGGGGTCGGGGGGGGGGATCGGGGGGGTCGGGGGGAGACACACTAACGGTGTGTCTAGGGGGAAGGTCGGCCGAGCGCTCCGCCGCCTGGCACCCCGGGACTCGCAAGGGCACGCGCGCTCCTCGCCGGAATCCCGGCGGAGGGGGCGGGGGAAGGGAGAGGCGGGGGTGGGGAGCGCGCTGCAGCCTGCGGTCCTTCTCGCACGCGCGGGCCCGGCGCTGGTCCCGGGCTGCAGGTTTCCCAGACTATGGCATCCGAGAACTTAAACAAAGGGGGCGGCTGCCGGCGCGAAGCGGCTGCGGAAAGTTGCGGTGGCGGATTTCCAAGGAGCGCGGCCGCTACCCGGGCTCTCGGCGCCGCCAGCTCCCCCTTCCCACCCCCGCCGAGGCGGGGACGGGGGCCGGCTGGTGGAGGAGCAAGGAAACTTTGAAACCACTGGGGACACATCTGCCTATAGGTATTGGCGTGAATGGCACATCCGTGCCGGGCGCGTTACCGATCTCTGGGATGGGGTGGGGGGCGGGGAGGACGGCAGCACAACGCGGTACCAGGTGGAGTGGGTAGGTTGCTATTTTTCACGATTTTCCCCTCTACGTTCTCCTTCGGACCCCCGCACGCCCCCCGCCTCCTTTCCCTTTCTTCCCTCCCCCTCCCCCTCCCAGACCTATTGAGATGCCCAGAGCCACGGAGGGAAAGCCTACGTCTCGGCCGGACACTAAGAGTTAAGATGTGGCGGAGGGGGTGGCGGAGGAGGGGCGGGGAGGAGAAAGTGGCGAACCGGAGGGAGGAGGCGGGGGGAGGGGGGGACGACAGATTTCCAGCTTCTACGACGCTCTGCCTAAATTAAAAAGCAACCAATCGGAACGGCCGGAAGGGGGGCCGCGCGTCCTGAGCCAGTCATTCCGGACCTGCCAATCACCCAGCGGGTAGCCAATCAGCGGGGGCCCTGGTGCTCGACTTCCTTGTATTTGGGAAAGTGCAGTGGTGGGTGCGCGCTCGCGGCGGAGGGTAAACATTCGACAGTCCCCGCTCGGAGAGGGAGGGACAGAGAGCGAGCTGTCAGATCCGAGCGGGCGGGCGAGAGGGCGAGAGAGTGAGAGCGAGAGCGAGAGGGAGGGAGGGAGAGGGGAAGAGAGAGGGAGAGCGCGCGAACCAGGGCGCAGAGCGAGCTCCCGCGGCAACTCCGCTCCGGCACGGCCAGCGCCAGCGCCGTCGGGGCAGCTTCCGAGCCGTGCGTCGTGCCACTGGAGTTGGTTGTGTATCAAGGATCCCCTATATGCACACACACATCTCCACCTCCACCAGTGCACTCTTCTTCCTCCTCCTGCAGACCTCTGCTGGGAAAAAAATAAAACACCAACCCCAACCATCAGCAGCAAGGTAACCGAGAAACTCGACCTCCTTTTTCTCCTGTTCAATTTTTTTCCTTGTTATATTTGTCTCCTAATTTCTACCCAAAAGGAAAGATGTCGCATCAGACTGTGACTGTTGCGAGGAGAATGAAAAAGGACTGTTGTTTCAGAGGCAACCACGAGCTCCGGCAATAGCAACTTCAGAGAAATGCACCAGCGCCAGAAGTTTTCCTAGGACAGAACAAAACTTGAAACGAGAGGACCGGAGGGGGAGAGCAGGAGCCAGCCTCTCCGCTCCGCACGCGAGCAGCCAGCATCACCACGCCTTCAAGGACAAAAAAAAGTTTTACTACTCCAAGGGGAGACGAGTGAGCTGCGTTCCTGAGGAGGCGGCGAGGAGCGGCCGGTCGCCGGTCGTCCACGGTTTGGTCCAGAAGAAAGGAGCGGCTGCTTTCTTTGTTGCCTCCAGCGAAACCTCCACTTAGCAGGTGGACCGAGCCCCGCGCCCCGGCAGAGTCCGCGCTCGCCCGAGGACAGGAGGAGGAGCGCGAGCCGGCGCGCCCGGCCAGGAGCCCCGGCGCAGGCCCGCGCCCCGCCCGGCGAGCCCCGCTGGAGCAAGCCGATCGCGCCGGGGCTGGGGGGCGGCCACGACCCCCCCTGAGGGGGGCGGCCACGGAGCGCGCCCCGCCGAGAAGCGAGCCCCCCTCCCCGGAGCGCGGCTCCTGCGGCGGCGGCTGCGGCGGCGGCGGCTGCTGACCAAGGCCGGCCGGCGACCCCCGCGCCCTGCCCAGCGGCCTTGCAGCTGCAGCCGGCGGCCGCGGCTGCGGAGGCGGGGGCGGAGGCGGCGGCGGCGGCGGCGGCGGCGGGGCCGGCGGGGGCCCGGGGCGGGGGCGGAGCGGGGGGAGGCGGGGGGGCGCGGCGGCGGCGGCGGCGGCGGCCGCGGCTGCTGCTGCGGCGGCGGCGGCGGTGGTGGCGGCGGTAGGGTGGCGGGAGCGGAGCGGGATGGCCACGGCGGCCTCTAACCCCTACCTGCCGGGGAACAGCCTGCTAGCGGCCGGCTCCATCGTCCACTCGGACGCGGCGGGGGCCGGCGGCGGCGGCGGCGGGGGCGGCGGCGGCGGCGGCGGCGGTGGGGCGGGCGGCGGCGGCGGCGGCATGCCGCCCGGCAGCGCCGCCGTGACCTCGGGTGCCTACCGGGGGGACCCGGCCTCCGTCAAGATGGTGCAGAGCGACTTCATGCAGGGAGCCATGGCCGCCAGCAACGGCGGCCATATGCTGAGCCACGCGCACCAGTGGGTGACGGCCCTGCCCCACGCCGCCGCCGCCGCCGCGGCCGCCGCCGCCGCCGCCGTGGAGGCGAGCTCGCCGTGGTCCGGCAGCGCCGTGGGAATGGCCGGCAGCCCCCAGCAGCCGCCGCCGCCGCCGCCGCCGCCTCCGCCGCCCCAGGGCCCCGACGTGAAGGGCGGCGCGGGGCGCGACGACCTGCACGCGGGCACCGCGCTGCACCACCGCGGGCCGCCGCACCTCGGGCCGCCGCCGCCTCCGCCGCCGCCGCACCAGGGCCACCCCGGGGGCTGGGGGGCCGCCGCCGCCGCCGCCGCCGCCGCCGCTGCCGCCGCCGCCGCCGCGCACCTCCCGTCCATGGCCGGGGGCCAGCAGCCGCCGCCGCAGAGCCTGCTCTACTCGCAGCCCGGGGGCTTCACGGTGAACGGCATGCTGAGCGCGCCCCCGGGGCCGGGCGGCGGCGGCGGCGGCGGCGCGGGCGGCGGCGCCCAGAGCCTGGTGCACCCGGGGCTGGTGCGCGGGGACACTCCCGACCTGGCCGAGCACCACCATCACCACCACCACCACGCGCACGCGCACCCGCCGCACCCGCACCACGCGCAGGGACCCCCGCACCACGGCGGCGGCGGCGGCGGCGCGGGGCCCGGACTCAACAGCCACGACCCGCACTCGGACGAGGACACGCCGACGTCCGACGACCTGGAGCAGTTCGCCAAGCAGTTCAAGCAGAGGCGCATCAAGCTGGGCTTCACGCAGGCCGACGTGGGGCTGGCGCTGGGCACCCTGTACGGCAACGTGTTCTCGCAGACCACCATCTGCCGCTTCGAGGCCCTGCAGCTGAGCTTCAAGAACATGTGCAAGCTCAAGCCGCTGCTGAACAAGTGGCTGGAGGAGGCGGACTCGAGCACCGGCAGCCCCACGAGCATCGACAAGATCGCGGCGCAGGGCCGCAAGCGCAAGAAGCGGACCTCCATCGAGGTGAGCGTCAAGGGCGCGCTCGAGAGCCACTTCCTCAAGTGCCCCAAGCCCTCTGCGCAGGAGATCACCAACCTGGCCGACAGCCTGCAGCTCGAGAAGGAGGTGGTGCGGGTCTGGTTCTGCAACCGGCGCCAGAAGGAGAAGCGCATGACGCCGCCCGGGATCCAGCAGCAGACGCCTGACGACGTCTACTCGCAGGTGGGCACCGTGAGCGCCGACACGCCGCCGCCGCACCACGGGCTGCAGACAAGCGTGCAGTGAAGGCCCGGGCGCAGCGCGGAGCGGGCCGCCGCCGCCGTCGCCGCCGCTGTCACGCCGCCGCCGCCGCCGCCGCCGCCGCCGCAGCGGCCGGGCGGGCCGGGCCGCCCTCCCCTCCTCCCAAAGACAGGCCTGCCCGCCCTCGGGGGGAAAGGAGAGGGACGCACCGAGGAGACGTTGTTTGAAGTCCAAGGAAGGAGGGGCGAAACAAACAAACAAAGCCTAGAAATGCCCAGACTGTTTTATATACACGACCGTGGCAAAACCGGAAGAAAAAAGGGGGCGATCGTGAGATCTAGTTTCTACTCTGGTGGGGGTTCGTTTGGGGGCTTCTTTTTAAAGAAGGGTGAAGATGCCTAGCGCCCCAAAACTGCGCTCGCGAGGCTTTTCCCACCCTGAGAAGTCCTACGGGGCGACGGTGGAGAGCACTTAGCACCTGCCTCGTCCTATCCTCTTAAAAACAAACAAACAAACATTTGTTTAAAAAAAAGCATCCCCCCTCCCTCCCACCTCCTCCCTCCAAAGGGCCGCCCCCCTACCCTCGCCTCGAGAGATCCACCGAAACTTTGTTTCCTGGGAGCGACCAGAAAGCAGGCAGAGGCACCGGGTTTAATCAGGGGTGACTCTGTGCTCCCGGACCCTGTTATTCTTGTCCATATCAAAGTCATTTGGGGACAAACAAATTGACTATGAAACGAGAAGGAGAAAAAAAAGAACAATCTCTGGAAAACAAGAAATATATATATATACATATATGTATTCACAGCTTCTGAAATTAACAGACTGATAGCAAAGCCAAAAGAAAAAGAATACGTATCCTCAAAGTAACCTTGGAAATAAAAGCATCTCGAAAGAGCAGAGGGATGGGCGAGGGAGCAGGGGATGTCCAGCGGCCAGTGGGAGAGGCCCCGGCGAATCCGGGAGCGGGCGGGCGGACTGGGCGCGGAGCGAGGCCCGGCATCCAACCCCGGCTTATCGGCTGCCGCTCCGATGGGTGGACGACGCCTAAAGATGCCACCGCTAATATTTTTTTTATTAATATTTTTTATTTTCTATTTCTGGACTGACTCAGATCAAGGGATTTAGAAAGACAGCACTTCTCCGGACTCTTCTCCTCAATCCGTTGCCAACTTTGATTGAATGGGTGCTGTGGATGTGATTATATAATACTGCCCTTTCCAAGCAGTGTTTTTGGTAGGTTTTAATAAACAGACTTTTCAAAAGACGGCAATATAGAATTGTTAGATCCGTTGTTGATCTAAAAATATTTGCTTTATATTTTCATTAAATGACTTCTTTTAATATTTTATTCAGAATACTTATGAACTGCTGCAAAACGGTAATTTATTTTTCCCCAGATCTTGTATTACGTGTTTTTTTCAGACGAGCACAAATCAAAATGAAATGAAAATATGGACAGTTGCTAGGTAATAAGGGTACCTTTTGATGTGATCATTTGATTGTAATTTAATTTGAGTAGTGATTCCATAAGAGCTGATCGAGAAAATAAATTTGTTAGAATGAAATAGTCTGTGTCTGATGCATAAACACTGTGTGGGAAGAAAAGAGTCCTTTAGAAAATATTTTTTTACAATGCAAATCCTGAAGGAATAGAGCTGAGGAAGCCGTCTGCTCCACCTAAGGTACATTTGCAAATCTAGAATAAAAGGCAATGACAGAAACCGCTAGTAACTGACCACGTAGTCACTCCTTGTTAGTCTGTTAATTTCACAAAATTTGTCCCTCCCTTAATTTTAGTGGGTGTTTTTAGTGTTTTTAGGTGAGATTGTCTAAATGCTAGTCCTTTTCTCAGAGATACCTGTGTCCTTTATCACCTTTATCAGAATGTTGGACTACATCCCCAGTAAAAACGTGCCAACTGGTTATTAACGGTGAACACAGAGTCCCTCACCACCACCACCAAAGTTTAGCCTCTCTTTTCCCTCTCATCTCCCCTCCCCCATCATATTGCTACATCTCTTTCCTCTTTTTTCTGAAGACTAATAGTGGTAAAGAATAGCTTACAAGTCGATGAAATATTTTTATATCAATTACTTCCCATTAATAACTATATGTAATTAAGTTTAAATTATTAAGCCGGTTGGGGGCTGTTTTGTTTGTTTTCTCTATCATATGGGAGAATGTAGTTCTAAACCCCTCATTGTGGACCACACTGCATTACCCTCAGTGTGATCACCAGCTCAGACTTAAGAGTCTACGTTTTTTCTGTTTCCCTCTTTCCCCAGTATGAGTCTATATTTTCTTCACCGGTGCTGGGGGTTTTCACTTTTTGATCACTCTTTAGATACATCCTGCAGAGCGGTCACATTTATCAAGTTAATGTATCAATATTTACAATGTGGGAAAATGAAAGTGTAATGCCTCAGGTTGTAAGAAACAAGACGCAAAAGGCTCTGCTTCCTTGAGTCCCTTCGTATTGTACTTAAAAAATAAAGTATTTGGGGGTGATAAAGCAATGATTTTGTAGATTAGCTTCCCCCTAATCTCATTGAGCTGTCACTCACTTTTTGCGTCTTCTCTCATCTTTACTCCCTCTCCCTGTGATATCAATGCAGGGGTTAAAAAACCCGGAAAACTGTGAGAGCAACAAGGAGCAGTTATTTCTTCCAGACAGACCCTGTGTCACTTTCATAAATCAAGCCCAGCCAGATGGCCATGTATTGGGTTGCATTATTTTAAACACCAAATCGTACTAAAAATCACAATCATTTTGATTTGTGAAATCTGAAAAAGGCCATATTTATTAAACAGAGAGCAGGGAAAAAATGAAAACAAGAAACCACAATTTACTTTTCTTTGCCTTCTCGTTTCCTATTTGTCTTGCTATTGTGATCTCTTTGCCCAGCAAATTTACAACCTGGAGTGGGGGGGTGGTGACAAACTTTATCATTTTTTGAGGGTCTACAGGGGCAAGCACGGAAGGCCTTATTGGAAAGCTGAGGATCGGGTGTGGTTGTTTTTATAGGGTGGATGCTACTGGCGCGTGAGATGAAAACCTATGTTCCCTGCAGGACTGGTAGTGGTTGATCAGACAGAGAATGGGTCTATTTCAAATGTTAGGAGGCATTCGCTTACATGATTTGGCTGACAACAAAAGAACTAACATTGGATTTCACCCTGTTTTCTATTAAAAAGTAACCTTTGCTGTTTACTTTGGAAGAAGCTCTGATTTAGAGGTAGCAGAGTAACTTAGAGCAGCTGGGAAAGCTGGCCCATTTTATTCCATTATTTTGTATTTTTTTAAAGTGAGCTCATGCTTGCACTCCATATTTTTTTTAAAAAATCAACCCTTTGAATGTATTTACAAAATGAAATTCATGGTTGCAAAACAAGTGAGGGCAGATACAACTGAGAGGTTTTGTGCTAAGGCTTATATTGTTACACATGTAAATAATGAAAATATTGTTATATATCACCAGATCTTTTTAATGAATTTGGTCATTGTGTTCCTTTGTAGCGCAAGTGTCTTGTGCTTCGTCAAGTGTTCGTTTGTTTCCTCCATTTCAGCCCACCCCCTCCTCCCCTTCCAACTCAGAGGAAAGTGACAAAGTTCTGTTCCATCAATCTGGCTAATCCCAAGCTAGGCCCATTTATAGTTTGCAGTCTCCCGTGGCTTCTGATCAGTTGTCCAAGCTACAGCCATCTCATTCACCCAACCATCTTCCCCTGCAAGTCTGGGCGATAAATCATTCAAGGTGTATTTAAAATAGTCACTTTGTTGTTGTTGCTCTGCCTTTTTTTTTTCTTTTTTTTTTCTTTAAGTACTTAGCCAAGGACTACTTCTTTGTTCCAAAACCGAACTATTCATTATTGATCTTAAAGATTCCCTTTGCTTCCCTGTAGCCCCCAGTGTACGCTCATTACCATGCTCATAATCTGTTTTGTATGAATGGTTTTCAACATTCAGAGAATAATCGGTTCTAATATTAAATGCAGTCTATGCTATTGATAGTTTTATCGATAAGTGTAATATTTTAAATAATTTTAACAATTAAATTTGTTTTTTAAATTATATATTTGTAAAGTATTTATCCTGTTGGAAGCAACAATATATTGTTGTATTTATTCGTTTATTTTTGTAATAAATGATCAACCTCTTCAAGCTAAATCAAAAATGACACTTTTATATATTTATACCAAATGCATTTTAAGAGATGGCCATATTTGCACCAATTTGTATGTAAATAGAGTAAAGATCCGTCATTAACTTGTAGCTTTCAGAACTAAATTGAAGGAAGAAACATTCTCTCCACACTGAGTTTGGTTTGCCCAAGTTCCAGGGTAATTAATCAAACTCTAAAATGGATGCAACAAGTATTGGCACTGGATGCAGACTTGAAATTAATTATTTAGGAGGTGGACCTGGTTTTTTTCAAGGCAGAAGGATAGAAATGAGAGAATCCACTTCTTTCATGAATTGCACATGGCTGACTGGACCTATTAGAACAGATGCTATGTAGCAGTGATAAAACCTAGTACCTGGCTGTGCTCAGATGTCTGTGGTGGGGAAGGGTGTGGAAGGAGAGTTAAAACTTGGAGGTTATTGGTGACCCAGAAGCAAGGTGATGTGGAAAAAGAGTTGTGCTATGGTTTTTTGAAAAAGTGGACCCTCTTAAAATGGCTCTGAGTGAAGAATGGCTCTCTCCTGGTCCTGTTACAGCAGAAGCAATCAGTGCAGGTGTAGTGATGGTGGTCGTGGTCGTGGTCGTGGTTGTGGCTGAGAGTGATACTTGTAGGAAGTGTAGGGGTCACCTCTCCAGCTTTGCAAATTCTGTAGGTCACTTGGTCATCTCAGTTCCTCAGAGCGGCTGTTCCGAGGGCCCGAAGGTCACCCACGTGACCTCCCGGCTGATGGAGCCCCACCGTGGGCTTGATCTTGATTTCAGTGAGGAAATCGGAGGGCTCTGGGTTTGCCTCCTGGACTTTCCAACCTAGCAAAGGAAGCGGCGGGGAGGCTGGAGGAGACGGGTGTGGGCGGGGCGGCGGAGATAGCAAGAGGGGTACTTGTGTAATCAGATTCTTTGATTCTGTTAGCCTGGCTCATGGCCTATTAATTAGATTACTGTCTCTTTCATTCTTGATTTCACATCCGTGTTTGTTCCTGTCTCCTAAAATGCGGGCGCGAGCGTGGCAAGCAGGAGCCTATGATGTCACTGCCGGCCTGTGGCGGCCGCCTGGCCTTCTGGAGGGCTGTGGGCTGCGTTCTGTATGAGTCGGATCTTCCTTGAGGAAGAGTCCTCCTGGAAGTGACCTCAGAGGGGTCTGGGAAGAGGGCAACCGGCGTGCTCGCGGCGGCCGGGTGTGCGCGCGCTGCGGGCCTGGGGGCGCGGGCGCTGGGAGGGGGGCGGCGCGGGGTCGCGGCCTGGCCCCTCCACCCTGGGGTGCAGACGGCTGGCTCAGGTGCAAGGTCTGCCGCAGGTGGAAGTGGGAGATCGGAGGAGAGGGGGAGGGTGGTGCCGGCCTCAGGCTGCAGGCTTCAGACGCCCGCCTCCCTCGGGGATGCAGCGCAGGGCCCGGCGCCCAGGTGGGGCGGTGGCGCTCGCGGGGCGGGGGAGGGTGGCCCGACCCTGCCCGGCCCGGCTCTGCCCGGCGGCCCGGCCGTAACAGCTGCGGACAGTCCCACAAGCTGTTTTCCTCGTGGCGACCATTCAGCAAAACGCAAGATCCTTTCTCAAAGATTTAAATTTCGCGGATGAATTACCATACACCGGTTGCTTAGCAACTAAATTCAAGCAGGGCTAAGAATATGCAAGCTTTTTGTATTCTCATTAATAAAAATGCCACTCTGACACAGCAACCCGACTTTGGATCACTGCAACTTCTGTAAAAGCCGTAGGAGAATACAAACCGGTCCTGCCGTTTAATTACAGATCAAAACGGCTTGAAACGCGAGGTTTTGTTCATCTATCTTCCTAAAAGCGATGTAAAAAATAACGGCTTTTCAAGAGCAGTAGTAAATTTTTTTTTAATGGAGTTGTCTATCGGGGTTACTGATAATTGTCAACTGAAACTTTTTGAAACAGGTTGAAATATCCCCCTTCATCAGCATTTCTTCTCTGTCCCTCAGCCCCCATCCTCTGCTTCTGCGCTCCGTCCCCAGCCTGATAATAACAATGATTATCATAATTCTGGACCGACTCAGGCCTCGGGAGCCCTAGAGACTAAAGGACAGTTGGCAGAGCAATCGACGAGGCCGGTAGCTGGAGAAAACCTAAGAACCTGAGGAGCGGGCTGCGAACTTGTGGAAGTTTCCCGGGTGGGCTGGGGGGCGGCTGAGCCCAGCGCGGCTCAGGCTCCGGGCGTCTGGAGACAACTTCTGGGAACACCAGGGTAGAAAGGCCCGTTGCCCTCTGCTCCACGTTTGCGGATTTTCCGTCCTGGGGCCCGGCCTGCTCTGCCGGGAATTCGATGACCCTGGAGCTGAGAAAGCTGAGCTCAGGGCCTGCTGACCGACCCTCTCTGGGGCCCACGCCCGAGGGCCCTGGAGGAAAAGTAAAGACGGAGCTGGAGCCCCGGGTCTCCAAGGACCTGGGTCGGGGCCAGAGACCCGGGCCTGGGGCTTCCATCGGGGGCACGGCGTGTCCCTTCCCGAAGGGTGCAGCGCAGGGAGGGGACGCACCGGCTCGGAGCAGGCTCCAGCCCTGGACTGCAGTCCGAAGAGGCGGGGGGGCCGGGAAGCAGGGGTCAGCGGGGCCGGCCTGGGGCACGGGGCGCTGCTTTGTTCGGGATTCGAGCGGAGGCGGGACGGCGGGAGGCCGGCGCTTGGTGGACTTCGGGGCTCCAGGCCCAGCCGTCTCCCCGGGGGTGGGGGGTGGACTCGGGCGCCCCACGAACGCTGGGGTCGGCCGCGTGTGCCCGGCCGCATCGCGATCCCCGTCCGGGGGCTGCGGGCCGCTGGCCTGCGCGGCGACCCTGAGCGGGCGGTGGGCGAATGCGGCCGCAGGGGAGGCGGGTTTGCCAGGCGGCGTGTCGGTGCCCAAGCCGCCCGCCAGCAGGATCGCGCCGGCTTCGCCTCTCAAGCTGCCACAGGAGGCCATGGTCAGCTTTAGAAAGATCCGGGGGCAAAAGTGAAACTCCCCAGATTGATTACAGCAGCATTTCCAGGGAGCCAGCCCCCTTAGCTCGCACTTTGGTAAACGTGAGAACTTAAGAGGTTACTTTTCCCCCGGTCAGCCTGGACGCTTCAAGATCCTGAACACCGCCCCCCAACTGACTCAATTTAACCTGATTTCTTTGTAGTGAATACAAGAAAAGAAAAGAAAAGAAAAGAAAAGAAAAGAAAAGAAAAAGAAAGAAAAACCCAGTGGAAATTAAACCAGAAGTTGAATATTTGTTATATTAACTGCTCAGAGGCATCAGAGTTCTCAGGAAAATGTACATAATAAACAGGAAGCCATTTATTTACAAATACAATTGCCCTAGACAAGCCACATTCCATGTACGTAATTCATTAATGGAATTTGTTCCTTCTCCTCCCTTTGGAAAGAGAAATTTTAGCTTTTAAAAATAGCTGCGTCTTAGGGGCGAGGAAGAAGAATGGTTAGTTTACCTGTTCCTAGAAAAAGCAGCAGTGGTGTCCCGGCCAATTCCTGTCTGTGGGGATGTTAAATAGTATAAAATAACCGTTTAAAAGACATGCAGAGGTTTTGTGTGTGTGTGTGTTTTTTTCCTTTTTACTCTTCAGAAAATAAGTTTGTTGGCAGTGGTTCCTGTCACCAGAGTTGCCCAGGGAAATTGTGCTGGTAACTTAACCCTAGTTGGGGTGTGTGTGCACGTGTGTGAACAAAACTAAAATTTAAATAACTTGAGCTGGCTGGGAATATAGCAGAATTTAACCGTAAACCTCACGTAGTTGCCATAGTTTTAGCAATTTCTGTGGCAATGTGCCTGCTGCCCTCACTCCTTCCTGACAGGAGTCGCCCCTGGGGTGATGCTGGTTCTTGGCTTTCTTGCCCCCAGTATAAGCACCACTTACCTGGAGAACTTGAGTCTGGTCTTTATTAACTTGGGATGCTTTCTCTAAGTAAGTCCCTTTCCCCTGCGAGTTTCGAGTTGCGAGAGGGGCATTGTTTGGGAGAGAAAGGATGCCCAGGGGAAGGGGGAACCTAGTGTGAGTCTCTGGGCACCCCAGTGAGTAGGGAGTCAACATCAAAAGCACAGGACACACCTGAGGTAGGTTTGGAGCTTCCCGAGGTCCCCAAATGAGACATTTACAGAGGACAAAAAAGAATAACTGTTTTCCACGTTTCATTGTTGTAGCTACAAAATAACAGGACGAACACTGAGAGGAAAGAAAACACATCTTTTAATTCAAAAACAAAAACAAAAGGGCAAGGGATGTTTTGACGAAGAGCTTCCTGGGAGATGCAACATTTGTTCTGTCCTGCAGGACTGTGTCCCTCCTGGCAGAAGACAAGCCCATTTAGCCGACTGGGACACTGCACTCTGAAATAGAATAGATACTCATTTCAAAGAGCTCGCCTTGCGCCAGCACTGAAATAAAAGATGCCCAAACCTGTCACCCTCAGTCCACCTAGGTTCAGGCAGGGCAACTTCCAGGTGTGAAGGGGAGCCGGGCAGGGTCCTTCCATTCTGCCCATGTGAGAATCTCGGAGGGAGAGTCTATGCTTCATTTATATTTCCAAGGTTGAAAACTCTCCAGCAGAGTTTTTAAAAAATAAATAAATTAGGTCTAATCGGAAAGTATCGTGTCACCCAGAAACTAACAAAATGAAACTAAATGTCTTACTAGCTTGGTCTTGAGAATCTGTAGGTTACAACAGGGAAACACCCATCAGTAGAGAAAACAACACCTACAAACTCTTTTTAGTTAACGTTTTGGGGGAGAAATCTTTCAAACTTGCTCGGGCCATCCTACTGATTACGCTTTGTACTTCTCCAAGATTTCTTCCAAACAGGGCTTTAAAAAACTGTTTCAAACCTGAGAGATGTCTTTAACTCTTCCAGGAACTATTTAATAGTCGTCCTGGATGTTTTTAACAAGAGAGGGAGGCTAAGCAGATAGCCTTGGGTCCAGTGACATCTGGGGGAGAGGAGGTGGTGGGGACTCAAGGCACACCTAAAATGGGGTTTTTGATTTTCAGTGGGGGAGCCTCGCAGGTCAGCACTACTTACTTGTGTACCTGAACTCACAGGCTTTCCTCTGTTTATCAAGGAGGAGGGCCTGCAGGTCTGCAGGTGAGGGGGGTGGAAGTGAAGGGAGAGAGACCAGAGGACAGATCAGTTACCTCTCCCTTTGTTCCTGGGCCTTGAACTGGGACTTCAAGAAGGGGGAAGAAAAGCGCCTCCCCCCCATTGAAGCCGCCACATCCGTGTGCATCACCCTGACACCCCTACCCCAGCCCAAAAGCCAAGTGCTGGCTGATGGGAGCAAACTGGTAACCCGAGGAATCCCCGTGTGAGTGTGTTACATAACATACAGAACTTTCTGCGGGGAGAGGTGCTCACGCTTGATTTTTCTCCAAATGTCTATGTGCAGGCATAAAGGCCTAGAAGGAAGGAACGGAGACAAATTAAATAGCTTTAATTTAAAAACACTAGGGAGAAACGGGAGATGTGTGGCCACATACGACGACGCATGCAAGCCTGTGTGTATGGGAACAGTCATTATCTGTACCTCCTGTTTGCCAGAGTAGCCTTTAAACACCCTGCATCCAGCTGTACTTTGGCTAAAAGAGGAGTTGTACCTAATTTGGGGGCTGGGAGAGGGCCACCCTACCCGGGAATACCGGGCCCTGGTGGCCCTGTTGCCAGTAGGAGTCAAGTTAGTTCACGGCCGTGTTATCCTTAACCTGCTCTTTTCGTCTGAATCCTCAAATTCTTACCGTGGGAGGGCAGGTTACCCCCTACCCATGGCCCTGCTGTGCGCACCCCGGTCGCCCCGGCCTGTGGCTAGAAAGCTGCTCCCTCACCGGCAGCAGGAGGCCGCCGCCGCCGCCGCCGCAGCCCGAGGTCACATTCAGAAACCCTGTTCTGGGAGAACCTGGCCCCAAAGGCGAAGGCGGTGCAAACCGTGTTCATTTGCCCCAAGCGCGAAGGGGAGATGTAACCGAGGGACGAGCATTTTGCAGGAGGGGATCTGGAGCGGGGCAGTTGATCCGGGCAGGTTCCCTGCGCCAGGCCCTCTCTGCAGGGGTTGGGGGGGGCGGGGGTGATGGGGGTGGAAGGGCCCGGGAGGGGGAGCTGCCGAAGGCGCGCAAGCTGACAAAGCTGGAACAAAGGCTTCGCGTAAAAGTAGTACCAAGGATCTTTAAATCATCACACACCTTACAGGCGTGTCCCCAGCTCCCGGGACGGAGAGTCCGTTGATCGTCCCCCCGGGCTCCGCGGACGTGCCCGGGCTGCCAATGGTGCGGGGCTGGCTGCCGGGCGTCGCAGCCTCGGCCCCGCGCTCCGCCGCGAGCGAGGACGCGTGGCTGGTCCCCCGGCGGCCCGGTGAGGCGCTGGTCCCGTTGGGCAACACGCGTCGCCCCCGGTTGGCCCCGGCAAGGTGGTGGGCTGCGGTCCAGCCCGGCGGTGCCAGGGTGCCCGGCGGTGCCAGGGTGCCCGGCGGTGCCTGGGTGCCCGGCGGTGAGGCCTAGAGCACTGCGCGCGCCTCCCTGTCTCCCCGCCCGGCCAGAGCCGAGCGCTGGAGAAGGGAGCTCGTGGGGTTGGCGGCGTCTGAGTCACCAGGGCCTTGGCAAGGAAAGCAAGCGGTACGCGGTGGCGAAGACGCCCCCAGGACGCGCTGCTGGGGCGCTCACGGAGGCAGGTGGGCCTTTCCTAAGGCCTCGGCCTGGGCCCTGCGCCCAGTTCCTCGGCCCCTGCAGCCCGCGCCCCGCACGCCGCCGCCACCGAGCCCTAGCGGTGACCCTGCGCCCCAGCGCAGCCTGGGCCGCCAGCTGCCGGGTGGGAATACGTGGGTAGGAGTTGCGCCCTAGCCCCGGGATCGGGCAAAGTTGCGACCAGCGCAGGGGAGTGGGTGCCTGGAGAGTGGGAACACCTCAAAGAGCCGTGCCTTCCCCCTAACTGCCCCCGCTGGGTTCCAAGGCTCCCAGGGCACTACCCACGTTTCCCTGGGAACTCGGGGGCCCAGGAGTGGGGTTCAGTGAGACAGGCGGGAAGCGAGAAGCTCAAGGTCCGAGTTCAAGAGCCGAAGTAGGTGGAGGAACGCATCAGGCAGAGGTGTCCCTCCACCCGTGGGTGGATGAGGACAAAGTGGGTGACGGGGACAAAACCTTGGGAGAGAGGTAGAAGCGGGTATAATATGTGGTCAGTGACTCTCCTCGGAGGTGTTTCCTTTTTTAATTCAACCCAGGGGGAGGCCCTGGGAATGGCTGACGACCTGGGCATCCAGCTGCCAGCACCCACCCCTGCAGGCCTCCCAGCCCCCCGAGCTGCCCAGAGCAGGAGGTCTGCCGAAGGTGGCTCCAGCCCTCGGGCCAGGCCTCCGGACGCCTCCCACTACGCCCTCCTCCTGGCCTGGGCTGGGCCGGGGCTTCGACCCCACAAATGGCCCCTGCGGAGGGGCCTGCTCGGAAATTCCACCCAGTCAGCCCAGCCTGAGTGACACTGGCTCCTACCCCCGGCTACATACAAGTGCAAATGAGATGCATTTCGGCTGATCAGTCCACTGTATTTTCTGCAACTTAACGTGTCTGCGTCTTGTCAACTCCTCTAGTTGGGAAGAATAGCAGAAATTTTTAAAGAGAATTTCTTGTGTGTGTGTGGTTTCCAGCTACAATTCCATCCAGGGAGATGGGTGGGAGTGGAGACAAGGAGGCTTGCTGACATGAACAACATGATATAAACCCTCCTGAAGTGCAACTTTAAGGCACAAAGAAAGGAAAAAGAGGTGGGGGTGTGTTGCGGTCGCTGACTAGAGACCTGGGTGAAACTTAGGTGCATCTGGCTGTGGAAAGTGTCAAGCTCTAAGTTTTCTTTTGAGAACAAAATTCATTTGTACTTACTTGGGTGGAGGGGACGGATCAAACTCCTTCCCCCAGCTAACCTGACATCTTGAACAGTGCGTTTGGGCTACTTAATGGGGGTGAGTGGGATCCACAGGGGAGGTGGGGAGAAGTTTGCTGACACCACAGAGGTCCTAGCTGGGTAAAGCGTTCGCTGTCCTCTGTATGTCAATTTCCAAACCAGGTGAAAGTAAATTGAGGAAACGCGTCCAGTTCTCACCAGATCCGCCCCACCCCGCGTTTCCTGGGAAAGCAAGTCCTCTCAGACCTTGATGATGTGGGCCTTCTGTAAGGTAAGGCGAGGGACCAAATGGCCTCTGGTATTCTGCCCCCAGCCACCTCGGAGGGCTCCCAGGGCCCTAGAACCCTGGTAGGACACAGGGCCAGCTCCAGCCTCCACGCCTTCCCCTCTTCACAGGTATTTGCAGTCTCAGGCTGGTCTGCAGCTGACCCAAGGAAGCGGAACAGCAGAATTTCGGAGCCCTGGCCCTCTCCCTGCCACCAGACTCAGTGGTGGGCAGGGCCCAGACTGGCCCGAGTTACGGGAGCTGCGTGCCGGCCTCTAGCCCCCTCTTCCCTGGGATTCTCAGGGTCAGCAGGGAATTTGTTGTTGAGTATGGAGCCGTCAGTGTTAAGCCTCTGGGGTCGGCCGCCCTCTCCAAGGAGCTGTAGCAGGACTCTCAGGACGACAGGGTCTTATGTGGACTGCTGACAGCCTGAGCCAGGCAAAAGGAGCCACTGGCAAGAGCACACCCCAGGCCCACTTCATTCAGGTGAGGTTTGGGGACTTGTCAGGTGTCCAAGAGGAGCCCGCACCATCCAGTTACCTGTGGAGGACCCCTTCTCTGCTGTCCTCCTGGGCTGAGGTGTGAGGTACCCTCACTGCAGGCAATTAACTCTAACAAAACAGAATGGGGTAGGGTCAAGTGCTTCACCTGGAGAGCGGGGGGCCACCCAGCACTCTGAAACCATCCAACCATTCACGCTCCTTCAGCAGAGGACTCTACTGGTCGGAAGCAGCTCAGGTTTCTGCCGTGCAGCCTGGGCATTTCCATACCAGCCTGGTAAATACATCAGAACCAGATGTGCGCCGCTGCTCTGGCTTCCACCAGGAGCCAGCGAGGTGCTGGGGAGATGTCCTGAACACATTCACTGCCTCAGCTCACCCAGTGTCCTGACAGGCTGGCAGGAAGGGCTGAACACTGGGGAACGAGCAGAGGTGACCCGACACCTCCGACTGCCCCGTGGCTGAGCCTGCCTGCGTCATGGTGGCTGGCCAGGGCCCCTGCAAGCTGCCCTCCCTTCTCACCGTGGACTCCCAGTGGCGATGTATTCCCTCCCTCCCTCCCTGCCACCTCCTCCCATCCCAGAACTGAGCCTGGATTTCCGTTTGGGGTGAGAAGTGGTGTCAAGAAAGAGGCAAGGGGGGCTGGTGAACCATCTTCAGCCTCAGTAGCCTTTACACCAACAGATGAGTCTCACTAACCTTTTCTTTTGAACAGTCACTCAGCCTGTGACAGGCTAAAACCATGTGAACCCATGAGCAAACAGAAAATCTTTTTTCAGACCAAGTTCCTTATTTCTCCTTTGCTCCCTGAGTTCACCAGCCCTCACTTCCCCAGTTCCCAGCCTTCCTGATATCCATGAGTCCAGCTGAAGATTTAAAACACTTGTTTCTTCAAATCTTCCAGGGCTCTCAGTATTACCAGAGTAACTGGAGAGAGAACGCACCCTCCCTTCCAATCCCCCCACGACCAAATTCTGTATCCAAACCAAATAACCACCACCATCAATTACACTTCGCATAACTTGACGCAGCCAGAAGTGAAGACTCCGTTATTTACCAGAAGTAGAAATCAACTTTACTGAAAGAAAGAAATTCAACCTTGACCATGGGATACCTACTGGAGAGCTCTTTGAGAACTTCATCCGTCTTCTTACCTCCTTTACGGGGGTGGAATGCTATAAAAATCTGGGGTGGCAGAAATTTGAAACAGCGTGGTTTGGAGTCCTCAACTCCCATCATTAGTAATACAGTCATTAATAGTCATTAATAGTCATTATTGGTACTTAATTGCTTGGTCTGATGGGTGCTTTAGTTATGACCCGATTTAGTTTCCTGGAGAAGTAGAGGTGGTCCAGGATCAGTGAAGGGAAGCCATTTGCAGGCAACTTTTTCCAGCAGAAGGGAAAGTACTTTTGATATACTTGCAGACATGTGTCTCACACATTTTTTTCCCTGCCTTTTGTAAACTAAGAATAAACATTGCAGATCTGGGTTTTAATTTATCCAGATGGGATCATAAAGTACCTAGGAGATTTCATAGATATGTGTGTGTGTATATATATATATATATATATACACACACTCACACTATAGAATATATATACACACTATTTCATATATATTTCATATATATACAAACACGATAGAATATATATACACACTATAGAATATATGTATACATAAACGCACACCTTAGAGTTAAGGACACAAAGGCTGTTCACACTGAAAGGTGGAAAAGAAACTCAATACCAAAGCAGAAAGAACTGAACCGCCAGCGGAATCGAGCAGCTGAGCAAGTTCACTTTACTCCTTCGCAGGAAGAGGGTCAGCGGCGGCGAGGGAAAGTTGCCCCGGGTCTTTGCAGAGGGACACGGCTGCGAGGCGCGCCAGACCTTCCCCCCAGCGGCCGCCTGGGCTCCAGGCTTCGCGACCCCTCGTCCCTTATCACCTCCCCATCCCCCCCCCACCCACCCACCCTCACACACACGCTCCTCTCTGCCGGGGTCTCCGTTTCCACCTGGCTCCCCAGTTCAGAACCCAGCCAGCCGGGGGCCTGCCTCTGCCAGGCGGCCCTCCCCCTCCGCCGCCGGGCCGGCTGCCCGCTCCCCGCGCTCTGGACTCACCCGGCGCGGTCCTTCCATCCACTGCGCACACAGACAGGAAACCGGCCTCAGTCGGGGCAACTGAATTTGAAACCGCACTTGGTCGATACCATCAAAGACAAGAGCGTACACTTGGGGCTCAGAGCTCCCGAGCCCGCTTCTAGCAGAAAACCGGGTACGGGGCGGGGCGGGGGGGGGGAAGGCGGCCGGGGCCAAAATCGTCCTTCCGACCGCGCCGCCCGCTTTCTTAAGGAAATGAACGCGACGGGCCGCGCGCCCCAGCCCGTCTCTCGCCCCCGGCCCACCGGCCCCCGGTCCCCGTCGCGGCTGCGGGGACCCGGGCGCGGGGCTCGCGTCCGCCCCGCCGGCCCGCGCCTGGTATTAAATATTCATAGAGATCGCTACTTTCTTAAAGGAGAACCCACCGCGCGGGAAAGTTCACAGCCAAGTGTAGGCACAAAGGAAGGTCTCGCTGCTGCGTGTTCCGGGTCTGGGAGACGCACCCCTTTCCGCGGCAGGGCCCGCGCAGGCGACATAAGGAGGAGCCTAAGGGACGGGAGAGCGTGATCAAGTCACTTTTCTTGGAGAGGGTGGAAGGGGAGCCGAACTTGGTGGCGGAACGAAAGCTCGCTCCCTGATCCCCGAACAGTTACTTAGAAATTAACCGTCGCGTTTTACGCCCCAGAGTCCCAGGAGCTTTTTTTTTTTTTTTAAGAAGGCTGCTTGAGCTTCACCCGGGCTCCACCCGCATCGGGGACAGCAAGAAAGTTTGCCCCGTGTTGTTGGAAACGCGAGCGCCCACGAAGTTTATTAAACCTCGTACCGAACCACAATTTCTGCGGAACGGTTCAAACACACAACCGACCCCGCACCTGCCCGCTTCCCCGCAAAGCAGAGGCCGGGCTCGCGGAGAGCGGGGCGGCCAGTCGAGGAGCAGCGGGCGGGCGCGGTCTGGAGGCTTGTGTCTGCGCCCCGGTTCCCACCTGGCGCGTCCCCGGCCCCAGGGCCCCCGCAGCCTGAGCCCCAGCCTCGCGGCTCCTATCCCCGGGGCGCGGCCGGGCCCCAGGACCGAGCGCGAGTGGGCGGAGGGGCGAAGGGTCGGAGGCCGCGGCCAGCGAGCCGAGGCCCAGCGGGAGCTCCCCGCCCGCGCCCCGGGCCTGGTTATGCGGCCCCGTGGGGTCGGCCTCGCGCGCCCTCGCCGGCAGGCTGCGTCCCCCCCGGCCCGCGGGGCTTTGTGTGCCCGGCCCGGCGCACTTTCGCGAGTGGTCGGAAAGCCTCGAGCGCCATCTAACGGGAGCAGCCGAAGCTGCCGCCGGGCTGAGGTGGGGACAGGCAGCGCGGCCCGGGCGGGGCCTCCCCACCTCCTCGCGCGCCGGCCGGACGCCACCCCCGGCGCGCGCACCGCACACGCGCTTGGGAATCTGGAGCCCCCGAAGCCCGCCTCCCCCGGGGCGGGGGTGGGGGTGCAGCGGCTGCTTGGCCGCCCGGGACCGTTCCCTGCGCCCCTGCCCTCTCCTCCCTTCCGCGCGCCCCAGGCCACAGGAGACGAAGGATCGTCTTGCACCTGCCTTATTAGGGCCCTGGTGTCCTTCAAGCGCTTTTTCCTTTTGGCCCGCGATGGAAAGTACTAAGAAGTCCCCGTCGGGAGCACCAGTTTTCCGAAAGAAACAGCCACTTAACGAAGAGGTCTGCAGCCAAAGAAGCTTCCAGAGGGATGGGGAAGGGCGATGAAAGAGGATAATGGTAACAAACAAAACAGAAGTGCCCAGCTGAGGGAGATTTGGTTCTGCTGGGGCCTCACGGGAGCTTCCGTGGCTGCTACTTGGGAGCGGCTGTTTGGCGGGGCGACAGGTGGGGAAGCCCTGCAGGGGCCTCTGGGGAGGGCGCAGGGAGCCGGGCGCAGGAAGGGACGGAAGAGAGGAGCCGGCACCCCAGAAGATGGGCTGGGGCTTGAGGAGACTCAGGCCCCCTGAGTGTTCCAGGCTACCGTGGCGGGCCAGCCGTCCTGGGCGGTACACGTGGCGGCCATGCTCTCCTGTCAGCTCAGGGACTTCCGCAGAGTTGGGAAGTTGGCAGAAGGACTGGCATCCCTGACAAGGCCCAAACCGCCCTCTCCGCCCACCCCGTAGCTACCGTCTGCCCTGATGTTTCCAGTGGGGGTGACCTGTCTCCGTGCCTCCAAGCAAAGGGCCAGAGGCAGGGAAGGCCGGTGGGCAGCCTGAGACCCGCCGCATGGGCCCTGGTGATGAGACCAGAGGGACTGGAGTCTAGATCCCCCCGACTCCCGGGAACGCGGGGCATCTCCCCAGTCCAGGCCCAGAGGCGGTGAAGAGCTGAGAGTTTTCTGCCCTGCCTTCCTGGGGACTGGAATGCCTGTTCTTCCCTCAAGTATGTCAGGAGGGTAGAACATGGTGTCAGATGGACAAACAGTTTTTATTGTGGTAAAACCCACATACAGTTCACCATCTTAGCCATTTTTAAGTGTACAGTTCAGTGGCACTAAGGACATTCCCTCTGTTGTACCACCATCACCACCGTCCACAGAACACTGTCATCTTCCCAAACTGAAACTCTGTCCCCATTAAGCACTAACTCCCCCTCCCCTCCCCTAGCCTCGGGCACCCACCATCCTACCTTCTGTCTCCATAAACTGGACTACGGATCCCTAATATAAATGGACTCATAGAATATGTGTCCTGGCTTATTTCACTTAACATAATGTCCACAGCATACATTGTAAACCAATTACACTCCAATAAAGATGTTAAAAGAAAACAAAAGAACTCAGTCCTTTTTAAGGCTGAATAACAGTCCATTGTATGCATAGATGACGTTTTGCTTCTTCATTCATCTGTTGATGGACACCTGGGTTGACACCACCTTTTGGCTCTTGTGAATCACGCTGCTTTGAAAGGGCATGGACAAATATCTCTTTGAGATCCCACTTTCAGTTTGTTGGGGTGTATGCTGGATCATATGATGATTCTCTATTTAATTTGGGGGGGGAGACTGCCCTGCTGTTCTCCACAGTGGCTGCACCCCTTTACATTCCCACCAGCAGTGCCCGAGGCTTCCAATTTCTCCACAACCTCAGCAACACTTGTTATTTTCTGTTTCAGCTTTTTAAATAAGAGCCGTCCTAAGGGTGGGAAGAGGCATCCAACTGTAGTTCTGAAACGTTTTTAAGTGTAACTATAGAAACATAAAGAAATCATATTAATAAGGCAAATTGGCCATGGGTTTTAGCAGAGTAGAAACATCCTGGTGACTCTCTCAGTTTTTAGTCTAATTTACCAAAGGGGAAAAGGGGAGAAACTGCCATGAGAGAGGGGGGCGTGCAGACCTAGCACCATTTATGATCACTTCTAATCACCTCTCTTTCTAATCACGAGCTGGAAAATTGAGGGGCTATCATATCAGCGAGCCCTGTTCCTTTCTTTGTTTCCAGAAGGAGACCAGAGATTCACCCCC
This sequence comes from Leucopleurus acutus, assembly GCF_964270905.1. NCBI lineage: Eukaryota > Metazoa > Chordata > Mammalia > Artiodactyla > Delphinidae > Leucopleurus > Leucopleurus acutus. The sequence goes on from NC_139154.1 coordinate 23,924,128, forward strand.
TCTTAAATAGGGAGGAGAAAAGAAAAAAAATGTGCTTGTCATCTTCCTGGATTCTTTGAATTATTCCACTTGGAAGCGATGCTAGTGTCCCTGACATGGGCCGTGGGGGGGGGGGGGTGCTGCTGGAAACCCCTGAAGTCCTCTTTCCTAGGGAAGGGCTAAGAAATAGCAAGTGTGCACGCCGGAGGGCGGCCGTTCCACCCCGACTCCCTGGCTGGGAGCTGCCTTCCTACGGCGCATCCTCTGCTTCCTCACATGGCCCTGGTGGCCGGTGAGCCCAGCCAGCTGTATTTAGAAGTTCCTCGTGGTGTACTTACAAAGTGCCCCGTCCTCCTTTCCTCTTCTTTTTAATATTACAGCCTGTGGAGACAGGTCAGGGTTTTTATTGCCCACATTTTAAGTGAAAATATCTAGAGTGAGCACAAGAGAATCAGTGGCCAGGACTGTGGTACCAGGGTCGCAGCCGTGGCTCCCAGCCTGAGCGCCTCCTTGGCCACTGAACCACACTGTTTCTTTCATCCGACAGGAGGGCTGGCGCAGGACACAGATGAGAGAGACCAGAGCAGCCAACCTTGGCAGAGGCCTTGACCTCCCTTCTGCCAGCAGGCCAACCCTTTCCCTTGCCGCACAGCCAGAGCTCCGCAGTGTCGCAGGGGGCATGGAGGGAGGGGGCTGGGCACACCCTTGGGGAAGGGTGTCTTGGAGGCCTTCCCAGCGCCTCGGCTCCGCGTGGTATCTGGCCCTCCCCTTTAATTGCAGCGGCTGCTCCCCAGAGAGAAGGACACACTGCCCATCAGGGGCTCCGAAACAAGACAAAGGAAAAACTCACGACGGTGCCGCACGCGTGCACACACAGTCATTGCCTCTTCCCTTGTTAAAGCTACTTCCACGTGAAAGAGAAGATGCCGGAGGATCACGTCTGGGGGCGCTGGGACTGAGAGGCCTCTCGGCATTCTGAAAGGGTTTTGTGCTGTTTGGAGCCAAGCCATTCGTTTCTGGAGAGAATCACATGGGGTACAGGAGCTCGCTTCTTCCATCTGCAATGGCTTATTAAGTATAAGCATCTCTATCCTCTGTTTACTCAGTGATTAGCTCCCCCTCCAATGACCCGGCCGGGGGAAATAGCCAAAGTATACCCTTAACACACAGTTACCCCGCAAAATGCCCTTCCCGTACCCCTGGAGACCACAGGCAGGACTCGTGGTGAATTTTAGTGTCTTCTTTTAATGGTCCACAGCGAGGAACTCCACTGATGGTACTGTGTCACTAATGCCACCCACACTTCCACGTTCCGCTCCAGTCCCAGTGGGGAGACAGAAGTGGTACCTAGTATAGCAAAGGCAGGCCTGGGCTGTGCCCTCTGCCAGTGGCTTGGCGAGGAGGCCACAGTCTCAGGGCTCACTTGTTGTCACGGAATCTTGTCTGCTTTTCCCACAGAAGATTGTCCTTCCTGTCCCCGCAGGACAGGACAAAGAAAAACAAAGTCTCCTTCGTGCACCTGGATGCCGGCAGTTGAAAACTCTGGAAACTCAATAAAGATTAACCAGGTACTGGCTGATTAGTAGCTGGTGGCCTGGCTGAACCGGCTGGTTTCTCGTAGGTCCATTTAGTATAAGGACAGACCACTGGGCGTGCAGACCCAGCCTCCATCAGCCAGATTGCAAAGGTCAGAGTGAAAACAAAATCATGCGATTTACCCAGATTACAGAGACTGAATTCACTTGTAAGGTTTGGTCTGGAAAGAAGGATGAATGATTTCCGACTACGTGGATTCTTTTTCCTCCCTGCCAATTTCTTTATAGTGATATAGAGAAAGCCTAAGATATATCATCCCTACCGTTAGATCAATACGGTCTACCTGCCTGTACCATAGTAGAGACTGTAGTGACATAATTAAACCAAACTATTTTCAACCTCTTCCATATTCTCAGCGGAATATTATTCCACATTATTAAGCTTTTGTGATAGGGCTGCGCTCTCACTCTTGTTAGAGTTAGAATTCTTCTGTGGGGGTGGTCTTTATTGTGTGAATCCGGTCTTCTTTTACACTTGGTAGAACACAGGACTGAGGCAGATGCCGTAGGTAGGAGTCGGCATCTTGTCTAAGGGTTGGGATTATCTAATCTGCCAGTCACTCCATCCTTACCATCTCCTGAAGACAAAGAGACCTCTCAGGTCACATTACTCAGTGGGAGCGGTCAGGGGTGGGCGGCAAAGACAGACTTGAGCTCTGTTTGAGCTCGAGATTCACTGCACTGCATCCCATGATTTGCATGTGTGTGTCACACCACACACACAGCGCACATGACATAAACAGGATACACAACACACACAGCACATACCACACACACCTATGTGTCTAGTTTATTTTTTGGCTGCGTTGGGTCTTCATTGCTGCGAGCAGGCTTTCTCTAGTTGCAGCGAGTGGGGGCTACTCTTCGTTGCGGTGCGCGGGCTTCTCACTGGGGTGGCTTCTCTTGTTGCGGAGCACGGGCTCTAGGCGTGCAGGCTCAGTAGTTGTGGCACGCGGGCTCAGAAGTGCTGGCTCGTGGGCTCTAGAACGCAGGTTCATTGGTTGTGGCATACGGGCTTAGTTGCTCCGCGGCATGCGGGAATCTTCCTGGACCAGGGTTCGAACCCATGTCCCCTGCATTGGCAGGTGGATTCTTAACTACTGCACCACCAGGGAAGTCCCTCACCTGTGTGTCTTAAGTCGCATTTGGGTTCTGAGCCCGATTCCTTCTCCTCTGGGAGTCTGGGAGACCAGGTCATTGAAAGGGACGTGAACTGGCGTGGGTGTGACATGGCTGCCCAGGCTCGCCTGGCCTCTGAGATGAAGCATGGTTATCTCAGATGAGAGCAAGTGGTAGAGGAAGGAAAGCTGGCCTTTTGTTTTGGGGGGGGGGGGTTGTTTGTTTGTTTTTTGGCCAACCCTTGTGGCATGGGCACGTGGGATCTTAGTTCCCAGACCAGGGATGAAACCCACACCCCCTGCAGTGGAAGCTCAGTGTCTTATCCACTGGACCGCCAGGGAAGTCCCTGGCCTTTTGTGTTTCTGATACAAAGTCTGCTATTTGTTCTCTCATGTTGTTTTTCAAATCTTTTTGAGGAAAAAGCACACACACACGTTACCCGTCTCAGCTAGGCTAAGAGAAATCCCCAGAAGCAAGTTTTTCCCACGTTTGGGCCGGAAGATGGCTGCCCAGTCCTTTGGCAAGCAGAACAGCGCAGCAGGTCCCGAAGAAAGAGGGGCCCTGGGGGAGAGGGCGCCAGGTCCCTTCCTGTCCACGGGGCCTCCTCCCGCCGCCACGGCCTCTGTGCTCTGTCTTCACCACAGAGCCCCATCCCACGGGTGCCAGTGTTCTCTTCACACCTGCAGAGGGCGCAGGTGATGTGTCAGGTCCCAGGACGAGTGCAGCCTGTCTTCCTGGAGCATCAGGCGCCATGTGATTCTTTGGGGGACAAGTTAAGTCATTTAACTGATAGATAATTTCAAACTCTACCTTTAGATAAAAACAAGCATGGATCTATTATACAATAGCATACAAAATCATCCTATGATTTAAAAACAAAAACCAAGACTTCAGATGCATTTTGTGATTGGAGATGATGGCTTTGGACCAATATCTGGCCCTTCTTCTCGTCCAAGGCACATGGAGTTTCTTCTGACATTAGTGATATTTTGGCGGAAATTTTTGAGAATACTGCCTTTCGGCATATTTCCCCCCTCCTTTATGTGGTTGGGATTGAAGTTTCAGGACATTATATTTTAAGATTCATCCTCTTCCCACCCACCTCCACCCCCTACCACATAGACAGATTTGGGGCCACCTGTTCACTCCACAGCCAGGAGGATGGAAAGATGCCTTGTGCCAGATTCTCGCCTGCATCCTGCGTACGCTGCAACAATGCCCTCCAACGTGACGGGAGGAGAACGCTCCCTTGGCTCCACTGCCAGGTTCTGCTTGGACGGAGCACAGTCTGTACAACGATTAACTCCGTGGGACTGGCTGGAGGGGCACCACGTTCTGGGGGAACAGCCCAGGGGTCCCCCCTGCACCTTCACGTTCCCTGCCTGCTTCAGGGCGCGCTCTGTGCTGGACCACGCTCCCCGCCAAGGTCTGTGGCCGAGTTTGTATTCATTTTGCTGGTGTCATCAGTTCCTTCCCTTTAGAAGTGTTCGTATGAGTCTCCTCTTGTTTCTTGGACATCACCATCAATTCCTTTCTGATTTGTTCTCCACTCTGCACCCAGGAATGGGTGCAGAGCCCAGAGAAGAAGGACAACCTCTGCGCTCTGCTTTCCTTTTTCCTCCTAAAGATCTGGTCTGTTTGGTTGGCTCAGTCCTCTGAAAACTCTGTGACGGGCGCTGTGGTCCAGAGCGATTCCCACGGGCGACGTTCCTGCCTCTTCCAGCAGCCAAGGGCTTGGACAGGGTTTCCTTGTTCAGGGCAGGGGTGGGTTGGGTGCTGTTCTACTAGATAAACCAACACAAGGCTGTCCTCTGCCCTGAGCGGAGATTGTGGAATTAGACTCAGTGTATCATACAAATGCTCTGAAAAGTCAATGAGTCGAAGACGTTGTATCAAAAGCAGCTTTTACTACATCAACAGGGTGAAAATATTATTTCTTAGAGCCTTTAGACTCTTAGAGGATGAAGGACACCTGGTTTATTTCAATTATAACCTTTTAGTTTCACATCTAGTTTTTTTTCACTTACAGTCTTCTTTTATTAGTATCCAGTCCGTTTTTTTCCCTATACAATGGTCACAGTGAAGTTCCGTGTGCCCTGTCTTTGTCTCTCTGCCTCTGTTTCTCTCTTTATATATATAAATGTACAGGTATATGATACCTATACACCACAGTGCAATTTGGACAAATATAATATCTTATATTTTTTCAAACTCGCTTTCAGCTGGTTGCCTTGATTTTCTTCTGACACAGGCTTAAGTGTGTCCATAAAAACCAATATCTTCCTGAATTCAGTAAAATAAACTAGATTTGAGCTTTAAATGACGGTAGTTTGTTGGGCCAGGTCACATGGAGGGTCCCATATGGTTCTTGGGGTTCCTTTGATGTGTGGTCAGTGCTGGGTGGACACCCCCTGAGGTGTCTCACAGCTGGAATATCTGTCATTAGACTGTCACTGTCCCCTCCCCTCCCCTCCCCTGTATCTCCACGTTGCTCTTCTTTTCTTCCTTATTTGAAAATGAGAGAAGAAGAAGAAATAAAATCTGCATTTATAAGGAAAATAATGAAGCAAGTTGATATCTTGCTTATCGTCTAGTTGGTAGCATTGACTCACCAGATTATTAGAGCAGATAAAATCTACTGTTAGGGAATGGGTTTTTCAGAAATATATAGGGTTTCAAAGGAAAAGGTTGTTTGTTTTTCAAGTCTTATCTGAATTGAAAACTTCAGATCCTGCACCATCTTTCTGGGGAGAAAGAAGACCTGGATTTTTTTTTTTTTAGAAGATGTCGGGGGTAAGAGTTTATTAATTAATTTATTTATTTTTGCTGTGTTGGGTCTTCATTTCCGTGTGGGGCTTTCTCTAGTTGTGGCAAGCGGGGGCCGCTCTTCATCGCAGTGCGCGGGTCTCTCACTATCGCGGCCTCTCTTGTTGCAGAGCACAGGCTCCAGACATGCAGGCTCAGTAGCTGTGGCTCACGGGCCTAGTTGCTCCGTGGCACGTGGGATCCACCCAGACCAGGGCTCGAACCCGTGTCCCCTGCATTAGCAGGCAGATTCTCAACCACTGCGCCACCAGGAAGCCCGACCTGGATGTTTTTATTTACCCTTTTCTTCCTTCAGCCTCTCCTGGTCTCCCCATAGACTGGATGTTGGAACTAAAATGGTGTTTGTCCTGACTTTTAAGATCCCGCACGTTGATGGTCTGAGTAATCCCGTGAGTTTCCGCATCTTCATCTGACATTGTGTGACTGAAACACTCAAAATCTGACTTCAGAAACAAATCCACACTCTAAGTGCTTTGAGAGTTACGTCCACCTTTTCACATGATTCTCTTCTCCTGTTTTTACATTTGAATTTAACTCACTTCCTCTAGGAAAGGACCAAGAAGAAATATCACAGAATGAAATGAAAGCTTTGCCAAGTATACTCAGGATAAGGATAGAAAGCAGAACAACAGGTGAAAATGACAGATAGCAGAAAGCAAGAATATTGAGTATCAGGAATAACAGCACTTAAATGTAATTCTGTACCTGGCTAGGACCTGGGAGGGACATCACCCCCCCATCAGTGTCCGAGGCAAGGCCCTCACCGAGAAGAGGCATGGGCAGCGTGGCTTCTTTGTGGAAAGCAGGTGTCTCCTGTGGAGAATTGCCAGGATTACCCTTAAATGGATTAAGGGGAAGTCCTGGAGGAAAAGAGCTTGCGTTTTCTGACCCACCCCCAGCGGCAGGGCATTAGAGGGGCAGGATGCCCTGGTGTGTAACATACCAGCCACGCAGCGCCCGCCCCTGGGCCTCGCGCAGCCTTGGCCTTGGGCCTTTGCGAAGCAGTTTAAGACCCTGGATTAGCTTTGGCCGTAGAAGCTGCACACTAACAGCTTCTTTTTTTTCCTCCAAATTGTGCGTGAACCCACGTTGGTCTGTCATTAGGCAGGGCTGGAACGGGTGGGTCCTTCCCCCGGTGGGAGCTTTGTGTAACGTGCTATCACTTGCAGAAGATCTGGCAGGGGAAAGTCAGAAATATTACCCAGCAGCTTTGGATCCTGTCCAGCTCTCCATTCTCAGCCCAGCGCTCTTCTCTTAGCATCTGGGAGATGCTAACAAATGCAATTCTCTACTTCCAATCCAGAGGGGGAAACACATTTCCAGGCCCCTCCCATCCCAACCTTATGTCTGATGTCAGAAAATCTGCATGTCGTCTTGTAAAGTTGCAAACATTTCGGAACGAATGCCGTTAGGGTTCAGACCGTTAGGATGGATACGCAGGGCAGGGTGGAGGCTTTTGCCCCTCTAGCAATAGGAAGTCAGGATAGACTTGGGGTTGTAGGAAGCTCTGGTCTCTAGGAGACCCTTTCTCAGAATTGCTAGGCTCACCAGCAGCTTCTGGTAAGGACGGGGAAAGGGGCGGGGGTGGGAGGTGGATGGAAAGAGCATCTTCCCTGGGTGAGTCCTCAGTGGCTCATTTCAAGTGGCTGCAGATGGTGTAGAAGTGCCCTTACCTGTTAGGATGGATTAGAATAGAGGCCATGCTCATTAAGTTAGAGAGATGACACCAGACTGGTCTGATCGGTGGAGAGAAGATTATGGAAGGGACGACGGGGAACAATGTGAGTCCCAAGGCTGGCACACAAGTAAACTCAAGACTAATATGATCCTGCAATCCTACTCCTGGGCATATATCCGGAGAAAAATATGGTTCAAAAGGATACATGGGGGGGGCTTCCCTGGTGGCGCAGTGGTTGAGAGTCTGCCTGCCGATGCAGGGGACACGGGTTCGTGCCCCGGTCCAGGAAGATCCCACGTGCCGCGGAGCGGCTGGGCCCGTGAGCCATGGCCGCTGAGCCTGCGCTCCGGAGCCTGTGCTCCACAACGGGAGAGGCCACAACAGTGAGAGGCCCGCGTACCGCAAAAAAAAAAAAAAAAAAAAAAAAAAGGATACATGCACCCCAGTGTTCATTGCAGCACTGTTCACAATAGGCAAGTCATGGAAGCAACCTAAGTGTCCATCAACAGATGAATGGACAAAGAAGCTGTGGTACAATACACACAATGGAATGTTACTCGGCCATAAAAATGAATGAAGTAACGCCATTTCCAGCAACATGGGTGGACCTAGAGATTGTCATACTGAGTGAAGTAAGTCAGAGAAGGACAAATATCATATGATATCACTTATATGTGGAATCTAAAAAAAATTGAATCAAATGAACTTATTTCCAAAACAGAAACAGACTCACAGACTTAGAGAAGGAACTTACGGTCACCAGGTAGGAAGGGTGGGGGGAGGCATAGATGGGGAGTTTGGGAATGACATGTACACATGTCTTGCTATAGTTAAAATAGATAACCAACAAGGACCTACCATAAAATTAACTAATTAATTAATTTAAAAACTCAAGACTAGTTTGGAAGAGTGGTGGAAATCCAAACCCATTCATTTGAGAGTGATGTGTTCACCCTAGGATGTGTTTCAAAAGTGTTGCAAGGGGGGAGTTTTCGTCATTCTCTGGTTGTGGAGGGACTTCCCTCTGGGAACCCAATTCTAGAAGGATAGGAAAATCCTCACGGAGTTCTAAGGTACCATAAGGCTAACAAGCCAGAAAAGGAGGTTGTTCATGGAAGCTAGGGATGTCTGGAACCTGCTCAGTTCCAGGCGTATACAATGCTTATTATTCAGTATCTGGTGTGTGTGGTGGACCAGTGTGCGTGGTTGAGGGGCAGGAGGTCAGCGATATATACAGAAGGTGACTGCACATCCCAGGCTCTTATACAGAAACGGGACTTGCCAGCCTTCATTAAGGCAGAAAAGGGGTGAACTGGCGTAAGCATAAGGGATTTAGGTTGAACTCTGTGTTACTGAAAACTGTTGTCCAGTGACCTGCCTAGTAGAATATTCTAGGCCGCCCATTGATCTGCCCCCTGTGCAGCCGCTGTGGAAACCACTGAAGAAACTCCGCCAGCTTTCCTCCCGGGGCTCAGGGTCCAGGTACATAAATAAGGCATCAGGAAGGACCACTTCGGAGTGAAAGAGCCTCTGGACGCTTTCATCCAAGAGGACTTTAAACAGAGGCTGGAGTCGCGGGTGCTGGGGCCATTTTAGACGTGGAATTGTTCCGTGTCTGGAGCCTGGACCAGACGGCACAGCCAGGGTATGGGCTCCCAGCTCATCATGCCAACGAAACTTTACATTTCCGGATTTCAGAAGAAAAATGCAAGATTTGTGTCCCTAGTGGAGCCTTGAATGCCGGCACATACTGGTGCCAGGAAACGTGGAAATGTGGGTGGAGTGCAGAGCCCACCAAGGACTTTCCTAGTCCCACGTGCTTTGCCAAGCGGATGCGAACCTCTGCCCTCAGCCTCCCAGATGGATGCCTGTGAACACACACCTCTGTATCCGCACCCAGAAGCATTTTCAATTGGGGGCCTTCAAAACAGTGTTAAAAGGGGAAACACTGGGGCTTCCCTGGTGGTGCAGTGGTTAAGAATCCACCTGCCAATGTAGGGGACATGGGTTCGAGCCCTGGTCTGAGAAGATCCCACATCCCACATCCCACGTGCAGCAATGAAGACCCAATGCAGCCAAAATTTAATTAATTAATTAAAAAACAAAAGGGGGAAATCCTTAAGAAGCACAATACTTTCTGCTGAATAACAAATCAGGAACAGTTAGGCGTTTCAATCATGAAGAGTTCTTTTTTTCTTTTTTGGTAGTATCACAGCGAAGGTGGTGCATGTCGACAGAAAAATGCACAACATGAGAGCTGTGAGTTAAGTTTTATTTGGGACAAAATGAGGTCTATAGCCCGGGAGACAGCATTTCAGATAGGTCTGAGGAACTGCTCCAAAGAGGTAGGGGGGAAGGTCAGGGTATGTGTGATTTTGGTGAAGGGGGAGTCCATGCAATAAGGCACATGTTTTTTGTAGAAGTTTACTGCTAGTCTCGAGGAGCAGACGTCACCGTGAAGGATTTTAGTGCTTTTCTAGATACGAGGAGATGCAAGAATTGGACTCATAAAATCTTCTCCTGAAAATATCTAACTATCTGAAGGTCTGTTCTGCCAGTTTTTCCCAGAGCACGGAGCACCTCATTCCTGAACTCCTTTCAGGGGGTGTTGAAGGTCAGCGGTCATAGCAGCTCGTGATTTAATCCTTGTAGAGGCAGATGGCAAGGGCCAGTTTGTGGTTGGCATGCAGCAGCGTTTTCCTAAGAGGGCAGAGCCACCCTGAACGAGGGGGTGCCGGCACTCACTACTTATCAAAGTGCATCCATTCCAGAGGTAACGTGCCTGCCGTATATAAACATTGCTGCTCTTGAAAAAGACATCTTTTCCTCTGAAAAACGCACCCCTGCATCTTCCTGGGGGCAGCCTGGCTCCCCGTGCCACATGGGCATATTTCTACACGCTCTGAGGGGGCAAACAAATACTCTGCGAAGGGTTAAGTTTCATCAGGAAGGTCTGACGAGTACCTTCTGTTGTGCAGAAAACCAAGGAGCTAATGTGGATTTTGAACAGGACGCGAGTGAGAGAAAAATATTCCGGGATGAAAGAGCGGCTGGGATGCCAGGCGGGCAGTGCATCTCCCCCTCCTCCTTTGTGCCGTGACTTGGAAAACTTTCAGAATGGGGTGAGTACATATTTTGTTGTTGTTGATCAAGGATTTCTGCATGTTGGAAGGGCTCAGCCTGGATTATGGGCAGAAAAAGTGAACTGTCTCTCAAGGCATGGTTTTGTTATCTGGACTCCAGAAAAAGCTTATGTAAATCCCACCCCCAGGAGAAGGAAGGAAATGCGAAGGGAATATTTGTAAGATTCATCTGATGGAGCCCATGGTTTCCAGCCTGGTTTTGCCACTATTTTCCCCACCTGTCCACCCACCCGCTTCCTTCCCCGATCTCAGGAGAGCCTCAGTAACCAATCTGGGGCCTCCATGTAACACCTGCAAATCTTGGCCAAGTGCCCCCCTCGTTTCTCCTCACCTCCACCCTCCCTCTCACCATCCAAACACTTTGAGTCAGCGCTTCCCATATGACGCCGCTGAGAAGAGGGGGAAAATTTTTTGCTCTATACTGCAAAGACCCAAAACGCTTGTGTTCAGTTGTCCTAGTTGGTGATCTCCCATCAAATTTGGATGATGCTTATTTAAAATAAGCTGTTGAGGACTCGATCTGTTTGATGTGTGTGGAGCTCAGCCTAAGAGGTAAGAGGGCCACGCCTTCTCGGCCGGAATCATAACAAAAGCACCTGCGACTTCCCTGGTGGTCCAGTGGCTAAGGCTCCGCTCTCCCAATGCAAGGGATCCGGTTCAATCCCTGCTCGGGGAACTAGATCCCACATGCATGCCGCAACTAAGATTTCACAGGCCGAAACTAAAGATCCAGGTGCTGCAGCTGAGACCTGGCACAGCCAAAAGAAATAAATAATAAATAAACAAATAAATATTTTAAAAAATAACAGTAGCACCTGCTAAGAGCCAGAGACTGTGCTACTGAATGTTTTCCACCCATGATCTTGTTGGATCCTAAAATGTGCATGCAAAACAAGAGAGTATTTATATATTTTATAAATAAGAAGAGTGAAGGTCAGAGGAGCTAGGTGACTTGGTGGAGGCCTCATAGCTAGTCCCTGGGACCTGTGCCTTTGACGCCCGAACCCTTTCCTCATGTGGGCCCCTGCCCTCCCATGAGGCTCTCAGATGAGCCAGGATTCTGAGCCCGAGACCCACACCGAAAGGGCCACCATTGTGGTTCAACCACCCAGCAGGTAACTGTCACCCTGGTATTTCTACTTCTCACCTTGGTATTTCTACCTGGCACCATGCAGGACATATAGCAAATGCCTGGGTAATGCTTGCAAAATTGAATTCGTTTTCCATTTTTGCAAAACTCCTAAGTCTTTAGTGGGAGGAAGAAGCTTGATGTGTCTAATCAAGAGATACTCCTAATGTATAGCAAATATATTATGGAATCATCGTTTCTCTTTTTACTCACTGACTTATCAGAATACACAAGGAAGGTCACCGACTAGACTGGGGGGCCTGCTCAGGTGTGGTCAGGAGCTGGTTCGTGTTGGTACCTTTCCTCCTCACCTAGGTCAGGTATGCCCCTGTCTTTCAAGGGGCACCCCTTCCACACGTTTTCCTGGTGGCTGACTCTCGTGTGCTCTCACACCCCAAGGATCACCCTCCTTTCTGCCCTTTCCTCTCGTGGCCACAGTCAGATATCAGAGGGACCTCATCAGCCCAACTCTGTCGGGAATGGCCTGAGTCTGTTGAGAGACTGATGAGAGTCTGATGAGAGAGGGGGTGTGACAGCAAGCACCGGGGGAAGGGAGCGGTGCTACCAGCCCCGACTATTTCTAAGCTCACAGGCGTCTAGTGGAAGATGCCTGGGTTCTTCTCTCTTCTCTCTCTGGCTGTGCTTGGGTCTCCTGCCCCGGGTCAGAGCTTTTCAATGACTCTGAGACGTTCCGATCCCGTCATTTCAAACCTCCTGGGCCTTGACAAGTGTGCGGGGCAGCCAGCCCATCTGATGTGCCCCTCCATGCCCAGGTGCCCAAGCTGCCCCAGGTCCAGGAATCCCACCCATCATGGGCTGAGGGGGCCAGGCCCTGGCTCTGCTCCCCCGTCCAGCCAAGCTGCCTGTGGAATTTCCAGAGCCGGGCAGAAATGGCTACACGGGGAGACTAAGAGAGCAGTTTCAAGGGAGCATGAAGGGGATGCAGGCGTGGGCTCTGGAGCCGGACTGGCTGGGAGCGTTCAGGTTCCTGCAGCTATGAGCTGTGCAGCCTTGAGGGAGTTCCTCCACCTCTCTGAAACTTCTGTGTCCCTACTTGGAAGCTGGAGAATGTAGGCTGTACCCTCTAGGTTTTTGTGAACATCAGATTGAGATCATTTGCGAAGCATTTGGTACCTACTCCATATTCAGTAAATATTAGTTCCTGCCCATCCAGGGTCTTGTAGATATTAGAATCATTTTACTTCTCTGTAGCTACTAGCCCTGAGGGATACATTCAATTCAATTTAATATATTACATTTTATATTATTAAATATATATTAATTTACATGAATATTATTTTACTATATAACACAGTATATGGTAATATTTTAGTATATTAAAAATTAATATGTATGTAATATTGATCGAATATGTACCTAATGAATAAATATTGGGTGTCTGTTATGTGCAAGGCATGAACATCAGTAATGGCCTACTTTTTTCAGCTCAGGGGACTGAAGCATTTTGACAGAATATTCAGGCTTGCTTATTTAAAATTATGGCAGCAGGGACTTCCCTGGTGGTCCATTAGTTAAGATTTCACCTTCCAATGCAGAGGGTTGCAGGTTCTATCCCTGGTCTGGGAGCTAAGATCCCATATGCCTCGGGGCCAAAAAACCAAAACAGAAAACAGAAGCAATATTGTAACAAATTCAACAAAGACTTTAAAAATGGTCCACGTCAAAAACAAAAAATCTTAAAAAAAATTATGGAAGCGAATGATCACAGATGAGTTTGAAAACCAATTCCAAAGTGGAATAGAAGGGTTGATGACAACTGAATTCTGAAGAACTTAGGGGTAGACTCCCAATGTAGGGGTGGACACCATGACTTTGGGAAATGAAGCTTTTTTTTTTTTAATTGGGGTATAGTTTTACAATGTTGTGTTAGTTTCTACTGTACAGTGAGGTGGAGTTCCCTGTGCGGTACAGCAGGTTCTCATTAGTTATCTATTTTATACATATTAGTTAGTATATATATATGTCAATCCCAATCTCCCAATTCATCCCAACCCCCCCTCCCCTTTGGTGTCCATGTGTCTGTTCTCTATGTCTGTGTCTCCATTTCTGCCTTGCAAACCGGTTCATCTGTACCATTTTTTTCAGATTCCACATATATGTGTTAATATACGATATTTGTTTTTCTCTTTCTGACTTACTTCACTCTGTATGACAGTCTCTAGGTCCACCCACATCTCTACAAATGACCCAATTTCGTTCCTTTTTATGGCTGAGTAATATTCCATTGTATATATGTACCACATCTTCTTTATCCATTCGTCTGTTGTTGGGCATTTAGGTTGCTTCCATGTCCTGGCTATTGTAAATAGTGCTGCAGTGAACACTGGGGTGCCTGTATCTTTTTGAATTATGGTTTTCTCAGGTTATATGCCCAGTAGTGGGATTGCTGGGTCATATGGTAGTTCTATTTTTAGTTTTTTAAGGAACCTCCGCACTGTTCTCCGTAGTGACAGAAACGAGCCTTTAGCTGGCGTGTGGGACAAGGTTGTCTCAGCCATCATGGAGTTTCTGTTCAGAGTCATTCATCGAAATAGAAAATACTTACGGAAAAAGAAACTTTATACAAATCTTTTCTGTCCTCAGAGGACTTAAAGGGCACAGTCTCCCCAACATCCAACATTTCTGTGAAAAATTAAAAATTCAATCCGTCAACCAGCTGTTTCTAAATATACCAAAAGATGGTACAAACCACCTAAATGTTTCACTCTGGGGCTGGAGAAATACATCATTTAGACAGCCTGAAGCACATCGTGCACATGGTTCACGAAGAGCACAGCCTTCCTGAGGAATAAAGAGAAAAACGTCACCAGCAAAATGTTCCTATCAGGCGACTCGAGTATACACTCGAGCTCAAAGCAAACCCGCTGAGGTCGCGCGCCTGGGCCAGGGGGCTGAGGAGGACACCTGAGCTTTTCCCGGGATCTCTGGGATCTGGGCCACGGACTCTGCACCTACAGGATGGCAGGACCCGGGCAGTGAGCCACACGTTCAATATTCTGACTCCATCCTTTTGTCACTGTCAAGTTTGATGGTGAAGACAGCCCCCCTGAGAGAGGCAAGAACTTAGAAACATCTGCTCACCTCCCCGGGCACTGAGGACACCCACTTGACCCCCAAAATGCCTCCGCAGGCCCTTCCTCTGGTTGGGGGCAGAATTAGAGGAGCTGCAGCCTGTGAGCATTTCAAGTCACCTGAGCACTTAATAATCTAGGTGGTGAAGATTCAGCCAACCCAGAGAGTCAAGCTTTAGACTGATACGGGGGCAGGTGGGTGATGGAGGTCAAAGAGGACAGGCTTCTTTTTTTTTTTTTTTTTTTGCGGTACGCGGGCCTCTCACTGTTGCGGCCTCTCCCGTTGCGGAGTACAGGCTCCGGACGCGCAGGCTCAGTGGCCATGGCTCACGGGCCCAGCCGCTCCGCGGCATGTGGGATCTTCCCGGACCGGGGCACGAACCCGCGTCCCCTGCATCGGCAGGCGGACTCCCAACCACTGTGCCACCAGGGAAGCCCAGAGGGCGGGCTTCTTTGAGAGGTTTACCTGCACGTGTAACCTTCATGCCACGATCAGATTCAGGTCATCAACACTAATGCTATTTCATTCAATTAGAATGATTCGCTTAGTCACAGACAACTCCAAACGCGTAAGGAGCGGTTGGCTCCAAAGAATTAGGTTTTATAGTCAATGGACAATGTATACACTACTTATAGGTGCCTCAGCATGAAGTCTGAATGTCAGGACCCTTGCAGTCACTCAGTGATCCCAGGCTCACCCTTGCTTTCTGGAACTGAAATAAACACCGGTGGGCAAAGAGGAATTAGAACACCCGTAAAAAGGTTATGATCCCCGGGGGTAGGTCTGTCATCTGTGGGGTGGCCTTGCACTCACTCTGGGTCTCATTTTACCCTGAAAAAGCTAAGCCAACACCCTGAGGAGAGAGCTGTTCAGATCATATCTTTGTTTTTTGTTTGTTTGTATGTTTGTTTAATATTTATTTTATATTGGACTATCGTTGATTAACAACATTGTGTTAGTTTCAGATGTACAGCAAAGGAGTTCAGTTATACATATACATGTATCTATTCTCTTTAAAATTCTTTTCCCATTTAGGTTGTTACAGAGTATTGAGCAGAGTTCCCTGTGCTATACCGTAGGTCCTTGTTGGTTATCTATTTTATATATAGTAGTGTGTATATGTTAATCCCAAATTCCTAATTTACCCTTTCTCCATCCCTTCCCCCTCTGGTAACCATAAGTTTGTTTTCGAAGTCTGTGAGTCTGTTTCTGTTTTGGAAATAAGTTCATTTGTATCATTTTTTCTTTTTAGATTCCATATATGAGTGATATCATGTGATATTTGTCTTTCTCTGTCTGGTTTACCTCACTTAGTATGATAATCTCCAGGTCCATCCATGTTGCTGCAAATGGCATTATTTCATTCTTTTTAATGGCTGAGTAATATTCCATTGTATATATGTACCACACCTTCTTTATCCATTCCTCTGTCGATGGACATTTAGCTTGCTTCCATGTCTTGTCTATTGTAAACAGTGCTGCAATAAACATTGGGGTACATGTATCCTTTTGAACCATGCTTTTCTTTGGATATATGCCCAGAAGTGGGATTGCTGGATCATATGGTAACTCTATTTTTAGCTTTTTAAGGAACCTGCATACTGCTCTCCATAGTGGCTGTACCAATTTACATTCCCACCAACAGTGTAGGAAGGTTCCCTTTCTCCACACCCTCTCCAGTATTTGTTGTTTGTGGATCTTTTGACGATGCCCATTCTGACTGGTGTGAGGTAGCTGATACCTCACTGTAGTTTTGATCTGCATTTCTCTAATAATTAGTGATGTTGAGCATCTTTTCATGTGCCTCTTGGCCATCTGTATGTCTTCCTTGGAGAAATGTCTATTTAGGTCTTCTGCCCTTTTTTTTGATTGGGTTGGTCTTTGGACTGTAGGGAAAATGGAGCAAGCCCAGAACAGAGCCGCTGGGCTGAGACCGTGCAGGGGGTGGAGCGGTCTCTGGGTAACCCATAGAGGGCAGTGGCTGACCTCCTGCTTAAGGAAAGAAATATCTTGGAACAAAATTGTCCCTACAGACAGTCTGCACAGCTTTCAAGTGAGGATGACAGTTCACAGATTGAATGAAGATTAAAAGAGGTAGTGTCGGGCTTCCCTGGTGGCGCAGTGGTTGAGAGTCCGCCTGCCGATGCAGGGGACGCGGGTTTGTGCCCCGGTCCGGGAGGATCCCACATGCCGCGGAGCGGCTGGGCCCGTGAGCCATGGCCGCTGAGCCTGCGCGTCCGGAGCCTGTGCTCCGCAATGGGAGAGGCCACAACAGTGAGAGGCCTGAGTACTGGAAGAAAAAAAAAAAAAAAAAAGATGTAGTGCCTGGGAAGGAATTTGCACCAAGGAATTAAATTACCAATGCTTAGATAACGTTAGCTCTTGTGGCATAGTTATATATACAACGTAAAGGATATTACATGAAATGATAGGGCTATAGGTATTAGTGTAATGATTATGCTAAATGTCTGTTGCGGAAGATGGTGGGTCACGCGGTGGCTCCAGCATCTGACTGTCCAAGTGGAAATTCCCTTCCTGGCCATTAGCTCCACGGCCTGGAGCCCATCTCTCAGCCTCTCTATGCCTCATTATCCTGTGAGTCCAATGTGGTTTTGTAGAAGTTTCCACGAGGATTACAGGAGATCGGGTGTGTACAGCTGGTGAGCGATACCTATAGCACACAGCAAGCGCTCGATAAATGTTCAGCGTTCTTAGTAAATTAATCACTCTACAGGGATCATCCTCCTCTGCATTTGTCATACTGTCACATGGCTTCCATCTAATGATTTAACTTTTCAAACTTTTTTTGTACACTTCTATGAACGGGCTCGTTTATTTTTTTCTTGTGAGATACATGGTCCAAGAATTTCCACTTGCAGGTGAAAACTCAGGCCTGTGAGTTCCGGTGAGTTCCCTGGCCACACAGCCCACGATGGGTGGCAGGTCCCCTCCTCCTTGCCTGCGTCCTGCGTTGTCCCCACCCCCCCGCTCGGTCTGCATCCACCGAGGGCAAGGGCAGCGCGTTCGTCCACCTCGGGCAATCCAGAACCTCCTGACGTGGGGACCCCAAGGAGCCTGCTGGGGAACTGGGCTGTGCTCTTTGGGACAGAATTAACAAACAGATAGACAATAAGTGTTCTTTTCAGGAAAGCATCTGGCCATTTCAGTGAAAAACAGAGTGTCTGTAACATCTACAGAGACAAAAGGACCCCCTTGGCAGGTTGGCGGGGAGCCGGCCTCACCCCATGTGCTCCTGGAGGCTCGGCCTCACGCCCCCAGCCCTACCCCCCAACAGGTGTGTGAAGGACACGGGGGCTCCCACGCCTCCCCCAGGGCCTCTGGGTCCATTGGTGGGCTTGGGGTTTTCTTTTTTCTGGGTATGTGCTCACCTTTCTCCCTAAAAGTGCTGATTGCCTGAGGAGTTTTATCTAGAGCTTGACCAAAGAATCCCAGTCAATGAGACCTAGCGGCCCAGACTGTGGCTACTCCTCCCGGCCCAGCCCTAAAGCATCTTCTTTCTTTCACCAGCAGCTGCACTTCAGAGGCCCTGTTCTGTCTGTTTCTCTACAGTCTGACCATTTCAGAGCTAATCAGACTTGATGGAAACTCAAGGGTTATCATTTTTTAAAATTTCTTCACTTCCATTTGCCCACGTATTTTGGATAAACAACATGACACAGCCAGGTCCCCGTGAATCTCTTCACCAGGTTCGGCTCCTTCAGACGCTGTAATTTATAGGATTTTACTCTCTACCGTATGGTTGTTTATTTTCCTTTCATGAACGGCCTTATCAGAAGCTTTCTGAAAAGTACAGTAAATTATGTCCACTGGGTCAACTTTGTCTCCAGTTTTATTAATCTGGAAATTATAACTGTAATGTTTCCTGAAAATGTCTGAGACTACAGGAGTCACGGATGAGGTCATTAACATGCAATCTGAAGAATCCATGCCCGGTTATCCAAACACAGGGTGAAACAGCAGAGCCACAGGAGACAAACAACCATGAATGAGGAAGTCTGCCGCCCTGCTCCCACCTGTTTATGCTACCTGCCACTTCCTATGCCCAGTGCTTCTTTGAACCTCAGAGGTAAAGGTTGTTCCAGTGGATAAGCACATTGGAGAAAAAGCTTGTCCATCTGGGGGTTTTGAGCATTTTTGTAACCACATCAGGTTTACTGTATGAGACGGGCATCATGGGGCAGCAAAGCCTGTGGTCCAGGACACTGGGCTGAAGACCAGGTGGTCCTGGGGAGTATGGATGCCTCTCTAGGAAGAGACCCTCAGGCTCTGACCCTCAGGTGGGCAGCTGAGTGTATTCCGGCAGATAATAGCTGGGGCGGATATTCAGGGAGAGGGGCTTGGTAAATGGACAGTCATCATCAGAGGCCTGGGCAGCAGGGGACTCAGAAGCAGAGGCCAGTGTCCAAGAGTAAGGCGGGAATGAGTATGAGGTGCTTGCGGGGGGTTAGCTGAACATCAGTGACCTCAGGCTGTATGTCTCCCAGGCTTCCTGTGTCCCACGCAGGTTAGACCCCAACCTGGCTGGGGAGGGGGGCCCTGAATTCGCCTGCTGCCTCAGCCCTGCCTCTGGCTGGCCTGCTGCTCCCTGTCACCTGCACACCCTCCACACCTACATGTTCCTCCCAGGCTGGGCACGGCCCGGGCAGCACAGCATGGTCCAAAGGTTTGGGGCCAGACCAGGTCCGATTCCAGCTGGACTAAGGGCCCTGTATGCTCCTAGGTCAAAGACCCTGAGACCCCAGCGCTTGTGATGAAGATGACATGAGACTGTGCCGAGTCTCTCCAAGGCCAGTCAACTGAAGGGTCCCCGCATCGTTCCCCCCACACTTTGTATTGAATCTACTTTGCTTAATTTTTTGAGATCATCTCACAGCCTCAGCCATCAGTGACACAAGAGGCACAGCCTGGGAAACGCCGAGATTGTTTATGCATCTCCTGGCCCAGAGCCTGGTTTACAGTGGAGACCTAGTCCGTGCCAGCTTCCTGCCCGGCCCCTCCGCTGGGACTGTGCTCTCCATCTCACCCTTCCTTAGATCTGGGTGAGGCCTGTACACTGCCCTGTGCCCGGATATCCCGGAAGGAGGCCTGTTTCCACTAAGGTGGACCTGGGCGGAATTATGATGGAGTCACGCTATAGGCACTGCCCGTGGAATCCAGCACCTGGACCAGCCCTGGGCTAGACCCTTGGTGGGTGTGAGCCCAGAGTGCAACTGGGTGTCAGGTATCTTGGCCTCTGTGGGTCACCCTTCTTTAGGGCCAGCCTTACATCTAGAGTGGGCTTCTGAGTCCCTGCCCTAAATATCCCTATTTCCTTCTTCCTCCTTACGAGCTCACCATTAAAATCCCAGAGTATGTGGGTCAGAAACTTCAGGTGATGCTGAGGTGGAGATAGAGGTGAGAGCTAACCACCAGAGCAGCAGTGGGACAGCAGAGCTGCAGAGCGTTGTGGAAAGGACATCACTCAGGGCTGAAGAGAAGGGTGCCAGTGAGGGAACAGGGCCCGCCTAGGACCCCACTGCTGATAAAAGTCAGGGTGAAAGGCCAGACCCCCTGCCACTCTGAGCCTCTGCTCCCACAGAAGCTGCTGGGGCCCCTCCACCCAGCACTGGGGACCTGGGCCTCTGCTCCCAGACCTGGCAGGTGCCCAGGAATGATTCATTTTGGTAGTAAGCCCCTGGGAGACAAGAAAGAGGGGCTTCTCCATTCCCCCTTTGCTCACCTATTTCTACCCTGGAACAGGGAGAAGGACAGGGGAGCCACCCCCATACCGCCAGCAAGCCAGTCAGTTCACAATCCAAGCAGTGGAGAGAGACCCTCCACGCCCCCCGAAAGGCCAGAAGCCACCCAGAGCCCAGCCAGCCTGGCCCTGCCAACCACAGAGGGAACCCACGTGCCCCGTGGTCTTAGGCGCTAGAAAAAAATGGAGGATCAGGCAGCAGTGACTCGGAAGTCGGTCCTTTTGTCTGTGCTCTGCCGAAACATTGAGATAAAGTGAGGCACCATCTCAGACCAGATGTTCTGAATGCGTTCCAGCCGATGCTTAGATATGTGGAAACACTAAATGCTAACTGACATTTGTGTCCCTTCAAAGACCAAACATGGAGGCCAATAAAAGCTTCCTTTCTGAGGCCTTAAGAAGATAGGTGAAGAGCTAAAAGTGATGAGGTTTAAAACTCTGAGTCATGTGGCTACTGAAATATCCGAGAAGATGTGTGTTCTCCTACGTTATGGATGGAGTGGTTGTATCCCAACCCTCCTATTCATACGTTGAAAATTTATTCCCCAATGTGATGGTATTTGGAGGTGGAGCCTTTGGGAGGTGATTAGGTGGCGAGGGTGTAGCCCTCACAAAGGGGATTACTGCCCTCCTAGGAAGAGGACAGAGAGTTAGCCTCCATTCTTTCCATCAAGTATGAACACAGCAGGAGATTTGCCAGCTGCAACCCAGTAGAGGGTCCTCGCCGGACCCCAACCATGCTCTCACCTTGATTGCCAACCTCCAGCCTCCTGTGAGAAATGAATTTCTGTTGTTTATTAGCATTGCCCCCCCTCCCCAGTTTATGACATTCTGTTAGAGCAGCCAGACTAAGACACTGAATGAAAATATATTGATACATGTACCTGTTACTGGAGATGTTGTTTAGATCAGAGACATACAAATATGCTTATAAAATAAAAATCATAGCATTGTGATGGATTGCACCTTCAATTTTAAAGGCAGTCATTGTGAAGTAAAATTTCAATCTATGGGGACTTCCCTGGTGGCACAGTGCTTAGGAATCTGCCTGACAATGCAGGGGACACGGGCTCCATCCCTGGTCTGGGAAGATCCCACATGCCGCGGAGCAACTAAGCCTGTGCGCCGCAACTACTGAGCCTGCACTCTAGAGCCCACGAGCCGCAGCTTCTGAGCCCACAAGCCACAACTACTGAAGCCCTTGCCTCTAGAGCCCGCACTCCACAGCAAGAGAAGCCACTGCAATGAGGAGCCTGCGCACAGCAACGAAGGGTAGCCCCCGCTCGCCGCAACTAGAGGAAGCCCGTGTGCAGCAACAAAGACACAACGCAGCCAAAAAAAAAAAAAAAATTCAATCTATAGTAGAAAGTCTAGTATCAAAAATATAAAATAGGGCTCCCCTGGTGGCGCAGTGGTTGAGAGTCCGCCTGCCGATGCAGGGTACACGGGTTCATGCCCCGGTCCGGGAAGATCCCACATGCCGCAGAGCGGCTGGGCCCGTGAGCCATGGTCCCTGGGCCTGCGCGTCCGGAGCCTGTGCTCCGCAACGGGAGAGGCCACAACAGTGAGAGGCCCACATACTACAAAAAAAAAAAAAAATATATATATATATATATATATATATATATATATATATATATATATATAAAATAGTTGATACTAGCATTTCTATTATATATAAGTAATCTAATACAGATTGTTGTCATATTTATGACTATAAAATAAAGTATGCCACAGTGGTTCTTTAAGTAGATCTTACTAATAAAACATACAGATAAAAAAATATTTTTTTTTGGCCACGCCGCTCGGCATGTGGGATCTTAATTCCCCAACTAGGGGTCTAACCGACACCCCCTGCATTGGAAACACAGAGTCTTAACCACTGGACCACCAGGGAAGTCCTCCAAAATATTGATTTTTTTCTACTTGAACTTTTGAACATTTTCCTAAGGTGTTAGAATAAGATCATTTCCCACACTTTCTGTACCTTTCTCTGCCTGAGTTAAAATGCTCACTAAAAGGCAAGCATTTTGAAGGGTAATAACCATGGGATAAGGAGAGAATGTATTCCAGTCGTCCACTCAGGGGAATCAACATTTTTTTTCCTGTTAAATTTTTCATGGAATTCCTGCTAATAGTGTGACAGGTATCTGACAGTACAACCAGAAGATAAAATAGATACAGAAAGCTATTCGATTAGTGATTGGAAGGAAAGAGGCGAGAGAGTATTCAGTGACTCCTGAAAATTCTCCTTGCTGAACAAATGCAGGTGAGAGGAAACCAATGGTTCTGAGCAAGTTAAGAAATCTGAATTCTAATTTGAGAGCACATGGTGCTGATGAGACACCAAAAGGATGGACTCCCCTCACCCCCTGATGGCAGAGAATTGACATGCTGTTGATGGGTCTGAGGTATCGGTGTGTGTGCCTGGGTGCGTGTGTATTTCCAAACATAGAGGAAACTCCGCTGCAGCCTTGCAGCATGAACCCAGGACAGACTTCCGGATGGGGCCGGGTTCTTCCCTTTCCCCTTTCCAGTAAAAGGAAGAAACTGGAGAGAGACCCATTTCCCTCCTCCGTGCCTGGGGATCTGGTATTTCTGACACAATGGAGAGAATCAGGTCCTTGGGCATGAGACCCAGTTGTCTCTATAGAATTTATCTATGTGTGGTGTGTCATAGTCTATTACGGGTTTGTGTGGGGCTGGATCAGATTAAATACCCTGAATCCAAGTCAGCCTTCAGCATATGAAAATATTGGCTTGCAAAGTACTTCTCGGTAATGAGTAAAATGCAGAATAATGAACAGTAGCCAAAAAGAGAGAAGATGTAAAGCCAATCAAAGGAGGGGCAGATGTTTCAAACGTCTTTTGCTGTTCAGGATTGTGATCCAACAGAAGCAATTATGTTTCCGCTTTCTCAATTTCCAAACAGGAGAGAGGCACGTTGAGGGTTTCCGGGGCTCTCACCTCCTCTGTACTTTGTGCGCTGAGAGGGGCGACAGAGGTGCTGCCGACGGCAACCAATGCCAAGCAAGCCTTAGAATTAGGGAGAGTCAGGTGAAGGCGCTGCGGACCACGCAGGCGACCTACATACATTCAGAGACTGCCTGTGTATCTGCATATGTAAATACACAGAGATCAAGATGCCGAGCGAGCTCTGCTTTCCACCGGATAAAGGAATCACAAAAACAAAGCCGTAGTTCTATCCACAAGTGGAAAAGATATTAGGGTAGTTTCTCTACAAGCCGAGGAAGAAGCCTTTGTCAGAAATGAGCGAGGCAACAAGATGGAGTTTCTGGTGTCTTTGGGGCACCTGACTCCGTGACCCCCGTGCTTGGCACCAGCGGGGAGCTGGAGAAAATGAAGATGCTATGGTTTGCATGTATCTCAGACTAGAGCAATAAAATATGTATATGCATACGTTGGGTTCCACCTTAGCAACTGACAACTGTACATCAAAAAAAGGTGTCCTTACTCTGTACGTCACGTGATAGAGAAATCCGGAACGGGTAAAGAAGAAAGAGCCGTGCACGGGAGAACCATTTCATTTTATTCCTTATATGTACAAACATGAATAATTTGACATGATGTTTAGACAGTTTCTCCCTAACTTAAGTCTTTTAATTAAAATGAAAGAAAGAAAATATGCTTTAAATATGAATGCGGGAAGGTGTGGGCTGGCAGCGCCAGCCCGCGTGCCCCTCTCTCGCCGTCTTTCGAGAACACAATAAATTCTCGTCTTCTCCCGCTGTCTTTTCATAATGTTTACAGTTGTTTTAGGCACCACATAAACCGCGTTGAGTGTGATATTCCCTTTATTCCATGTCGGGGCACATATTAAACGAGAGCCCGTCCCTTCCTCTGCTATTTACTTTTGTGGCAAATCAGCCGATGTGTTTTCCTCGACTCACCAGGCGATATTGCAGGGCTGCCTGCAGCCGGGAAGGTGAATGCTAACTTTTCAGCTTCTGCCAAATGGTGCAGCCTGGGCTCAGCACCGAGTGAATGAGAGCTGTATATTGTGGGCTGAAAAATGGTCTCTGATGTTGGCTCTCACATATTACGTGATTATTAAAATGCTGCGCGGTCCGGCCCGTATTATTTCATTTTACCTTCTGCGGGCTTCCCATGGACTGCCTCTGTTTTCTGCGTGCTTAACTTGTAAAATGCTAAACAAGTTGTGTTATTTACCTGTTTAGGATCAAATTGCAAAACGATCTGCTTAGTTCTGTTCTAAATTAAGGTCTGCGTGAAATGTCATAGCATTTATCTTTCATAAAATGAGCCAGCAAGGACACTAATTTCCTAGGTATTCAATCACTGCCCCGTGCCACTTGAGAGACAGCCCAGCAGCGAGCCTGTCCACAGTTCACAGCTCACTGACAGCCCTGAGATGGAATCATAAAAGTCAATTAATCATTAAAAGCTGTTACAAGCGCATACCGAACCAGTCTGGCACAAAATGTTAATCAGTCCAATATCAATATAATAAATTCCTGCAAATTGGAGCGATCGATACGTTTAGGGCCTAATGAATCCATCGGAGGGCACCGGGCTGCACCGGAGTCCCCGTGACATGGCAGCCAGGCAAGTGCAACATCTCTAGGCTCACTGCCAACAGAGGTCACCCGTCCTAACAGGCTGTTCACTTCAGCCGCAGTTACCACGGTGACAGCATGTCACCGCTGCCCCAGTGTCCTTCTAGGTAGGGTGGAAACCAATGCATCACTGCCCTTGATGGGTTTGTCAATAATACTTAGCCGGGGAGGGGGACCGCTCACATAACCCTCGCAGGTCTAAGTCCCCGGGCAGTTTGGTGTGATTTAATTGTCTGAAGAGGTGTGTGCTTCTGCATTTATGCAGGAACTAACCGGTGGTCACAGGAAGAGGGAGTTGGCAGTCCGGCTGGCTGCGTGCAGAAGCCTTGGGAACCCAGCGCAGGCTGGTGTGACATTAACCAGGTCGCTGTGTAAGTCAGAAGTAACCTGGAGCCTCTCAGATGAAGAATTTATTAGCTACAAAATTTTAATACATTACTCATGAGTGGAAATGGAGTCAGGCATTAATCCCTCCCAGGCTGAGGCTCTGCAGCCAGACGCCTGCCGACGGGCTGTGGATGGCGGCCAGGAAAAGTCCATCAGGATCATTGGGGCAGCGGGACCAGTGGCTGCGGGTCTCTGGCACGCCCTCTCGCTCTCTCCCCACCTTCTCCACCCCTGTGACCTCCCCCTTTGCCCAGACAGATCCAGGATCAGGAAGCTGGACGCAGACAGGACACACCCAAATGGGGCTTTCAACCAGCCTCTTCATACCTTCTGTTTTAAAACCAGAGTTTTCATGTTTCAAACCATTTTATCTTTTGCTATGCCTATTAAAAAGGACCAGTGAAGGGAGCCAGAAGCGGTTTCCACATCGCAGACTGAAATGAAACCTCTTTAGAGATAAAAGAAATCTCGGCTACCGGGACTCTGGGGATTCATCGTGTTCCAGAACCTTCACTGTCATTTAACATAAAACATAAAGGTTAACGCTGAATAAAATAATATCCTGGCTGATTATTTTAATGGTCTCCAAGTGCAACTTCTTTTGCTGGGTTGCTGTTCTATACAGCAGGGACTAGACATGCTTCCTAGGTTTTTAAAATACATTTCTGCTGCACCAATGGGATGGTTCCATTCGGTTTCGTCCCCAACAGTTACTGGGTGCATGTCACCTGCGGTCATTCATTCCCTTCTAGAGAAATGGAAGCGATGCCCATCCAAAGAAATGTTTATTTCTACGAGCTAGTTATTTTAAAAGGTTTTTTTCTTACCTGCGTAAAAAAGAGAGGAAAAATCATTTTTTTCCTGATGGTCATCTGAATTACAGGAAACATCAAAATAAATGACAAATTCTACGCTAAAGAAATGACAATTCAACACATTGAGACCGGGTGATGTTCCAGGGTATACAGACAAAGGTAGTGCAGTGTCTTCGCTTAATTGCCCTGACATCGGGCTTCGTTCCTCCAGCTACGCTCTGAGAGCTAAAAATCTCTCATTGTTATTAATTGTATTCCTTTTAGAATGTAATGTCATATCGCTGGAGGCTGATCTAATGAAACATACCCACATCACCAAAATAGGCGTATTTCTTTTTGTTCCACGCATTCTATCAAAACTGTCTACCAAAGACATTGTGTTAAAAATCCTTTCACAGAGTCATAGAAAGAATATCTCAACTACCTCAACATTTCTATTACACGATTACTAAAATGCCCAGGAGGACGAAACAATATAGTGCGAATTCAGTTACCCTATAAGACTTGAGAAATATTGCTAATTCCTGCCTCTGATTTATGTTAATATTAATGCTCGATTACATGCTTTGGATCCTGACTGCATACCAATTCACACAAAGGCAGGGCGCTCCGTGCACCGCAGCCCTGTGCCTCTATTCTAATGAGAATCTGAATTATTTATCTCTATTTATCCTACAGGAGTTCACTCGACCCCAGTCCCATTCTCTTTGCTGACTGCACATCAATGCGTGTAAACATGATTTCAGAGCGGCTGCACACTTCATGTGTCCTGTCCTTTTCCAGCCACAAGGCACAGCTATAGACAGTAGACAAAAATGTTGCACCACTAAGAGAATTCATTTAAGCATTTATTTTAGGTAAACTCTCCTAATTAAGTCAACTTTAACACAGACACGCAAATGGCAGCGTGCATATGTGTCTGGCGCCTAGCGACGTCTGGTGAGCCCAAAGGAAGTCAGGAACGGCAGGCCAAGGAGACGGTTAATAAATTCTGTCTCTCCTTTCTGTAACCTCTCTCCTGGAAGACCCGCTGTCTGTGGGGGGCTCTGAGGTTCTGGGGGCAGGGGGACTTCCCATGCTTTGCCTTGTGTCAGCTGCATGAAGCTGGTCTGGTGGTTCCGATTTTACTCTGATTCTCCAGTCAGCCCAGTGGGTGGCAGAATACTTCTGGGTCCCTCTTCCTCAAGGATTTGTAGAAAGGCTGCAGGGGGTGGAATGATTGGAAATCTTAGGGAGAATTCGGTCTCGTGTCTATGGTGTGTTACTCAGGGTTCTCCAGAGAAACAGAACCAGTGGGACACACACACACACACACACACACACACATTTATTATAAGGAAGGGACTGTAATTATGTAGTCATGTAATTATGGAGGCAGAGAAGTCCCCTGATCGGCCATCTGCAGACTGGAGACCCAGGAGAACCAGCGGGGTGGCTCCTGTCCAAGCCCCAAGGCCTGAGAACCAGGGGCTTCAGCGGTATGAGTCCCAGTCTGAGGGCCGGAGAAGACTGATGTCCCAGCTCAAGTCGTCAGGCAGAGAGACAGCGTCGATTCTCCCTTCCTCCACCTTTGGGTTCTCCTCATGCCCCCAGTGGATCGGACGAGGTCCACCCACGTCAGGGAGGGCCAGCTACTTCATTCAGGCCACCAATTCAAATGTTCATCTCATCCAAGAACACCTTCTGGACACATCCAGAAATGACGTTTTACCAGCAATCTGGGCATCCCTTAGCCCAGTCAAATTGACCCTTAAAATTATGCATCATGAATGCCGCAGTGTTCGGGGATGGGGAAGATTCCAGAGGGCCTGGAGTATGAAACAGTGTGGGTGGGAAACTGCAGGAACTCATTTACAAAGCTGTGCAAAACTCGTGTTTCTATCAGAAGAAGAGTGATTGTCAGCAATTGGGATTCTCCACCTTTAGGGAGCTTAAAGGGGCACATTACAGGAATGCCTGGTACCAGCGGCTGTTGAGGGGCTGTTACAGGGCCAGTTACTTGGGGCTCATTTTAATTACTGTAGGTTGAATGATTATGTGAGCTCACTAGAGTATATATAGCCTGTCTGATGCCACTGACAGGCCCAATGTAAGGTGCACATCAAACAGAATTGAAATGGATAAAACAAAAGGTCCTGGAACATGACTTTGTATTTATACACAAAAAATTTACTAAAAAAGAAAAGAAAAGAATTAATGAGCATATAAGGCAAATAGCAATACAGTGGAATGAACCCAGTTGATAACCAATAATTTGTGAAAAGGGAAATCTAAAACATTAGAATAGTGATGATCTCGGAGAGGCAGCAGTGAGTCGTGGCGTGAAGCGAGATCTTGATTCCCTGCCCAGGAATTGAACCTGGGGAGCCCGGATGAAAACCAGGAATCCCAGCCACCACACCCCCTGGCTCTTGCCCCCCGTGAAAACTGCATTCCTCACAGAGGCAAAACTGTAAAAACAGGTACAAAGTTTATTATTAGAGACACAGCACAACAACTAGTGGGAGAGCACACAGAGAAGCAGTCTGTTTAGTTAGGACAGAAGCAGGGCAGAGGTGCACACGGGAGAGCAAGGGTGTGGGCGTCCCCCCAATAGGGAGGAGCGCAGTAAAGGGGCGGGGACGTCATTCATACAGGGCAGTTCTTCCGGGTCTCTGTTCATTTCTGGCCAATTATCTGGTTTCTTTCTCCGCACCTGCCCTGCATTAAGACCCTCCCCAACACGCGTGTGCAACTTTTTTCCAAGATGGATTACAGCCCAGAGGCCTACGGGACGGCCTTAGCATCACCTATTATGGGGTGGTGCCCCCTCCTTTTTGACCCCCAAGGAGCCTTTCTGCACATGTGCAATGTCTCCCTTGCCCCAAGGATGGGAAACGTATGACCTCCTGATCTTTTAACAGGGTTTAGTCCCTCTCTGTCCCTGCCATAAAATGTCCAACAACCGGTCGCCTACCCTATCTCTGTTGCTGGTTTTTATATCGAGGTGCAGATCTCAAAATGTAGACAGGAGTCTGGTCCTAAATATGTAGTCCTGGAGCCCGTTTGTTTCTTGCCTCAGGAAACGTAAACAGGGGGCTGGTAATGAATGTGAGCCTGGACCCCATCTTCTTCTCATCCCAGGAAATGTGAACAGGAGGCCAGTTGTAAATGTCTAGCCTGGAGCGCATCTATCTGCTGCCTCAGTGGGACCAGAGAGATAATAATTTATTTCTGTTTCCTATTATTCCTTAATCAAGTCCTGGTACAATATATAATACAGTACACACACTTCCTGGCACGCCCTGTAGAAATTCAAACTCAGATTGTGTACTGAGATTGGCTATTGGTCCCTGACTTTTATGATTCCAAGTTCCCAAAGGGGATAGGCTGAAGTCCTCAAGCCTGGTTCCATGGTTCCAGAGAGGGGCTGGGAAGCCGAGCAGTTGGGCAACAATGCAGTTTGGGGAGGAGAGAGGGTGAGGCTGGATCTCTGTGTTGGCTGAGCTCCTCAGGCCCAGTGTCCCCAGCTGGACCCATGAAGCAGGTGCCAACAAGTTGGGAGATTCCAGGGATGGAGCCATTATCCCAGGAATCCTAGCCAGCCCTAGACCAGCAATCAACCTCATGGATATTTACCCAGCACAGACAGCCACCATCACAGCCACGAGGCCCGGCTGGGACCACGATGGGTTTAGAAATGAGCAGCTGGACACCTGGAGCTCAGAGCTGGCCAGCTGCCCGTAGTCTCCGTTGTCTGTTAATCCCCCCAAAACATGACCTTTCATTTTACACAATTGAAGTTTTTGGATTCCATTCATGGCAATCTGGCCGGCTTTCACTGTACATTTTCTTTCTTTGAAAATTTCATTTTATTATAAAAGCAAGGCATGCAGCTTGTAAAATATTCAGACCATACAAATAGGTATAGAGCCAAAGCCCCTTCATTCTTACTGTCCACGCTTGACTACTGTTACCGTTTGATGTATGTTACTTTAAATTTTATATATATATATATATATATATATATATATATATATATATGTTAATAGGTAACGGAAGAAGAGTTTTGTTTTAACAAAGTTAAGTTCCATAGGCCCTAATATTAGACATTAAGGTGTGTATTAGTTTCCTAGAGCTGCAGTAACAAATTACAAACTAGGGGGCTTCAAACAGCAGAAATTGATTCTTTCCCAGTTCTGGAAGCCAGAAGTTCATAACTGAGGTGTCATCAGGGCCACAGGAGAGAATTTGTTCCGTGTCCCTCTCCTGCTTCCAGAGGCTTCCAGCGTTCCCTGGCGCGGCTTAGCTTGCAGTTTCATCACTCCAGTTTCTACCTCTGTCTTCACATGGCTCTCTTCCTTTTGTGTGTGTCTGTGTCTAAATTTTCTTCTTCTTTTAAGGACACCGGTTATTGAATTTAGGGCCCATCCTGATCCAGTATGACTTTATCTGAACCTGATTACACCTGCAAGGACCCTATTTCTACTTATGGTCACATTCACAGGTTTCTGGGATTAGGACTTGAGCAGATTTTTGGAGGGACCAATGCAACCCACAACAACGTGGAAATATTTGGCTGGAGATAGCCTTCGAAAGTCATGAGCAAATAGGACTGAAACCCACAGAACTGGGATTCCCTGGCGGTGCAGTGGTTAAGACTCCACACTTCCACTGCAGGTGGCACAGGTTGGATCCCTGGTTGGGGAACTAAGATCCCACATACCCCGGGGCAACTAAGCCCAAGTGGCGTAACCACTGAGCCCGCACGCCACAGCTAAGACCCAACACAGCCAGATAAATAAATAAATAAAGATTATTCTGTTTTCACTCACGCGTCCCACAATCCAGTCTCTCTGAATCGGCCAGAGCTAAATGTTTCACTGGTACATTTAATCATTTCAACACTCCTCCCCTTAAAGCACTGAATACAAGCTCCAGCCTCCTGAGGGCTTCCTGCTGACGTCGCTCAGGCCCCGTCCTCCCCCTCTCCTGCTTCCTGCAGTTTCCTTCCCCTGGGTCTCTGCTGACAGGCTACTTCTCATGCCTCCTGTCTCAGCTCTGAACCGCCTCTTTGGAGAAGCCGTCCCAGACCCCTCTGTGTGACACCTGCCTCTCTAATTCCACGATTCCGTCACGTTCTCCTGAATTCCTTCCCCGCACTCACCACCATCTGAAAGTCTTATTTGTTCATTTATGTGTTTGCTTGTTTATGTTCTGTCTCCTCTAATTGCAGGGCAACTTACTAGAGAACAAGGCTCTGACCTCTTACAGCTGTGTCCCCCGGGCATGGCGCAAACGTCTCTCCAGAAAAATGTGTTGAACAAATGAATACAGTCTTGTCTCCCCGTTTTCTCCCTGTCTCTTGTGTTTGTGTGGAAAAAGCTATTAATTTTTTCTTTACTGAGTAGCCACCTATTTCTTTTGCTTTTAAATATGATTTTTTTTTAAACTCTCGTGGTGTTTCCCAGGTGTACAATCATATCAGATCATCGGCAAATAAGAAAAATGTTGCCTCCTTCTTTCTACTACTTCCACCTCTTATTTTGTTAATTCCTTTGAGAAGTACTTCGGGAACAATTTTAAATAATATTGGTGATAACAGGGACCCTTGACCCGGTGTTGACTTTAATAGAAATAGTTCTTTTTTAGGGTTTCACCACAAAACATGACACTATAATACTGACACCAGAATGAATGTGTGTGTGTGTGTGTGTGTGTGTGTATGTGAGTGTGTGTGTGCGGTTTGATCATGTTAGGAAAGTATGGACCTAGACCCATTACACGAAGGTTTTTTAAAACTCAGGATTGGATATCAACTTTCAGACATGTTTTAGCATTTATTCAGATCAACAAATGATTGGTGATTAATTTAATAGAGTGGTGAATTATATTTACTGATTTTTTTCTCTTTTTTTTAACCTCTTTATTGGAGTTTAATTGCTTTACAATGTTGTGTTAGTTTCTGCTGTATAACAAAGTGAATCAGCTATACGTATACATATATCCCCATATCCCCTCCCTCTTGCATCTCCCTCCCACCCTCCCCACTGATTTCTTATTATTGAACTGTTACTGCATTCTGGAGTGAACTCCATTCGATCTTTTTTTTAATACACTGCCAGCTCTCTTTGCTAATATTTTATTCAGGACCTTGCAGCGACATGCACGAGTGCCCAGCCATGTACACAGTTACTTGTGTCCCGTTCCCGGTCTGGAACTGTCATTGATGAACACACTTTGGAATAAGAATATCTCTAGAAGTGAAGTTGAGGGAGAGAAGGAAAAAGAAGAGAGGATTCAGAACTCTTATCATCACAGAGGTTTATAATATGGCAAAAAAAATTAATGATTTTGTAGAAATATCCTAAAGTTCAACCACAGTTGATAAAATGCCCCACGGAACATGGCTGTGGATCGGAAGATCCAGAGAGGGTACAATCATTCTTCAACAGTCAAAGTACAGAATTGTAGAAGGGAGACTGGAAGGACCTTTCGAGAGCATGTGACTACCCTGTCTAAGGAGAATAGAGCAGTCACGGAACCTCCCACTGGCACACGTGTCCCCAGGGACGACCTGGGTCCACTCCCCTATGAGCTGATGGTGGTTCGCAAGCAGAGTAGAAGCTGAGATGGACTCCAATCCAGCAAAAGTGAGAAGGATTTCCCTTTCTCCCAGCAGTGTAATCGCTCAGGTTTACCTAAATCCTATTTAAATGTGGTTTCATTAAAGATTTTCCAATGGTCTCCAGCAAAAAAGATGAGAACCAACCCCTAATGTAAGCAATGCATGGAGACACCAATTATGCTAAAGTATTTAACTTATTTCATGAGTTAAGTCTAAATAATGATGCTTAGTTCATTACAGCCTGATAAAAATACTAGAAAATATTTTGTTTGGCAAAATGGACATCCGTATATCCTTTAAAACATTCTTTTTTTCTTCCTGTCTTTCTCTTTCTCTTTTTAGTACTTGCCCTTTATAAAGATTCTTAGAGAACCAGATGGACGATGGAAAGTCTCAAAATACCAGGTTTCACATGTGATACTAATATTGGGAGAAAAAAGTGACACTAGAAATTATTTAGTTATTCTGAAACCTGTCACTTTTAGAAAAGAAAGAATTAATTGTAAATATTGTGTTCTTACATTTTCAATACAACTAGTGAATGACAAGGCAAAAATCTCTTTCGATGGTTAGCCCAGGCCCTTGCCTCCAACCTGAGAAAGAATTCCTAAGTTTCCTTCTTAGGGGGGAAATTGTCCATGGTCCCAACTGCCCAGAGGATACCCTGAGAATCTGGACAGGAGCCCGGGAGACACAAGGGAGATGATGCACCCATGTCAGCCTGGGACACAAAGGAAAGACCAGCTGAGGGCTGTGTGGGCCACTTCAAGAATCTGGTGTCAGGAGCCCTCCATCTGGAGTCACCCTCCCTCCGGTCCAGCTGGCCATGGCCCTTGAATCTGTGCTTGCCCTGCAGCCTTTGCCATCCCTGGTCACAACCGATTGCAGCTGCCGGAGTGGGTTTCCCCGTGGCCTCCACCTGCACTGCTGGCTGGAGGGCGCTGGCTGGGCCGGGTCAGGCTGCTTCCCAGCTGGGGCCCCAGCAGCCCATTTTGACATGAAGCCATTTAAATGGAAATCCAGTTTGACAAAGCGCAAATGACTGGTCATGAAGATGTGAATGATGCTTATGAGAATTTTATTTAATTTTAAATCAATTGTATATTCTAATTCATTAATAAAGGGAAGGAAAAAGAATACAGGAGCGCTTAATCTCAAATCATTATTCAACTAAGAGAGAGTACTTGTTCATCTGAAATTCTTGGGGAAATTATCAATTTCCCATTTTCCCTGAAAAATCTATTTTTGTAGAAGAACTTAGGCCCAGCTCGTTCTATAAAAATTAAATTTGACTTCATTTGATGTTATGTAAACCAGAAAAGAAAAAAGTCCAACCAAGTGCTTGGCTGGGTTTTTCACCATCCATTTTTGTTATCATGTAGATGGTCTAAAAATGGCATTAGTTGTGACGAAAAAACTTCATATTGGTAACAATAAAATATCTGAGGAAAATATGATAGTCCTTGTGAGAGAATTAAAGGTAAAAAATGTGCTCTAATGGAGAGACTTGGTTAGAGAGTTGAAGCTCTCGTCTTCCTTGGGCTGCTCTGCTTTCCTTGGAGGTTATGTCAAGGTCAAGCCTGGGCACTGGTGATCGTTCTAGCTCTTTCCGGCTTCCCTAGACCTAGAAGAACTACATATCTGCACGTGGTCTCTTCTCTACTGTGTGAATTAGGTGGGAAGGAAAGAAAAAGCACCCTCAGAACCCCTTCCCGTACCCACTCCGTGGCCCAGGGGTCACCCTCTGTCTTCCCCTTACAGCCGCGCCGGGTGGCCAAGTCGCTTCAGCTCTCTGGGTCTCATTTCACTCAGCTTCGAAATTATAGTACCTGCCCCACAGGACAGCAGTGAGAGGTAGAGGAGAGATTATTTCTCAGCTACTGCGACAGGAAGTGCTTAGTAGCTGGCCAAAGACACAGTCAGCATCCCAGAAACACCAGCCACGGTTGCCCGTGCACCTGAAGAAGAGGACAAAGCTCTTCAAATGGAAGGACGGGCTTGAATTCATTCAGAGTTTAGCAAATAGTTTTTGTGTTTTTTTTCAAATGGAAACCCAGTTGACTCCAACGAAGAGGCAACTGTGTATGTTTAACACGCAGTGAACCATCACTCACAGCCGCAAAAACTGGCAAGGGGCGCAGGGAAGGAAGTCTCCGCCATGACTCCACAGGGCGATAGCGCACCCTTGGGAGGTGGGACCCGGGCCTGGAAGTGGCGGACGGGAATGCTTCGTAGTTTGATGACTTGGAAACCCCAACTTATCCCCAGGTGCTTCAAGTCAGGTTAAACAGGAAGGTTGGGAGGAGAGTGCAGGATGTAAAGTGGAAGAGAGAGGCCGGTGGTGGTGGGGGGAACAGAGAGAAGGAGCCGCCAAGCTGGGTGCGTGAAAAGCAGAGTCTGGGAACCCAAGCTCATCAGAGCCCCAGGCGAGCAGAGCTCTCAGTCACTGGATGTGGGGCGTATTCTCTCTTCTACTTTCGGTAAAGGAAGGTAGGGGGGAAAGGCTGCAATCCACAGAATCAAAAAAGCACAGGTATGATTTTGTTTAAATTAATATACAGGTACAAGCTGTTATATAACATTATGATATTGAGAATTAGGAGTCAGCTCTCAGAACGTCTTCACCCTACACACAAACCCATCAATGAAACTGCGCGTGTGATTGACGAGGTCCCGTTTTCCATCCTTTGGGTGGGTGTTCACGCTGCCCGCAGGCTCACAGGGGTTCCAAAGGCCCTCCTGACCTTGGCCTCAGTTCCCCGAGCCCAACACCAGGGTGAGTGCAGCCACGGAAGCCGTCTCTCTGGGGCTGCTGGGTGCTGGGTCTGGTCGTCACTGCACGGAGTGGTGGACGTGTGGGGAGGGGAGGGGAAGTGTCGAGCACAGGACAGAGCTCATTGGAGCAACTAACTCGCACCTGATGTTTGAATAAGGGAGGGGCTGGGCCAGAGCTCAGATCTCTCCCCTTATGTCACTGGCCACCAGTCCACGTGCAAGGCTATCCCTGCACCCTCCCTTAATCAGTCTTTGTGTCCCCACCCCAATGCTGTTGAGTGCCATCTAAAACAGCAATTTTAGGGACTTCCCTGGTGGCGCAGTGGTTAAGAATCCACCTGCCAATGCAGGGGGCACGGGTTTGAGCCCTGGTCCGGGAAGATCCCATATGTTGCGGAACAACTAAGCCCGTGCACCACAGCTACTGAGCCTGTGCTCTAGAGCCCGCGAGCCACAACTACTGAGCTCACGTGCCACAACTACTGAAGCCCGCATGCCTAGAGCCCGTGCTCTGCAACAAGAGAAGCCACAATGATCCCGCGCACCGCAACAAAGAGTAGCCTCTGCTCGCCGCAACTAGAGAAAGCCCGTCCACAGCAACGAAGACCCAACACAGCCAAAAATAAATAAATAAATAAATTAATTAATTAAAGAACAATTTTTAAAACTGTAGGGTGTGGGTGACCCCCTCAGGGGTCGCTAAGAGGTGGACAGGGGACCTCTGGTGGAATCAAGCACACGGCACACTGACCATTCTTCCTCTCTTTCTTTCATGATTCCAAAGGGTCACTTTTCTGCCCATTCTTTAGGATTTGAAAACAGGACTCAAGATGTGTATTTTCTTTATTTTATTATTGTATCTCAACTTACCTAGTTTAACTTGACGTAAAGGCACTCCAGCCCTGAACAATGAACTGTGTGTGGCCTGGTCATACCTGCAGTATCACGGGATGGAGCGTCAATGTGAGGTCTTCCCGTTTGCTGCGGACACCCCTTACCTACCAGGGCCATACATTCCACTCACAGTTCAGTTGAGGATGTAATGATGTCTGCATCCTTTTGCTTCTGAGCTGTATGACATTCACTGAGTCAAGGCCGTCATCCCCTTGCAGGCTGGTCTGGATTTGCCCTAGATGGAAGATTCTGGAATGTGTTCAAGTATTACTCATCTTCAGGTTTTTTTTTTTTAACCCAATAAATTTTAATACCTGAATGATGACTCCCAACATTCATGGTTTTATTTCATTTACCTAAATTGAAGAGGAGAAAAAGTAGTGGGGCTTAATGAGTGACCTTCCAAAGGATTTCCAATGTCTCAGATGCTACACAATTCAAATAAGGCTTGATTCCCCTTGCCCTGCGGCCCACAGACCAGAGGTAGAGCTTTGTCACCCTGACAAGCAGAGTGGGCTTGTTGGGTTTTTTAAAGGATAGAGTCCCCAGCTGCCGTTAATGCCACTGTCACTTTTCTCCCCTCCTCTTAGAGCTTGGAAAGCACATCCTATGAGAACATTTAGGTCACCAGCTCTGAAGTAATCACCTAGTCCAGGGATTAAACCATCGGAGCTCTGCTGCAGGGTGTAGTACCGAAAGGAGCATTTTACAAAAATATATATCCATGAGGTTGATTTACCAGGGTCTCAAGGAGAGCTGAGACTGTCAGCATTGGTACCTTTTAAAACTGTTAATGGAGGTGTAATATACATAAAGAAAACATAAATATGTGTCCTAGGTGTACAGCCTGATAAATTTTCACAAAATTAATTTGTTCTTGTTATTTGGATTAATAGATCTTTATATACCTCAGATACTAACAGAAGCTAAGCACGGTTTGATCATCCATTGTAAAAACGGGAAAAAAATAGTGCCCATATACACAGAACCTCTGTCTCTGAATAGAGGCTCACTTACAATGAATGTCCAGTTTTTGAAACCTACATAAGGTGCAGAAATGACAGCTAGATTTTCTACTATCCCTCACATTCTGCTTTCATTCCAGCTCTTCTGACAAAGCCACATACTTATTTATCCTCCTTGCATGTGTTCTTGGGATAGTTCTGTTGAGTAGAAAAGCAGTTTCACTGAGCATCTCTGTTTTATTAAGTTTGTCAAACAACAGAATATTGGGTCTGTTGGCCAGAATTTGTTAATCTGTTATCACGGCTCTATCCCAATACATTTCGGAGAATCTGTTTCCCAACACATTCTTGGGTTCATACTTGTACATGGTGTTAATCCACTTGTTGACTCGATAGAGGGCCAATTATTGATGCTAAATCTTAGTGCCACTTTTCTGTGTTATTCACAGTTTTGAGGAATCCTCCTCTACTCCATGTCCTAGCTCCTCTGCTGGGTTGATTCGCGACGGTAACTGATCACTGGTTCTCAAGCTTCAGAAGCTTATACCATGGAAGTTGAGGGGAGAAGGAATCCAGGAGTAAAACTTCCTTTTTATGAGGAAAAACTAGCATGAAAATTCCCTATTTCTGCATAACTTCTGGATTTGATGTGTTTGGAATATTGTCTATCAAATCACACTAACTAAGGAGCAGTGATTTCAACATTTGCCTGGGCTGCGTCCATGGTGAGGGTTGTATCTGGGGATGTCTGGTGATCTGAACGAAGACAGCCCAGAACAGAGCCGAGCTGCACATGGACTTGGCTGTGCTTGACAGAGCAGGGAGGGTGCCGTGGCCTGAAGTTCCCTGGAGAAGGGGTGGAAAAGGGAAGGAAAAGACAAGTCCTTCTCCTGCCTCTTCTCCCACCAAGGATGAATTCTAATCCCTGACAGTGTTGCCATCAGTCAGAGAGGGACATGGGCTCCAGTGACACAGGTGACACTGACTTTGGGGAAGGGACATCCTACCAGCCTCTCTGTATTTAAAGTAAATGACCACTTAGGCAACATGGTAGAGGGTGTGCAGACCGCAGGGCTGCCCTTCCCATGAAACAAAACCACCCAGGCCCCAGGTCACTTCCAGAACATGTAGAAAACACAAATAATTAAGTAAATCCAGTACTTGTGCCATGTCTTACAGTTTATAAGGCACTTGCATGCAGAAGACTTTATTTAATCCTCATTTTAAGATAAAAAACTCATTTTCACCATGAAGAGCTCAAGATATTGAGAGGTTGGGTGCTTCCCGTGAGCTCCTGATTAGAGAACCCATTCACTCATGCATCACTCATTCAGCTAGTGTTTATCGACAGCCTCCTCTGTGCAGGCGTTCATCTAGGCATCGGGCCGTGTGAACATGAAGGCAGAGATGGCCAGCAAACCTCCAGAAGCCGGGAGAGGAGCCTGGAACAGACCCCTCCCTCGGCCCCTCGGAGCTCTCAGAGGGACCCAGTCCTGCTGACCTCCTGGCCTCGGACTCCTGGCCTCCAGAAACGGGACACAGTAAACATCTGTGGTGATATTTTTAGGACGCCCTATCAAACAGACAGTACACAGAGTAACCCAAACACCCCTCTGGATTTGGAAAGAGAAAGATGGGAAATTTATGGTGGTCATTCATTCATAACATATTCTAGAGGGACCCACCCTGCGTGGAGTGAAGTGTGTGTGTGCGTGTGTGCGCTCATAGGTGTGTGCACTGTGGACCCACCTGCAGTCCGGCCCGTGTCTGGGGGAGCCCCATGCCCCATCCCTGGGCCCCTGGCCTTTGCCCTCTGCAAGTCACCTTTCTTCTCCGCAGCAGGTCTGAGATGTCCGTGGGCTCCCACAGCCCACTTCCCACCGGCGCCCTTTGGCGGCCCAGGAGTGGCTTCAGGGGCTGAGTGGTCGCAGGTTTTGGCAATACAGTGACCTCAAAAACCTGTCATTTTTTGGTTTATTTGCTTCTGGTCAGGCCGTGTGCAAATAACCCTAACCACCACTAGTTCCTAAGCCCCAAGCCTTTGGTTTTTCATTACCAGCCCTGTGTTCTAGCCACTTCTCCGCTCAACTTAGCGCCAGTGATCTGAGCCCCTCTGAGACAACAGGCTTGAAAGGGTGGCCGTGCCCTCCCGTCCAGCATTTGACCCTGGACCGGCACTGCTCTCTCCCCTCCCCTTTTTCCTCCTCGTCCCCCTCCTCCTTTCTCTCTCTCTCCCTCTCATTGTCTGGCAAAAACCAAAAAGAAAATCACCAGAGTTTCCTGAAAAAGCCTTACAAGGGCTTCATTTAGGGCCACCGGAACACCTGGCTCTTTACCTCGGTCTCTCACTCACCCCAGGTTTTACGCTGCAGACACTGAGTCGTGCCCTCTGCAGAACAAGATCCCCACCCATCCCCATCCATCCCCAGCCCGGCCAGGTGACGACCTCCAGCTTGAGGTCCTCTCTCTCTCAGGCCTCTGCTAAAAGCAGCAAGAATCAGCCAGTATGCACTGGAATCCTCAACTTCCCCGCCCACTTTCCCCTCGAGCTGTGACGTGATGCTCTGGGATCTGCCTGCCAGCTGTTTGCAGGAGATGATTTTGTCCAGTGTTTGCCGTCGGTGGGAAGGGTCACCGGCCCACCGGCCTGCAGTTTCTGAGTTCTTGAAACTGGCATCCACCACAAAGACAATGTGCTTATTTTAAACATTTTTGGTACTAAATTCTGTTTTATTTGGACATGATGCATGTCTGTAAAAGAGATCCAGAATACAATGGGGTTAAATTAGACAGGCATTCATTCTCGGTAGGCGACGCGGGCTGGGTGTGGTTCTCTGCTCCGTCTGGCTACTCACAGTTGCCTTGTCACCTCTTAGCTCTGCAGCCAAGAAGACTCGTGTCCACATCCCTGTTCCGGGCAACGGGATAAGGAAGAGCGAAGAGGACAGACACACCTTCTCCTTTCAAGGACTCTCTGGAACTTGCCTGCATCACGTCGGCGCACATCTGACTGCCTGGCACTAAATCGCACGGCCACACCTTGCTGCTGGGGAGGAGAAGTCACCTTCCTCCGTGAGATCATGGGTCCAGCTAACAACTGCAGCGGGGGAGGTTCTGTTACTCAGAGAAAGAAGGGGGCAAGCAGCAGACTCTGCCTTACAGGCAGCTGGACGGCCGTGGTGGACGGGGAGGCCGTGCGGGAGGCTGATCGCACGGGCTTGACGGGCGTGTCTAGGCTGGATCTAGCAGACGTGAAGGTGATGCTGTCAAAAGTCGCACCAGGACAAGAGGCGCCAGCCAGACGGTCCCAGGTGAGCCTGGACGTAGGTCTCCTATGACTAGATCATGTTATGGACACGGGATTTTTAGAAGGATGAGCAGTTACTGGACAGTTCTAACTAGGGTCGGACCATGATCATAACTGAGTTTTTGGAGAAGTGTACTGGTTGCTATGTAGGACATTGATGGGGGGATGGGTAAATTCAAACCCTCGTCTTCCGTCTCCAGCACAGTCAGTCACTTATGGGATACAGAAATTCTCCCTGCCTCCGCATGGCCTCCTTCCAACTCCCTCTAATGCTTTAGTTCTCATTGCTCTGGGTTAAGAGTCAGATTCATCTCCAAGAAGTGTCACATCTCACAGTTTTGTCTGTTCTTCCATTAACAGGGTTTTCAATACAACGAAGTAATTACTGAGTCTCTTCCTCTGCCATCTTTACCCAAAACCGTTTTCCAGTCACTTCCCACTTCCGATCCTGGTAACCTCACGTTTCCATCTCCTGACCCATCCTTCTCTCTTTTGAACTGATTTTGCCACTCTCCTGAAATCTTGTAGCTCTTGGTCTCAGTTCTGAGCTGCCCATCATTCTCCTTGTGTGATTATGAAACGGAGGCCCTGACACTCACACCACTCAGTGCTTCCAGAAACCACATGCAAATTTTGCCGCTTTGTAAAGCTTTCTACACGTCTTCCTCCTAAATCTAGGGTGTCGTGAACATAGCCCTGCGTATCTGTTAAGGGCAGCACACTTTTTATAAAGTATGGGACATGACGGATAAGGCCATTTTTGCACTGCAGACACATTGCAGTCCAGCAGCTCAGCACGCAGAGGGAATTTCTATCCAAGTGTCACCACAAAGCCCTTGGAAGGTCATTCCTGAAAAAGCGAATCTTCACTCCCCCATCTACCTGGCAGCAATGCGGGATTTCCTGCTTTGGGTCTTGTACTCGTGTCTACAAGTGACAAAGAACCAGGGACACCAACTTCTGCCCCAGCCAATCCAGACTTCATCTTGTTGGGGGGTTTGGGGTACCCCTCGTGCTGGGACAGGGAAGACTTTATGTGTTTATCCACAAATGCTTTTGGTGACTTGTATATCAGATCACTGCATGGTA
Source organism: Leucopleurus acutus (assembly GCF_964270905.1). Taxonomy (NCBI): domain Eukaryota; kingdom Metazoa; phylum Chordata; class Mammalia; order Artiodactyla; family Delphinidae; genus Leucopleurus; species Leucopleurus acutus. The sequence continues at coordinate 23,965,885 of NC_139154.1, forward strand.
ATACATTGAGAAGAGTCTTCCATGAGAATAGACACATCCTGGGGGGTGCTGGAAGGATGTGCCGGGAGATTGGAAATAAGACTGGAGAGGGGTGGATGATAAATGCCCAAGGTTTCCTCTGGCTCCCCGGGCTTCACCCCTTACTCTAATCCTCAAAATAGAAACAAAAGAAGGCAGAGAGGACCCCTCCGTACCAACCAGACTCTCCTAGAATGTGTGGAGTTGGAGGCTAAACCGTGCACCCTGCAGAACCCAGAGAAGGCATAAGAGAAAAAGCCCCCAAATAACGTTAAAACTGCAAAAAGTAAGGCCATAAAGGAAAGCTGATTGGTTAGTGATGATTTAGCCTAGAATTTGGGTTAAAGAGAAAAGTCTATTAATTTTCCTCATTTACAGCGAAGAGTAGCTCCTGACAGCAGTTCTGAACCTCCACTCCACGGAATCGGAGAAGATTAACCCAGACACAAAGGGTTCCAAGGCTGAGGTAGAGTTTCCGCTGGGGAGTTCTTTTGTTTGTTTATAAAACCATCGTGGACCAGGTTGGGAATGCTTCCTTCGGTAGCTTTAAGATGCAAACACAGAGAAGAGAGGGAAGGGAAAGAGAAAGAAAAAGAGGAGGAGGGGAGAAAGAAAGGGACTGAACTCTGGCAGATACAGCATGTTTTTAAATTAAAAAAAAAAAATTCATGAGTAGCCTGGAAGGGGAGTCAGGGGAGGAGAGGAGGAAGCCCACCTCACCCGACGGCAGAGCTAATGGAATATTCTCAACACACGCGGCAGTGGAGACGTGCAGGAGTGAAAAAGTATCCTCACTGGCTATCTTTTTAAAAGAAAGATCCTTTTCAAATGATCCTCCTTAAAAAACAAAAGAATCCAGTGAAGAAAATGCTGCACAGAGAGGCCCAGTATCTTCCCCAAGGGCACACAGCTCCCAGTGTCTGGACATCAGGTCTGACTGAGCACCCGTCACGTGTGCTGTGTTCCCTGGATGAGGGTGTGCCGAGGCCAGCGATGGGGTCTGGGGCCCAGAACTGCTCCAGTGTCATGGTGTGTCCCCTACATGTCCCCACGATGCCCTTAGGGGGTCCAGGGGCTCCACCATCATTTACACCAATCTTGTCTCAGAATCCTGGGCTCTGACAGTCAATCTGGAAAGGGCACCTCCAAGTGTGCATCTATTCCTGTGAAGTGAAATACATATTGGTGCACAGTAAAAATTCACATTCTACAGAAACTTGTAAAAGACAAAGAAGAGTTTCCCTTCTTTCCCCCAGCCGACCCCTTTCCACAGAAGAAATCATCATGAACAGTTTTGTGTATGTCCTTCCAGAAAAATGTCCTAAGCATATAACCAAGCCTATGTTTAATTTGGATCTTCTGCCATAAGGTCTTTGTTTTAATATATAAATTTATTTATTTATTCATTTATTTAAGTTTTGGCTGCATTAGGTCTTCTTCGTTGCTGCGCGTGGGCTTTCTCTAGTTGTGGCGAGCGGAGGCTACTCTTTGTTGCAGTGCATGGGCTTCTCACTGCAGTGGCTTCTCCTGTTGCGGAGCACGGGCTCTAGGCATGCGGGCTTCAGTAGTTGCGGCTCACAGGCTCAGTAGTTGTGGCTCGTGGGCTCTAGAGCGCAGGCTCAGTAGTTGTGGCACACGGGCTTAGTTGCTCCGTGGCCTGTGGGATCTTCCCGGACCAGGGCTCGAACCCGTGTCCCCTGCATTGGCAGGTGGGTTTTTAACCACTGTGCCACCAGGGAAGCCCTGCCACAAAGTCTTAATCTAAAGGAGTGATCGAGATTATGAGAATTGGAGGTACAATACCATGAAGCCATAATTTATTTTTGACTTTTTATTATTTTTTAAAATCCAATTCGTTGATGACAATAGCTAAGGCTTGCTAGCAATTCTTTTGGCTCTGGTACAGTAAAGATTTCTTTATATATATATTACTTAATTTCACAACAGAGTTATGAAGTAGATATTACTGTAATTTCGCACACAGGTCCTGTGGGAACCTTGGAGAAGGTCAGTCCCTCAAAGTCTTACAGCACGAGGGATGGAGTCAGGAATTGCCCCTAGACAGTGGGACCCCCTCCCATCTTGCATCGTTAAGCACAATAGATGACCATTCATTCCAGAAATGTCACCGGCCCCTTGGAAAAACAGAGAAAATAAAGACAAACGCCCCTCAGTGGTCACCTGCCCCAATAAAATCCATATCCTCATTTATTTTGACATTTCCTACAGTGACTGTCTTTCCTAAACTCAAAATCAAGACACGGAACCCCACTCCTGACTAGTTGCCTGTTTTGTGCGTGCATTCACATGCAGAAAGTTCTACCACGGGAAAGGAATTTAGTTGCTGTCGGTCGTACAACCAGTCATGAACTGGTCTGCAAGGAGTGTCCTGAAAATCCGGAACTTGCTCTATAACTGAGGGAGAGGAGGAAATAAGTGGTGTGACTGCGCGGTCTCCCCGCAGGACAAGGGGCTCCAAGTCACGGCGGTGGCGGCAGCTGGACACCAGCAACAGAGCCTCTCCCCATCGTCTGCCAGCCCGCTGACCCCACATATCACCAAGAGCAAGGAGGGCCAACTACACCTTTCAGTTTGGATGAACACACAAGTTCAGGACTGTCGTGAGGCTGAATCAGATACACTCATGCGTGGGTCCTTACAAGGAAAGGGGCTGTGCTGCCGGGGCTTCCCTGTGTTTGGAATCCCTCTGCAGGTGGGGAGAGGGCAAGAGAAAGTGACTTACAAGCTGTCTAGCCAGGTCTGGGTATTTGTTTTTATTAATTAGGAAGAAAACAGGAATCTTAACAGCCTTCTGATGTTAGAGTCTTATGATGTTATTATTATTTTTTTTATGTGCTTATAGGGAAATCTGGCTGAGAAGCGTGAGTTGCAAATCTCATCCCCAGAATGCCGCTAAGCAAGGCGTATCTCCTATCCCCACCACTCCTGATGTGGTCAGATATAAATAGCAACACAGATACTTGAGCTATTCTCACTGAAAGAAAAAGTAATTAATTGGTGTTATACACAAAGGACTTCTCTATTTTTTTTTTTTTTTTTTGGTAACCCGCACAGCTTTAATTACAAGTAATTGTTCTCAAAATCAGGCTGCTGATAAGTTCTGCATTGTAGACAGTGATCAAGCAGCAATACACTAATCTATCACTTTCATTATTTTAGTCACTTGGGTGTGTAAATTTGTATTTAATTCAGACAACAGACTAGGCAGTTTCCACTGTTTCTTTCTATCAACGTATGCCTTTCTGAGGCGCAATTTGGATGATTTAGATTTTCATTCACTTGCTTTTACTTAGGAAAAGAAGAGTACGTTGTTTTTCCTTTTGCTGACTACTAGGTAAATACCATGGTATCAGATGTACCAGGAACTGGGTTTGTTACCAGTTCACGGAGATTCTACCAGATGTCCCTGTAGAACTTGTGATAGTGGACTGAAGCTTGCAGAGATCCCCCTACAGAAATCTCTCGTGCATGAATCGTAGCCCGCGCCCTCCTTCATTCAGAGTTTGTACGTGTCTTCCCTCCTTGCTAGACACAGAAGCTGTCGCCCGAACGGTTAGGTCACAGCACGCTGGTAACTCTTCACTGGGCCTTTGTGTCAATACATCTGCGTGAATTTCAAAACTCAAATCAAAAGCCTTCCCAGGACATCTGATGGGAACTCATTCCCTCCACCTCACCCTCGTGGATGACTCCACTATTTTCTTTTCTGATCTTTTATGCATGGAGAAATTCTTTATTTCCGAATAAAATAAGTTGTCTTGAATGTAAGAAAAATAGTGATATCCTTTGTTTCTGTTCTAACATTTTTTTGTGTGTAATAGTCCAATTCCTAGACAAGAGAGTTTTAAGAGAAAAAGTGGAATTAAAAACCTATCCATATTTATAAGAAAAAATAAAATAATCAAGTGATATCTTTGGTAAACATTGAATGACCCTCCTAGAACACACACAAAAAATTCTTCAACTAAACTTGAGACATTACCTGATAGCAAACCATGCTGTTATCCATTTCAAAACCTATTTAGAATTAGAAATGGTAAACTGAAGAAAATTTACAGTTAAAACTACTCATTTTCTTGATTAATTTTTTTTTTTTTTTAAATCAGGCTTTCTTATTAAACCTGCACGCTGTAGATTGAATTAGTCCAGAACTAGGCTGCTGTATCCTAGCTTTCTTCCCAGGCAAGGTTTTTATTGAAGTCATGAGAATTTTGCCTAAAAAAGTTACCAGTAATTTGACATTTACTGAAGGACTTCTGTGATTGTAGATGTTCGGTGATACTGGGACTCGCGATGAAAAAAGAAGGAGAGAAAGATGACGATAAAGGACATATTCTTGTCCTCCTGCAGGAATTCACGGGGTCCACAAATTTAACATTTGCTGCCGAGCACGCAGGCACGCACGCAGCTTGCGTTCCAGGTCAGAAGATGAATGTGGTATAAGCTGGACACCTGAGTATTCAAGAACCGAGAGGACCTCAGAAAGTGGAGGCACGAGATGTACATTGGAGCTAATTCGGAGAGCTCCTAGAAATGTAGTAAATTGAATAACGTAGTTCGTCAATCAGAGAAGTCATGCCAACTTTGATGAAATAATTTTTATTTCACAACGGTTATTTAAGCAGTGCTTACCAGTCGCTTACTAGACTTTTTACTTACATGAACACTCGAAACAGTCATTTTGGGAAAGGGAAAAAGGTTACAGGTTGGAGATACTCTGGGGAGACTGAAAGACACAGGAAAAAGTTTCCAGGCCAGAACGAGCTGGTCAGGAATGAAAGGGAGCTGGGGTTGCTGAGAGCGCGGTGTCTGGGTAGAACTCGTGAAGAACAAGGCAGATAATTCCAGGAGGATAAATGATGGTGGAAGGAGGGACTTTCAAATCAGGTAGAAGTGCTCCAGCGGCCACAGGGCATTTTCACATCATGATGACTCTCGCTTTGTATATGCTCTGCCTGAAGCCGCTTAGAGGCAGTTGCCCAAACCAAAGATTAGTCAAAGCGAGACACACTACAGAGGTGTGTTCAGCCTCTCCTTCCAAGATCTCCAAAGCACAGCCATTAGCAGGAAATCAACAGGCATCTGACAGAGAAAAGACCCAAGCGCTCATTTACATTTTACATTTCCACTGCCCTATGAGTGGATACGTGTGCACTGCCTGAGACTGTGGTAATCCGGGGACGACCCTGTCTTTAAACAGGTAACGGACCCCCGAGGGACACAGTGGTCCAGCTGTGTCAACGGGGCCAGTTATCGACACAAACAAGGAATGCTGAGCAGAATCACATTCAGACTGATGTGCTTTGCAGGTAGCTTTTCCGCCACTCGTATCTGCACCTATTAGGTATTTGGTGAATTGTTTTTGAACAAAAGAGATTAATTTGCCTCATTACAATGTGATTTGTACGACACAGAGAAGACTTGAGTGGCACACCCATTAGCTGAGATAGTTCATGGATGAGAGCCTTGCCCTGCAAGCCACGCCAAGAGCAAAGGCAAAAGTTTTGGGGTGCACGGGCAGCCCCGTGACCAACGCTTCATAGAATAAACACATCTCTACGGAGTGTGTCTCTTTCCATTTCCGGAAATAAGAAATAGGTCCCTTTGGTAAAACTTGAAGACCTATAATTGAAAAGACCAATAGATGGAATTTTGAGACCCTAATTTGCAAGTACCATTAAAAAATTTCAACTATGAAGCCCAGGTATCTGTACTGATTTTTATTGTGTTCATGTACATTTTTGTGTAGAGAGATTATTTACGACGTTAGGAAACAAGAGAAACAAGAGAAATTTGCTGGAGAAATTTTCCTGGGGTTGCGAGTAGCTCAGATAACACTTTGGCCACGAAACAGCGTGACCTTCAGCATTTGTCCTGCAGAAGGAATAAAGGCTGAAGCCCTGGAACTGTCACGCCACCAGGAGATGAGAACGGTCCGTTCTGGGTAACAACTCAGGTACTTTCAGGAAAACGAGAGTGTGACTCCTTTTACCAGATAATGGAAGGTCTTAGCTCAACGGAGTGAAATGGCTGCGTGGCTGGAAGCCTCTCCTGGAATCCCGGGACGGATTGAAATTCACACTCTCAGAGGATTTCTGTGAAAGGGACGCTGACTTGGCTCCCATCACTCCGTAGAGAGAGGCTGCTTCAAGGGGTACTTGCGAAAGTCCCATCACTGAGCAGGCTTTGAGTCCCTGGATGAGAGTTTAACCTCACTGAGCATCTATTGAGGCATGTTCATTTTGCATCTATTTTCAGCTTCGTTACCAACCATCCAGTAATAGACCGATTTTTACTGGGCAATTGGGCCATCTCAGCCCTGAGCAGGCTTCCAGAGACTTTGCAAGCCTTTAGGAAGCTTAACATCTTCTTAGAAAGATGACGCACCCACGACAGTGAAGAAATAACGCCTCCGTTTTCTGGGTAGTAAATCATTTCCACACAAGCAATACAGGAACCTCAGAGAAGGAAGAGTTTTCTTCACACGAGGCAGGGCAGGGCTTTGCAATAGTGCGGGTGCATCGCTCCAAGGTGAATATTATGGAGAGGGGGAGCTGTGGAGAAAGGAGGGAGTCCTTTGAGTCAAGTAGGATGCTGGGAAGGAGCACGTCTGCAGTCCAAGCACTGGTTCTTGGGACGGGATGTCCCCACCGGCGACTCACACTTGTTTGTGTGACACGGGCCGTCTGAGGGGCCCTGCCGGGCAGCAACTTCCTCCACCACCACTCAGCCTGGCAAGGGGTGTATGAGCAGAGCCTCCCACCGTCTGGTTACCCCACTTATTCTGCTAAAATGACCATCCTCCCCAGCCGAGTGATGTCCACAGAGAGAACCAGAGGGCCAGGCCAAGAGTGAATGTTGCTACCTAATCGCAACCTTCCATTTTTATAAACTGATTTGCAAATCGACCTAACTTCAAAGATCGCATACGTCGCCTGTTTACAGGGGCAAGAAACCATTTGTGATATTATTATTATTTTTTTAATTTAATCTCATGTTTCTATCTTTCCAATAGCATCTGGACAATCTTTCAATTCTTGTCTGGCGATAATGAAATCATTTAAAAAAAAAAGTACCAGAACTCTTTTCTGCTTATTTCTGTGCCATTTGGAACACATGTGACTAAATTGAACTCCACTTGCTCATTGGTTTTCTTGTTTTTCTCTCTCCCCTTGTTTTTTTTTTTTTTTTTTTTTTTGCAGTACGCGGGCCTCTCACTGCTGTGGCCTCTCCCGTTGCGGAGCACAGGCTCCGGACGCGCAGGCTCAGCGGCCATGGCTCACGGGCCCGGCCGCTCCGCGGCATGTGGGATCCTCCCAGACCGGGGCACGAACCCGTGTTCCCTGCATCGGCAGGCGGACCCTCAACCACTGCGCCACCAGGGAAGCCCTCTCCCCTTGTTTTTAAAAGCCCTATTTGAATCTAGTCCCTAAAAGAGCAGGCACCCGAGTCACGTATGACGCTGCGAGGTACCCCTCCACGTCCTCCACATGACCTTGATCTAGATGACGAGCCACAATCTAGCCAGTGCTTTTTTGTGGCTGAAGTGACCTAAGAGTCTGGGGCCTTTTTTTTTTTAATAAATTTATTTATTTGTTTGTTTTTATTTTTTTGGCTGTGTTGGGTCTTCGTTGCAGTGCGCGGGCTTCCCATTCTCGTGGCTTCTCTTGTTGCAGAGCACAGGCTCTAGGTGCGCAGGCTTCCGTAGTTGTGGCACGAGGGCTCAATAGTTGTGGCTCGCCGGCTCTAGAGCACAGGCTCAGTAGTTGCGGCGCACGGGCTTAGTTGCTCCGCGGCACGTGGGATCTTCCCTGGCGGGGGCTCGAACCCGTGTCCCCTGCACTGGCAGGCGGATTCTTAACCACTGCGCCACCAAGGAAGCCCCTGGGGCCTTTTTTGTTGAAAATTTTCTTTAGGTTCCAAGTTGATTTTATAGCAATAATAGCCACCCAGTTTGGGCATTTCACAAAGTGTTCCTAGATGACCACGGGGAATCCAGCTATGCTGTTGGGATGAACAGCTAAAATATCTTGGAGCGCCTGACATACATCAAAGAACATCTTTCCTTTCTTGGATACCCCGTTGCCAGCCTTTCCAGCCACAGGGCCCGAGTTAAGCAGAAAGAGAGCAGCTCCAGCCCATCCCAAGAGAGGCCTCGCTGGAAAGAGCTGGGAAAGACTTTTCCAGAGGGAGCTTGCGCCAAAGCATAAAAGGTTCCGCCTCCAGCCTCTCATTCAGAAAAGTTGTTAAAGCCTTTTTAAGGCAACAATTTAAACCCAGCTGCACTTATTGATCAGTGATTGATTTTGCTTTGTTAGGAGGGATTTGTAATCTGCTTTTAAATGTTTTTTTGTTCCTGGCCTTCATTGATAGCAAGTTCTGCCCGAGGCTACTTCTCAAAATGCATCACTGGGGGGCTTTCGAGGCTCTGTGAACAACGAGAATAATTTGAATCTGGACCTCCCCTCACCCCCAAACCTTTCCCTCTGTGCACAGAAGGAAATGTTAGTCAGGTGCAGCTAAACCTAAAACCTATCCAAAAGAGTCATTTGTCTTTAAAAGAAAAGGGACAGAAAGTGAGCAAATTCCGCTTACAAAGTCAGAGAGTCCAGTAGATTTCATTTCTCAAGTGCATCCGGTTAGTCTCGAAAAGGGTACCGCTCTTCAGACCTTGTCCCTGCCTGGTGCCCGCTGCGATGCAAACATAAAGTCCAAGAAACAAAATCTGAATCCCAGCCAGCAGAATATTCTATTCCTGCAGTAAATAGATGGTATGGAAACTTTTTTACTTACAGCTTTCAAAGGTTGTCACTCTGCCTTGCATGGCGTCATAAGCTGTTAATCCTGTGTGCCCTAAACCACCGTAGAATAGTGGCCGTTCTATCATTGTAACATGAACTGAAGAACAGGAACTGTGCTCTTTACTTAACTAATCACTTCTGATAGTTCCCAAGCTTATAGGAACCCCAAACACTTATAAGGATGTCTGGTCTTTGATTTTTGCTAATGAAATGCACTCCTGTTATTTTTTATAATGTAAGCATATGCTTCCACGTGTATGATCTTTATGAGTTTACTTAGCAAGAAACCAAATATGTGAGGAAAACAGACTTTTTCAAGGGGTGCCTTAATTGTCTTTGCTGCGTGTTCTACAGACCGTTCCCGAATGTTTGCGGGTCCGGCACGGGGCAACTTCACACCCAACGAGAGGGTAACGTGTCTTCGTTGTTTACAAAAATGACAGCCCCTAATGGGCCATATCAGCTTTAACACAAACGATTAAATCCCCTTCGCTAACCGTTGCTGTTTTCTGTTTCAGCAGCTCAGCGGCCCGGGGAAGTAGGTGCAAACTCCAAGGACCCCTGAGCGCACATTGAGACGATTACAGATGCTGGTTATTAGATAAGCCTCGGAAGGAGGCTTTCCTTGGGCTGCTCACAGGCATTTGGAAAGAGTCGCGCTCCAGGTCTGAGGGCCGATGTTTCTTCCTCTTAAACTACGAGCAGCTGTAGCACATGACCTACTTCTGTAGGGCCCTGTAATGATTTCCTTCCTTCGGAGGCTTCAGGAGTCCTCCTTCTGCCCTGTGAAAAAAGGGACAAATATTTTAATCCAAGCAAAATGCTGAAGCAGGTCTTGTTGGTTTCAGGGAAGAAACTCAATCCAGTCCCAGCACTGAGTGGAGGCCTCAAATTGGAACCATCTGGGCTGCAGAAGGGCTCTCCGAGACCTTTGGGGAAGGCGGGGACAGCCTTGCCTAGGGCTGCGGCCCATACACCTGCAGAGACCACCGGCGTCAGGGCAGGAGGCTGGACTCTGCCCCCGGAATCCGGCCTTTCACGCAGCACAGCGGCCATGCCACCAGCTCAGAATAGCAAGGAAGGCAGGGTGACAGCTTGTCCAGTAAACGGTCCTCATAATAATGGGAATGCCTCATTTTTCTTTTGGAACGTATTTGACACAAATCTGACAGAAACACACGTTTCCTAACTTTCTTTCTGGAGGTCAAGGGAGAGAGACTACAGGAAACTGTAGGTTGGGACACATGGTATTCTTGGAGTTCTCCTTAAAGCTGGGGAAATAAAAGGTGTTGGAAAAGCCATGCACGTCTTTAATATTCTCTGCATTCTTCCTTTATTTGTTTTTTTGTTTGTTGACAGTGTCGATTGGCTACTTTGACGGTCCAACGAAGTACAAGTTCTTTTCAAGTGTGCTGTAATATCTAAACCAGAAGACTCAGGCCAGCTCCTGGGAGGTTTTTTTTTTTTCTTCTTTTATTTATTGATTGATTTTTAAAACTTTTTATTGGAGTACAGTTGATTTACAATGTTGTGTTAGTTGCAGGCGTACAGCAAAGTGAGTCAGTTATACATATACATACATCCACTTGTTTTTAGATTCTGGGAGGTTATTTTAAATAAACTAGTTTTGAAATTTTTGTATTGCACACTCTCCGTAGGTGTTTCCTGTGTCCACCCATTTTTAAACAAAAAGGACGAGGATCTTTGCTTAGTCAAAGACCAGAAATATTATCACTTACTTTGAAACCCAGTTCATAATATATTTTCCAGAAAGAAAATGGGACACAAAGATCGAAATGGGACACAAGTTGTTCGTTTAATACATATATTTTCCAAATATTGGTTGATGAGGAATATGTCATTTTTTAATCTGGGTTTTAAATTATTTACTGTGCTTAGAAGCATAGTGACTACGATGTGGCCATTACACGATCCTAAATAATACGACCAAACAGGACACCGTGGGGGTGGGAGCCCCCGAATCCACCACAGCACAGAGGTCAGAAGTCAGAGGGTGTTACAGTGAGAGCGGGTCAGTCATTGGAAAAGGTGGCGATTCAGGGAAAATATAGGAGAGGGTGTTGAAATTTTGAGTTTAGTTAAATTTGTGGAAGTGTACATTTATCTGGCTTTTTCTAAGTAACCTTTCCAAAGGAACCAATGATCACACTCGTTTGCATGTAATTGTAATTAAATGTATGGGTTTATTGTAGTTAAATGTATTGACTGATGGAAAGTATACAGTCGGGATGTAGACAATATACTTGTGGAAAACATTTTATATATTTAAAAAATAAAGAAATGTCAGCAAGAATCCTTTTTTGTTTAATCCCTAAAGGGAAATGAAACATTTCAAAATAATAATTGGCTAGCAAGGCTCACAGGACATCTTTCATTTTGACAAAGTTCTGAGACTATAAAGGATATGCACAGCGCAAGTTTCCCGGACACGTCGTGAGGGAGTTTGGCCGTGCAGGGTTCACGTCCTGGCATTCGCCCAGGCAGCCCTGACCCAAGGTTCCTGGGAGGGCTGCAGGAGTGTGTGTTGGGCTCACTGCTTTTAACCCTGTTCCAAATTTATATGCATGAACATTGAGATTTTTAACCAAATCTTTATTCCGTTTCCTCCCGAGGATGCTTCATACTCCTGCCTATGCACCCAGCTGCACCTAGAGACAGACCTGCTCCCCTGACCCTGCAGCCTGTACTGCTGTCCGCCCGGCCACGGAGCCAAGCTCAGTGGAGCCGAGCATACTTCCTATGAGGCTTCCTGCGGAAAGCCAGTCGTCTGAGACTGGGAAAGGCCCCGTGGAAAGAAATGGGGAGCCCGGCATGAGGGCAGCTGGCCCTTTCAGGCGATTACATTGATCCTTTGATATGCGCTTGGGTTTCTCTGGGAAACACTGCCACCGTCTCATTCCTGTAGCTCCGCGAGGACGCCCATGCCCGGCACCGGGGCCAAGCAGGCCAGCCGCGCAGACGAGTTGTGAGTTTCTGAAAAGTATCAATGCCTAGACTCAGGAAATTGAGAAATTCTGCAGGTGTCTTTATTATTATTTTTAAATACAGGGTGTGAGACCATCAACTTACCCCTAAATTAAAGCAATGATTATAACAATCACGTGGCAACGAAGTCAGTGTTTTGATGGTTTTTGTTTGAAAAGCACATTCTCTACAAATAGGAACTAATATAAACACATCTTATATATGCAGATGTATGTACAGCAGAACGTATATCTATACACACACACACGTATCTCGAGAAAAAGCCCACCCTGTTCTCAGGAAAGGTGAACAGTTGGGAGTGGGAGATTTCAGATTGATTTCCAAACTGGGAAAGTGCTTCTGATTTAAAAAGAAAGCAAATTGTTTTGGCCAAAATGCTCAGAAGGTGGTGAGGACTGACCCCTCCCCAGCCCTTGGCTGCCAGATCTTAACCGCCTGAAAACTTACAGAAATGCTTGATTAAAACTAGAATAAAAATCGCCAGTCGCCCTCAGCAAACCACAGCATAAGGGTGGGGAAGAGCTGTGCCAGGTTGCAGTAGAGTTAGTTGGCGTCTGCTGAAAGCACTGCTCCCTTCCTGTTTAATAATTAATTCAACTCTAAAGCCCCAAGGATCTGGACTCGGCACCGGCTTCACAAAGCAGCACAGAAACAAAACGCTTCCAGAACTGCAAGGGCGGGGACAGAGGAAGAAAGAATCTAGCATTTCAAGGAACCACCGCATGGGGCCGGTGAGCAGGGGTGGGCGGTGGGTGTCTGTGGGTGGAGAAATTCAAAATAAAATAAATACACACAAAAGCAAGGTTATTCACGGCCACTGGCACCAGTGCTGGGAGGGCACAGTGAGCCAGAAGTCATCCACTCGGGACGCAGGCTGGGTGCCCGTGGGCCGGTGGGGACCCAGGGACCGATGGGCTCCATCTCTGGAGAAGGGGAGACCCAGTCTCTCTTCATTAGTCAGAGCGCCACGCTGGAAAGGGCATCAAAGGTAGGCCTGTGGCCCCTCGGCCTCTACCCGGCCCCCAGCCCCACGATTCTCTACCAGGGGATGGTCAGGGAGGAAACACACACACACACACACACACACACACACACACACACAGCTGAAGGGAGAGAGGAAGGACCTAGTGAGTGTAGCTGCTCGGTGCATTGAAAACCACACGGAAGCCCAAGCAAGTTACTAGGCTTCAATATTCAGTTGCAGAAATGAACCCCCAACACAGCGGCAAACTGCAGAACACATCCAGCCGCGCACCCGAACCTTGCGCTGTGCTGTGCGATTTTTATAAATCGTTTGCTTTCTCTAAGCGGGTGAATCCAGCACAGAGAGAAATACACCAGGGATGCTTAGAAGAGGCAGAAGCCACTAACAGCTCACCAAATCCCTTATCACACCCAGGAGTGAGGAAGTATGTGTCCAGAAAGATTGCACCTCAGCCTCAGGCTCCAGTGTCCAGTGTCACACGGACTGCGCCTTTGCACGTGGGACACCTCCAGCGTCCCAAAGCAACACGGAGAGGGGGGATGCCGCAGCAGCGAACAGAGTAATTAAATGAAGGGAAGGCCCGGATGGCCGAGGAAAAGAGGAGAGCTATTTAAGCACCAAATTGTGTTTACTTTTCACTTATTATTATTATACAGAAGTCATGGCACAGAGCACTCACACGTATCCGCTGAGACCCTAGTAGGATATTTTGAAAAAGACATTCACGTAATTAGATGGTTGAGTTGAACAAACACTGACCTGAATATTTTTCCTAATCCTTGAAAAGGGGGTAATACTCCACAATGATCAAAACGATGTGGATTCTCTTGCTATTTTACTTTCTACACAAATTAGTTATAAGATGTTTAAAGACACCTCCTTCACATCTCTTCCCTCCCACGTCAGACTGATGGCGCTGCCTTGAAAACACCTCGAGTGCCTTTTAAAAATAAGCCTGTCTTCCTCCAAACTCTGCCAAGTCAAGTCTGAAACCAGCTTCCCGTTACTAAACAATTTCAAAAGCAGAAGGTCAATGTGTTCTCTATTTTTGAGTCAGTGAACGTCTAGCTGCCGGTTTCTTATTTTTTTAATTCCAAGTTCAGAGTTAAGCTAATGTCCCTGTTTTCTCCTGAAGCTCATAGTGCTTTGGGTCCGTGAGGGACCCGACCCCACGCCAGTTACCTATTCTTTCCGTGCCTCAGTTTCCCAACCTGTGAAATGGAGACAGTCTTCGTTCTCAGCTCACCAGGCTGTGATAAGATTTGCGGCGTGATGCACCTGGGGCGCTCAGCACAGCTCCCCTCAAATTCAGGAGCCGTGGAGCACAGCCCTTCCCCAGGTGCCCGTGACCCCTCCTTCAGCTGCCCTCTCGGGGGCGATTATTGAACACACAAAGTCTCTGGGTGCCCCTGTCGATTTACAAAATAGGTGCGTTATAAAGGCTTGTGAACTGAATCTCTGTAAAGCTAATCTATTTCCAGGACCAAGGGAGCTTCCTATTTAAAGGAGCCTCCACGGTGAATCCCTTCTTAGGCAGCAAATTCCTCCGTGGTGAGAGCAATTACTTATCAGCTTATCTTTCTTTTCTTTTTAAAAATAAATCCGGATATTTGCATGAGGCACTGACCACGAGACAAGCCAGCCTCTGGACTGGTCCAGCCACTCACTGTGCAAACCCAGGCAAGTTACAGGCCCAGCTTCCACGGCAGCTGAAGGAGGGGCTCACGGCCCTTCCGGGGGCACTAAGAATCTGCCATGTAGACGGAGCCCAAGGGCCCAGCGGGGAAGCTCGTGTCTGGGGAGGTGGAGGCCTTAACAGCACCCACAGTCCACGCTGTAACAGAGCCATGAATTCAATTAAATGGACCCGAGGGCTTACGGGGCCCATCGGGCTCCACAACGTTCTGATTCCACGTGAATCCTGGATTCGCCAGCATCTGAGTCTGCGCCCCAGGGTCCGACCCCACTCACTAAACGTCACCTGTGTCCTGTCACTCCTGTCAGCCTGGCCTTTCAGTGCAATTCACGGGAACTGGTGGGGTTAGGTAATTTGGAAGGTACCACCTGTGGATGTGAGTGTGCCCTAAAAGGGGAGGAAGGTGACTCTGTGATTAAAAGAATGGGCATCCAGCTTGACTCTGGGTAACCCACGCACTCCCTGGGGCAGGTGTATCCTATTCAAAACTCCCCACACAAGGTTAAAATGGTCTGTTGGAAATTCGTGGATCAAAGACAGGACTATGAAGAAAACACCACAACCTCCCTACAGCCAAGCCCCCTTTCTGGGATCCTTCCTCCCCGTGCTTTGCAAGCTGAAGCACCTTTCGTAGAGGTGGTGTGTGGGCCCCGGAGCCCCACGGGGCAGGACTCCTCACCTCAGTGTTCTCATCTGAAAAGTGGGGATGACAGCCTCCGACGGCTGCCGTGGTGATTACACGATTGGCGCGTGTAATCCCTTTGGTAAACTACCCAGCACTCACCAAGTTCTCAGCTGGTGTGGGCCATTGTGATTACGGTAGCAGCTGCGTTTAACCGAAGACACTGTGATCAGAATTACACAACTAATGTTGCCAAGATGAGATATTTTAGCCCCTGTACTGGTTTGCTACAGCTGCCATGACAAATGACCACAGACTAGGGTGGGTTAAACCACAGAAATGTATGTCCTCACAGATCTGGAGGCTGGGAGTCCGAGACCAGGTGTGGGCAGAGCTGTTTCTCCTGTCTTCTCCCTGTGTCTTCACAGGGTCTTCTCCCTGTGCCTGTCTACGTCCTAACCTCTCCTTGTAAGCACACCAGCCCTATTGGACTAGGGCCCACCTAGTGACCTCATCCTAACCTAATTACCTCCCGAAAGACCCCGTCTCCAAACACAGTCACAGCCTGCAGCCCTGGGAGTTAGAAATTGAACGTATGAATTTGGGAGCAGGGCAGGCAGGGGGACACACTCTGCCCATAGCAGCCTCCATGCCAATAAAAGCATTGCCTGCATTAAGTTTTCACAAATCACAGCAGTTCAGATCTGTACACACGGGTGCACAAGTGAAAGACTGGGAGACGCACTCCATCCAGACTCCTGATGGACCAACCCTAGGATGAAGCGGTGTGGGTTTTCTGACCGCTTCTCCGAAAAGAACAGACCCCCTGAGACTGTAGGCGGTTACAATCAAACAACGGTGAGGATGACGCCCGTGGAACCAGCGAGGATGATACACTTGTTGACTCAACTCAGTGAAGCTTTGATAACATAAACCAACAGGAATCTTCTTGAACCAGGGTCCTTCCCGCCAGGAAGGAAGCTGAGGAGGTGCCTTGGTCTCCTGCTGGCTTGACTCCTCCCATCCCATCACCTGTATGTCTTCCGTAGAGTCCCTCACTTTGCTTTCTCGTTTTCAGTGACCGAAGGACCCTGGGTCTCCCGCTGTGTTCACCTCTCAGCTAACACCTTGTCCATAACTGCCCCTGGCACCAGAGCTGTGTCTCTCCTGCCTCAGTGCAAGAGAGGATCGGGTTCATTATTTAACTAATTTCCATTTTGAAATTTCTCCCCTTGGTAAGTTTAGATTCTATTCATGTTCCTTTTGAATTTTTTCTCTTCCGGGCTCTTTTGGACCTTTCTTTGGGGATTTGCTAAACATTCCAGTCCAAGGACGGTATCTGAGCAACACAGAATTCCATTAGCTATTGGCCACCACATTGCTTGAGCAGGAAGATTTCAAAGAAAATTAAAGTGAGGGGAAAAGATCTGGTATTGGTTGTTAACTCCACCTCAGGGTGACTTCTCTTCAGGGACAATTAAATAGCAGCTCTGGGCTGTTAAGTTTACTGGTTTACTAGTAGGCGGCACGTCTTCTTCAAGGACAGGCGAGGTTCAGATTGGCTTTGATTTCACGTGATGAAGCCAAGGCTGCCTCTGCAGACCCAGATTTTATTTGAAATTGTAGGTGTGACCACACGTGTGTGCTCTGACCTTTCTTCTTTAAGAAACAAGTTTTGCATTACCAGGTAAATGCCCTTTCGGTGGAATTTTCATGGAACACTGGTGACATCCTGTGGTCACTTGGGTTTAAGGCAGCCAGTCTTTCTCAGCAACTATCTTGGGGAATAAAGAAGAAAATGCCCCACATACATCCTAGCGTGTTCTGCAAAACCAAAAAGAAAAAGAAAGAACTACACGCTGAACTCATAATCATTTTCACAACACGGACATCTCCTTTTCTGAGCAACGCAATTTTTTGGTGAATGCGGACAAAAGCAAGTTCTGGTAAGCGGTATTTGGGGTAAGAATAGATATCACACGGACACAAAATACAGCTTCATCCAAACAGAGGATGAGTGCCATGATGTCAGGTGTCGCCCCGCCACCGTACCTGGTTCCCACCATCTGCTACTTAAGTTCTCTCCGTGCCTTGGCCCCAGATCCAGAACTTGCAGGAGACAGCCTTCTGCAAAAGAGTGCACAGCGTGGCTTAAAGGGAAAACAGTGGGCATTTTGGCATCTTTACACCGGTGACAATGAATTGAAGCCATTTAGTTGTAAATGTGATATTACGCTTGACGGTTTCCCCTGGCCAAGCACTGAGAGGCCTGTATTGAAGAGAGGCAGAGAAGTGGGTCTGGGGGAGCAGAGCCAGTCACCAGAGTAGCCGACCGAAGGGGCTCGTAAAAACATTTGCCGGTTGTCTAGAATCACAACTCAGCCCAACGCTCACGGTGCCAGGAGCAGCCCGCTCGGTGGAAGCCGTGCAGAGCAGGCAATGGAGTTTATGTTGTTCTGTTTATTAAAAACGGATGGGAGCACATGACAGAAAATTCAAACTTCTGGTCACGGCTCATTAATCCCTGTTGTATCTGTCAGGGGTGTGTGTGCGGCTCCAGCGAGCCTCTGGAAGGGGCTCACAGCTGAGCTTTGATTCTCTCTCTCATTTGGAATGGGAAGGGGTGCCAATCACCTGGAAGGGGAGAGAACAAGAGGCTATTTTTAACCCACCTACTTTGGTGGACATTAAGTATAAGCGAGTGGATTTAAGATGGAAAGGATTATGGTGGAGAATGTTATTGACAGTATTTCTCACAGAGGGGCAGAAAGGTAAAAATGAATGTGGCGTAAAGTCTACTATTATGGCTCTTTTATGAAACTCCTGGCCCTTGGAGATAGATCCTCGGATGAACTCTGCAGACTCCTGACATCTGCATATAGGGGAAGGGACCGGTGGCATTCCAGTCTTCCTGTCGAAAACAATGACCATGTTTAAGAAAATGTATGTTCAAAGCCTTGCCTCTCTGCCCAATGCAGCCTTACTGGTGAGAAGGACCACGGGACCAGGAGAAACACTGTTTTTCCTGCTGGTTTGGGGCTTGGGGTCTGAAATCACACTTCTGACTCTCCCAGATTCCTTGTGTGTATGAGGCATAAAGACAATCATTTAGCTCCTGCCCCACAGGATGTCAGAAGGGTTAAATGAGATAATGCGTGTCAATCACTTAAGCAGAGCACCTGGCCCATAGGAAGCCCTCAGTAAAAGTTATTCTCAAAGTTGTTGCTAGTAAACTGTAATTCAAAAAGACACACGCACCCTTATGTTCATAACAGCACTATTCACAATAGCTAACGCATGGAAGCAACCTAAATGTCCATCGACAGATGAATGGACAAAGATGTGGTACATATACACAATGGAATACTACTCGGCCATAAAAAGAAATGAAATAATGCCATTTGCAGCAACATGCATGGACCTAGAGATTATCATACTAAGTGAAGTAAGTCAGACAGAGAAAAGTAAATATCATATGATATCACTTACATGTGGAATCTAAAATACGACAAAAATGAACTTATAACAAAACTGAAATAGACTCACAGACATAGAAAATAAATTTATGGTTACCAAAGGGGAACCAAAGGGGAAGGGGGGATAAATTAGGAGTTTGGGATTAACATATACACACTACTATGTACATAAATAGCTAACCAACAAGGACCTACTGTGTAGCACAGGGAACTATATTCAATATCTTATCATAACCTATAGTGGAAAAGAATCTGAGGAAGAATAAATACGTATGCATATGTATAACAGAATCACTTTGCTGTACACCTGAAACTAACACAACATTGTAAATCAACTAGATTTCAATTTAAAAAAATTGTTACTAGTGACGTCATCCTCATCTTTACGGACAGCACTGTTCACTCCAAGCTGTGCTCTCTCCACGCTGCATTCTCCAGCGACAGGTCATGGGCATGTGAGGTGAAGTAAGGGAGAAAAGATGGAGAGACTTATTCCACTGGTTGGGGCAATTCTTCAACTCATCATTTTGAGCTCCATTCTGGGCTGGGTGCTGTGAATGATACAAGGAAGTTTTAAGTGTAGTGTCTGTGTTCAATAAGCTTAAACCTACTTCATGTTCCTGGACACAGGAAGTGTTCTGCGAAGGCAGCCTTAGGTCAACAGCTTTAAAGCAAAGTAGGTGAACCCTGGAGCGAGGCCGGTGCTGGGCAGAGTGAGGACTCAGCAGGGAGCAGGGTTCACACCTTGCACCTGCCGCGTGTGGAGTTCACCCCCTGGAGACTGGGATTAGCAGGAATCATGCCTCCGAGGGTCTCCAGGGGGGGCCAGCGCCTCCTTGTGCATATCTGGTTCTTTTTAAATTTTGTGTGTGGACTTCCCTGGTGGCGCCGTGGTTAAGAATCCGCCTGTCAATGCAGGGGACACGGGTTTGAGCCCTGGTTCAGGAAGATGCCACATGCCGCGGAGCAACTAAGCCTGTGCACCACAACTACTGAAGCCCGCAAGCCTAGAGCCCGCGGGCCACAACTACAGAGCCTGTGTGCCACAACTACTGAAGCCTGTGAGCCTAGAGCCCGTGCTCTGCCACAAGAGAAGCCACCGCCATGAGAAGCCCGCGCAGCGCAATGAAGAGTAGCCTCTGCTCCCCACAACTAGAGAAAGCCTGCATGGGGCAATGAAGACCCAACGCAGCCAAAAATAAATAAATGAAATAAATAAATTACTAAAAAAAAATTTAGCGTTTTTTTTTTTTTTTTTTTGTCTGCACTACGCGGCTTGCGGGATCCTATTTTCCCGACCAGGGATCAAACCCGGCCCCTGCAGTGAGAGCCTGGAGCCCTAACCACTGGACCGCCAGGGAATTCCCTGGTTTTTGTTTAGAAGCAAACACAGTGGGTCCCTTTCTTTGCCTAATGTTCTCTGCCTGGGGAGAATTGAAACCAAATCATGTGAGCAGAATAGGATGAGGGACTCTATCGGCCTCCACTACTGTGGTCCTTTCTTCATCCACCACCTAAACTCCCAGTAAATCCTCTAAGAATAGTTGCTGACCACCCACAAGGGTGAGGATAAGCTGTGACGGTAGATCTGCAGGAGATACCTTGACGGTACAGCTGCTCCATCAGGAAACCTGCATTGCAGGCAGAAGGGAGCTTCGTGTGCACAAAAGCATAAGATGTAAGACAGTAAATGTCGGTAACCCAGCAGAACAGGGCAGAGCTCAGGGCAGGAAGGAAGCCCTTCTCTTGAAAGCCATCAGGAAAGCTTTCTGAATTAAGAGATTTTGTTTTAACTGGGCCTTCAAAGGCCATTAGGGTCTGGACAAGTGTTACTGATAGAGGGTCCTCCAAATAGAGAGACCAGGGCCCTGGGGCCAAGACACCATGGTGTTCATACAGGAAGGAACCCGAGGGAACCTACACAGCGTCCCCTGGAAATCTCCGCTTGCTAAGGACAAACAAAAATATTCCAAGGAATGCTTTCCATGGGAAACTTTATCCTGCTAATCTTGTTGGAAGCAGTCCATTCCACCAAAAGAGGTGAAATCAAGATTTGGGAGTCTAATTAGCCCTGTGGTTTTTATTTATATTAGAACTCAAACCTGCTTACGGCTCCCAAACCCTGCTCGGTCTGAGCACAGGCATCTAAGGACCGCGGGCTGCAGGGTCACAAAGGAGCATCCCGCTCTGAGCCGTATTTTCAAGTGTTTATTAGCATTTCTTATTTGCCCACAGCCCGATTTCTTTTAGGCTTGACATCATTTGCATGATTGAGTTAATCCAAGTGTGAAATGCAGTAGGAACCCGATTCAATGGGTGGCCGGAAAGGCGGCATTATTAGGACATAAAAGAGATGGGGCAGGCACTGCCCCGGCAACCCCAGGTGCAAACGGGCTACATGAGGACACCCTGATCCGGGGCTGAGAACGTTCCCCCACCGCCCCGCGAAGAGTAAGCTGCGTGCGCCCCGCATCCGAGCGCGGTTTTCGAGGTGCTTCCACACTAAATGTTTCAGGCAAGGCGCTGGATTTGAGCTGGGTAAACCCTCTCCCTGCGGCATCAAAATCTCTAGCACTCCTTGTAAACGGGATATATTCAGCACTTTGTTTTATAACCTTTTATTTTAAAATATTATTTTAATTAATTTATTTATTTTTGGCTGCGTTGGGTCTTCGTTGCTGCGCGCGGGATTTCTCTAGTGGCGGCGAGCGGGGGCTACTCTTCTTTGCGGTGTGCGGGCTTCTCATTGCGGTGGCTTCTCTTGTTGCGGAGCACGGGCTCTAGGTGCGCGGGCTTCAGTAGTTGCGGCACGCGGGCTCAGTAGTTGTGGCTTGCGGGCTCTAGAGCGCAGGCTCAGTAGTTGCAGCGCACGGGCTTAGTTGCTCCGCGCCATGTGGGATCTTCCCGGACCAGAGATCGAACCCGTGTCCCCTGCACTGGCAGGCGGATTCTTAACCACTGCGCCACCAGGAAGTCCCTAAGATGTTTTTAAACCTACAGAAAAGGCATCCAGAGAACCCTCCCCTACCCTTCACCTGCCTGCCCCTAAAGCTGCTGACTCACAGTACTGTGGCACCAAACTAAGAAAGTAAAACCGGTCCAGTCCTGTTGACTAAATACAGCTGTCTCCGGTTCTTTCACTAAGGTCCCTTTACTCATTTTGAAAGCGCTATGTCTCCCCTACTCATTTTGCGAGTTATTTTTCATCAACAGAGAAAGTCATTCTTGATTCCATTTTGCAGCCTGATGGCCCTGCCTGACCTCCGAGGTGCAAAGCCCACTCCCCACAAGCCGAGCAGAGCCTCCGCGTCCCACGTGTACCCTGCGTCCTTCCCAGGATCTCTCAGGAGGACAGGTTTTCTGCTCAGCCATGCCTGGAGCACCGAGAGGGCCCGAAAGCCAGCTCCAAGCAGCAGCGGCTAAGCCACCCCTGGTGATCAATCAACTCTGTGGCGTGTCCGATGCCCTGAGCTCTTCAGACCCCCAGGAAAGACCTGGAGGAGGGGCGCTCAGTGGGAATCGTACCAAGCAGAGGCCTTTTTCTTTTTTCTTGCAAACTCCTGTGATCGTGATAAATAACCCCTGGTGTGCTCTTAGTCGTTTCTGCAAATAATTTCACTGCTTTGTGATTTTTAAGTAAAAATTATTTTATATCACTGTTTTGAAAACCGTATCTTATGGTTCATATTTGACAATCTTTAATTATTACCTATAAAACATCACATCTTCATCTTACCAAGATATAGATGACATAGGATATTTCATTCACTTTAAATTAACAATTTTAGAATTGATTGGTGAATTAATTTTAAAATGGTATATTTTCTCATCTTTGGAGACTGAATGGATATTAAAATGCAGGTTGAAATTTAACCACACATTACTGTGTCATTTATATTAAAAATTCATTTCATGGCCCGATATTTAGAAATCTTGCATATTGTTCTTAAAAAATTAACTGACTTGGGGCTTCCCTGGTGGCGCAGTGGTTGAGAGTCCGCCTGCCGATGCAGGGGACATGGGTTCGTGCCCCGGTCTGGGAGGATCCCACATGCCGCAGAGCGGCTGGGCCTGTGGGCCATGGCCTCAGGGCCTGCGCGTCTGGAGCCTGTGCTCCACGACGGGAGAGGCCGCGGCAGTGAGAGGCCCGCGTACCGCAAAAAAAAAAAAAAAAAAAAAAATTAATTGACTTGTTTTTATAATCTTTGCTTTTTTTTTTCCTCAATGACAAATAAGGGAGAACATTTCACACTAATATTTGTAAAAACTTTGCAAATAACACGTTGACTGTAGAAATAGTTTTATGTGTTTAATTCCTGGTGAAGTAAAAGCCAAATTTCATATGTTTTTAACATTAAATATTGAAGCACTAGTAACACAGTCAGGTGCAATAGGAGGTATCTGCAGATCAGTGCAGACACTACTGAGAGGAATTTGCAGACTCATTGCCATTTTGTGCTTCTTATTAATAATTATTTTGCAATATCAATGTCCCCGATACTCCTCTTTCTAGACGAATGGCCAAATACAGGTTTTCTCTACACAGTATGTAACTACGAATAAAAGTGATTTAAACCTGCTCAGTGGTGCAAACCTTCCTGGAGGGGCACGTGGCCAGGTGGGTGACAATCTGTTGTCATTTGCACGCCTGTGCCATCCAGGTTACCCCCAGGTACGCCCCCTAGACGCCCACCCGAGGGCTCATGAACTGTTTAGACAGAAAAGTATTTTTAAAGTTATTTTCTCTATTGAACACACTGAACAACATGAAGCCCTGGGACACACATATATCTCAAACCTCAGGGTGCAGATGAGCCCATGAACGGACACTCCAGGCTCTGGACATTTGAGGTCTGGGAAGGGCGGAGGGTGGAAGGAAAAAGGAACAGGTTGGACGTTTGCTCTCTTGTTGTTGATGAGCTCCCTTCAATTTCATCACCCCAACCCCTTCTCTCCTGTGGTTTCTGTATCTGAAGACCCTTGTCTCCCAAACTCACAAGGGTTTCCTACCAAAACTTCCTGACAGATGGCTCTGCATGGGGAGAGATGGCCGGGTGGGGAGAAGAAGAGAGCAGAGAGAAAGTTACGTACTCAAGAAAAAAACTTGAAGTCTCCAGTCTAGAGGGAAGAAAAGGTACTTAATCTGGCAGTAAAGGCTTGAATATGTGTGTGACACTGGACACAGAACCTTATTGAAAGTATCCATTGTCATAAGCATAAAGGTTGTAGAGTCTGGCATTTTATAAAACTTTATTATATTGGAGTATAGTTGCTAACAATGTGTTAGTGTCAGGTTACAGCAAAGTGATTCAGTTCTACACATACGTGTATCTATTCTTTTTCAAATTCTTTTCCCATTTAGGTTGCTCCAGAATATTGAGAGTTCCCTGTGCTCTACAGTAGGTCCCTGCTGGTTATCCACTTTAAATATAGAAGGCATTTTTGTTTTGCCTGTATTTTGTTTCTCTTTCCACAGGATGCAAGCTGGTCCTTGAATTTCCAGGTCTTGCTGTGATCAGATTGTTAAACCTACCTGGCACATTAGCATGTGATACAACTTTGAGCAAAAGACACAACTTTTCTTATGTGATAGGAGTTAACCTTCTGCGTCTGGTGAGGGGAAATGAACGGGAAAATACCTGTTTCAGGATGAACAGTAAAAGGACGTTTTTATATTCTCCCGTCTGATCGTCATTGGAGATGTGACTTGGGCAAGCTCAGATCTGACGGTCCATTTCTACCTGGCAATTGAGTTGAGATTGAGTTCTGGATAGGAAGAGACATCATGGACCTATTTCAGGAGAGTGATGGAGCCTGAACTTCCCAGCACCACCCTGGACCCTGCGGTGCCCCCCTCACTCGAGGGCTATAGATTTTAAGAGGGCTCAGCCCTTGCCTGTTGCCTCACTCCTGTATTCCCAGGGGTAAGTACTTCACTGGAACATAGGAGAGGCTCAATAGCTATTTATTTGACAAATGAATGAATCTATGGAAAAAGGGAGGGGGAAAATGATGAAATCTACACAACAATCAAGTAATTCCTACAAAGAAAGTACTATTAGATGGACTGCACCTTTTTCAGGCCAGCCAATTCATAAATTCAGACCTGCAGATGCTATTAAGAAAAAAAACACATTTGCAATGCATCTGCCCTGCTGACAGTGGATGGAAGAATATTTGTAGGAGAACATTTCTTTTTTCTAAGTATAAGTTTTTACCATGGAAATAGTCAAATATATACAAAAGTAGAAAAAGAAATGTGATGAGCCCCCCTGTACCCGTCACCCAGCGTCAGTGATTATCTACACAAGGCCAAAAATCTGTACCCCACTCACTCATCAGCCCTCAACCCGCACCAGAGTATTTGAAAGCAAATGCTGGACATTACATAATTTTGTCCATAAGTATTTCCAAGTATGTCCCTAAAAGATAATAACAATAAATACATGTAGCAAAGTTAACAAAAATTCCTTTACCCTATCAAATTCCCAAGCGTCATTAAAATTCTCCACGCGGCCTCATAATTTTTATTAAAACTTACTTTGTTTCGATCAGGATGGAAACAGGTCCAATTGGCAACTAGCTGATATGTCTCTTTAGTGTTTTTGAATCTATGAGTCCCCCACTCTTTTTTTCCCTTGCCCGCTTCCCAGAGGACTGCCGTTGCAGGCACAGACCTCAACCCTGTGGGTGCCTTTCTGTCATGAGGTCCTGGGCCTCGAGAAGAGCAGGTAGTGTTTTTGACCCCGAGTCTTTATGGTAAAGAACACACATGGGATCGGCCTGTGAAAATCCTGCAGAGGTGACAGAATCCGGTGTGGTCTGGGCTGGGAAACTTCCATTCGTCCCTCCAGAGCCTCAGCCTTCAACCTGCCCGGTGATCAGGGAGGCTGACCTCTGACTCCTGTGGGCTCAGCCAGTAGAGGACCATGGCTGGACGGCAGAGGGAGGACAGAGGGTGAAGGAACATCTTCCTGGCTAAGCCAGTGTCTCCCGCAAATGACCACAACTCCCATCAGATAGCTCACTCCATTCAGCCACTCACACTCATACTTTCCACGAGCCCATCTGCCCCATCTCACACACACACACACACACACAGCAGTGGCTCCCCCTTCACTTGCAGGTGTGAAAAGCAGCAGCTGCTGTAGCCACCATCCCTCATTGCTTTTCCTAAACCTCACCTACATCTTTGTAAAGAATCACTTTATGAAGCTCTGCTCACTTTCCCAGCCCTAAATCTGCCATCAGACAGGATCTGACTGACACGTGGACTAAACTCACCACTGTCATTGTCTTCTCCTCTGTACAGTCTCCAATATCGGCGGCCTCACGCTTGGTCCCGAGGTCTCTCTCATCCTCGGCCACGTGCTCTCATCTGTGAGCACCGTGTTCTCACATGGTTGCGTCTCTGTACTAGCATTACCAGAACTGTCCTCCGTGCTCCAGGCTCACGTATCCAACTGCAGACTTGACATTTCCATTTGGAGGTTGGTAGGCATTTTAAGATGATCTCACCTGAACTGGTTCTTGTGAAGGACCCCCCCAGTTCTGAAGAAATCTGAACGTCTTCCTCAGCCCTCTCTCGCCCTCCCTCACCCCACACATCTCTCAGTCGGTCCTGTTGGTCCTGCTGCCAGAATGCGCCTCCCAGACATCCACTCCAGTCCATCCCCATTGCCACCTTTGTGTCTAAGCTGCCTTCCTATCTATCCTCTCAAGACCCTGCAGTAGTCTGATGGTTCTGTACTCCACGTGGCATCCAGGCAGATGTTCCTAAAGCATAATTATTTTACTCCCCAGTTTAAACCCCTTTAGTGTACAACCACTATGGAGAACAGTATGGAAGTTCCTTAAAATACTAAAAATAGAATTACCATGTGATCCAGCAATTCCACTCCTGGGCATATATCTGGAGAAAACTCTACTTAGAAAAGATACATGCACCCCAATGTTCATAGCAGCACTATTTACAATAGCCAAGACATGGAAGCAACCTAAGTGTCCATCGGCAGAGGAATGGATAAAGAAGATGTGGTGTATATATATATATATATGCACAATGAAATATTACTCAGCCATAAAAAAAGAATGAAACAATGCCATTTGCAGCAACATGGATGGACCTAGAGATTATCACACTAAGTGAAGTAAGTCAGACAGAGGACAAATACCATATGATATCACTCATATGTGGAATCTAATTTTTAAAAAATGACACAAATGAACTTATTAGCAAAAGAGAAACAGACTTACAGATATCGAAAACAAACTTATGGTCACCAAAGGGGAAACGTGGGGGGAGGGATAAGTCAGGAGCTTGGGATGAACATACACACACTACTATGCATAAGATAGATAACCAACAAGGACCTATTATATAGCACAGGAAATATTCTGTGATAACCGCTATGCGAAAAGAATCTGAAAAAGAATGAATCTATGTATGTGTATAACTGAATCACTGTGCTGTACACCTGAAACTAATACAACATTGTAAGTCAACTCTAGTCCAATAAAATTAAAAAAAAAAAACTCTTTAGTGATTTCCCATGACACTTAAAATGAAACCCCACATTCTCCAGCCTGGCTCACAAGGGCTGCAGGGTGTGGCCCAGCCCACCTCCGTCCGCCCCTGGAAACCACGGGGTTCCTGCAGCTTGCGGGCCTGCAGGCTGCGTCTCCTCCCCCATCTCACGAGGTCCCTCCTCAGGAGGGTTTTCCTCGACCACCTTGCCTAAAACGCTGCCCCATCCGCTTAGCTCCCTGAGAGCTCTGTTGGGTTTCCTCTGCAGAACTCACCACAACGCAAGCAGTGTGTGGGTTTTAACTAAAACCCTCACCAAGTGCCCCTCACTGCTAGGCAAGTTCTCCAGGCATGGGAAGCCTGGCTGTCTTTGCTCCATCCTCTTCCTGAGCCTGGCACACAGTGGGCTGCACGTAAATACCTGTTCGTAAGAGAATGAATGAATGAACGGTTTTCTCCTTTGACTCTCCCTGGGTCCTCATCGCTGGACCCTTGCCTCCCTGCAGGAGCCATCTCCTGGAACACCACCCTGTACCAGGTCCCGCCTGGACGGATTGAGGTGGGATGCCCCCTCCAGGTTATAAATATGAGGCTGGCATCACAACATCCAGGCTTCAAAACTCCCTGCTGAGTCCCCTTTGCTGCCAGTTTAGGAAAGACCCAGTGCCATGGGATGTGTCCCGGGTTGTGTCTTGCTTTGTTTACTCTAAATCAAAGTTTCCCCCTCCTTCTACTCCCCATATCCCTTCCCTCCCCCTTGTCCATGGTGGTTGAGGACCAGGACTGACCTTCTGCCTTGGTTTGCACCTCCTACGTGTGAGGTCAAAGTACTCCATTTTTCCTGCCTGAATTTTTTATTTTTTACTGAAGTATAGTTGATTTACAATGTGTGTCAGCAAAGTGATTCAGTTATGTGTGTGTGTGTGTGTGTGTATATACATTTTTTTTTTTTTTTAGTAATTTTCTTTTGGCCTCACCGTGTGGCATGTGGAGCTTCCCTGACCAGGGATCGAACCCTCACCCCCTGCAGGGAAAGTGTGGAGTCTTAACCGCTGGACTGCCAGGGAATTCCTATATATTCGTTTTCATATTCTTTTCCACTACAGGTTATTACAAAATATTGAGTAGAGTTCCCTGTGCTCTACAGTAGGTCCTTGTTGTTTATCTATTTATATATACTAGTGTGTTACCCCCAAATCCGTACTTCTGATGAGGGATGAAGAGTGATGTAGAAGCTGGTGGTAAGGTCATACCAGGGGGTGGGCCTTTCTGACTCTTGCTGTCACCCTGGCCCAGCTCAGTAGAAGAGGGAGGCAAAAATAAAGACGAAACATGAGCAGGTGGGACAAGATAATGAATATTAATATAATTATTTGCTCACCTAGCAAGACTTAAGCCTTCTGCTAGCTCCATTTCTACTTCCAAATTTTTTCAGACTTATTTTTAATTTTCAAGATGATCATAATGAATTGAAAAGAGGGAGAGATCTGGGAAATATGTAATTAAATACAGTATTCAATCCAACCATTAGCTGATATTCTCCTTTCTAAATTTATGTTGGTTACAATCCATGTACTGTACATGTCTACAGTGTAATTTACAGTGGTTCATGTTATACGCTGGGTCATAAGCCTATCAGCCATGAGGGTTCCATGAGACACCCTGTCTCTGCTGCAGGAAGTTCAGAGGGCAGGCATACAAGTAAACAATTAATTACAAGGGTGTGATGCCTGCCATGGTAGGAGTGTGTGCAAAGGGGAGCAGCGAGTATATTTTGCACCTGAGAGAACAGAAGTAATCTGTGGCCAGCTATCAGACTATAGCAGTTTATAAACGTGGCCCCTGAATCCTTGGAGATGCCTCCTATCGAGAGAGGAGACCTGTGTCCCCAACCCTGGAGCCTGGGCTCTGGGACAGCTTGGCCAATAGAATACGGCAGAAGTGACCCTGTGCCCGCTTCCAAGCCTTCAGGAAGGGGCAGGTTCACTTCTGGTCTCTTAGGTGGCTTGCTCTCGCATGCTGACTCCATGTTTGGAGGAAGCCCAAGGCAGCCCACCTGGAGAGCAGGTGATGCAGCCCTCAGACGTCACAGAGAGAGAGATGCTGCACAGCACGGCTGCTCCAGCTTCACGGGTTTCTCCTCTTCTCCCCGGGTCCCTCGTGCACGGCAGTCAGTAGGCAGCAGGGGCTGGAGACCCCTGAAGGCCTGACGGGATCACGGGGTGGTCTCTTTTCCTCTCCTTGTGGCCTCAGGGCCCTGCCATGCGGCTACCTCTGCCATCCGCACAGGACGGTGGCGTCGGGTAGCTGGACTTCTCACGTGGCAGCTGTCTTCTGCCGGAGTGGGTGTCCCAAGGGAACAAGACCGAAGTTGCAAAGACTCTCATGTGTGAGGCTTGAAAGGCTTGCTGTCAGCTCAGGGTCAGCGACACAAGGCCACAGCTGCCAGAGATGCAACTGGTGGTGGAGACACCTCTGAAGATTAGACGGAAGCTTAACTACTATCTTACAGACAGTGGGAGCCATTGAAGGCTTTAAGCAGGAGAGGGAGTTGATCTGAGTTTTCTTTAAAACACTGGTTCAGGGACGCTGTGGACCAGAGCAGGAGGGAATGACCTGTTTCCAGGTGACACGAAGGATGCACGGGAGGCGTGGAGATCTCTGAAATGCCCAGAGAAGGTGCCATGGTCCCAAAGCACAGAGTCTCCGCCCACATGAAGAGGGTGGTCAGGGCTGCCTGGAGGGGGAAGCTCGGGCTGATTAAATTCTCTGCCGCGCTGCCCTGTAGCCTTCTCATGTCTCAGGGGAAGCAGAGAAATGTGTAAGTGTCCCAAGCCAGGTGGGACGTGAAACTAGCTCTGTAAGATGTGACACGAAGGTCTTGGTTCTGTCCGTTACAGGACCGTGTGGACGTGCGACTGGGGAAGGGTGCGAAGCTACACCCTGCACGCCGAGGACCACCGGGGATCCTCTCACACGGCAAGTCGGCATCCCTCCTCAGCCCCGCCCTCTGGCCTTGTCTTGAGGAGGGGTCAGCCCAGTCAGGGCTTAGGGGAGGGGAGCAGATGCTGGCCGGAGACCGCCACTTATGGGGTGCAAGCCCTGGCCCACCTCTTTACAAATGTGACCTCGTTTGATTCTCAAAACCGCCATCCGGGGCAGGAGTCACCTTTGTGTGCTTTGAGGTGAGGAATCTGGGACACGCCTGGCCCATGATCACCCAGCATATAAATAGCAGAGCCAGAAACAGAAATCATGGCTTTCTGACGCCACCTCCTTGCTGCGGGTCAGGTGTTTTTTTGTTGTTGTTGTTGTTGTTTTAACCCACGTCTCTTTATTTAGACTAATCGCTTATTTAAGAAGTTGTCACTGATTATATTTTTTATTTTATATTGAAGTCTAGTGGATTTACAATGTCGTGTTAGTTTCAGGTATGCAGCAAAGTGATTCAGTTATACGTATACACCTATCCATTCTTTCTCAGATTCTTTTCCTCAGGTGTTTTTTTATAAGCTCCTCTTCTCACTCTGCTGTCAGAGTGTTTACAGATGAAGAAGGAGAAGACTTCACAGCTGAGCGGAGTCCCAGGGTGCAACTCTGGCTACAAGAAGCACAACAGCTTCTAAAAGCATCTTAGGGCTTTGAGCCACAGTCCCTCAGACCCAGGGCTTAAATTTCTTTTCTGTTAGCAGCTCCCTTTAGGAAAAGAAATCTCTTTATTCTCCTATGTAAGAATCCTCAGCAGCGTCCAGCTGGAAAAATTGGCAAATGCTACTTGTATAGCTTCTATTTCTATCACGCTCCCAATGCTTCTATTGCATGGACTTTGGCAGCCTGTTCAGTGTAAAGCAAAGTCGGACAGAACCAGAGGCCCCCCGCGGGCAAGTGCACCTCCAACTCATGGGACCGTGGTGCTTACATCCCAGCTACCCCGAGTCTGATCAACACAGCCTTGAACTCAGAAAGAGGCTGAGATCTGGAAGCCCTACAGAGGTCAGTCCCTCGCAGTGGCCACACCGCCAGGACACCGAAACCACATCGGCTATTTAACGGAGATAATTCAACCGTTACCTAGATACTGAGCAACTGAAAAGGCGAAAAGGGACACTAAGATATCATGAAGGGAACAACTGCAGGACTGGAGGTTGAGATGATGTAAATGTGGGAGCTTACAGAAGAGACTCCGCTGAGCTGGAACCCAGCTGCATCTCTGATGGGGTGAGATAAAGCAGGTTCTGTGAGCGCTGGACAAACCACATTCAACTGCCACTACTTGGATGAACCCTAGCTACCTGAATGAAGAGGCAGGCCGGGCTGGGGAGGGGAGCCATCCCCCTTCTGCCTCCACAGCACCGCCTGCTGGCAGCGTCTATCAGGGAAGCAGCCGGCAAAGCTCAATTCTGCTTTGCAGAGTCCTAGCCCTGGGATCATAAAACAACACACATACAAGTAGGTTGAGAGACAATAGCTTAGTCGTTGGCACATATACAGAGACTTTAAAGTTGACACCAGAAACCCTCCCAAAATTTAAAAATCATTGCACTAAAAGACACTCCTTTGGGAAAATGTTTTGAATTTAACCACTTACTTTTTATATGAAGCCATTCCCTTCGTACCGGAAGAAAAAAAGTGTTACGTTATTATTGGAAACCCTGCATTCAAGTAATGCAAATCTGTCTTCAAGTTCATTTAACAAAGTGACATTTAAATTACTAAAAAGAATGGAATAAACTCTATGTTATTTGCACCCTCCCAGTACACTGGGATGAAATCGTCCTGGGATCAGCAACTGATTAGGCTGATTATAAACCTCATATGTGTACAATGTGGTTTTTCAACCGGCCACAATCAAAATACAATTGACTTCTGTTAGTGTAATAATGTAGGTGCTATAAAAGGCATCTCCTGGTAAGTGTTTTTCATTTACATTTCTCCTACTATTAGAGGGTATTTTCACAGCCCTGCTCTGTCTTCTCCCTGCCTTGAACTCCAAGTTCTTACTGTGGAATTTGGGTCAATACTGTATGGGAACCCTGGTGGAAGGAGGGGCCAAACTGTGGACACTGGGAAACCACACACACACCTGCTAGCCTGCAAAATGGTGTGAAAGGTGGGTGGTTCCTGGAAAGGTGATGGGTAAAAAGGTGTAATAAGCCCAGAAGCAGCTCAAGCAGTGCCCAGTGGAAAGGATCCACCATCCAAAGGCATCCTCTGTGTGCGTCTGTTCTAGAAGGAATGTGGGCGAGAGGGCAGTGATCCCCATGGGCAATGGCTCAGCACAAAGGAAGGAAACTCTTTACTCCCGGGCCACCCAGATGATGGACCAGGGCCTGGCATCTCTCCTCTACTCAGCATGTGGGTGGTTGGCATATTGCATCCTCCAGATCCTGTTAAAGGAGTAGTGACTTTATCCAGAAAGCCAGCAGACTGAGAAGATGGTGGACTCACGCCCCAAAGAACCCTCTTGCTGAGTCAGACTCAGGCTCCTTTTATACTAAAAGGGGCGGGACTAAAGCCAAGCACTTCCTGGTTCCCGGCAGCCTCCGGAGGGGAGGTGTTCATTTCTCCCGCCTCCTGTCATTCACAGGTGGGCCTGCTCAGGAGGTTTCCTGGGAGCTAAACACAGGTATTTTCGCTGAATGCTCATTACCTTAATCTCTCGGAGGCAGGGATGGGAGAGATGGGCCATTGTGTAGAATTTAAGCTTATGGGCAACATCCCTTTAGTGATTAACTCATAAGAGAGTAAAAAAGTTCTTCCCTATTGCAATCCCAGAGCAGAGGTGCTGCAGGAAGTTAAATCAAGGTGGGGGCAGACGTGCAGGAA
Organism: Leucopleurus acutus; assembly: GCF_964270905.1. Classification (NCBI taxonomy): domain Eukaryota; kingdom Metazoa; phylum Chordata; class Mammalia; order Artiodactyla; family Delphinidae; genus Leucopleurus; species Leucopleurus acutus. The sequence goes on from NC_139154.1 coordinate 23,998,863, forward strand.
CACGTGTGTAGCCCTAAGCCGTCACCCTGTCTCCTGAGCTCCACCCCCGTCCTTGTAGCATCATCTCCACCTGTCGCCCCATCCTATTCTTGTCCCTTCCAAGCATTCTCATTAGAGAGCAGAGGAAGCTTGTAGAAACTCAAGCTGGATCATGCCCCTCCCTTCTTAAAAAGCTTTTGGAAGTTTCCATTTCACATAGACTGAAATCATAGAATTTTAGCAGAACTTACAAGCCCCATGTGACCTCATCCCCACACAACCTGAGGACCCTACCTGGCATCCTCCCTGCCCCCTTGCTGTGCTCCAGCAGCTCACCTGATGCTCTTCCCCACACCCATCTCTCTGAAGAGTTCCTTCTTCCATGACTTGCACAAGGTGCTCTTACTCATCCTTCAGGCCTGAGCTCAGACGTCACTTCCTCAGGAAAGCTTCCTTTGTTCTACTCTTTTCCCCAATTCAGAGAAGCTCCCCGTGTTCATTTCCTTCCCGATTCTAATCAAAACTCACAACCCAAGTGCATGTATTTAGTCAATGTCCTGCTCCCCACTACAAGGTAAGTCCTAGGAAGGTAAGGTTCTTGTCTTGGTGCCTAACGTAGAGCCTGGCATGCAGTAGGTGCTGAATTAGTGTCCGCTGGTTGAATTAGTGGGGCCATAACACCCACTGACAAAGCTGTCCTCAAAGGTGTGTCATCCCCTGACACGGAGAAGGCCAAATTCATCCCTTTGGACCCAACTTGTTGGTACCTTTTCAATCCACCTTCCCTCTCAGGCACTTTCCCTCTCCTCACTGGCTGCTGGTTGCTGACACTAGAGTCATCCTAACTGATTCTCTGCCTCAGGTGAGCTTTGCTCCCACGTGGACCCCAGACGAAGCACCAGACCTGCTTTTCCACCTCCCAAATTTTATTACGTGGTCTCTGCCCAATTATCAGCTCACGCTTCAGGCCTCTACCCTTTAACACCACTTGGAAAACCCCTCAACTGAGCGTTTGCCCTTAGCCAGGGTTCCTCGAACACTAGTTTCTGTAAATAAAGGGGAAATGGGTCTGTTTTTTTAAAGTTCTTTTCCTTGTTCGATCTCCAGAGCAACCTCTTGGAGTCATGAAAAATTTTACTTCCCATCACACGTGTGGTCTATGGGCAGTGCCTGAACCCAGGCAGCCAGACACTGGTCAGAGGACCAGAATTTTACCCCTGAATTGGGGTCTATGTTCACTTATTCAAAAAGCCAGCACGATTCTGGGACACCAAACAGACCTGGCCGTTGCCACGTGCACCATGCGTTCCAGTGGGTGATGGAATAAAGGGAGGGTTTCCTTTCTGATTTTCAGCAAGAAATTCTGATTTTCAGCAAGAAATTGATCTCATTGTGAGACTCCACTAAAATATGCCACAATATTTTAAAATTAAGGGCTGTGGGCCTTACATAGACGCAATGGAAAATATTTTACACTAGATGAGGAAGGATTACATTTACACACACACACATAACAAAAAAATACTGCATAGGGCTTCCCTGGTGGCGCAGTGGTTAAGAATCCGCCTACCAATGCGGGGGACGCGGGTTCAAGCCCTGGTCCGGGAAGATCCCACATGCCGCGGAGCAACTAAGCCCCGTGAGCCACAAAGCCCCGTGAGCCACAACTACTGAGCCCGCATGCTGCAACTACTGAGCCCGCGCACCTAGAGCCCGTGGTCTGCAATAAGAGAAGCCATCGCAATGAGAAGCCCACACACCGCAACGAAGAGTAGCCCCTGCTCACCGCAACTAGAGAAAGCCTGCGCGCAGCAATGAAGACCCAACATAGCCCCCAAGAAACAAAAAAAAATACCGCATATACCCAAGAGAGCCTTCTTTACCTTAACAACGACAATTTCTCCGATTCTCTGGGTGGCAGGATGACTATACGTCCGAAAAAAAGAGTTCAAGGAGCACAAGTTTAAGGTTTTATAGATTAATAGCCTAGGAAGAGCTCACACTTCACTATTAGCTAGTATTAAGCTAATAACAGTCCCCCCAACAAGAATCAAATGTGCTTTTCTCTTCTGACCACAGTCAGACTCTAAGTCTTAAACGGAACACAGTCCCATACTCACGGTAATGGGAGGAAGGTCCCCTGTGAGAAATCTGCTGTGGTCCCCATCCTGCAGGCAGCAAAGACGGCGGCGGAATTCGTCAGCCCTAGAAACAGGGAAAGATTACACCACCGTTAAACCACCAGGAAATGGAACTATTTGGTGCGGCCGCATCAGAAAGGCTGGGGCTCTTCACTCTGGCCAGTGGTAGGCAGTTGGGCTTTCTTTTCTAGGAAACAGGAGCAAAGAGGAGGTCCTTCCCAGGCCACCTGGTTCTACACTGCGTTGAAGGCAGAGTCCATGGCTTCTCACCTTTGAGCAAATGCCTTGGCCACATCCATGCACCTGCGTCCCCCGTTCTGTGCATCTGGCGGGGAGAAAGGTGGTGTTTCAGAGCTGAGCCCAGGATAGGCCGGAGCGGTACAGAGGCTGGCTAATTCCCCATTCTGCAACTGAAAAGAATTTTTAAAGGATGTTTTATAAGGAGGAGTCTTGATTTAAAGAGGGACTTCTGAAGTTATCAATTGTTTACTGTCGAAATGAGATCAGTGCTACTTCTCCGCCTATGTAAACTGGAATAATACCCCTATCCCGGCCTAAGCGCAGGAGAATGCAGCATTTTAGAACAAACTGATGGGAAAAGGGTTTTTGCAGCAAACACCCCACAAGACTCACTGATTAGGAGAGAACACATACTGATCAATCAGATGAGATAGAGGAAAATTTTTATCGACATCAGTTTTTCTTATTACTCGGTAAATGAGAAGGAGAAAAGGAGAGAAAGAGAGAGAGAAAAAAGGAATGGGGAGGTAAAAACAGCCTGCTGCTGTCACTGCAAAACGGGCCTTGGGCTTCCCTGGTGGCGCAGTGGTTGAGAGTCCGCCTGCCGATGCAGGGGACACAGGTTCGTGCCCCGGTCCGGGAGGATCCCACATGCCGCGGAGCTGCTGGGCCCGTGAGCCATGGCCGCTGAGCCTGCGCGTCCGGAGCCTGTGCTCCGCAACGGCAGTGGCCGCAACGGTGAGAGGCCCGCGCACCGCAAAAAAAACAAACAAACAGACCTCCACGGTTCAGAATCCTCTTGTTCATTCCCTTTACTGATGAGTTAAATTTCCTACCCATTTCTAAAATATGTCAGAATATTGAGACCCAGAAGTTTTGCTCTGATGTTGTTTAGTCATCATTTAAAACTGGCCCTTTAAAAAACAAACAAAAAAAACGGCCCTTAAGGGTGGAGCCAGACACCCAGTGAACCCAGGGGACCACGATAAACTAGCCACCATGTCCACCACTGACGCTTGGGCCAAGTCAAAGTGAAAGCAAAACAAGATTTCCTTTGCCGTTTTTTTAAATTTTATTGAAGTATAGTTGACTTACAATGTTGTGTTAATTTCCGCTTTATGGCAAAGTGACTCAGGTATACATATATATATTCTCCTCAGATTCTTTTCCGTTACAGTTTATTCAAAAGCCATTTAGGTTTGTTTCCTCTGGGAAGGACATAGTTTCCAGGCAAATGAGCAGAAGGATCCAGAACCAAGTCCTACGACAGGTGTGTGACAAGTGCTGAGGTAGAAGGCAACGCAATGGGCAGGAGGGTTTCCGGAACTAGTCACGCTGCCTATAAAAGGGTTATAACCCCAAATAAGCAGCGGCCAATATGTAGCCTGAATGAAGTCAAGTCTTCTGGCCCAGTAGGGTCACCCTGTCCTTTAATAAGTGAAGAAAACGACTATCACCCCCATCTCATATACGGTGAGACACCCAGGGCTCTCTCCTAAGTGCTAGCCTTCTGGAGCAAGGAAGGATATAATTCCCCACTTCTCCTTCTCACTTGTTGTGGAGCTACGAGAGTGCACATCTCGTGGCTCCACAACACCCTCGGGACCTCTTCCCTCAGAGATGCAGTCCCCTCCTCCTTTACTCTCCAAAACTGCTGTGTGTAATACTCTCTACTGAAGGTTTGGGGATGCCAAAAGTGGGTGTTGCTTGCAGGATAGAACAGGAAACAAGAACAGGACAGTGGTCCTGCCCTCAAGGAAGGAAGGCGAGATACACACCTACGTGAAGATAACTAACAATATAGCCGAATGCACTGAACACATACATCTGTGCCAATAACGAATACAGAGACACTGCATTTGTACCTTCAAAGACAGTGATTGAGTGCCTGTGATCTGTCAGCAATGCAGGATTTGAAGATACACAGTAACAGAGCATTGACAGTATAATCATGCTTTCTATTAACAATCACAAGGTGCTTTTAAAACATTTGAGTTGGAATTTGTACCTTTGTAAAATAAAATCTAGGTTCATTTCTCTTGAAGGGTTTGAAGAGGTGGTTTTTCAAGAACACCCATGAGTGAACCTTAAGTCCACTGGGTTTCCTTTCTTGAAATATTTAATTGCTGATGAGAAAAAACCCCAATGGAATAATATTAATCGGGGCGACTAGAACTGTAAATATGTCCCATGGCCAGCCACCTGGACCATCTGTGCAGTGAGTAATGGCAACAGAATTGGACGGAGTCAAGACATCTAATTTGGAATTGTTGCCAGAATCTTGGCTCTCTGTGCACCAGTGCCAAACAGAAATACGGAGACAGAGTTATGGAGGAGAAAGGAAGAATGGCTTTATTTCTTTGCCAGGCAAAGAGGGAACACAGTAGGCTAGCGCCTCAAGAACTGTGGCCCCCTCCCTGGGGAATAGGGAGAGGTTATATAGTCAAGACTCATGGTCAGAGGTACGTGATAAGGATCACGGCTGTAACAGTCTCACACTCTTCTTTCTTCTGCAAAGTTTCCAAAGGGTGGGGCTGCTGACAAGACTGGGGTGTGTGCAGGGTCTCAGGTGGTCCATCTCCTAATCTTGATGGGCTTCTCTGGTCCCTGTCATCTTGTCTCAGGTGGTTTCCTGGTTGCTCCTCCCTTGATTAGCAGCTGTTCGAATCTGCCCTTTGGAACTCAGGGAAGGTCATGGAGGCTGGAGTCTTGCCTTCAAGAAACGGGGGGCAAAGAGGCCTCCATGCCCAGGAGCCCCACAGGGCCCTGCTCGGCATCAGAATCTCCTTTCTGTCAACTACCAGCTATGTGACCTTGGGCAAATCCCAATCTTATAGATCCTTGTGTAAAACATGGAAATGGAAATACCACTGTGGTCTCGGGTGGCCTCAGCCTACAGCGGCTTGAAGCAGGATTTTTTTTTTTTTTTTTTTTTTGCGGTACGCGGGCCTCTCACTGTTGTGGCCTCTCCCGTTGCAGAGCACAGGCTCTGGACGCGCAGGCTCAGCGGCCATGGCTCACGGGCCCAGCGGCTCTGCGGCATGTGGGGTCTTCCCGGACCGGGGCACGAACCTGTGTCCCCTGCATCGGCAGGCGGACTCTCAACCACTGCGCCACCAGGGAAGCCCCGAAGCAGGATTTTGATTCCAGCCAGAGACTGAGGTCGGGCCGGGCAGTGAGAGCACAGAATCCTAGCTGCTAGACCCGTGGTCAGTGACAAGGCCCTGGCACTTTGGCTTTGCAGAAAAGAATTCCCACAAAGACAGAAAGTAGTGAAACAAGTAAAGTGTTTATTAGGAGGAAAAAGAGTACAGTACGTGTGAATAGACTCACAGAGTCGTCCTCAGGAAGAGAGTCCATGCCTTCGTGGTAATTTGAATCACTTATATGGGGCATTTTTTCCGGGTTTCCTTTGGCCAGTCATCTTGCTTTGCCTGGTTCTGAGTCCATATTTGGTTTATCTCAGGGTCCTCCCCTGTGTGTACGTGCATCCCTCAGCCAGGATGGATTCCAGCGAAGAGGCCTATGGGTAGGTTGGCGTCACCTACTATGAGGTGGTACCCTCTCCTTTTTGACCTCCGAGGAGCTTTTCTGCGCATGTGTAGTTGGGAAGGTCTCCTTGACCTCGAGAAGGAGAAATATGTGGTCTTCTATCTCTTATCTGCGCAGGGCTCAGCTTCTTCTCCTTCCTGCTATTTTGGAGTGTCTGTCCACAGGGGATGAACTTCAGCTGATCAGCCTGGAGCCACCTATCTCCTGCCTCAATTGCATTAGAACAACATCCAGTGCATGTGCAAATTTCATACTTAAAAATGCTGACATATAATTCAGACCAGTAGAGTCATTAAAACCCTTGATCCTCTCAAGCACAGATTAACATATTAGAAAGGGCTTTGTAAACTTTCAGGTCCATCAGACTAGCAAGGAGTTCTTCTAAAGTAAAAAGAATACCTAACTTAGTAACAATGTAGTACCTTGCATTTGTATAACAAAGTTTTTAGAGTGTGCAAGTACAGAGGTGGGTCTGGCCTTCAAGGTGGACCAGGGTTGTACCTGGTGGAGCAATTCCCTGGGGAAATCTTTAATCACCGGGTTCACGCAATTAGTCCTAAACACTACCTCTCTGCTCACATGAGTTCACGCAATTAGTCCTAAACACTACCTCTCTGCTCACATGTTGAATATATAATAGCACTTTACACGAACTTGTAAATTTCTTCCTCACATTTTAAAGTATTTTTACCTTTCCCAACATTTGTTTATAAAACATGACAACACTGTTATAAAAGGGAAGTAATTTCTCTCCTTCCTGTTTTGCAGCCTGAAAACAGAAACATGATGGGAGTTCGTTGAAACTTCGGAGACAATTACTGACAAAGACAGAAGGGGAAAAAAACAAAGCAAACAAACAAAAATTCCTTTCCACCAGAACACATTGCCTGCAACCCTCATGGCATCGTTGAAATTCCATTCTGAGCTCAATTTAACATAAAAATTAAGAACTCACCACTATGCAGAGCTTTGAAAAATGAAGACACATTTCTTTCTACATTTTAAAACTTCTTCAATGCAAGGAATTGTAAAAAGTGTTTCAGTTCATTCTTCATTTGGTGAGCAGTGGAGAAGCATGACAAATCCATACCATCAAGCCATAACTCAAAAATCCGACTTCTTGCCTTTCAAGCTCCACAGACACACCGGATGTGCCTTGTTAATTACCCTTCAACACCTAGGTGAGCAAGGCCTTCACACAAATAACCAGCTTTCTTTCTGATGAAAATAATATTTACTTTACATTTTAAGCTGTAGTGTAATATTTACAGCAATAATCATTGTAGAGATTCTGACTTAAATTTTTTTAACATTGGAAACGTTTTCAAGAGCCCAGTTACATACTTATCCCTTGTCTGCATGAGGAAGAGCTGTCACTCTAGTCAATGGAAATGTAGCCTTCCATTCACTGATCCATCCATTCATATATTCATGGAGGGTCTTAGTTCTAGGCACTAAGGATACAGCAGTGGGGAGAAAGTCATGTACAATTACAAGTCTCCTGCTCTACATGAGACAGGCCATGAACAAAACAGATGAGTACAGAATTGATAAGAAGGGGATAGGTCTTTGGAGAAGAAAGAAGTGGAGAAGGAGGATAAAGTTGGGGGCTGCAATTGAAACAATGTGGTCGAGGGAAGTCTCAGTGAGAAGGGACATTTGCAAATGTTTTGAGGAGGGGAGGGGGCCACAGAAAGAGGGAGGAGAAAGGGGGAAGGCCCTCGTGGGAGCGTATTTGCAATATTGGAGAAAAAGCAAAAAAGAGTGAATGTGGCTGGAGCAGAGTGAACAGGGGGACCTAGCAGGAGGTGAGGTGAGAGGGAGGTAAGTGAACTGGGGGGTGGGGAAGGGGGACAGATCCTGCAGGGCCTGTGCAGATCACTGTAGACTTTCCTTTTACTCTGAGCGAGATGGGAGCCATCAGTGGTTTTGGGTAGAATGACGCAAGCCAACTGGAACTTCAAGGCAGCAAGAGTGGAAACAATCCAGGTGAGATAAGAGAGTGGCTTGAACCAGGCTGGGAGGTGGTGAGAAGTGGGTACATCCCAGGTGTATGTGTAAGATAGACTCAGTGGGATTTCCTGATGGATTGGATATGGGGTGTGAGACGAGAAGGTAAGGATAACTCCCTGTTTTTCTGTCTGAGCTCTGGAAAGGCAGGGAAGAGGGGAACTGGAGCAGCGCTGGGGGAGGGGCAGGGATCACAGTTCGAGCTGGTGAAACTGAATGTTAAGTATTGGGGAAGATGTGGAGAAATTGGAACCTTGTACACTGTTGGTAGGAGTGTAAAATGCTGCAGCTGCCATGGAAAATAGTATGGGGGGCGGTTCTCAAAAAGTTAAAAAGAAAATTTTCATATAATCCAGCAATCCCATTTCTGGGTATTTATCCCCCAAATATGGAAATCAGGATCTCAAAGAGATTGTTAGCACTCCCCTGTTCATTGCAGCACTATTCCTAAAAATCAATATTTAGGCTGTGTGGATACAACCTAAATATTGCCTGATGGATGAATAGATAAAGAAAATGCGGGCTCTAAACACAGTGGAATGCTGTCAGCCTTGAAATGAAGGGACTCCTGCTACAGGTGACAATGCAGGTGAACGTTGAGGACATTATGCTAAATGAAATAAGCCAGTTACAAAAAGACAAGTGCTGCATGATTCCACTTACATGAAGTGTTTAAAATAATACTATTTTAAAGTATCATTTTTAAATTCTTAAAAACGGCATTTTAAAACGAATTTAAGATCACATTTTAAGTAATAACATTTTAAAAAGTGGTCATAGTTTATCATATACTACTGTGTGGGCTGGTCAAAGTAAATATTATCAACTAGAGTTTATCATTTTAAGAACAAGAGTACAGGTGTCCTCCCTGGAAGGCAGTGCTTTCCCCATGACACAGCACAGGGAGCAGACCAGCTGTGCCTCAGAGCTCAGTCCCCCCAGAATCCACTTCGTGCCCAATTGATGTAAACACTGCTGGTTAAGCTGTTATCAGGAATAGTAATAAAATGCGCCTAAAAGAATATGGGAACCAGGTCGATGTATAAACTAAATGTTTTATATAATAAAAGAACATTTCAACATGCATAACTAAAAGATGAACCACAGACATAAATACAGACATGTCCTGACTATGCAAAGTACAATGATAATTTTGACTATTTATAACATACCTACAATCTGCTCAGAAATTTACATACCATGCTGCTCATTATCGCTAACCACCTGCATAGCTGGGGCTATTGCCCTGATTATGCAGACCTTGAAACTGAGGTTCAAGGAGGTTTGTAACTAACTAGCTAGAAAGTGGTCGTGGTGGATTACTGCATCTGACAGCAAAGCACGTGTTTTTTCCCTTTGCACCTTGATACTTTACAAAGAAGAAAAAAACAAAGAAAGAAAGAAAAGACAAAAAGAAAGAAAGGGGGAAAAAGAAAAGAAAAAAAAGAATAAGTGACTTTCTATTCACTACTCACAAAAATCTTCCCGGGAAAATAAGAATTGCTCACCTAAAGAATATTGTGCTGCTTAAAGGAAAATGGATAAAGGTGGTTCAGCATCTGCAGTGTTGAAAGCATTCTGTTCATTCTGGAGAGTATGAGACAGCCCAAAAGAAGTCGGAGAAACAGTGGTCGACAAGAGGTATGTTCAAACACTTTATGAACTCAGCAAGTAACAGTGTAGCTATTTGAACAGTTCTCTTCAAAAATCACTACCAAGTGTTACTATGTAGTAGCCGAAAGAGTAAAGCTTGGCCTTGCTGTATTTTTTTTTTAACAATTTGCACAATTCTGTCATCTACCCAGAGAAGTTAGCGTAGGCAATATTCAGTCAGCAGGGTACCAGAATCTAGGCGGAAAGGGTCAAGTTTCCATCATGACATTATACCACATTATATGGCTCTTTCAGCCATAATGTCAGTGATTATATATTGGCTACATGCCTAAATGCTGGTTCGCATCTATAATGTAAGCACATATCATACTAAATAGTGTCTTTGTGCCAACGCCAAGAGGTATTCAGTACTTGATGCTTTTCCCTTCCTGAGACACAAAGAGCCTGATTCTGTTCTCCAGTCCACAGGTGTAACATTGGAAAATGCCTTGAAAATGCCACCCGTGTATTTGCCTGGGAAAATAACTGATTTTTTGAGCTATAAAAATATACTGGCTTTTCCATATGAGTGGGTGGATGGAAATGTATCTTTTCCAGCTGATATGTTTATGTTCTTGAAACCTTGAAAACATTTCAAAATAAACTGCCCTGAATACTTAGGCTAATAGGCTGAAATGTTTGTCATACTGATTGTTTTGCATTGAACCTTCACTGGTACACATGAAGGTTAGATTAATCCATTTCAGTACATTTTTCAAAATGTCACTCGCTGTGGATGCAAGGCCAGGGAAAACTCAAATACATTCTTAAACTCAAGCGCAATGATTTCGTGGCAACGAATTTCAAAAATTTCAAAAAACATGGATGGGAGATGGTAATCATGCTACACACGCCCCCTCTACCCGCTTGGAGTGTCACACAACTGTGAAGCATTACAGCACCTGGCATTCACTATGTGTAGTTGAACTTGGACTTAAACTTTATCACAAAAAAATGTCCTTGGTAACAGCTTGGGTTTACAGAAAGCTTATTTCACTTCTCTGGAGCTCAAATGAAACAGTTTTAGAACACTGTACTTATGAAAGGAAACAAAAGGCCTATTTATTATTTGATACTGTGAACCGAAAAGAAAAGATATAAGTGGCATTTAATCGCCCATCTTTCTTTTCTCACTCTCCTCCACCAAAGCAGCAGTGTCATTATCTGGGCATTCTTGGTTGTAAGTGGTCAAAGAGGTGATGTCGATGACCTCTCATATGGACTGGTTTGGCTGTGACTGATCCTCTGTCTTCTGTTGCGTGGCTTGTTCTCTCAGGAAATTGACAGAAAGGCATTTACATCCTAAAGCACTGTGGTAACTTACTAACTGTAGCCACATGTTATTTGTAACTCCACTCACCAAGAGGTGGAGCCTATTTCTCCTCCTCTTAAATTTGGGATGCTTGTGACTTGCTTTGCAGAATAGAAGGCAGTGGAAATGCGTTGTGTGTGTTCCGAGCCCAGTGTCAAGGTGCCTTACTGCTTGTTCTCCTGCCGCTAGGAACAATTTTGCCACCATGTGGACAAGCCCAGGCTGGCTTGCTGGACGATGAAACACCACATGGAGAGAGGCCCAGCTGTCTCAGCCTTCCCAGCCGAGGCCCCAGACATGTGAACGAGCCTTGCCAAGAAAAGCCAGACTGGGAACGGCCCAGAGGGTACTCCAATGAGCTCTGCCCAAATTGCCTAAGTTTGGGGTAGCTTAGTACCTGGCAGTAGATAACTGTTACAAGCACCATCAGAAAAAGCAGGGATGCCCCATCCCAGCTCTCTTACGGTGATTCCCTCTCCTCAGTCATCCTTTCCATTCGAGGGAGACTGTCTGTAACAGGTTCGTATCTGCCACAGGTGATTATACCGGCAACTGCTTTATCTCCCTTAAGGAGACAAGATTAATTGTGATAATCCAAAGGTTTCTCTAGATAAGGTGTGCTGGCCAACAAAAAATTAACTCTAGTCTGTTCTACAGATTAAACCAAAAGGGAAGCATTCTCCTGGGTTGAAAGAACTACAGATTAAGGGTCCCCAGTAATAAGAATCTCCAAAGAATCAACAGAAATGCCTCACAAAATAAAGACTAAGTGTTAAAACTGCCAGGACCAGAGAGCATAAGGCTCTCCTAGGAAAGGACCATGAAGACTTTGCTCCCCCCCTCCCCCCAAACACTGACTCACCATACTCTGCTTCCTGCTCCGTCCGATTTCGGATGCAATGGGGAGCAGAGCTCAGAGGAGAGGAAAGGCTGGCGCTCCATTTCCTTAGCTTCCGTGCAGAAGACTCCGGGTTTCAATTAACTCAGATTTTAAAAGGTGGTTATTGTAGCGAGGATGTGGCATATTTGAAGAATCTGGTCCTCAGCCTGAAGGTGTTCCTCTGCTTTCAGGCAGAGCTCCTGAGTTAGAGCGTGAGGCAGTGGCTGGGGGCGGTTTAGGTATTGCATCCAAATGAGATGCACTGGTGTGCTACCCACTTTGGCTCAACGTTTGCGTTTGGTGTCCTAAAACTGCAATTTAAAAAGAATCAAAGAATCACCTGACTCTCAGAGACGGTGAATTCTTTCTGAGCTTACTCATCTTGAAAATATTCCTAGGAGCTATAGGTTTTCCGACATCACATCAGTCCTATATGTCAGAGAACCAGGCAGTAAGAGGAAGAAGACATTATAGGATGACACCCAATACGTTCTATTCGCAGGACCAGTGGTGGCCTGGGCTTCACTCAACATCAATGCTACTTACCTTTAGAAAGAGATACAAATAAATCACAGATTTAAATGTGAAAAGTAAAACCATAAAACTTTGAGGAAAAAGATGACATAGGACAAAATCTTCAGACTTTTATACCTGACACCAAAACTGTGATCTGCGAAAGGCAAACTTAATATATTAGACCTCAACAAAATTAGAAACATTTGCTCTAAGGACCCCATTAAGAAGACAAAAAGACAAACTCTGTAATAGGAGTAAAGATTTGAAAACCACGTAGCCAACTTATATCTGGAATATATAAATAAGTCTCAAAATTCATCATGAAAAAATATCCTATTTGAAAATAGGTGAAACACATGAACGTTTGACAGAGATGACAAATAAACACACGGAATACTGTTCAAATCTGTCAGTCATCAGGGAAATGCAAATTAAAATCACAATGAAATACTATTACACACCTATCAGAAGGGCTAAAATAGACAATAGTGTTAATGCCAAATGCTGGTGAGGATACAGAGAGACTGAATCACTCATATATGGCTGGTGAGGATGTGAGACGGTCCAGGTGCTCTGGAAAACAATTTGGTAGTTTCCCATAAAACTAAACCTGCAACTACCATACAACCAGTAGTCACACTCCCGAGAAATGAAAACTCATATCCACACAAAAATATGTACACAGATGTTCATAGCATAATAGCTGAAAACTGGAAACAACCCAGATGACCATCCGTGGTGAGAGAGAAACTTCCGTCCACAGAGTACTATGCAGCAGTCGCAAGGAACAAACAAATCAAAAGGATCTCCAGGGAATTATGCTGAGTAAAAAAAAAAAAACAAACTCAAAATGTTACATATTGCATCATTCCTTTTATATAATACTGCCACTGTGGACTTTAATAAGTCTTTGTATCCCGAGTAGAGTCCAGATTTTACTATCCAGCCAGCATCCCTTTCATCTACCCCTCCTTCTCAAATCTTTACTTCCCTCCTTCTGGATTGCAGCCACCCAGTATCAGTTGACCTGAAGACTGCGGTCAACCACATGGGTAGTCAATCAGCCACGCCTTGTGATGAAGACCTAATAAAGACTCTGGACACTGAAGCTCTGTCGGTACCTCTGGTTGGCAAAGCTGTGCACATACTGTTTCTCATGGATGCTGGAAACCAGTGCCCCCTGACCCATGGGGAGAAGACAACAGAAGCTCTGCGTTTGGTACTTTTCCCGGACTCTGCCCTCTATGCTGCTTTTTCCCTTGGTTGACTTTAATCTGTAGTAAATTAACTGTGAGTATAAGCTTTGGGTGAGGTCTGTGAATCTTTTCAGTGAATTATCAAACCTGAGGATGGTTTCGGAAACTCCCACACTTGCAGCTGGTATCAAAAGTAAGGGCAATCTTGTGTGGAGGCCTAAACTTTTTTGTGTTCAATGCCACTTATATTTCTTTTAGACCCGTTCAAAAGGAATTTGTCCAAATTTCTTCAGAAGAGGGCACACAAAATAATAAGAGGGATACAGTAAGAAACTGGGATGAGGTCTGAGGGGAGATCTCTAACTTCCCTAACCCCCTAACTTCAGAAATAGCATCATCAGTTGCTATGCAATCACCCTGTTCAAAGCAAAGTGTAACCAGTACCTAACCCAGAGGCCAAAGAGAGCTCTTAGATTAAATTGATAAGTCTTTAGCCAGACTGATCAGGACAAAAAGACAGAAGACAAATGTAAATAAATAAACAATACCAAGGATGATTTCTTTCTCTACTAAAGAAATTACATTTGTAGTTAAAAACTCCAGGCCCAGATGACTTAAATTTTGGCAAAAATTTCCAAACATTTAGGGACAAAATAACACCAATTTAAAATGACTTCTTCCAGAAACTACAGAGGAAGGAATACTTATCAACTCATTCTATGAGGCCGGGATTACCCTGATACCAAAGCCAGACAAAAACATCACAAGAAAATTACAGATCAATATCCTTCATGATCATAGAGTCACAACTTCTTCACAATTTTTTAGAAAATCGAATACAATTTCCTATCTATCTCTTGACCAACTGGCCTTTATCCCAGGAAAACAAGGATGGTTGAAAAGTCAAAAGTCAATGTAATTTACTGTACTATCCAACGAGAATGGAAAGTTATATGAACATTTCCATATAGGCAGTAAAAGGATTTGAAAGAATCCAACACCCATTCCTGATAAACTCTCTGCAAACTAGAGGTAGAAGGGCACTCCTTCAACCTGATACAACACATCTGTGAACAGCCTACAGCTAACATTGTGAACGATGAAATGCTTCCCCCCAATATCAGAAACTGTGCAAGAATGTCCACTATCAACTCATCTATTCAGTATCATACGTGAGGTTCTAATCAATGAAGTAACTCAAGAAAAAGAAATGAAAGACATCCAGATTTCCAAAGGGGGGGGAAAAAAGGTTTTAAAGCCTGTGCACTTAGAGAAATCAAAGAATACCTAAATTAATGAGAAAATATATTTTGTTCATAGACCAAAATAGTTAATATTATTAAGATATAAATAAGGGCTTCCCTGGTGGCGCAGTGGTTGAGAGTCCGCCTGCCTATGCAGGGGACGCGGGTTCATGTCCCAGTCCGGGAAGATCCCACATGCCGCGGAGCGGCTGGGCCTGTGGGCCATGGCTGCTGAGCCTGTGCATCCAGAGCCTGTGCTCCGCAACGGGAGAGGCCACAACAGTGAGAGGCCCACATACCGCAAAATAAAAAAAAAAAAAAAAAATTAAAAAAGATATAAATAAAAACTTCAAATTGATCTATAGAATCAATGAAATGGTCAACATTTCTACTGGTTGTAGAAATTGAAAAAGTTCATTTAAAAAAAAAAAGAAAGAAAAAGTTCATTTTAAAATTTATATGGAATTGCATGGGCCCTAGAATGTGATATTGTGATAATGTGATAAAGATGATGGACTTAAACTGTTTTAGCTTTATGATAATTAAGCCACAGTAATCAAAATAGTGTGGTATTGATGTTAGACAAACAGATCAATGGAATAGATTCTAGGAACAGACGTACATGTACATGGTAAATTTATTTTCAGCACAAGTGTCAAGGTAATTCATCAGGGAAAGGATAATCTTTTCTCCAAACAGTGCTAGAACAACTGGATAGTGATATGCAAAAAATAACCTCAAGCTTTACTTCACACCACATGAAAATGACTTTAAATGGATCATATATGTACATAAAAGCACAAAACCCAAAAACACCCAGAGCAAAAAATAAGAGAAAACTTCGTGACCTCGGATTCAACCAAGAGTCCTTAAACGTGACACTGAAAGCATGAACTATAAAAAGAAAGATCAAAACAATTGGGCCTCATCCAAATTTAAAACTTTTGCTCTTCAAAAGACAGTGTTAAGAAAATGAAAAGGCAAGCCACATGCTGGAAGAAATTATTTGAAAATTATTCTTGTATGTATAAAGAACTTGTATGTATGTATAAAGACCTGTAAGTACAAAGAACTCTTACAACTCAAGAATAAGAAGATAAACCAATTATTTAAACAGGCAAGTGATTGAACAGATACTTAGGCAAAGAAGATATACAGATGGCAAATAAGCACATAAAAAGGTGCTCAACATCATTAGTTATTGGGGAATTGCAAATTAAAACCATGAGGCACCCCTACATAGCCACTAGAACGGCTAAAACTAAAAGGATGGACTATACCAAGTGTTGGCAAAGTCTCACGCACTGCTGGTAAAGGTATAAAATGTCACCACTACTTTGGAAAACAGTTTGACTGTTTCTTAAACAGTTAAACGTACATCTACCATACAACCAGGCCATTCCACTCTTAGGTGTTTATCTAATGAGGGGAAATGAAAGCACATGTCTGCCCAAGAACTTGCACATGTGTTCATAGCAGCTTTATTCATAATAACCAAAAACTGGAAACAACCCAAGTGCCCATTAACTAGAGAATGGATAAATCAATTATGATTAACCTACACCAAGAAATCTTACTCAGAAATAAAAACAAATGAACTATTGATATAAAAGTGTATGGATGAATTTTTAGATAATTGTCTGGATTAAAGCAACCAGGACCTTGCCTTGGAAACAAAGGGTACATACAACATAATTCCATCTATACAAAATTCTAGAAAATTCAAACTCATCCATAAGGACAGAAAACAGCTCCGTGGTTGCCTGGGGCCAGGGCTAGATGGAGGGATGACAAAAGAGCACAAGGAAACTTTTGGTCATTATAGAACTGTTCATTATTGTGATAGTGATGATGGTTTCACAGATGGACATATGTGTTAAATTTTATCAAATGCACGCTTTAAATATATGCAGTTTATGTATATCAATTATACCTCAACAAAACTGTAGAAAAAGAGAATTATTAGTCACTATCTTTGGGTAAAAAATTAAAATAAATACATGCATCACGCATGAAAATTTTGAAAAGATTATACCACATTGTGGTGGGTGATGAAGGTGGCTGATTTTGCCTGTGAAAACTCTCCCTTGAGAACGGACTCGGCGAGAGGTACACTCCCAGTCCAGAAGACAGGTGAAGCCAGAGGCCAGTCAGTGTGGTAGAGAAGGTCAAAGAGCAGAGGTAGGGTCAAGGAGGAGAATGCAGACCTCTTCGTGGAATGAGGGGCGAGGTCAGGGGAGAAGCAACATTCGAAATGAACCCTGGAAGACTGAAATAGATCAGGAACGAATACCTGATAGACTGACCATATGAACAAACGCACAGGTGTGGACGTGCTTTCAAGAAAGGGTTTAAAAGCAGTATCTGTCCTCTAGGTAGCATAAGCTTTGCTCTAGGGATATTTAGATCTGTAGTCATATTACTAATCAAATATTTATTTTTGATTTATTTTTTGACATGAGCCTATGTGTCCTCGTTCTTTGTAGGATGCTGGTCCTTTTATAGGCACTGCTATGTATATGTTGCAAACATTGTAGTGTCTGTTCCTATAGCTATAAGAACATAGTCCCTGGGGAAGTTCGTTCTAAATCCAGGTCCTTTCAAGATAGTTAAGTAAGACTAGTGTTCCCTTTGGCTGTGAAGGTACCCTTGTAGCTTCCTTTAAGTACTCAAAGCATTTTAATATAAAGTTCATTTTTTCAATTATATAAGAATTGCTTGTCCAAATAAAATATTTGCAATATACAGGAAGAAGGAAAATCTCTCACAGGCAGGCCGCACTAAACGTCCACTGTTGATATTTTGGTGTTTACTTCAAGGACTTTAATGCACTCCTTAACACAGTGCTGACTACAATACACGTCCATGTTGTTTCTTGCAAAGAATATTTGTATGTCCATAAGGGTAATTAATTAGGTGACTGGGTTTATCTCCACTTTGAATCTAAGAATTACATCCGCTCAAGTACAACGGACTAATCAGTGCATTATATTGTTAAGAGACGATTCTCACATGGATGTTTGCTGGCTAAAGGACAAAAATTAAAGCAGTATTAGTTACAAATAGCGTTCAATATTAACTTATTCAATAGTAACTGTGTAAAATCAACTAATGGAGAGGTAAGCATTAGCGAGACCTGTTCTGAACTTGACAAGAATCATCAGCTTCCTGATAGTCAACTTTGGGCTGAAGAGGTTTTTCAAAGGAAATGTGCACATTTGACGAATGCTAATTACATGGTTCCAGATCTTCTTTAGCCAATCTACTGGCAGCTGTTACCCAAGTTATTTCATAAACATCGGAAGCAGCTGTCAACATTCTGAGGGGGAAGCTCTTCAATCAATGAATTGACAGAAATGCAATACTTAGATTTTTCTGAGCAGAAGGCAAGAGAACATAATATACATCTATTTAGTGATGTAGCCAGCAATGAAAGGGAAGGATTGATGCTGCCATTGTGTTTTCAAGTGTTATAGAACATTTTCATGCTCGTGGGTGTGGAAAAGACATTATGAGATCACACAATTTGGGGGAGACCCGCCAAGTCAAATGTGATGTTTGAGCGTCCTAAGGACACAAAGCAGTGCAATCTTACTTCCCATCAATAAGGATGCTTCTAGTGGTATAAAGCAACACAGTAAATCATATTTTAATTAAAATTTTAGTACTTGTTGATGTTATTTGTTTATTGTCTCAATAAAACATTTTTAACAGATGACATCTGGACATTTTGCTTAATTTCTCTCTCTCTCTTTTTTTTGTCTATAAAATTCTTTAGTAAATCTCATTGTCAAAAAAGGCATCAGAGTGACAGCTCTGGAAAATGAAGCCTTTTCTTCAGCCTCAGAGTCCGTGTGTTCAGAAAGGAGCTGTTTTCATGCTGCTCTGGCCTCAATTCCAGGCTAGAAAAACGACTGCTTAAGAGAAGTTTCGGGTCACTTTTGACCTTGATCTAGCATTTGCTTCTTTGTCAAGTTTGCAGCCTTAAGAGCAAAAATGAGTGTCTGTTATAGCAGTGCTTTCTGGAGCCTCATGTGTCTGAAATTGGATTGAATCCACTTTGTCTTTCCATTCTCAAGTGGTCCAAAAATGATTCTTGAACCACCATGACTTACTCTAAAGTAACCCAGTATTTTCTTTCCAAGAATGGAAGAAAAACCCTGTCTGCTTGCATGGGCATGTCATAATTTGTCCCATGCCAGTAGCCAAAGGATCTAATCAGGGTGTGTCAGTTTGCACAAGTCTGCCTGGTTAAGTCATCCTGGCAGAATACATATACACACCCATCTCTGCAAATTTGATACTGATGATCAAATATATGAAACTGTTTTGCTGTTGGTGCTGTCCCTTAATAGATGGAAATATCACTCATGGCATGATATCTCTGGGTAGTTTTTATGTATTTATTTATTTTTGGCTGTGTTGGGTCTTCGTTTCTGTGCGAGGGCTTTCTCTAGTTGTGGCGAGCGGGGGCCACTCTTCATCGCGGTACGTGGGCCTCTCACTGTTGTGGCCTCTCCCGCTGCGGAGCACAGGCTCCGGACGCGCAGGCGCAGCGGCCATGGCTCACGGGCCCAGCCGCTCCGCGGCATGTGGGATCTTCCCAGACCGGGGCTCGAACCCGCGTCCCCTGCATCGGCAGGCGGACTCTCAACCGCTGCGCCACCAGGGAAGCCCCTCTGGGTAGTTTTTAAAAACACACAGAATAATCTTTTAACTTTCAAATGAAGATTAAAAATAGAAAGTCCTCCTTGGTGGCTCTGCGCCGTCTTCAAGCATTGCTGAATAAGTTTATTTGTTCTCTTCCAATTAATGTTCCCTGTGTTATTTTCTCTTCCATTTCTTACCTCACGTTCTTGTACCAATAGTTACTCTATGGGGCCACCAAGGGGCTGTGACCTCATTGGGTTCCTAGAAGCAGATCCTGAGACAAGAATGTATGACAGGAAGTGCTCCCAGGGGGAACCAACCAGGGATGAGGTAGGGGTGGGGAGAAAGACAGAAGGGGCAAAAGGAAGCAAGACTGTGATCTCAGGCTAGGTTTGCTGGAGAGAAGAACCAGCCTGACCTGGCAGGAGAACTGGACTGTAAGTTTTACTTCAGGTTATCCCAAATGGAGGCAAGAGAGCTGGGCTTTCATGGGTCCCACCAGTTAGCCGTTGGCTAAGTCTCCCCTGAGGAGAAGTGAACTCCCAGGCTTTTCCTGCTTTCTGTACTTGTGGCCACAGTGGCTTCCCCAGACCTGGGGCAGACCTCCAAAGAAAGGCACAGATGTGAAGAGGTGGAAGCAAAAGCATACAAAAGCCAGGGGATGGGGGCAGAAAAATAAAAGAGATCCAGTGAATCTGGCCAAGCCCCAACAGGTACAATACAGGTAGGAATGTTAGGCAATATGCGGGGGATTGTAAAGTGAGGGTAAATGTTCATTCCGAAATCATGAGCCGGTCTTTGAAGAATATTAAAGTGTCTCAGCAGTCCTTTTTTTTTTTTTTTTTTTTTTTTGTTGCTGTACGCGGGCCTCTCACTGTTGTGGCCTCTCCCGTTGCGGAGCACAGGCTCCGGACGCGCAGGCTCAGCGGCCATGGCTCACGAGCCCACCGCTCCGCAGCATGTGGGATCTTCCCGGACCGGGGCACGAACCCGTGTCCCCTGCATCGGCAGGCGGACTCCCCACCACTGCGCCACCAGGGAAGCCCTCAGCAGTCATATTTTGAGTAGCACGTTCATTGCCATGAGAGGACGAAGCCATAGAGCAGAGATTCCCATGCTCGTGAGAATCACCCGGGGGGCTTTTACAAATCTCAAAGTCCAGGTCATACCCCAGACCATTCAATCAGCATCTCTGGGCCTGGGACCAGACACCAGTGCTTTTTCCACATCCAGCCAACGTTAAGAACCTTTGGGATAGAGCGTGATCTATCAAGTGCTGACGGCACTTGCAAAAGAATGTAGTTGCCTTTTTCTTTCTTCTTTTTTTTTTCTTTTGGCTTGTGTGGTACAGCATGCAGGATCTTAGTTCCCCAACCAGGGATCAAACCCGCACCCCCTGCAGTGGAAGCGTGGACTCTCAACCACTGGAGTGTCAGGGAAGTCCCTGTAGTTGCCTTTCTTAAAGTGGTTTTTGTTTGTAATCTGTAAAACAAGACATTCTGTACCTCAATACGACAACATGTTACTGGGAAAATGCCTTGCTTTTGGCAAAAACGTCAGCCTTTTCCCCCATTAATATACTATTTGGTATTTATTTAAACATTTTTTAACAGGTGCAAGCTATTAACAGTTTTGCAGAAATCGACAGGGAAATTTCTATTGTTTTAAAAATACAAAACAGGACTTCCCTGGTGGCACAGTGCTTGAGAATCCCCACAGATACATCAGAAATACATCTACACGTGGAACAACTGCTACAGAACACGTACTGATCGCTGGCAGAAGACCTCAGGCTTCCCCAAAACGCAAGAAACTCCCCACGTACCTGGGTAGGGCAAAAGAAAAAAGAATAAACGGAGACAAAGAATAGGGATGGGACCTGCACCAGTGGGAGGCAGCTGTGAAGGAGGAAAGGTTTCCACACGCTAGAAGCCCCTTCTCGGGCAGAGACGGCAGGTGGCGGAGGGGGGAGCTTCGAAGCCGCGGAGGAGAGCACAGGCACAGGGTGCGGAGGGCAAAGCGGAGAGATTCCCGCACAGAGGATCGGTGCCGACTGGCACTCACCAGCCCGAGAGGCTTGTCTGCTCACCCATCAGGCCAGGTCGGGCTTCGGTCGGAGCACAGGGAGAGGACTAGGGCTGGAGGCGTGAACACAGCCTGAAGGGGGCAAGTGCGCCACAGCTAGCCGGGAGGGAGTCTGGGAAAAAGTCTAGACCTGTCGGAGAGGTAAGAGACCATTGTTTTGGGGTGCGCGAGGAGAGGGGATTCAGAGCACCACCTAAGCGAGCTCCAGAGATGGGTGCGAGCTGCGGCTATCAGCGCGGACCCCAGAGACAGGCGTGGACCGCTAACACTGCCACCAAGAATCCTGTGTGTGAGCGCAGGTCACTACCCACACCCCTCCAGGAGCCCGTGCAGCCCGCCACTGCCAGGGTCCCATGATCCAGGGCCAACTTCCCTGGGAGAACACACGGCGCACCTCAGGCTGTTGCAATGTCACCATGGCCTCTGCCGCCGCAGGCTCGCCCGGTATTCCAGTGATGACTACTGTGCCCCCCCCACCCCCGCCTGAGCGAGCAAGAGCCCCCAATCAGCTGCTGCTTTAACCCCCTCCTGTCTGGGCGGGGACAGATGCCCGAGGGCGGCCTACACGCAGAGAAGTGGCCAAAACCAAAGCGGAAGCCCGGGAGCTGTGCGGACAGAAGAGAAAGGGAAATCTCTCCCTGCCGCCTCAGGAGCCGCGGACTAAAGCCCCACGATCAACTGGTGTACCTGCGTCTGTGGAACGCCTGAATAGACCACGAATTGAGGTGGTGGGCTTGGGGAGCAGCTGGAGACTTGGGGTTTACTTTCTGGGTCTGATTGGTGTTGGTTTCATGTTTATCTTAGCTTAGTGTTTAGCGCTTCTTATCACTGGTGGACGTGTTTGTTGGTTTGGTTGCTCTCTTCTTTTTTAATTTTTAAAATGTTATTATTTTTATTTTTTAATTTTTTTCATTTTTTCTCTTCTTGTGTGTATGTGTATGTTTCTTTGTGTGATTTTGTCTGTGTAGGTTTTCTTTTACCATTTGACCTAGGATTCTGTCTGTTCTTTTTTTTTTTCTTCCTTTTCTTCTGAGCCGTGTGGCTGACAGGGCCTTGGTGCTCTCGCCGGGTGTCGAGCCTGAGCCTCCGAGGTGGGAGAGCCGAGTCCAGGACATTGGACCACCAGAGACCTCCCAGGCCCACGTAATATCAATCGGTGAGAGCTCTCCCAGAGATCTCCATCTCAAGGCTAAGACCCAGCTCCACCCAACGGCCAGCAAGCCCCAGTGCTGGACACCCCATGCCAAACAACTAGCAAGACAGAAACACAACCCCACCCCTTAGCAGAGAGGCTGCCTAAAGTCATACTAAGTTCACAGACTCCCCAAAACACACCACCAGACGTGGCTCTGCCCACCAGACGGACAAGATCCAGCCCCACCCACCAGAGGACAGGCACCAGTCCCCTTGACCAGGAAGCCTACACAAGCCACTGAACCAACCTCAACCACTGGGGGCAGACACCAAAAACAATGGGAACTACGAACCTGCAGCCTGCGGAAAGGAGACCCCCAAACACAGTAAGTTAAACAAAATGAGAAGACAGAGAAATACACAGCAGATGAAGGAGCGAGGTAAAAACCCACCAGACCAAACAAATGAAGAGGAAATAGGCAGTCTACCTGAAAAAGAGTTCAGAGTAATGATAGTAAAGGTGATCCAAAATCTTGGAAACAGAATGGAGAAAATACAAGAAATGTTTAACAAGGACCTAGAAGAACTAAAGAGCAAACAAACAGAGATGAACAACACAATAAATGAAATTAAAAATACTCTAGAAGGAATCAATAGCAGAATAACTGAGGCAGGAGAACAGATAAGTGACCTGGAAGATAAAATAGTAGAACTAACTGCTGCAGAGCAGAATAAAGAAAAAAGAATGAAAAGAATTGAGGACAGTCTCAGAGACCTCTGGGACAACATTAAATGCACCAACATTCGAATTATAGGGGTCCCAGAAGAAGAAGAGGAAAAGAAAGGGTCTGAGAAAATATTTGAAGAGATTATAGTCAAAAACTTCCCTAACATGGGAAAGGAAATAGTCACCCAAGTCCAGGAAGGACAGAGAGTCCCATACAGGATAAACCCAAGGAGAAACACAACAAGACACACATTAATCAAACTGTCAAAATTTAAATACAAAGAAGAAATATTAAAAGCAGCAAGGGAAAAGCAACAAATAATATACAAAGGAAATCAAATGAAAACATTATCAAATATAATATCTACATGATAGCAAACAAAAACCAGAGAATAGTCAATATGTGGATCTAGACGCCTGAAGAATAATGGACACGGGAGAAAGTGACAACTTACGTTTCACATCATCAGTCATTCAACCAACAAGAGTTTATTGATTGCCTAGTATTGTACCAGGCACAGTGGAGCTGGGGTACCATGTGAACAAAACAGACATGGACTCTGTCCTCAAGGGTTTTGAAAAAGACTCGAAATTCATCTCATCCAGGTATCTGTAGATGCTTAAGCCGCCTTTGCAACATCCCCACTGAGTGGTTGTGTCGAAAACCATGGATTAACTGCCAATTTCCTTCCTCAACAGACATTTATGTTCCAGGTTCTAGGTACTGGGGACTGTTTGGAAAACTGTTAGGAATAGAGCAGCAAGCAAAACTGTGAAACAAATTACATCCCTCCTGTACTGCTCCAGTTGGAAATGTAAAGACTCCTTGCATCTAGCGTTCCAGATATGATTTAGCTTCTGCCGATCAGACGCCCCCAGTGAGGCTTAGATTTGTAACTGGATTAAGTGCTCTAGATGGGCTCTAGACGGGCAGGGCGTGAGGCGTCCACTTGGTGGGTGCACGGCATTGCATCAGCATCATCAGGGTAGTTCCAGGGGAGGCGGTGCTTCCACGCTTTTGTAAGTTAGTGAACACCAGGCAGTAAATCCCTGCCACAGCTGAGCACAGACTGATACAATGTTAATAACCCAATGCTTGTGCCTGTGGTTTAGGAATCCCTCTCCACTGCTGTTCCCAGTGGGATTCTACAATATCGATTGTGCAAGTACAAAAAACAGAAGATGAAAACCCAAATCCTATTTCTTCCCTTCTGCTTTCTCTTTCCAACAATAGATCAAATGTATAACATATAAAATCTGGAAGTCACGCAGACTCGTACTGTCAATTTTATCTTCCCTGTTGTAAACTTCGCGAGTGGTTGAATTATTAAATTGAAGTCTTGAATTCTGACTGCATAAAGAAACACATTGCTGTGATTAGATACGAAGTCATAAAGAACATGAATATTTGACATGTGTGTACCCTGAGGTCAGCAACCTATATCTAAAGAGTGCCGGGCACATAAATAAAACAACAAGAAATCATGGCTTTACCGTATAAGCAGAGCTATTTCTAAGCTTCAAGGTTATTAAGAATGGAACTCTAATAGCTTCGTTTGAAAATTGACATGCTTATTTCAGGTATCTACATTTCCCAGGATAAAATGTTCTTTTGAGTCTAAAGTTAAAATAACAACATGCAGGTGTTTACAATCTAATCACAGCAAACTTTCTTCATAAAGAGATGTGATGGTTTAGTCATTCACTAGGCTGTGATCTGCTCAGTGAAATTGGACACAATTTCAGATTTCAGATATGATACTTATTTCCGAAAACACTTGGAAAATGGGCCGGGAATGTTTCTTCAGTGGAAATAAGAAAGGTGGCATGCAAATGCTTGAGAGTCATTTAGGGATATTGAAGAATAATTTTTAATCACCTGATCTGATAAATTGAGAAAGAAAATTCCACTTTGTCGGATTTATAAAAAGGGGTAGTTTGCTTTCAGAGAGAGTTTAGAAGGGGTTCTGCATAATGGTAAAGAAATGAGTTTGATGGTTTCCTTAATTTGACTTGCAGCTCCATAAAACATTTAGGAAATAAAACCGTCTTGATCCATTTGACAGGCAGTAATGTTTTCTTTCTCAGACTCCCAAATTACTTTGCCATTCTTTCATGACTATATCACAGTCTCTTTAGAATGATCAAATTGGTGTAAATATCTTTTTCTCCCTGTACGTTTATAAGCTCCTGAAAGACAGGTATCATCTTAATACCCAGATAGTTCTATCACAGAGCCTTGCAAAGTATGTATCAATAAATAATGGGTGTTAAAGATAAAATAGTCTTTGTGTAGATTAATTTCGTACATTAATTCCTAAAGTACCAAGACTCCACTTTCCAGCTGGATGGCAGAGTCAGCAGAGATGCTGGGCAGGTTTATCCAATGTCTCCAAATCGTAAAGTATTCAATGTCCAGAAAGGTTGGCCTTTCTGGAAAAATCCTTTGGGTCCTAGAGCCTGAACATTCCTAGCTATCTTTGAGGAGACAAAATCTGAATAGTTTGGGGGTTCATGTTTATATGGGGAAGCATTTATCAGGGCGTGTGTGTAGCGTTCCCAGTGCACTCTGTAGAAGGCAGGGTTGTAACACGAACACGGGAACAGCCCGAAGCAGGCCACCAAGAGCGGTGGGGACATGAAGGAGGGTGTGTATCAACCTAAGGCATCTGCATTTAAATTTCACACACACGCACACATCACTGTGCAGGCCAAAGAAAACATGTCTGAAGGGCAGCCAGTTTTTGACCGGCGAAGAGCAACCTAACAGATGTAGCCTTGTGTCCTTACGTAGATGGTGGGGTGGGTGAGGGGACCATAAGAGCAGCAGACGGAGTTAAGTGGGTTGGTGCTAAAGCAGGCGGACAAGTGGACTGGGTCCCGGAAGAGAATGGTACCAGGGAGCAGGTACAATGGAGAAAGGTGAGAATGAGGTTCTCAAGACACCCTTGGTAAAGACACCAGTCCTGCCCAGGACTGGGCGTGACACAGAGAAGCACGTGCTCCAGTGCACGTTGTCCGGCTCCCTCCCTTCCTGGTTGTGGGACCGGATCAAGGCATCGAACACGTCCAAACGGCACCTTCCTTATGTCTCACAAGAGGGTAGTAACAGCGTCTCCCTCATAGGGGTGTCATGATTCAATGAGAAAAAACTCAGAACAGAGCTCAACTCATGCCATGTTATATAATTCTCTTTACACTTTGTAATGTCTTACATGTGCGTGTGTGTGTTCATGTGTACATGCGTGTATAATTTATACAAATCTTTTTATATTTCTTAGAATCATACCCCACGGTCCGCCTAAATCGATACTTTCTCTGACACAGACTCTAGAGATTCGTTGTTAGCTTTACTTCTGCAAAAGAGTAAGATCACACTTCAGTACGTTTTTGAACGAGAACACTCTCATTTTTCAGGTCTGGGTCACAATCTGCTACTTATTTACATTTTCAGACTGCATCCACCTCTGAGGAGCAATGCACTTTTTAAGTTGCCTCCCTGCTGTGTAAAGTGGTACTTCTTCTATCGGTCCTAAAATAGTCTCTTTTATGCCTCAAGAAGTTCACTTTAGTTCTAGTTTTCTGGAATTTGATTATTAAGCCTGTTTATTTTAACCATGCCCTTAGTGATTTTATTGATTCCAATTTCATTTCATTCTGCGAGTCCTAGATCCTTGACTATATCCAGGCTAAAATCTTGTTCATTTAGTTCCTTTTTTCTAGGTCTGCTATACCTTCACTCAGCACCCATCAAAGGAGTCCTGGATTGAGCCCAAATTCATGCCTCGGACATGGGTGAAAGAGACACCCATTATGTCACAGAACATTTTCTACACACTATTATTTCAAGCAGGGAAACCACTTATAATTCTACCATCCTATCCGGATAACTACCTTTACTGTCTAAATTCACTTTAAAAATGACTTAATCTATGCAAAGTAATTGCAAACATGGTCAAGGAGACACTGGCCCAAACATATTGCCGCATGAACTTGTGTGCTTTTGAAGTCATTTTCAATGCACAGCAAATCGTGCGATTAATCCACATTTATGTTCCATGTAAATTTGTTTTATTTTTGATAATGAAGCCTGGAGGAATGATTCTTGAAGTATCATAACAGCATTGACTGACAGCTCCCTAAGTGCCGTCTCTCTTATAGCAGACATAAATGACAGCTCGTAGGTAAAGAGCATATGCAAATGGATGGGGTTCACACTGAACACAGTGGGGTAAAAAGCCAAAGAAGATACTTGTTCTATTTCTTATTTATTAAAATTCAATCAATATGATAAAATATATGAACTTTGGGAGAATAGATTTACTTGTGGGCTGAGACAGATTCAGTTCTTAAACTGTTAGAGAAGCTTGATATATAGTAATTATGTACTAAAACTACCTCATATAAATATTTTTAAATGCCAGTGAAATTTACGTTACTCATTTTCATACCCCATGTATACTGTTTGTTTAGCTGGGGGTGGTCTATATAACTAGAGCCTTTTTATGTTGTAGATTTAAATTATCAGGTTATCTTTTGTGGGCAACCACCTGTGTAGATTAAGTTAAAAATCTGGCCACATTAAAATCAAGAATCCTGCAATGCCACTTCTAGGTATACACCCCAAAGGATTAAAGGCAGTGACCTGAACAGATACTGTACACTCATGTTCATAGCACCATTATTCACAAGCCCAAAGGTGAAAGCAACTCAAGTGTCCCTTGACAGATGGATAAACAAAATGTGGTCTATGCATACAATGGGATATTACATAGCTTTAAAAAAGAAGGAAATTCTGATGCATGCTACAACATGGATGAACCTTAAAAACATGCTAAGTAAAATAAGCCAGTCATAAAAGGGAAAATGTATGATTCCACTTAGATGAGGTAAATATAATAGCCTAATTCACGGAGACAGAAAGTAGAATTGCGGTTACCAGGGGCCGGGGGAGAGGGAAGATAGGAATTGTCTCATAGGTTCAGAGTTTCAGCTGGAGAAGATGAAGAAGTTCTGGAGGGCTCCCCGGAGGGCTCCCCTGAGGGCTCCCCTTGTGGCGCAGTGGTTGGGAGTCTGCCTGCAGATGCAGGGGACACGGGTTCGTGCCCCGGTCCGGGAAGATCCCACATGCCGCGGAGCAGCTGGGCCCATGAGCTATGGCCGCTGAGCCTGCGCGTCCGGAGCCTGTGCTCCGCAACGGGAGAGGCCACAACAGTGAGAGGCCCGTGTAACGCAAAAAAAAATAAGTAAATAAAAAGGAAGCTACTGGATTTTTTAAAGACCTTTAGAAATCAAAATAATTTATTCACGTAATTTTTTTAACTGAAGCATAGTAAACTAAAGTCAAAGTAATAAATCTTCCATGGTAATGGTTTAAGGGCAAGCGATGCTGGCTTTCTTCACATCCCGTCCTTCACTCAGAGGAAAGGCAGATCACCTGTTCTGGAACAAGCCGGTGCAGCTCTGCGGGCGGGAGACTGTAGAGTCTCACAATCTGCAGGCAGGAGGTCCGAGATCAAGGTCAGCAGGGTTAGTTTCTTCCCTGTGAGGGAGAATCTGTTCCAGATCCTCCTTCCTTGTCTCTGGTGGCCTCGGGGGTTCCATGGCTTGTAGACAGCCATCCTCTCCTTGTGTCTTTGTGTTGTTTTTCCTCTGTACATGTCTGTTTCTGTGTCTAAATTTACTTTTTTTTAGCAAGTAGTGCTGAAGTTCCTGCTCTGGGGGCTGCACTGCTGAGGATCACTGGTCTAATACACCCTTGTTATGCTGATTAGAAATGCAGGTTTTCCATAAGCGAAATGACCACCAAGGGTCAAGAGTGAGTCCGTGGCAGGGCTCAGAGGGGAACTCTGATTTCTTGATCCACATTTTATGCACTTTCCCTGAAGCATACGGTTTTTGGTCATCTTTTTTTTTTTTCTCTTGTGCTGTACAGTAGGACCTTGTTGTTATCCATTCTGTATATAATCGTTTGCATCTGTTAACCCCAAACTCCCATTCCATCCTGCCCCCACCCACATTTGGCAAGCACAAGTCTGTTCTCTATGTCTGTGAGTCCGTTTCTGTTTGGTAGGTAAGTTCATCTGAGTCATACTTTAGATTCCACGTATAAGTGATATCATGTGGTATTTGTCCTTCTCCTTCTGACTTACTTCACTGAGTAGGATCATCTCTAATTCCATCCATGTTGCTGCAAATGGCATTATTTCGTTCTTTGGTCATCTTTGATTCAAAATTCTCTGAAGATCTCCATCGTCTGTGGACCTATCAAGCCTTCGTGTTTTTTCTAGACTGAAGTTTTCCATATTGATCGACAAAGCTCTGCAGTTCCAGGGACGCTTTCTAGGAATCCTTTAAAAATGTGTGTAGGTTTTTTGTGTTGTTACAAAAGAGTTTGATTCTATGAACATTTTTATACATGTATCCTGATATACTGTGCAAGAATTTCTGCAGGGTATATATACCTAGGAATGTAATCAATAGATTGTAGGGTGTGCTCATCTTAACTTTAGATCATTGATTTATGGATTTCAGAAAAACTATATCAGTTTACACCCTCACCACCAGCATCTAACACTTCCTGCATTCTCACAACTCGGCAACACTTGGTGTTGTTTGTCCAACATTTCGACTTTCCTGATATTTACCTTAGAAGCTGCTCTAGCACCGAATCCTCACATTCACATGACTCCACCATGCTGGACTGTTGGTATTTTATGATCCTGATATGGGACCGAGGATGCCTGTTGCCTCTGACATAACAGGTGTTCAGTAAACGAGAGAAAAATTAAATGAATCTAAGATGCAGCTGTTTGGTAAAATGACATTTTTTTCATATTTTAAATGTTTATCAGTACATTCCTGATTCCAATCTTTCCTTCTGTCTCCAAATTATGCAGCCAGTGTCAACCTACAGTTACATATTTCTTCCCAAACTCAAAGGCTACACAGGAAATTCAAAGCAGCAGTCCAAGGGTTGCCCCTAGAGGTGGGAGATGTATTACATTTGCTTTACTGTAATCTAGTAAAAGATCATAACATGAATCTTAGAGAAAAAAACTTCCACAATTCCTAATCTTAATTTCAGTACTTAATGTATTTTTCATATGCTCCAACATGTCATTTTAAAAAAATGATATAAATTCTGCTTCTACATACTTATTTGATTGTCTTGGTGAAATTTCCACAATTAAGTTAAAACACTTTTTTTTTACAATGTGTAGGAACTGCTGTTTAAAGACACCTATTTTAATAAGTTATAAAGTCTTGGTTCCCGAATACTGGCTCATGGGTCTCTGCCAACTTTGTTTGTTTGTTTGTTTGTTTTGCGGTACTCGGGCCTCTCACTGCTGTGGTCTCTCCCGTTGCGGAGCACAGGCTCCGGACGCGCAGACTCAGCGGCCATGGCTCACGGGCCCAGCCGCTCCGCGGCATGTGGGATCTTCCCAGACTGGGGCACGAACCCGTGTCCCCTGCATCGGCAGGCGGACTCTCAACCATTGCGCCACCAGGGAAGCCCCTCTGCCAACTTTTGATGAAAATCTCGCTAGCCTAAAAGGTAACACCAAAAAGAACGAGTGCGAGGTTTGCGTACACATAAATGCACTCCATTTGAAGGACCACACTTCATTCCAAGATTATGTCACTTTTACCTTCTTAATATTAACATGTTCTGTGTTTTATGAAATAGTGATGATAGTAGATGACATTTATTTGCTTGACAACTTGACCTCAGATTTTCCATATGCATGTGTGTATTTGCGTATTAATTTTACTGATCCTTTGAATCTAATTGTTTGGAAACCCTTTAAGAGTGGCTTACTACATCCTGTAATATGTATTTCGTAGAAAGCGCCCTTGGAGTTACTGTCTGGAGCAAACAGTAAAAAAGCCCCAGAAGGCAAGCCATGCTCATCTATATTCATACCCATTTATTTAGTTCTGATTGAGTTTCCAGGGAGGTTTAGTACTAACAGTAAGGGGGTGACAAGCAAAGACAAGTGTCTGTCCTCGCAGGTTTAAGGGTTAGCCTGCGCTTCATACACTTAGGAAACAACCAGTTTCCGGAGGAGGGTGGAGACACTGGACCCCGATACACGTGGGAAGGGAGGAGGAGGTAAAACCCATACCAGGAAGGGGTCTGCTGGGAGCAGAGGCACGGAGCTCGGTCCTACTGAGCGGAGAGAGGAGTTGGGTGATGATGGAGCGTGAAGACAGGGCTAAGCAGGGGAGCCAGCGCTAGGGCAGGCTGGACGTGGGGCGGAAGGGCTGGCGAGACAGCCACGTGGCAGTCGTTCCAAGGAGACTCGGGTAGCGACCGACTACAAGACGCGCAGAAGATGCGCGAGGCCAGGATGCAGACCCACTACCTTTCGCACGGTCAACACCTGCCCCGGGCCGGGGTCGGACACGCCCCTCGAGCTCCCGCACCCAATCAGCGACGAGCCGCCTCTGGCCGCGGGACACGCCCCCTGCTCCAGCGCCTCTTCCCGGCAGCCTCGAGAACCCGGAGCCCATCAGCGCCTGCGCAGTCCGCAAGCCCCGCCTTTTCGTCCTACTGCCCGCGCCTCCCGCAGCCAACATGGCGGCTCTACGTGTGACCTGCGGCGCAGCTGCTTCATACGGGCTCTTTCTTGGGGGTAGGGTTAGCTTTGCTCGGGGACAGGGCCTCTGGAAAGCTGCGGCTGCTAAGCTGCAGAGAAGTCCCGGATGCCAGGTAAGGCCTGAGAGAGGTGGGAGTGCTGGTCCCTGGAGCACGCGGATGTGGAGCCGGCTCCGTCGCGGTCCTCTGGCGTCTCCACGCCCTCAGACGGGGCCCTGGGGTCTTAGGTGCTCAGCAGCGGTCTGAGGTAGAGAGAGGAGTGGGATTGCCTTCTGGTTCCCACCCTGGACGTTGTTGCTGGTTTTCTCAGGGTACAGTGAGGGGGAAGTTACCTGAGACGAAACTAGAGCGACCCCTGCCTTGACCCGCCGCCCGGGTGGGTGATGGGTCCCGCCCTGCCCACGAGCCCCGCGGTCCAGAGGGCGGAGGTGGATGAGAACTGGACCCCTGCAGGGACCCGAAGACTGAATGCAGAAAGTCGCACAGTGGAGAGGAGAGAGAGTGACAGTTTTAAAGTGTCTTGCATCTGTGCAGTTTTCGTTTTCTTAATTTTCACGGTACTTTGTCTCTGATAGATGGAGATCACAACTTCTAAATTAAATTTAATCCTGAGGGCAGTGGGAAGCCAGGATTCTAGCTTCACAGCTGATGGGATGATGATGCGATTTACTGACATGGGATCTGAGTAGGAGGAACGAGATTTGAGAGGGAAGGAAACGAGCTTAGTTTGGGATATAATTGTGTTTATTAAATAGTTATATTTGGGATGTCCAAGTGTAGATTTCCAGTAAACCCATAGATAAACAAGTTAAAGAAGAAAGCTGATTTACACGTCCTCTCTTACCTTGTAGATGGTCATTGAGGTCTTGGAAATGAATTAGATCATCTAGGGGAGGTTGTAGTGAATGAGGAATAAGCAGAGGGATCGGACCCTGAAGGACAAACAGCAGAGGAAGAAGAGCCACCCAAGAGATTGAGAATGACCTGCCAAAGAAGTAGGGGAAAACCCAGGCAGTGTGGAGACATAGAAAACAGGAGAGTGTTCCAAGGAGGGAGAGTGCCTGACAGTACCAAACACTGTAAAGAAGTCAAGTACTGTGATCAAAAACTGTTGAAAAAGGAGTGCCACCTTTTTTAAAAATCTTCTTTCTTTTATGTTTTGACTCAGATCAACCAATGCATCCACTTATCCATCAAACATTTGTTTTTATTATTTTTCAGCTGGAAAATAGGTTGGAAGCTTTTATTTTTCTCATGCATCTCTTTTGAATGTATCCTTTCTGTATACGCATAATTTCCTATAAAAGGGACTGTAGCATACAGAATGTCCTTATTGTTGACACAAAGTGGGGGAGGTGACAGAGAGTTGTTAACTTCTGCTCCATCCCTGGAACTCCCAAACCTTTGAACGTCTGTATCCTTCTGTGTCTTTCTTGATGTTCTTTTAATCATAGACATGCATTCATATGCATGCTTTCAAAAGATGGATCCTGTTCTACTTTTTGCTTCTTTAACTTACACGTATAGCAGAAATCTGCTGCGTGATATTCTGTGGTATGAATGTATCAAGGTTAATTTAACGGTTGATGGGCATTTGCTTTGTTTCCTTTTTCTTCCCACTAATAAAGTGTTCAGTAAACATCCTGGTGTAATTCTTACTACATCAAATATCTTGTATCTGATGCTTTTATTTCTGTAGGAGAGAGTCCCAGTTGTGAGGTGATTGCTGCAAATGTCAGTAGACATTTAATAGATGTTTCCACATAGTTCTCCAGAAAGGCTGTAGCAATTCACAGTCCATCGTTGACGTAAAAGCATGCCCTTCTTTCCACGTGCATTAGGTATTATTATTTTTTTCAGTAAGGTGGGTGAAAAATGATTTTCCTTTGTTGCTTTAATTTCACCTCCCTGACCACTCCTGAAATAAATAAAGCTTTTCTTTTTTCCACCCCTATGGCAGGTGTTTACTGAGCAGTTCACTTGAGCCAGGCACTGCGAAGTAAGCAAATCATTGAAGTCAAACAATTCCTAGATGGTGTCCACCCTTAGCACTCTCAAGGGATGGTCCTGAGGTGCTGAATCCCCAAATTCCTGAATACCTCGACAGCACACGTGTTAGCACATGCAGTACAGCTTAGATACAACTGAAAGACTTAACTGACCCCATCAGACCCTTAATGGTTCCTTCTATATGGCTAAAGACATTTATAAAGCTTTTTTCCTGGCCCAGAGCTTATCTGTCTTAAATATTAGCATTTCTTCACTTCCGTCTCCAATATTAATCATTATATTTCTTTTAGGGGCCATGTTTCATAAAACAACAAAGTTTTTAATCACTTTATGAGTTGCTGAAACACTACACCTGTTTTTGTTTAGTTTGGGTCATAACCCATTAGTTATGAAATCTCATAAGAGGTTAAAGAAGGGAGTGGAGAGAATAGAATAATTATAATAATCAAAGTCCATCTTATATAGGGTATTTTTGCCTTTTGTTTATGTATATATATGTGTGTGTGTGTCTGTCCTAGGGGGTGATATAAGCAGTAGCTATTACTGTGGGTCACAGTCAAAAATGTTTGACACTGATGCAAAAGGAAAAAGAAACAAGTTCTGTTAAGCTGTGGCTCCTGGCTACTCAGTTGGGAAGCTCTCCAGGTTTTCTCCTGCATACCAGAATTGTGGCATACACGTTTCATGTTAATGGCTCAGTACAAGTGCATATATCTGAGTGTCCCAAATTTGGGGTGGAGGAGGGAATATTACTTGGGAATGGCCAGATTTTTCTGGTTTTAAACCCGTGAATATCAAGGATCTACACACGGTGTACTGTGAGATTTACAAAGGTAAATACAGAAAAGCACAGAGTGCAGTGCCTAATACAAATGAGTTGTGATGGGTAGAGTGGTGGGCAGCTTCTCAGAGGAGGTGTTGGGAGAGTCAGTTAGGAGTTATGTGAGGAAAGAGAGGTATCTGTTCTAGGAACATGTAATAGGTCCACAAGGGACAGCGATGTACAGAGTCAGTGGATTCTGGCAACAACAAATAATTGGTTATAGCAATTATAATTGGTATAATAATTGGTGAGAGAGCGGTGGGACAGGATTAGAAAGTGTATGGCTATGTGAAGATACTTGACTTTTTTTTTTTTAAACTGTCACAAATGAAAGTAGTTTTGGCTTTATTATAAGCAGTTTGACAGTCATGGTGTGATACAAAGGTTACCCATGAATTCTTTTTTTTTTAATTCTTTTTAAGGGAGTGGCGTTTTACTCTTCATTCGTTGTGTGTCAAATATCACAGCAGCCGACATTGACCAGTCGGTATCAAATGTGGATGTTTGTAGCAGACATGGAGGTAGCATATCACTCACAGTTATTTTTATTATTATTATTTGTAATGTGTTGAAATGCTAGTAGTTTCAACTTTGTAAGCAGAAGCTTTTAAAAGCAAGCTTTCTAGCAGGGACTTTTTAGCAGGGAACAGTTGTCTTAACAAGCCTTTACCTTGTCTCCAGACTCCTGCCAATTGAGTACCATAATAAAAAGAGAGTTATTTGAATGTCTTGTTTTATTTAGAGACAGTGGCCTGTAAGATCATTGTTTAATTTAAAATCTTTTCTTTCCATTTGTATTTTCTCCTAGATATTAAGGTTAAGACACACCACAGTTGTAACAACAAGGAAAAATGTTGCAGTCTTAAGACGTGAAACTTACACAGTGGATTTTATTAAAAAGCAGATTGAAGAATTCAACATAGGAAAGAGACACTTAGCCAATATGATGGGAGAAGATCCAGAAACTTTTACCCAAGAGGATATTGATGTAAGTACAGTTACTCTGTTGGAAAAGTAATTGTAGAGTTTTAAATACCGAAAGCTGTCAGACTGTCAGAATAAGGAAAAATGCCACTCTGCTATTTTGCAAGTTGGAACTGTGGTTTCAGAGAGTTGCTGCTCTGTATTTGAAGCGTTATAAAGTATAGTGAGGTTTAGATTTTAACCAGAAATGGATACTTTTCCTTGATTCCAGGTCATAGGAGCCACAATGAACGTTTATACACAACTTAGAAACATTTATCCTGTTATGTAGTCTTAAACTCAGCTTTCTTACAAAATGATAAAACAAATGGTAAGTTTATAGGAAAAATCCCGTAAGTAAACCCAAGCCCAGAGTTTTTATCAACCTAACTATATATTTGAATTTTCAAAGTGAGGGCATG
Source organism: Leucopleurus acutus (assembly GCF_964270905.1). Lineage (NCBI taxonomy): Eukaryota > Metazoa > Chordata > Mammalia > Artiodactyla > Delphinidae > Leucopleurus > Leucopleurus acutus. The sequence continues at coordinate 24,035,002 of NC_139154.1, forward strand.
TTCTGAGTGATTTGAGAATAGGGCTAAAATTCTGTTCCTGTTCCACCTAGTGCTGGTACTCTTACTTTGTTCTTCTTTTTCAAGGTCATTTTGTCCGTTCTCTGCCCTTTGAATTTCCATATGAATTTTAGAATGAGCTAATCAGTTTCTTCAGCTAGCCAGCTAGGATTTTGATAGGGATTATGTTGAATCTCTAGATAAATTTTGGGAGTATTGCCATCTTAAGTCTTCTGATCTGTGATCATGGGATGTCTTTCTGTTTATTTAGATCTTCTTTAATTTCTTATTGTGATGTTTTCCAGTTTTCAGAGTTTGTTTGGCATTTCTTTTAAGTTTATTTCTGAGCATTAATTGCTTTTTGAAGTTATTCTATTGTAAATAGAATTGTTTTGTAGTTTTTTGGTGGATTTCTTAGGATTTTCTACATATAAAATGTTGCCACTGACAAATAGAAATAGTTTTAGTTCTTTCTTTCCAATCTGAATGCCTTTTATTTCTTTTTCTTGCCTAATTGCCCTGGCTAGGACCTCCAGCAAAGCTGAATAGAAATAGTGAGTGGACATTCTCACCTTGTTCCTGATCTTAGGGAAAAGCCTTCGTCTTTCACCGTCGGGAATGATGTTAGCTATGGGTTTTTATAGATGCTCTTTATCAGGTACTGGAGATTCCTTTCCATACCTAGTTTGCTGAGCATTATTATCATAAAGGGGTTTTGGATATTGTCAACTTTTTTTTTTTTTTTTTGCTTTTACTGAGATGATATCTTTTATTGGTTGGTATATCACATTACTTGATTTTTTTTTTCGTTTTCTTTATCTACTGTATCTTTTTTTTTATTTACTAAATTAAAATAGGGATGACGATCTCCATGTTGTTCTTAGGACTAAGGAGACAAATACAAACCCCAAAAAAGTTTATGACATAACAAATCACAAAGTCAATCATAAAGGACAAACTTGTTTTGCCTGTAATTTGTTCTGGGAATCATGGAAGCAAATGAAGATTTTTTTTTTTTTTTTAACATTATTCAATGAAACATTACTTCTTAACAGCCAACCCCCTTTTTTTTTTTTTTTTTTTTTGCGGTACGCGGGCCTCTCACCGTTGTGGCCTCTCCTGTTGTGGAGCACAGGCTCCGGACGCGCAGGCTCAGCGGCCATGGCTCATGGGTCTAGCCACTCCGCGGCATGTGGGATCTTCCCGGACCGGGGCACGAACCCGTGTCCCCTGCATCGGCAGGCGGACTCCCAACCACTGCGCCACCAGGGAAGCCCCAGCCAACCCTTTTAAACAAAGTGTTAGATGTCAGTTAAGACTCAAAAGAATCAGAGATTTTAACTATATTTTAAAGGATATGGTTATTTATTTATTATTTTTTGCATCAATTGACTTAGATGTTAAACCAACCTTGTGTTCCTGGAATAAATCCCACTTTGTCAGGGTGGGTCATCTTTTTTATGTGTTTCTGGAATTGGTTTGCTAGTGTTTTGCTGAGGATTTTTGCATCTAATTAATACTTATCTGTATTTTTCTGTTCTTGTAATGTCTGTGATTTTGATATCAGGGTAATACTGGTCTCACAGAATGAGTTGGGAAATTCTCTTTTATTTTTGGAATTGTTCGTGAAGAATTGGTATTAATTCTTCTTTAAATGTTTGGTTGAATTCATCAGTGCAGGCCTCTGGGCCTGGGATTTGTGTGTGTATTTCTGTTTTTGATTTTTGATAATTACTGTCTGCTTTTAAAAATGGTCCTCCCCTCTCTCCTTGTGACCTGTGTGTCCCTGAGTAACTGTTCCCAGGAAGAGGATCCCACTACCTAACTGACTTGACCACTAAGGCATTTTGGAGCATCTCTTCACTACCTTTTTAGGTGTACATGGAGTATATTTAGCTCAGTGAGAGAAACAGAATCATTCAGTAGTTTTGTAAATCTATCTGAAGGGATGAGCATTTTCACAACATAAGTATTACGTATGAATTATGTTGTTTAGAGTGGTGTGAGTTCATTGTTTGGCTGTTTAATCAGAATGCTAGTTTGAGATGTTAAATCCTCATGAAAATAGTTTTAATTTTTACAGAGTAGACATGACCTATAATTTAATTCAATTACCAAGTTAAAAGTCTAGGCTTGCTGTATAATTTTCACGTAGGTAAATTAAGTGCCATTGTATTCAGATTAAACCATTCGTTATTATATGAATTTTAGAAACTGGTTTTTCCTTGCTACTAACCAATTGCTAAAATAATGATTGCTGCAATCATCTGTGAAATGCATTTAGGCAAAAATATTGAAGATCTAAAACAGTTTTTTTCATATATTAAAATACTTAAAAATTTTTTTCTTTAAGGGGTTTAAAACAGACAGACATTGGTGTCTTCATCTAAAGGATCCTTTTTGTATTATTTAGAGAAATCTAAAAGATTCTGTCATTCAGTCAGGTAGAAACAATATTTTTAGTTCTGCTTCTTAAAATATTGAGTTGTTTCCAGAGAAGGTGTGTTTAACATCACACAGTAAATGTGAGGGGTGGCAGCTTTTCTTTAAAAAACTGTGTGTGTGTGTGTGTGTGTGTGTGTGTGTGTGTGTGTAGTGAAAGTAAGTTGATGTTATTTTGTGTCATTGTGCTAATAGAACATAATAAAAATCTTCCTTAGACAATAAAATAATGAAATCATGAATTGTTATGAAAAAAGTCCAATCACTTCTTTAAAATATGTAAAATGTTTTAAAATGAAGCTGGATTTCTTGTGAGGAATATAGATGCAGAACATGTAGAACTTTGTGGTTAAATTAACATTCTTTTAAAAGATAAATTTGTTGTAGTTGAAGTGACGTTGTAGAAAGGTGCAGAACCTGGCATTAGGAGAGTCCTCGCAGCATCACTAACTCGCATTGTAATGTCTGACCGGTCACAGCACGGTCACTAGGTTTCCTCATCTCTAAAATAATGATACCTGCTCGCCTACCTCAGAATATAACTAAGGAGCGTGAGATTAATGCGTTATGTTATTGTTCTTATGGCAGATTTTATTGTAATAAATAAAATCTACCATGACTTGAATCAGTCACTAGTTTTCTGATTGCCTTGGTCATACAAGTCTTCCATGAGACAGAATGTTGGGGAGGAGAATCTGCAGTCCTCTTGGGAACATTGATTTATCAGGAGCCACTTCAGCCAGAGTTTGTATTGTACTGCAGGGTGGTGTGTGGTCTCACCTCGCTCATGTCTGAAAGCCCTGTGGAAGTGTGATCCCTTTTCCTTGACGTGGGCCACTTGGTTCTGCTGTGCTCGACTTTCCTACAAATGATTGATGTGCTTCACTCAGTCTCACGTTTTATGTCAATTACCTCTTCTGGCATTTTATTAAATTAAGAGGACCTTCTTTGACATCTGAGTAGATGTAAAAGCAAAAGAGGACGATGACAGCCACTGTTTCCAAAGCACTGAAAATATATGGGAATTTATCATTTTATAGTTCCTGTTTTCATTTATTTATTTGAAGCTATTATTTTTGTAACAGGTTTGGCTGTGTATATAACCTGAAAGAGAGACAGTAACATTTCCATACTGACAGAATGCTTGGTTATTTCTAAAGACAAAAATAAATAATTTGATATCCAAAATCAGGAAAATATTTTAAGCTTCCAGATAATCTTCAGAAGAACATTATGGTTGCTATGATGTATTTAGATATCGTGAATGCTTTTTATAATATGTTGACTTTTAATATATAAATTAAAACTAGGTATTGTAATTTGTCTCTTAATAATATGATCAGGAAATTAGATAGTCTACAAAAGGGAATTTCCTAGATGAGAGAAGCTTATTTTTAATTGTTATTTGAAAAGAAAAATACCACCACTTACTGAAAACCTCGTATGTATGTGCAAGATGCTGTCTGGGAGCCTGATATACATGCGCACATTTAATCTTCATAAAAACCTACAGAGTAGGTATTTATTGTTGAGGAAATCAAAGCTGTACACGGCGTTTCTGTATCCAAAGTCTGTTTTTTCCACACTTTCAAAGATTAAATTTTTTGGTAGCATTTTCTAAAATAAATTGCAGTCTCCCCAGCCTTACTTAGTAGAATATAGAGAGTATAATTTAACCTCAGGATGTTCCTGTTGAGAGTGGTTGTTAAACTGCGGAGCCCCGTAGTGTGTGTTTGTCGCTGTACTGAGTGGCCTGGCTCTGCCCTGTCTCCTTTCCTATCAAGGTGTCTGTCTTTGCCTCTTGCCGCTCCCTTTGCCTGCTGGCCTTCTGGCATAGCTAAGGTTGTTAGGCTTGTGGATTAAAATTAGGAGCCACTGGACTCAGCATGAGGAAATCATGAGTTTATAGTAGCTACTTCAGCTCTTCATAGGCCTTTTTCATTGATTTCTAGGTTTACAACTTTATTCCAGAAGGTTGAGCTTGAATAGAAATATGGCCTCTGGCCTCACTGAGTGAAGCGTATACAACTTATGTGTGAAAATTACACCTGGGTAATCTTTTATGCTAGTGCACCCTTAATTTAATAAGCCTTTAAACAAGAGTACTGTTATGGATTAGTGAAAGAAAAAGAAATATGACAGGTAAACTTTACGGATAAAAATAATTCTGCTTGTCACTGCGGATATTTAAAGGTACATTATTTAGAAGGTTTTTTTATTAAAGCTACAGCGTTGTGTATCTGCTAGAAATTTTGTTTTGCAAAATGTTTAATGCTCATTGATGGCATTAAATTTATATGAAAAAATATCCTTTTTAGTTGGTGAAATAGCAAATTAACTAAAAAGAAATTAGGTATAGATTTTCTCCATTTCAAAATAGTTTAATTTTTGCCTAATTTCTTAAGTTACATTGAAAAGAAAGGAACCGCCTGCTGCTCTTTCTCGGAATCACTGGTGCTGCTGGTAACCCCCAGAAGATCTGATAGGAGGACAAACAGGTCCCTCTGACAAGCAGTGTAGTGCATGTGTGTTTGGTGTCTTGCTGAAAGTACTCAGATGCATGCTAAATATTTTGAAAATAGATTTTAATGCCGTGTTTCTCAACTCCTGTGCCATAAATCTTTCCCAGGTGATTTCCAGATGTTGATCAGTGTGTGAAAAGGACTCTTGTCTGAGACAGTGTATGTTACTCCATGGAGGACTCTGTCCCATGAACATTGAGCTGAACGGAGTTTGTAATTCAGTGTAAAGCAGTTATAGTTTGGTCAAAAGAAGAGTCTGTGTGTATGGGAACTGTAAGAAATAGCCCCATAGTGTGTAACAGAGGTGGGCAGAAATGTTTTCCTCAAATCTTGACCAAAGGCTCAAGACTGGCCAGTGGTCAGGGCCTTGGAATTCCATAGGCGTTGTCACACACCGCTGTGCTGGAGTAGACGATCTGTGTAGTGTTGCTCACCCTTTTCATCCTCTCACGTGTACCATCAAAATTCTTTTTCTCAGAATCATGCTGTAAACACAGAAAGGTTGAGGACCACTGATATTTGCATTTTCCTTTTTGAATTAAGCTTATAAATTTTAAGTTGGAGACATTTCGGTTATATTAAATATTATGGATACAGAATTGCACTTGCATTTACTAATGTCTTTATTTGGGAATTAAAAGTTAAGTTCTGCATTACTCTAGAATTTCAGGAGAAAAGCCAGCAAATTGATATATAATACTGCTGAAGTCTACCAATTACTTTTTTTTTTTTTTTTTTTGCGGTACGCGGGCCTCTCACCATTGTGGCCTGTCCTGTTGCAGAGCACAGGCTCCGGACGTGCAGGCTCAGTGGCCATGGCTCACGGGCCCAGCCGCTCTGCGGCATGTGGGATCCTCCCGGACCAGGGCGCGAACCCGCGTCCACTGCATCAGCAGGCGGACTCTCAACCACTGCGCCACCAGGGAAGCCCTACCAATCACTTTTTAATTGGTATTATAGACCTCCTTCCGAAACCTGAATGTTTTGTTCTCCAGAGTGTGAATATGCTGTGTGAAGTTTCTCTAATTGATTTGCTGTGCCCATTCCATTTGATGTATCATTTTTCACAATATTTCATAATTTGTGCTCACTTCTAATGAACAGAGTCGTTAGGACAGGCATGTCTAAGTACAACTGACAGCTAACATTAGGTGCCAGATGCAGTTTATAAAGCTGTGTAGAACTGTAGAGAACAGTTTAAATAAATTAGCACCTGTACATTAGTCTCACTTGCTGGTAATTTATAAGCGAATCAGTAGAGATGACATTTAGGTAAGTCATTGATCAAGTTAACAGCTGCAGACCCACTGCCCAGCTGGGATACCTAATTAATAGAGATTGCATTCCTGACCCAGTGCTTCCTTCTCCTGGATTGAGTTTGCAATCCTTTTATACTTTGACATAAGCCTAAGAATATAGTTAAATACTTTGCCTTCATTTTAGGGAACACTTGAATTACCAGTATTCTGGTGAAAATCCAAAGATGTAAACAACATGTTTACAAATGAGAATTACTTTATTCGGTGACTTACTTGGATTAATTTTTTTCTTTAGTTTACATTCTTTTTTTTTAATCAGTACCTTTTTTGTTTTGGATTCAGGTAAGCCATGCCATAGTCTAATAAATTTCTGTCTGGGAGCAGACAGATCTAGTGTAACAGTTACAAATTTTTTTCTTTTGGGGAATGGATATGTGGTAATTTTATTATCCCATTTAGAGATTACAAGGTGAGATAATGTATGTGAAACTCTTGGTTCGATATCTGGCACATGGTAAGCACTCAGTTACTATTAGTCATAATGTGAACTTGTTTTCATAACAATTGTTAATTAACCTTTGTGTGTATTTTCAGAGAGCGATTGCTTACCTTTTTCCCAGTGGTTTGTTTGAGAAGCGAGCCCGGCCAGTAATGAAGGTAGTTATCTTCATTAATATTTTCACAAATTTCACTTAGGTTTATGTCTTACAGCAATTACCTAATGCATTTTTAATTTATTTTACAGCATCCTGAAGAGATTTTTCCTAAACAAAGAGGTAAGTTTGTTCAAGAATAAAACAGATAGTTCTTTCTTTCCTACAGTGCTGTGTTATATATCAGCAGCCACTCAGGTGTTATGGAGATGCCCTCCTATGTCATGGTAGTCGTGAAATAAGTCAGGAGTACTTTATAACTAATAATGAATGGAGTTTACAAACTGTTTCTTTTTAATTAAATAATATTAAAATTAGATCAGGTTAGAGTTTATGCCTATACTAATGTCAGTTTATTTGCATTCTAATATGCCTTTTTGAAGAAGAGCTGGGTACCGATCTGCTGGAGACCAATTCAACTTTTTTTAATATGAAAATTTAAAAATTTTCTTCAATTTGTAAGCATATGTTCACTGAATATAGATCCCCCCCCTCTATTTTGACTTTTATTACTTTATTGATGTGATTCTGTTGTCTCTTGCCTTACATTGTTCCTGATGAACAGTTAGCCAACATTCTTAGCCGGCCCCCTGTTTTCTCTGGTTTCTTTTAAGATTTTTCTCTTCACCTTTTAAATGTGTAAACTAAAATCTTGGAAACGTAGGACAAGCTTTAAGGTCACCAGAAAATAACATATTTACTATTTTCTAATTTACATTAGAAGCTTCTTGGATAAGTTTGGGGGGAGGCATTGTCAGTTACTTTAAAAAGTATTAAAGCCAGAAATCATTTCTTTAAAACACTCAAATATAAATTTATATTCATCAGTCTTTTGCTGTAGCCCTAGAGGGTTTTTCTTTGAGGATGTATCTGTTCCTCCTCATTTCTTTTGCGTGCCTCTGCCCTTGAGATACATCATCAGAGGTTTTTAGTTTTGATTTCCTTACAGTGGAGTGAAGAACTTAAACTTCCTAAGGAATCTGAGTGCAGAATGTTTTTATATTTCTACCAATTTTCCCCTGACTACACAGAAGTTGAACAGACTTTTTTTTTTTAGTAACTTGCCTTTGAATCTTTCTAAAGCATTCAACTTCGTTTTGATAGAAGCATCAACTGTCTTTTCTGTTTCCACCCATGTTTCATCTGTTATGGAATACTTGATTCATGTAATTACAGAAATAAGTACAATTCTAATAAACAGGTTTTGGGAATAAACACAGTTGACTCTTAGTAGGTGTGTAACTCAACAGCGAAAATGTGTGGATACATTGGAGGGTCACTTGCTGGCCACAGATGCTCAGTTTACAGGCAGCATTAGGGTGTTGCAGAGCTGATAAATAGAGATTGGTGAGAGAGCAGATATTTTTATTAAAAATGTATTTGTTTTGCATTGATGTTTTTGCTGAGTCACCTTTGTTCAAAGCTAGGCATTCTGTCATTTTTCTCTACTTCTCTTTACATGATAATTTTTATTTTGAATCTTGTTATAAGTATTTTGAATCTTTTAATAAATATTCTGTCTTTTGTATTTTCTGAATTCTTAGATGTGGTTGATAATAAACTATGACATCAATTCAATTAATAGCTTCTGGGAAGATAATAGATGAAGGCTATATTAAAAGTACACATCAAATTTAAAGATGCAGTTCAGTTTTCTAGAAATAAAACTATGCACAAGGCACAGTAACTTACACTTAGTGACTTTTCTGTAAATGTTTGTAATGATAGTGATTTTTTTTCCCCTTTTTTTAGTGGGAAAAAAAATTACTTTTTTTCCCCCCATTTTTCAACCTCTCAGTCTCCTCACTTATGTCTCTTCCTCTCTTTGTTCTGTATATCTCTGCTAGTTGCATCTGTTCTTGTATATCTGCCCCTCTGAGACTGGTTCTTTCTTTCAGATCATACCAGCTTCTGAATATTAGAAAGTTGTTACTACTATCAGCTGGAATGTAAAAACTGAAATGTCCGTGTGTCCCTGCAAAATGCCTGTGTGTTATTTTGGAAATATGTCAGTGTTGACAGGATTTTCTTACAATTCAGTGAAGTATATTTAACTGTGTTTAAACAGTATGCCTTTAGAATCAGCAGAGTACTTTTTGCCATCTACCTACCAATTTTGCTGTACTTTGTAAATAGGACAAATTGATTTTTTATGTTAAAAAAATCAGTGAACTTTAGATTTGAATAGATTATGGCACTTGTAATGTGCTGCCACTTCCCATATTAAAAGATGGAAGCTTCCAGATTGAGTTAACATAAAAAAGCTGCTCTACTTTTTAAAGTAAGTGATAAAAATATTGGGAAAAACAAAGATATGTACCCGGTTGATGACAGAAGCAAGGAGTAGCACCTAATGCCAGACAGAATGGAATTCAGGGAGGTTCGGGAATGGTTCAGTGAGACAAGAATGTTAATCTATATCGATAAAACATAATATCCATTAAGTGGATTTGACGACCATGAACCTTTTTGCACCAAGCATTTAGCGTTGAAATGTTTAAAGCAAAAGCTGTTAACTAAGGCTGTAAAGAATTTGAATAACACAGCATGATTTTATAGTTACAGATACAAGTACAAAGAATACATTTTCTATGCGGATGCCAATGGAATATTAATAGAATATGATGTAATAGGTTGTAGAGAAAACCTAACAAATTATAGAAATTTTGTAGATTAGATATTCTGAATTAAAATTGTAGAACCATAAAACTTTTGGGTTAAAGAGAAATCAAAATTGAGATTTTAGACTATTTAGAAGTATATGACAGTTCATATTAAGCCCTATGGGATACGGACAGTGTTTTATGCAGAGGCAAACATATATTTATTAGTTATTAAGAAAGACTAGAAATAAATGAACTGTTCAGTATTCAGTTCAAGAAGGCAGAAAAGGGCTTCCCTGGTGGCGCAGTGGTTGAGAGTCCGCCTGCCGATGCAGGGTATGTGGGTTCGTGCCCCGGTCCGGGAAGATCCCACATGCCGCAGAGCGGCTGGGCCTGTGAGCCATGGCCACTGAGCCTGCGCGTCCGGAGCCTGTGTGTCCGGAGCCTGTGCTCCGCAACGGGAGAGGCCACAACAGTGAGAGGCCTGCATACCGCAAAAAAAAAAAAAAAAAAAAAAAAAGGCAGAAAAAAAATGAAATGGCTGAATGAAGTAAAGATTTTTAAAAGAAGGGGTAGGACAATAAAACCAACTAACTCTTTGAAAAAGCCAGTAAAAAGAGAGAAAACATAAGAGGACAACGTTAATAATTTTACATAATAATATTCAGAGGATATTTAAAAGTGTACGATTGTTATGGGTAACTTGATTTTTATTAATCTGAAAAATATCCTAAATAATATAGTAACTAGTATTTATTAAAACTTAGAGCAGGCCAGGCACAGTTCTCAGTGCTTTGCATGCATTAACTCATAATCTTCCCAGCAGTTTTCATAAGTCTATAATATTGTTTTCCCCATTTTTCAGATGTGTTGGGTAAACTTACCCAGGGCACATAGCTGGGAAGTGGCCGAGGCAGAGGACGTAGGTGGGCCCAGGCAGTTGTGGATCCAGAGTGTAGCTCAAACCCCACTCACACAGTTTAAAGAAAAACAGCGTTCCCAAAATTGTCTTAATTAGGAAATGCTAGTTAGACTAAAAGCTGGAGAAGTCAAAGGTAATCAAAGACCTAACCAAAGAGGCACACAGCCCAGAAAGTTTTGTCGGTGAGGTCTGTCATACCTTGAAAAAGTTTCTAACTTTTATATTATGTGAACTGCTGCAGAGCAGAAAAAGGATAACATAAACTTCTAAGCTCACCTTAAAGAAACCTACACTGTATTCTTACTAAATTAAATGATAGCAAACCAAATACAGCATTATAGAGAATAGGATCTCTCCCCGCCACACCCCAGGAATACAAGGGTGGTTTAACATTAGGAATTTATTAATGTAGTCCTCTGTGTTAACTGAGTCAGGGAAAAAATATTTCCGAAGATGAATAAAAAGTTATTTAACAAAATTCAGCATTTATTTTTTGGTTAAAAACTCTTAAACTAGAAATAGAAAGAAATTTTCTTAGTTTGAGAAAGCCTATCATGAGAAACAGAAACACATCAGATTAAAAAACATATCATTGGATTCCTTTACATTAAGTTCAGGAATAAGACAAGTATGCCTACACTTGCCTCTGGTACTCATTTTTATTTTGAAAGTCTTAACCAGTATGATTAAAAAAGGCAAGAAATTAGGAATAAATCACTTAATATGCACAGGTGTTATGAGTGCCCACTTAGAAAATACAAAACTAAAAACTATATAAGCATTACAGTAGAATATCATTATTTGGATATCTGAATACAGGAAACATTCAAACTGAATTGTTCTGAAATTTGTTAAAATGATACTCTTTTATAAAAACATGCCAGAGTATAGGTGAAGCTGAAATGCTAGTCATGGAGAGATCCTGTGAGCCTCCTGCCAGCTGATGACAGCATGGTGGCCAAATCCACACAAAGAAATCAGTGTGGCATGGAGTGTACTGATGACCTCAGTAACGTGATGGTCTCCTCGGTTACAAACAAATTGTGATCCTTCTCTGCCTTTATGTATTTTGGTGGACAGGAACTATTTTAAAAACATTGAATTTCAACTATACAAATATATACCTACATACGCATACATACTTGTGGTTTTTTAACATTTTCTTCTGTGCACTTCTTGCTCGTCTTTGTTTTAGTTTTAAGTCTACAATTAGCTTATTAAATGCTGTCCATAACTCCTTCTGCTAAGGTCTCCCTGGTCATCTCTTGGTTGAATGGTGTTCATTTTCTAGTAGATTCTTCAAAAAGCGCTCATAGATACAAATTCCCTGAGTTCTTATGTTTTTAAAATTGTTTTTTTATAACCTTGATACTTGAAGGACAGCTTGGCTAGAAGGGGAAAATCTTTGGTTCATACTTTCTTTTCTTGAGTTTCTTGAAAATGCTGCTCCATCGTTGCCTTGCCTTGTCTGTAGTTTTTGAGAAGTTTCGTGCTAGTCTGGTTATCTTTCCCCCTGGTGATCCTGAGGATTCTTAATCTAAGCCTATCTAGTAGCTTTATGAAAATGTGGCATCAAGTTGATTATTGAGGGTTAGATACAGTGGTGACAATGAGCTCTTTAAATAGGTAGGTTCAAGTCTTTACATCCAGAAATAGTTTTTTTAAGTTATGAATATTAGTTCTGTTCCACTGTTTGTTTTTGTTCCTTGGGACTCCAATTATATAAATGTTATTCCTTCCTTGATTGTCTTCCAAGTCAATCACCATCTCTCTGACTCTTAACTTCTTTATGTCATTTTCATTTTTTTGGTTGTTTCCCTACTTTATTTTTAAATGTCCTTTATTATGTTTGTAGGCTGTTCTTTTTTTGGTTACTTATAAGTTAGTCTGCATTTCTGATTCTTCCAACTTTTTCTCTTTCTCCCCTGAATGTAATCAGGTTGTTTCATTTCTTTGAGCTCTTGTCCATCTGTTCTCAGTTTTGAACTTTTGATTCAGTGTTCTCCCAAAACTCCAAATGGTTGTTTGAGGATATTTAATTCAGTTTGGAGTGTTGTATTTCAGTTTCCTTCTGTTCTGCCATTGGTTTTGGTGAGGATGAATTTTCATCAGCGGTACATTTGGATTATTCTCATTTTCTGTTTTAAATTTGTGGCAACCTTAAAGAAAAATTGGTGGAAACATGCTTCTGCATTTCTGTGGACAGAAATATCCTATTTCTTAATCCACTTAATGGAATATTAAAAAATAGATTGTATCCAGAAGATGACAGAGTTGGGTCACGACTTAAAAGTACGTTATGATTTTGGAATTAAGAGATTGAAACTCTAGAATGGAATCAGATAAAGTGGCCAGTTGAAAGATAATCATACAACTATCAATATTTTTAAGTAACAAATATTATGCCCTTAAGTCACAAACAAAGATTTGTGCCCTTAAGTCACAAACAAAGATCAATAAATTTTCTATTTCAAAATGTGAAACTTCTCCCTGAAGAAAAAAGATACAGTAAATTTAAAAAACAAGCAACATACTGGAGAAAATTTGAAACACAATAGAGGTCTAATGTCTGGAATAAATTATTGTTAAAATTAACAAGGAAAACAGCCTCATAGAAAAATGGGCAAAAGGGAAAGAAGGTAATTCATAAATGAAGAAAATAAAAGTAGCCAGTAAACATTGGAAAATATCAGATCAGAAATAATGTCTGTCAATTAAGGATAAGAGATCATAATCACTCATCAGACTGGAAATTGCGAATAGCCTGTGTCAGCAAAAAATTAGAAACAATTTAAACGTTCATCAGTAGTGTAGCTAGGTGAACTGTTGGAGAATCATACTATGGAATAGTATGATACTTACACAAGAAGTAGACAATGTGAATAGGCCTGTACCTATTAAAGAAACTGAATCAGTAATTAATAACCTAGAAGGCTTGGGTTTCACCATAGCTTTTTAGATAAAACACCAAAGTCATGATCCATGAAAGAAAGAGTTGATAAGCTGGATTTCATTAAAATTAAAATTTTCTGCTCTGTGAAAGATGTGGTCAAGAAAATGAAAAGACAAGCCACAGGATGGTAGAAAAATACTTGGAAAAGACATATCTGATAAAGGACTGTTATCCAAAATATACAAAGAACTCTTAGAAGTCAACAATAAGAAAACAAGCACCCGATTTAAAAATGAGCCAAAGACTTTAACAGACACATCACCAGAGAACATACGCAGATGAAAAATAAGCCTTTGAAAAGATGCTCCATGGAAATAGAAATTAAAGCAACGATGAGATAACCACTACACACCCATTAGAATGGCCAGAATCCAGAACCCTGGCAACAGCTAGTGCCGGTGGGTGTGGAGCAGCAGGAGCCCCTGTTCCTTACCGATAGGGGCTCGGGGGGCTGGCTGGCTGGTTTCTTACAAAACGAAACCTACTCTTTCCGTATGATCCCGCAGTTTGGTATTTGCTTCTTGGCATTTACCCAGGGAAGTTGAAAACTTACGTCCACGCAGAAACCTGCACGCAGTTGTTTATAGCAGCTTTATTCAGAATTGCCAAAAGGAAAGTAACCAAGATGTCCTTCAGTTGGTGAATGGATAATTAAGCTGTGGTCCATCCAGATAATGGAGTGTTGTTGAGCACTAAAAAGAAGGGTGCTGTCACACCCTGAAAAGGCACGGAGGAAACTTAAATGCATATTACTAAGTGAAGGAAGCCAACCTGAAAAGGCTACACACTGCATGATCCCAATTCTGTGACATTCTGGAAAAGGCAGAACTATGGAACTGGTGAAAAGGTCAGTGGTTGCCAGGGGTCGTGGGGGAGGGAGGAAGGAATAGGCAGAGCTCAGGCTTTTTAGAGCAGTGGATAAATGTTATTATACATCTCTGCAAACACATACAGTGCCCACAGGAGTGAGCCCTAATGTAAACTATGGACTTTGGGTGATTATGATGTGTCAGTACAGGTTCGCCTGGTGGGGATGTTGATAATGGGGGTGGTAGAGGTATGCGGGAGATCTCTGCACCTTCCTCTCAATTTTGCTGTGAACCTAAAACTGCTCTAAAAATAAAGTATTTTTTTTTAAAAAGTGTATTGTGTAATTAAAGTTGATTTTACAGATAACTGAGGGGACAGTATCAAGAGCAACAGAAACTAAAATGCAAATGAAGCTCCAAAAGCATGTAAGGGATTTATATGGAAAATTGTAAAACTTAAAAGACCATAAGTGTTAATCTGAATAGCTGGAAAAAAGATTTCACTTTCATGTAAGGAAAGATAATATTGCAGAGTTGCTACTTTAAAAATTATTAATAAATTTAATATAATTTCAAAGTCCTGATAGGACTTTTGGAAAAAACTTTAAAAGTTTATTTTGAAAGAGTAAATGTACAAGAAGCAGCGAGAAATTTTTAAAAGAAAGAAGAGTAATGAAAGAAGTTACCCTACCAAGTATCAAAATGCAGCAAAAAACTGATTTTAATTAAATGGTGGTAATGGTGCAAACAGACAGACCAGTGACCCAGATTATTCACTATCAGCATATGTTTGTTTTTGCCATATTTTGTGAATTCTAAGACACAGTTTTTCAGATTTTAACACCTTTACCAAACAGGATTCATTTTACAATTGATGTAAACTATATTGCATACCATTTGCTTTTTTTCTTTCTTTCTTTGTATAAGATACGTGATGGAGTATCTTAAAATCCATGACATCTTAGATTGAATGAAATTATATATACACACACGTATACACAGACACACACACACACACGTAAATGCATATTATAAAATCATGTACACACATATTCACACACATGGAATGAGACCCAACTCCAAAATCCCTCCAAGCTTTTCAGTAGAGTCTTATCTGCAACCATGATATTTGTCTTTCTTGATCACTCTCTGACTACTTTCACAATATACTGAAAATTGCATAGTAGAGTTATAAATACTGGAAAATATACAAGATTTCATGAAGTCTTTGAAAGTGGTGTTGGGAGAACCATTTAATTCATCAGTAAGCCATTGGCGAATAAGAATGTGTTTTTATTTTTCAAACCAAGCACTGTATCTAGACATTTTTCACCATTTGTTATGAAATTTGGTCTTCATTTTAAATGTATGCACTTAAAGTGTTCTGTGTGTAATCCAGTTACCCCAGAAGAGGAAGATACCCTACGTATTGTACAGGTAATGTTTTAAAAGAAAAAAGGGTATTATTCAAAAAACTGTAATGGAGTAATGATTATTCTCTTTGTTGGATAGAATAATGCATGTTTGGATTTCTGCCTCACAGACATAAACTTCAGATTGATTAAATTTCTGATCATGAAAACATACAAAAATTCCAGAAGCAAATATGGGAAAATAGTTTTTAGAAAGCCCAAAGTCTTAAAGCAGGTTTTCTCAATGGGGGTGATATTGCCCCCAAGGGGGTGTAAATTGGTTCACAGGAGGTGAAAAAATCTTAGCTATTACAATGTTTGTGGCCCTCCAGAGGGCCACAGTATATACATCAGTGGATATGCAGTGTATCTGCGGTATTAAGATTTCATGGGGAGGCAGGCAATTAGGGAGAAAAGTGTCTGAAAAGGTGCCTTAGTAGGAATGATAATGAAAAAACAGTTGAGAAGCACTGCCATAGAGGAAAAGTGGCAGAGTCTACTGTACACATACACTTTAAACGTCTTGAGTATGAAAGACGCCACAAACAAAATTTAAAGGCAAGTGACAGACTGGGAGAAAAGAGTTTACAACTCATGTAGTAGAGGAGTGTAGCCTTCGTGTTTGGAGTTCTCACACATTGTTGACAGAGAAACAGCTCAGTACAGATACAGGAAGAGGACGTGGAGTTGGTGTTTGCTTTATTTACTGCAGCAGCTCCGTTTCCCAGTTAGTTGGGTGGTTATTAGATGTGAACGACTATCTGTATTTCAAAAGGAATTACACAAAACATCTTTGTGGGGCCCCTTCTGTTTTAAACGTTTCAAACTCTCGGAGGTGTCTCACCACAGAGTTGAAACATAACTGGGCACGGAAAAATCCATTTTGTTTTTTCCTTTCTTATAGTATTCCTGTCTCTAATTTCCTAACTATATTACATAATTGACTTTATCAGTTTTCCTTTTTAAGAATATGGGAGTGTGTTGTATTTACAGCCAAACATAAATTTTTTTGTTCTAGCAAGATGACTTCGGTATTTTGTGTGTTTATTTAAAACATTACAGAAATTCTCATGGTGAAATATTTAGGAATGTTTTATCAAATACAAACGTTGCTTTGTATTAATGGGTATGAAATATTAAATATCCTAAATATTTACATGCTAAACCTGCCAAACTAAATTCTAAATATTAATGCTATTTTGTTATTTTAAAAGTTAATCAGAATTAAAAATGTGTCTTATTGCAGAATTATGAATTGCAATTAAATACAAGCTATTTGATCTCTGTATATTTTTATTTTTGTTTATTTGTTTTCATTTGGTTTTTATTAGCAATCCAGTGGGGAGAAGATGGCCGCCCATTTCATTTTCTCTTTTATACTGGCAAACAGTCATATTATTCATTAATGCATGTAAGTATATTACATTTATGGTAAATAATATGAACTGTAAGCTAAGTAACTAATGATAGCAGAGATTTCCCTCAGCTTCAGAATTTACCTAGTGTGTTTCATAATGGACAAAAAATAAGACTTCCAGAGACAAGACAGTATGTTGAAAGGCTTTATGTTTTATTAATTCATTTTTGCTAAAGGTAAGCATTAGAGAATTTATGTCAGAATGGTTTGTCCTTAAAATGCTTTTACTTCCAAACTGAGGTCATATTGGGAGATAGATGCTCAGCTCAGTATCAATGCGTGGGTGTGCGTCAAGGCGGGACCTGAATCAGGAAAGGGGCTGTCAGGGCGATGGGGCGCTCACCTTGGGGGAGAGGCAAGTCCTTCTCTCTACCCTTTAGTTATTCCTATACGATTTTTGCTTTTCATAGGTCAGTGTAGTGTATGAGTCTAGAATTGGGGCTCAAAAGGCCTAGGAAGTGATTTTATTACTTGTTGCCTTCCAGCTGCGTTTGCGTGTACTGGGAACAGGTTTTATTTTCTTTCAGAGCCGTAAGTTGGTTGATGGTGCGCGCGCACTGGGGAGTTCCCTACAGTTACCATGACAAGAGGCTGGATGCTGATGCCCAGTTTTAAACAACAGAACCCACTTTATTTTTAGAACACGGTGTCGTTTTATTTTATTCATATATGAGTGTTACAAGTTACAGAACTTGTCCCTGGGCCTTCCCATCCACAGTCAGCTCTCGGGTGGCTTGGCTCGCGTGCACACGTGTACTCTGTCGAGCTGGCTGGTGTGTATTTGTGCTCCGCAAACCCAAAGGACAAAATCCCCACTTGTCAGGTACATTTATTTCTCGGGGAAAAAAAGAAAACCTTCTTTTCACTTTTTGTTGACCTTGGGCAAATGAGCTTCTTGCCCTGGCAGAAATGAAATGAATGATGGATGCGGAGAGTGTCTTTGCTGAGTAATGGAGCTGGGCTTCTGCTCTCCGCCCAGGCTCTGCGTACAGCCCGAGGCTGCCCAGGGACCCCTGCTGCTCATTTAAATAGGTATGTCAAATCTGCCTCACGACGCCGCTGGTTTGATCTGTGGTAATATTTGTGAAGGTTCCATATGGACTCGAGCCCCCTGCAGTGCTGAGAAATAATGTACAACGCTTCATGGTGCAGACGCAAATTTCCCCTGAAAAGGGATGCAGCGCTGCGTTTTAGCTGTCGGAGGGGATGATGGAGCTGGCACGCTAGGCCTGTCAACTTGTTACACGGATGGGTTGCACGCAGCGAAGCTGTGGAAAATCTGTGCCTTTTAACTTTTCTACTTAATCACGGTTGTAGCATTGCCTTTAGACTGTATGCTACATTAATTCTCTTCCTGCCTTCTGCCTTTCATCCCAAGTTTCACGGAAAAAAGTAAAGCATGCGGGTCTTGTAGAGGAGCCTTATCAAACAGCTGTCATCTGACAAGCCATTTGCATTTGTTTTGGCTGAAACTGAGCAACCCAAGGGCAAGATATTTTGTTGCATTCCATCATAATGAAGAAATTACACATTGTATGAGAGGCCTAACGTTATTTATGAGTTTTAAAAGGGATTGCTCAAGAAATTGGTCAGTTTCTCAGCGGATAAAATACTACCCCACTCTCGACTAGAATGTCAGATTACATCCAGTTTATAAAGTCTTCCTTTTGCATCATATAGTTGCTTTGCATATAGGAGAGTTCTTTGGGCTTCTGTGTGTTAGTTAAATTCAGTAATTTAGGTCTGTCCATTTGTTGCGTAGTTTGACCCCCAAACACTGTGGGTTTGGTATTTGTTTTATTGTTCATCAGAACAGTTTGTACATGTAAATTACAGATATTTTGGTTTAACTTGAACGTGTTAATTCAGGTAATTAATAAACCCGTGTATTTTCAAAAATGCATCTTACAGAACTTTAAAGTAATTACATGTATGGAAAAAGGATAAATGTTTTCCTAAATATATACCAATCACTTGAGCCTCATGTACGGCAGACGTTATTACTCACAGCTGTGGTCATTGCCTGGCTGATGCAGGTCAGCGTCATGCTAGGTGCTGTTTGTTACTCTGAAATAGTATGTGACTAAATAGTCACTGTTCAGCTCCCAAGAGTGGTTTCGTAGTGAATCAGGGATCGTATATAAAATAAGACGGTAAAACTTGAAACTGCTGCACATGTTGGCTCCCTCCTTTGTTCTGCCCTCTCGGTGCGCGGAGGGGTCCGTTCCATTCTGTGGGAGGGTGATCCCCCCGCCGCCATCCCACCGTAGCAAGGGAGCCAGCCCCGCAAAGACTGTGGCAGGTGGGCGGGAAGTGAATCATTATTGCTACCGTTTCGTTTTGTTGATGCAGTTTCTTCCCATGTGACAGGGTGAAAGACACTAAGGCAAACTCTGTTTTCCATGTCCTGGACCGGCTGTGATTGTGTGCGCTGTGGCCGTCACGGCCATGTTTTTTGTCAGAAAAGCACAGCTCTAAGCATGTTTGCAGTTCTGCCCGGAGGTCTTTGTGATGTCCCTTAACCTTTTTTATCTTCGGTAATAACATCAAAGCTGCTTTTAGTATTTGGTCACTGCTTGCATGTTAAAGTTGTATATTACATTAGAGCAGCGAATAAAAGATGGGCCTGATGCAGCTTCCAGTTAAGGGTAATGTGTAATGCTTAAGTGAACACTGTTTCCAGTTAACCCGTAGTTAGTCCATGCAGTTGTTCTTGTGGAGAAGTAGGAGGATTTTGAGGGAAGAGGCGGATGAGAAGAAAGAAGCGGCTCATTGTTCCCGCCCAGAAGTGAAGCTGTTGGGAAAGCACAAGGTGAAGGGAAACTTGCCGATCCACGGGTGCTGCGGTCACAGACTTTGTGAGTGTGTTACATTCTAAGGGCTCATCATCAGGTTGGCTGGAATTCCCACCTTCCTGTGGCCACAACCATACACCTGTCTTCAGGTTCCTGGGAAGGTCCATAAAAACCATTTATTTTACAAAATAGCGAATAGGATGTACATATGTAATGAATGAAGTATGAAACAGTACTAATAAGTAACTTCTTAAACAGTGAGAGGTAGTTTAAGAAGAAATAAGGGCTGTACGGAGTTTCTCAAAGGATCGTTGAGGACTGAGGAGGCTCCAGGCTGGATGGCCCTGCTCATCCATCTTTTTTACCCCAAATGGATGACTTTCCATCTCCTTAATGGCCACATAACCAGTGGAACCTGTGTACTTCTCAGACGTGAGTTAGAGTTTCAGCGTAGCGTTTTGGGAGCAGAAAGAAGAAAGAGAGAGTAAAAGGAGTTTCCAGAAACAACTGAACCGAAATGTAAAGGAGAGGGAAGACTTTTTAGAGGATGTGTGCGTCTGAAGTGGAGCAGGTGCTGCACCAGAAGAATAGCTGAGCAGCGTGTCCGGGGGTGGGGGAGGAAGCCTGCCTGCGCAGCTAGGGATAGGGCGATGGCTGTGCCCTTGGGTCCCAGCTGCCCCAGGCACCCCTGCCCGCCACAGCTGGAGCTGCCCAGTCGACCGGGCGGGGCGGGCAGGCAAAGGGGCTGCATTCATGAACGGGGCGGTCACAACCTGGGCAGTTGTGTAGGTCCTTTAATCCTAAGACAAATGTTAATTCCCGTTCACTCCTATCAACACCTAGGTTTCTGAATATCTTGAAACTCACTAAAAGTGAGTTGAAAATTATTTTAAACTCATTGTGGGAGGTGATTATTTGACTCTGAAGTGGGAATCCTTTTGTAAAATATGATTCATTAAGACAGGGCATGGCTGTAATATAGCCTTTCCCAAAGTGCTTTCTGAGGAACCCTGGTTATGAAAGCATCAAGAAAGGGTCTCTGAAATTAAGCTCGTTTGGGAATGCTGCATATTGTATACAGCACTAGGAAACTAATAAGGAGACACTTAGCGTGATAAAAACTCCCTGACGCCCTTCAGTAGAGAAACACTGCTGCTCAAATATGTTGGATCACGGAACTGTTTCTACCCAAAACATCTTTTAACATCCCGTGAAACCAGAGCTTGGGAAAAGCTGTATAAAACATTGGAAACACTGTGAGTTGTCAGAAACATTAAGCATCTATTGACATTTTACGTCAGCTCACCTACCCCAACGTGTAAGATAAGGTTCTGCATGTCTAAAAACTATACTGGGAATTTAGCATCTTATAGAAACCTCATTTATATTTTAGGACTAGTTTTACAGTAAACATTGGAGTATTTTCAGAGTGTTTCTATAAATTGAAGGAATTATATGGCCTTGGATGAAAGTTTTACCCTGAAAAGTATAAAATTAAGGCGTAAGTAGATCATTATGCACTTAAACTACTCTGCTGAATTGGGGGAAAACGTTTAAAATATTAAAAAGTACGAAGTAATTCTAATCCTAATAATGTGTGTATAAACAGGATTCATTTGCCTGGCTTATTTAGAAATTCTCCAGTTTATTTTAAGCGACTTAAACCTTCTGTGTTCACACAGTAGCTCAGGGAGGGGTCTGAGGCCTCAGTATATGGAGGTTCCAGAGTCAACAAGCAGAAGTTCCGGAGGCTTAGTATCACAGTTCTGTGCATCCTCCTTGTCACCGGGCGGTGAATGTTGAAAACTTTTGAAGCAGTGCTGTTGAAAAATGGAATTAAAGTAGTGACCCTTCTCACAGTGAGGTATTACCAAATAACTACTTTATGACTGTGTAAAGTGCTTTTTTCTAGAAAGCTACAGACCAGTGCTGACATGTGTCTGTGTGCTGTTTTAAGTTCTTTCTTGACAGCAGGAGTTAATTCAGTAACTAATTCAGCAACAAACTGCTGTTCTAGAAGTATCTTTAATATACATTTTCTCACATTGATATATGAATAATTACCATTGTGTATCTTGTATGTTCCAGGTGTAACAATTGGGAAAATTAATTTTTAAAAACTGATTCAACTTATTGCCTCTGTTGATTTTAATCAGATTACTTCTTTTATAATGGTAAAATTGTTTTTATAATATATGGTAGAGTTTTCAGTAGTAAAAATATATGGTACCTGAGTCACAAGCACTTCTATGTAATTACTCCCAGGCGCGTACTTTCCCAGAGTACTTGTCTAACATGACCTATATGTGAGATTATTTCCTTTTTTTATGCCGGGTAGTATTACACGAAGTATACACTGTATAGCATAATGTATTTACAAAGTGATAGCTAGGATCTACCGTAGAGGTGTGTCACTTGGAGCTTCAGATAAATTGCATGATAAAAGCCATGATAAATGAATTATATGCATATTTACTCCAGTTGGTTTTGTATATGCCAGTAGCCAAAAAATTGAGAAGATTGTTATTTAGGAAATTTATTTTCTGTGATTTTTTTTTCCAACAAACACATATTTTAGGTCGCTTACTTTTCTGTATTGAACTAGTATCTAAGATGATAATTACTGTTAGTTATTACATATTTTGTATATCAAAATACAGTTGACTTTTTCTATACCACCCTCCTAAGAAATGTTGTTTGTTTACCCTTCCTAAAATTGGAATTTCAACATGGTTAATACAACCAAAACAGAATTTGGTAGACTAAAAATGACATTGCTCATGCTCTTGGAAGAATTTAGTTGAAGCATTTCTTTTCTGTACCCTGAGCATCTGGTATTTCCAAATTAGGCACCTTCTAAATTCGATTCATACATTATGGAAATCTGATGACATGAGGGGTAGATAGACTTGCTTTGATTTTATGAAATATTAATCATAGCTGTGATGAATGATTCAGCATTTCACATCTGGGTTATTCCTGTCATATTTGAAAATTATACTGTTAAATACAGTATATAAACTTAGTGTTAGGTGGGGTCATGCTAATTCTCTAGGGTCCCTTAAAAATTAAGTGGAAATTTAACAATATACCAGAAGCTAGCACTGATAATCTGTGATGTTGACAGTTCCTGGCATATTTTATACCCTCAAGGATTTTTTGATGTAAATTAGTGCACCTCTCTTCAGGGAGTTGAAGCTATAGAATGTACTTTCCAGAGGACTGTTGTCTCTGACTAACCAAGATAGAACCTTTAGAATCTCAGGAGTGGTTTTATTATCCAGAAAAGAAAGAAAAATAGAAATGATGCACCAGTAAAACTTTTTCGACTCTTTGACTCCTGAATGCCATACCTCGCCGCTGCATCATTTCTTGACCGCTACTGTAGGCCAGGCAGTACGCCAAGTACTTTACATATGTTTTCCTATTTAAAGAAGTGTATGAGGGGGCTTGAAGAGCATGATATAACTTGATGAATTACAGCCATCAAAGCATGTGCCGTAAATGAATAGAACTTACCATGTTCTAAATTTGACGTGCACTCTTCATGGGTGGTTTTCTCATATTCCACATTTTTTCTGGTGATTTTACTTACACTATTTATACATTATTATGGAGCTAAATATAACACTGGAAGGTAGTAGCAGAGTGCAAGAAAGTTTTAAGAAAAATATGGACTTAAAAATTGCTCAGAATCACTGGAAAATGATGACACATTTAGCACCCCAAATTTTGACTTGGAACTTGACCTATGAAGCAGATCGGTTATTTTTGTTTTAGTTGCCTTGGTTATTCCAGAAAATTAAATAGACCCTTATAACCAGGTAGGGTGTCTTACTACCGTTGTTGGTATTCTCTTGAATTCATATTTTTAAGATAGATTTGAAAGATACATCTCTGACTCAGGACTCTCAGAATCTCAGGGCTCTGGAGCAGCCCAGCGTGGAGACGTGGAGACTGATGCCATCCTGCTCCCACAGACCCCCAGCTGGAGCAGGGCGCACGGTGCAGGTGCACAGCGAGATGCTGCTTGCACACGTCTGTCCCCTTCGTACAAGGCGGGGAGGATTCATTTTGTGGGGGTTTTATTTTCCCTATATTTTACCTGTTCAGAGCACTTCAGAATTGCTTTCTAGAAATAGGTACATAGAGATTTTTCTGATACACTATTCAGTTGGGCTTACAACTCACTATCTTAGCCTTTAAATATGAATTTCAGGTACCCGAACTACAGTCAAATGCGGCTTACCAATTCTCGGGAGACAAATTGTATGGTTTTAAGTTGCATAGCAGGGACACGTTCTGTATGTGGATGGCTTCTATTCTTGCTTTCTTTAGAGTGGACAGTTTGTTTTGAATTGTCAGGTACATTTATTCTGCTGCTACAGGTGACGGATTTATACTTTGAGTATAGTTGTAGAGATAGTTAATCTGTACCCTAAAATTGAATTAAGCTCATTTGTCCCCAGAGTTCCAGTGTTTAGATCCAAACTTCAGGGTGCGTTACTTGGGGGCATCATTCAAACAGATTACTTGGCCCCCCCTTCCAACAGGTTCCTCTTGGGAAAGCCTGGGTTGGGGCCTGAGAATTTACATTTCTAACCTAGTGCTTGGCCTAGATGCTGCTGCTGTCTGCTTCTGCTGGGAACTTAGCTTTAGAATCACTCAACTATTGATAGTGATAGTTTCACTCTGTCGGAGATGCTCGGCCCAGTGTTACTGTTTCTAAGTGCTGCTGCTTTTCTTATTCTTTTCTAAGGTATCAATCCTACTACCCTTACTGAAAACAAACAAAACAAAACAAAACACACTCTTACGGAGTCTCCCTACTACAGGAAATGAACTTACCCTTTTCTCACCAAGAAGTCCTGGCCCATGGAGCATAATCTCGGCTTTTCTCATCTATGTTTATGAAACTCAGAGGCTCAGTCTTTACATCCTTTTTCCTCCCTCCCTCCCTCCCTCCCTTCCTTCCTTCCTACATTCTTTTTCCCCTTGAGGGAAATGGATTCCTGAAAAGAGGTTGCAGAATGAAGATAATAAAATGCAAGCATTGGTAAATACAAAGGGAGTAACAGAGGGGCACGTGTATTCTTAGAGCAGACTCTACCAGCAACATTTGATATAATATGATGCTCTAATCAGCACCCACAAGAGGTCGTCCCCAAAACTGGAAATTATGAAGACTGTTTTAAATATGGATAGACATCTCTACGAGCAGCAAGTTGTGTCTTCTGAGATTAGCTGATGGTATTGGACGGTGTCATGATTAAGCAAGAAAAAAATGTTTATATCATCTCTAGCTCATCCTTTGAAAACATCTGTTCTTTAGGTATTAGTATGGTAGGTTATGTGTACATTATAAATGAATACACATAGATTGGATTTGAGTCCTCAAGTTTGCTCAGTCAAAAAAATTGGGAGACAGTTGCATTATTCTGCTTATTGTAAACTCATTTCCTGGAAATCGTATTTCATTGATAACCTTTATTGCCAGATTAGTGCTTACAAAATGGTAAATTTTCTCCTACTTGCATTATGATTTAACAGGTGACATACATTCACAGACTTTGTTAGAAAGTAAACTAATAGAAATCAAATAATGAAAAATAAATATTAATAGAAAACTTTTTAAGATACAAACTACATGGTAAAGAGAAATCTTATATAAATGTTAAAATTTTTTACTGGTAACTGTAAGTTTAAATGCATATTGCTGTATAAATTATGATTTTTTTAAGGAAAAGTTTTGGTTCTCTGTGGAACTCTTAAGGAAAATAAATAGCTTGTATCTTTTTTTCGTTTTTACGAACCTCACTGAGTTGTAAACCTTCTATAGAGTTTTTTAAAAATCATTTGAAGTTAAGTGTGTTACTATGTATGATACTAAATTCTCATTGAAATTACTCCACCATTCTTTAGTTTGAATGAGAAATAGCGTTGTTAAAGAGCATTTTCAGTAATCCTTGCTGTGCAGCTGTGACTTGAGGAGGGCGCTTCTGAGATGAGGTGCTCATGGGAGACATAAAGGGAGGTAATGGTTCGCCGTCGCTCTTGGTTTAGTGTATGTGTGTGTTATTTGCCACAGGAAGCATACGGAAAGCTACTAGATGTAGAAAACCGTCAAGACCAGCTGCGAGCCAAAGGTCTGTTTTCAGAAAAAACTAAAGCCAAGTAAGTTCTTTTTTGCATTAAAATATATGAGAAAATTAACTAAAAACATACCACTTATCATTGGTGTATTTTAGGCATACCTAAAGCCTAAAAATGTGTTCATTATTTCAGCATTAATCATTAAAATTCCAAATAATAGGTGATTTTTTTTTTGTTTGGGAGGATGTAAGTATTAAGGTTATTATTTTTATATTACTTCATTCTAGATTTGTATGTTAAGTGGCACTTACTGTATTTGAATATTATTTCTTTAGAATTTTTGTGTATGTAACTGTGCATTTATATGCCCGTAGATATACATGTGTGTGTGTGTGTGTGTGTGTGTGTATGTATTTTGTATTTGAAGGTTTGTGCTTCCATTTAGCAAACAATGATAGATTAGATCCATCGACCTGACCAACCAGTTTTAAATTTGGGGCTGTTTATTCACATATTTCTTCCTATGCAAAAGACACAAGTTTTTGAATATACCTAGTTTTAGTTGTAAATACTACCCGTAGCCTTTTATTTGGATTTCATTACTACTTTAGTCCATGGACAGATTAACTCTGTGTCTGTAACATACCCTTTAAAGTAAATTATGAAAAGCAAGCACAGTTTTAATTTTTGAGAAATCTAGTGACTTGGATATCATCAGATGGGTTCCCCAATGCCATGTCTAACTCTGCGAATGGAACATTTGCTAGACTGGGGTATCTTTTCTAAAGTAGATTGAGGAAATGAAATAATGTGTCTCAAAAATCATTTACTTGGATGACATTTTACAGCTATATAATACAAAAATGTGTTACCCAATCGAGAATCGCTACTACTTGTGGGATCTTTTGTGATATAACTCATTGTATGGTTAATTTAAAAGAGAATATAATGTGATATTTTAACAGAGACCCGATTGGCAGCAGATGGCTGATTAAGGAGGAACTGGAAGAAATGCTAGTGGAAAAACTGTCAGATCAAGATGTGAGTAATTAATCTTTTTAATTTAAGGGGACCTGTGCCATAAGATTGTAGACATTTGCTGTATTTAGGATCCTAATAGTAATGTTCCTCAGAGGCAGGTGTTCATAAGACGGTTTTCCTTTTAAAACATGTGGAGCTGATTTCTGCCCTGGGAGGGTCAGGAAGGTGCCTGGTCCCCAGACCCTCCTCCACAAGTACGCTTGCATCCTCTGCCCCTTGTTCAGGGGCGCATGGCAGGTGTCATTTTTCACCCCCTTCAGTAAAGTGGGTGCTAATTTTACAGGCTAATGATAAGTGTAAGGGGCTGTTACAGGTTAAGTAGAAGAGAAATGAAGCGCAGGGTTACCTTCCTGACTTACCAAATGCAGTATCCACACGGCCAGTATGTTTCATCTAGGAATCGGCAAAACTGCCTGTATCAGAATCACCTGGAATGCTGGTTACAAAATGCAGTTCCCAGGGTTCAGACCTCACGCAGAATTTCCATGGGTGTCACCCAGGAATCCACAGTTTCAGCAGGCTCCCCCAGTGAATGTTAAAGCCTAGGAATGTGGTGACCCCTGCTTTAGGTCTTGGTCTGATTCTTTTTTTGCTCAATGTTCTAATATATGCCAGTATTATCACAGGAAATTTGATGTTTTAAATGTGTTGGTGTTCTAAATTTAGATTATTTCTGGAAGATTGGAGTATAGAAAAATTTCACAAATTGTTCCAAGAAAGGTTTTTTCCTTCCATGGCAGTGGGTAACATTGTTAGTACCTTGCTGCCGTGTAGATTTCAAGTCATATGCTTAAATTGCTCTTTTCCTCATTCAACATATTGAAGAAATTAATGTTTTGGGAAAGTTGCAATTTGCTTAACAAAGGTGTCGGGCATTTGGTGAGTTAAAGATCTGAAATTAATTTCTAATATCCTAACTGCCAAGTCAGTATCACTGCACGTGGATCCAACTGAAAAACCTCTCTTTGCTCCTTCATTGAATGAATCATTTCAGTGTTCCCTGTTTTCTGGCTGCTTTTATTTTTATAACACAGGTTTGTTTGTTTTCATTTTGAAAACATCCCTAGGGCTTTGTTATAGGTGTGCAGCTATGAACACAAAACAACCAAATATATAGGTATCTTTGTACCTTGGGCAGCTGGCTGTTGGAAGAAATCCTGAAGCTGATGGCTGGTGTCAAGATGAGGAAGGCAGGGTAGTCAGTGATGTCTTGAGCCATGATCCCAGTTCACAAGCAAGGCTGGGTCATACCTGTAGTTGCCTCCTTGTGTGTTCAAGGGTATTACAGTCGGTGCAGAGGAACTGAGAGCAGCTGAGGAAGGACAGGCCTGTGAATGAAGGTGATGGAGCTTTACCAGGCTGGGTACCGCAGGTGGCTAGCAGTTCACTCTTCCTCAGACAGTTGCCTTCTCCAGTATTGTAACATCACAGGAAGCAATAATTGAAGCGGCCCTTTTAATCTTACTTGTGAGATTTTTATACATTTCAAATTATTAATGGTAGATTTTCACTGTAAAGGCAGTGGTAACAAAGATGAGTATGATTTTTAGGGTTGGCAAAACATAAATAAGGTTATCAAAAACTGGGTTTCACACTCCATGCTAAGGATCTCAAGTATCAGTTGTTTCCTTCTGCATAAACACTTTAGAGTGATTACTCTGGCTTCTAATTTTAAGGGGTTAATACCAAGTTGTTTACTTTCTAATCACATGTTCAAGAACTATTAAAAAAAATGCACTGAGTAGCAAGGGTAATTTATTTCAAGAGGTTGCCCTTTAAGTCAAGTATCTCTTGAATTTTTAAATAGCTTGATTGTTCGGTTTTAAAGGAAATCATAAACATTAAAGTAACACAGCTTGAACAGCTAAAGATACATTTGCCAAATGTATTATGAAATGTAGTTTAAGAGGTACGTTTTCTCAAAATCAGACTCTTCCCATTTTACTGTACGAAACTTGCTGGAAATTATTTATGAAGCGCCTCTTGATACAGTTCTAATAAAAGAGTAGAAATTATACTTAAAGATCATCTAAGCATTTTTTTGAAAGTGAATTTAAATTTCACCTTCATGTAATCCTGATACAGAGAAATGGATTTTTCTTTGAATGATAGATCTCTTTGTTTCTCGAAAGAAAAGATTGAGCACTAAAGGTACACAGGGGAAGTGCTGCATCTGCACGCTGTTTTAAAAGCAGCATGAAGTTGCGGAAGTGTCATCCTGTCAAAATTCATCAGGAAAAGCAACATTGGAAAGATCAAGTATATAAAAATAGAAAAAATTTAGCAAATGCAATTACACTTGCATCTCCTAATGAATTTTTATTGTCTGCAGTACGCACAGTTCATTCGGCTGCTGGAAAGGTTATCGGCGTTGCCGTGTGACGCGGCTGAAGAAGAATTTGTGGGCAGGTTCCGCAGGAGTGTAACCATTCAATCGAAAAAACAGCTGATTGAGCCTTTGCAGTATGACGAGAAGGGTATGGCCTTCAGCACAGGCCAAGGTAATGCACCAATGGAGAGAGACCACCCCGTCCCGCTGAGGATTGGGAAATAGCCGGATGTTTATTTGCTCTTGCCCTTTGGTGTTCATTTTGTTTGTTTATTTTTGCTGCTGCTGTGCTGGATTTCCAAATATTAAGGTTCTGTTGACGTTTTTAAAAACTGAACTTTATAATGTTGCAAGAAAAAAATGTGGACACGTACCTACACAGTCATATTAACACTTTGTATTTTCATATTTTCAACTGGTAGAAACAACAAAATATAGGTTTCTTATAAAGGTTTAGGTTTCTAAATAAAGGTTTCTTATATTAAATGAAAATTTTCGGTGAATCTGCACGTCAGATGCTAAAACTACAGAACGTTAAAACTTTAGGTCCTCGACTCACATCTTCCTTGTAGGTGTACAGAGACATTTGACATGATGGAACTTTAAAGAATTGAGTTATTAAATGATATATCTGCAACTTAAAAAAATTTTACATCATTTCATTTTCAGTTAATACTTTCAAAGAAGTGTGACCTTTCCTAAGGATTCCTTTTATTTCTACCAATTATACTTTATTATACTGTTCATATATTTTAAAAATTATACGATTAAGATATACTCTTATTAATTTAAAAAGAACACTATGTAAATTGATTTTTTAAATAATATAAATAAATATGAATTACTTTGTTGAAACTAAAATCATTGTAGTGTTTCTAAAATGGGATTAAGGAATAAAATCACCCCATAGTAAGCTTTATTACGTCAGTTATGGTGTAGTTTGCCTGTTCTATTTTTGTTTGACTTGTATTAATTATAGAACTTTCCTATATAGAGTGTTACATATTGTTATTCTGGGGGAAAAAATTTAACGTAGTTTTGCCTCTGTCAAAGCATTGGGCCTCAAGATGTTCACTAATAGATGTCTTGTATTTTTAAAGGTAACAGAAAGACTGCAAAGGCAAAAGTGACTGTTTATGACCATGGAAGTGGGAGGATAGAAGTAAATGGGGTCGACTACCTGCTCTACTTTCCGGTGACTCAGGACAGGTGAGGTCTTTGTTTTGGTTTTGTTTTTAAAGAAAATGTACTTTATAATATGTCACGATCAACTAAGGCTTATGATTTTCTGATTATATTTGTCTGCATGATGATTTCTTTTTACTAATAGAATATAACGAACTAGCTAGAGGGATGCGGTCACTATTTTTTATGTTGTTTTCCAGATCTTTAAAAAGCATCTCTAGAATTCCTCATTAATTGAGTCTTCCTCCCCTTGTCATCAGATCATACCGGAAGCTGAGTGTCTCGGGGTCTTGTGTTCTGAAATGCAGGCTATGCCACCTCTGCTTCCTGGGTTTGGGGATGGGCAGCCACAAAACAACGAAGACCAACCTTGTTTGGCACTTACCGTCGTAAATATTAGAAAAAGTTCGCTTTATCACTTTGGATGTTTTTCTATTCACAGAAAATTTTATATATATATTTTGAGCAAGCAAAGAAATCTGACATTTATGTATTAAAATAAGAGCTCGTCAGGCTTTGCTTAGTTCCCGTGGCTACATATGGCCGTTTTATTCTTTGAAATTTGTATCCCGTGGAGGAACAGACATTAATTATAAGTAGGTGTTACAGCCCAACTCCGCTAAATATGCCCATCGGAGATATGTTCCTTAGTCACTGTATAAGGCCTCTTCTTGAGAGGGTTATGATTTTCCCAGTCGTTACTGTCATTATCCACAAGTCACAGCAGGTCTGCATGGTTAGTTCCTCTCTTCCTAATCTTCTCCTGGTTCCTGTAGTGGTGCTTAGGGTCAGAAGGGTTAAGGGTCTTATGATCCCAATGCTTATGTCAGGAAAGAGGACCATGCCAGTGTAGTGTAAGCTTCTGGACGGAATAATTACCTCAGGAAATGTATGTTTATTTCATTTGTGTGTGTGTGTGTCAAGAAGTAGCCCGCTCTAACTCTGTTTAGTAGGGATTAAACTAATTCTGCCATCACCCTCCCAGGGAAGGCGATGGAGGAAGCTATTATTTGTCGTACCAAAAGCCAGAGAGACCCGTAACGTCAGCATTACGACTGCTGTCAGGAATGGCATCTGAGCAATAACTGTCTGTCAATTTGTTTTCAGATGTAACTCCTGATGATTTAACAGCAAGTCTCAATTTTGGCTTTACCTCACAATTAAGTTGCCCCCTTAGAACTTACTCTTCAGTCTGATTCAGCAGGCGTTTGCTAAGGGTTGTCTGTGTGCCCAGTCTTGTTCTTGGCATTGCGAAGATACAAGAGCTATGTGAGATACGGCTTCTGTTGTCAAGAAGCTCCCTATCTGATTGGGAAGCCTGAGGCTAGTCTTGGTGGGATAGGCGCCCAAACCGCCTCACTGTCTTTCAGTAGTTGTCGGGATTTACGGCAGCCGTGCTACTCGGGGACTGGCCTTTCCTCCTGCACGAGTGGCTCACGAGCTTACAGATGAGCAGGGAGGTGACCACTGACCAGTAGTAGGGAGACGGCCGAGCCAGGAATGGGTGATCTTGATTCTAGGTCTGTTTCCAGCTGTGTGAACTCAGCCAGGATGCTTAAAGGTCACCTCCCTAAATGGTAGGAGGGAGTTGGACTTGATGATCTCTGAGGTGCTTGCCTGAAGGTCAGTTTGAACTGCTTGCTTTTCTTTCCAGGGTCCTTTCTTTAGGCTGTTTTTACACAGACATAGCAAACAGGTCATTGGGAGTGTCGACTGTGTTCCTTCCTCGAGCTGTCAGAAATTTTGTGTTCATTCATTCACTTAGCAGACGTTTACCACGATGCGCCTGGTGCTGTGTGGGGTACACAGAGAATGCTTTCTGATTTGGAAAGGCCTTTGCCCTGTCACTCAGCCAGGGAAACAACTCTTAATTGATCACCTGTACAAAGGGAGTACGTTCCTCACATGGCACTAACCGTGTAATAGAGGAGACAAGCTAGCATCTTAAGCAGTCACAGAAAAGTAAGAGTACGTCATTTTATATATGTACCAGGTTACGGGCTGTACGATTGGTGCCGTCGGAGTGGCACTCAGAGAAGATTGAAAGGAGGAAATTTTTTTTTTCAAAATAACTTTGATTATATAACAAAGAGCAAAATAAAGTTGATTCTTTTAGCTCAGGATTTCATCTGAGATCACTGAGAGGAGAGATTTGTGAAGTATTTTCATGACGTTTAACTGTTTTTGCATGTACTAGTGTGAGTCCAGATTAATTAAAACCAATAGGTGTGTAATGGTTTTCAACTGTACCCTTTGGGTGTTGCTGTCTCTCTTTATAGACTTAGTGTCGTGCTCAGTGTGCACCAGCTTCCTGACTGTGCAGTCTTCTTCCTCAGGTCCTTTCTTGCCTTGACCACCCTGACTCAAGTGCTCTCATAGAGCCTGAATTTTTCCCCAAATTTTAGTCTCAGTTTTTTAATCTATATAAGCATTTGTTAGGGAATCTTAAAGTTTTAGGAATTAAAACAGATAACTGTTTAAGCTCCCAAATGAGTAGGTGAGCAGGGCTTCTCTTAGTAACATCATCACTCACGTCACTCACCTGCGCAGTCGTGTCAGGCAGCGTGGGCCTGTGATGTGCCAAAGACAGTTCCTTAGGTTCCATACTGACCTCGGTGTCCTTGCTGGAGATGGCGGGGTTAGATTATCAGCCTCTAAATTTTCTTTAGCTCTTATAATATAGCTATGATTTATAACATCGTTGACTCTTGAACAATGTGGAGGTTGGGATTTTCCCAGCACAGTGGAAAATCTGAGTACAACCTTACCGATGGCTCTTTGTATCGAGTTTCCTCATCGAGGGGTCCGACCACTGTGGATGGTGTAGGTCTGTAGTATTTACTGTTGAAAAAAATCCACGTGTCAGCAGGCCTGCACAGCTCAAACCCACGTTGTTCAAAGGTCAACTGTAGTACTACTTTTGTAGCATCCCTGTTTTTTATTTGGTTACTTTGGAACATTTGTTCCAAGAAAACAATATTAGATTTAGGTCGTTTCATACCTGTTTTCTATCGTAGGACTTGTTTCATTCCTGTTGGAACAGCATCCCTGTTGAAGCAGTATTGTTACAAATTCCAGTTAACTCTGCCCTTCCGAGCTCTTGTTGTGTCCATCCACACCAGCCTGGGCTTGCTTCGCTAGTGTGCAGTCCAAGGGGTAACATCCACCTCTCAGCGTCACTGTGTGACGCTAACCTTTACTTGGGGGGTCCAGAAAGCTGCAGTGTCAGACCAAACAAGCAAACGCGATATTCAGTATTCATCAGCTTTTCTAAGTAAAATTCATAAGAGCTATGAAGGCAAAAGCAGTCCCTTGTTTGTGAGTGAGAAGAAGGTCCAGGGCAGTCTGCCTGCTCCAGCCTCTGGTTCTGGCCCTGCCCGGACCGCATGGGTGCTCACTGGCTGTGGAGGGAAGCGGGCCTGACTGGTCTGTGGGGTGTCACCTGGCAGGACCCTGCAGCCGAGGGAACTGCAGGCAGAGTGCGTGTCTCAGTGGGAAAATGTCGAGTGTGGTTTCAGTGACTCTAAAACTCACGGCGTCAGGACGAGCACAAACCTCATACAGATACAGCATCGTACGCTTTGCTTAGTGACCCCAACGGCGCTTGATAGTTGCTTGGGAAGACCTGTTAATATTGCATCTGATCATGGAATCCAGAGAGGTGGATTCAGTGCATTAAAGGAGTTCTCCCAGCTTTGACTTCGTTATGAGGTTATGTTCAAGCCTCCCAAAATTCCCGGGAGACAAGCAGGGTCAGCACACAGCTGGGGTGTGCCGTTGCGCCCGAGCAGAAGAGGCCTGAACCTGCTCTCACAGCATCTGAGTGGCGGAGACGCTAGCGTTTCTGCGTCTGGTGTGGGTCTCACACACGCCCAGAATGTGAGCAGCCTGTAACGTTGTGTATCTTCGCAGTGAACCTAACTCCACCTCTCGTGCTGTGCCTTAGAGAACAGCTGATGTTCCCTTTCCACTTCCTCGACCGGCTTGGAGAACACGACGTGACCTGCACGGTGTCGGGGGGCGGGCGGGCGGCGCAGGCGGGGGCCATCCGCTTGGCGACGGCGAGAGCCTTGTGCAGCTTTGTCACCGAGGACGAGGTCGAGTGGATGCGCCAAGGTGCGAGTTCAGGTCGGGGGGCGGGGGGACGGGGGACCCTCGAGTCTGCATCTGACTCCGTTTTGTGTCGGGCACGTGAGCGGTGGCTTTTGTTTTATTACAGAAATTTGTAATCGTTATTCGATTTAATGATGGAACCCCTAAGGTGTTTCTCTCCAAAGTTACTGGAGATTCCGTTTCCACTGTGACATTAGTTCGAATTTTATTTCCCTTACTCACTCTGTGTGACCCTGTCACCTAGCCGTGAATTCCAGAGTCTCTGCACAGGGGGAGAAGGGTTCTACGATCAATATGTTCGTTAGGGCCCTGCGTCCGCATTTCACAGTCAGTCAGGGCAGCTCTAGCTGAGGAGTGTCTTCCCACCATTTGTGAAAGAGGAAAGCACTGCGGGCACTGCCGACCGGCTGTGTGGCCTCAGCAAGGCCCCCGGCGCCTCTGGGTCCAGGAGCCCCTCTGGGCAAGTGACGTGGGCCCTGCCCCTGCCCTCCCACTGCGCCGCTGGGGTTCTGATCCCACGCTGCAGATAGGGCCACCCGTAGCTTAGGCAAGTTAATTTTTTTAAACCTCTAAAAATCCATTTGCTTATAAACAGTTCACCATTTTGTAGGACTCATATCTAGTCATTAAAATCATTTGATAGGACCTCACTTAACAATTCTGCTAGTTTTGAGTTTCTGTGCATATTGAAAAGTATTCCACACACTTCGCCACCCAGGAAGTTCTGCTTTTCTCCCTCTTAAAACGTTCACATCTGTAATAGTAAGTGTGCCGGGCAAGTTCCCTGGCCGTGAGTAGCGACTGGCACGCCAGAGCAGCTTTGTCTTAAGTTGAACAAGTTTAAAAGCCAAAAGGGAGTCATGTCTCTCATAGGGGAAGAAAAGCAGACTCAAGCAATGTGCCTGGTGTTTGTCTCGGAAGCTGGGAAGACAGCTTAGGAGAGTGAAAGCGGACTGCTGTCCTGAGTTGTACACGAGGCTGGGAACTGCTGTGGGCCTGGGCGCTCTTCCTCTGACGGCAGGAGCTGCCGGTTCAGGCGCTTCTCCTGCCTTCCTGCGCTTTCCGTGGTTCATTAAGGCGTCTCTTTTTATGCTGCAGCGGGACTGCTTACTGCCGATCCCCGTGTCAGAGAGCGGAAGAAGCCGGGCCAGGAGGGAGCCCGCAGGAAGTTCACCTGGAAGAAGCGCTGAGTGTCTGGGCGGGAAAGGAGGGGCGCTATGCACCTGGCACGCGGCGGACGCGCAGGAGGCAGGCGCCGGCCGGGTGAAGCAGCACCGTCGCACGTTGGAGTTGGGAGCTGATTTATGCTAAATGCAATGTCGTAAAGGTTACCTTCTCAAAATCCTTATTTAAAACTGTTTAGCTTTGTCCTGCTGCTTTACTTCTAAAACTTTTTCGGAAGAGAGCTTTAGAAGCATAACTCAGAGTCTTGGCACATTCGACCTGAAAGGAGCATTCCGCAAAATCCAATCAAGAGGCCCCCTTTGCGGACGGAAAGGCCCAGCACCACACATGTGACCAGCAGAGCCGCACTGCTAACTCCATGACGGGGCGGACTGGACTCACTCGCTTTCCCAGAGAGCAGTTGTTACAACACATCTTTCAAAACCGAGGGATGAGAGTCCTTGTTGAGAAGAGTGAAGCCCCTGGAGCGTCTTTGTCAGGAGCCCAGCTGAGCCTCTGCGGAGGACAACAGGCCAGCCCCCCTCCAAGCCCCCGGCAACCACCATTCCACTCTCTGTTTCTGAGTGTGACTTTTTTTTTTTTTTCTTTTAAAGATTCTACGTATAAGTGATACCACGCCTGAGTTTGCCTTTCTCTTTCTGGCTTATTTCACTTAGCATAGCACCTTCCAAGCTGGGTACAGACTTGCGGTTACAGTATGTATTAGTTCTGAGGATCTGGCTTTAGCGTGTCTGTGAAACCTTGAAGTAGTTCCAGGGTTCTATACATGCGTCACTTTTTCTGGGCTACGTGGTTCCATTGCTCTCACAAGATGCCCAGAGGGGTCCCTCCCTATGATACTGAGAACCACGGGCATGAGGCGGGTTTGGGGGGGGTTTTAAGGACAATAAGTCCGCCCTTCGTGTGCAGCCCTAGATCCAGCAGGCGAAGCAGACACCACGGTGAGATCTTGGGCCTGAGCTGGTGGGAGCAGGGGTCAAGGGTATTGGTCATAATCTTTGTCTGGCTAGGAGGAGGGTTACATGAGTGTCCACTTTACTGTACCTTTCGAATGTGATACGTGTGATTTTTATTATGAACCATTTTATGATAAAAGTGAATGAAAGACTACCGTGAGTTGGGATGTAGGAGCTCGAGAACAGTCTCCGGGGCTTATGTGTGACCTCGGGCAGCTGACCTCCTCACAGCTGGGTGGTCGCTTGTGAGGAGGGGAGCACAGCAGCCCCTGTCCAGGGTTAGAGGGTTCAGTAAAATCCACAGGAGCCGCGGAGCCCAGAGCAGCTCCCCTATCAGTGTGGGTTGTGATTTCCTCAAGAAACCCCTCCTTAACCACTGTCCTTTGCTTAAACCCAAGTGCACAGGATCTCAGTTGGACGAGGGAAGGAGTGGGGGTCATGGTGTAAGCAGGCAGTTTCCTTGAAAATGGATGACAGTTCACTACCTCGACTCCTCAGAAGAAACAGAAACACGATGCTGTACGTGGGGTAGCTGCGTGCTGTAGACCGAGTGTTTCCATGTATCTGTTAAGACGTCCAGGCTACACTCGATCCAGCAGCCCCACTGACGCAGATGCCCAGCCCTCACACACCACGGGAGGCGGCAGCCGCGAGGAGCTCTCAGTGTTCGTAAGGGAGGGCCAGCACCTCGTGTTTGCACGAGTGTTGATGTCAAGCGCCTCTACCAGGAAGCCTGTGACCCATTCCTCCAAATCAACAGTCAAGGGGCCATAAAAATCATCATCATCGCACAGAAATACTGCCACCTTCTTTGGTGACCAACTTTGTGGGCTACAGAAGATGTTCTTCTTATTGTAAGCCTTTGGTTAAGACACCATGAACTCATTACTGAAAATTGAAAGTAATCTTTGAGCACGAAGCTATAAAAACTGCTGAGCTTCAACACTGAGCAAAATATTGTCAGAATTTTTTCCTGTCATTTCTCGGAAAATATAAATTACTATAGAGGTGCAAAATGTGGGGGAAAAACAATTCAAGTCATATCAGTGTATTCCTTCCTTCAGCACAGGCCATTAGCTTTTTAAACTAAATAATAACATTTATAATATATATTTCAAAAAAGGACCCATACGGTAGAATTAGGTATTTCATTAGAATCAGAAGGTATTTAAAGGCCATGATTTTTGGAGTGAAGGCCTGCTTTAACCGTGTGTTTCCAGACGTCTTGGGGCCTTGCTGCCTGGAGGGAGGGCCCCTCCCAGGGTTAGCGGGCCCCTGGCCACAGTAAACCACATGCCTGCCGCGTGCCTTTCAGGCGCTGTCCCTGCAGTGGCAGAGTACGGGGTCCTAGTCTTGCTGTGTTAGTGCTTTTTCTTACTCAATTTTTATTCATCAGACATTTATTTAACAAGTTATAAATACAAACCAGACAGGTTCCTTCTAGGAAAGTTTCTTTAACGGATGGGAGGAGACCCCTTTAATAAAGCGGTAAACTCTTGTTACTTTTCATGAAATCGCTGCTACTTTAGCTTTAACAAAAGTTAGGACCACTTTTGGATCTTCTATGAAAACTGTTCACGAGAACTCCAAATTTATTCCTTTTTCATTTTCCCAAGACTTGATTGTACTTCTCTTAAAAATGATTGAAACCTCCGCGGGGGAGCCAGCCTCACGGTGTGAGGTCCTTCTCTCCAAGTCGAGAATGCGAGAGTCACACAAACTCTCCTGATGGCGTTCGAACCCTGTAGACTTCTCCGCCGAGGACACCGTCGTCCCTGTTCCCGCTCGGGGTCCCCCACTATTACACTGAATTTTGTATTGCCTTGAAGTGAGGGGAGGGTGGTAGAGGAGAGGCGTGTTTCACGGCGATTTGCAGATAAAGGAAAGGGAGCTGGACACTGCACATCGGTAGGTGGTTGTGTTTGGCTATATGAGGACCTGTCGGTGGCAGGTGGCAAGAACCCCAGACTTGGGCTGTCTTTACACTGAAAAGGGGGACTTATTGGGAGGTTCTCAGGGTTTCTGGGCTGGGCAGACATCCTGCAGGATGGGGGCCGTGTCCCAGGTCTCCCGGGCGCTCGGCTCCCCACCTGGCCTCTCACTTCTCGGGGTTCTTCCGACAGACTAGGGAGCTGGGGCCACTTCGGACCAAGGGCAGCTCCCACGGCAGCAGTGGTGGAGCGGGCGCAGGGGCAGTCCTAGCAGACAGCAGGTCCCGTCCCTGAAGGTGGGACTTGTGCCCCAGGGTCAGGCCTGGGTCGCTGCAGAGCTGTGCAGAGTGGTCGTCGCCACAGCTGTGGGGGCCCCTCACCGCTAAGGAACACTGGCCTCCACCCGCCTCCTCAGGCTCAGCCCTGCCTGCAGAGCCCCCCAGCCGCGCCGCCCCCCCACTGCCTGGTGCCCGTGAGCGGCCCGGCCGCTGTCCCCAGCACCCCTTCCTCCCCTGCCGTCTGTTCCTCCCCAGCCCAAGCTCGCGGGCGGTGCGGGTCTGTGCGTGTTTCTCCCCGCAACAGAGGCAGCGGGAGGATTCTGCTGTCTGTGCCCAGCGCCCCTCACGCCAGACTCGGGAGTCAGCATTCCCCCTGGGGGAAGGACGCCACTACCGACCCCTCGCTCAGACGTTCCGATAGCTCGGGAGGTGGGGTCTGCCTGCTCATCTGCCTTGCACGTCTGGATTCTTCCATCAGTCCATGGCGTCTTTACTGCTGGCTCCTCTGGATCCCCCAGGAAGGGGGTTACAAAAAGTAGTCAACAGAGTTTTTGTCCTCAAAGCTTAGAATTTGCGTCTCTAATTAGGAAAACAACAAACACAGAGAAAACAATTAGAAGGCAATTAGGTCCTGCTGAGAAGTGTTGACTGAGCAGTAATGACAGGGAGCTGAGGACGGGACCTCACCTGGCAGGCCGGCTGGGAGCTTCTGCGAGGCCTGGGGTGACACGTGCTCCGGAGACCACCGCCCTCCACCCACACCGAGCCTCCGCCCTCTGGTCTGAAAGATGGGGGCAGGATCCCTGCTTTCCAGGGCTCCGCGGACCACTCAGAACTGGGGTGAGACACCTGGCAGTTTCCGAGACAGCAGGTCCTGGTGACTCTCCGTTGCCAGCGTCGACCAAAAACGTCAAAACTGCCTTGAGGAGGACGTGGGCCCTGCCCGGCGGGCAGCATTCAGAGATTGCGCCCCAGTTACTCTTGGTAGCCGCCCCCCTGCACATCCCCCGGGGCCTTGTCTTCCTGAGGGAAGAAGTGATAGGAAGGCAGTGCCAGCTGCGTTAGGGTCTGAGCTGCGCCGTGGGCATCCCTGCATCCCTGAGACGGGCTGGCCTCAGCCGGCCTGGCTGGAACTCCTGTGGACGTTCCCTCTTCCAAGGGCCCTCCTGGACCTGGCTTCTCTTCTCCCCAGCCGGCTGCCCACGGGTGGTGACAGGAGCGTCAGCCAGCTGCAGCCTGACTCCCGGGTGCTGGAGGCTTTCTGTAGAAACATCTCTGCACACGAATACCGTTCAAGCTAGAGGGCCTCCCATACATCATCAGCACTGGTTCTTCTTTCAAGGTGATGCGAATGTAAACTATGTAAAAATCCTCATCCATGTTGGAGCAATGGCATTAGGTGAAAACAAAGGCTCCTCACCCTGGAAAGGCAGCGTATACGAGAGTACCATCCTGTAACGCTGAGGGGTTCACGGAACCGCGGAAGTCCGTTCCTGGCCTGAGGGTCTCCACAGCGCCTCGTTGAGAATGCCCATTCAGTTCATGACAAGGATGGGACGAATTCAAAACTTTATGGTCATCTCAATTTTAGTGTCTGGGTTTCTTGTTCCTACCTTGAAATTACTTGTTTAAAGAGCATAGTGGGCTCGTTTTGGTCTTTATATATAGGCTTCCTAAACATAAGCTCCAGTATCATCCTGTGGGATGGGATGGGCGTTTCTGACTGCCTGTGCGGCATCGCCCTCTGAGGTCTCCCCTGCCAACCACTGTCCTGCCCTCCCTGCCCCTCCTCTCCCTGTCCACCCCCTGCATTGGGATCTGCGGGGTCCATAGGGCAAGGGGCCAGCTCACCACCGTCATCTTGCCCTCATGTCCACATGCTGCCTCAGAGACTCCCCGGCATGTGGGGAGAAATCACTTTGGATCTCAGAGGGTTTGCAGGGAGGATCTGGAGACCTACAATAAGCCACCCAAACTCCAAAGCGGATCTTTAAGTTACAAACTTAGCTGTCCCCACAGAGTGGAACCCACTCGTGGGTCACACAGATGAGAACTGAGATGTCCTGCTGGGCAGAGTGCATGACACAGGGCGGTTCGAGAGGTGACAGACAGGAGTGGCTCGGAGGGAATGGATGGGCATTTCTAAAACATCTAGTGTGTGGCTGTTACCACTCATTTCATCTTAGTACCAAGTCTTTCAGAATATTCTTCAATGGTTTACTTAACTTCAGAGCTCAATAAATAGAGTAACAATAACTTGCTTGTGGTTTAGGAAATCTGTTTCCTTTAAATTAGAAAAATTAAAAAATTTGAACATTGAATAGTCTATACTTTTAGTCTAATCAGGCGAGTGAACCCTAGCCTTAATGTTAAGGTGCTGCGGGCCGCCAGGAAGGAATGCTGCCTGCCCGTACCCTGGTTTTAACCCAAGTGAGGTAAACCCTCGGGGTTGGACCTCTAGCCCACGGAACTGTAAGGCAGTAAATTCGTGCTGTTTTCAGCCATTATGCTTGTGGTTGGTTACAGCAGCCATAGAAAAGTAATGCAGGGGACTTCCCTGGCGGTCCAGTGGTTAGGACTGCACTTCCGATGCAGGGGGCATGGATCCCTGGTTGGTTGGGGAACTAAGATCCCACGTGCCGCGTGGCACGGCCGAAAGAAAGAAAGAAAATAGGTGTGAGCATAGGTTATTGTCGGAGATGAGGCTGGCGCAGGAACTCAGAGGTCCCCGAGCGAGTCACAGGAGGCAGGGCTTCTGGAAGAGATCTGTGCACTGAATCCCCGATGGAGCTCAGGGGACAGCCTTCCCTTAGGACGTTTCTGTAGCCAGTGCCTGAGGGAAGGCTCGTGTGGGCAATTTTACACCGTCTAATGGCTCTGCCAGCGAAGACTTGCTTATTTGGGGAAACATATTCTGGGATGTGCGAATTCTAAACCAAAAAAAGAAAGTTTATTTTCCCACACACGTTACTCTGTGCGCCTCTCTCCTGGACTGCTGGACTGGGCGTGGCTGCCTGGAGCCGGCTGGGTTTCAGGATGTGCCCTGCCTGGGGCCTTGGTAGCACTTCCAGCCTAGCTCCCGGGCGCAAAGCGGGCTGACGCCTTCCAGAGCGAAGGCGCGGGGTCCCTTGCAGAGCCCTGCGCTCTTCCATTTACCCAACAGATGCTGATAGACGCAGCCCCACGGTGAGTACTGAGGAGGTTTAGGGACCAGAAACAAAAACTTGCGTACCGGCTGGGGGGACGATAAGGTGTTATGTGGCTGGCCTTGCGCGTGGTGGAGGGTGCCCTGGAGCAGGGAAGGGGGGTTGGGACTGGCACAGCGGGGGGGGGGGGGCAGCTGTTGCAGGGAGCCGTGAAGGCAGCAAGGAGTAAGCATCTTACACTTGGCACCGGAGGGCCCCGGTCGAGGGGCTGGCCTAATGCCAAACCCCGGGAGCTGGCAGGTGTGGGCGGAGCAGAGGGAGGAGGATAGTGAGGGGACAGGGCAGAGCCGGGTGGGGTGACGGGGAGGGCTGGAAGGCCATGGTTTCCCAGGCAGCAGACGGGAATCACTGCACGTTCTGAGCGGAGGCTGGCGCGCCCTGTGTGTGCATCCGACCATCCTCGTGTTCAGGGGGCCTCCGGTGGAGCAGGGAATTCCAGTGCACCGGGTCAGGTGACGTCGCTGATGGCTGGGACCAAAATGCAAGAAGCAGAGCTGGAGAGAGGGCTCAGACCCTGGGTTTTGAAAGCTTAAGTCCAAGATCAAGTCACTCGTGATGCATGTGAAGTGTGTGTCATCCCATCCCGTTACTTTGTCAAGGTGACCCGTAACTACCAGGTCAGTGAATGGTGTGACCCCTATGGCGGTCAGTTGAAGCGTAGTAACCCAATCCCGTGTGGAGGGAACGTTTTGAAGGTTAATAGTGAGGTGAGAGACAAGTGAACAAGAAAGAAGGGGATGTTTCGTCAGTGTTCTAGATTGTGGTTCTCAGACGGGCGTCAGAGTCGTCTGGAGGACTTAAGACACGTTCCGGGCCCGCCCCCGCCCCCCCCCCCCACCCCGAGTTTCGGCAGGAGGCCTAGAGCAGGCATTTCTAGCTGAGTTTGCATGTCCAGCTAGTTCCAGGCGATGCGGCTGCAGCCGGTCCGGGAATCACACACAGGGAAACCCTGCTGCAGGTGTGAAGTGTCCTCCGGAAGGGGCAGCAGAGGGGAGCTTAGGGCTCTTTCCGTCCAGCTGTCACCAGCCAGAGGCTTCCCCAGGGAGGCCACGTGCGCGTGCTGG
Organism: Leucopleurus acutus; assembly: GCF_964270905.1. Lineage (NCBI taxonomy): Eukaryota > Metazoa > Chordata > Mammalia > Artiodactyla > Delphinidae > Leucopleurus > Leucopleurus acutus. The sequence goes on from NC_139154.1 coordinate 24,078,167, forward strand.
ACAGTGAGAGACCACGGGCCCCAGGGGTCAGGGGCCAGACTCAGGGTCCCATTGGTGTGCAACCTCTGACACACACACCCCTTAACAGAGGTCCACAGAGGTTACCCTAATTGCTGGGTGAAAGGATTCCGAGTTTTTATTCACGCTAACGTGATCAGATACGGACTAGCTCTCATTCCTGAATTGTGTTGAGACGTTGATTCATTTGAAGTGAAAAAAGCAAGTGGTAACTATTTCTCTTCTATCAAAGAATATTCATGTATTACATCCCTGTATTTGACTTATAAAATGTATTTGTGTCTAGATATCTTTATGCCCGTATTTGACTTATAAAATCTGTTTGTGTCCAGATATCTTTATGCAGTGAAATTATTATTTTTTACTTTCTTCTTTCATGTGTGGTTTGAACTTTTTAAAGCTCATTCATAACTTTTATAACAGAAAATAGTGAATTTCGCCTTGAAGTGTCCAGATTTCTAGCGACTAGTACCCTGGTTTAACCACCAGGTGGAGTAGTTTACAACCGAATAGGCTACTCGGTGCAGAAAAGGCGAAGGGGGTGAGATTCCCGCCCTCTTCCCTAATTTCATCCAGGTGATTCCTGTACGCTGTAATGCCCCTTGGAAACATCAGGCATACTAATTACATTTTTAAATCTGTCTATTGCAGATGAATCTCTAAATTCTGATTTATGTTTCACGTGCTTACATTTGAATTTATAATGATCTCACTTATTAAGTTGATTCCCTTTTATTATATTAGTTTCAGGTGCACAACATAATGATTTGATACTTGTACACAGGCACACCTCCTTTTATTGTGCTTCCCAGATATTGCATTTTTATATATGTATACAAATTGAAGGTTTGTGGCAACCCTGCATGGAGCAAGGCTGTTGGTGCCGTTTTCCCAAAGTATTTGCTCTCTGTGTATTTCTGTCACATTTTAGTAATTGTCGCAATATTTCAAACTTTTTCATTATTACCATATTTGTTAGGGTGATCTGTGATCAGTGATCTTTGACGTTACTATATTGTAATTGTTTGGGGGGCCCACGAGTCACACCCATGTAAGATGGTGAACTTAATGGATAAATGTGTCTGTGTTCTGACTGTCCACCGACTAGCTGTTCCCCGTCTCTCTCCCTCTGCCCGGGCCTCCCTGCTCCCTGACACACAACAGTATTGAAATTCGGCCAATTAATACCCTACAGTGGCTTCTAGTGTTCAGGTGAGAGGAGGTTCACGCATCTCTCACTTTAAATCAAAAACTTGAAATGATGAAGCTTAATGGAGAAGGCATGTCGGAAGCCAAGGCAGGCTGAAAGCTAGGGTTCTTGTGCCAGACGGTTAGCCAAATTGTGTATGCAGAGGAAAAGTCCTTGAAGGAAATTAAAAGTGCTGCCCCAGTGAACACGCACAGACGTAAGAAAGCAAACAGCGCTATTGCTGACGTGGAGAAAGTTGTGGTGTCTGGATAGAAAATCCTAACAGTCACAACAGTCCCTTAAGCCAAAGCCTACTCCAGAGCAAGGCCCTAACTCTTTAACTCTGTGAAGGCTGGGAGAGGTGAAGAAGCTGCAGAAGAGAAGTTTGAAGCGAGCAGGTATTAGTTCATGAGGTTTAAGGAAAGAAGCCGCCTCCGTAACATAAAAGTACAAGGTGGGGACTTCCCTGACGGCCCAGTGGTTACGACTCCACGCTTCCAGCTCAGGGGGCGCGGTTTGATTCCTGGTCGGGGAAATAAGATCCCACATGCCACGCAGCGAGGCCAAAAGATCTTAAAAACTAATAAAAAATAAAAAGTGCAAGGGGAAGCAGCAAGTGCTGATGTAGAAGCTGCAGCAAGTTATCCAGGAGATCCAGCTAAATAACTAATAAAGGTGGCTACAGTAAACAACAGGTGTTAAGTGTAGGTGAAACAGCCTTCTAATGGAAAAGGATGCCATCTAGGACTTGCATAGCTAAAGAAGAGAGCTCAGTTCCTGAATTCAGAGCCTCGAAGGACAGGCTGACTGTCTTGTTAGGGGCTATGCAGCTGGTGACCTTAAGTTGAAGCCAGTGCTCACTTACCATTCTGAACATCCTCGGGCCTTTAAGAATTATGCCTGTGCTCTGTAAGTGGAACATGACAACACATCTGTTTACAACATGCTTTACTGGACACTTTAAGCCCGCTGTTGAGAACTACTGCTCAGGAAAAAAAGGTTCCCTTCAAAATACTACTGCTCGCTGACAACGCACCTGGTCACCCCAGAGCTCTGATGGACGTGGAAAATGAGATTAATGTTGTTTTCGTGCCTGCTAACACAGCGTCCATTCTGCAGCCCATGAAATTACTCAGGGAGGAATTTTAACGTTCGAGTCTTACCATTTAAGAAGTACATTTATAAGCCTGTAGATGCCACAGACAGGGATTCCTCTGATGCATCTGGCCCAGTCAACTGAAAACCTTCTGGAAAGGATTCATCATTCCAGACGCCATTAAGAACGTTCCTGATTCATGGGAAGAGGTCAAAATATCAACATTAGCAGGAGTTTGGAAGAAGTTGATTCCAACCCTCATGGATGACTTTGAGGGGTTCGAGACCTCAGTGAAGAAAGTAACTGCACATGTGGTGGAAACAGCAAGAGAATTAGAATTAGAAGTGGAGCCTGCAGATGTGACTGAATTGCTGCCATCTCATGAGAAAACTAACGGATGAGGGGTTGCTTCTTACGGATGAACAGAGAAAGTGGTTTCCTGAGTTGGAATCTACTCCTGATGAAGATGCTGTGAAGATTGTTGAAGTGACAACAAAGGATTTAGAATATTCCATAAACTTAGCTGATGAGGCAGCAGCAGGGTTTGAGAGGATTGACTCCAATTTTGAAAGAAGTTCTACTGGGGGGAAGATGCTATCAAACAGCATTGAAGGCTGCAGAGAAATCGTTCAGGAAAGGAAGAGTCATCAGTCGATGTAGCAGACTTACTGCTGCCACCCCCCAGCCCAGTCAGCAGCCATCAGCACCGAGGCCAGACCCTCCAGCAGCAAAACGATCAGGCTCGCTGAAGGCTCAGGTGATGGTTAGCAATTTTTAGCAATAAAGTATTTTCTAATTAAGGCATGTGCATTTATTAGACATAATGCTACACTTAGTAAAGTATAGCATAAACATAACTTCTGTATGCACTGGAAAACCAAAAATTTTGTGTGACTCGCTTTACTGCAATATTCGCTGCACTGCAGTGGTCTGGAACCGAACCCACAGTATCTCCGAGGTCTGCCTGTATATTGCAGAATGGTCACCATAGTAAGTCTGGTTCACATCTGTCACCATGCATAGTTACCAGGAAAATTATTCTTCTTGTGATGAGGATAACTTGAGTCCTCTTATGAAAGGTGGATTGCTGGAAAAGACCAGAAGCTGAGTCACAGGACTTGGCAGCAGTGTCTTGCAGGGAGGGAAGGAAGATTCCTGCAGACAGGAGGCCGGACACCCCTGCTTCCTCCTCTAGCCGCTGCCCCTGGGATAGACTGGCTCCCCTTTGACTGCGAGTTGCTATTTCAAAACATACATTTACATCAGTGTTCTGAGTATTAATAAACTCTCTAAATGCTAGTTTACAAAAAAAGGAAAAAAGTGGAGAGAATTTAACTCAAAATAGTGGAAGACCACTATTAAGAGACTGAGAAGCAAAACCAACACGTTTGGGACGGGGCGTTCCATCCTGAGACTGAGGTGTTGGGGGTGGGAGTGGATGAGAGCGTGTGGGTGGCCCCCAGGGACCTGCCCGGTGCTGCAGGCACTGTGTGGGCCATGTGCTGGCTACGGGCTTGGCCAGGACGGCCCTCTCTCCCCTTCCCCGCCTTCCCCACCCTGACAGGACACGCAGGCTGAGTTTAGCCAGCACGTTTCTGTCAACAGCATCCAGGTGCGCTGTGGCCTGCGGGGTGACCCAGGCTGCCACGGGAGCAGGGGGACCACCCTGGTCGTAAACACTCACCCTCCACGCCGTGGAGCGCAAGGGTTCCAGTGGAATCGCTGTATCACGTAAACTCCATCTTCTTTTCTTTTTTTTAATAAATTTATTTATTTTTGGCTGCGTTGGGTCTTCATTGCTGTGCCCGGGCTCTCCTAGTTGCAGTGCACGGGCTTCTGATTGCGGGGGCTTCTCTTGTTGTGGAGCATGGGCTCTAGGTGCGCAGGCTTCAGTAGTTGTGGCACGTGGGCTCCGTAATTGTGTCTCGCGGGCTCTACAGCACAGGCTCAGCAGTTGTGGCTCACGGGCTTAGTTGCTCCGTGGCATGTGGGATCGTCCTGGACCAGGGATCAAACCCGTGTCCCCTCCATTGGCAGGCGGATTCTCAACCACTGCGCCACCGGGGACGTCCCAACTCCATCTTCGTAGACCTCCGTACCGTCAGAGGATGGTGGGGAAATATTCAGCTATGTTCTCTTTTCCATAGGCTGATAACTAAGAAGATTCAAGGCTGCTTTTCTGTTGTTCTAACTAGCGCTGTAGCATTCAAAGTGAGTTTACCAAATGCAGAAGGAAAACAACCCACCCGTAATCTTACCATTATCCACAGCCAACAGCTAGTAGCATTTTTAGGAATTCTAGTATGTATATTTTCACGTGAAAGCACATTTTACATCATGGTAATTAGAACATACATACCATTTCAAAACTGATTTCCATTTACTATCATATAACCACTTTGAGCTTCATAATCATCATTTTAATGACCTCAGAATATTCCATCCATCGAGCATATGTTTCCCAATTTACTTAACTAGTTTCCATACCGTTAGCCATGTCTGCTTTTAAAAAATAATACCGTAAATACTGTACGACCAGCATACTTGCTTTTTCTTTCATTTGTCCTTAGGGTCAATTCCCAGAACTAACTTTATCAAGTCAGTGGCACGAACTGACTTTATACCGGTAACCAGTGACTCCGTAGAGCCTCTGCCATTTCCGGGGCGCATGTGCCAGCCCCACGGCCAAGATCAGCACCGAGCATTTCCCTTTTCAAGAGCTCCAGCTTTTCCAGGGTCTCTGCCCGGTGGACGCCCAGCCGTTCCTACTGCCCCTGTCTGTTCTCAGGTGGCCCCCTCTGCTGGGGGTGAGTCTCGTCTGGTCACCCCGTCCTCCGGCCTCCCAGGCGTGGGATGTCTGCACAGTTCCTTTCCTCGGTGGGGATGTGCCTGCTGTCCCCAGGGCCCCTCAGCAGCCCCTGCCCTCTGCCCCTCATCCCGGCGCCTGTCCACACCTTTCCATACCCCACATCCACTCCACTCCGCCAGGCCCAGCCCAGGGCGGTTCCACCACATTGACCGATCGGCTCTTGCCAAGGTCACCAGTAATGTTAACTGCAGAGGTCAGGGGCATCTTTCAGGCCCCTTTCATTTGGTCTCTGTGAGGCACTGGACCCCACCCCTCTGGAAACTTTCTCACCGCCTTGGATCCCACATCCTCCTACCCTTCTGACGCTTCTCTGTAAGTGTCCTCTCTCTCCTCTTTGTTGACCCAACTCCTAACCTTTGGCGTCCCCCGAATAGAACAGATGGCTCATGGGGCAACGCAATGGGGCCTCACCCCCTCTCTCTGTGCTGTCGTGTCGGTTCTAAAATTTACAAACCCAAGTGTGCCCCTTACCCGGCTTTGAGGCTCCCCAGTCCCTGGGTTTCAGTCTCTCCCTTTTATTCTAGACACAGAACCCATGAACAAGCCCATCTGCTTCTAAGATTCTAACCCTCCCCACGCTAACAAGTGCCCGGTCTGTGCCCCCAACGAGGTCTTCCCTTTGAGTGTGTCTCTAATATAACTGCCTCTATCTGAGTGCCCCATAACATCTCAGATTCAGCAGGTACCGAAGAGAATTATTGTCCATTGTCCCCGCCCTGCCCTCCCTTCAGGTTTACCCGTTTTCTCTTAGTGATGACACCTCTCTCCAGTATGCAGTCAAGTTCAAAAGCTGTCCACCACTTCAGCCCCTTTCCCCTTCCTCACATCCATGGTCACTCACTCACGGGGAGCTTGTCCGTCGCACCCCGAGACTCTCAAACCTCTCCCCTCTCGACCATCCTTCTCTGCTGCCTGAGTTCACAGCCCTTGTCAGCTCCTGCCTGGATAATTCCAAACGCCCCGCAAAGGGCCACCATCCTGCAGCCCTCCCCTCCCCGCACATCCCGAGTGGTGCTGGGTTCAGTGTGAGCAGGCAGGCTTCCCGGGTTCCGTTACAGACTCTTGTCTCTTGCTATCTGCATAACTTTGGACAGAGTTTTCAACTTCTCTCCACTTGCCCACATGTACGGTGGGACAGAGCACCTTCCTCGCAGGAGTAGGTGTGAGGGTGGAATGAGGGTTACGTGAGTGAGTACACGTCCAGTAGGGACGGTACCTGGCGCATAGAAAGCACCCATTAAACGTCACCGCTGTCATCATCATCGTCGTCTCTGCACCACCAGGGAGATCTTTCCAAAGGAAAACTCTGGTCCAACCAGTAACCTACTCAGAACCCTTCCATTCAGACAGATTGAGAACACCCACATTCATAGCAGCACTATTCTCAGTAGCTAGAAGGTGGTCACAACCCAAGTGTCCGTCGACAGATGAATGGATGGGCAAAATGTCATCCATACGTGCAATGGAGTTTAGCCTCTAAAAGGAAGGAAATTCTGACACGTGACACAACATACGTGCACCTGACAGATGGTATGCTCAGTGAAATAAGCCTGTCACAAAGAGACAAGTGCTCTGAGGCCCTGGAGTCATCAAATCCATAGGGACCAAAGTAGGTGTGGGAGGCCAGGGATGGGGGAGGGGGAGTGAGTGTTTAATGGACGGAGTTTCAGGTTGGGAAGATGAGAAAGTTCTGGAGACGGATGGTGGGGATGGTTGCACAGCAATGTGAATGTCCTCAGTGCCACTGAGCTGTGCATGTAAAAATGAGCAGAAGGATAGAATTGTATGTACCACAATCAAAATAAATCAGTGAAAGCCCTCAGTTTCTCCCCGTTGCCTGCAGAGTTGCAGCATCACAGTCGGTGCCGCAAGCTCTTGAGGCTCCGTCTCAGCTCTTCTTCTCTGGCCTCATCTCCTGCCTCTCCCTGAGCCGCAGCTACGTAGCACTGCGGCCGTCTCTTGGGCCAGGAGCTTGGACCACACTCAGCCTCTGCCGGGTGCTCCAGTGTCTTGATTCATGCCCACTTCCTGACCTTATGGTCTTGCAGTGGACTTTCACTTGGACAAATCACAACATAGACTTGTTAAATATTAGAAATTACTCTAGTTGAACCCTCTCATTGACAGATGGGGAAACAGGTCCCCAGTGTACCTGAGAGAGCACAGGTTGGTGTTGCAGCCAACATAAGGTTTCCCGCCTCCCAGCTCTGCGTTCCTGATATTACACTTTGGCAATCACAGTGTTCATGAAAAAGCAAGTCCTAAGTTGGGATTGAGGCTAGATGCTGCCATGCGGAGGCCACAGACAGGCCCTAAGAACCAGGGAGCTCCCAGGTCAATGCGGATCCCATTTGCACCTTACGGCCACACAGGACAAACTTTTTCATTAGTTCATTCAATCATTTGTATATCCATCTGTCCATCCATCCCTCCATCCATCCATCCAATCCTCCATCCATCACTCCATCCATTCCTCCATCCCTCCATCCCTCCATCCATCCATCCATTCTTTATTAGTATTATTATTAAATTTTTTAATAAATTTATTTTGTTTATCTTTGGATGTGTTGGGTCTTTGTCACTGCATGCAGGCTTTCTCTAGTTGCGGCAAGTGGGGGCACTCTTCGTTGCGGTGCGCAGGCTTCTCATTGCGGTGACTTCTCTTGTTGCAGGGTACGGTCTCTAGGTGCACCGGCTCAGTAGTTGTGGCTCACGGGCTCAGTAGTTGTGGCACAAGGGCTTAGTTGCTCCGCGGCATGTGGGACCTTCCCAGACCAGGGCTTGAGCCCGTGTCCCCTGCATTGGCAGGCAGATTCTTAACCACTGCGCCACCAGGGAAGCCCCATCCATCCATTCTTTCTGGGAGGTGGCCTAGCTAAGGGTCCAGGTCTGAACTGCTTAGTCTGAGTCCTGTCTCTGCCGCCTATTTGTGTGATATGAACAGGTTATTTGCCTCCCGGGGCCTCACGTTCCTTATCTGTAAAATGGGATAACCATACTACCTGCTTCATAAGGTGGTTATAAGGAATAAATTAATTAACGTGTAAATGCTTACAAAGGTGCCTGGCACATGGTAAGTTATGAGTCTTCGATTCAGCACTAAATTGAGGGAGGAGTATCTCTAATTCTGGAAGAAGCAATGCACAGGCTGGCCTTTGGAGACCCTTCTGCCACCATCGTTGGCATCATGAGCAGTAATGATGGTGTGCAGGTGTGGGGCAGAGAGGCCCAGGCTTCACGGGGTGGAGGAGTGTGGGGTCCCCGGAGGCTCTAGCTCATCTTTGTGCTCATGTGTCCCTGAGCTTGAAATTAACTAAGACGAATGAATGTAAGATTTCGAACAATATTTTGATATTATGCAAATAAGACAACAAAGTTTGTTTAGAAACATTAGCATAAGTAAAATGTGAAGTTTATGAGTTTTTCTGATGAGAAAGGCAAGAAGTAAAGCTGAGTGGTGATTTCTGATGATTCATCTGTATGATAAGAGGCATTAGGATGGTGTCAAGGAGGAAGCGTGAGGATCTTGGCACGCCTGGCAGAGCCTCTGCATTTAAACCGGAGGGATTTCTCTCTACTTCTGTGTCTCAAAAGTCATTTCAGGGGTTAGAAAGTCTTGGAATATTAATAATTTAAATTGAAAACTTCCCCTTTTAACATACAAGAACTCCTGATTATCCACTGATTTGCATCAACTACAAAACAGGAAAGAATTTCGTAAAAGGCATTTTAAGCTGCTCACTTTATTTTGTTAAATGGCTGGCGGGGGTGAAGCAGTGTTTTTGCAAGCACTGATGAATATGGCTAAGTTTTATCTAACTTAAGATATATTTACTCCAGTTTGAGATCAAATAAAACTGCTACAAGCATCTGTGTACATGTTTTCGTGTGAACCTAAGTCTTCATTTCTCTAGACAGAGGTCCAAGCCTTCAGGTCACGTGGTCGTTGCCTGTCTGGTTTTATAAGAAACTGCTGAACCGTTTGCTAGGGTGGCTGAACCGTTTTACATCCCCTCCAGCCGTGTGTAAGTGGCCCAGCGTCTCTGCATCCTTGAGAGCATTTGGTGTTTCACCATTTTTTATTGTAGCCATTCTGACAGGTATGTAGTGTTATTTCAGTGTGGATTTAATTTGCGTTTCTCTGATAGCAAACGACAGTGACCCTCTTTCCATGTGCTTATCTGCCAACTGTGTACCTTCTTCCGTGAAGACATGTCCTGTCTCCATTCATGTTTTTTACCCACTTTCTAACTGGATTGTTTGCTTTTCACTGGTGAGTGTTCAGAGTTCTTTATACGTTCCACTTGCAAGCCCTTTATCAGATATGTGGTTTGTTAATATTTTCTCACACTTGGTAGCTTGTGTTTTCATCCTGTTAAAAGGATATTTCACTAAGCAAAGGTTTTTCATTTAGAGGAGGTTGTTTTCCTTTTATGGACGCTGCTTTTAGTGTCGAGTCTAAGAACTCTTCTCTGAGCCCTAGATCCCAAAGACCTTCTTTTTCCCTAAATGTTTTATAATTTTACATTTTTTACATTTATGTGTTTTTAAGCCTGTGATTCATTTTGATATAATTTTCATTGAATAAGGTGTGGTGTTGGGTCGAGGGTGTTGGATGTTTTGCCTGGGGGTGTCCAGTTGCTCCAGCATCATTTGTTGAAAAGACTGTCTTCCTCTGCTGAATTGCTGTGGTACTTTTTCAAAAATAGTTTCATGTTTTGATAATAGATCCACAGCGGTATTTGTTTCTGAGGAGGAATGTAAGGTTAGATGAACCAAATGTTGTATATTTTCCTTCTGTTTTCTCCGTGTATCAACACAGCGTTTCCCATGAGATGCTGGGATGGCAGTGGAGGGGGTTTATGTGCTAGGGGAGCCTATGGTGTTAGAAATGCAGTAGGTCAGGTCTGTTCTATTACAATTTTAACAAACCTGGGGCTAACACTTCCAAATGCATGCGGAGCCCTTCCAGACAGTCACCCCAGGACCATTTCTCAAACCCTGGACCACTTCTGTGCCCTTCCTGCCAGAGCCAGGACAAATGAAGAAAACCAATCTCACCATTGGCAAGGGAGAGGGGAATCTACACTGTGCAGAGATGTCAGGTGAAAGCTGAAGGGTGTCCTCTGGATTTGGTGCAAATGAGGTCATTGGTGACCTTAGTAAAGCGGGTGTGGTAGGGTGATGGGAACAGAACCCACAGTGCAGTGGGGTGAGGATGTGGGTGGGGCCAGGCAGAGAGGACCAAAGGGGTGTAGCTGAAGGAGGGCCTGGGCCCCGAAGGCTTGGTTTTGTTCTGAGATAAGGATGCTGGAGTGTGTACAAATTCCAATGGAATGGGGGAGGAAGTGAAGATGGGGGAGGAAGTGAAGATGGGGGGAAGTGAAGATGGGGGAGGAAGTGAAGATGGGTGGAAGTGAAGATGGGGGAGGAAGTGAAGATGGGAAGTGAAGATGGGGAGGAAGTGAAGGTGGGGAGGAGGTGAAGGTAGGAGGAAGTGAAGATGGGGAGGAAGTGAAGATGGGGGGAAGTGAAGATGGGGGAGGAAGTGAAGATGGGGGAGGAAGTGAAGATGGGGGAAGTGAAGATGGGGGAAGTGAAGGTGGGGGAAGTGAAGATGGGGGAAGTGAAGGTGGGGAGGAGGTGAAGATGGGGGAGGAAGTGAAGATGGGGAGGAAGTGAAGATGGGGGGAAGTGAAGGTGGGGAGGAAGTGAAGGTGGGGGAGGAAGTGAAGATGGGGGAAGTGAAGGTGGGGGAAGTGAAGATGGGTAGGAATTGCACATGGGGGAGAAGTGAAAGTGGAGGAGGAGATGAAGATGTTAGGGAAGGAGGCGAAAGTGGGTGAGAGAAGCCCTGTGAATGCCAGGGAAGTGAGGATAGGCGAGGAAATAACCCCAGAAAGGAGAAACTTCCCTTTTTCCATTGAAACAGCAGAGAACCAAGAGCACGTTGGTGTAGACGCAGATCACAGATGCATTTGATGGCGGAAAGTTGTGTGGACTAGTGGGTCTTTCCAGGATGGAAAATGTGTGGTTGCTTTAGGGGTGTGTATGTGTTTCTCAACGATTGAGGGGTGACACCGGTATTTGCTGCACAGAGGCCAGGATGCTGGGTGCCCTGCAGTGCTGGGACAGGGATTCACCTTTTCCGAAAATGACCCACCGGAAGCAGTGCTTACTGACACGGCACTGCCTGCAGCCATGAGCATGACCATACCCAGCCCTGATTTCTAAGTACTGTTTTGTACTAAAAAGGAATCAGTGCTTGTTGGAGAAGTGACTGCTTTGACCAAGGCAGGGAATGTACGAGGCGACCTTGGGTGGCTTCGTGCAGTGTCTTATAAAGTTAACCATCCATTTACCATATGGCCAAGCGGTACCAGCCTGGGTTATTACCCAAGAGAAATGAAAACTACGTCCACACAAAGACTTGTACGTGGGCAACTTTTGCATCACCTTTGCTCTCACTGGCTCCATACTGGCAACAGCCTAAATGTCCACCAGCAGGTGAACAGATGTACAGGTTGTGGTCTAGCCCGCAGGGCAGTGCTACCCAGAAATAACAAAGGGTCACAGACGCTCCTGGCAACATGGGTAAACCTCAGACACGTCATGCTGAGTGAAAAACTAACAGACATAAAAGAACGCACGCTGTCTGACTCCATTGATATGAAATTGGATTAAGCTGAGACTGATGGGGGCTGCTGTGGGGGAGAGCTGACTGAAGCGGCAGGGGGAACCTTTGCGGGATGATGGAGATCCTGCACCAGTGGCGGTGGTCACGCAGGTGTGCACCTGTGTGAAACTTCCCACCCTCCACAGTTACTGTGGGTGTATTTTATTTTCTGTAAATAATATTGCAATGAAATTGAGTTTTAAAGACTGAAGTTATGGTGGGAGGGGATCCCCAAGGACCCAGAAGCCACGTTGATGGACTTCCTCTGGTCCCAGTCGGGACAATCTAAGCATCAAACAGAACAATGACTATAAAATAAGGAAGACATAAAAATCTAGGGGCCATAAGGAGAGAGAGGGGGGAGCTTGTCCGTATCTGGGGATCCTTAAGCAGGAAGTACACACATAAAGAAAAGCCAGTGAAGGACTATTGGCTAAGTCAGAGTGGGTGGGGAGCCAGCCCGGCGTGGGCTTTGGGTGCTGATAAAGTTCTCTTTCTTGGTCTCGGTGGCGATTACACCCAGTATAATCTAGAACTGTCCCGTTCATCCGCACATGCCTGTACGGATGTATCTCACAATAAAAAGTGCCCCTCCCGTGTTCAGAGAAGCATCAGAAATGCAAGTAGCCCATGTTGAAATGCTATTTCAACCCACTGATTCCATTTCGCTGATCAAAGCGCCTGCTGTATTTGACAAGGGGAAATGCCTATGTAATTTAAAATAGAACTAATTCTTACATAAATGTTATCCAGAAAACCATTTTTGAAAATAACAGATAGGGCTTCTTAGATAAGCCAAGATGAGAAATACCAAATTGTCAGAAGGGAAACAGTTTTCTAATAATTTAATTTTTGTCTCCTCAATTTAGAAGGCTTCAAATATTCCTTGAGCTAGAAAATGTCTACTCCTTTCTAAAAATGGAAAGAGGAAAGGAATTGCAGAATCTCCTTCATTTGAATTAACATCCAGCTAACTCAGGGTCTTAAGTGGGTGGCATTCTCAGGCTTCCTTTGAAAATATTAATGTTATCAAACGAAGTTTGATTTTCATAAAAAGGAATTTGATTAGGACCTTGAGGAGAACTGATTAGAGGCTCATGTTTTCTGAGGTTCGCGTCCAGGGCTCTGGGCTCACTGGCGGCTACTGTTTTGGCCTTGGTTCTCCCTCAGGGATGTTCCGTGCGGCCCCATTATTACGTTGATGACAAAAGGCTGGATGATTGAAATGGAAAGTAACAGGCAGATTCCATCTCTCCCACATCCAGCTTGGGTGAAAACCTTTTCATCTTCAGAGGGTTTTTTTTCCCCTTCATTTTAACACATTTATTCCTCTTTGCCCAGAAAATCATTTTGGTCTCAGACAACTCGTATTTATTCATTCCCGTGGATGAAGGCAGAAGCCTGGATAATGCAAAATGATACAAATTCAGAAACTCTTTATATTTGACTTTCAAATGTGGGCTTGTACTTACATTTGATTATGCGTATATTTAATATTCTGAGGATTCAGCTCAGACAAGATAACCGAGTCGCAGGATAAGCATCTAACCGGAAAAGTGTGAGCCGCTCCCCCAGGTCCGACCACACGCCCGAGCTCACTGGCAGCCGGGGGACAGGAAACAGGGCTCCAGACAGAAGACAGACAGGCCCTCTAAGCCCACCCTCTTCTCGCCCTCTTCCTGGAAGCGAGGGAAGCCAGCGCTTGTGGGCATCCTGGACGCTCTGCGCCCCCAGCGCCGCTCTCCACCGTAGCGCACGTGCAGTACGTGCTGCTGAGATCTGCGGTGGGGGCTTGGCGCTGGGATGCTTGCTTGGCACGTGTCCAGAGAATGCTCATCTAGGCTTTCCTTCCTGTCCCACCCACACCCGAGGGGCGGGCATCCCAGGGGCCACCCTGGAGTCTGTCCTTCCTCCATTTTATATATATATATATGTGTATATATATATACACATATAACATATATAATATATATATATTATTATGTATTTTTTTAATTGAAGTATAGTTGATTTACAGTGTTGTGCCAGTATCTGCTGTGCAGCTGAGTGACTCAGTTATACCCATATAGACATTCTTTTTCATATTCTTTTCCGTTATGGTTTACCACAGGATATTAAGTATAGTTCCCTGTGCTATACGGTAGGACCTTGTTGTTTATCCATTCTAAATGTAATAGTTTGCATCTACCAACCCCAAACTCCCACTCTATCCCTCTCCCACCCCTCCTCCCTCTTGGCAACCACAAGTCTGTTCTCTATGTCTGTGAGTCTGTTTCTGTTTTGTAGGTAGGTTCATTTGTGCCATAGTTTAGATTCCACATACGATATTTGTCTTCCTCTGTCTGACTTACTTCACTTAGTATGATCATCTCTAGTTGCATCCATGTTGCTGCAAATGGCATTATTTCATTCTTTTTATGGCTGAGTAATATTCCATTGTATGTGTGTACCACATCTTCTTTATCCATTCCTCTGTCGATTGACATTTAGGTTGTTTCCATGTCCTGGCTATTGTGAATAGTGCTGCTGTGAACACTGGGGTGCGTGTATCTTTTTGAATTATAGCTTTGTCCACATGTATCCCCAGGAGTGGGATGGCTGGATCATATGGTGGTCCTATTTTTCGTTTTCTGAGGGACCTCCATACTGTTTTGCATCACAGTTATTATGTTTATAAGCAGTCCGTCCACCAGAGTGGTCTCATCAGGTAGAACAGGCGCCCACAGCTGTGGCAGGTGCACACAGTCCGGCTGTGAGGATGGCTCCGCGTGGGCCCTCCATCTCCCGCACGCTACCTGGAGCCTAACCACGCTGGGACCCTCGTCCTGACGGTAACCCAGCATCTCCGTGGCAGAGACCACAGTCCTTCCCAGCTTCCTTCTGCCCCGCGCGCCTCCCCTTCTAGAAACTGCAAAGGTTTATTTGTGACAAAGGTTTGTGCTGGGGTTTTACTGCCAGGAGAGAACTGGAGAGTCGTGGCAGGCAGGTGACATCATTGGATGGAGAGTCATAGCAGGCAGGTGACATCATCGGATGTGTATCAGAGACAAGTCAAGTTTCACAAACGAAAATTATTGGGGAGGGGGGTGGGGAAGGAAAGACAAGAAGGAAAAAGAAGGGAGAGAGAGACACAGGGAGAAGAAAAGAGAGAGAGGGGGAGGGAAAGGGGGCATGGGGGGCGTTTCTGGGAACTGACCCCTTCATCGTCTTCTCCCCCGACGGAGTGGCTGTGAGGCAGGGAAGGAACAGGGAGCACCTGCCCACATTGCAGACGCCCTTCTACCGGTTTCTCTCCTCTCAGGGCTCCCCCCTTACGCCTTCTCCTCCGAGAGGGGTCTGGGCACAGCAGAAGCTCAACCCGCCATGGCAGGGAGGAGGGGCCTGGGTTCCCGCACGCCCCTCTGAGTCTCCACCAGCCCCTCACTCCTCTGGCCCCGGGCGGCCCAGGCTGCGGTCACCCGGCTGAGACCGGCCTCTCTGCCCTGCGCTCTGGGCGTCAGGTGGCAGCAGCCGCCCAAGTTCACAGCCTGGCTCGGCCTCCCCGTGAGGTCCTCACTCTGGAGACCTTCTCACCCGAGCCCAGGCTCTTCCAGGCCTCAGTCCTCTAGCCCTCTCCTCCCCTGCGTGCCATGGACAGGACACAGGAGCCGCCCTTGCCATCAGAGTGCCCCTGATCACCAGGCTGTGTGCCCCAGGGACTCAGAAAGAGCCCGCCCACCCCGCGGGCTACAAGTTCATTTGGGGGTGTGGGTGGGATTAACCGGGGTCCCCACGCTAAGCCCGCCCCTCCCCCTCTCCTGCAGGCCCCTCCCATCCAGGAGGGCTCCCCTGGGTCCCCCCAGCGGGGAATCTTACCTCACAGCCTCATAGCCTGCTACTCTGTTCTGAGCCAACTCTGGGCTCGGGACTCAACTTGGTTCTTGGTGTGCAAGGAAATAATTTTGAAACATAGAATGAAATAAAAAACAAATAACGCGGGCTTCCCTGGTGGTGCAGTGGTTGAGAATCCGCCTGCCGATGCAGGGGACACGGGGTCGTGCCCCGGTCCGGGAAGGTCCCACATGCCGCAGAGCGGCTGGGCCCATGGCCATGGCCGCTGAGCCTGCACGTCCGGAGCCTGTGCTCCACAGCGGGAGAGGCGACAACAGTGAGAGGACCGCATACCGCAAAAAAACAACAACAACAAAAAACAAATAACGCTTTTCTTTCTCGCTCCAGCCAGGTTTGTACGAATAAATTCCTGCCATGGACTTAAAAATATCTCATGTATCGTGCAGAGCTGAGCAGATGTCCATTTTCTAGGTCTTTTTTCAGCCTCCTTCCGAAGCTCTGAATGCCAGTGATTCAGTGGAAGGGGAGCCTGCATCACCTACAGGAAAGGAAAACCACATCAGCTAATATCACACAAATACTGCGCCTGCAGGAAATGAATTAAACATGGATGAGACAGGAGACAGCGGGGCCCCTTACGATGCTGTTGCAAAAACCCAGGGGCAGGGGACAATGGATTTAACTAAGGCGGTGGTGGCGGAAGGGGAGAGACACATTAAAGAAGTATTAAGACATTAGTGTTGGGGCTTCCCTTCTGGCGCAGTGGTTAAGCATCCGCCTGCCAATGCAGGGGACACGGGTTCGATCCCTGGTCCAGGAAGATCCCACATGTCGCGGAGTAACTAAGCCCACAAACCACAACTACCGAGCCCACGAGCCACAACTACTAAAGCCCGTGCACCTAGAGCCCATGCTGCACCACAAGAGAAGCCACCACAATGAGAAGCCCGCGCACTGCAACGAAGAGTAGCCCCTGTTCGCCGCAACTAGAGAAAAGCCGGTGCACAGCAACCAAGACCCAATGCAGCCAAAAAACAAAAAAGGCATTAGTGTTAAGGTCCAGATGGTACGGCTTCACCTGTGGTCGTTTGCTCCAGGAGGATGTGGCCTTTACACTGAGAGTGAAAGGGCGTGTGCAGAGGCGTGGCCGGCGCATCGTCAGGGTAGTGGAACGAAGGGAAGACAGGGAAGACTCCATCAGGCTAAACCTGTGGACACTGGGCACCAGGGCGTAGTGTGCTGGCTTGGTGTCCAGGCTGGATCCTCCAGAAGCAGATGCTGCTGTGGAGCTCGGGGTACAAGCTGTTCATTAGAGATTTTTATGGGCTGAATTGTGTCCTCCCGAAATTCATAGGGTGGAGCTCTAACTCACCCTCAGAATGTAGCTGAATTTGGAGACAGGTGCTTTAAGGACGTGATTAAGTTCAAATGAGTTGGTGCGGGGGAAGGGGGGTGATGAATTGGGAGAGTGGGATTGACATATACACTGCTATGTATAGGATAGATAACTAGTGAGAACCTGCTGTAGAGCACAGGGAACTCTACTCAGTGCTCTGTGGTGGCCTACATGGGAAGGAAATCCAAAAAAGAGGGGATACATGTATACATAGAGCTGATTCACTTTGCTGCACAGCAGAAACTACCACAGCATTGTAAAGCAACTATACTCCAATAAAAATTAATTAAAAAAAAAAGTTAGGGCTTCCCTGGTGGCGCAGTGGTTGGGAGTCCGCCTGCCGATGCAGGGGACGCGGGTTCCTGCCCCGGTCCGGGAAGATCCCACATACCGCGGAGCGGCTGGGCCCGTGAGCCATGGCTGCTGAGCCTGCACGTCCGGAGCCTGTGCTCCGCAACGGGAGAGGCCACGACAGTGAGAGGCCCGCGTACCACAAAAAAAAAAAAGTTAAAATGAGGCTATTAGGGTAGAACCTAATCCAATAGGACTCAGTGTCCTTGTAAGAAAAGGGGATGAGGACACAGAGGGAGAACACCACGAAGGCACAGGAGGAAGATGGGCATCAGTGAGCCGAGAAGAGATGCCACGGAAGAAACCCGCCCTGCTGACACCTCGCGCTTGGACTTCAGCCTCCAGGACTGCGAGAGAATACGTTTCTGCTGTTTAAGCACCCCTGGTCCGTGGCTCCCAGTCTGTGGCACGTTGTCATGACAGCTCAAGCCGACTCCTGCAGAGATGAGCACCCGTGACGGGAGGAGAAAGGACGGGCCAGAGAAAGAGGCTGAAACACGGTGTGAGCCGCACAGAGCCTCAGCTCCCCTGGACAGCAGCCCGGAGGCTGCCCTCACGCTCTGCCTTGCTCCACGGAGCGGGGCTGCCCTGCCTCGTAGGGTGACCTCACCAGGTGGCTCTCACAGCCGATGTGGGCCCGTGAGCAGCTGGCTTGCAGAGCTTGTCTGCGCCCCAGGCTCCCCACCCCGGGCACAGGCGCTACCGAGAAGCAGGCGGCTCGTCTCCACGCCCGTCACAGGCCACCCCTTGCCCCGCTCGGCTGCGTGTGTGTTCAGGTCCCAGCGGACCTCCATCCCTGAGGGGAACTTACGGGAAGGATGTCAGGGAGAAACCTCCCTGCTGCATTTGGTCCCAGGGCCACAGCTGAGACCCACCACCATCTCCCTCCATCATGAGCTATCTGGGGGCAGGGTGTTCTGGCCGCTATGACAGAAAACACCAAAGACTGAGTGGTTCAAACAACAAATACTTATATCTCACAGTCTGGAGGCTGGAAGTCTGAGATCAAGATGCCAGCAGATCCACTGGCTTGTAGACAACTAGCTGCCTTCTCACTGTGTCCTCATGTGGTGGGGAGAGACAGACATAGGGACAGAGACAGAGAGACTGAAAGAGACAAAGACGCAGAGAGGAAGCAAGTTCTCATGTCTCTTTTCATAAGGGCGCTAATCCCATGATGAGGGCTCCACCTTCATGACCTAATTACCTCCTGACTTGGAAAAATCCAGTTTTCCTTCTCAGTAGAGAAGGACCCCATCCTCCCTCCCGTGCTTTTCCCCTGCATGTCTCTCCTACTTTCACGCCATCACACACACAACACTTCACTTCTGGTCACCCCACATTAGCCGATTTCTGTGTCTGTCCTCACACCTCCTTCTCTGACTCTTGACCCTCTGGCCCCCCTTTTTTAAGGACCCTTGTGGTTACACAAGGCCACCTGGATAATCCAGGATCGTCTCCCCATCTCAAGACCCTTGACTTAATCACATCTGCGAAGTCCCTTTTGCCATGGAACATGAACGTATTCACAATTCCAGGGATTAGAACCATAGATATCTTTATGGAGCCATTGTTCTGTCTGCTACACCCACTAAACAGACTTTTTGGTAATCATTTCTTTGGATAAAGCTATTTTAAAAGTTAATTGATCGGGCCCGTTGCTTACTCCCTAGTGACCTTCTAGTTAGGCCGAGGCATCTCTGGCCCACCTGCCGGGGCTGCTTCTGGCTCAGCCATCGGTCCTCGGCCCCTCCCACGTTGGTCCGGAAGGCAGGACGCCATGGCACAAGACATGTGTCACCCGCATGAACAAGGAGTGGCTTCTGACCCCGTGGTGTGCATGGACCTTTGTCTAACACCATGGCCCTGAGACGTATATTATTATCCCCATTTTACAGATGAGGTCATTGGAGCCCAAAAAGCTGGAGCTCCTGGGTTCCAGTCGCTCAGGTGATGCATGTTGGAGCTGTGATTCAGCACCCTCGTCTGTGGGCCACCAAAGGCCACCCCTTTTTACTCCATCACATGACTCCCCGTGAAGAGAAGGCAATTCCCTCTGTCTGCAGATACAGTGGAATTACGGTGTGTCACCTGTGCAAATACGCTCTCATTGTGCCGACACGGCAGCCCAAGAGTGGACAAAAATACTTTGCACTGTGAGCTAACTGTAGATGCCCCTGAAGGATCTGTGGCTCCAATTCACGTTTCTCTGAAATTTCCACTGGCTCATTTTATTGCCTTTCATGAGGTTCCGCAGAAGAAAAAAGCAAAACAAGATAGAAAACAACAAACCTTAGCAGGACAGTGCGTTGGGGGAATGACTGTAGTAGCAGAACGCGTGCCAGGGTCATTGTCTATGACGGGCAGTGACCAGAAACGGTCACCAGCTGGCCTGCAGCACCAGGCGGTGTAGATTTTTACCTGCGAGGCACTTTCTGGAATTTGATTCTCCATGTCCTGTGGTTATGAAGCGACAGCAGCTTTATGGCATTGTGACCGGGGTGAAGACTAAGAACTGTGTGCGTGTTGGTGTAGGACACCCGGGAAAGGAGTGCTGGCCAGGTCTCTTCTCCCTGGCATATCGCATCCTCTCACCAAATAACGACCTCAAGTTATAAATCATCTGAGAACCAGCTAAGTGCTTAGCACACATAAAACGTGAGCAGAACAATAAAGTTAGTATCCCCGTTCTAAGACCAATTCAAACTCCTTGTTGACACCGCTACGTGCCAGCACGCTGCCAGGACCTGCGGGGCAGCACACAGCACGAGGTCTGGCGTCACCAGGTTGGACAGACCCCTGGCTCCGCCAGAAGCCAGCAGAGCCAGTCAGGATGGGGGCCAGTGGATGGGCGTCCTGAAGGGGGGCCGCTTCCAGAAGGTGGAGCGTGAGTTAGATGAACAACGGAAAACACAGTGAAATATTTAGGGCAAGGAAACTATAAAAATGATTATTTAAGACACTGCTTTTCAGATGGTAAATTTCAACGCATTTAGCAGGTCACAAAATCAGTTTAGTGGATTTTGCAAAATTAAAGAGAACAGAATATGAAATACCAGAGTGCATTGCACAAAGTAAGGGCAAGTATTGTTTCATGAACATCTTTTTTTCTTTTTTTTTTTTTTTTTTTTTGCGGTACGCGGGCCTCTCACTGTTGTGGCCTCTCCCGTTGCGGAGCACAGGCTCCGGACGCGCAGGCCCAGCGGCCATGGCTCACGGGCCCAGCCGCTCCGCGGCATGTGGGATCCTCCCGGACCGGGGCACGGACCCGTGTCCCCTGCATCGGCAGGCGGACTCTCAACCACTGTGCCACCAGGGAAGCCCCTCATGAACATCTTGATGTTTTTTTTTTAATATTGTTTCTAATATTCTCCGATTTTCTTTTTTTTAATTTAATTATTTATTAATTTACTTTTGGCTGCGTTTGGTTTTCGTTGCTGCGTGCGGGCCCTTCTAGTTGTGTCGAATTGGGGCTACTCCTCATTGAGGGCTCCGTAGTTGTGGCTCACACGTTCCAGAGCACAGGCTCAGTAGTTGTGGTGCACGGGCTTAGTTGCTCCGTGGCATGTAGCATCCTCCCAGACCAGAACTTGAACCCGTGTCCCCTGCATTGGCAGGTGGACTCGTAACCAGTGCGCCATCAGGGAAGCCCCTTAATGTGGTCTTTATAGCAGTGGATGCTTGTGTGTATTAGGTCACAATAGCAAATGTATTTTTTTACTGTGGGTCACAGTCCAAAAGAGATTGTAAAGCTCTGATTTCAAGGAAGCCATTGTGAACTCATTATAAAACCATAGAGCCTACTGATCAAATCCATTCTAGGAATCCGCTTCCCTTGACACAGAGATCACCTGACGCCATGGCTGGGGCTCGGGAGCCTGTCTCCTGCTGGTGTCACAGGTACGAGTGCCTGGGGCGTGACAGCATTATGCCCCAGGGCAGCGTTCACTGTGCTCTACGTGGTTCAGGGATGTTCTCTCTCCACAGCTCGCCTGTGAAGCAGGTACTATCGTTACCTTTATTTTACAGACGAAGACAGGGAGCACAGAGACAGCCACTCCCCAGGGCCACGCAGCCAGAGGGGCAGGGTCCAGCTCGGAGCCTCAAGCGTCTTGCTCAGCTCATGCCACCGTGGTCCCTGCTAAGACTGAGCTCTTTGGAGGCAAAGTCTGCCTCAGGCACCTGGCAGATTGCTTGATATTCCTGTCATCTGCTGCTACACAGCAACTACCCAAACTCTGTGGCATTAAACACCTTTTTATTATGTCCAAATTCTTTGTGTCAGGAATTCGGACAGAGCACAGAAGGGATGACTAATCTCTTCTCCATGGCATCTGAGGTCTGGGGTGGAAAACTGGAGGGAACTTGAAGGCTGGGCCGTGGAATCACAGGGAGGCATCTTCATTCATATGTCTGGTACATGGGCTGGGGGCACTCAACGGCTGGGACCACTGACCTGGGCACCTCTCCATGACCTCTCCATGTGGCTTGGACCTCTCCCAGCCTGGTGGGCTTATCCCAAGAGGAAGCACTGGAGGGTGAGCGTTTGTTCGATGCAGATGGAACCTACATGCCTCTGATGATCTAGTCCCAGGAGACCACAGATGGACCCTCCCTCACTTATCTGTTGGTGGAAGCAGCCCCAAGCCCATCCAGGTTCAACAGGAGGCCACGTAGACCACACCTCACCCCCTACGATCTCCTCAATTTTCTTAGTTTCCAACTAGGCTGTGAGTTTCCTTGTTAGGACAGCCGATTTCCTTTGATGTGGGAGAGTTAGCTGCGGCTCACATGTCATGAGGCACAGAGCACTTGGTGGCTAATAACCTGCTATTCCTCGATGATCTGTAGTCTCTCACAGATACGTTTACTGCCTGCATTTAGTTGCTAGCATTAGGCTCATTTTCAAGTATTTTTGCCTCCATTTGAACTGAAGGTCTTTTATCTAAGCTTATCTTTGGTGTCAATAAGTTTAGGTTTCTCAACAGCTGGACGCCCAGATAAGATACAGCTCTCCTTCTATTAAAATCTTCTGTAAGTTGATTGTTAGGGCCTCGAAATCCACGCATCACCAAGAGCTGTCCTTTCACATTCATAGGGTCTTCCTTTAGCTAAACCAAACCCTATTTCTTTACCATGACTAAAGTTCGTTGTCATTGTAATAGTTCTTTCTTAGAGCTGGCCCAGAGTGTCAGATTGTCCCCAAAGAACAAGTAGATGCCAGTAACACTCTCTGTTATGCTTTCTCTTAACTTCAGGGTCCTTTGGTAAATTTATTCCCAAGAAGACCCATAAGGCCTGAGTATCCCTCAAATATTCTCCCTTCTGTTTGAAGACCTACAGTCGGGTCGTTCTCCCCTGAGTAGAAGTAGACGCTGTTTGTCATTTGTACATCTCACGCTACAAAAGCTTTAGTCTTGATTTTATTCACCTACATCATCCTTCATTGATACAAGCAAATTCCATCAAACGGTTTTAAAAATCATATAATCCATATTGTGAGATAGGAAGGGAAAACAGAGAGTCGGGAGTGAGGGAAGGGAAGCGGGAGAGAAAGGGGAAGTATGGGGCAGAGAGAGAGGTGGGCGCTCGTCAGAAGGTCCCGGGAGCCCAGCGCCACGCGGGGGAAGTGACCGTGCTTCCCACTTCAGGGGTGCGGATACCCAGCAACCAGGAGGTGAAGAGGCAGAACCAGGGGGTCATAATCAGGGAGAGTCCCTTCCCCCTAGGTACCTAGCTTAGGGAGCGTTGTTGAGAGGTGGCAGAGACAGCCAGGGTGCGGGCTCTGACTCAGACTGCCTGGCTTTGAACCCTACGTGCCTTGCTAGCCTAGTGGCCTTGGACCACTTACTTGACGTCTCTGTGCACACCCCTTGCACCGATGCTGGGTGGACGATGGACAGATGTTTGAGGGATGCTGAGACCCTGCGTTAACGATCGCAGCTCTCTGCACATTTGCAGCCTAGATGGGCCAACACATCACGCACAGCGACCCACAGCCCTAGTCACTAAAGCAGGCCGGTGGCCAGGAGCTCAGACTGGGGACACTGCCCACTGCCCGAGGCTGTCAGGGGCCACCTCGGAGAGGAGGTGAGGCTTCGGGGACCGTCTCGGTCCATTAACTGAGGCCAGTTTGGCTGGCGTGGGTGATAGAGAATGACTGCATCCTTTCAGCATCTCAAAGATCATTTCCTGGAGCCATGTCGGTACACGTGACCCGCACAGTTCTAAGAACTCCATGTTGGCCATCAGGCAAACATCCATACCGCCCCCCGCTTGCCGCCCCCGTCAAAGAGAGAAGGGCCGCTTTGTCTTTGTCATGTGTATGTGTGTACGCTGCTTCTACTGCAGCAGAAAGCAGGCGTGGGCCCTTTCCCTCTGCTTCAAGTAAGGCTGCGAATCCTTTGGAGCCGTGGTCCTTCTGGGTTTAACCACTCAGAGGGTACGAGCAGCGAGAATGCTCTGAGCATCTCCCCATGCTTCCGGTGCCAGGCACTGTCCATGCATAACAGCGCCCTGGCAGCCCGACTAGACAACCTCGAATGACAGCCCCATCTTTTCCCAATGAGGAAGCAGGCACAGAGGTGTCAAGTAAGTGGTCCAAGGCCACTAGGCTAGCAAGACACATAGGGTTCAAATCCAGGCAGTCTGAGTCACAGCCTGCACCCTGGCTGTCTCTGCCACCTCCCGACACTGCTCCCTAAGCCGGGGGCGAGGGGCATGCCTCGCCTGCACCATTCTCAGACACGCTGTGAGAACTGGATTGAAACTCCTGGAATTTAAATCCAAATTCTGTGTGTGCGTTATTCTGGAAGGATGGCCTTCAATCAAGATTTTCAAGGGGTTTGGGCACACTAAGGAGTGTCTGGGCCTTGGAGGGGGTCAGTGCTCACCAGTTCCTGCTCCAGCAGCGACTGCGGGCCAGCAACTACCAGCTCACCTCCCCTCTACCACGAGCTTTAGTGGAAGTCAGGGCCCACCTAGGCTGAGCGGCACAGGTAAAGCACTAAACGCAAAGCAGGCAACACAGACCAGGCTGTGAATAAATCGTAGTCACAGGATATCAAGGAGTTATTCTTAATTTTGTAACATGGGATCATGATATTGTGATCATGTTGTGTTTGTTTGTTTTGTTTTTCTGCCGCGTGGCATGTGGGATCTTAGTTCCGCCACCAGGGATCCAGCCGGTGTGGAGTCTTAACCACTGGACCACCAGGGAAGTCCCCCATGTTTTTTTTGTTTTGTTTGTTTGTTTTTAAGTCCTTAGCGTCCAGGGATAGGGAAGTGCGGAGCAGATGAAAGGAAAAAAGAGAAAATGTTGGCAGTCTTTCAGGCTGGAGCTGAGCACTTGTGGGTTCATGATACTATTCTCTCTACTTTTGATTCTTTTAAATGCCATAATTAAAAAGTTTTAAAAATAAAAATAAATCAAACCTACTCTTCATAACAAGATGTAAATCTCGGAGCCAAACAGCAGTGTTATTCTCCCAGAGAGGGAGTGCGCAGTCCCCACCCTACAACCTTGCCGGTCTGCCAGGTGCCAGGCTTTGGGGAGGAAAACAGGGAAGGGGTGGGTCTGGCACCCGGGGCCTTCTTCCCGCAGCAGCCCCTCCTGGCCCCGCGTCTTGGCGCACTTGACCTCCCAGGCCTCGGCTTTGCTCTCCATGAAATGGTCTGACGTCCATCCTTGGGAGAGCTGCGCGCGGTGGAAGGAGGCGGGTGGGTGGGAGCGTCTCCAGGGTTGCCCAGGTGAGGCAGAGTCTGGCCTTTCCCGAAGCTTGCTGGGGACGCGGGGGTGGATGGAGAGGATTGTGACTAGGAAGGAGGAACACTCACTCCCTCTCTCTCTCTCTCTTTCTCTCTCTCTCTCCCTCTCCCTCTGTCTCCCTCCCTCCCTCCCTCTCCCTCCCTCTCTCCGTCTCCCTCCATCCTCTTCCTCTCACTCGCTTCCCCGAGGACCCGGGAGGGCGGCGGGCGGGGGAGGAGGGCTGGGGTCTGGGCTGCTCCAGCGGGTGGACCGCGGCGCGCCGGCCCCTCCCACACGGTCCCCTCCCACACGGTCCCCTCCGCCCCATCCTCCTCCCGGTCCCCGGCAGCCGCAGCTCCGGGAGCAGCCTGCGGCGCAGCGGCCGCGCAGCCTTTGTCTCGGGGCCTCCGGGCGGCGGGCCCAGCGCAGGCGTAAGTGACTGGTGGCCGGGCCGGGGGGCTCGGCGGCGAGCGGGCCGGGGTCGCGGGCGCTCCCCGCGGGTGGGCGGGCCGGCCCGGTAGTCCGGGGCTCGGGCTGCGCGCGCCACGCGAGGCGGTGCCGGCGCGCGGGGGGCGCGGAGGGGCCGCAGCCGAGAGGGCGCCGAGCAGGGCGCGGGCCAGCCGAGCGGTGCCGCTTCGCTGGGCACAGCAGCCTTGCGCCCGTGGACGTGCGGCTTGGGTGCAAATCCTGTCGGCTGTGTTTCTCCGGGCAGAGGCCGCGCGGGGAGGCGGGAGGCAGAGAAGACAGGCGGTGATGAAGAAACGGGAGAGGACCGGGCCGGCGTCACCATCACGATCAGTCACCGCCGTCACCACCATCACCATATCCACCACCATCACCAGCGCTGACCGTCGCTCATACCCCCTCCCCTCCCCTGTGTAACGCCAACTTTATCAGATTATTTCCTTTTCATGGGTAATACTTTGAAAAAGCAACAGAGTACCTCAGATTAGTGATAAGCACATCTGCGGGGGGCAGGCTATCCGTCGTCTGTCCGTTAGCTACCTCCGTCTTCCCATCAGGAAAAGGGGCAGTCAGGCTGGGATGCTTTCAGTTTTTCTATTTCTGGTACTGGAACGGTTTGGTAAATTTTAAAAAAACAAAACCTCCCTCACTTGGTAATGATGATGATGATGATAAAGTAATATCCTCACTAAATTAGATAATCAGGAGTTTAAAATTTTTCTCTCCTTTAATGTTTGAGTGTGAAAATACCAGCAGTAAATGGAGACATAAGGAAACTGGAACTGTCATTAAAACAATACCAAGGATAGGAGCAAAAGATTCCTTTGTAGAAAAATCACCCAAGTGGGCAGAGGGCAATGAGTCCCATCTGAAGTGTAGAAAGTGCCCCTTTAGTGGTTAGTGGCTCTCAGTCTCATTACTTTGGAGGCATGTGGTATCCCTTGGGTGTTTTTCACCCTACCTGAAGAATGTTTTCATTGCTGTTTCAACACTGGCTTTTACCTGGTCCAAGGGACCGTGGAGCAGCTGGAACAAACACACATCGCCAGAGCCATGGGGACTGTTAGGGAGCCCAGTGTGAGAAGCGCAGGGACCCCCTCCTCATGAAAAGTAACTTCCAGAAAACAAGCACCTAAGTCCCCTCCATTTTCTACTGCTTAGAGACAAACCTTGGACGTCCGCGTTTTGTGTTCTAGTCCAAGACAGACAACCAGACAATTCTACATTTCTTGGGATGCTTGGAAAATTCTCTTGGTCAAAAGTCAGGATAGCAGGGCTCCTTTTTAATAGGGCAGTAGTGGTTCACGCTGTGTCCTGTTCCTACGATTCAAGAAGGAAATGATAATATCAAGCACACCGTGGACCCCACTGAGCAGCTGTTGTCATGACCGTGAAGATTTCTCAAACATTGAAATGTAACTATACTTCATTAACTCAATTTGGAAATGGGGTTTTTAAATAATCTCTGTGATTCTGTAGAGAATGACTTTGAAATAATTTCTTTCCTTGAAAATATTTCAGGGCCTCAACTTTGAGTAAAAGGCATAGTCACTGCAAAACAATCTCAATTCCAGAGCAAAGACTTAAGGAATTACTTCACCATGTTTTTAGTTCTGGACCTTTGGGAAATTATTAGCTCCTTAAGGGACCTTTATGCCTTTGGTTGTTACTAAATTCTATTGTTATATCCTGCATGAGTTGTTTAACTCATAGGAGTATTTATATCCCCATATGGGTTATGCTATAAGTTTAAAATAACTTACTTCTTTTTACTGATGTATGATTTACACACTTAAAACCCACAGCTCTTCAGTGTACACCTTGATGGATCTATACCTACGTCCACACCCATGTAGCCTCCACCAGAGCAAGACACAGAAAACCTCCATGGTCCCAAGTGTCCCTTTGTGCCCCTTCCCAGATATAACCGCTCCATTGGCTGTTCTCAACATAGAAAAATAATTTCATTTAAAATCATTTCTTTTAAATTTCCCCCCATTGAATCTGGTTGGCTATTCCTTTAGCAAATGCAGCTGGGTCCAGCCCTGGGCCCAGCACTGCATAGACGGGAGCCTTCCCCTGGAGATGCAGATACGGCAGATAACTAAGCAGAGGTAACACCGTGTGTGCAGATACAGAGGGTTATTGGAATGCAAGGGAGGCCGTATCCCCGTTTTGGGGGTGTTCTGTTTCGTTTTTTTGAGGGGGAAAGGGAAGACTTCTTGGAGGATGTGAATTTTTAAGTTGGGAACTGAAAAATGGGCAGGAGGTAGTCAGTAAAATGTAGTCGGAGGAAAAGGAAAGTCTATTCCAAGTGGGAGGGGTATCACGAGTGGTGGCTCAGAAGAAGAGAGCGTGGAGTGTTCAAGGAACAAAAATAAGTCAAGGCCAGCTGGAGCGCAGGCTGGGGGAAAAGGGGGTGAAGGACAACCAGAGAAGCAGTGGGGGCCCATCAGGAGACTCTGAGGCCGC
This sequence comes from Leucopleurus acutus, assembly GCF_964270905.1. Lineage (NCBI taxonomy): Eukaryota > Metazoa > Chordata > Mammalia > Artiodactyla > Delphinidae > Leucopleurus > Leucopleurus acutus. The sequence continues at coordinate 24,106,277 of NC_139154.1, forward strand.
AGTGACGCCCTGCGCTGCAGGCAGGGGGCATCCCTGGTCCCAGGCAGGATGAGACCTGCTTTGTCAGCCGTCTGCCGTGCTGGGGCGATTACAGGAGGCACACGGGGGGCGGGGGCAGGCGCTGTGGCATCCGGGTGAGAGACTGAGGTGGCCTAGCCAGGCAGTGGCAATGGGAAGAAACAGATGGACTTGCAAGAGATTTAGAAGGTAAAGCCAACACAACTTGGCGTTTGACAGGCGAGGATTCCAGGATGACCGTTAGCTTTCTTAGATCTTACAAAACCGGTGGATGATGGTACCATTGGAAATATTGGGTGGGGTGGGCGGAGAATCTAGTTTATATAATATCCTTTCTTTGATGTATGTCTTTCCGAATACATTTGATCTCGGTTGCCAGTTAGCTTGTGGAACAGTTAGGTAGAAATATCTACCAGGAAGTTGTAACAGATATTTACGGAGCACATTCCATGTGCCAGGCATGCTCTGGTCACCTGGGATGCAGCTGTGAATGCGACGTGGAACCATGGCCTTGTGAAGCTCACATGTAACAGGCCAGAGCTGCAGCCTCGGGGCTGCCGGCTGTAGGTGGTGACGAAGGCTTCAGAGTGAATGGATTTGCTCGGTAGGATTTCAGAGAAAGAGCAGAAGCCTAGGGTGAATCTCGAGGGATACCGGGAGCCTAAAAAGGAGACGAGGAGGGATGGCAGAGAAAGCAAGAGAAGTGTGCTGTTCGGGGGTCTAGGGAGTGGTCCCCAGTGCCACCCGCAGCTGAGAAGTTATGTAAGATGACTAGGGATGGTCTCTTCCCTTGCTTCTCAAAGTGGGGTCTCCCTAGGATCCAGCAGCCTAGGATTTAGAAATGCAAATTCTTGCGCTAACTCTGGCCCTCCTGAATCTGAAACTGAATCTGAATCAGAAACTCTGGGTGGGACCCAGTACTCTGTGTGTTAACCAGCCTTCCAGGTGATACAGATGCTCCCCAGAGTTTGAGAACCACTGCTTTACTGCATTAATCGTAAGAAAGTCAGTCACTGGTGCCTGGGAGACTTGGTGAAAGTGATTTCATTGGAGGTACAGCCTGTTTAGGGCAAACTTTAAAAATGTTTAACAGGAGTGTTAGTTTTGTTTTGTTTTGTTTTTTTATTTAGAAATTTCAAATGTTTTTTATTCTTTTGCACGTTTGAGTTTTTTCCTTTCATCTGTTAGTTGATAATGGATTCATATTTTGTTTCACTCCAGTTCAGTATGATTGTGGGCATTTTGTTTTTATCTACTTTGAAACACTTCCGTTTATCTGTAAGGCCACCTACATCATTGATAATTGGTTCACTGCCCTCAACTCTGAAATGGAGGAATTAAAATGGCAAAACAGAGTGCAGTAGTGAAGATAAGTGAATCTCAGATATGAAGGGCAGCCTGAGAAAACACCTAGATGCTTAAATTAGCTCCTCCAAAAAGTTCCAAGACTCTGTTCAGGGAAGGGTTTCTAATTATTTGAACTCGTTATCATGTGAAGTAATTGGATGTGCGCCCTTTTCATCTAAAGGGGTCCAACAACATAACCCTAATGACTGTACTTCTCGTGCACTTACGAGGAAGAAGGCTCTTAGTAACTAGGTCTTTTCCTGGCTCTTTTGTTGTCAGACTCCCGAGTATTTTATTTCACTTGACAGGAAGAATTAGAGCACATTACTATGTTTTGCTATCATCAGGGAAAATCAATGGTCGATTTTCAAATGAGAAGACACCGGTGCAGATACAGGCACACCTCCAAGATGCCGTGGGTTCGGGTCCAGGCCATCGCAGTAAAGCGAGTCACAAATTTTTTTGGTTTTCCAGTGCATATAAAAATTACATTTACACTATCCTGTAGTCTGTTCAGTGTGCATTAGCGTTGTGTCTAAAAAGACAATGTGTGTACCTTAATTTAAAAATACTTTATTGCTAAAAAATGCTAACCGTCACCTGAGCCTGCAACGAGGCATAATCTTTCTGTTGGCGGGGCGGGGGGGGGGGGGTCTTGCCTTGATTTGACAGCTGCTGACCGATCAGGGTGGTGGTGCCTGAAGGCTGGGGTGGCCGTGACAATTGCTTGAAATAAGACTGTGACAATGTTCGTGGCACCCCAAAACAATTACACAAGTAATGTCGAGGATTACCGATCACAGATAACCGTAACAAATATAATAGTAAAGGAAAAGCTTGAAATACTGCAAGAATGACCAAAATGGGACACAGAGACGTGAAGTGAGCCAATGCTGTTGGAAAAAATGGCTCAGATAGACTTGTTCAATGCAGAGCTGTCACAGACCTTCAATTTGTAAAAGACTCAGTATCTGCCAAGCACAATGAAGGGAAGCACAGTACCAGGAGGTGTGCCTGAATTACCTTTATTGCCATCGCTTTTTCAACATGAAAACTTTTTATAAGAATAAAAACTGGTAGGTAGTTCCGGTGCTCTGTAGAGTGACAAGCACAAAGAAGGTCCTCAAACGTTGAGTGGAAGGATGGATGGATGGATGGATGGTTGGGTGCATGGATGGGGGAGGGGATACATGGTTGGATGGATCAATGGAGGGATGTGGAGACGTGTTTGGAAGAGCAGATAGAAGAATGGGTGGATGGATGAGTGGGTAGATGGGTAGCTGGATGGATAAATGGATGGGAAGGTAGAAGAGTGGATGGGTAAAAAGATGGCAGGAGAGAGTTGATCTGCCTAAAAAGAGAAAAGCAGTCTTTTGAAAAAAGATTGTTCCCCCTGTGGAGCGTCCAGTGAAATGAGCTGAAGAGGTAGAGGTTTATTTCTAATGTGATCTTGCAAAATCCTCTAACATGTCTGAGCCCCTTGTGTGCAAGGGACTGTCAGCCACCCCACCTGCTGTCAGTGTTGTGCTCAGAACCAGACTGTATATGACCATGAATGTGGTGTTAACGCTGTAACGTGTAAATTGTAAGTAATTCCTGTTACGTGTGGTCAGATAATGGATTTTAAATATGTTAGGACTGCGCTTTGCTCAGCCTTGGGGACACGCGGCCCACACAGGTTTCCGCAGGCTCCCTTTTATTCCTATCGGGATCAAGCAATAGAACGGTCTTTAGCTTAATACACTGGTTCACGGAGCATGCTATGCAACATAGAAGCACGTGGTACCAGCATGTCAAACCTGGGATTTATTGATTACAACAAGATGAAAACATACAGAACTTTGATGTAAGGGGAAACATAGACAAATTATAACGGCGGTGGTGTTCCGCTATATGTAGCAGAAATTGGGAAGGTGCCAGGTGCATGAACGGCCGATTCGGGGGTGCCTGTAGTTTAACCTGAGAGTGGGGTGCATGTGATCATCTGAAGTTACCGGCTGCTGAGAACATGTCATGAGCCAAGGACCCTCCGGTGGCCATGGCGAGCTCTCCTCCTGCCCCTACGTTTGCGGGCGTGATCCTTTGAGTCAGGCCAGCTTGTCTCTTCACTGAGTCCGAGTCTTTTCTGTGCCCACCATTTGTTTAATGAGTGTCGCCAGGGCCGTGTCACAGGTCGGGAAGGAGGAGGAATATTCCGTGGTTCCTTGATGAGACCCCAGAGCCAAGACTCAGGCTCAGGTGTTCTGACCAGCCCAGGTCCCTCTGACCCAAGAGCGTCTCCTAACGTAGCTCCCAGCAAAGCCTGTGTCCTGTCTCAGCGGTGTCAGCCTGCTGATCTCGTCTGCGTGTTTGTTTTTTTCAAGAATCATCAAATGGGTGGAAATGGGATCAGAACTGCCCAGCCCCCAGCAAAGGGCACAGAATGAACACGACGCCCAGAGGAAGGTGTGCTCCCCGCCTGAGCTGCGGGTCCCCGCGTAAGTGTGGACACCTCCTAGGCTCTCGCGTTCAAGCTCAAGTTGAATGCTTACCAGGCAGGGATGAGCCTCTGGCGGTACCCGTGGGGGACATCCGTACCTCAGGGGGCATCTAAGATGTAAAGACAGTGGGCTTCTTAGCAAAGCAAAGGATACTTGAGAGCTCTCAGGATGCAGTTTTTAGCCAGTCTCTGTAAAACTGGCTCTTTGCGCCAATTCACAAGAAGAGAATAGCTGCATTCATTCATGTAATCCATTTATTCATACATTCTACAAGCATCTGTGGAATGCCTACCGTGCACTAAGCCTTAGGAATTAGAAAGGTTTTCTCTAATGATCTTTCTCTTTACATCCACTTAACCTTTTACAAAAAAAAAAAGAACAGAGATGGAAATATGTCATAAAGAAAAAGGATTTTTGAAATTGTAGGAACACTGATGAGAACATCCTATTGGCTTTCATGTTCATTACTGGCTTCAAACGCTAAACTCTGCTACAGAACCTCTTGGAGCTCCAGGGGCTCCGATGAGAGCTGCTTTGCTGATGTCATCAAAGTCATCATGGAACGTGGTGCTCGGATTTTTGTCCGGATGGCGGCGCGTTGTTGTGTATTTTCTGAGGCAGAAGGCTTGGGTGTGGTGGTCAAACCAGGTCACAACACTTTCTGTAGGAAGCTGTCTCAAGTCAGGGTGCAAGTGCCGGAACTTGGAAGCAGGCAGCCTGAGCTCTGAAACCGCCCTGTTCTCGAGTGGAAAGAGGGCAGGTTTTGCAGTCACGCGGGTCTGCATCTTGAGGCCTAACAAGGCCATGTACCGTGCTGGTGAGTCATTTTCCTTTCTGTGCCCCAGTCTCCTTATCTGTAAGACAGAGACACTTGTAAGGACATTGGAGGGTCAGCTGATGCTTAAACTGAAGGCTCCCCTAGCCCAGGCACCACGGGAAACCCGTCTCCTGCGTTATTTCATTTAATCCTTACAACATCCTCTGGAGTTATCAGCCCCATTTTATAGATGAGATAACCAAGGCAGTGCAGCACTGCCAGGGTCTGGAGCAGAGCCGTCCTGCAGTAAATTCAGCGCACATCTAGTCTTTCCTCCCTCTGGCTGTGTGCTAGCTGCCCTGGCTTCGCTTTCCTCCCGAGCCAATGGAGACGCCGGTCCCCACCCCACCGCTCCCTGGGCAGCTGACTCCTGGGGATGTTCACATAGAACTTCGGCTGAGGAAGTACTTTGTGGTGGGAAAGTGGGCCATGGGTGTCACGTCGGTGGAGCCACAGACAGCACGCACCTCCCAGGCTGGGCTGCATGCCCGCTGATGGCCGAGGTGCCCGCGGGAAGGGGTCTTCCCACGTCACACCACTGGTGTCAGCTGCTGTCTCCACACTCCTCATCCCATCTTGCAGTCTGACTGTGAGCATCTCTGTCCAGCAAGATATCTGGGCCCCGGATGCGTTTCGAGGCTGGGGGAGGGTTGAGTGGGAGCAAGAAAGAAATGGGGAGAAATAGTGGCGTTGGCATCTCTCTGTGGATGTGATGGTGTGAACCGAACTTCCGAAGTGAGTATTTCCAGCTGCTCGGCTGCTTCCTGCCAAGTGGCCCGTGACCACCCGTGACGGCGGTTTTTGCCCAAGTGGCCCCTGTTCCCGTCACAGACAGAATCGGACTGTCCCGTCCACCCCGTCCAAGCCGGGCTTAGCTCCCAGCGGTGGCACGTGCGTGTTTTGTTGGGTGGTCACTGGACAGAGTGGAAGGAGGAAGCCCCCTGGCCCCAGCCCTCGGGTGGCTTTCCTGGGATTGTGGAGCAGAGGACAGAGGCCGCGGGCACTGGTGGGGAACCGGCTCCCTCTGGCCGCCAGGGGCATCTTTCCTATGACTTCCCAGCCTGTCCTTTTCCACAGGAAGGAGGAGAGTGGAGGGCGGTCATGTGGATGACTGGCTCTGATTGTGTCTACACACTAGGCGGAGATGGTGCACAGTTGTGTCAGTGTGAACCTGTTACCCGTCTGCCGGCTGGCCTCTGTCCCCTGGTTGCCCCATGATGACTCTTAGCTTGCTTCCTTAGGAAACTAAAAGCATTGACTATCCAAGTCCCTTACCTGCAGTGCAGGACTAAGAAATGTACCTATTCTTATGGGAAAGTATGTTTTTTATCTGATGCTCTCAATGTAATAACAGAAATAAAATCTAACGGAAAATAAACAATCAGCCTCCTCGACTGTAAGTTGAACAAAGTGTTAGTGGGTGCATTTGCTCATTTTTCCTGTCTGCTATGTCAGAGGGACAAAGTGGACACAACAAAACACGTTTCACACCCTTACTGCTGATTGCTGTTGACGTTCAGTGGGCATGACTTACAGCCACAGACAATGGAAGAACGTTGTTTTCTACCTCTGCAGGTTTCATTAACAAAGACTACTCACCCTACAGAAAGCTTTCTAGAATATTCTGCCTTATGTGGTTTCCCAGAGACACGTGGGTAGAAAAGAATTTTTTATTTCTTTATTTTTGGCTGCGTTGGGTCTTCGTTGCTGCGCGCAGGCTTTCTCTAGTTGCGGCGAGCGGGGGCTACTCTTCATTGTGGTGCGCGGGCTTCTCATTGCGGTGGCTTCTCTTGTTGCGGAGCGCGGGCTCTAGGCATGCGGGCTGCAGTAGCTGTGGCACGTAGGCTCAGTAGTTGTGGTGCACGGGCTTAGTTGCTCCGTGGCACGTGGGATCTTCCCAGACCAGGGCTCGAACCCGTGTCCCCTGCACTGGCAGGCGGATTCTTAACCACTGTGCCACCAGGGAAGCCCCAGTAGAAAAGAATTGGAACAGGAGAGAGAGGCATGGGTTTTGGTTCTGACTCCACCTCTGTCTAAGCATCTGACATTTGCAGGTCATTCACCCCCGCCCTAACCTCCCGCCCCCCATCTTGAGTCTCCGTTTCTTCTTCTGTGGGATGGAAGGTACGCAATCACCAGGATTCTTCCCAACCCTGCAGCGCTGTGATTCTGTGGTTCTCTTCCTTCGTGTGCCTTTCCGCGTCCTTTTTCTCTTACATTCTGAACTCGACACCCGTTAACTGGATGTGCTGTTACCGTAATTACCCAATCACTGAACACCCCATGATGGAGAATAAAGTCACTACTATTTATGCTAGACTGTTTCATTATTTTGGAGGGAGGGCGTGCGGGAGCCCCATGCGTGGAGCTCTAATTACAGTAATATAGTACATTAGATTATAGCTCTCTTTGCCCTGTGTTATTGATGATCATAGCTCAGGAAGTCCAAGCCAAGCTTTTTATTTCCGTGCCCACATTCCCCATATCCCATGCGTCCAGCCAGAGGCCAGCTCTCCGGAATGAGAAGAGGTGGACTGAGGTTGTGACTGTGTTTCGGGAGGAGCAGTGAATGGGATGGCGGGGCTGCACTGGTCCCGCACAGCACTCACCAGTGAGACACACCTTCCGGTGCGGCCTGGGCGCCAGACCTCTGCACCTTTGGCTCAAGGCCCACTGACGGAGCCCCTCACACTGGGAAGCCCCAGCCTGTGCCGAGGGGAAAACACAGAGGCGTCCTTCTAGAATGTATGCTTTCTTAAGTACATTTGCAGAACAAATGTTAGCCAGATATTAAAACAAACTCAACCTTATAATAGAGTGGAATGCAAAACTTGCATAAATATTTAACGTGAAATAGAATGCTTAAAAGAAACGTCAAGCAAATAGAGGCTACCTTGGGCTGTCCCTGCAGGTCCTCACTCATATTCTTCTACTGTCCAGGGCACTTCGGTGGAAAACATTGAAAATGGTAACTGCTAGCATTTATGCAGCGCCGTCAGATGTTCTAAGCATTTGAATGGGATTCTCTGCAGGTTCTATAATTATCCCCATTTTGCAGATGAGGAACCTGAGGTACAAAAAGAAGTTAGATAATTTGTCCAGAGTTTACAGAGCTCATAAGTGGCAGAGCTAAGACTCAAATCCCAGCAACTTCTCCGTTCCGTCACTCCTCACGCTGCCAGCAGCCCCCTTAAGAGAAAGCAGCCACACCCCAAAGGGTGGACTGTCCACATCACAGAATAGGTGGATGTAATGCAGGGCGAGGGGCCTTGCCCTAGAGGGTCTCCACCACTGACTTCAAGACACGTGTGGTGAATGTATCTCTAAAGTGTTCTTCCTGGACCTTCAGAGGAGCCCAGGGCAGAGCAGAATCTTCTGAAACTGGCACATATTCTAGAAGTAAGCGTAGGCTTTTCTGCCACACCTCCTGCCTCCGGGTGAAGCCAGCTCTGGTCGTCCATCCGCTGATGGGCCTGCTGTCCTCCCTGGACTGCTGAGCCAAGAAGGCCTGGTTTTAGACAAGAGGAGACCCTGCAAGGAGCATATATTCTGCCTTGTCTCTATGACATGGATTGAAAATACGCTCAAAGAGAGGTGTGAGCAAAAGGCTATGAGAAGCTGTCAGTCTGCCTTGGGTGATCAAGGAATGGTTCCTCGAGGCAGTGGGCAAGGAGGGGCATTCCAAGTGGAGGAAAAGCATGAGTGAAGGCCCAGGACCAACTGCACAGCACGTGTCTGGACTCTGGAAGTGAGGCGTTTTAGCTGCGGTATGAGATCGTACGTGAGAGCAGAGGAAGGGAAGGCTGTCAACGGGAAGTGCAGCCATTGGATGGATGGCTTTGAACCCCAGGCTAAGGAGTTTGAGTTTTATGATGGATCTAGTGATGAGCTGTCTGAAGTTAGGGAGGCACAGAAAGGAAGGATAGAGATTTGGGCCTCAAAATCAACCTGCCCACAATCTGCAGAACAGAGGAGACGGGAAGAAAGGGAGAGGCTGTCAGTTTGGAGACTAATTAGGGAGCCATTTAAATAATTCGAGCGAGGGATCAGGAGTGTGTGAACAGGGGAAAGGCATGGAGTATGGAAAGGGGCACACTCTTCACTCAGGGGTCATTAAGGAGGGAGTATCTTCACATATTGTCCTGGTATTAGGAGTAAGAAGGAGTGAGACGTGACTCGTAAGACAGAAGAAAGGTGGTTCGAGTCAAAGAAATATGGGTTTCTGCTCCCAGAAAGATGGTGTAGAAGTGATTGTTCTTACCCTTCCTTCCAAGTAGAGCTCAAAATCCCTGGACATTATGCATAAAATAAACATAAGAAGACGCTGAAAAGTGGAGAAAAGGAGGCAGATCCACCAGGGACCTTAGAACTTGAAGGGTAACACAGCAGTGAGTTCCCTGTGTTTTATTTCGCCTCTTGCAACCCGGAGTCTCATAACACAATACCCAACTCATCTCGGCTTCAACCCGACATCACTTATCATACAAAGAATCAGGAAAATCTCAACTCAATGAAAAAACTCAACCAACAGATGCCAACACCAAGATAATATATATGTTAGAATTACCAACAAGGATTTTACACGAGTCATCATAAAAATGCTCTGAGAAGTTATCAACACGCTTTACACAAATGAAAAAGTAGAAAATCTCAGTGACGAAATAAAACATATAAATAGGAATGAAATTGAAATTTTAGAACTGAGAAGTGCAATAAATAAAATATCTCAGTGGATGAAGTTAACAGCAGAGTGGAGGAGAGAGAGGAAAGAAATCAGTGAACTTGAAGATAAGTAGAAATTACCGAAAGTGACTAACAGAAAAAATAGACAAAAGGAGAAAGGAAGGGAGAGAGGGAGGGAGGGAGGGAGGGAGGGAGGTGACTTAGAGGCCTGTGAGACTATAAAAATCTAGCATTCATGTCATTGGAGTTCTAGGAGGAGATACAAGGCAGGACTGAAAAAGTGCTCAAGGCAATAATGGTCGTTATTATTCAAACTAGAAACCAATAACAGAAAGATAAAAGGAAATCCAAACACCTTGAAACTAGCTAACACACTTCTAAATAATTCATGAGTCAAAGAGTAAGTTTCAATGGAAATTTAAAAACACATTTAACTTAATCAAAATGAAAATACAACATATCAGAATTCGTGGGATGCAGCTAATTCAATGCGGAGAGGGAAATTTACATCATTAAATGCTTACATTAGAAAAGCAGAGAAGTCTCATATCAATAATCTAAGCCTGCATCTCAGGAGACTAAAAACAAGAAGATCAAAATAAACCCAAAGCAAGTAGAAGGAAGAAAATGATATTCAGTCAGAAGTCTACGGATTTGAGGGGATTAAGAGGTACAAACTATTATGTATAAAATAAATAAGCTACAAGGATATATTGTACAACAACAGGGAATGTAGCCAATACTTTATCGTAACTATAAATAGAGGATAACCTTTAAAAACTGTGAATCACTGTGTTGTACACCTGAAACTTATATGATATCGTACATCAACTATACCACAAGAAGGACAGAAAGAAAAAAGAAAGAAAGAAAGAAGGAGGAAGAAATCTGTGAATTTAGAAAAAGAAAATCAATTAAACAATTAAACAAAAAGCTGGCCCTTAGAAAAGGTAAAGAAATTGACAAATCTCTAGCAAGACTGACAAAGAAAGAAAGAGAGAAGATGCCAAATCTAATACCAGAAAGGAAGTGGCATATCACTATAGATTCTGCAGACAGCAAAAAAGTAATAAGAGGGCTTCCCTGGTGGCGCATGGTTGAGAGTCCGCCTGCCGATGCAGGGGACACGGGTTCGTGCCCCGGTCCGGGAAGATCCCACATGCCGTGAGCCATGGCCGCTGAGCCTGCGCGTCTGGAGCCTGTGCTCTGCAACGGGAGAGGCCACAACCGTGAGAGGCCCACGTACTGCAAAAAAAAAAAAAAAAAAAAAAAAATAGAATAGTCCAAACAACTCTATACACATAAATCTGACAACTTAGATGAAATGGACCAATTCCTTAAAAAGTACAAACTACCACAGCTACTCCAGTATGACATGGATAATTTTAATAGCCCTATAACTATTAAGGAAATTAAATTCCTAATTTTTAAAAATTTATTAATTTATTTATTTTTGGCTGTGTTGGGTCTTTGTTGCTGTGCGTAGGCTTTTCTCTAGTTGTGGCGAGCAGGGGCTACTCTGCATTGCAGTGCGCAGGCTTCTCATTGCAGTGGCTTCTCTTGTTTCGGAGCACAGGCTCTAGGCACACGGGCTTCAGCAGTTGTGGCACGTGGGCTCAGTAGTTGTGGCTCACGGGCTCTAGAGTGCAGGCTCAGTAGTTGTGGCGCATGGGCTTAGTTGCTCCGTGGCATGTGGGATCTTCCCGGACCAGGGCTCGAACCCGTGTCCCCTGCATTGGCAGGCAGATTCTTAACCACTACCCCACCAGGGAAGCCCTAAATTCCTAATTTAAAATCTCCAGGCCAGATAGTTTCACTGGAAAATTATACCTAACATTTAAAGAAAAACATCAGTTCTACCCAATGTCTTCTGGAAAATAGAAGATGAAGGAAAACTTCTCAGTCCTTTTTATGAAGTCATTATTACTCTGATATCAAAACCAGAAAACAACAGTACAAAAAAAAGGAAAACTGAACACTCTGAAAATAGGTGTATCTTCTTCAGAGAAATGTCTTTTCAAGTCCTTTGCACATGTTCGAATCAGGCTGGTTTTTTTTTTTTTTTTTTGCGTTACGTGGGCCTCTCACTGTTGCGGCCTCTCCCATTGCGGAGCACAGGCTCCGGATGCGCAGGCTCAGCGGCCATGGCTCAGGGCATGTGGGATCCTCCCGGACCGGGGCACGAACCCATGTCCCCTGCATCGGCAGGCGGATGCTCAACCACTGCGCCACCAGGGAAGCCCCAGGCTGTTTGTTTTTATTGTTGAGCTGTAGGGGTTCTTCATCTATTCTGGGTATTAATTCCTTGTTGGGTGTATGCTTTGCAAACATTTTCCGTCGATGGCCTTTTCACTCTGTTGATAGTGTCCTTTGCTGCACAAAAGTTTTTAATTTTGATGAAATCCAATCTATTTTTTTCTGTTGATGTTTCCGCCAAATCTGGGGATTCCTTGGGGCATCATCACAACATGGAAACACAACATCCTTTGTCCTTGACGCCTACACTCCTCTGTGGTCCCCACCCGGCACCCTTCCCCACCCAGCAGAGCCTGCGGGGCGCAGTGTTGTATGAATTCTCTCCACCACTCTTGTCTCGCACCAGATGGATGGCAGGACGTTCGTATGCATCCTGGGCCTTTGCAAAGAACTACGCAGCACAGAGTGGGGCTGAAAAAACGTTGGAGAAATAAATAAAGAGGTGACTGAATAAATGGCTCCTGGAAGGAAGAAATTGGCCTGTCAGCAGGCTGTAGAGCCTCAGACCTGACCGCTTGCAAAAGCTCTTTTCTTTCTTTCTTTCCTTATTGTCCTGGAAGGTTGCCTCTCAGTGGGACCTGGCTTTTATATAATTGTTTGTAGTGTAACAATACTGTTCTGTGGCTCTAAGGCAGTGGTCTAATTTCCCTCCTTCTTTAATGAAAAGGACATGTCTTCTGTGGGAAATCGGTGATTTACTGAGTGACCAAAGACTGTTTCTGTTCCTAATAGAAGCCAGTAGAGATAAGCTGCTTCCTGGAAGGAACAGGACCCCGTACCTCTGAATAGGAAATTGCTTTCATCGCCCCTGGTGTGTCCTTGCTAATGTGGAGTTGGGTTCATCCTGCTGTTCTCCCTCAAATGAACAGCCCTCCTCAGGACATCCAGTCCAAACACCTTTTTCAATGAGCTTTGTGCGTGAAACTCTCCCGTGAGCTCCAGGGCTCTTAGAACACAGATTCAATCTCAAATCAAAACTGAGAGCGCTCATTCCATAATAAAAAAAAATCTGGCTGAAGCATGAGTCGTTGTTAATGATCCTTGCCTCATTTTTCATTCCTTTTAGGACTGCTGCTGTCACTGTCAGATAAGGGGTAGGAGGCGCCAAAGCCTTAGGAAAAAAAATAATAGGAGAAAAAACATGAAATTAAGAGAATTCAATTAACTTTTCGTGCAAATTGGGAAAAAGCTGTCGTTATAAATTATTTGATTTTAGCAGTGAAAGCCCCCCAAGTAAGTCTTCCTTGTTCATCTGGAGTAAGTTTGAAAAGTCATGATATTCCAGGAAGAGCAGGTCATGGAACTCAGACAGACCTGGATTTGCGTCTGCACAGTGACTCCCTTCTCTCTGTATGATCTTGTACACGTTATGTAACCAGTTTTAACTTCTATTTGTTCCTCTGTAAAAGAGGGATATAATGAAAAATGCCTCACAGAGCTGACATAAGATTAAACAGGGCTTCCCTGGTGGCGCAGTGGTTGAGAGTCCGCCTGCCGATGCAGGGCACACGGGTTCGTGCCCCGGTCCGGGAAGATCCCACATCCCACGGAGCGGCTGGGCCCGTGAGCCATGGCCGCTGAGCCTGCGCGTCCGGAGACTGTGCTCCGCAACGGGAGAGGCCACAACAGTGAGAGGCCCGCGTACCGCAAAAAGAAAAAAAAAAAAAGATTAAACAAAACAGCATTTGTAAAGCCTGTAGCATATGCTCAATAAATAACCCCTCCCCTCCCTCTGTATGTGGCATTTGTTGTGAGTATAGCCATTGGGGGGTGGAGTTACTTGTTAGGTGATTACTAATTTAAAAAGTGGTAGTCTAGTGGTAGACCAGATGACCAAGGCTATAAGGACCAAAAAGTGATTTTTTTTTTTAACTGAGTTGTCATCTCTTTTATCCACTCATTCTTTCATCAAACATTTGTTTCTGCCTTGAGAAAGGCGCCGATGGTGGTGAAGGATTAAAAACTAGACTTGTCCTTGGATGCTTGGCCTGATTTGCAGTTTGCTTTTTCTTCCATGACTTATTTCCAAATTGTCCGCAGATATTTGGGTTGGTTTGGGTGAGCTGCTGTGAGCACAGTGGTCGATGTCTGAGCCCCCCGCTTTACTGTGCGCTCCAAGGATGGGCTCCATGGGTGTTATTCACGGCTGCATCCTGGCACCCAGAATGCCACCAAGGGAACCGTCAGCATCACAACTGACCTCTGACCTGCATCCAGTAAATAACATTTTTGGTCTCATGTAATTCAGTATAATTTCCACTTTCTCAGGTCCCAGCTCAGAGAAGAGGCTGAGCAGGATGTGGAATGCTTGGTAGCTTGGTGGTTTCTCTTTCATTCACTGGGGCAGGAAGTGAATGGTGTGCCTTCCTCTAGGTGCTATTTCCACCTTGGTGAAAGAGCAAAGAGAAATGGCAGCGTATTCGGGAAGAACTTTGCAGAGTTAAAGAGTTTATTAGGGGCTTCCCTGGTGGCGCAGTGGTTGAGTCCGCCTGCCGATGCAGGGGACGCGGATTCGTACCCCCGTCCGGGAAGATCCCACATGCCGCGGAGCGGCTGGCCCGTGAGCCATGGCCGCTGAGCCTGCGCGTCCGGAGCCTGTGCTCCGCAACGGGAGAGGCCACAGCAGTGAGAGGCCCGTGTACCGCAAAAAAAAAAAAAAAAAAAAAGGGTTTACTAGAAACTGTAAACAGACAACACCGTGGAGCGCAAAAGCAAGTGAGGATAATTGGAATCCTGTTCACCAAAGAATTACAAGATTCTGCCTTATTTTTTTCTTACAAATGTCTCCATTCTTATTCCCTATGGAGAAATCTGTTTCCAGAGACGGTTATAGTTCAGTCTCCTGGAGGGTGGAAGCCTCCCACCTTGCCACTCAGACGGTGACAGAACAGAATAGAGGTGCTGACCAGTCCAGGAGCTCAGGTTAAGGAGGGTGGACGGAGGCGCCAGAGGCTTCCAGGAAGAGGCAATGTTTCTAGTCTTCACCTTGGAGGAGCAGATTCTCAGCAGAGGCGTTTTCATGGTCTGTCCTCACTTCTAAAGAAGTTCAGCAGGCAAGATTAGTGTCTCTCTTAAAAAAAAAAATGTCCCTAGCATTAAAAAACAAACTTCAACGAAGTAAATTTCAAAGATCTTGTTGGCTTTATTCAAAGATTTATGAATCAAGAAGCATCTCGTTCAGCAGATAGAAAAGAGCTGTCAGGAGCTGGACCAAATGAAACACTCTCATAGGCCAAAGGCAACGGCAGCAAGAAGGTTATACTTGGCAAAAAAGCAGGTTGGTTATGGCAAGATCACTTTCCTGTAGGGGACGGACGGCAGGGGTCTACCAGGCAGGTGACCAGTGCCGGTCAGGCGACTCTAGCGGAAACTGTCGTTAAGTTGAATCTCGGCTTGGTGACTTAGCATGAACGACTCCATTTGAGGCCTGTTGTCTTGCTGGAACCCCTCCCCCTCTTTGTAATGACCAGAGGCGACCACGTACAACCAGAAAGCCCTCCTCCACCTGGTGGTCCCACGTTTCTTCAGAGGAGTGACGGCATGCTGGCATCTCATCCGTGGTGGAAGAGACCGTTTCCTTGTCTCAGCAGTTTTCTCCTGCACTCATTCTGTTCCTGTATTAAACATCCCCTGCCGTGGACCTAGGCAGCCCTAGTCCTCTGGGGACAGATCCAGGGGTCATAACTGCCACCTCCCAGGAGTGCAGGCTCTAGAGGGGGTGACAGAAGGAAGCAAATGG
The DNA here is from genome assembly GCF_964270905.1 of Leucopleurus acutus. Classification (NCBI taxonomy): domain Eukaryota; kingdom Metazoa; phylum Chordata; class Mammalia; order Artiodactyla; family Delphinidae; genus Leucopleurus; species Leucopleurus acutus. The sequence goes on from NC_139154.1 coordinate 24,121,617, forward strand.
GCTCAGCGCCGTTTGGAGGGGCTGTCCCTGAGGTGCGTTGGGACACCCTGGGGGGAGAGGATGGAGCCCCAAACCCTGTAGGGGGACGGGGTGGGGACGGGCCAGGGAGAGGCACACAGAGCCCAGCAGAGCCAGCGGGCAGGCTGCAGGACAGCAGGCAGGGAGACAGCACTTCCAGCAGGTCTGAGAGTGTTTGCAGGACTTCAGGACTGTGGAGGCGCAGGCTTGGGGACAGCAGGGGCCTGGTCAGAGCTGGAGACCCAGAGGGGTAGGGCGGTCAGGAGTTCAGAGGGCAGAGGTCAGGGGGTCTCTAGGACGCCTGACCATGAAGGCAATAGGGCTTAGCCAGGGCTCTCTGCACGCTTGTTTGTTTGTTTGTTTTAAATTCTTGACTACGAAAATGTTAAAACGTGCACAAAAATAGAATAGTATCATTAACCTCCTCTCACCTGCTTATCCAGGTTCCATAATTGTCAATATGGAGCCAATCTTATCTTGTTTCTATTTTCCACTACCCCTCCTGCACCCCCTGGATTATTATTTTTTTAATTTTTATTGAAGTATAAGTGGATTTACAATGTTGTGTTAGTTTCAGGTGTACAGCAAAGTGAATCGGTTATACATATACATATACCCACTCTTTTTTTAGGTTCTTTTCCCGTATAGGTCATTACAGAGTACTGAGTAGAGTTCCTTGTGCCATACAGTAGGTCCTTATTAGTCCCCCTGAATTATTTTAAACCAAACCCCTCACATCATATCATGTTAGTTCAGCTTGTATCTCTAAGAGGAAAAGACTCATCTTAAACACACCATAATATCATTATTATAATTTAAAACTTAGCAATATCTCCAAATATCATCTGATATTCAGGCAGTTTTCACATTTCCCCAGTCGGCTCGGAGACGTCTTTTAACAGTGGCGTTTGGGTCCAGGTGAGATGCACACTTTGCACTTGGTCGGTAAGTCCTCTAAGTGTTACTACATCAGTAACTGTCGCTCCCGCCTCGCCCTGACCCTGGCACTTGTTGAAGAGAGGTGGCGATTTGCCCTGCGTTCAGGCGCTGGTTGTTGAGAGCTTTTGAGCCGAGGCAGGTCTCGGGGTGTGGGGGGACTTGACGAGAACGGTGGCAGCCCAGGGTACGTGGGCTGCAGAGGCACTCACCCGAGCCCGGGCAAGTGCACTCTGTCTGGGAAGGGAGGCTGGGCTAAGGCCGCGGCCGGAAAGAGGGAAAGAGGGGCAGGTCTGAGAACTACTTAGATGTGCAATTGGAGGGGGCGGTGAGGGAGAGGAAGGGTCAGCTAGTGGCTCCCAGGTTTCTGGTTTAAGCAGCTTGCTTGGGGTACAGGGTGTCATTAACCAGAGGGAGGGATTTGTTTGGCGGAGGGGAAGGGAAAATGCATCACTAGGATACAGATTTGATTGTTTAAACAGACCAAAATGAAAAACACACATATGCACGCTGACGGGGTTCAGGACATGCTACCCCAAAATAAGGCACCTTGACATACTAAATATTTCGAGAGGAAGGAATTTGAGAAATGGCATTGTGAAAAGGACATTTATTTATTTGTTTATTAATTTGAAGTATAGTTGATTTACGATGTTATATTAGTTTCAGGTGCACAGCAGAGTGATTCAGTATTTTTACAGATTATACTCTAAAGTTATTACAAGATAATGGCTGTACTTCCCAGTGCTGTGCAGTAGGTTCTTGTTGCTTATCTATTTTATACATTATAGTTTGTATCTCTTCATCCCATACCCGTAACTTGCTACCCTCCACTTCTTCCCTTGCCCCACTGGAAAATGCTAGCTTGTTTTCCTATATCTGTGAGTGAGTCTGTTTCTGTTTTGTTATATATATTCATTTGTATTATTTTTTAAATTCCACATATAAGTTATCTCATACAATATTTGTCTTTCTCTGTCTGACTTATTTCACTAAGGATAATATTCTCTAGGTCCATCCGCATTACTGCAAATTTCATTCTTTTTCATGGTCGAGTAATATTCCACATCTGTGGTAATATAGGTACCACATCTTCTTTATCCATTCATCTGTTGATGGGCAGTTGGGTTGCTTCTATATCTTGACTATTGTAAATAATGCTGCTGTTAACATTGGGGTGCATGATTCTTTTCTAATTGGTTTTCATTTTTTCCCAGATATATGCTCAGGAGTAGAATTGCTGGATCGTATGGTAGTTCTAGCTTTAGCTTTCTGAGAAACCTCCATACTGTTCTCCACAGTGGCTGCACCAATTTACATTCCCACCAACAGTGTGCGGGGATTTCCTTTTCTCCACATCCTCTCCAGCATTTGTTATTTGTGGTCTTCTTGATGATGGCCATTCTGACAGGTGTGAGGTGATAGCTCATTGTTTTGCTTTGCATTTCTCTAGTAGTTAGTGGTGTCGACCATCTTTTCACGCTCCTGTTGGCCATCTGGATGTCTTCTTTGGAGTGTCTATTCAGGTCCATTTTTCGACCGGGTTGGGTTTTTTTTTGTTTTTTTTTTTTTTTTGCTGTACGCGGGCCTCTCACTGTTGTGGCCTCTCCCGTTGCGGAGCACAGCCTGCAGACGCGCAGGCTCAGCGGCCATGGCTCACGGGCCCGGCCACCCCGCGGCATGTGGGATCTTCCCGGACCGGGGCACGAACCCGTGTCCCCTGCATCGGCAGGCGGACTCTCAACCACTGCGCCACCAGGGAAGCCCCGGGTTGGTTTTTTGATATTGAGTTGTATGAGTTGTTTGTATACTTTGGATGTTAACCCCTTGTGGGTCATATCACTTGCAAACATTCCTCCCGTTCAGTATGTTGTCTTTTTGTTTTGTCGATGGTTCCTTTGTTGTGCAAAAGCTTTTAAGTTTAATTAGGTCCCATTTGTTTATTTTTGCTTTTATTTCCTTTGCCTTAGGAGACAGATCCAAAAATATATTGCTGTGATTTATGTCAAAGAGCTTTCTGCCTGTGTTCTCTTCTCGGAGTTATGGTTTCAGGTCTTACATTTAGGTCTTTAGTAAAAAACACTTTCTGAACTTCCCTTGAAGCAGGTCATAAAACCCTCATGTGTGAGGTACCCTCCCTATATCCACAGGAAAAGGGCATCCTTATCTTGGAATAGAAAGGGACACAGATGAATCTGAAGGAAGAGAACTTGTGATGTTTCCTCAAGTTTACTATACTTAGCTCGCACTCTCTGTCCTATTATATCTTTCCACAGCCTTCCACTCTTATCAGACCTAGCATAAAAACACTCAGATCTAACCATTTCTTTGGGCCTTCATTTCCTTGTTAAGGGTCCTGTGTCATGTGAAAGTTTATCAAGTAAATGTGTATGCCCTTCTCTTGTTCATCTGTTTCTCACAATAGGGGCCCCAGTCAAGAGCTTAGAAAGGTATTTCCCCCTCTACTACAGACACACAAAATGACTTAAACAAAAGAGACACTTGCTTATCTTCTACATAGATGCTGAAGTGTAAGCAGTTCAGAACGAACAGGGTGGCTCCGTGGTATTGGGACACAGGCTCTTTCTACCTTGTTCTGTCATCTGTCAGGTGGTCCGAGATGGCACGCCACCAAGACCACCGGCCCCAGTGAAGTGGAAGGAGAGCGTGCCTCTTCCCTCCCAGGTCATGGCCCGCAAGTTTCCCACATCCTTTTTGCTAAACATCTGTTTGGCTAGACCTTAGTCACGTGGCCGTACCTCGCTGCAGGGAAAATGGGAAACATGGTCTTGTGTCCCGCTAACTCTCTGGGGTTCTGCTACCAGAGGAAGAACGGGAGGATGGGGAGGGTGACAGCAGAAGGTGTGGTTGGAGGCATGTTGAGCTCCAGGTGCCGTGGGTGAGTTTCAGGGGATGTACGTGCAACCCAGAAGAGAGGTCTCAGGACTTAGGATTCATGAGTTCCATTAGGAAGCCATAAGGTATGTGATCAAGGGAGGAACCAAACAGATGTAGGGGGACAAACGTTACATGTTATTTTGGGGGTCAGTTGGAGAGAGGCAAGGCAGAAACTGGATCATTCAGGAGCTGTTATGATGACCTAGAAGACTTTGCAGACAGCCACAGGACTTAACAACTGATTACATAGGAGGGAAGAGGCAGGGGGAGGTGACAGTCTAAGTGCTGACAGTCTTAGTGCCTGAGAGAGTGACGATGTCATTTCTAGAAAAGACAGGAAGAGGGACAGAGCTCACTCAGGGTGCATGGATAAGGGGCTCGGTGGAGAGGGGCAAGAAGGGCTTGGTTTTAGATGTTTTAATACGAGATGCCATGGGTCACCCCGGTGGCGGTGGATGGAGTGGACAGTGGTGAAGGCCCAGGCTTGGTGTCAGAGCTCAGAGTTCAAATCCGAGTTCAGCCACTTCTAAGCCGTGTGGCCTTGACCAAGGGTATGACCCCTCTGCACACCACTGTCCCCGAGTAAAATAGGAACAGTAGGAGAACTCCTAAGAAGGATTGCATACATTCCTGTCAAACACACCCATAGTAAGTGCTGGTACACGTTTGATTTTATTCTTACGAGAGACAACTGTAAGTTGTGTAACTGCAGTTGGAAATACAAGCCAGAAGCTCAGACTAGGGGCCGGAGGTCAAGACTGGGGAGTCTTTGCAGCACCGTAGGGATGTGTCAGCCGGGCAGGGGCGAGGCGGAGGCGTGCGGGCCCTTGGGGAGCGGGCACGTGCGGGAAGGGCCCCGCGCCGCCGTGGTCCCTGCGCCGCCGTGGTCCCCGCGCTGCCGTGGTCCCCGCGCCGCCGTTGTCCCTGCATCGCTGTGGTCCCCGCGCCGCCGTGGTCCCTGCACCGTGGGTGTTGCTTCCGCAGCTCTTTCCAGCCTTGCCATTTTCCAGCAGTTGCCTGATGGTTCCATGAAGCCTCTTCCCGATTGGACTCCATGAGGCAAGCCCCGAGCTGCATCCCAGCTCCCAGCTCAGAGCCCAGCACACAGTCATTATGTGTTGTTTGAAGGAATCCGGTGGGGAAGGAAAACTTGCGGGGTGGGGGGATGGGGATTTGTGTTGCCGCAAAAGAGCACCTGATGGAGAAGAAAATGCTACGACGAGGCTGGGGCGGGGGCAGGTCAACCTTGACCTGGTGCCCTGTGGTTCGCGCAGCCGCCGTCTACCCAGGCTTATTAAACGTCAGAGCGGTTTTCCTGAGAACGGAGCCTTGAAAGGCCGTCAGCCAAGCAGATCTCATCACAAAAGCAAGTGAAAAGTAAACAGCTGGTGTGTGGAATGGCTGATCAGAAGCTGGGGCTCTCTCCAGGGTCTCCCGTCCCCTCCCCAGGGCACATCCCTGAGTCTCAGGCTACATCCAGTGACCCTGACCGCTGGTGTACTGCCGGGGGTTGCCAAAGGCTCTGTGCCCATCACACACGATTCTCAGGGCAGGGAAACGATCTTTCCTCTCCTCTGAGGTGGCTAGCCCGTGTCCTTCAATCACCCATCACTGTCAAAACACACGCAGACGCTCCGGGACTCTACGGTGTGACTGTGTAAGAGGCGCCGGTCCTATCCTAGAGAAGGCAGGAAGGGCCCTCGGGGACCGTCCCCTGCAACCTCACAGCCTCATTTAATGATGAGAAACCGAGGCCTTGGAGAGAACCAGGGGATCAGAGACTGAGCTCTACTGAGCACGTAGATGACCTGGCACTGAGTGGCTGCTCCCTGTGTGGCCGTCACTTAAGCCTCATACGTGCTTTCTTGTAGGTTGTTGGAGGCATTAATATGTGTATCTTACTCAGGGAGGGCAACTCACTTGCCCAGAGCCCCAGGGAGCGGCAGAGACGTGACCCAAACCCTGAGTCCTTGCCTGCTGTGTGGCCAGGGGACGAGGTCACGTGGTGTTGACAACCCCGGGGAGCAGCAAAGGGCTGCTTCCTGCTCCATGGTCGCCAAGGGTGGCTGCGGTCTCCTCTTTGTCACCTTCAGGCAGGGAAGGCTCCAGCGTCAAGGGCCAGGAGGGGCGAGGGAGTCAGGGGCGCACCTGCCCTTCAGCGTCAGCCAGAGGGCACCCCTCATGGTTACTGGCCAACGAGGGCCACTTGCCGCGCTCAACCTCAAGGGAGAGGAGAGGGCGACCCGACCGTGTGGCTGGAGACCCACGGGAGATTCCTGGTGGCTGCCCCAATCGCCACCAGCCACGCCCTTCCCATCGCCCCGCCCCCCGCCCCTCCCAACAAGCACTGAGATGCTCCCCGGGGGGGGGGGGGGGGGCAGAGCCCTCACTGCCCTCCTGTGCCACATTTGCTGCTGTCCCAGACCGTCTCCCTCTGCCCGGCTGGGAAAAAAAGCAAAACCTTTATTCTTTCTTATGGCAACTGCATAAATATAAATATGTTGGCAAATATTTACAGACCCCAGAGCTGAAAGGTGATATGGAAAGGGAATTAAATTACAGGCTGCAAGGTGTAATAAAACAGTATTTGGGTTTCCCCAGACTCGTGATATTGTTTCTTTTCTGCATGATATACTATGCTGGAAAGACATTCTTTTCCAGTCAGTTTCTTTTTATCTTTTTTTTTTTTTTTGCCTCCGAACTGCATACAAAACTTTTACATTAATTTGAAGTTCATCTAAGGAAGTAAAGGGACTTCCCAAATAGCATTTTATAAATCTCTGTGACTGTGTGTGTTATTATGGAAACATTTTAAACATACACAAAAGTGGGGAGAACCATATTGTGGTTGTTTAAACACATATGTGCAAGTCATTTGACCTGCCTCTTGTCAAGAGGTGTCCTCTGGGTCCCTCTCACCTGTACCTGAGTGAGCCCTGCGGCTGCTTCCACCAAAGAATGCGGTGGGAACAAAGCTGCGTGACTCTGAGGCTGAGTTAGAGAAGGCAGTTCTCTCAGGACGCACACCTCAGGAGCCCTGGGCCACCATATAAGGAACCCTAAGAGCCACTGTCAGGGAGAGAAATATACATCTTACACTGATTTGGGACCCTGTTAGATTAGACTGACAAAGACAGATTAACAAGAGAAAACCAAACAGAAGCTTACTAACGTGCATCGCACGTACACACGGGAGAGCTCAGTGCCGACGAGCTCAAGGGGTGGTTAGAACTTGGGCTTCGAGAGCATCTCGGCAAAGAACAATAATTTCACAGACAAGGGACAAGACGAAGGAGAAGGGTCTCCCTCGGCTGCGGTCCAGCGTCAGCGGGGATCTGGTCCTCCTGGAGGCTCGGAAGGAGTCCGTCTCCTTGCCTTTTCCAGCCTCTACCTTCTTTGGCTTGTGGCCTCTGCCTCCATCTTTAAGATCAGCGTTGGCCAGTTTTCTGCTGCCCATTCGGACGCTGGTTCTTCCCACCTCGGGCTCTGTGATCACAGTGGACCCGTGCAGACAGTCGGGATCCTCCCCACGTCCAGGTCAGCTGGCTGACAACCTCAAGCTCACCTGCACCCTCCACTCCCCTGTGCCACGTCGAGTATATTCGCATGTTCCAGGGATATGTCCCGGCCTCTTGGCAGGGCCGTTATTCTGCTACTTATGGACCGTGTCACAGGGCCCTGCCTTTCGAATCCACTGAAGGTCCTGGAAGGGTTTCCAAGAAGAACAGCAACTCTGTACTTTATAGTTCTTGGAATTCCTTAGCTGTATGTCTTTGGTTCTTTACCTTGAAGTGTAAAAGTCATCCTGCTAGCCTATAGGTCCTAGGAATTTCCAGGAGAAAGTTCTGTTATTAACATTCAGTTATGCACTTATCCATTCATTTATTCAGTAATTTATTAATTCAACATGTATTTATTGAACACCTCTTATAAGCCAGCTCTCTTGTAGGCCACAGAGACACAGCACAAACCACACAGACGATGCCGCCGTTTTCGTGAAATATACAGTCTGGTGGTGAAGAAAGACAGTAGACAGGCAAAGTATCAGTACCTTAAAATGATGTTGGAGACAGACAAGTGCGATACAGAAAGCAGAGGTGAGATCACGAGTGACCACTGGGGTGGCCAGGGACGTCCCCTCTGAAGAAATGACATTTCAACAAAGACCTAAACGCTGGGGCCCCCATGGGAGGCTCCAGGGGTGAGAGCGGTCCAGACCAGGACACTGCAGGTGCAAAGGCCGCGTGGCAAAAGCCAGCTGGGCCTGTGGAGGAGCCAGGAAGGAGGCCAGCGCGGCCGCAGACGGTGAGCGGGGAGGAGGGTGGTGGGCAGCAGGGTTGGGCGGCTTGACGGCTGGTCAGGAGAAGCTTCAAGGGCCGAGGCAAAGGGTGTGTCTGTTTGTCAGGGAAAGCTGTGGGAAGGGGTTTGCTCTATTTTTTTTTTAATCTTTTGTGTATGTATTTATTTATTTATTTGGCACATGGGATCTTAGTTCCCCGACCAGGGGTCGAACCCGTGGCCCCTGCATTGGAAGCGCAGAGTCTCAACCACTAGACCGTCAGGGAAGCCCCGGGTTTGCTCTATTTTCGATGGCAAGGTGTGAACAGAACTTAGTGATGGATCTTGGGTGTAGAACAATCGCTTGGGTTGCTTGGAGGCTGGGGGGAGACAGGCTGACAGGGGTCTAGGAAGGAGATGACAGGAGAGAGGCAGTGAGGACGGACAGGAGATGCTTCTGGGCATGTGCAGAAGCAGAGTCGCCAGACTGCTGGCGGATTGGACGTGCTGAGGGGCTGGGGGGAGGTGACAGCTGCCAGAGCATCTGGCCTGTGAACCGCTGCTGTGGAGGAGGCGAAATTCCCCCTCTGATCCCTCTTGAGTTCTCCTGGCGGGACCAGTAATAAAATCGACACAATGCAGATGAGCGGGAGAAAGAGAAACCTTTAATTCACGCACACAGATCTAAATTCTCATAGAAATGGGCCCTGAGGAGGGCAGGCGGGAATTGACAGGACAAAGGAACTTAGGTTGGGTGCCTAATTGGCAAGGAATTTAAGCTCTGGGCTTGGGTTCTAAATTAGTAAAGAGGGAACGAGGTGTGTTTATCCAGGCTGCTCAGCCCTGAATCCCCATCTGTGGTGATAAGGACGCCTCTTCCTCCTGTACCTGTACCCTTCACATGGAGGATTTAGTTCCTGCTTTCGGGGGGACAGAGAGGAGCGTCACCGTGACCCTCTTGCGTCGGCCGTTTCTTCAGTAACTTTAATTCAGATTAATCAATACGCCGAGGAGGCACATTTTGGGGCAGCCCGCCCTGGGCCCCAACTAAACTGAGAGGCACGTCTAGGAGGACCGGGGTTTGCTGCTGCCGGTCTGCTTTGGGCCAGAGAAGGATTTGGAGCGCAGAGGCCAGCTTTGAACAAGTGTGAGACGTGTTCAGATACTCAAGTGCGACCGTCGGGGGAAGTCAGGTGAGGAGTCTGGGCCGGACGGAGATACCATGTTCATGAAGATGGTGTTCAGAGCCAAGGTCTGGGTGTCTCCCCGAGGGAGGCTCTGGTGACGGGGTGAGATGTCCCCATCAGGAAATGCACCCTCTGGCAGGTCTCTGCCCCCTCCCATGGGCACTGCCACATCCCACCTCCCCCCACCCGCAGGGTGAAGCCCTGAGGCACTGCTTCAGGCACTAAGGTTAAAGAGGTGCCGAGACACCTCCATAATCAACATAAATAAAATTTCCGTGCATTTTTTAAAAATAAAAATTAATGCAAAAAACCCACGACAAGCAAAATAGCAAAATGTTTAAATAAAGACAGGACTATTACCAGTGTGGAGCCATGTCAGAGCCCGAGGCAAGAGGAAAAGTAGTAATTCTCATCCTGCGTCTGTTTAGAAAGTGAGGCACCTCATTCCCCCACCATCACCCCATCCTCCACACCCTGCACCTCTTCTGGGGCCCCAGCAGCTCTCAACGCCCTGCACAGTGGAAACAATTGTTGCACTTTTTTAAAAAAGTGCAGATGCCTGGGCCCAGCCCCGGGCCAGTGCAAATGGAATGCCAGAGGGTGAGGCCTGAGCATCTTATGATTTAAGCTCCCCGGGTGGTTCTCCTGTGCCCGGGGCTGGGAATCACTGTGACTGCCAGAGTCCGGAGGGTCCCTGGAAAGCCAGCCATCCTCTCTCTGCAGGTTCTTAGCAGAAAGAGGGGGAAGAAAGTAATTGCATTTTTTCTGCGCAGAAACTGGAGACAAGGCAGAGTACTAGGAATCGTTCTGTCAGTCCCAGATCTGCTGGTTCCTGGAGAGCCTCCTGCAGACGTGGTGCCCGCCAGCTCCCTCAGCTCCCCCCCCCCCCCGCAGCCTGGGCGGTCCTGAGTCTGCTCCGCAGCGGCCTCGCACTAGGCATCCCGGGCTCCAGGGCCCCCTTCTCCCCCACTGACGTGGACCTCCCCAGAAAGGTGCTTGTGAGAAACAGATTCAATGCCAGTACCATTCAGTGCCGAGAGCAGGCTGAGGGCAGCTATACTTACCACTACTATTCAACAACAGCCTTTATAACGGTGATATTGAGGATGAAGGTGTGCTTTCCTTCAGCCGAGTCAACACATTCCACGGATTTGTTTGTTCACACCTTTGGGAGGATTTACTGTGTGGTCCTCTGGGGTGCTGTGCTAGTTTAGTCAGTCAGCAAAGGTTTCTTATTCATGTACTTCCAGCCAGGTGCTTGGGGTGGGACGGCTTTACATAACTAATACTTACATGCGAACGGAGTTTTACACATCAGTGTCCTCTGTTCTCACCAGCCATAAGAGAACTCAGCCGTCAGGGTGCTTCTGGAGAAGCAACCATTTGCTCTTGGAAATTACGTCAGCTTCGTTTTTCTGTATCCGTAGTGAATTTCCCCCTCTTCTTCCAGCCTTTGCTGTTTGGTCCCAAATCATCTTCTTACTGGGGAAATCAATCGGGGGTTTCTTTTTATAACCTTTCTCATTCTGGTTGATTTAGCTATTATTGCACCACTTTTATTTCTTCCTAAAGTATTCAGATTTAATTACATGTTTTTCTTCTGCCTCCGGTTCAAGTGTGCTAATTATGTGGTATTTAGTCTGTCTCAAGTTTATTATTAGACTTTTCATTGTCCCTTCATTTGCTAAATTGTAGAGAATGTGTATCTTTAGGACTCTCTCCATTCATGGTGTCATTCCTTAACAAGGAAAGTTAAAAACTACGCGGATAAAAGTAGGCTGAACTCAGTGTTTCCACCTCTGGGTGTAGAATCCTACTTAGTGAATGAGGCTGGTAATTCTGTGGTCAGCCAGCTGCTAAGTATTACTTTAGGGAAGTTAACTCGGCACTAGCGCTTTCTCTTACAACAAATGGTTGAGAAACCAGGGGCATTGAGATGCTGAAGTGATGTCTCATCACTGGCTTTGGGTACCTGTGGTGTGGCTCTTGCTCTAGCATCTGGCTTTGAGGATGAGTATGAAGTGATCCACATGGATGAACCATGGCCTGGCCCGGAACCTGTGACTCCGCTGTCCCATGGCCAGTTTCTGGTACAAGGAGGCAACTGGCCGACAGCACTGCAGGGCCCCTCCCTTCAGCATTAAGGAGACCCCACCTGCCCACCTCTCGGCTCATCCCCAGCTGTACCATGGAAGGTTAGCAGTGCGACTGCTATCACTACCGTTCTCACCTGGCTCATTTATTCATTCGTTCACGCATTCAGTCAACAGACACCTGCTGAAGAGTGACTGTGTAAGGGCCCAGGAGAGAACTGTGTACAGAACAACCAATGTCCCTGCTCTCGTGGAGCTTCTGTTACGTGGCAGGAAAAGTACTCTTGATAAAAACCAGTAAAAATACAATGTGACAAGGAGAGTGTAGATGGGAGCGTGGTTCCCGGACCCCCCAAGCCTGCTCATGTTAGAGTTAAGCATCACACATTGCTATGGACAGTGCAGCTCCTTGCCAGGAAATAGCGTCCATTCTGGCCTCTGGACACTGGGCGTGGCAGGTGACACACCTGGGCTGTGGGGTATCGGTGGGCAACGCAAGCAGCGGCTTCACATATGCTCATGGCTGTTGGCTTGCTTCCTGTACTTCTGCCATTGCCGCGAGAACATGCCCCGAGTAGTTTCTGGTCCCAGAATAATGGGACCCCTGTGGCACCGACTTGACCCCAACCTGCAGCCTGGAGACCCGCCCAGCAGATCCAAGGTGGCAGCATCTCTGTTGAGCTGAGCCCACTGGGATCAACCAGTCCCGCAGCCTGTGGACCCGTGAGCGTGAGTGTAAAGGCTTGCTCCTGGATGTGACGGTCTGAGGGGTGATTTGTTACAGAGCATTGTCGCTGGAAGAGCTGCCTAATACAGGTGTCAGGTCGAACAGAAATTAAACAGAGAGAGGGATGGCGGTACCCACAGTGCAGGGAAAGAGGAGTGACCTCCACTGCAGGCCGCGCCGCAGGCTTTCTGGATAAGCGACATCTGAGCGGGAGTCTGGGGCATTCCCACTTGTCAGGGGAGTCATGATGTGCCAGACGCTGAGTGTCCCGTTTATTGTTCATACATTTTATGGGGCAGGTGCTGCTATGATCTTTTTTTTTTGGCCGCACCACGCGGCATGCGGGATCTTAGTTCCCGACCAGGGATCGATCCCGTGTTCCCTGCATTGGGAGCTCGGAGTCTTAACCACTGGACCGCCAGGGAAGTCCCTCATTTTTAAGACAAGGAAACTGAGGCACAGAGCGGCTCTGTCACCTGCCCAGAGTCTCACACACAGCAAGTAGGAGGACGGGGATTCTATTCTGTTCCACCCCCAGCTGTACACGCGAGTGTCCTGGCACTGGCCACCTGGAGTCAGCAGAGGCCCCACCAGTCGAGGCCTGGCCCCCAACAAGACACTCTTGTTTCACAGGCCACTGGGACCCCTGACTGACCGGCTATAGTTCCAGAGTTTCCATGACCCCTCCCGCTTAATAATTTGCTAGTACAGCCCACAGAACTCAGGAAGGTGCTGCACTTATATTTACAGTTTATTATAAAGGACAGAGGTCAGGAGAACCAGCCAGATAAAAGGAGCAGAGAGCTGAGCTCTGAGGCATGTGTTCACCAGGAAACCGCGGGCTCCAGAGTGTTTGTCAGGGTCTCACGGGGGGCACGATTGACTGAGTCATTGTCTATGTGATTGAACTCAGTCTCCAGCTCCCTTCCTCCCTGGAGGGGGGATGACCAAAACCCCCTACCTTCTCATCACACGGTCTGCCTTTCAGTGACCAGCCTCATCCCGACCCATCTAGGGACCCGCCTTGAGCTGCATCCGTAGCCTCACAAAGACACTCCTATCAGATCCTGAGGGCTTGTAAACTCTGTGCCAGGAGCAGGGGAACGAAAACCATCATAATTAGAACTTCCTGAACAGACTCAGCGAAAGGAAGACTTTGTAAACTGGAAGAAAAACCTGAAGAAATCACCCAGGAGGCACAAACTGAGAGATGATGTAGTGGAAAATATGAGAGGTTAGGGGACGCAGAGAAGAACGTGGGAACGTCCCTCCAGGAGGAAGAAAGAGAAGGAGGGGAGAGCAAATGCGGTGACGTAATGGTGGAGAACTTCTAGAAACGATGGGAAAACTAGCTGCTTCTGCTTCAGGAGAAGCAGAAGTTTGAAATATTTCTGTAGTTTGATATTTCATAATATTTAACACTCTTTTTCAGATTCTTTTCCCATATAGGTTATTACAGAATATTGAGTAGAGTTCCCTGTGCTATACAGTAGGTCCTTATTAGTTATCTGTTTTATATATAGTAGTGTGTATATGTCAATCCCAACCTCCTAATTTATCGCTTCCCCCCATGTTTCCCCTTTGGTAACCATAAGTTTGATTTCGAGATCTGTGAGTCTGTTTCTGGTTTGTGAATAAGCTCATTTCCGCAGAACTTCCTGCCTCTTGCATTGCCCATTCCCTTCACTGCTGGATCATCCTCCTCCAGCAAAGCTGCTCTTTCTGTGGCCACTCAGTGACCTCCACTGAGAGGCACTCCTGACATATTTCACACCCAATCAGATTGATTTTAACAATCCCTGCCCTGGTCTATACACGTAATTAAATTCAGTAATAATCACTGTTTTCTTGGTTCAACGTCATGAACTTTTCCCCTATGTTTTAGGAGTTTTAAGGTTTCAGGACTTATGTTTAGCTGTTTGGGTCCTAGTTATTTTTGTTGTTTTTATTACATTACAGTTAGTATTATTATCGTTTCTACTAATGCTGTCTATAAAAGGTTCCTGCCATTGATGTGGAAAATTAAGAGCTTACTGTTATGCATTTTAATCTAATAAACACTGGCTGTGCTCACATATATAAATCTCTCTACCAACCTCTGTAGAAGGAATATGAAAGAAGTCAAAAGGTGTGATCTCTTCTCTCAAATAAGGTCTAGTCCTCAAGATAAAACCCTAGTCTTGTGCGTTCGTGGTGCCCCCTGCTGCCTCGCAGGCTCTGTTCTTGCTGGGGTGCGGTCGCTGATTCCCTTCGCAGTTGTTACTAAGGCTCAGCTTGTGTCCAGCTGGGCTTCCTCCTTTTGTGCGAAACCTAGAGGCGCCTTATTACCACTGTAGCTCTAGCAATTAAGAGGACATTTCCATGAGGCATTTGAGCGAAATGAAAGGGGACACGCAAATTACAGATGTTACGGGTGCTGGTTGGAGCCTCACCTTTCAGGGGCAGTTCGTAATGGCAGGGAAGGGCCATCGCTCGTGGCGCTCAGTCTTTGTTTCCACTGAGTCACTGCAAACGGAAGAACACTTTCGTCTCAGCTCAGAAATCCCAGTGCTGCAAAGCCAGCCTCAGCCTCTTCCCTCTGGTGACTTCTGGGGTCTGAAGAGACAGGAGACCACAGCAGTTTGATTACGTGGATTCTGCAGGTGGACATCCAGCCTGACTTTCCCTCCCCGCCGGAACCCCAGCTTTAGGCTGTCCTCTTCCCTGTAACCGTCCTGGGTCTGCTGTACAGGTTGGAGATGCCCCTTACATCCTAGGCTAGAAATAACGCAGACCTACGCGAATCCGAACCAAGAGAGGAGCAGCCTTCCGGTCTGGATTCACGCAGTGGCAAAGGCTTCAGGAAGCAGCTCCCAGAGAGGGTGTCTGAGCCAAGGTGGAGCCCGCTTCCCCAAAAGCCACTGGCAAGGGCTTCAGAGGTGCACAAAACTTCCCGAAAGAGAGGGCCCGAGGAAGGAGACAGCTACTGGCGATTTGAGAGGCCACGTTCTCCAGGAACCACGGCTGAGTGCCCAGGAGCCCTTGCTGGTTTCACAGGATGCTGCTGCGTGGCCCTTGAACGGAGCTGCTGTTTCAGCTGCCCGGGAACTAGCTGGCCTCCCGCAGGAGGCTGTACCCTCCCTGAAAGCGGGCCTCTCACTGTCCTAGCACAGCGTCTGCCTCCGAGAAGACCCTCAAGACGAGCGGTCTGTCACACCCCAGCCTTTTACTCTGTTTCACTTCATATCATTATTTACCTGTTTACGGTCTTCTCCCCCTGGATTGTAAGCGCTAGGAGGGCACCCCCCCCCCCAGTGCCTTAGAGGGGGCCTTGTAGTCGGGATTTGTTGCATGAACGGATAGATGATGGGTGGACGGATGGATGGGTGAGCCCAAACTGCTCAGCACCAGCTCGCCTCCCCCGAGCTTAGTGGGGACACAAGACACTGCTCTGAACCTCACGACTCAGGTGGGAGCCTAACTCCACCCACTCCCACCAACCAATCCTCCGGAAGGCCTGCGATGATCAGACCACTTCCCCGCTTGGCCCCTTTCCATCTTCCTGATTCATACCTGAGTTAGGGGGATGTTCACCCCCTGTGCTAATCAGGGTTCTTTAGAGAAACAGAACCAACGGGTTGTGTGTATGTATATCGAGAGAAAGAGAGAGACAGAGAGAGGCTGATTGATTGATTTTAAGGACTTGGCTCCTGTGGCGGTGGGGCTGGTATGTATGAGTCCTGCGTGGCCTGGCGGCTGGAGCCCCAGGGAAGAGCTCAAGTCTCAAGACCGTCGGAGGCAGAACTCCCTCCTCTTTGAGGACCTCCGGCTCTTCCTCTTAAGGCCCCCAGCTGATTGGATGAGACCCACCCACGTGAGGGAAAGTCGTCCACTTTCCTCAAAGGCTACTGACTTAAATGTTAACCTCCGTAGTGGCTGCACCAGTTTACATTCCCACCAACCTGAAACTAACACACCATAGTTAATCAACTGTACTTCAGTATAAAATAAAAAGTTTAAAAAATAAATAATAGTAAAGTGTAAAAAACAATGACAACAACAAAACGAAACCAAATGTTAATCTCACCTAAAATATTCCTTCCCAGAGACACCTAGAACAATGTGAGCGCTGTGGCCTAGTCAGGGTGACACAGAATTCACCATCACACCCCCCCGATGAACCGAAAGAAAGGAAGGCCCACCCCAAGTCCTCCCCCCAGGACAGCCTGCCCCACTCTCACCCCAAAGTGAAGGGGGCCCCCTGTTTTCCTTACTTCCACAAATGTCTTATAGAAACTCCCTGAAAATCTGATCTCCAGACTTTCTCTGAGGAATACAAACCGCGTTTCTTACAAAGCCCGCTGGCTGTTCTGTGCGCGTCTCATGCTAAACGTCGGGCGATGCAAGGCCTCCCTCGTGTGGCTTCTATTAGTGTTTCTCCCCAACGCTTCAGTTACCGTGACTCCGAACAGGTTGAGGGGTACTGGATTCCCCAGGTCCAGCCGGCCCCCCTTCCTGCTTGCAGGTCGTCAGGAAGTGGGGAACGCCGGCCGGGGTGCTGCAGGAGCGTTCACATCCGATAGCAGGACTCGGAGGCTGACGGGGGATGAGAAGACAGTAGTCACTCCCTCCTTCAGTCGGTTCCTCGCACTGACGTGGTCACAGAGGGAAACACTTTATTGCCGGGGGATGTTTTTGGACACAGAAGCTCACAGTATACGTAAAGGAAAAAGAAAACGAAACCGATGCGGAAAGTGCATCCTTTGCTCCGTGGTTTGAACAGGGCCTCTTACTCCCTGATCCTGGGCTCCCCCTGGTACCGCTGATGCTCTGGCCCCTGGTCAGGCCCCGGTTAGAGAGGCTGCCTGGTCCCAGCTCCCCACCCCACCCCAGGCCCCGCCCGGTGGGGTCTCCTGGGGGCTGGAGGACCCCCAGTTTTAGAGACCCCACTTCCCTCCCTCGTCACCCTGAGGGCGTCTTCCCAGCGGCCTCCTGGCCTCGGCTCCTGCATCCACAACCTACCCGCAGAGCTGGCGTCAAAGTTCTGTCTGTGTTCATCCCTCCAACCAGCTTGGGTGCAGGTGTGGCTGCCCCTCTGTGTAGGCAAGTGAACGTGACTCGGGAAGATTCAGTGCCCCGAGCAGGGCGACCCAGGCAGGCAGGGTTGGGCAAGGCTCGGACCCCAAGCCCCGGGTCTCCCCACTGCCTCGTCTTCCTTTTGTCTGGCCTCGGGGTCCAGAGCCCTGAATGCCTCCTCCTCTGGCTCAGCATTATTTATTTCAGACAGGACTGAAGGGAATGGGTGTGAATTAATGAAGTCACGTGGTGCGAATAACTGACATTTACAATGTATTCTCCCTCCCCAGATGGAAGCATTGTAGGCTTGGTAAAGTCCCTGTGTCCGGCTTAAGCCTAAGGAATGACACCTTGTCGTTGCCCCAGATACTAAAGTTCTGAGTAAACTGCAGGTCTCATATCTATTTCATATGAAATTGTATATGAAATATAAACATAATTTTCATATAAAAATGTTACATGAAATATAAAATTCCCAAGCTGGAAGTCAAGGCTGAAATGCAGGACGTGATCTGGAGGAGGTTTTGTTAGATTTATTCTGGGTCCCAAAGAATCTTCCTTAACCCTCGGGCGTCACCCCGTAGGATGCTGTGCAGCTGAACTTGCCTGTCCCCTGGGGAGTGGCAGTCCTGCTGCAGAGGTCAGGGAAACGTTACCTCCGAATTCCAGGCGACGATGCTGCCTTGTTTGTTTCCATCTGTCCACGAGGTCTTGCACAGAAGAGGGATGCAAGCAACCCTTGACGCATAAGCCTTGAGTTAATGAATGGGCTCATTCAACTCATGGTCATTGAGTACCTGCTCTGTTGGACACACTGCTGTGTGCCAGGGACACAGAGGGGGAAAAGACAGATGTAATTCCTGCCCCAGTGGAGCCAAGAGCAGGAAAGCAGACACAAACCACTACACTGCACTACGCTGTGATGTGGGCTACAGTGGGGAAGGGCAGGACGACAGGCAGACATGGGGCAGGTGACCTGTCCCTGCCTAGGGGTCAAGGAAGGCTTCCATGAGGGACAGACATTTCGGCTGAGATCTGAAGAGCGAGAACTAGACATAACAAGGCCAGGGCAGTGCAAGCAAAGCACTTCCGGGGAAGAGAACCGCATGTGCAAAGGGCCGGAAGTAGCAGGCAGCTGGGTATGTGAGATCCTGCAGGTGACTAGAGGAGGTTGCAGTGGGGGAGGAAGAGGGGCCTGGACAGTCGGGCCAGGGCCAGCTCACCAAAGGTCTTGTCCACTAGCGTTTTTCTTTTTATTTATTTATTTATTTATTTTTGGCTGCGTTGGGTCTTCGTTGCTGCACGCGGGATTTTCTCTAGTTGCGGCGAGCGCGGGCTACTCTTCGTTGCGGTGCATGGGCTTCTCATTGCGGTGGCTTCTCTTGTTGCGGAGCATGGGCTCTAGAGCACAGGCTTCAGTAGTTGTGGCTCGTGGGCTCAGTAGTTGTGGCTCACAGGCTCTAGGGCGCAGGCTCAGCAGTTGTGGCACACGGGCTTAGTTGCTCCACGACATGTGGGAACTTCCCGGACTAGGGCTCGAACCCGTGTCCCCTGCATTGGCAGGCAGATTCTTCACCACTGCGCCACCAAGGGGAGTCCCCACTAGCGTCTTCCAAACCAGTCTTCAACTACAACCCACAGTGAGAAATGCATGTAACATCACAGCTCAGGACGCACACATCAGTATGACACAACAGTCACCAGCAGTACTCCCCTTACCCTGCATGAAGAGCTCCATTTCCACCTTATTCTAGTTTTGTCAGTGCTGGCTGCGACCCCCAAGCTGATTTCACAGCCTTCACAGGATGAGCCTCCACACACCCTGTAAGTCTGCGCAGGGAGGCTGGACTTCATCCCGAGGTCGGTGGGAAGCGGTTGATGGGCTTTAAGCCAAGAGCAGCCTGGTCTGGTTCCCTTCGCAGGGAGAGTCTCCAGTGGCAGCAGAGGGAGGGCCGTGGTGGGCAGGGGAGGGGTACCCTGGGGCCGGTAGGTGGCTGTCACCTGGTTGAGAGATGGCAGCACCCAAACTGGAGCAGTGGCAGTGTGGACAGAGAAAAGTGGGTTGAGTTCTGAGGTTCCTAAGACAGAGCGTAGATGATTGTTTGGCGGCACGGAATGAGGGGCAGGGAGGGGTCAAGGTTGACTCCAGGTTCTGCGTCGGTAACTGGAGGGCCGGAGGGGTGGTTGTGGGGATGCGGGGTGACTGGGGAGGACCCCGTCGGGGGTGAAGATGCTGAGTTCCGCTTCAGGTACGCTGGGTGTGAAACAGGCAAGAGCTGATCCTCCTGGACCTGGGAGTCAAGAAGGGAGCCGGATTTGGCTTGCGGAACTGGGTCTGAGCAGTGTCTTGGGGGTGTTTGGAATCTCGGCAGAGAAGTGATCTCTTAGGGAGAGTGTGGGGAAACAGCAAGGACGGACCCTGGGGCGCCCACAGCTCCTGCTCGAGCACCGTCTTTGTCCCCAAGTAAGAATCAAGTCATCGTCTTCCAGACACTGCAGACGTCTGGGTGACATTACCCGAGGAGCTTAACCCAGAGCAGGCCTGTGTGTTTGACTGGATCGTTAACCATTATCCCAAGAAACCTGGACCGAGCCTCCCTCATGGCGAACGGACCTCTTCTCCCGGCTGTAACTGTGGGGAAAGCCCACGCGGACACTGCTGACCTGCGGGCCCAGTTGCCCTGCGGCCTGGCTGCGCATTTCACATGTTTTCCAGCTTGGCTGTTTTTGAACTAAATGTGTTCCTCGTGCTGGGGAAGATGTGTTTGATGTTATTAAAATCCTGAACAATAAAAAGATGTTGGGAATTATTAGAAGTTGTAGCAGCTGGAATGGAAATATTCTGGCCCTGGGTTTAAATTAGTAAGTTGCCTTTCTTGATAAGGAGTCGTATTAAATTCCAGCCTTTTGATTTAGCAAAGGATTTGCCTGCCGTCTAGGAAATGGCCGGAAATAGTGGGTTCTGCCTGGACCCTCTCCCCACCTCCGTCTCACTGTCTGTTTCCCACCCTTGCCCATCACATCCATGAATCTTGAGTTCAAAACCGAAATGGTGTAAAATTGAGGCATACGTATAAAATGCTACTCGTTTAAAAAAGGTTTTATACTGGAGTAGAGTTGACGTACAATGTTGTGTTAGTTTCAGGCATACGGCAAAGTGAATCAGTTGTATATACTCATTTTTAAAAATTGACCTTTTTATGAAAATAAATAAGGTATGTTAACTGTAGAAAGCTTAGAACATACAGGTGCGCGATGGAAGAGAAGTCAGAGCATTCATTCACTCGATGAACGTGCTGCTGGGGTAACGGAGGATGAGCGTGGGTGGGCCCTGCACGTCAGTGACAGGGGCTGCGAGGAGGGTGCGGGCCGAGCCCTCTGGGGGCTGGTTTTCACCAGTGAGCGGGAAGGACACACTGAGACGGGCCTTTGAAGAAACACTTGCAGGAGGTGGGCAAGGAGGGGGAGAACATTCCAGACAGAGGACACCAAGTAGGCACTTCAGGGAAACGAGCGTAGGGGCAGAGGCGGGAGCAGGGGAGACTGGGGGTGTCACAGAGGGAGCTTGGGGCCGGGAAACCACCACAGTGAACAAGTTCGGCTTTCATGCCCATTTCCCAGTGAGTTTGGAGTCAGTGGAGATGCACAAGAAGGACCTGCTCTGACTCCCGTTTCCCCAGGAATCCTGGCTGCTGCGCTGGGGTGGGAGGGCCTGCAGCGGGAGGGGTGGAGGCAGGGAAGTTGCCAGAGAGACCAACGCAAACATGCACTTACTTCCCATGGTCGTTTTTTAACGCGTGCATTTATTAGCGAGGGTTCAAACTCTACAAACTATGCTCTAACCTTCATTTCCCCTTGCTCTCTCGTGAACATCTTGCCGAGCTGCCGAGCGTTGGCCTGCAGGGTTACCTTTGCTGCGGGACACAATTCTGTTGTAGGACGTCATAGGCGAAGCAGAAGCCCGTGCCCGGTGATCGCCGGGTCCCAGGCACGGTGCTCCTCCGCCATGAGGGAGGGAATCTCATTTGCCCATTTTGCAGATGAGGAAACCGAGACCAAGAGGCTCACTGAGAGCAGAGTCAACATTTAACCCAGAGCTGCGATCACAGGCCCTGCGTCTCCTGACTGCCTTCCTGTCACCGAACTTACACTCAGTCTCCCTCTTAGAAACGACACTGCGCTAAGCATTGGTGTGGCCAGATCTTTGTGACCATCAATAATTATTTCCCTAGAACCAATTCCCGGAGGTAGAATTTCTAGGTCAGTTCTTTTAATGTGACAATTAAACTCTAATGCGTTGCAAATGAAACAAGTCTGAACAAGTCATTCCGGATGCTCGGAGGGACCGTGGATAGTATTGAACACAATGCATGACAGTTAATCGGGAAGCAGTAATGATCTTGGGTCTGACGGGGCTTCTGGGAGTGGAGCTTCCTTGTGACCATGTTTCTCCGGAACAAGGACTCGACCGAACACTAGCGGCCATTTCTCCGTCCAGCCCCTCGCTCCCCTGTGCTCTGCAGGGCTGTCCACACCGGATCCACCTCCTGGAGAGCCAGGCAGGTGCTTCCCGAGTAGCTCTGCTGCATGATGCCTCTGAACTCGCCCTCTGCCCTGATAAAGGCCCGTCCCTCCGCTTGCCTTGTGACTTGCAAGATGCTGTTTAATCTTTGCTGCCACCCCGTGGGGTTAGTACAGAAGAAGCAGCAGCAGCAGAGGCTGAAGAATTGCCAACGGTCCTCAAGTTCCAAGGCTGAGGAGCAGAGGCAGGACGGTGGTTTGGATCTGGAGCTCCCTGACCAGCCCAGCCCCACGGCCCGCTGTGCTTCACGGGTCCATCGTGACTCTAGCTTGGGCAGGGGTTTGCTGGAGGTATAGGGGTGAAGGAGTTAAGCTTGCCCTGCTCCCTGCCCAACTGATGCTTGTTCCCTCGGAGCCACGAATATCCACATGGGCCGGGGCCCAAGGACTAAAATGATTCCAATGCTGTTTCATCTTTATCACAAATTTCAATAGCACTTCCCTCCTCTTGCCGGGGACCCAGGGGGGAAATGTCAGGGCGGGGCTGCCAGATTAACAGCCCTCCATACAACTGTCAAGTTCTTGGGC
Organism: Leucopleurus acutus; assembly: GCF_964270905.1. NCBI lineage: Eukaryota > Metazoa > Chordata > Mammalia > Artiodactyla > Delphinidae > Leucopleurus > Leucopleurus acutus. The sequence goes on from NC_139154.1 coordinate 24,143,918, forward strand.
GGTATTAGGAACTCTTTTTTGGAAATTTAAAACGCTGTTAAAAATCGGGAGTTCCCTGGTGGTCCAGTGGTTAGGACTCCATGCTTTTACAGCCAAGGGCACAGGTTCAATCCCTGGTCAGGGAACTATGATCCCGCAAGCCATGCAGTGCAGCCAAAAAACAAAAACAAAAACAAAACCACTGTTAAAAATGCAGCCAGTTGCCTGCAGACAGACACAGGGGGCCATGGCAACGTTCTGAAGGTAGATTGTGGTGACAGTTGCCCAACATTACAAATTGTACAAAATTCATTGAATTGTAATCTTACAATGGGCAGGTTTTGTCATATGTAAATTGTTTCAATAAAGCTGTTAAAAACATTAAAATATCATCAGAAATCATTTTAATTGAATACATCAGCTGCGTCTGTTTTCTTTACTACAAATGAAAAAGTATATTTTTATCAGAGTCAGGGTTTTCTTTTTTCAGAATAGGGGCATTAAAATGTTAGAAAAATTGCAAAGGTACCAAAAAACAGTTTAAAAAATAGTTTTTGAGAAAGCCAAGTTAAAGCAGAGGGATGGGCACCTGCAGATGTGATTTTGGAGAAGGGAAAAGGTTTTGCAAAGCAGCCAGGCTGCAAGGCTGAGAAGTCTGAGGGGCCGGCACCCGGGGTTTCTCGAATTTAAAAGAGCTGCAGCTGCGCTGGGAGCCCCAGGGTGGGCTGTCTTGGAGCCCCAGACAGGCTGCTTGGGACGTCACATGTCTACCTGGAGAAACTTGACCTTGGCAGGTCTTATTTTTTAGCATCTTGAAAAAGTGCTAAGTGTCTCAGATTTCATTAAAACGTCAAACTATCTTTAAACAAGCACCGTAGGCTTTGTGCCTCTAGCAAAATCTTCATACGTGATTCCGGGACTTTAAAAACTCCACCTCAGACGCAACACCTCTAAACTAGTTCAGAAAGGGGGAGAAGTTGCCTTTTAACAGTGACATGCACAAATACAATTTTCAGGGGTTCACTTGGAAACTGAGGTCCCCACGTGAACCATATGCTTCGGCCTCCTCTAAAGAAAGAGGACATAAAGATGCAGAAAACAGGTATCTGGTGAAGGTTGGGTGGGTTCTCTGGACTGTTCGGAAGGACTTATATTACCAACTATTCTTTCTCATAACTAGAGCAAGTGTGGGCAGTCAGCGTATCCGAGTCGGCATCTGAGTCTGTAGAAAGGAATTTGTCCACACGATGAAACCCACCTGCACCCTGAGTGGGTGCCACTGACCGGGCCCCCGGGACAGAGAAAGCATCAGGGCCTGAGACGAGGCGAGAAGTGACCGGAGCCCCTCTGCCCACTGGTGTCACCTCAAGCAAATCACTTCATGTGTTGATTGTTTCCTCATCCGTAAATGGGAATATTAACGTATCATCGGGTGGCTGTGAGAAGGAAATAAAGAGCACATTCCGGAAACATTTTGAATATTTTAAAGTTTTATCCAGATACTGGGTGTTGTTACTGTTTCTTTGGTCAGAGCAAAAATTCAGTCTGTCTTAGCCCCCGTCTACTCGTAGAATCCCGAAAGCTAGTTCCGTAGGATGGGCTGCGGGCATCTCAAGGCTTTAACTCTCTCAGGCCCCGAGCCTGGTCACTCCACGGGGCCATATGGATGTTTTCTGTACGTATCGTGGGGGTGGCACCGTGGATTCAACAGGGTGGACAGCGGCCGAATCCCGGTGCTACCCTGCGTCTCCCGCCAATGTAGCGTTGAATCCTACATTCTCGCCAGCCAGCAGAGTTTAACTTTGGGGGGACAAGGAGAACTCACCCACATCACTCCAGAAGCACCTGTGAGAGCTCAGCTGTGCAGGTCGTACGTGCCCGAGGGCGGCCGGGGTCCTGGGGCCTGTCCACGGCTGCCGTGCTCCCACCACACTCCAGCCCTTGCTGGTCCTACAGAGCCTCTGAGCCACTTTCCTCCCTTCGTCTGTTTCTGTTGCTCTTGCCCCGAAATACTAACTTGTTGCAAATATAAAAGACTGCCATGAACTCTCACTTACATCTTATGGAAGTGGCACAGTCCAGGGTTAAACCGGTCCTCCTGGGTCCCAAGGCAGGTTTGTCTTTTTATGAATTTCTAGGTCAAGAACTTCTGTCTGTAAAACCGAGTCAGTGGCAGGGTTCCAGGGGGTAGGCTGTGTCAGTAGCTCCCACAACTGAGAACTTCAAATCCCCTGGGCCGCTGGTTCGAACACAGCTTCCTGGGCCCCACTCCCAGGGTCCTGACTCAGTAGGTCTGGGTGGCCCTGATAATCTGCCTTTTTAACAAGTTCCTATGCGATGCTGATGCAGGTTCAGAGAACCACCGAGCTAGGACCGAGCCTAGCCGGCAGTAACGCGCACACAATACGTTTCAGGTGTTGCTAAAAACAGTAAAGATGTGCTTCCTTAAAGGCTCCCCGATTCTGTTCTATTTGAAAAACTTCCCCCCAGGAGTCTTGCCTGACTTGAGAAATCAAACAGTCTGGTCTCCCGCAGCTCACTTTCCTCAGACGTTGAGACACGTAGCCCAACACCTGTTTCGAAGCACAGCTACTGATGAATTACTTTGGGCAGCTCTTGCATGTTCTTTCATTGCCAATAAAGTTATTGAAATTGGAATATGCCACATGTTTGAGAGTCTGTATCAAAAAGGCAGGTGACGTGGCTGCAGGTAAGGACAGAGTCAAGCTGTTCCACAGCAAACTTCTCCATCTGCCCAAACCGGCTTCATTCCCTAGGTTGGGTGTTTGTGAACCAGTGTGTTTTTCCGTAGTAAGAAATAAAAGTCCAATATCGCAGATGCTAATTGGTTACCTGAAGCAATAACCACAACTTCAGAGAAAGAGTCCACCAGGTTTCCCACCAGAAGAGACGGCAAATTTATTGGAGATTAAATACATATTTCTAAGTCTGTGAAGTAAAATGTAGATGTGCCTGTGTGTAGTGCGTACTTGACTTTAGTATTTCTGGAAAACAGTTCCCTAAGAAGGGCTTGGTCTCCGGCCCAGTGCTTTGAGGGTTTGTTCTTCGACGCGGGCGGTGGTCCCGCCCCAGGGACACTCTCCAGGCACCCAGGGCACAGCCCCAGGAAGGCCAGCGCCCACCTTCGCTCAGAGGACGCAGAGATGCACAGAGGAGCCGCAAGGAGACGGCAGGTGGGGTCTGAAGATGGGGAAACAGCTGCTGTTGCCATCATGTGAGGAGGGGCCGTCACTTCCCTGAACACCCAACAGTGACACGGGCTTTCTGGGCTGCACCGACCTCAAACGTGTGAACTACAAGTGCCACCTGCCGCATCAGTAAACAAAGGATGCTTCAGCCATCAAGCCATCACACTACAGCTGCCCCAGTGGTGAGCCCTGCGGGAACTCGGGATAGAAACGGGACTGCAGCCACCTGGAAGGTGCACCCTGGGAAGACTCAGGATGAGAAAGCACAGGACACTGGCCCCAGATGGCTGGGGTGCACATCAAAGGAGTGATTTCAGTGAGTCAAGACTTGCATCTTCCCATGCAGAGAAAAGCGCTACATTCCTTCACTTGAGATGTCTGGTTTTCTTTAAGTTATCCTCTGACGTTCCAACTACCCGGTCTGTGTTGCAGAAACTCCCATATATCCTGGCCCCACCCTCACCCCCATCCCCTTGCCTCTTCGGAGCCGTCCCTCGGAGTGATCTGAGATGCTGTGTCCCGGGCTTAAGTCCTCAGTTCCGTCCGCCAAATAAAACATAACTCTCAACTTTTAGGTTGTGCATTGTTTTTTCTCAGACAACACAGGTGATGACACACCCTGCTGCCTCCATGTGGACCTGCCTCGAGCCCATTCTGTTTTAGGGGCAACAAGGAAAGAGATAAGAGCCTCCACTGAGAACCCATGCTGGCGCTTAACCTCCCAGTTGCCAGGAAGTCTTCCCCTGGCTCAGCTCTGCCCTCTGCCCGGCCCTGCTGCCCTCCCAGCAACCCTCTGCCCAGTCCAGGGTTCTGCCTGCACACTGCGTTCCCTCCCGCTCTGGGTTCTAGCGAGCTCCATCTCAGGTTACAGCCTGGATGGTCTCTTCATGTCGGACTTTGAAAATGGAAAAGGAAGAAAACCATTTTAGACTTTGTCCCTTCCCATCAACTCAGAGCTGCATGTTACCAGCTAAGAGGAGATCTGTTACCTGAAACTACACGTTTGCAATACAGTCAGTGACATCCTATCAAGGACTGATCTCTGGCTGCAGGACCATCGTTACTAGGACGGTCAAATCCTTGGAGAAGCTCGGAGAGGTTCTAGAACCCCTAGCCCTCTGTGTACCCACTCCCCGCCGAACCTGTCCCCTAGGAACCTCTCCTGGGCTGGCCTTCCTCTCCTTGTCTATCAGGACACTCCTCTGTCTCTCAGCCTGCTCTCCGCTCTCCAAGAAAACCCAGCAGAATCTCCGGGTTTTACATTGGAAACAAAAGCCAGGACAGGGGCTTCCCGGGTGGCGCAGTGGTTGAGAATCCGCCTGCCATGCAGGGGACACGGGTTCAAGCCCTGGTCTGGGAAGATCCCACATGCCACAGAGCAACTAAGTCCGTGCGCCACAACTACTGAGCCTTCGCTCTAGAGCCTGTGAGCCACAGCTACTGAGCCCGTGAGCCACAACTACTGAAGCCCGCACGCCACAACTACTGAAGCCTGCACACCTAGAGCCCGTGCTCCGCAAGAAGAGTAGCCCCTGCTCGCCACAACTAGAGAAAGCCCGTGCACAGCAACAAAGACCTAACACAGCTAAAAATAATAAATAAAATAATTTTTTTTAAAAAGCCAAGACAGGAGGTGTTTGGTGACAAGGATGTGCAGAGCTGCTCCCACCTCAATGGAAGGAAATGGGAAAAACACATCTCAAAACCTTGGCCAAGGGCTTCCCTGGTGGTGCAGTGGTTGGGAGTCTGCCTGACGATGCAGGGGATGCAGGTTTGTGCCCTGGTCCGGGAGGATCCCACATGCCGCGGAGCGGCTGGGCCTGTGAGCCATGGCCACTGGGCCTGTGCGTCCGGAGCCTGTGCTCCACAACGGGAGAGGCCACAACAGTGAGAGGCCCGTGTACCTCCAAAAAAAAAAAAAAAACCTTGGCCAAATGGGGCTCTGTTATACTAATTTTTCTACTTTTCTATAGGTTTGCAATGTACCATCATAAAAAGTTTTAAAAGCTAGAAAAGAGAGAGACGGACAGACACACACACAGAGATAGACAGAGAGGAGTAGGGGATGGGAGGGGAGGGAGAGAAAGAGAGAAGGAGGGAGGGGGGAAGGAAGGAAGGAAGGAGGGAGGGAGGGAGGGAGGGAGGCAGGCAGGCAGGGCAGGTCCCAGAGCCTCGCAGCATCCTGCGGCTGCCCCTGGCCCAGGTAACCCCCCAGGGTACCACCAGGTGGTCCCCCGCAGAGCTGTCATACTTACGGAGCAGGGAAAGACACCTTCCCTTACCCTCCACCCTTCACCTACCGGAAGGTGTGCCCTCACCTAAGGGTTCTCTGCGCCTTCACCTACCGGAAGGCGTGCCCTCACCTAAGGGTTCTCTGCGCCGCATCTTGGTTGGCTCGGTGGACGCACTGTTTGTCTTTTCTCTGCTCGTCAGCATCACGGACAAGGAACTGCGCTCACTCCCGCTCTGATCCTACCGACGTCGGGCCCCCTTTCGGAGCCTCAGCACCGGGGACCGGCCTCGGGTCTTGGCTCGCTCTACCTGGCACTACTTCTGCGAAGGTGAGCTGCTCGTGGGTGCATCTGAGCGGCACACACGATGGTGGGCAGGGCCAGCTCTCCGCGCAGAGCAGCGGCAGGGCCGCGGGAGTGGCTGAAGGAGCTTTAGGCGATGCCGTGGTCAGTTCAGTGTCCAGACGGCAGTGTTTCCTCCCTGCGCACGGCCGAAAGCTCCCTCCATCCTTTGCGTAGACACAGTCCATTGAGCACACGGTCAGCGGACCTGTTAAACCTCAGTTCAAGATGCTTATTTATCTTCAACACCTGCACGACCGCCCAGCTCCAAGGTGGGATTGATGGCATGGGAGCTACAGTAAGTACCTTGAAATGGTTCCGTTCCCATCTCGCTTCTTCCTCGGCTTGTAATTCCCATCATGACCCCACCCCTCCGAGTGAAAATCGCCAGAGAGGCGGTAACGCTGGGTCAGACTGAAGAAGGTACTGGAACATTTCCTGTTCGCCTGTTACCTCTCACTTTGATCTTTAGTGTGCCCGAGCGCTTGATAAGAAAAGTGCTGTTGATCTGGGTATTAGCAACAGGACTGTGACCAAAACGCTAAATTAAAATATCTGAGACAAGTTGCTGCCCAGAAGCCCAAACAGTTTTAATCTGATTCAACCTCAAGACACACATTAAAAAAAAGAATTCCTTGCACCATCTGTTCCTTTGGTTAAGCATGAAATCACCCCCTGTAATTATGTTGTAGGGAAGATCTGCTCTTACGGCGTAGAGAAGGGAGCAGGTGAAGGGTTCAGCCAGGACTGACAGACACATGGACACACAAGGATGTGTCTTTTACTCAGTGACCCCTTATTCTGTGCTCCAAGAAGGACTTGATCCATCAGGGCTTTATGCATGCCTGTCATGGTTTTTGTTCTTTAATCCAAGAGACAGAAATCCATAAACTTGAAACAATGAGGGATGTGGATTAATGTATTAACGACTAGTTGATTCATTATTTACTAATGCCCTTCTTTGTACCAGGTCTTGCACATGTTTTTACAACCCTGGGGGTAGATGTGTAGTTATCTCCATTTCACAGATCGGAAAACTGAGGCACAGAAGTATTGTATCGTGCTAACACAAGCATCTGTCGTCTGCAGAGAGATACTTCTCACTTATAAAGTAACACACCAGATCTCTGATTATACAGCTCAGCCTCCACGAGTCTGGATGACTATTCCCACCACAGATACGAACTCGTTCCGGGTATGCTCGGAAGGCAGGGTCTACACCTGGAGCGCCAGGGGCTGTGGACCTGAGCTAACATCACCAAGACATTGCCACCCGCAGAGCCTTTAGACTAAGTGGTCTGAGGCTTCCTAGATTCCTACATCACCCCTGCCCTTCAACTTGAGATCTCTGTGATAAGGACAACTCTAGGGAAGTTGGAAAGAGATGCTTCTTGCCAGCACAGAGGAAGAAGTAGGCATGAGGAAGTGGAAAGCAGGAGGGCTTCCAAAAAAGAGAAGCATCAGCTGAGGTGTCTCTGGAAGCTTCTACAGGTCTGATGCTCACCTGGCTCACACAGTTTGTCTCTGGCAGAAGGTAAAGGAAAGAAGAAACCATTCCAGTCTCCGAATGCTTTCGTTCCTGGACCACCACCTGCGGCAGGAATCTCCACTTGGTCACGTGTGTTCTTTTGGCTCCTGGTGGGCACTGCCTGCACCAGCCCAAGCTGGTCACTGCCCACGTGATCCCCCCCCCCATGGCTAGTGGGACTTTCCCAGGGGCCTGGTGCAGCCCGAACCTGCCTGCCCAGCCTCCTGGTTCCATGGCCACTCTAGTCACCTACATTCTCTACTGCAACATTCTTTTTTTTTTTTTTTGCGGTACGCGGGCCTCTCACTGCTGTGGCCTCTCCCGTTGCGGAGCACAGGCTCCGGATGTGCAGGTTCAGCGGCCATGGCTCACGGGCCCAGCCGCTCCGCGGCATGTGGGGTCTTCCCGGACCGGGGCTCGAACCCGTGTCCCCTGCATCGGCAGGCGGATTCTCAACCACTGCGCCACCAAGGGAAGCCCCTCAGTTTCTCTTTAAGACTGCTGGTCCTCCTCACGCTAGCGACCTTGAGTCCTCATCCTGCCCAATTCCCAGCAGTGAGAGGCCCGCGTACCACAAAAAAAAAAAAAAAAAAAAAAAAAAAAGAGAAACTGAGGCCCTGACTCCAGAGGAACCAGAAAAAGTTCAGAAAATAATGAAGAGAACTTAAAATACCACCTCTAGTAACCTGGAGAGTTTCGAGCGTACATCCCTCAACGAGTGAAGAGTACAAAAGACACAGAAGATAGGAACACTCTGAGATTTAAAAACATGACTGCCAGGGTCAGAAATTAAATAGGACTAAACATAAAGTCAAAAAACGCCTCAGAGCACAGTGTAAAAAAGAGTCCAAAGCAGAGAAATTAAACACACACACACACACACACACACACACACACACACACACACACACGGAAACACAACATTGTAAATCAACTACATTTCAATGAAAATTTTTTAAATAAGTTTTTTTTTAAAAAATAAGGGAAAAGAAAAGAAAAATTAAGGCCCAATCAGTGAGGTCCAGCATCTACCTGTTAAGTATTCCCCACAAAGATCAAAAGGGAGAAAACTAGCAAAGACGTGAAACAAGAAACTTTCCCAGAGTTGAGGGGCACATGGCTTTGGATTCAAAAGGCCCACTGAGTACCCAGCACAACAAACAAGAAAAGACTCATATCTAGACACTGCCTTGTAAACGTTTTTCAGAAAGAAAATATCCAGCCTTCAAGAGGCCATAACTTGTCACCTGTGAAGGAACAGAATCGAATCCACTTCCAGCCTAACCCCAGCAATGCTGAATGCCAGGAGTGACGTCTCCCAGTCTCTGCAAGGACATTCCTTCAGCCTCACGTGGACAGCCTGCCAAGTCATCGGTCAGTGGGAAGCTATGGAATTTGTATGTTACGGACGAGGAGGTCACACCAGCAGAGGTTAAGCAGCCTTCCGGAGGCGCCCACTGATGGGAAAGTGGTGGATTTCACCTGCTCAAGCAAGCTGACTTTGGACTGAGCTACAGAACACCATCCTTGCCACACCCATGAAAGAAACAAGAAATGAAAGATAACATCCTTTTTTTAAAAAAGTTTTTGGCTGTGTTGGATCTTCGTTGCGGTGCACGGGCGTCTCATTGCGGTGGCTTCTCTTTTTGCGGAGCACGGGCTCTAGGCGTGCGGGCTTCAGTAGACGTGGCTCACAGGCTCAGTAGCTATGGCTTGCGGGCTCTAGAGAAGGCTCCTTCTCTAGAGCCTTCCCAGGCTCTAGAGCGCAGGCTCAGTAGTTGTGGCGCACGGGCTTAGTTGCTCCGCGGCACATGGGATCTTCCTGGACCAGGGATTGAACCTGTATCGCCTGCATTGGCAGGTGGATTCTCAACCACTGGGCCACCAGGGAAGCCCCAATAGCACCCTTTAAAAGGGTTTATCTAGGGGGAGAGTGTCCTCCTTTTCATCAGTGTTTCCAAAAGTAACATTCTAGCAGCACTAGTTATCCAGAGTGTTACCATTAGGGGAAACTGGGGGAAGGGTACATGGGATCTTGCTGGATTATTTCTTACAACTGCATGTGACTCCACACGTAGAACAAATAGCGGCATCAACTGCCATTTATTTACTCCACAAAATTTCTGTTGAGCATCTTCTCCGCTGGGGACACAGCAAACAACACAGACAAGACCCTGCCCTCATGGAGCTGGCTTTCTACTGGGGGTTGCCTTGTCCGAAGCTTCACTGGATCAGGCTGTTTATAATCCAAGTTATAAAATACATGCCGATTATGGAGATGTTGATTACGAAGTCTGGTCCCCCACAAGGTGGGTCTAATCGGGTTTCCCGGGTGATGTGACAAGGCTCGGCGTATTTGTGAAGACCAAGCCTCATCCCACGTGGGAAGTGAGTGAGTCACCGCCACTCTGATGTTTAAAATACCTGTAAAAGGCAAACACTGCTCTGTTCAACCCGTGCTTGGAAGGTCTAACCCCGTCCTCTTCCGTGCTTCTTTGCCCCAGGCCGCTGAGAGCGTCCGAGGAGAAAGCTGCGGACACAGTCGGTTGTCACGGAGATGATGAGGCTGTGATTGATGAATCGCAAATCCCCGCCAGTTGCTCCCGAAGAGGGAGGCTCCTCCCAGCCTTTGCAGCGCCCTCCAGATCCAAGACAACCGGGAGGCAGATGCAGCCGGCAGACAGGAGGCTGCCGCCCCCGAGGCGCTGAGGCCCCTTCCTCTCCCTGCTGCCCCGGCTCCAGGATTTCCTCCGCGATGGCCTGTAACCGCTCGTCCATCGAGACCTACGAATACCTGCTGCCCAGCGGGAGCCACGCGGCGGAGCCCGGGCCCCCCGCGCCGCCGGCGCCCCTCAGGGTGTCCCTGGCGGTCCTCATGATGCTGACGGGCGTGGTGGGGCTGCTCGGCAACGCCGTGGTCTGCATCATCGTGTACCAGAGGCCGGCCATGCGCTCCGCCATCAACCTGCTGCTGGCCACGCTGGCCTTCTCGGACATCATGCTGTCCCTGTGCTGCGCGCCCTTCGCCGCCGCCACCCTCGTCACCGTCCGCTGGCGCTTCGGGGACTCCTTCTGCCGGCTGTCGGCCGCGCTCTACTGGTTCTTCGTCCTGGAGGGCGTGGCTATCCTGCTCATCATCAGCGTGGACCGCTTCCTCATCATCGTCCAGCGCCAGGACAGGCTGAACCCCCGCAGGGCCAAGGTGATCATCGCCGCGTCCTGGGCGCTGTCCTTCTGCGTCTCGGCCCCTTCGCTGGCCGCCTGGCCGCTGGTGGAGGTGCCGGCGCGGGCGCCGCAGTGCGTGCTGGGCTACACCGACCTGCCGGCCGGCCGCGCCTACGTGCTGGCGCTGCTGGGCGCCGCCTTCTTCGCGCCCTTCGCCGTGATGCTCGGCTCCTACCTGGGCATCCTGCACACGGTGCGCAAGAACGCCGTGCGCGTGCACAACCAGTCGGACAGCCTGGACCTGCGGCGGCTGCCCCGCGCCGGCCTGCGGCGGCTCCAGCGGCAGCAGCAGGTCAGCCTGGACCTGAGCTTCAAAACCAAGGCCTTCACCACCATCCTGATCCTCTTCGTGGGCTTCTCGCTGTGCTGGCTGCCGCACTCCGTCTACAGCCTGCTGTCCGTGTTCAGCCGGAGGTTCTACTGCGGCCCCTCCTTCTACGCCACCAGCTCTTGCATCCTAGGGCTCAGCTACCTCAAGTCCGTCTTCAACCCCATCGTCTACTGCTGGCGAATCAAGAAGTTCCGCGAGGCCTGCCTGGAGCTGCTACCCCAGACCTTCCAGACCCTCCCCAAAGTGCCTGAGCGGATCCGGAGGCGGATCCAGCCGAGCACCGTCTACGCGTGCACCGAAAACCAGTCCGCCGTGTAGGGGGTGGCGGTGAGCCCCTGCCCCCCGCGCGGCTTCCTGGGACTCCCGTGCCGTCAGCCTCTTAGCGCAAAGGGACTCACCTGTTGCCGGGTGGGCTGCGGCTCCCAGGTTGGCACGGTGAATTATTTTTGTTCTCCCTGCGGGTCTGATGGAAACGGAACGGCCGTCACGACAAAAGGGGAAACGGGTGGGTGATGAAGGAGTCCCAGCGTTAGGGAGGCGAGGGGAGCAGGGAGGGAGGTTGGCTGCGGGGCAGGAGGAAAGCTCTGTCTAAAGAGCTCTCAAGATCTGCCTCGCAGACAGCCGTGGTGCCGTGCTCTGACGCGAGAAACCCAGGTGGTTCACCGCTGGGTCATCAGTCCGTGTGCTGGCGCCAGCGTTCTCCAGAGGCGTCTGCGTGTGCGGCGTACGTTGTGGAAACGTGCCAGGTTCCTCACAGGGCTCAGATGTGCGTTTTGCACGAAGCCGAATCGTCCGTTCTATAAACCAAAATCACGCGGGAAGCAGAGGAGCCCCTGGGCTTTTCAGCTGCCCCCGTGTGACACGTGGGAGGCCTTGGTGGCTCGAAGCCCAGAGAATGTTCGGGGGCAGCTCAGCTGAAATGACAAGCCCACCCCAGCGCACATCCTCAACCCTCCTCCCTGGACCGGCCCACTGGACCCTCACCCTGAAGCCTGTCACCTCCCTGCCTGCCGTGACAGCCCCTGCCCCTTCCCTCTCTCTCGCCTCTGGTTCCCGGGACCCCTTTGTCCTCATTCTGTCTGTCCCCGTGAGCAGGAACCACACTCCTTCTCCTGTGATCCATCTTTTCAGCAAGTACTTGCAGCGACTTGCTTTCAGCCCCAGAAGCGGTCGGGGGCTCTGTCTACATGTTCCTCTCGACGCGCTGAGGCTGCCGCTTCACCCCGTCCCGGGACCTGCGGTGGGGACGCAACGACCCACTCCCACTGACCTCTGTGTTCCTCTACCTCACTCAGGGCCGCAGGGGTCTGACCGCTGCCGTCGGGGCCACCTCCCCGGGACCGTGGTCCCCCAGCCCAGGCAGGATTGGGGTCCCAGGAGGGCAGCTGCCTAGAGGGGACCTGCTGCTTGTCCCGTACGCCCGGCCTCGACACCCAGGGCCCCCTTTACCTCTGGGAGCTTCTGATGGGGGAGGTGACTTTCCTGCGGTCAGGGCACATGGTCGAGTCCACGGAGCTCTCCTCACAGCTTCAGATCTGAAGAGACTGGGAAATTTAAGGAGAAATTTAGAAAATACGGTTCTAAGTCTAACTCCATCAGGAACTAGTCACATGACCTTGCTCGTTTCACCCCCACTTCTCTGGGCCTCAGTTTCCCCATCTGCCAAGCGAGGAAGCAGGCCTAGAGGGTCTCCCACATCCCTGCCGAGGTCCCTGCCATGTGCGTGTTTTCCACTTGTAGTCACCAGATCCCCTGCCTTCGTTTATCCATCCACGCAGTGAGCATTTATTAAGTGCCTACGACATGCAAGGCACTGTAGGGGACGGTGAGAGTCACGCCCGTCTGGGCCCAAAGGCACATGTCTGATTTATCTCAGGATAACCGTAACTCAAACACAGACGCTCCCCTTTGTGTTCTTCTTCTCATTTCCTTTCCAAGGTTGTATGAAGAGACCAGCTCCCCATTCCCATGCTTTCCTGCTGTGACAGAAGCAAAAAAGAAAGATAACATAACTCACATTAACCTAAGTCCAGACGAGGGCTTTTCCAGAAAATAATTGGCACTTGTTTTTTTTTTTTTTTTTTGCGGTACGTGGGCCTCTCACTGCTGTGGCCTCTCCCATTGCGGAGCACAGGCTCCGGACGCGCAGGCTCAGCGGCCATGGCTCACGGGCCCAGCCGCTCCGCGGCATGTGGGATCTTCCCGGACCGGGGCACGAACCCGTGTCCCCTGCATTGGCAGGCGGACTCCCAACCACTGCGCCACCAGGGAAGCCCCAATAATTGGCACTTTTTCTCACCAACTTCACCCTCCTTTTACACCCAGGCCCAGACCCCCCCAGACCATTGTATACCTAGAGTGAGGGGGAGAGAGAGAGAAGAGAGAGAGGAGAGGGAGACAGACAAGAGAGGAGAGGGAAACAGACAAGAGAGGAGAGAGGAGAGACGTAGAGAGAGGAGAGAGGAGAGACAGAGAGAGGAGAGAGGGGAGACAGACAAGAGAGGAGAGAGGAGAGACATAGAGATTGGTTGAAGACCGTCAGTGGCATGTGATTGATCGAGGTGGGTCCCCTCACTTCTGTGTCCCGAGTGCCCGCCGCGAGGCAGAGTTGCACAGCCTCAGTGGTGTCCAAGAGCACAGCCAGACCACCACGGGGACGAGGCCTCTGGGCACCTCCCCTCCGGTGGGCATTTAAGAGAACGTTCTACAGGAGCCTCGTGTAAAAGAGAAATCACAAAACTGAACGAATGAAGGCACCAAAATTTACATCAATCAGTGTTACTTGATGTGTGTTGGATAGTAATATATATGTTTCAAAGTAATAATTTTGTATATATTTTAAGTAAAGTATTATTGCTCTTTCGGTGTATAAGACTGTGTTTCTTGCCAAAATTAGCGCCAGAGCCACGACTAGTACACCAAGAATCTGGGGCCGGACACCTCCTAAGATACACCCACTTCGGGAAGTCTCGTCCAGAACCTGTAAGCCACTAGCCGAGCTGCAATGACTAAAGGGCATTACTGATGACAACGGGAGATTGGGCAGTGGGAGGGTCACAGCAAGGCGCCCACATTTTTAAAAGCTCCCCACCCTGCTAGATAATTCCAGACAGTTAGCTTCACCTCTGACTTTCACTCTGCCGACTTCCTGATTCTCTCCGGCCTCGCTAGGCCTTCAAGGAACTTCTTAAAGTACTACAGAAATAGCAAGTCCTTGTCTCCTTCCCTGATGCCTGCAGGGCGACCACTGCTTCTCTGTATTATGTTTTCATCTTCTCTCTGGCCCTGGACGTCCCCCAAACCCTGGGTGCTGAATTGTTCCTGTGGGGTCCTGGGCAGTGACTGTGGTGGTGACGGCCCGTGGGAGAGCCTTGCCTCAGAAAACGAGACTCAGTAAGTCTCAGAAGTGTCATCCTAATTCTCACCACCCAGGAAAATCCACTACTTTGTCATCATGAACCTTGGCCCCCTGCTGTTGGTGTGAAATAAAGGCAAAGGTTCTCTAGGCCATTCTGACAACCAAAATGAAAAGCAAAATCTAGATCAATTCCTACTTGGCTACTCTGAGCCCTGGCATAGTTTCCCCTGACATGATTTACAGTACATGCTTTTTGGGGACTAAAAATCTGCCACGTTAAGTGTTTCCGACATTGCTATGTTCCCCTTGCACACACAGTCGGCAGCCTTGCCTCCAGCAAGGGATTCCGTGTCCAGCTTCCTGGCCTCCTAAACGAGGGAGACACTCCCAGCCAGAGGCCCCCGAGAGGAACACATGACATAATGATATGAGGATCTAGTCCCACGCCTGGGCCGGATATACCAGGGCAGCAATCGCTAGGGTCGTGTTGTCAACCTGCTTACGTCCCAGCTTTGTCCGCCTGGGGCAAGGGTAAAAATGTGTTTCAGAAACTGGCTGTCCTGTCCTTTCCTTGTCTTCATGTGCTTGTAAGATTTTAGCGTCGGCTGACAAGAACACAACAGCTACTGAAGCCAGGAGCATGGACTCGATGGCCTGAAGTGACCACTTCATTCCACTCAAAACGCTCCCAGGGCTGTGAGTCAGCCTCCCTGGGCTGCTGGGGGAAGGCATGGGTGGGTGCGCCCCCCTACTCCCACCCCACTGTTCTCGGTGGTTCTAAGGTCCGCAGACAGCTGGGTGGCGGAACCGGGAATGCAGGGATGCAGGCGGGAGGGAGGCAGTGGGCCAGGGGAAATAGGCAGAGCTGCTGTACCCGACCCCCCAGCCCTAACTTTAAAAAATAACCCCGCCCACTCTCACGGAAGTCCAGCTGTGAGGTGGGCTCCCTACCCACCGGGTTGTTCGGGACTCAGGCTCCACCCATCTCAGTGTGCACTGTCCCTGGGGCATCGTCCTCATCTCTGTGGTCAGTGCAGGCCGCAGCCAGGTGTGTGTCCTGGCTCCTCAGGAGGCGAAAGTGTGCAGGCACATCCACGCTCCCCTGGTCTTTCCTGGTCTTCCCTGGGCCAGAGCCCAGTCACATGATCACGCCAGCTGCAAAGGAGGCCGGGGGGGGGGGGGGGGGATGAGTCACATGATCACGCCGGCTGCAAAGGAGGCTGGGAGACTGAGTCCCTAGTCAGGTGCCCACGTGTCCAGTCAAGGCTCTGTCAGCACAGGAGAGGAGGAGTTGGGGGACTCCCAGCAGTCTCTCCCGAGACTGCACGATTTTGAAAAATGAGCGATCTTAGCACACACAGACATTCTTAAGTCCTAAGCACAAATCTCATAACTGAGCCTCTTCTCAATGTAAAATAAACACAGTCAACCCAAGATGGTGCCTCTCTCTTTACCTCTAGCCCCCAGCGCCTGGGGATGTGCGTCCAGACACAGAAATTGCATATGCGTGGATGACTGGGCTGAGGAGAGAGTCGCCACGTTTAACCTTTTAGGCACAAAAGGTGTTTGAAAATTTGCAGCCACAAAGAGATGACTTTTGCCAACATAAAAAACTTATAATTTAAAACCACAATCAACAGCGATTGAGATCGAGTCTGCCAAGAATTTGATTATGTTAAAGGAAAGAGTATACTTTCAAAGCTTCGCCTATTGGAAGGTGCAGACCGTTTGCTGATGGCAAGGTGGACCTGCGGGGGGGGGGGCCGGGGCCAGGCCATGGCGACTGAGCAGCTCAAGAAAACAGGGCTGGGGACCCTAGGGGTGGTCACATCTGGATTGCGTAAGAATAAAAGGATGTTGGAACACAATAGCATGGTGTGCGCGCGTGCGCGCACATTTATCTGGGGCGGGCGGGCGAGGGCACTGTAGCAGACAGCCTTGGTTTACCTCCTGCCCTCTGCCCTTTCCTCCTGGAGGAGCTGGGGGCGAGGTGATCTAAGAATAGGAGAGGGAGGGAGGGGCTGCAGCATAGAGGGTTTTCCCTACTTAGTCTGATAGGAACAGAAAGAACTCACCTGTGTAAGAAACACACAGGTGTCACCAGAACGTTACCTTCTGCAACCGGGAATCCGAGGGTGCTGATACGCCAGCTCAGCCTGGAGGTGTCCAGGTAAGCGTCTGACCATGCCCAAGGCCGGGGTAATAAGGCCGGTCCCTTGCATGGATCTGCGTGTTCCAGCTCCCCAGCGCTCTCTCCTGCTGCCTCTGGCAGCTGCTGCCCCTTTGCCAACCATCCAGCCGGAAAAAACAGCCAAGCTCATTTCCAGAAGCATTTTTGAAAAGACAGGTTTGCTGTTCCTTATTAAGTGTCCTTTGGGGACTCATTTCTCATTTCCTCCCTCATTGAAATGCTGCTGCCGTCTCCCCTCCTTGCCGTGCTTTGCTGTGGTGTCACGAAGACTTCGGATGTTTTATTAAACCATGAAGAAAGGGTCGCTCACCTCACCATAAAAGACAAACAGGACTGAATAACTTTATAAATGCATACGGAAAAGTGCAAGGCGTAATTTGCTTTCAAAGCGTGAAGGGAGAAACACTGTGGCAAGCAGGAGGCTCTGTCTCCCCAGGGCTCTGATTGTCACGGGATTTGCCGGCCCTCTCAGGAAGCAGGCAGTCCAGGCTGCTAGGAACCGCTTTCCCTGGCGGGGAGCCCTGGGACCACCGAGAGACATCCGCTCGGACACTCTCCAAGGTGTGAGGTTCCACCAGGTTTTTGCCCCCAGAGTCTAAATCTCCCTTATACCTTCGTGTGAACCTACAGATCCTCTTCACTCCCCGGCCCCCTGCTCCGTTCTCCTCGAACCTTTCCTTCTCAAATGACGCAATAAGCAGATATGGGTAAGTTCCTAACTAGACATGAGGTGATGCTATACCTTAAAGTTTAGATTTAGATTCTGTAAGAGAATGGAGTACTTTCCATCCTTAGGAATAAATGTTCCCTAGTCTTAGACAAGTTTTAAAAATCATAT
Organism: Leucopleurus acutus; assembly: GCF_964270905.1. NCBI lineage: Eukaryota > Metazoa > Chordata > Mammalia > Artiodactyla > Delphinidae > Leucopleurus > Leucopleurus acutus. The sequence goes on from NC_139154.1 coordinate 24,161,150, forward strand.
CTACTGATTATTTTTTATTATAGAGGTAATTTGCTCCTTGTAGAAGTGAAAACTTTGTTTTTACCCAAACGCATAAAGAAAATTAAAGATATTCTAGTTTTTTAAACTTACATATAAAAATGTGTCTTTCTTTTGCAAAATTTAGATCATACTATCCCACAACTTAGCTTAGTGTTCTGGTAGATTTTTTTTTCATGTTTTGAAGTGATCTCTGCTGGCTGGAAGTCATCCGTTATGTGGCTGCACCAGCAGCTAAGTTACTTAAGTACTCCCTGTTTGGTTTTGTTTTTTTCTGTTTTCCACTATTAAAAAAAAAAATCCTATAATGAGTATCCCTGACATAAATCTTCCTACCTAGCTGCTGATTATTTTCCTAAAATAAACTTATGAAAGTGGAATTGGTGGCTTTTGATGCCATAATAAAATTGGTTTTTTTGGAAAGGTCACGACAATTTATTCTCTAACCAGCTGGGCTTGAGAGTTACCAAACACTTGGGAAACTCTTAAGGTAGGTTGTGAAGCTCTTCTCAGCAGCCACCAGGGTCATCCGCCAACAGGCTGGGCCAAGGTTGGATCATGAATTGGGACATGAAGGAGCCCAGGAGAGAAAGCCCACAGCCGTGTGACGGAGGAGACATTGATAATTCAAGAGCTTGACAGTGCTGCGAAGGCTTCGGCCAATTAATATATATTCACTAATTATATAGAGAAAAGCAAGAGAAACAACTATATTTTAATGTTTTCCTTTTTTTAAATTGAAGTATAGTTGATTTACAATATCATGTTAGTTTCAGGTGTACAGCACAGCAATTCAGTTATATTCAGACTATATACATATTATACGTTCTTCTTCGGACTCCCTTCCCTTATAGGTTATTAGAAAATATTGAGTACTGTTCCCTGTGCTATACAGTAGCTATACAGAGAAACAACTATTAAAGGCATCTTACATCTCTCCAGAAACCAATTTGGGTTGAAAGTCTTATTCACGGCAAGTATAAGCCAACTTGAGTCACTCAGGCTCGAGAAACCCTTTGACCACAACACACGTCTGGCAGGCGGGGCCTGGGAAGGGTTTCCAGACCATCCTCTTTCCTGTTCCTCACCCTGTGCTACTCCGGGCAGCCTTTGCTATCTTGCTGTTAGAAGTACGTTAAACTTGTCACGTTCAATTCTCTGTCCTGGGAAGCAGAGTACAATGTGGCCACCCCAGTGGTTTAATCGAAAATCTGTATTAACCACATCTTTGATTTTCTGTATTCTGATGCTTTGACATCCGGGCCCTGGCTGACCCTGGAGAGGTTGCCGCTCCCAGGACTGGCTGGCTCCTGGAGACACGGAACAATTCGCCTGCGAGCGCCCCTCCAAATACAAAGCAGCCCAAGCAGCGCCCACACCCCACCGCCTCCTCTGTGAGAGCTCACACCCCGAGCTGCTATCCACCTGCTCCAATGCCCCAGGGCCAGGGCCAGACAGCCAGGGACAGCCCCTGGGCCCAGAGCCCATGGAAATCATTCCAACTCGCCAGCCCCAAGCCTGCCCAGCTGCCTCACCCCTTCCTTCCCTTGGAAACCACAATGAAGGCTCCTGCCCACGTTCCCCGACCCACCCTGTGCCTCCTGCCTGGCCCTGGTGCTTCCCCATGTGGCTGGTGTGCCCCCTCCCCTGTGAGGAGGGTCTCCGGGATCCGTAAGTATAAAAACTATCTTTTCACTGGCAATTGTCTCCTGATCTGTTGGCCTTACTATACCTCCAATTTTTTATCCATGTACTATATTTTATTTTTAATTTTTTTTAAATTTTATTTATTTATTTATTTAATTTACCTTACTTTTGGCTGCATTGGATCTCCATTGCTGCGCGCGGGCTTTCTCTAATGGCGAGCGGGGGCTACTCTTCGTTGCAGTGCGCGGGCTTCTCATTGCGGTGGCTTCTCTTGTTGCGGAGCACAGGCTCTAGGCGTGTGGGTTACAGTAGTTGTGGCGCACAGACTCAGTAGTTGTGGCGCATGGGCTTAGTTGCTCTGTGACATGTGGGATCTTCCTAGACCAGGGCTCGAACCCGTGTCCCCTGCATTGGCAGGCGGATTCTTAACCACTGTGCCACCAGAGAAGCCCTCCATGTACTATATTTTAATACAAGGGACTCTCCAAATAAACTGGCCACAACATTCTGTTTCTTTTTTGGGCGGGGGGACTCCTTTCCCATATAAATAAAAACCATGTAAAGACCAAGATGAATGGACCCAATGCCAGATGGACACGCTGGCTGAGGCTGCCCCTGGCGGGGGCACTGCTGGTCTCTCTACAGCACAGACACCCGTGTTTCTCTTCCGCCCAGAACTGGGATGAAGCCTCGGCCTCCAGCCTCATCTGTCACTGTCCCCTAACGCCTTCCCGCACTGCAGAGTCATCAGATCCTCTTTCTCTCCATCCCCACGGGGCCATAAGCCCGCTCACCCCCCCACCCTGAGTGCAGCACTCTCCCTCCAACTCCGTGCATCTGGTCCACCGGCACTGCGTTCTCCGGCATTTGTCCCCCGGGGCTGTCATTACCTCCAGCAGGGCTGAGACCAGATGTGTCTCTCACCAGTTTTTCTGCAGAACGGAGCACGATGTCTGGCACGGAGCATCTTCCACTATATACTTGTGGAATGAATGAATGAATGAATATACGAATAAATGAATGCACGGATTGAAAAAGGAAAACCGCCCCCTTAGCACCTTGCGTACAGCTCTTGGTAAGGTGAGTCTTTTAGCCCCTCAGCTCCTGGCCCGGTGGGTGTGCCCCTGGCACGGCCGAGGCGGGTTGGGAATGGCTGAGCTTCTCTGTCAGCTGCTACAAAGCAGCGTATTTTCTAGTATTTGTACAAACACCAGATACCTGGAAATTACACCAGGAAATTACACCAAGCACAAACAGGAGGGTGGCACAGCCCCTGCACGTTTCCAACACGCGGCTGCATGCAATTACGGTCAGAGGAGCAGAGGGGATGCTTGGTTACGGGGGCCCACATGTGCCACGTGCCGGGACAGCCAGCTGCCCACCTGCAGTTAGGGAACCCTTGCTGCAGGTGACCCGCCACACAGGTCTGAGTGCAGGTGTGGGAGACTCCTCCCAGCAGCAGACAAAGAAGCCGGACGGGAGGAAACAGGGGCTGATCTAACTCCCTGCTTCCCTGATTAGCATGTTGGAAGAAGAGGTGAACTGCAGTCCTCACCATCCCAGACCCCCCCACACACACACATATGCACACGCACACACATCCACATGCTTGCACATACACGCAGGCACACACACACACATACACATGCACACACACACACACACACACACACACGCTATGTGACCTACCTGAAGGCAGGAACCGAGCCATGATAGCAGGACCGACCACCTAAGCAGGGGCAGGACCGGGGCTCTGGGGACAGGCATATCTCCTTCCCTCCCTGAAAGATGTTACAGGTTTGCGTAAAGAGAGGTTCAAAAACCACAGGGAACTCTGCTCAGTGCTCTGCGGTGACCTGAATGGGAAGGCAATCCAAAAGAGGGGATATATGTATACGTCGAGCTGATTCACTTTGCTGCACAGCAGAAACTAACACAGCAGTGTAATGCAACTCTACGCCAATAAAAATCAATTATAAAGAAAGAAGAGAAAAGGGCAGCCGCAGACCCGCTCTGGAGCCAGGGGTGCGGGCTGCACAGAGGGGCCTTCTTGCTGATTGCAGCAACGCAATGAGACACGCTCAGACACGTCCGCGGGGCCGCTGCAGAGGAGTTCCTGTGCGTCCCCAAGACCTGAGATCCCAGAGAGCGGCATTTGGTATCCCAGGCTGGCCCATCCCACTGCTTTGTCCTGAGACTAAGGCCTGACACCCAGAGGGCCCTCAGCCACCACCTCCAGGCTATGGGTGACACCACGGCCGAGGGGAGGTGGCCTGCCAGGGCCACAGCAGAGGGTGCCAGAGCCCAGTGAGACCCTAGTGACAGCGTTTTACTTCCCAAGTCACACGTGGCCTGCGGGTTGTGTGTGTTGCTTTCTAATTCCTTCTTACCACGTGTCTTGTTGCACTAATTTAGGACTCTGAATTGCAGGCTGCATTATAACTATTTGTTTCCCTTCCCTGGCTGCAAAAAGCTGCAGAGAGGGGCTTCCCTGGTGGCGCAGTGGTTGAGAGTCCACCTGCCGACGCAGGGGACACGGGTTCGTGCCCCAGTCCGGGAAGATCCCACATGCCGCAGAGCGGCTGGGCCCGTGAGCCATGGCTGCTGAGCCTGCACGTCCGGAGCCTGTGCTCCGCAATGGGAGAGGCCACAACAGTGAGAGGCCCGCGCACCGCAAAAAATAAATAAAAAATTTTTTTTAAAAAGTGCATTGTTTAAAATGTAGTGAAGCAACACCAAAGGATTTGAGGAACGACCAATGCAAGTGCTTTTGCAGGAGCTGGAAGGCACCACCAGGGCAGATGACTAAGTTCTATGGCCGCTTGGGCTATTAGGCGCCACGCGAGCGGAAACCATCACGTCACCGAGACAATGTTTATTTAAAAAACAATTACAGGAGGGACAAAGAATCAAAAGAATTTTAATAAAATCAACAAGTTTACATTTGTACATCTTGTGTATTTGGGATCCAACCAGGGGCAAAGGGTAAAGTTGAAAGGACCAGGTTTCCGTAGGTGGGCGAGGGGGAAGCCCAGGTTACCCTGGCTGTGTGACAGGCAGTGACTCAAGGGTGGTACCCAGGGCCCTTGGAGCCCCACTGCAAGCACATCCGGGGCTCAGGCCCGGGCCTTCCGGCCCTGCGCGTGGGCTCAAGACTCCAAAGCCCACGTGCCACTCCCACATGGATACCTGATAAGCGACAGCAGATAACCAGCTCGTGAAATTGAAGAGTCCTGCCCAGAAAATACTAACGTCAGCTGAGTCCAGTTCATGCTATTTTAACTAGGATGGTGACATCGAACCGACCCAGGGGGACAAGGGCCAAGTGATGGCTCTAATTCCTCTAACCAATGGCACAATCACAAGACAGCAGGTCTTTAGAAAGAACCACGTACTTCTTTAAAAAATATGATTTGAGAAAACGGCCTTGTGGGAGTTAGAGAAAGGCAAGGTTTTTAACAATTCTGCACAGGGTCAGAGAATTCTGCTGCATTAGAGGATTCTAGAGTAGAGATAGAAACTGCTCAACTTCAGTTCCCATCATTCTAAAGGATAACAAACATTTCAAAATATTGATCAATGTTCAGAGCAGAGACCAGTGCCCCCAGGTGAGAAAGGAACAATCAGAGGCTTTTCCAGGACTGCACCCATCCCGTGGAGAGAAACAGTGCTTTTAGAGGGGCAGCTTTCCGTGTCCTAGTCACTTGTTCTCTGAGGGATAACCCCAAACTCACGAGTCGTAATGGGAATGTCCCCAGTGACATGGCCGTTCCTTCACAGCCATCCGCAGGGTAAGACTCACGACTGGGCTTTCATTCACACCAGCTTACACAGCACACAGCTGAGCTGCAAGAATTTCTTCATCATTTATTCTTTAGAAATCGAGACACAGTGGGGAAGAGTGCACAGATGCCTTTGTTTTCTGGACCCCCTGGAATCACAAGAGGAAAGAGAACAGTGACTGTGATCAGTACAGAAAGCGTCTTCACATAAGGGAGGATGAGCTCTCCACCCCGTCTGTTAAGGGCTGGGCTGAAGGAGAGGGGCCGGATCCCGGGGTCCCCTCGTCACACGCACGAGCCGATGCACGTTTGCCAGGCGTCACGGCATCTTTCTTCTTAGTCCCTGATAGAGTCGATAATCACCAAGAAGAAATTCAGAAGAGGGCAGTGAAGTAACAACAGTGTCAGCTTCTCCGCGATGCTGGACAGAGACGCGGAATGGACACGGGGTCTGTGATGCGAGGAGGTGTCTGTCCTGTGTGTCCAGGAAGCCGCAGGGCAGGCGTGTAAAGTGCTAGAGGTAAGGCAGCCCGCCTGGACTTCCTCTGGGGGCGGCGCTCCCTCGGGAGGGGTGACATCCCCGTCGCGCAGGGCAGCCGTCACCCACGGCCCGCCCTGGCCAGCGTGGAGGTGACCACCAGCCGCCCCGGAAAACACGCTCAGCTTGTGCTCACGACCTTTCCCTTTTAATTTCTCGAGGAATCAATGGGGCGGAGGGTGGTGCAAAGAAAAACGTCCCGAATGAACATGACGGAGGTGAATTTCCAAAAGAGAGAAGAATCACCACGAGGATATAACGCCAAATTAAAAGTTCTAATCGAACATGTTAATCACGGAGTTACAAACCGGCGGGCGATGCGCCGTGTGCTCCGGTCCCCACCGTCGGCTCCAGACCTGCGAGCAGCTCATTCTGGCACGTCACAGCTTCACGGAGCCTTCACTTGCGAGGCAGACAGAAGCGGATGAATCTACCCCAAAGGGAGGGCCTGGGTACCCAGGCAGACCTTTTAGGGGTTGCAAGCCAGATGGGATACCTCCCTGAGGTCAGCTGTCCCTCAGGGCAAAGGCAGAGCCCGCAGGGTGGCCGGTGGCCAGGCGGTGAGGATGGAGAGCTCTGCGCCCTGGCTGCTCGCCCGCCAGGACGCGGTCCCCTCTGTGCCACCGGAGCAAACGTTTCCAGTGCAAACACGTGTCTACAGATCGGGGCTCGGGGTGAGGGGTCTGGTTTGTCCGGGTGGCACAGGAAGGCTCATTTCCTTTCAGAGCAGACATCTGTTTTGGGTGGCGATGTCCCTGGACGGGTGAATCTGGCCTGTCTCTATTTCGGGGATTATCCATTTCCATCCGATGCAGGGGGTCGGCCGCATCCCATTTCCCACGACTGAAGCCCCCCGGCACCAGATGGCGGCTGACGCGGCCGCCTACTCTGTGCACCCGGCCGGCTTGGTAAGGAGCCCTCGGCCCAGCCTCTTCAAGTCCGAGCCCCGGGGCTGGGGGAGCTGGGGTTCGTGTGCCTGCTGGCCGCACAGTGGGTGTGGACGAGACCACCGTTGGGATACCTAACAAACACGGGCTCGCAAAAGGGGTTTCGGCACATCTGGCAAAGCTTTTTGTCCGAGAGCCGAACTGAGCTTCCTTTCAGCTTCATCTGCAAAAAGAAACAAAGACAGGGACGCCTGTGACATAAGTGACACGGGTCTTCAGAGCTGACACGCATCACCCCGTGGGCTGTTACTATCCCTGGTGAGGACAGCGTTAAGATCAATTTCTCGAAACAGAGTATCAGCGGAGAAAATAAACAAAAACACCCTCCGGAACTGGAAAAGTCCAAAAAGCTACAAAACTGCCTTATTTCACAAAAGCAATTGCTGCTTGTCTGGCGGAGGAATTTCTCACCAAGATCTTTCAGACATTCTCTGAGCTCTGATCTATGCAAGCAAGGCCTATTACAGAATCATGGGGCGTTAGAGCTGACAAGACCATGAAAACTATCTAATTCCCTGCTCCCCTCGTTTGCAAACAAGAAACGTTAAGGCCCAAATAAGAGACTGGGTCAAACCCACGGGGTTGATCCGTGGCACGTTCCTGACCGGCCTCAGGAAACGTCATTTCCTTTCTTTAAATGTTAACTAACAAAACTTTATTATTTCTTGTCTGATTAAACAGGACTTGAGCTCTGCAAGCTAAAAGCCTTTCTGCACAATTTGTGTGAATCAGCCCAGCAAGTCAGCCTAGTGGCAGGACAGAGTGACGGCTTAGTGAATTCACCCTACTCATTAGTTTCTTTAGTCATTCAGCAAACATTCAATGCCTTCAAGATGCCAGGTTGGCTCAGGAATACCGAGATAAGTAAAGGAAGTTCCTGCCCTCAGAGAACCCAAAGCCTAACAGGGAAGGGGACAGCTACAGATGCAGCACGTGAGTCGGCACACGGGGCACCCGTCTGCTTCAAGGGATGGGAAGGTTTCACAAAGGAAAGACTTAGGCGGGGTTTCGAATAGGCGTTCACCAGGCGCAAAAGGAAGAGGTGAGCCGTCTCAGGCAGAGGAAACGGTGGATTCTAAGGCCGTACGTACGAAATGGCAAGTCCATTGGGAGGTTCTGAGCACCCTGGGATGGGCAGGGACAGGCCAGAGGAGGGAGGCTGAATTTTGCCGGCCTCGGCTTCTCCACTGGGGAGTCAATGAAAGCTTCCCAGCGGGAGGAACACGGCGGATTCCTGCTCTGGAAGGACAGGTTCCTGGCTGCAGGGCGTCTGGGCCTCACCAGAGAGAAGCCGCCTCTGGATAAGCTTGGGGATGTTATGGACTGAATGCCTGTATCTCTCACCAAACGTCGAGGCCCTGACCCCCAGTGGGATGGTGTTTGGAGGTGGGCTCCCAGGACAGCCTCAGGGCCCTTACGGAGGGGGAAGAGACCAGCGCTGGCTCCCGGCCCCGTGAGCTCAGCGAGAAGGGGGCCTCACTGGGCCCTGAATCTGTCGGCATCTGGACCTCGGGCTCCCAGCCCCCCGACAGTGAGAACAGGATGCGTGTCGTCTGAGCCCCCGCCTGTGGGATTTGTTACTATTAGTCACAGCAAGCCCAGGGGACAGAGATGGGGACCCGCCCGGAACGTGCAGCTCTGAATCGGCCTGCAGTCCACAGCCGGGATCCTGTGTCCTGTGTCACCTCCTGGTGCCCCTGCCCCCCTTCTGTGACGGGGACGCAATTGTGCCCAGAAGCGCTGTGTGGATGCAGTGACACCGTGACGTGCAGCGTGGACCAGGGCCCGGAGCGCGGCTCTGCGGACCGTCAGTGTCTAAAAGGGGCGGGAAGCTGCCCCAACCATACACCTGCCGGCCCGGCTCCCGCCTGGGCTCACACACCTGTGTCTGTGTGAAGAAATCACGTGTGTTGAAGTTACAGAGAAGAAACGGACAAGGACTCTTTTTCCACGGGTAAAACCGACCTCAAATCACACGTCTCGCCCGAGAGGGCCGGGCTCTCACCTTGTCGTACTTGTAGATCAAGTTTTCGGACTTGGCCAGGCCCATAGCCACCTGAGTGGTCCTCCGGGCGTGGACGCTGTCCCTCACGGCCCCCGTCAGGAACGGGCAGAGCAGCTGCACTGACCACGTGCCCGGCAGCAGCTGCAGGACCTGGGCCGCGTCGAACTCGGTGGCACGGCGGTTCAGGAGGTCCACGGCGGCCACGGCCAGCTCGGGCGCAGAGGGGCCGGGGCCCAGGTAGATGGCCAGCAGCAGCTGGAAGAGCCGCCGGCGGTAGGGCGGGGCCCGGCCCTCGGAGCGCCACAGGCAGTAGCCCTCCGCTGCCGGGAAGTCGGCCAGCTCGTGGACCAGGATGCGCAGGGCCTCCTCGTGCTGCTCCAGCTTCCCGAGCAGGATGGCACTCTCCATGGGGAGCCCGGCGCCCCGGATCCTGTCTGTGAGGTGGGACCTGCTGGTTAGAAACGGCAGGGCCCGCGCCAGGAGGTGCCAATCCAATGCCACAACTGCATGGGCCACGCGCTTAAGAACGGGCAGAGCAAGCCCGGCTGCTTGGACGCCCCTGAGCTCTGCCACCCGGGCTGCCTGGACGCCCCTGAACTCTGCCACCCGGGCTGCCTGGACGCCCCTGAGCTCTGCCACCCGGGCTGCCTGGACGCCCCTGAGCTCTGCCACCCGGGCTGCCTGGACGCCCCTGAACTCTGCCACCGGGCTGCCTTGACACCCAGAGTTTAGGGGTGTCCACGCAGCCTCCCAGGAGGGCTGCCATGTGCCTTAGGACAAAGTACATGTGTCACGCGAGCATCATTCAGGCCTGAGTCATGTGCTGCTGGCCGCGAGCTCAGTGTCATCGAATCAACAACATACGTTAGACAAGGTGTCTTTAAGCAGAAACACACATAAAGAAGGTTCCATATTGATCGGTTGGTGAAAATGATGTGACCAGAGGCTCTCAGGAGCCTGACCTGCATCCCTCCAGGTACGATGGCTCAGTGTCCGAGAACTCAGTTGTGGAAACTCTACAGGACACAACTACCGCGAACAGTGAGAATGGGTGTAGTTAATGGTCAGAGAGTGGTGTTAAAAGCTGCTACAGAGAAAGGTATTAACCCAGTAAGGACAACCCGGAAATTCCACGGTGCCCAATACCGCAAGAGCCAAGTTCAGTCTGCCAGGTGCTGCTCGGAGGCTTGTACACAACATGGACACCGTGGTTTCTGCCCTGGAGGAAATGAAAACCAGACGCCCTCCAGGACCCCCGCCTTCCTCCAAGCCTGGGGCAGCCGAGTGGGGTGCTGGGGGCAGTGCCACCCTCAAAGCCGTGATCAGAGCTGGAGCCTCAGAAGGAACTGACCTGAGGGCTTCCAAGCCGAATAAGCAAGTTCAAAGCAGCTCGTCTCAGCAGACATGCAGACCTCCCAACGCCCAGGGCAGCCTGCGTGTCATCAGCTAAGGGCCCTATCCGTTTCCAGAGGGTGGAGGACGGACAAGGGGGCTCGCCTGCCCTCCAGGAGGCTGACTTCGTGCCACAGAGGCTCACAACCCACCCCCTGCCCCCGAACAGAGACCTCCGTCCCTGCCCCCACCCCCACCCCCGCCGGTGACGTTTATGCAGAGAGATGCACTCACCCAGCAGAAAGTGGACTTGGTACAAATCGGATTGCTGGAGCAGGCGTCGTAGCTTCGCCTGCGTCTCGGTCACTTCTGCATCCTTGCCACTGGCGCTGGGCCTCTGCTGCAGCACCTCGTCCAGGTAGAGGATGGCTAAGTGCGTGTGGTACCCCTCCTTCTACAGGACAGGAGGACAAGCAGACAGACAGCAGTTGCTAGGGGAGCCCAGAGAACGCCCCCTAACCAACCAGCCAGCAGGTGCCTGAGACCGGACGTGCAAGGTGAGCGGGGGCTACAGGACAACCACAGAACACGCGTACTGGGGCAAGAGTTTTCAGAAACCACAACACAGAGGAGCTGAATCTAAAATCTATGGGAAAATATCTCATTTTGAGAAGTAAGGGCCACGGGATTCAGGTATTCTCCAAAAAGGGGACAGCTTTCCTCATTTCCTTTAAGAATAACAACAAGGAAAAAAAACTCTAAAAAAAAAAAGAATAACAAGGAAGGAAAAGAGAAGAAAATATAAGCGGAGGGGACAAGAGATGGAAGGTGAGAAAAAAAGCTACTTAGGCCGCGGGTCTCTTTCACGAACATCCGGCTCCCTCCCTGACCTCCCACGCGTACAGACTGAGTGCCGGGAACACGAGACATTACGTTAGACCCATGGGCCAGGTTCAGGTCCCGGTGATGCCACCGCAGCCCACGCAACTCAGCCTGCGCTCTGGGGCCTCACCTGCAGTCTCCTGTCCATGACCAGATGTTCTAGGTACTTGACCAGGGCTTGCGGGTACTTCTTAAGGCAACTGATGATATCATCTGGGTTAAATCTACTCTGCTGTTCGTCCACAGGTCTCTTGGTGAAAACTTGAACTCCGACCTGAAAGAAGAATAGCAATTTATTTTTCATGCTTTGCAAAGACCCAATCTCATCTTCATTCTGAGCACTGTACGCTTTGGGTAAAACCACTGTCAAAAACATGATGATCTGCGGGACTTCCCTGGTGGTCCAGTGGTTAAGACTTTGCCTTCCAATGCTGGGGTTGCACGTTCGATCCCGGGTCGGGGAACTAAGATCCCATATGCCTCGCGGCCAAAAAACCAAAACATAAAACAGAAGCAATATTGTAACAAATTCAATAAAGACTTTGAAAATGGTATACATTAAAAAAAAACAAACAAAAAAACATGACGATTCGGAAAAACAGTGCAGATGAAGCACTGACAGAGACAGGAAATGCCGCAGAGCTCCAGCTGGAATTCCTGCTAAAAGGGTCGGAAACTAAGGAACCAAACATTTATCGGTGGTAGGTTTTGACAACCCGTGAAGCAACAACTCTGTAACGTTTAGATCATCCTTGCTGGATCATAAGTGAAAGAAGATACAAGCGGCTGAAGATTCAGTGAACTCGATTCTCCAAACGCCCATACCCACCGTGTGCATTACCCACGTGGGACCCAAGCCCACGCAACAGCAGCAAAGACCCAACACAGCCAAACATAAATAAATAAAAATAAATAAATTTGTTTAAAAAAATACTAAAAAGAACCCCTTTCATTAATTATTGCCAAGTAATACTGCATTTTGTGCATACACATTTTATTTATCTATTCATCAAGTGATGGACACGGTTTTTCTTTCTTTTGGCTGTCGTGAATAATACTGCCATAAATATGCATGGACGAGTTTTTATGGGAATAAAGGTTTTCATTTCTCTTGGAAGCATACCTAGGAGTGAGATCGCTGGCTCCTATGATAACTCTGTTTAACCACCTGTAGAACCGCCGACTGTCTTTCAAAATGACTGTACTGTTTTACTTTCCCACCAACAATGAATGTGAGTTCTAATTCCTCTGCATCTTTGCCAACGAGTACTATTGTTGTCTTTTAAATTTTAGCCATCCTACTGGGTGTGAAATGGTTTTGATTTACATTTCCCTTAAGGATTAATAAAATGACTGATGAAAACAAACAACAAAAAAGGGCCCTTCTATGTCCCCAACCCACCCCCCCAAAGGGGGTTGGGGACATAGAAGCAAGGGCGACGGTTTGCCTGGTTGCCCCAGGCCCGGCTCCACGCCCTGCAGGGCAACAGTCTGGTCTTTCTCCAGCCCGCAGAGACCAAGGGACCAGATGCCATGAGGGATGGGGGTCAACACACGGGTGTTTAAGAAGATGCTAAGACCTGACCTGCGGTGCCTTCTGCTTTCCTACACAGTGGCCTGCCCCCGACACAGAAGCACCGAAATGCAGAAATTCCTCGAGAGCTGGGATTCAGACGGCTCAAGCCATGTATTAAAAGGGGGGGAGAAAAAAAGCGGAGAGAAGGGTTAAAGTGTAGCTTGTTTTCCCACCTAGAATCAACTTTTCTGTCCATTTTCACCAGTCCCCCTGCCGCCCCTGAACGAGTGCATTTACGAAGCACAAACCTCCGGATTTTTCTGCAAGACCCAGTCAGCATACTGCCACACGAGGTCCGCGTCGAGGCTGTAGGTGAGGAAATCCACGATGTACTCGTACAGGTCTGAGCGCGTGGAGTCGTGAATATCCCCGTTGACGATGCTCACCCACAGCTGGAGAGGAATAAAGTAGAAGGTAGGGAAGGTTACGTACCTCTCAGAATTAGCTCAGAAAGGGCACGTGTTTGTTTGTCTGGCCTTTCAATATTTCAAAGTGGCGGGAGAAACTTTAGAGGCTTAAATCCATTTTAATTTTTTCACACACATGGAAAAAAAAAAGAGGGGACACGGTCCAGGAAATCAGGAACATAAAGCACCAGGTTCTTTCTCTTTCCTTTTCAATGAGATCACAGTAATACAAATAGCAAATAGAGTATATGAGGAGACTTGGATGCATTAAAAAACGTCTCTTCCTGAAATAAAATCATCACTGACAATGTTTGGACACAGACGAAATTCACCGACACCCATCAGCCGGGCTGTTTCAGCCTTCTCCGTCACAGGAATTTCTGATTTTGAAGACCTTTTGGGACTGTGAGAGTCTGATGTGCTTTCAAAACCTCTGGTGACCCTGTGCCCTGGTGTTCCTACTGTCTTTTGCATGGGGGCTCAGGGTAGATTTTAATAATAAAGTCCTTTGCTATTTCATCCAGACACTTCCCTGCCGTGTAAACTGAATCTTTTTTTTTAATGCTCCACTGTGCATATGTACTATTGTTTTTATTTTTTTAATTTTTATTTATTTTATTTATTTTTTATTTATTTTTGGCTGCGTTGGGTCTTCGTTGCTGCATGCAGGCTTCCTCTAGTTGTGGCGAGCGGGGGCTACTCTTCATTGCGGTGCGCAGGCTTCTCACTGCGGTGGCTTCTCTTGTTGTGGAGCACGGGCTCTAGGTGTGTGGGCTTCAGTAGTTGATGTTCGTGGGCTCTACAGCGCAGGCTCAGTAGTTGTGGCGCACGAGCTTAGCTGCTCCACGGCATGTGGGATCTTCCTGGACCAGGGCTTGAACCTATGTCCCCTGCAGGCGGATTCTTAACCACTGTCATCACCAGGGAAGCCCCTGTAAACTGAATCTTACTTTCAGAGCCTCAGAATGAAATGGCATCACGAGGTGTGGCAGAGATGGGGGCTGCCTGAGAGCCCCCCTGCTCATCGTCCGTGCTGTGGTCCTCACCCACCTGTCCACACTGACTCCTGAACCACACCATACCAGCAGGCGGCCCAGGAAACAGGCAGGCAGTGTAAACAGCTTTCGTTTTGTCACAGGCAGCCGTAATTCTGGTAGCAGCACACCAATGTTTTTTATGTTACTAGTTTCTTCAGTGCTGAATTCCCCAAATCAAACAAACTATTCACACAGCCATTGAAATGTGTCATTAAAAATAATTCTGCCCTATATGGTGATTTAGTCCATATGATTTCAATTTTATTTTTCAATTCAATTTTTTACTTCATATTATTTCAATTTCAAAGCTGTCTATATAGCTTTGCTAATGTTATTAACATACTTATAACAAATTCTCAGAACATGGTGTTTTAAAAAAATAAAAATTTTAGCTTTGACACCCGAATCTGCTCTTAGCCATGGGGTGTATGTTGATGGGAACCTTTTTTTTTTTTTTTTTACCTATTCCACAATCGTGTTACCATGGTAATTTCTCAAAGCAACCGGATACGCTTGGTGAGTTTGGTGAGCACAGCTGATGCTCTTGGCCGCTCACAAAAGATGCAAGACAAGAGACAAGACGAGAAATTTGGGCGCAAGAGCCCCTACCAGGGCCCTGAGCACTGGCTCAGTCCCCAGCTCTCCTGCTGACCAGCGGTGCCACCCGGGCAAGTGACTGGCCTTGATCAGCTTTAGTTTTGTCACAGATGACATGACAACCCAGCTCTCTGGCAAGACTTATTGCCATTAACAGTGGAAATTACAACCTGTTACTCACAGCCTTAATTTTTGATAAGGCAGTGGAGTCACAGGCCTTGTGGCTCAGTAAGAAATCCTATTTTTCTTACATTTTAAACAACTCAGTCTTGACAATGTTCTTTAAAGAGATGGAAAGATGAGGCTTCCCTGGTGGCACAGTGATTGAGAGTCCGCCTGCCGATGCAGGGGACATGGGTTCGTGCCCCGGTCCGGGAAGATCCCACGTGCCGCGGAGCGGCTGGGCCCGTGAGCCATGACCGCTGAGCCTGCGCATCCGGAGCCTGTGCTCCGCAACAGGAGAGGCCACAACAGTGAGAAGCCTGCGTACCGCAAAAAAAAAAAAAAAAAAAGGAGATGGAAAGATGAAGAAAAGAAAATTCTTGGGGCTTCCCTGGTGGCGCAGTGGTTGAGAATCCGCCTGCCAATGCAGGGGACACGGGTTCGAGCCCTGGTCTGGGAAGATCCCACATGCCGCGGAGCAACTAAGCCCGTGTGCCACAACTACTGAGCCCGCGTGCCACAACTACTGAGCCTGTGCTCTAGAGCCCGCAAGCCACAACTAATGATCCCGCGAGCCACAACTACTGAAGCTCGCCTGCCTACAGCCCGTACTCCACAACAAGAGAAGCCACCGCAACGAGAAGCCTGTGCACCGCAACTAGAGAAAGCCTGCGCACAGCAATAAAGACCCAATGCAGCCATAAATAAAGAAAGAAAGAAAAGAAAAGAAAAAAAAAGAAAATCCTTGGCCAACACTTCTCAAGGATTCACTTTCTAAAATAGTACTATTTTTGTTTTGTAAAAAAGGTTGTAGATCAGGCAAGACTGGTCTCTATCAATTTGTGATTTTTATTCAAACAGGCTCAGTAGTTGTGGCACATGGGCTTAGTTGCTTAGCAACTTAGTTGCTAAGTTAAATGGTGGTGATTTTTAAACAGTGCTGAGGTGACTTTGAACTCACCTGAACGGCAGCAGCGTCTTGGTGGTTGTAATGATAGAGCAGCCCCAGTGCAAAGTACCTGGAAGAAAACTCGGGGTAAGTGCACCTTCTCCTGACCACCCACTGTGGGCAGTACCCCCACAGCAACGCCCTTGGCCCTGGGCCCCCAGCCCCACATGTGCTGTTCAACTCAGTTCAACGACAAATTTCAAGCACCAGAAAGATCCTCCTTTCTGTTTATTTACTTATAGTCTGAAAATGTATTCCCTATCAATTTTCAGAAAGGACCGTATTCACATCTAAGATGAGCTGAAAAATAAAACTATAATGATACTATGGAAAATCACATTTGGAATTGCTTTACAACTTGCTTCAAATACTAGTGTGATTTGCCATCTCTTCAGTTAACCATTATTAACTTATCACGAGGTATTAAGACCGTTTGGAAGGGATGCTGTCTGAGCCATTCTGGGGTAAGGATTTTTAACGGCAATAAACGCCAACAGTATGCAGGCACTGCAGAGAACAGAAGGTCAGGGAGAGTCAGGCTGGGGGGACCCAGAGTTCCAGGCCCTGACTTTCAACCCAGGCTTCGTTACTTAGGGACTGTATGACCTTGAGCAAGTAGGTTACCTTCCTTGGCCCTTGCCTCCTCATTTATAAGCGGACAGGGTCGGTGACAACACGGGCATCGCCCGGGCTGTGAGCTGTTGCCACCCTCCCACGCTCACAGGTGCGTCCTCTCCTGGCCTTCTTCCCCAGCAGGTGACCAGATCAAGCTGCCCCAGGGGGCCATCGGATTTCTTCCCTCAAAGAGCAACCTCTCAAGATATTGAACTATTCCCTAGAACCCTTCTCTTCTCCCGAAAGCTTTTAGAAAGTTACACTGACCCCGCCAGACCCTGCCATCCCAAGTCACTGCCATGAGCTGTCAGTGCATTTTCTGGTTCCTAAATAAATCACTCCATTCCACGGTGCCTTCGGGAGACTGAGGGAAACGGCTGAACGAGCCACTTCCCACGTGGAGGCCAGTCACCAGCCCATGACGTCCTGCATCTGAACAGGGTCTGGATCGTGAGCCTGGGTCTCCGTGGAATTTCACCAGCACCTCCGCCATGTCAAATGCATACCAAAAGTCACAGACAAAGAATCTTACAGGGAGCGTTCAACCCCCCCAGGCCTAGAAGGGTTAGACCACCGCCTGCCCCCAGGATGAAGAAGCTGCCCGACTTAACCACGTCATCACTGCAGACGGGCCCCCATCGTACCCGGTGGCCGGTCGGCAAGCGAGTGGGTGCCGACCAGCTCACGTCCGTAATGAAGGAGTTTGACCCCATAACCTTTTATCCACAAGATCCGGAAGCCTCCCTTTCTATCTGTTTATCCAGATGCCCATCTGTCCATTCAGTCTGGCCATCAGTGGCTGCAGCGCACTATTGGTTTACCGACACGCGTGTGGGATCTCACACAGCTGAGTCCCACCCAGATGGACACTGAACAAGCACACCGTTGACTAACAAGGCCTATGACCGTACGATCTGTCAGGAAGGAGCTGGCACGAGAGTTGTGCCCTCTAAGACCCCTGCGGTGGATCTGCAGACCGTGATGAGGCTGATGGATCCCGAGGGTGCCGGGTGGTCCCCTGATGAAGCCTGGGACTCAGAAGTCACGCTGGTGCCTCAGCTGCACGACAGCTTCCCGTGGGTGGGGGCGGGGAAGGGCCAGGCAGGGAGGCCCGGGTTCGGGGGCAGCGTCCGGGAGCCAGAAACACTCACTTTTTGTGCTTCTCCAGCCAGGCGGCGCTGTCGGTGAGCAGACAGAAGTTCTCGGTGACCAGGAGGTCCAGCAGGCTGTCGTGGTCAGCCTCCGTGTACAGCTTGAGCAGGGCCGTGTCGATGTCCTCCTTGTAGCCGTTGGCCACCTCCGTGCTGCGGACTTCGTTCAGGTAGCTCATGAGGAAGCGCTTGCACTTGGCCACCTTCTCCTGGTCGCCCTGGGTCAGCTGGTTGAGGTCTGCAAACTCGTGCAGAGGAGGGTGGGACCGGGTGAACGAGGAGGACGTGGGCAGCAGGAAGGGGTACAGGGAGATCAGCTCCCGCACGTCGAGCTGGCCGCTTCTGCAATTACAGTGTCAAACTAAATGAAGCAAAAAGAGAAAGAGAGTGCACGTAGGCACACAAGACGACACTGGACGGGTGCACTGTCTGCACGCCGTCCACAGCTGCACGGGCTGCAAAGCACCGCGAGCTGGGCACCGCCCACCCCCAGACCCCACGACAGAGCAGAGGGCTCGGCGGCCGCAGACGTGGCACCTCCAGTGCTACGGTGGGACATGGGTCCCCGCAAACCCAGGTGGGGGGAAACAGCAGGAGGCACAGCGGCTCTGATCAAAGGCAGATTCGTAGGAGGCCCTGTGTACATCTCCTCCCTTACGGCTCTGAGTCGTGCGGAATCTGTTCTACGCGAACATTTGGAAAACTTCTTCTACAGGCGATGCCTTCATGGGACACTGAAGGGCGATCACAGCGGGTTTAAGTTCATCTTCTGAGCGAGCGTGAAGAGCACTGCTTCCCAGGGCACACCTGACCCCCAGCCCAGAGGAAGGGCTGCTGGAGGGGGGAGGGGCTGAGACAGGCCTGGGCTGGGGAGGGAGAGGGGTGGGATGGGTGCTGGTGAAGGGGGCGGCCCACGCGTGCAGGATCCATGTCACGCGGAAGGGACCTCAGCTTCCTAAGACGGTGGGCCAGGAGCGTGCCGTTTACAATGTCCTCAGAAGAACAGTTTTTCAAGTCTTCCCAGAAGCACCTGCTCTTTCTCTAAACTCAGAGCTTTTGGTAAAATCTCTGGAGGAAAGGGAAAGTGAGCCATCGCGTTTTCCTAGGAATCCTTCACAGGGCATCAAACACGCTCTTTAGAATTGCCTCCTCGGGCTTCCCTGGTGGCGCAGTGGTTAAGAATTTGCCTGCCAACGCAGGGGACACAGGTTCGAGCCCTGGTCCGGGAAGATCCCACATGCCGCAGAGCAACTAAGCTTGTGTGCCACAACTAATGAGCCTGTGCTGTAGAGCCCGCGAGCCACAACTACTGAGCCCGTGCACTACAACTACTGAGCCTGCGCTCTAGAACCTGCGAGCCACAACTACTGAGCCCATGTGCCACAACTACTGAAGCCCACACGCCTAGAGCCCGTGCTCCGTGACAAGAGAAGCTATCTCAATAAGAAGCCCGCTCGCCGCAACTAGAGAAAGCCCGCTCGCAGCAACTAAGACCCAACACAGCCAAAATCAATCAATCAATACATAAATTTTAAAAAAATTCCACGTTCCTTATAAAAAAAAAAAAAAGAATTGCCTTCTCCTCTCCTAGAGGACCACTCTGCGCCTTATCTGCCCTACCTTCAAGACACAGGACAGTGACCCTCGGGCTAAGGGGGGCAGGGGGCACGAGGGGTGTACACACGACGGCCTCGCTACTTCTTGCCGGAGCACAGCACCCGTGGCGGCCTTTCCCATCACAGCCACAGTGGAGGTCCGACCGCGGAGGGACACTTAGAAGGCTTGCTACCGACACCACAGTGGAGGTCCGACCGCGGAGGGACACTTAGAAGGCTTGCTGCCGACACCGCAGATTACCTGAAGAGTTCTTTAGCCTCCAGGAACTGAAGCTGCGCAAACTGTATGAAGCCCGCCTGCTGCAGGATCCGCCGGTACATGACCTGCAGGGAGAGACAGGTTTCATCACTCTGACCTGCCCTGGAACCACGACAGGAGGCGAGGCTAAGTTTCTGGCCATAATCCAGGCTAACTGTTAACGATTACATGGAAACCTGAAGTTACAACGTAAGGAAAAAACGAGGCTTATACGAAATGATTTTCAACATATACATGTCAATCAACCCCTCATTCCCGAGACCAAGTTGTTCTCTGTCTAAGCATCGCTTTCTTCTTCGTGGATTTCCCCTCCGTCCCGATCCGTATTCCTCCTCCCGCGCTCCCTGGCTTTCTTGATGCTTCCACCTCTGGTGCTCGGACGGATGTGAACATCACCGGCGTCCCTGGGAGCCCGGAAGCTGCCCATCCTTCTTCATTCTTGTGGAACTGACTCTTCCCACCAGCACTTCTGAGCATCCTTCCAGAGCACAAGGCCTCTCCCATTTAACGACAAACGGATAAATACGCAGGTTTTCCTGCCGAAGCTTGGGAGACACTGTGTGTTCTGTCCCCTCCCCCCAGCGGTGATACACAGCCACATCCACACCGCAGTCCGAGGATTCCTGCAATAAAAGTGCCGTCGATCTGTGTCTAATACAGTCCTACCCAAATTTCCTGGACCACAGAGCCCTTTGTTCTGGTAACTTCCAGAAATAGCAACGCACTTAAGGAAGCTACCCTGTGGTGTCTATAATTCCAACCCCTCCCTGTCACTGTCCAGGCGGTCAGCTTCAAGCTTTGTCCGCCTTTGTCTGAAAGGCCTTGTGGACCCGTCTCTGCTCTGTCCTCACTGGCTCCATCACCACAGCCCGGGCCCTCACCACCTCACAACTAAAGACTCTAACTGTGCTTAAGACTCTAGGACTTCAATTCCTCCCCTTTCCAATCCGTCCCGCTGTTCGATACGCCATAAATTCCTTGAAGGCATGTACATAATTCATCTTAGCATCCCCACACCCTGGCAGAGTACCTGCCGTTTAAGTAATCACCTATTGACCTGATCAGTTTTTATGAAACTCCACTTTGTCACTCGCTGAGCCCGTTTTACAGATAGGAACATCCTGTTCAGAGATGCTAAGTTTTCAGCCCAGAGTGACTAACGTGTAAGTGGTTGAGCCAGGGTCGAACCCCGGACCTTTCTGCTTCTAGAGCCCAGTTCCTCCCTCTCACTGGCTCACCCAGGTACACAGCAGGCGGCTAACACTGTTACCCCTGAAGAAACGAGGAAGATGGAGACACCTAAAGGCTGTTGCTTCTGATCAGCTCTCAGAGGGGCTTGTTCTCCAAAGCACAGCAGCATCTCCTCCCGTCCCTTCAGAGCAATTCCTGCAGAGACGGCAGGAGAGGCAGCTGTTTTTTCATGACTCTCTTCCCCGACACCAGCTACGTCTGACGGGAAAACTGGCCTCTGTATGCCGCCAGCAATAAGTAGACAGGAGCGAGGCCAGGTTCTGTTGTGAGGGAATGCCAGTTCCGTCTCTGAAAGGAGAAGCAACAAAGGCCAACCGCTTAGCAAGAAGGATAAAAAGGCCCCGTGAGCTGCGGCAGAAGAATTCTCATTCACACTCTGGCTCGCTGGTGAGAAATCCGCTGAATGACAATTTTTTCCTCGTGGCTGCAGGATTCAAATGTCACCCACTCTTCCCCTTCCTAAAGGGAAATAAAAACTACGTTTGCGGGGCTTCCCTGGTGGCGCAGTGGTGGAGAGTCCGCCTGCCGATGCAGGGGACACGGGTTCGTGCCCCGGTCCGGGAAGATCCCACACGCCGCGGAGCGGCTGCACCCGTGAGCCATGGCCGCTGAGCCTGCGCGTCCGGAGCCTGTGCTCCGCAACGGGAGAGGCCACAGCAGTGAGAGGCCCGCGTACCACAAAAAAAAAAAAAAAAAAAACCAAAAAAAACCCGTCCCTGGTCACAGGTTAACACGTGTAATTGTGGGACGCAGAGCAAGCATTCAGGGATGTGGTGGACTCAGAGAAAAGGGCACACCTGAGCAAGGTATCGAAACCTGCGCTCGGTGGAGTTGAGAAGTTCACTCCACTGATAGAAAATAGCACAAATAACCAGTAAAGAAAACAGGGCGTGCGGGGAGGTGGGTGAAAGCACGGGGCGCTGACGGGGCAGCGAGGCTGGCCCGGCCTCACCCAGGGATGCGCGGAGGCCAGCCGTCCCTGCAGTGGGTCTCTGGACGGTGGCACTGGCTGTTCCTGACTTGTTCTCAGGATTAGAAGTGTTTTAGGATGGCTCCCGGAGCGCCTGCACAGTGCAGGGCTCAGGCGCGGGCGCAGCTCAGGCCGGGGTCACGGGGGGAAGGAGGCCCCCTGGTGCAGACTTGACTGTGGGCAGGGAGGCCCCCGCGGAAGGATTTCCAGCTGAGCGTTTGGTGGACGCGTCAGAAAGCACCTTCCGCGGGGCCGTGGAGGACGGACTGCAGACACGCAGGAAAGGGGCTGTAAAACAATTCGGGCACAATGGGAGAAGCGGCCCCAGCAGCCACGTGGGCATGAGAACGAGAGCCAAGTTCAAGGTCAGTGGGGGTGCACGTCTGGGGCACACACCACAGGGGGAAGGCGGGGAGCGTGCTAGGTGGACAAACCCCAACTGGGATGGCAGACGGCAGAGCCAGACGAGCGCTAACACCATCCACTATCCACTGCGCAGCTGCTCTCAGGAAAACGGGAGGAAAAGCAAAGATCCAACCAAGAACACGGGCAGCCTCCCTAAGAAAATGGGGCCCGCTTGAGGCGTGCCCTTGGGCGTGTGCAAGGAGGGGGCCCCCGACACGCGCCCGTCCAGACACCCGCGGGCTCCCGGGGCCCACCCTCGGGACGGAGAGGACCTGAGAGCGGCAGAGCAGTGGCCAAGGCTGCCTCAGCGCCCGCCTCCCCACGCGGATGCGCAAGGAAAACGCGGCAGAAACAGGCGCTCCCAGCACAGAAACGCGCCCTGAACCGACGGGTTTCTTCTCTGTGCTTTTGCTGCCCCCTGCTGAATGCTCATAGATCATCTCACTCAAAAATGAGGACTACGACGGGCAAGGGAAGGACTGAGAGTGTGGGCTCAGCGGATGCAAACTGTTCTCTGTAGGACGGAGAAACAACAAGGTCCTACCGTAGAGCACAGGGAACTACAGTCAACAGCCTGGGATAAACCATGATGGAAAAGAATATGAAAAAGAATATATATGTATAACTGAGTCACTGCTGTACGGTAGAGATGAACACAACACTGTAAATCAACTATACTTTAATAATTTTTTTTAAATGAGGAGTAAAGATGGAAAGTTTATCAGTATTTATCCTGTGACCATAAATGACACGTCCTGACCTCTTCCACCTTCTACCCTCTGCAGCACAAAGCCACTGAGGCCAGAAAGCACAGCTTCATTCCACAAACTACATCGTCCTGAAAATCTGGCCAACAGAAACAAGAAGGGGACCGCTATGAATTCATTAGAACGTTTAATGATGGACTTAGATGTTCACACGAAGCGTGCACACACCAATACTACGCCTTATAATTCTCAAATACATAGAGTAACCCGAACTCACCTCGCAACTGATCAGGGAGCAAGTTTTAGGAAACCTGATTTCATCAGACATGAGAACAATTCGTGTTGGCTTCATCAATTGTATTGATCATACCAACGATATTAAAGTTAGCGTTTCTAAAATGCATTAAAAGTTTTCTCCTAAGGAAATGAATTAGATGGATTCCGGCAACATCAGATGGTTTATCTAATGTTCACAAAGCTTTTTCTGTAGATAACATAAACCTAAACTCTACAAATTCAACCCCATCCCAACAAATATAAATTCTGAATTGGGAGACAACTTAACCTGAGGTTCCCTCTTTTCATCTGTAACAACTGTGCCCTGAGGCTCCTCTGGAAGAAGGACGCTGATTAGAAATACAACTTGGTGAATTAAGTGCGGGAATTATGTCAGAGGCTCAAATCCCGACTTCGCCTCTGCCGGCAGCGTGACTTCATACAGCTGTTGGTCCGGCTGCTCTGCAACCTGCTTCCTTATCTGTACAGCGTGGAGACGCAGAGAAACTTGAATGACGGACAGGAAGCGGTCTGCAGGGCCCGGGCACTTAGATCCTAACGTTTTCTAAGCCGGCGGCCTGGGGGCCCACTGATTACAAACCTGAAATTTTTCCTTTGGAATGTTCCTCCGGGCGCCTTTCGCTAGAACCAGAGCCTCCTCCACTCTCCGGCTTGCTAGAAGATCCTGTATTTGTTTTTCCAGAGGTAACGGAACCAAGACGTAAACTCCTTTACTCGTGGCGACGATCAGTCTTCCTGGGAAGAAATGGAACATGGTTGGAAAGGGTAAGAACACAGTGCTGGGAAGAAAACACACCCCCTCGCCCAAAGACAGCACGAGCGGATGTGTGACCAATGTCATCACTGTGCCCCAACCCCCAGTTCCCATGGCAACCAGAAACGAATGCTTCTCTTTCCTTCTTCCCACCATCAGAAAAGGGCGAACTCTTTTTTTTTTTTTTTTGTGGTACGCGGGCCTCTCACTGTTGTGGCCTCTCCCGTTGCAGAGCACAGGCTCCGGACGCGCAGGCTCAGCGGCCATGGCTCACGGGCCCAGCCGCTCCGCGGCATGTGGGATCTTCCTGGACCGGGGCACGAACCCGCGTCCCCTGCGTCGGCAGGCAGACTCTCAACCACTGCGCCACCAGGGAAGCCCAAGGGCAAACGCTTAACAGTACATTTCCGAAGTATGGGATATTAAAACGTTTGGCCTTTTTTTTATTCTGAAGTGCTGCTAAATTTAAAACCAGCTGAGTAGGTCCGTAATGAGGCTATAGTGCTCAGTCCTGGAAAATAAGCAGTAAGAATTACGCTATCCCTCATATAAAACTTCTGAAAAATTCTTTTCTCTCCAGGGTAGTCAGTTTACAGGAAACTAAGATTACAACGCAACATTCTGAACCATAAGATAACGTTTCACACTCGCCCATCATCCAGAATCACCCGATCTCGGCGTTACCTTCTCCCTTCCCCACCGCCCCCTGGCACCGTGATGCCTGGCACGGTTCCCTGGGGAGTCGGACCTGCCACCCAAGGCAGCTCCACCTGCCAAGCTTCGAGAGCGACTTCTGCTCCCTCTGGAGACATGTTTTAAGCTAAACTATCACCTGTTCCCAGGAAGCAGTGGAACGACCTTGTCTGTCTGTCTGAAGGTCGTTCAGGGTCAGCAGAGCCTTTTCTTCTCCGTCTGCTCCTCCCTCCTTGGGAATCATCGTGTGCAACCCAGTCTCACCGCCTGGTCTCTCCCCACCTGCATCTCCCCTTCCTGGCCTCCCTGCCCGGCTCTCTGTCTGCATCATCTGTCCTCCATGTCAAGCTACATCACTGTCCTCGCACTCGATGAGGTTCTGCCCCTGCCCTGCACTGGTGTCCCTCCTTCTGGGAAGCCTCCCCGTGTTCCCGCCGGGGGTGGGTTACGTTGCCAGCCTCTGCGTGCCCGCAACCGATCCCCTGTGCCCACCACCACCCCTCAGTGTGCACAGCACGGAACACTGTCATGAATAAGCTCTCCCGGCACGCGTGTCAGGGCCCCAGTCAAGCCCTGACACGCTTCACGTGGGACCTCGAGACTCAGCAGGTCTGCGTCCCCAGCACCTAACATAGGAAGGGCAATGTCTGGGGAGCCCCAGTCCGGACACGGCAAGGGCAATGCACAGATCTAGGTAAGCTCCTGGTTTGAAAAGGATATCATCAAGGGCACTCTTAGGAAGCCGGGGAAATCTGACCACAGGCAGGGGCTGAGAGCACATTTCTGGGGTGTGAAAAGGGCTTTGTGGTCACGCGGGAAAACGCCTGCTGAAGGATTCCGGATTAAGCGCCATGGTCTCCTCCACTTACTTCCAAACTGCTCAGCAGCATGTGAACCGGTAGGAAAAATCTAGGTGAATGGGGGGCAGGGATTCAGTTTGTTTTTCTTTCAACTTTTCAGCACGTTGGAAGACGTTCATAATAAAATTTAGGAAAAGTAAAATAAATCCCTCCCTCCCTGGTGCCCTGGTCCGCTGCGGCCTCACCCAGGCCAGCCCTCCTCATACAGCAGGCACCACAGTCCCTGTGAATCGCTTGCATGGCCCGGAGCCCAGAGTTCCTCCTTCGGCAGATTTGCGCCCGCCTTCCCCTCTGCCTGAAGGTTCTTTCACACCACATCCACTTGACAGGTTCCTACTCATCCTTAAAGGTTTGGCTCAAACACCGTCTCCTACAGGAAGCCCTCCCTGGTACTTCTAGGAAATACTTCCTCCTCTGCTCTCCCAATTGGCCTTATTTTGCTGCTATCAAGCTCTCAAACTGCTGTGGCCATTTGTTTCACTGTCTCCCTTTAACCTCGGTGGCCCTGAAGCGCAGAGACTGTATTACCATTGCCTGCGGATCTTCCATGCTCAGCAAGAGGCCAAGTTCCCAATGGACCCTTAAGAGCATTTAGTGAAGAAATACAAGCATAAAAGATTGACAGCTAAATGTTGTTAAGATTCCGTGGAAACTAGTACCTTCAAAATCCTGGAGGATGTGACCTTCCTTGAAGGGCAGGGTCTGCTTTTGCTGCTGGTCCAGCATGCTGTGAACGGTGATGAACTCGCTGTCGAGGGCAATGACGTATGGGAAGCAGACGGCTGCCCCAACCACGTTCTCTGACCAGTGCACGGGCGCGCGCTGAGATATCCCGGCCACCGTGGCAAACATGCCTGGGAAAACAGGAAGGGTCAGGAGGGCTTCAAGGAGCTGGGCTTTGCTTGTTTGTTTTCTGTAGATGTGTCTCAACGCAGAACACCTGCCCCTTCATTACATTTCGAGATGGGAAAGATAATATAACAGCGGCGTGTGCAAAGGACCCTCCGTGACTATTCTCGTGAAGAGAGCCGCTTTCCCCAGGATGTCTACATCAGTATTTCCTTCCAATTAAACGTCACGTTAAAAACGTGTACATGTACCCACATGAAGGTGTATACAGCCCATGTCCTCACGTGTGGGGAAAAGTGACTTTCACACAATTTAAGAAGTTCACAAGCTTGCTTCCACGTCTGGTCCTCCAGTGGGTTTGCATCTCTAAGTGCCAGCTCTTCCCTATACATTCACTCAGCACTGAACGCATTCATTCAGAGCACCTACTGTGTGCCGGGCACTCTACAATCCTTCCTACCCAGAACTGTCTCTGTTCAGAGTTCAAGTCTAATTCTGGATACACGTTCTCTCTGATGCAGGGATACAAGCAATCTTGCAACTGAAAACAGAGAGCTGTTAAGTGTTCGTCAATGATAACTTCCATAGTCAACCATGGTTCATCTATTTTGTACATAAAGCACTAAACGAAATTTCCAAATGAGCTGGATAGAGTCCATAGATACTGGGGTTTATGAAAATTCACATTCACCCAGTGAAGTCAATCCATTTTAAGTCCGTTTTCAAAGTGCTTGACATAAGACACCTTTAAAAACATGGTATGTAAATCAACTATACTTCAATAAAAACAAAAAACAGCATGCTATTGCCTGCAAATGATAAGATATTCCTACAGTAGAAAAACGGTTTCTATTACACAACAGAGAAGTGGGGAGAGGGAGAGAGACAGAGAAATACAGACAGTACTTTAAAACAATGGAAAGTATCTCAAATATACGATAGGAGCAAACTTCCTAAGCCTATGAAATCACTGACCCTCCTAAATTTTCCATGGTTACAAAGAGTGAAATGTATTGCACTTAATCAAGTACAAACCTAGCTCTTTTCCTCCAAAGTAGGCTGTTCTTGAAAATGGGTATCAGGGGCTTCCCTGGTGGCACAGTGGTTAAGAATCCACCTGCCAATGCAGGGGGCACGGGTTCGAGCCCTGGTCCAGGAAGATCCCACATGCCACGAAGCAACTAAGCCCGTGCGCCACAACTACTGAGGCTGCACTCTAGAGCCTGTGAGCCACAACTACTGAGCCCACGTGCCACAACTACTGAGCCCGTGCTCCACAACTACTGAATCCCGCGCGCCTAGAGCCCGTGCTCTGCAACAAGAGAAGCCACCGCAATGAGAAGCCCGCCCACGATGAAGAGTAGCCCCCGCTCACCGCAACTAGAGAAAGCCCATGTGCAGCAACGAAAACCCAACACAGCCAAAAAAAGTAAAATAAATAAATTTATAAAAAGAGAAAATGGGTATCAGGTGGGATCACACATGCGTGTCCACGCTGTGCTCTTGCCTGACACAATCTGGGGCACCTCCTGCAGGGGCCACTTGTACGTACAACACTTGTTTAGTTCTGCTTCACACTTAAAATATTGGCTCTCGTCACGTAAGTAGCACCAACTAAAACCCTGTCAAGATGACAGAGCAGTGAGCCTTAGAGAGAGAGTGAGTGTGTGTGTGTGTGTGTGTGTGTGTGCGCGCGCGCGCGCGCGTGTGTGTGTGTGTGTGTGTGTGTGTGTGTGAGAGAGAGTGCATCTCCTACTAAGGAAACACATTCCTTCCCCTTCAGTATTTCCTTTCCACCCTTAAAAGTCTCTTAAAATCATTCCGAAAAAGACTAACTCAAGAGAAAAACAAAGGATATGCATCAGTAATTCACAGAAAACAAAATGCAAATAGCTAACAAATTCCTGAAGAGATTCCCGTATTCCTTAGTAACCAGGGGAACAGAAATTTAAAAAAAAAAAAAAGTAAAAAACCAACTCACACCCATCAGATTGGCCAAAGGTTTCAGACTAACAGCACCAAGTGTTGGTTTGGTATGAGGAACACTTTTGGAGAACAATTCTTTATCAGAACGGAATAGACACTGACATGTTAATCTGCTGATTCCACTTTTAAATCGATGGCCAATCGACAAGCACAGTGGTCACTGGGGTGTTTTGAGGAACAGTGTAAAATCGAGAATAACGCCCCGAAAGAGCATGTGGCTTCGGGTGAACCCACCACGAACAGAAGAGAGAGCTCAGGTATTAGATGAGAACAGACGAGAAGAGCTGTAAGTCCGCACGCGGAGCGTCAGCTTAAAGCGACAGCCGACCCGAGCCGCGCCCAGGAGCTCCCGGCGGTGAAGGGGTTCAGGGAGATGCACTGGTAACTACCTCCCGATAAAAAGCAGACACAGGAGGATGACAGGAGGCCAGTGAGGCCCCCGCGGCAAGAAGCACGAGGGTCCCCGGGATGCAGGGAAGTGGGTATGTGGCCCCGGAAGAGAGCAAACCCTGCCTGGGATGTTGAGGGTCAGAAACTCAAGTTCAAGTTCGGGGCAGAGCAGGAAACGCTGACCAGGAAAGTCAGGCTGAACTTGTTACAGGGTTACAGGGGCCTTAGGAAGGCTGGCCTGGCAGGAGCCTGGAAGGAGGGACAGACCCAAACTCGGGGGGAGGCCAGGCAGCCGCCAGCCACCAGGAAGGAGCCCTGAGTCAGGCCAGCCGGCGGGTCTGACCGAGGAGGGGTAACTTCCAGCGCGAATCATGGAACTGGGCACCTGACTTAGAGGGAGCGAGAGTCAAGGCCACTGTGCGCCATCAGAATAAGGACCGACACGATCGGGCGAGTCTGAGACCAAGCCGGGGTCAGGACACAGGGCTGGCAGGGCATGGACCTCTGGGAGGGGCGCCTGGAGCTCCAGTGCATCCTCAGGGGTGACGGCACCCTTCCTGCAGCAGGAGAGCCAGGGGACGCCAGGCCATGGGGAGAGGAGGTTCCTCTGATGCTGGCGAGCGCTCCTCCTTACTTCTTTCCAGAGCAGACCAGGAGTCCAGGAGTTCGGTGGAAATGTGGAAAACCCCGGAAAGCTCAGCGCCAGCAGGTAAGAGGGGCCGACAGGGCGGTGGGTTCTGGGCCAGGGGTGGAGAGGGCACAAGAGTGAAGGCATGGACTTTGGCACGTCTGACACTGTACAGTCACAGAGAGGACGGAACTAAGGTCTGAGTTACCCCACAACTGCATCGCCGAAGTATTCAAAGAGCGTGAAACACATGGAGGGAGAGAAACTCGAGGTGCAAAGCTCGAGCTTGGCAGGAGGAAATGAGGTTCGCACCCTCTAGAATTTTCCGAGCATTTAGAACCAGCCAGCGAAAGAGCCCGAAGGGAGAGAAAAGCACACCGTCTGCACCCAGATGTCTGGCAAACGTAACCTGGTGACGGGACAAGCATACGGCAACCCCAAGGAGCCTGTGAATTTCAGATCAAAGAACAGTGCTCTGGATAGCACAGCTCTCATGGGAGCACGGACACCAAAACGCTGTCCAGCCTCGCCCTGGAATTAAATCAGGGTCGCCGCACTTACCCGCTAAGGCCGGGCATCGCCCGACCAGGGACTGTGCAGCACAGAGGTCCAGACATGAATGTTCTTGCAATGAAAAGGGCAGAAACCAGAGATCCAGAACAGAGGCTTCTACACAACAAGAAAAGCACAGGATTTCACCGGAATAAAAGAGCAGATCAGTAACTGGCAACCAGGGGTCCAGGTCAGGTGGAGTTAAGGCGCCACAGGTCCACTCAGGAACAGGGGCACCGTTGTTGACACCCACCTACCGATTCTATGCTTGAAAGCAGGTGACACGCGCTATTGTTTCTGTATCGTCAAAGGCACACAAGTGCTGTCAACCTGCAAATGTACCACGTTTGTAAATGGTACACCTTCAAAAACCATTGTTTTCCACTAGGTTATTTTTCCATTTAGACGGTTTCCACCCTCTAAATATCAGGGGACCCCCTTATCTGAGCTGGGAAGGGGAAGGGGGGCCATGAGAGGTACGGAATAGCTGAATTATCTGCATTTTTCAAGAAGCATTATCCAAGGATAGAGTTTAAAGTCACAAGAATCAATTGTATTATGAAATTTTCAACAAAGCGCTGCTTAAAATAGTGCAATTTAAACTAAAGCAGGGAGTTCCCTGGTGGCCTCGTGGTTAGGATTCTGGGCTTTCACTGCCGGGGCCCAGGTTCAATGCCTGGTCGGGGAACTGAGATCCTATAGGCTGCACGGCCCCGCCCAAAAAACAAAACAAAAAAAACACAAAAAAACTAAGGCAAAAAGTTAAGAGCAATTTCTCATGACAGGGCAGTGGGCACATGTGATCTTCAGGGGGGAAGGCAGTGGGCAAAATGAAAACATAAGCGTTCATATGTCTGATGGTGCATGTGCATTCATTACAGTAATTTGCTTGAACTTAATTTCTGAAGCCTTTTAACGATGGTGGTGATGACTGTGTTGTACACAGAGCCTGCATACAGTGATGTATTACAGAGCTTACGAGGGATCTCCAATGTGCTTATAATCACACCTATTACAAGCAGAACAACAATTAAGAAGGTTGGTTCGTTTACCATGATGCCCAGGTAGTTGAGACAGATTAAGTTTGAGGAAAAATGAGGCCTGAACATGATTGACTACCATTTCCCTTCAATCTGGACACTAAAACCAACACAAGGATACTGGAGTCAAATGTTTTCACAGCAAAGCCTTTACATCCAAAGCAGGTTCCGGCTCATCAATAAGCAACCGGACTGATGGAACAAAACAGGAAACCCATCAGGCGAGGCCCAACGGCATGAGGAAACTGACTGTACCGGAGAGGCAGCCACCGCCACCAGCGAGGAAAGACAGACTCCTGAATCAGGTGTGGGGAGAACAGACAACCATACAGACGAAGAGGAAATCGAATTCACTCTTCACTGTAAGAAATGAAACCATAAAAGTACCAGCAGAAAATCCGGGTGAATCTGTCTACAACCTGGGAGAGGGGGAAACATCCCTAATAATTATGACTCAGAAAAGAAGCAATAAAGTACAAAGGTTAATACATTTGATTATATAGAAACGTGTAAGAAACGCTTTTTCAGGGTAAAAACTGGAGGTATTTGAAACATGTCTCAGACAAGTTGGTATCTCAAATATATAACAAATGCTAAAGTAACCACCTAGCGAGAAGGGATAATTATCAAAAGAAAGGCAAATGGCTCTTCAATTCTTGAAAAATGTTCCATCTTGCTTACAAAAGGAGAAATGTGATTAACACCACTGAGATACCATTCCTCATGTGCCAGACGGGCAAAAACACGAAAGTCTGACAATATATGGACGCTGCTGGCAAAGCTGAGGGGAAACAGGCGCCAGGGGAAGAAAAAACGGTACCTACCACCTTTGTCGGGGGTGGGTGGGGGGTGGGTGGTAGTGTCCCCCTCCAGATTCACATGCGTTTACATGTGGACTCAGCAACCCCATCTTTAGAAAGATTTCCCACAGATACACTGGAAAAATCCAAACAGGTAAGCTCCTACTAATACCATGGACTGGAAAAAACCCAAATGCCCACCACCGGGGCCTGACTGAGGCACGGTGGTCCCTCCACACGGGAGAGACAGCCTGCAACTCTGAAGGAGGGAGATACACATATCTACATATTCATTTATAATTTTTCTTTGAAAATGAAAGGACAAACACTAATAAAGGTTACCTCTGGGGGAAGGAGAGAGTAGGGGAGTGTACCTTGCTGTGTGGATCTGACGTGGAAACTTGTACATATTTACAGAAGAAAACAATGAGAGAAAGCAATTTCTAGAAATGGAAAGTGAAACGAAGCACATCCGTCTAACTGTATATCCCATCATCGGCATAGCCACATGGATGGGAACTACTCCCAGTGACTTTAAACGCAGAAATGTGACTGCACGTTCCTAGTGGGTTACACGGCCCGTACCCTGAGGACAAAAGAACTATAATCAAACGTTTTCTGGTGATTACATGGCGGGCGCAGTGGTGTCGGTCCTGTCCTTCTGCTCTGTGTCCTGTGGGGCAGATCAAAGGAACAACCACGTCACGGTGGGAACTTACTAGGATTTGGGGGTGGGCGGGAGGAGACACAGGCACGCAGACAGACGGGGTCAGGGCCCAGTAGCCCCAAACTTGTTCCATCGATATGCTCTCATGATGGGTTTTATCTTTAAATAATGCATACTTCCCAGCTCTGTCCACCCAAGAGACCTAGAAACAGCAGACCCCAAGCACCTCCAGCACCCAGACTGCGGTCTCTAAACATCAGGGGTCCTTGGAGAAATGGCGGAAACCAGATCTAGGGCAGGAAACGTACAGAGGGACCCCGGACACCTTGTCACAGCAGAAGGCAAGGGAGATACCAAAGTTCCCGGGGCGTGGGGAAGGGGCTTGCCGTCAACCTGAATAAACCACCCCCCAGGGCAGATGGACCGAAACGCCACATACATTTACATCCATGATTCATGGCGACACTTCACTTAGGGAAGACAGAGGGTCATCTTTCCAAAAACCTCCTTCTCCTGCCTTCCTTATACGATGATCCTGGGGGCAAACCAAGTTAATGAGAAGCTTCTCTTGCAGAAGGTTCCAGTCGACAGGAAGGAGGAATGGACAGCAACAGAACGCTGCCCTTCGGCAGCCCCTTGGGACTTAAAGGATCCAGGCATAGCCACGGACATCACCAAGTTGTAAGAGGGCAGGAAGACAGGTTAAAGACTATGGGTGTTAAGGGAGACTCACGCGTCTCAGCCCCTGCTTGTCCCAGACACACACACTATGAACCATCCATGACCATGACCACAGATGACATTGCCAGCTCTGATTCTTAGGAGGCAGCGCGGAGAATGAGGAAGGCTACACCAAACAGCTCAAGCCCTTTTAAGGAGCTAGCTGCTAGACGCTTTTTGGTGGCACGAAACTGCAGTCAGTAAGAGAAAACCAGGGACATACCCTTGGAGCCTCCACCTCTGAAATCATCTGTTAAGTGAGCTCCCTCAGCTCCTTTCAGAATGGAGAATAAAAACAATCCGCTAGGAAACCCACCCACAGGAGAAAATCTTATCGAGAAGTCTTACAGATTCTTCTTCGTGTACTTATCCCCTTAGTGGAATTCTCTCCCCAGAGCCCTCGTCAGGCTCTACTTTAGCACAAAGGAAATGTGATTCTAAGAGCGGCCTAGTTTTGTTCCATTAAACCCACACTCACAAAACCATCTAATGAAAACTGCGCAAGCACTGGGCGTGCAGTTCTGTTTGCACGAGCGTCTAGCTTTCAGAACCACAATCTGCCTCTCCGATCTCAGCGTGAATTCAAGGACGGAACGCGGGGAGACCGGGCAGAGGTCGGCCAGGTTAGCCGAGGCGCCTCACCCAATCCGCCGGGGCCTGCCAGGAGGAACTCCTGTCTCCCTATCCTCTTGACGATGGGCCGCTTCTCCTCGCTGCAGAAGGGAAACAGGTCCTGGGCGACGCCCGTGCTATAGTTGAGGATGATGTACTGGGTGGTCAGGGCCAGGCACAGGAAGTGGCCGTCCACCGCCACTGCCAGGGGCTGCTCCGGAGTGGACACCTCCCTGACGATCTGCACGCGGTCCTCGTACACCAGGAACACCTGGATGGTTCTGCGCTTGACGGAGATGATGCAGACCTCCACGCAGAAGGGGTCTCCGCTCACCGGGTTCTCATTCAAGGCGAAGGCCGTGGCCCCCTTGATACGGGCGCCCGAGGGCACGGGCTCCAGGCTCAGCATGTGGACCAGGGTGATGCAGCCGTCACAGAGCACCAGCAGCCGGTGGAGGGCCGACGCCGCCCGCAGCTCATTCACCGGCTTCTTGAAACCCAGGTGTCTGTGCAGCTGCTTGGTGGCTGTGAACGTGGCCGACCCGCCGGGCACGGTCTTCTCCTCCAGCAGGAAGTGGTACACGAAGCAGTCGCTGGTGCCCACGTACAGGTTCCGGCCGCAGCACTCCACACACTCCAGTGACACCCATTCCCTGTCGCCCATCAGCTGCTCCCGCTCGACGGCGGGGACCAGGGTGAACGCCTTGGTGCTCATCATGTCTGCGGCTGACCTGCGGGAGAGGAAAAGAAAGGTAAGTTAGAGGAACGAGGACTAAGCAGAACCATTTCCGGTCACGATAAATATACGTGGATTCCCAGCTCTGATTTCAGGGAAAGGAAATCATTCGGCGCTATTGGAAAAAAGTGAAGGAGAGAAAAGATTTCCGGGCTTCCCTGGTGGCGCAGTGGTTGAGAGGCCGCCTGCCAATGCAGGGGACGCGGGTTCGTGCCCCGGTCCGGGAGGATCCCACATGCCGCGGAGCAGCTGGGCCCATGAGCCATGGCCGCTGGGCCTGCGTGTCCGGAGCCTGTGCTTCGCAACGGGAGAGACCACAACGGTGAGAGGCCCGCGTAGCGCAAAAAAATATATATATTTCCCACTTGGTCTCCTCCCACCAGGCAAACAGAGACCCTGGCAGGAGAGCACACGCGTGCCTCTAACGAAGTGTCACCCTGCCCGTTCTCAAGAGAGCTGAGACTTATAGGAGTCTCCTTACACCGCTCCTGGGAAACACACCTGTGGGCAGAAGACAAGCACACTTGTTCACACAGACAACGCAACAAAAACACTTCAGAAAAAGGCACAAGTGATCCTCACTGATGTTCCCCTGAGCCTCACCAGCCACTAGACTCGGTGACTAAGTGAATGGCGGAGAGCAACCTACATTGTGTGGTTAATTCCTGCCCCTCAGATCTCGCAGGAGACACAGAGGCAGGGATCACACCCCAAATTCCCTTGTATTTTTCCCACTGAGGTACGCACATTGCCCCAGCACCGTATTTGGCTCCCAGAGGAAACTTGTTCGCTGGAGCAGTAGACGTGCCTCGGGACTTCCCTGGCGGTCCAGTCGTTAAGACTCCGCGCTTCCACTGCAGGGCATGTGGGTTCGATCCCTGGTTGGGGAACTAAGAACCCACATGCTGCACGGCATGGCCAAAAAGAATAAAAGAAGAGATGTGCTGCAAATCTCCAAGGCTTGCAGGTGGTGAGTTGAGGTACTTAGTGGATTTGTGAGGTTACTGACAGGTCAGTTAATGGATTACTTCCACCAGAGGACAGACTGCCCCACACTCTAACCCTGGGCTTTCTACTTCTTCCTCCGGAAAGGACACTGGTTTCACACTCCACAAAGTTAGAGGCAGCAGGAATGAGCAAGATGGCTTTTCCCTGATGTTTCCGCTGGCCAGAAAGCAGACTCACGCCCAGTAGTCCCTG
The DNA here is from genome assembly GCF_964270905.1 of Leucopleurus acutus. Lineage (NCBI taxonomy): Eukaryota > Metazoa > Chordata > Mammalia > Artiodactyla > Delphinidae > Leucopleurus > Leucopleurus acutus. Next base: position 24,196,787 of record NC_139154.1, read on the forward strand.
ACAGCCTCAAGCAGGAGAGGGGGATTATGCAGCTCTAAAGAGAACTGCAGGGCCTGATGAAGTCAGAGGGAGGCTGGCTGGACTTCTTCTCACTTCCCGTATCCAAAAGCGTTGCCTCATAAGAGACCAAACCCCTAATTCTTTGATGCGTTCCAGCAAAGGCTGGAAGTGGAAGACCTGTACAATGACAGCTACAAGATGTTGATGAAAGAAACTGAAGAGGACACAAATGGAAGGCTACCTATTGAATATGTTCATGGATTGGAAGAATTAACATTGTTAAAAGGTACTTACTACCCCAAACCATCGATAGATCCAATACAATTCCTATCAAAATTCCAGTGGCATTTTTTACAGAAATAGAAAAAATAATCCTAAAATTTGTATGGAATCACAAAAGACCCAAATAGCCAAAGCAATCATGAAAAAGAAGAACACAACTGGAGGCATCAAACTTCCTGGTTTCAAGCTATACTACAAAGCTATAGTAATTTAAACAGTATGGTACCGGCATAAAAATAGACACAGAGATCAATAAAACAAAATAGAGAGCCCAGAAATAATCCTCCACTTATACAATCACCTAATATTTGACAACGGAACCAAGAATACTCAATGGGGAAAGGACAGTTTCTTCAATAAATGATGCTGGAAAAACTGGATAACCACGTGCAGAAAAATGAAATTGGACCCCATCTCACATCACTCACAAAAATTAAATCAAAATGGATTAAAGATTTAAACATAAGACCTGATACCGTAAAACTGAAACAAAACATACGGAAGAAGCTCCTTGACTTTGGACTGGCAATAATTTTTTGAATATGACACCAAAAGCACAAGCAACGCAAGCAAAAGTCAACAAGTGGGGCTACATCAAACTAAAAATCTTCTGCACAGCAAAAGAAATAATCAACAAAATGAAAAGGCAACCTACAGAATGGGAGAAAATATTTGCAAACCATATATCAGATAAGGGATTAATACCCAAAATATATAAAGAATTCATACAAATCAATAATAATAACAAACAATCCAATAAAAAGTGTGCAGAGGAACTAAATAGACATTTTTTTCAAAGAAGACATCCAAATGGCCAACAGGTACACTAAAAGGTGCTCAACAACACTAATCATCAGGGAAATGCAAATCAAAACCCCCATGAGACATCACCTCACATGTGTTAGAATGGCTATGATCAAGAAGACAACAAGTATTGATGAAGATGTGGAGATAAGAGAACACTTGTATACTGTCGGTGGAAAACTGGTGTAGCCCCTATGGAAAACACTGTGGAGGCTCCGCAAAAAATTAACAATAGAAATGCCATGTGATCCAGCAATTCTATTTCTTGGTATATATCCAAAGGAAATGAAAAAAAGAAGTTCGAAGAGATCTCTGCACTCCCATGTTTACTGCAGCACTATTCACAATACCCAAGATATGGAAACCACCTGAGTGTCTGTCAATGGATGAATGGATAAAGAAAATGTGAGATATATGGACACACATACACGCACACATACATACATATACGTCTGTACAAAGGGAGTATTCTTTAGCCATGAGAAAAATGAAATACTGCCATTTACAACAGCATGCGTGGACCTTGAAGGCATTATGCTAAGTGAGATACGGCAGAGAAAGACAAACACTGACTGATCTCACTTATATGTGGAGTCTAAAAAAGCTGAACTCCTGAAAACAGAGAGTAGAATGGTGGTTCCCAGGTGCTGGGGGCATGTTGGGGAGATTTTGTTTAAGGGTGCAAGTGTGTATCTAGTGCTAGATAAAGTCCCGGAGAGCCAATTCACAGCACAAAGGTCAACAATAGTGTATTATAAACTCCAAAGTTGCTAAAACAGAATTACATGGAGGTAAATGAAAGCTGACACTAAACATTCTGATACTTAAAAATGATTTATTCCTTTAAGCAGCAGGAAAATTTCCTCCATGATCTAGTCGCATGATAAATTTACTTGGATAAAATAATGAATCACAGAAAGATAAACTTTAGGCTGTACCTCCCTATATTAAGTCCACCTTACTGGGGTCTGAATTCAGAGAGGTTTTAACATGGTAATAAGATTAAAAATTTCTCTAAAGTGTACAATTCATACTTTATCGTGTGATTGCAAACTGATCTGATATTTAAACTAACTTTTTCTTAGAACTGCACCTTAAAAGCATGGCTGTAATTTAAAAGATCAATATTTCAGTGTTCTCAAAATTACAAAATATATACCTAGAGAAAAAAAGGGAAAAATATTAATACATTCATGGACAATAAAAACAGATAACATTACATATGCAACAAGCACCTGTATGTGGGCAAAAAATGTTACAAGACACTGTGCCTTTCCCAAAAGTCTCCCAATCTCATTAAGGACATAATAGAAAACTACACAAGTAACAGTATAAAGCAACATGTGTGCTAAGGGCCAAAATTTAAATATTAGTGATTACTTTCCACCAAATTAAGAATATACACACCACCGCTAGTGATAATCAGAATCTGACTGTCTTTGAAAATGTTAATGTAAAAATACTAGTTTTCTTCTACAGATGTACACAGTATCTTGTAGTTACACCTGAAGCCACTGTCCAAAGAACCTGTTGCTTTGGCAACTTCCTAGGTCCCTTTAGGTTTCCTAGGAAACCTCAGTTCAATAAGTCCCTTCTTGCTGCTACACAGAGACCTGGGCAGCAGATTTTGAGATTACCCATAAGCTTCAAAAATGTTTTTCTGTGTTCTTTACTTGAAGAACTGTTACAACAGCCTTCTAGAGGCCCTACTTCTCTTCGTAGCACTTGGCCGAGCCTGGGAGAGCTGATGCACTTACACAATGCAAGACCTCGGGCTATACTCTGATTACATGGACACTGTCCCATAAAATAAGCACCAGGTCCAGATGCATCTCCTAACAGTTCTACCAGACCTTTGGCAATCGCATAATTCCAATTTTACACAATACATTTTCCTGAGAATAAAAAAGAAGAAGGAACGTATCCTACTTCATTTTATAAAGCCAGTGTAAAGTATAACTTTGATATCCAAACCAGATAAGGATATAGGAAAAAGGAAAATCATAGATCAGTCTTATAAATAAACATGCAAAAGTATTAAATGTTAGCACACTGAGTCAAGCAACACATATATATGTGTGTGTGTGTATATATATGAACACAATATGAATAAGTTGGCATGCAATATTGGTTTAAGGTAATAAAATCTGCCAAGTTTAACTGAGCACATTTAAAGATTAAAAGAGAAAACACATAAAAGAAGGAACAAGACCCTTATCATCTCTTGTGAGTTGAATTATATCTCCCCAAATATGTTACAAAGTCCTAACTCCCGGGCTTCCCTGGTGGCGCAGTGGTTGAGAGTCCGCCTGACGATGCAGGGGACGTGGGTTCGTGCCCCAGTCCGGGAAGATCCCACATGCCGCGGAGCGGCTGGGCCCGTGAGCCATGGCCGCTGGGCCTGTGTGTCCGGAGCCTGTGCTCTGCAACAGGAGAGGCCACAACAGTGAGAGGCCCGCGTACTGCAAAAAAAAAAAAAAAAAAAAAAAAGTCCTAACTCCCATTACCGGTGAATAGGACCTTATATGGAAATAGGGTCCCTCCAGATAATCAAGTTAAGATGAGGTCATTAGGGTGGACCCTAATCCAATATGAGTGGTATCCTTATAAAGAGGGGAAATTTGGACTCAAGACAGACATACATAGAGGACGGACACGTGGAGACCCAGGGAGAAGATGGCTATCTACAAGCCAGGGAACACCCAAGGCTGTGAGGACCTCGGGGAGAGGCCTAGAATAGATTCTCCCTCACAGTCCTTAGGAGACATCACCTCCGCCACCACCCTGATCTCACACTCTCTACTCCAGACTGCGGGACAACAAAAATTTATATTGCTTAAGCCACCCAGTTTAGGGTACTTTGTTACAGCAGCCCTAGCAAACTAATACACCATTGGTAGTCAGCATTGTAATGGAAGTCTTCGCCAGTTGAAAAAGAATAGTTACAAAGAATTGAAGACAAAGACATAAAACTATAATTGTTTACAGGTGATAGTACTGTTTGCGTGGAAACTCACAAATAATCTATTAGAATTAATAAAAGGTTAGAAATATCCTTTAATCAAAAAAATCAGTATACCAAAGTAATCTTCATTTCTACACACAAACAACAATTAGAAATTTTAATCTTGAATAAAGGACATTTACAGTAGTATAAAAAAATTAAGGTATGAAGAAATTGTCTAGCAAAGACGTGTAAGAACTTCAAGGAGAAAATCATAAAATCTTATTGCTAGATATTAAGGAAGACCTGATTTTTAATCTCAGCATACATTTCTGCAGAAATTGACAAGCTGGTTTTAAAATGTAAATGGTAATCCAAGTACCTAGAATAGTCAAAACAATCTTGAAAACGAAGAACAAAGTTGAAGGACCTACACTGATTTCAGCAATTGCTATAAAACTGGAGTAATTAAGATATCTGGGTAGGAAAATAGATCAATGGAACAGGAGAGAAAGTCCAAAATTAGACCCACACATATGTATTCAATTGGTTCTTGACAAAGGCACCAATGAAATTCAGTGGGGAAAGTAAAGTCATTTCCATCAATGGCACTGGAACATGTGGATAACCTTAAATGGGGTTAAGAATTAACCTCAATTATCCCTTCCTCATACCATGTACAGAAATTAATCTGAGATGCGTCAAATTATTTTAAAAGCAAAAACTAAAACTATAAATCTTCTAGAAGAAAAGGCAGAAGAATATCTTTGGGGCCTCGGGGTATATAAAGATTTCTTAGGATACAGAAAGCACTAACCAGAAAAGAAAAAAAAGGTGATAAACTGGATTTTATAAACATTTAAAATGTGAATCCATTGAAAGACACCATTAGGGAAATGAATAGGCAAGCCCCAGGCTGGGAGAAAAATCTGTGATATACATATCAGACAAAGGGCTCATTTTCCAGAATATGTAAGAACTCCCACCAACCAATAATAAAAAGACAACTTTAGTTGTTAAATGGGAAAAAGATTCAAAAGTGAAGGTATATGAATGACCAATAAGAACATGAAAAGATGTTCACCATTATTAGCCATCAGAGAAATCTATTTTAAGCCATGAGATACCATTTCACGCCTATTAGAATGGCGACAATTAAAAAGACTGACATGGGCTTCCCTGGTGGCGCAGTGGTTGAGAGTCCGCCTGCAGATGCAGGGGGCGCGGGTTCGTGCCCCGGTCCGGGAAGATCCCACATGCCGCGGAGCGGCTGGGCCCGTGAGCCATGGCCGCTGAGCCTGCGCATCCGGAGCCTGTGCTCCTCAACGGGAGAGGCCACAACAGTGAGAGGCCTGCATACCGCACAAAAAACAAACAAACAAACAAAAAAGACTGACAACACTAAATGTTAATGAGGATAAAGGACAACTTGAAACCTCATACTTTGTTGGAAGGAGGATAAGATGGTACTGTTGCCTTGGAAATCTGGTGGTCTTTTACAAAGTTAAACATGCATATATCCTGTCACCCCGCAGTTCCGCTCTTAATGTTTCCATTTCTCCGGAGTACATGCCAACACCCACAATAAGACTTGTACCAGAATGTGCATAGCAGCCTTATTCATAATAGCCCCAAACAGGAACCAGCTCAGTTTTACCCATTTGTACCCATACGTGGAGTATTCACGAAGCAGAATACAACTGGGAAATAAAAAGGATAGACCACCGCTAAAGCCAACAGCATGAACCTCAAAAACACTGAACGAAAGAGACCATACACATACGTGTGTCTGCGTGTATATGATGTGTAAAAGCGGGCAACACTCATCTACAGTGACAGAAGTCAGAACACTGGTTACTTTGGAAAGAAAGGGGTGACACAAGGGAACTTTCTGGGGTGACACAAATATCCTACGTCTTGTTTGAGGCATTGGTTGCACAGGTGTATGGGTTTGTCAAAATTCACTGAACTGTGCGCTTAGGTTCGGCGTATTTTACTGTATGCAAATTCTGCTTCCATAAAAAGCAAACTTGCCCCTAAAAGACACAGAGAAAAAAATGCAATTCCAATAAAATTGTAACAGGTATATATGTGTGTATCTGTGTGTGTGTGTATAACTCAACATGAAGACTATAAAATTCATATGCAGAGAAGGACCAAAAAAGGCAAGACACTTCTGAAAAAGGTAAGGTAAGGGGACTTGACTCAACAGATAAGATGAAATATAAAGTGATGGCTATTGGGATACTGTGGTGCTGGTACAGGACGAACCCAAGAGAACATACCCGAGGGCTCAGAAACAGACCGTGCATATATGGAACCTAGAAATATGGCAGAGGTGGCACTGCATATCACAGAGCACTCATCTGCTCAGTAAACATTGCTGGGCAACTGGATATCCACACAGAAGAAAAAAGATAAACCAGAGTCCTACGTTACACCATACATCAGAATTATTCCAGATGGATGAAGAGTCTTAAGTTTGGAAGGCATAACTTTAAAACTTTGAGAAGAAAATAGGGGAAAAATATGTTAATGACCTTAAGGTAGGGAAGAACTTCTAGAATAAGATAAAAAAGCACAAACCCTAGGGAGAAAGATAAATTTATTCACGTTAAAATGTAAAACCTACGTTCTTCAAAAGATACCATCAAGAAAGTGAAAAGTTAAGATGAAGAAACATGAGGATGGGGGAGAAGACGCTGACCTCACACGTCTGACGAAAACACGCCCGGATGGTCCAGAGAACTCGCACAGGAAGAAAATAACACGAATCTCACAGAAGATCAGGCAAAAGGTGAGCCGGCTTCTCACAGAAGCGGAGACGTGAATGGCCAGCAGCCGTGGAGGAGTGATCAACCTGTAGAACCATCTGGAATTGCAAATTGCAGCTACAAGGAGACTTCGCCGCATATCCACCAAGCGGACCACACCTCTGAAGTCCTACGACGCTGGGGATTTGCAAGAACCTGGAGCAATGGAAATGCTCACGCTGCGGGTGAAAGTCACAGCAGAAAGAATGAACATGGAATAAAAGCAATGTCTGAGGTAGAAAGATTATCTAGACGCAGAAAGACACTCGTAGACCCAAGGTTACAAGATTAAACAAGGAAAAAAATATATATGTACATATAGACTCCCGATCTGAGCCAGAAATAAATATATCCTGCTAAAAGAATGCTATGACAAAGGGCTGTTTATTAAGATGGGATCCTCGCCAATAATTACTTTTCTTGAACCAAAGGACACTGTTACCTCCTGTCACAGAACGTTCACATAATATGAGAACAGCCTTAAGATGGGCATGGCATCCTGTGTGTCTGCAAAGAATCACACATTTGAGGATTACATCAACACTTTAAAATCAAACAAACTCTATAGAGCCCTACGCAGCATATGTGCACCAGAGACGTATCACTTTAGAGGTGAAAACCCATCAATGGGTATCACAGCCCTATCACAGGAGGTGCTTCCCTATGGACCAGCTAAAGATTAATTCTTACCTACATTTTAAAAAGGACACTTTACCTAAAGGCAGATTTGCTATTGTCCCATTTTACTTTTTTTTTTAATTTTCTGATAGTCCTTTATAAGTGAACAGAGATCAAACGGTCATTCTAACGTTTGGACCAGAGCCAGGCCTGATTCTAAGCCAACACAGGAAGATGGGCAGGACCATGGACCTCACATCTCAAACATCACGTCATCACCCCCCTTAAAGCGCTTCGGAAAGTGTGCCACTGCCTAAAAGATAAACTCCAAACTGATCACAAGATGCGAAACCCTTAAAAAGGTAAACTTGGCCAACCTTTCCTCTTCCTTATAGAGAAGTTACAGTCATTAACCTATTCATATTATTCCACATCAGTCACTTGTTTTATTAGCTACATTCAGTTCTGAATCCTTGAATTCCTCAGGCACTTGAGCTGGAAAGCCATGTCTACGTCTGCAAGCACGTGAGGTGCTCTACAAACCCACCAGTTGTCAAAGGGGATCGGGGGCAAAAACCACTCCCTGGGCACCGTTTCAAGGGATGGAAACCATTCATTAGAAAATAGATTTCATTGGTGGTCCAGTGGTTAAGACTCCACGCTTCCACCGCAGGGGGCACGGGTTTGATCTCTGGTTGGGGAACTAAGATCCTACATGCCGCACGGTGCGCCCAAGAAATTGAAAAAGAAAGAAAGAAAGACTCTGACTGGGGGTCAGAGTCTCGGAAGTGGGCCCAGGGAGCATGACAGAGACCCTCCGAGAGCCTGCCACTGGTCAGAAGAGTTCAGGCGTTAGCTGTAAGAGAGCTTGCATTCTTTGAATCTGCCTGTCATTTACAGTATTTCTACAAATGCAACTATTAAAAAATTTTATTTTGCCATTTTAACAACAGACTTTCATAGAAAAAAGTTTCGTAAGAAGTTTCTCGATTAACCTGGGTAAACGCATTTATAAAGACCTGAGATACCAATACTCTAGAAGGGGGAAATCTTTGGGAAAACTGAAAATAGCAGTTCTACTGAAATCAGGTCTGAAAATATCAAACCTACAAGGGAATTAAAGTTGTCACACATTCTCACGTTCCAGGAAAGGGCCAGGGGGGACATACACAGCCTCCCAAGTTTCACCAGCTGTTTTCAACCCCACGTCAACAGGTTATCACGTTGGTCCCATAAGATCAGGAGAGACAGCTAAGGCCCAGAGGACGGAGCTGAGTGGAGGGGTCGGAAAGGAGGGCTCACAGCACCGCAGGTCACCTGGCCTCTCTCCCACGGAGGCTAAGAAGGAAGCTCGGGGCTAGTTTCTCGTGGACCCAGGGAGAAGACTGAGCAGACGCTGGACCAGGGTAGCCAGGAAAGTCTGGGATGGACTCAGGTGGACAGAGTGTATTCCTGGCAAGTCACTTAAAGTCTCTGCACCTGTCCCCTTCTTGAATCTGGGTGGATGACACGCTCCCTCTGGGCTATTCTCTGGCTCCTGTGGAGGACAGGGTAGTGATAACAGTATCCTAGGGAAGCCACGACCCCTGCGATGCTCCTCACGTGCCAGGCTCCGGATCAAGCGGGCCATTCCAGCTCACCGCGGTGGCCGACCAGGCCAGCACTCTCATCACTCCACTCCGCAGGGGGAGATGGAGCTCTCACAGGCTGAAGGACCACGGAGAGTGGGGCCCTAACCACTGCACCACGCTGCCCACCCCGGGCTCAAGGCCGCTCTGAGTCTGGATGAAGGATGGGCACCAGCTGATTGCGGCCCTGGGCCCCGGGTTTGGACAGATGCTTCGCTTCGAGAGGCGGGTGTCACTGTGGACACAGAGGCTACAAAGCCGCAGGTGAAAAAACTGGGACTTCAGCCCCGTTTCTATTTCTGACTCCAAGGCCACGTTCTTCCTACTGCGTTGACCAAAGGGGGCGAGTGTGACTTCGGATCCCCGAAGAGAACTCAGACAACCCCAGACACAGGGGGCACCATGGTGTGAGGCCCTCCCCGGGGGACCCTCAGCAGTAGGTCCTCGCTTTCCATCCCGAGGCTAGAAGAGGGCCCCCAGGACCCGCCTCACCCTCCCTTCTAACGTTTCTCTGTGGCCAAACGCCTCGCCCCCTCCCCACGCCCCCTAAACAACCTGTGTCACAAATAAACGCTTCTTCCCAAATGGAGTGCAGTCAGCACCGCCTTGCTCAACCTCAGATACAGAGTGACACGCGGACACGTTTCTCCGCTAGCCCGGTAATCTTATCTAAACGGGACACACGTTTCTGTGGCGTCAATTGTTCTGAGGGACTGCAGCCCATGCTGCCCCTGTGCTTCTCTCAGCTCTCACAGCCGGCTGCTCAGTGACCCGGTCCTGAAATCCACCAGGAATCGACAACACATTTACCAACCTGCACCAAAGACAACTTTTCCCCCTTTTGAAAATCAGGACACCACTGGATGACCATTTAATGTTCTCTTTTGCACTCATGTGACAGAGATATTATAAGGCTAGTTACATCACAATAAACCTGTTTCAATGACCTGAAAGAGTATCTTAAAACAGAAGAAAAAAAGACAGCTAAGGCCGAACAACTAACTTGTCATCTTGATCGTTTCCCAGTACATACCTATATGTAACTATTCATAGTTGGGACCCTTTTCCTGGGCAATACTAATCAGAATTATTTAAATACGTATATATGTAAATATACACACACAAGTGTATGTACACATACATATATACACATACCACATATATGCATTTGCGTGTCTCTGTGTATATATATCATATGCGTCCTGGAACAGCAACATCAGCAGTTATAACTGAAGCAGGGATTTGGGAAGGGCGGGGCAGGGGAGGCGGAAAAGAGCAGAGGAGGAGTGTGGATCTCCAGGCATTTCCTTTGTAACGTCTTCCTCAATACTGGACCTTCAAACCATCATAAGAATCACTGAGGGCCTACTGGATGCTAGGCAATTGTCCTCTTCCACATGTTATTTTTCCTGAATCTTTAATTTACCCAACAGCAGCTACTTGACTATCAAAAGATCTTGATCTCAAATCATCTGCACGATTTCACAACACGCTCAATGACTACTCCTGCCCTTCTGCATGGGGCACTCCAGCTCATTCGGGGTAGCCCCAAATTAACTTGTTACTTCTACGTCCGTTTTGTGGTACAGTATTGTTTAAGAAAGAAAAATGGGTCAGGTTTGCCACAGAGGAGATAAGTTATAAAGTACAGGCCAAATTGTCAGGCGGTATACAAACACCTGGCTACCACAAATGATTAATGTATTTCTAATGAGAACTGAGACCAAGATGAAGATGTTTAACTCGTTAAGTCAAATTTCCTCGAGTTTTCTTAAAGGATCACAAAATTTTAATATTAGCGTGAAGGAATAAACCATAATAACTACTTTTTTTTTATGAACAGAAATGCTAGCTGCAAATCAGGCCTGGAAATTTCACGTTTTTTAAACAGTGAGCTCTGTGCTTTTAAAACTTGTCAACTGGAGCTGCCTGAGGGAAGAACAGGCTCCTGACAAAAATCCCTGTCGCTGGAGGGTTAGGCAGAGGCTGGAGCGTCCTGGGAGCCCGCAGTGGACGGCAACTTGCCTCCACCTGTAGGACCCAAGGACTGCTGTGCACCGTCTGAGTGGAAGAGAAAAGGCAGAGGACGTACCTGAAGGCGAGGGCTAGCACCACACCTGTCCCCCGTGTCTTTGTAAAATGTGCACGGCAAACTGGAGTTCAGAGCCCCCGGGGAGTCTCACCCCAGAGGACAGCCCTCACTGGGTTAACGGTTACTCAGAGCCAACACCACGGACTTCAGAGCTGAGACAGCTACCACCCCACGTCCTCGTTTCTATTTATTAACAATAATTCATCGAGCACCTACTAAGTGCCAGGCTCTGTGCCCAATGCACATTTTCTTCCTGGAATGCATGTATCTTTCCTCATATTCCCCTTATTTTGATTGAAGAAAGTGAGGCTCAGAACGTCCAGTGAATGCCCTGGGCTCCCAGTTAGGAAGTGGCAGCGTCAGGGTTTGAACCTGCAGCTCCACGCCCACCACCGCCATGGAGCAGCACGGCCCCTTTTCACAAAGGAACGGGGCCTGCGAAGGCTAGCGGTAGATGGACTCTAGGGCCACACGCCAAAGAGGCCGCTTCAGTGACCACTGAGGCTGTGTGGCTGTCAGAAATGGAAGGAAAAATAAAAGGAAGCAGCTGGCCAGATGTTCCTTCCTATCCGACCATAGGGCTGGAGTTTCCGGCTGACCAACAGAGAAGCGCGGCCAGAGGAGGGGTAGTGGGCTCGGGGGGCGCCTCCAGCCATGAGCTCTGGGCCAGGGTCTGCCAGCTCACACCGCAGCGGACCCTCCTCACACATTCTCCCCGGGTCTTCACCTGCCACCACTGTCCCCGCGGCTGCCTGCCCTCCCCAAGCGCTTCCTCAAGGATGGAACCCCGATCCGACAGGTTGGGACCCCAGCACCCAGTACAGTCCGTGTGCATTAAGAGGCGCTGTGTGAACCCCCATTTCCAGCGGCCAGGTAGGGCCTGGGGGGTGATGGTCACCCAGCAGCCCGTGGCGGAAGCAATGGCAGGTGCGGGCAACTGCAGGCGGGAGCTTGTGTCTTGAAAGCCACCCCTTAAAACACAGGAGGCGAGAAGCGGAGAACTCAACTTCCTTCCACCCGTACATCCCAGGGGAGAACAGGGGCGAGATCTCCCCTCCTCCCATCGCACCCCTGCCCCGTCTTCCAGTACAGGCCAAACAGGCCCGAATGTGGCCCGGAATCTGCACCCTCAAATCCCACGAGCTCCAGGAAACGTCAAGCACAGCGACAAAACCATCGCACGCACGGGTGGAGGGGAGACGGGCGAGGGGCACGGGGTGTCGTCCCGCCGGGCTCCTCCCTCCAGAACAGCGAAAGCCCACCCAAAGCCGGACCAAGTCTCGGGTCTTCCCTGCCCCGAAAGCGCGCAGCCGCACAGCCGCCCCCTCCCGGCGCCGCGTGCCCGCCACCCGCGCACCTGCCTGCGCGCACCTGTCCGCGCACCTGCCCGCAGGCCGCCGCCCACCAGCCCCTGCCGACCCCAGCCCCACCCTCCCCGCGCTCCCTGCCCGCCCCGCGCTCACCGGCCCGCGCTCCGGCTGCTCCGGGCCCCGCGCCCCGGGCTGCGCGCTCCTGGGCCCCGGCCCCGGCCCCGGCCCCGGCTCCAGCCCGGCCCCGCCGCTTCCCGTCACGTGGACGGCCGAGGGCGGGAGCACCAGGCCCCGTCCGGCCTGCTGCCCCGCGTCGCCTGCAGACCCCGCCCCGGGCCGGGCTACGGGGAGGGGAGCGCCCCTCCGGCCTCAGGTGCCGGGGGTCTGCAGGGTTCCCGGCGCGCCTGCCTCAGGGGTCCGGGGGTAGACGCGCCGATCCCCGCGGGCGCTCGAGCGGAGCCTACCGGGCGCAGGGCGGGGTCGGTAACGCGGCGAGGCTGCCGCTGTCGGGGCCGCGCTTTCTCCTCCCCCGCGGCCTGCCGGACTCGCTCGCCGTCCTGCTTCTAGTACCGCGACGGCGCTGGGCAGTGCACCTGCCGAAGGAATGAATAAATCCATCCACCCATCCATCACTCCTGGGAAGGGCTGGACGGCGCTGCCACCTGACGAAGTCGGGCTGTAGGAGTGGACGGCTGCTGGTGGCCCCCCTGGAACTGAAATGTAGTGCTGGGCATGAGCCGCCCGCCTCCGGCCCACCGCTAGCCGCGAGCCCCAGGGGCAGTGTATTCCAAGGTGTCCGTACTGAAGCAGGGAGTCCTGGGGCTAGTTTACCCACTCCTTAAGGAAAGCCCATCAATAGCTATTCCTTTGGGTCAAGCCACAGTGAAGACTCCTAGGTTACGAACAATCCATGCGCCTCTCTTCAATATATAGTCAAAATCCAGTTTCACGATGAAAAACGTAGAAAACTCCCTCCAGAGCTGTCAGTGCTCAATTATCAGCATAAATTATAAAAAGCCCAATTTTCTCAATGATTTTCCCTGACTTTAGAGGTCCCCTGTGACCTCAGCTTTCCTCCAGCCCCTGGGGATTACAGAATAAAACCGTGCTCCAGAACCGGGAGTCATACCAGATTCTACTCTGTGGTCCTCTGCTTCAAATGGAGAAAAACAAATGACACCCCCCCCAAACAAAAAGTTAAATGAAGGAAATAAAGAACCATCAGGAATTAATCTTCTATGGCCTTTTACGCCCTTCCCTTCTGAGTTCATGGCCACACATGTGCCCCAGCCCCAGACAGTGCTTCAGCCCTGACCCAATGGATCCAGTGTCACTGGCCCAGCCCAGGTGGGGAAGGGGTTTCCCAGAGTGCACAGCTATGTGTGCTTCAAGGACAAGTGGCGATGAATGGACCCCCGAGTCTAGTGCAGCCAGGGAGCTGGAGAACACCAGAGTAAATACCGCCGTCTCCTCATTTTGCCCAGGCCTGTGGAGAGTACGTGACTGGTCATCAGCTCACCACTGGCCCAGCGGGAGCTTGAATCCACTCTGCGCTTTTTCATTTCAGCGCTCTACCATGGCCTGGCATGAGATTAGCTGCAGAGGTGACACCTACTGACTGCCAGCTGGACATTGGGCTAAGGGGCTCACTGCAGTGATCTCATCTAAGCCTCGCCATATCCTTATGAAGTAGGCACTGCTGATTTCTGCATTGTACACGCGAATTCGCAGACGCAAAGAGAAATGAAAGGCTTCTCCCAAATTCCATGGAAGAAAAGAGCAAGGATAAGAACCCAGAACTCAATAACACCATAAATTTTTTTATACATAAAATTAAGTTTTGTTGGTTGAATGGTTTATGGAATATTTGTGTTCTGCTTTAAACAATCTAGGAGTGCAAACGTGTTAACGAAAAAGGGGAGTAAAAGGAGGTAATTCAGAAATAATTTTTTCCTTTTTGAAAGGATTTGCCATAAGATTCTTAAAATGGCAAACTCCACATGTGCTCATTATTCCATCTAGAAACATTTGTTCTTCCTGAACTTTCTGAGAAGTCTATTTCACATATGTCCGGCAGCGGTATGTAAGTAACTATTCCATAAATGTGCAAAGATCTGCATCAGGCTAATTCAATATTTCTCATGTTGTTTTGATTGGTCATATTTATGAATTATCAAAGTCATATTTTCAAAGGAATTATTAACTTCATTTATTATATTTACTAAATATCCCTTGGGCTCATACTACACACGTTAGAGTATTTTATAGAGTTTGAAAAAAATGGTCTAATAGATTAAGCGTTGAATAGGTACAACCGAATACTTTAATAGTTGCGATCTACTCCCAAAACTTAACATCCTCGCTTACACATAGCAGAACTGTGGTTCTAAATAGCTAAAAACACGGGTCCAAAACATGAACTGTTTTTTGTTCTATTCACTTTGAAGCATTTTATGGATGCTCAGATATAGTTGACAATACATCTGATAAAATATTCGTAAGTCTCTTAAATATTACACTGCCAACAAGAGGAATCAACACCCCAGGTTCTCAGTTTATATCTTGTTCACGATTCATTCATTCAGTAGACACTTACTGAGTACTTAAGTACAAGCGCTGTGCGCGCTAGGGACCGGGCGGAGATTCCAAGGACACATATGTACCCTGCCCCAGAGGAACTCATAGCCCAGTGAGGTGATGATGCCAGGCAGGGCAGAATTTGTTCGTTTCCCTCAGCTTTGTTCTTGTCGACTACAGGCACCAAATAAAAATGTTAATGAAAACCTCATGATCTTTGAGTGAAGGGAAAATTCTCATAATAAAACTTAAGCATTTATGGTTACTATATAATACAGATAATACTGTAGCAGAAATAAACTTCAGTCTACAAACTTAAATATGCAACAAATGGAATTTTTTCTGTAACTGAGCTTTATTTCTACGTTAAGTCCCCACTCGGCTGCAGTGACAATAATCTTATCAGCGGAGGCCGGCCCCCTTCCTCAGGACTGTGTCTGGTTAGGGAATTTGTGAAGTACCAGGGGTGAGGAGAAGCGGGAGAGGTCAGGTCCTCGCATCCCTGGTCCCCACACGGATTCTGACGTGCTCTTGGGCCACTCTGGGGTTTGGTTTGCAGTCTTTTGGTTTTGGTGCTGACAGGCCTGGCCCTTCCAATCACAGTAAATGCCTGGCTTGAAGGTACCTGTAGCTTCCTTATTTCGATGTGACAGGAGTCTCTGTGAGGTGGTCTTTCTGCCTGGACACGTTTGAAACATAACCTTATAACTTGTTAGAAACGCAAATTCTCCCTGCCCTATTTCCTACATCAGAAACTCTGATTAAAACACAGCAGACCACTTGTTCTCGTAGGCTCCACTCTTTAAGCCTCTGCCCAGGATGGAGGCGGGGCAGGCGTTAACCAAAGACATAGTCTCTCCTTCCCTGGAGCAGGGAGGGGTGTTAGAACTGAATTCTACTCCCTCCTCTCTGACTCTCGATTTTTTTCTTCTGCCCAAGGGACGCTCCCTCTATCCTGAGATGTTTGTTTCAGAGGTACCATGAGTTATCTTAATGGATTTAGTTTTAAGCAGGGAAGTTCTTTTAGCTTTAAACTGGAAAATATCGGGAGAGAAAAAGCGCACAGATCTCACCTGCCATAAAACATTTTTGCTGATGAAGAGCTTGAGGCTTCAGGTTAAGTCCTGAAAACCACAGGGATAAAGAACACAGCAAGAACCGGTAACCCCATTTTCAGGCTCTTAACAAATTCTTTTCCCCCCACCTACACCACCGTCCTGCCACCTCTCTCCCCTGATGACAGTCAACAGGCTACTACAACAAATGTCCGGGTAGATAGAGGTAACAGGCAAGGGACTTTCCCTGCTTTGGCTCCAACTTCACAACACTGTGAGGTGGCGTTATCATTCCCATTTCACAGCTGCGGAAGCTAAACAAAAGTGCGGCCGTGTCCCCGGCGCTTCTCAGCCGTTATTTTCATGTTTGAGCAGTTTCATTCCAAGTATTATTTCAGGGAATAAATACTTGAGTGCCTACTATGTGCCAGGCGGTGGGGTTTCAGGTAATTAAACCCTCTGGCCTTACATCATACTGAAGGAAGATTAAGAAACAATAAAACGGTTAATAAAAGAAACCCGAGACGCTCCCCACGCCATATTTGGGATAACGTCTCACCCGCGCCGTCTTCCCGCGAGGCCATCCTGGGGCTCCCATTGGTCTCTGCCCCTGACGTCACAGGAGGCGCGACCGGGCGCCAATGGTGGGCCGCTCCGTGAACTTCGCCTTTCCCTCTCTTCCCGCCAGACTGGAAACGCCAATCGTTTCCTCGGCAGAAAGACCTTTCACTTCTTTCGCCCCCGGGGGTATTCCCCGGCGAGACCCCATTCGGCACCCCAGCCGACCCTGAGAGGCGGAACGGGACGAGCGGCGCACCCAGAGTGACGGCACACCCGAGGCCGCCGCGCCGGACGGGACGTCACTTCCGGGACGCTTCCTCGCGGGGCCTTGTGGGTAGCCGGCCGGGGTCTCCTGGCGACGATGATGGCGGGGGATGTGGGCGGTCGCAGCTGCCCGGATTCGGAGCTGCTGCTGCACCCGGAGCTGCTGTCCCAGGAGTTCCTTCTCCTCACCTTGGAGCAGGTGCGGCGCGCCGGGGCGGGCGGGCCTGCTTGGGGGGAGGCGCTGGGACTTGAGCTCGCCCCGGGGAGTCCTCGGCGGCGCCGGACACACCCGCCGCCGGCACGCCGGCACGCCTGCCGCCAGGTCGAGCTTCTCTCCGCCCCGCTCGGGCCGGCCGGGTCTTCTCACTACCCTGTCCGGGAGAGAGACGTCCTCAGAATATCAGGAACTCCCGGGAGTTAGGACTTACGTTTTTGGGTCCTGGTGACTCGGAAAGGGGAGTCCAGGCGACCCCCGCGGCCTGGATGTAAGCAAGGGCCTCCGAAGAGAGGGGCTGGGGTAGGTCGTAGAAGAACGGAAAAGACGGGTGGCGGTCCCCGACTGCCAGGGCTGGAGGGCATCGGAGAAATCGACTGTTCTCCACTCTCACTGCGTTCAAAGATGGGGAAACTGAGTCCCAGAGAAGTGGCATCACTTCTGTGAGGTCACACCGTTGGTAGATGGTGCAGACAGGCGAACTGGCTCTCAGTGCAGCGTTTGCTCTTTTTCAGCTGGTGTGGCCTCTGATAGCAGAAGAGAAATAAGACCAAAGAAGTGATGAGTTTTGTTCAAAGTGGTAGAGAATTACTGAAAGCTTTTGAAGGGGTTTAAGTAGCATGTTTTGTTGTTTTCCTTGTGTTTTTTTCCTCCCTCGGTAGTCTTCCTCTGGTTTTCTCAAGCTCCCCTGCGAAGTAGATTATTTTAGGGATGTCAGTTACCTTTCTTACCTGTGGTTCTCAAACTTTTTAGGTAGGTCACAGTCACCCCGGAGCTTGTGAAAGCACAGACTGCTGGGCTTCATATCCAGAGTTTCAGATTCAGTAGTTTGGGGTGTGGCCTGGAAATTGCCATTTTTAACGAGTTCTTGCTGCTGGTCCAGAGACCACAGTTTGAGAATCACTGTCCTGGGGCAGTGCTTCCCTAACTAAGGTGTTTATGGATTCTGTAGGAATGTTGTCCAAGAGAAGCCCTAGCGTTTCCCCGTTCTTTTGAGTGAGTACAGGTGACACTTGATAATAAAGAATGGTCCAGTATGAGAGATAAAAGAAGTAAAATTTGTGCTTTAAAATTTTGAAGAACAAAAGGAAAGGGGATCAGTTTATCAGAGGGCAGATTGGATTTGTTTTGTCAGTTCTAAACGCAAACGTTTCCAAGCCTTCCTGAATTGTTGAGCCCACAATCTCCTTTCCATCCTTATTTTCCTTCCTAAATCCAACTCTATCCGTAACTGCTCGTATGCGTCTGCTGTATGTTTTCTGTTGAGAATAAATCGGAAAGTGAGGTGATGCAGAGAGGAATAGTTGGACGATGACTGGGAGCCATTGAAAGGACTGGTACAGACATGAGGGGCCGCTTGTTCTAGTGTGTGCTGTTATCAGGACCATCATCAGTAAGGGGAATGCAGCTTCCATCCGTAGAGCCATTGAAGTCTGGGTGGTGAACTTCAGTTTAAGAAGCACTATTAGGGAAACATGGGGAATAATATACAGGGTGAGACCTCCAGCCCACTAATCTGATCATGATAGTAACACTCTAGATAACTTTTGAACAGGATGTAGTAATTGTTATCATTGTTTGTTTTCTTTTGTCTGGTCTCCCCAGAAAGTCCCTCATTTTCAGTTTTGTTCATAGATTAAGATGCTGCTACTGGAAATGGTCTTTATGCCTCCTGTGTGGGCTGAGCAGTGTGGACAGCTGTCCTTGTCGCACTGAGGACATATGACCGCTTTCTTAAGATGAAGCTGAACCAAAACTTTGAAGAGCTTAGTGTCTCTGTAATACTGTTTCTTGCAGTATCATATAGAATGTTAGGCATATGTCTAAACGTGAAAATGGTTTTATACTTGTAATTTAAGCAGTCGTGTTTTACCCTGGTAGGTGGGCAGTTGGTTAGTTATTAAAATGAGAGATGTTTTGAAATTACTTTTGTTTCCTTTTTTACAGAAGAACATAACTGTTGAAAATGACATGAGAGTAAACAAAGACAGTCTGACCGATCTTTATGTTCAGCATGCAATACCACTGCCTCAGAGAGATTTGCCAAAGAATCGATGGGGGAAGGTGATGGAAAAGAAAAGAGACCAACATGAGATAAAAAATGAGACGAAAAGGTACTTTTCCGTCGTTCTGGTTACCGTCTTATCTTATATGACTAAACAATTTTGCTTTTCTTTTTTCCCCAGATAAACTTAGGTAAACAATATTGACTCAGCGTCTGTTTATTGAGTACCCGGTACTGTGCTGTAGCCTGAATAAAACTGACAGAATTCCTTGCTCATATTTTAATTGGGAGAAACACAATAAAAAAGTAAAATACAAGGTATGCTACATTGTGGTAAATGCTAAGGGAGAAGCGAAACGGGGAACGGGATGGCAGTTTACCTAAAGTGGCCAGGAACAACTCCACTGAAAAGTGACATTTCAGTAGAGAGACCTGTAGAAAGTGGAGGGCAAGCCCGCGTCCCAGGCCGAACCTGAGAACCTGGTCAGGAGTGTGTCCACACGATGTGCCAGGAACAGCCCAGAGGCCATCAGGCTGGGCAGGGAGAATCAAGGGCAGAGCAGGGAAGGAGGGGCACAGGGGTGAGTGCAGGAGGTGGTCAGTCGTTGTAAGAACCTTGGCTTTGCTCTGAGATGAGAGCCATCGGAGAATTTTGAGCAGAGTGATGACACCATCTGATGTACATTTTAAGAGGTTTACTTTGGCTGCTGTACTGAGAAATGATTTAAGGTTGGGGGAGGGGAATAGGGAAACCACTTAAGGGGTTGTGCTGTAATTTTAGCAGCAGATGGCAGTGACTTTGACTGAAGTAGTGGACTTGGTAAGAAGCGGTTGGGGTCTGGATGTGTTTTGGAGGCAGAGCCAATAAGATTTGTTGAATTGTCAGAAAAAAGTGGAGTCAGATAAGACTCTGAGGTCTTCGAATAAAATAGAAATGAAGAGATGGTCGCGTAGCTTCAGGTACACTATTTTAAAGTTTTAAATTCCAGAAAATTTTTCAAAAAACCACAAGCAAATGAATTTCCTTTTATAAAGAAAGTTACATTTAACTAATCAGTGTAGCTGGTTAGTGAGGACCAAGCATCCTAAGATCCCTAAATGGGCTAATTATTTCTTTTCTTGTGTCTGTTTATCACAAGTGGGTACTATTGATTAATTGCTGAATTTCTTTTCAGAGCCTTACTGTCACAGGCAGTGCACTAGAGAAAGTGGGGGAAGATGGAGTGAGAGGGCTGGGTGAGGAGAGCGCGGGCTCTGAGTTAGTGGCTTTAATCTCTAGGTACAAAGAAAAATTCATGACTGATAGGGAGATCGTTCCCCAAGTCTGAGAATAGTTGAAGAACGTAACGTGTGCTCATCTGCGTATAGTCTTTTGGAGAACAGATATGTGTGCAGTGTCACTGTTGGTCAGGAACACATTCAGTTCAGGCTGAGCATCACTTTGACTCCATGGTTACAGGCCGTGTATTAGTGTTAACTGTTGTAAACCTGTGAATTATGCCGTGTATACCTTTAATTTATTTTTGGTGACTCTTGTTGAGAAAGTATTTTCTTCTTGACCTGCACATTCAGGCACATGGTTGTAAGCAAAGCTTTCAATACTGTTATGTTTTACTTCCTATGGTAATCCCTCTTAATTCCTCTATATCATTTTGGAAAGGGTCTTTGACTGTTTGTAAAGATCACAATTTGACTCTCAAATCAGAGCATTAAAGCTGGAAGGATCTAAGAGACCATCAGGCCTTTTTGAATTGCTGATGCTTTTCCCGGAGGAGCTGAGCTCCAGAGGGGCTCCGGTGTCCCCCAGGGCACACCACGCAGGCCCGGCTCTCGCTGCAGCGCTTCTCCAACTTCAGCGTGCTCCTGAGTCTTAGGCCGGCCTCTCCCCAGCCGGAGTGTTCTGCCCTCAGTCCTGCTGTCTGTTCCCCTCTGAGGTGGCAGTGGGTGGACATTGAGCTTGTTTTTCATCTTCTACCAAATGGTGTTCACTGGTGACCTAAGAATTGGTGAGTCTGGCCAGTCACCTAGGATCTGGGTAAAATGCAGATTCTGCATCGGTGCAGGTCACAGCCCAGGTGCTGCGTTTCTTTTGAGCTCCGAGATGGTGCTGAAGCTGCTGGCCCCTGAGCAGCAGAGCTGAAGTGCTCTTCCTGATGACTCAAGTTCTTTTAGCATGTTTATTTTAAATAAACAGATCTATGTTTAATTTGAGGTATAATTAATAATGAACAAATGAATGCTTTTATTATTAATCTTTATGATTAAGAGTGGAAGTTAGGTTTTCGGAAGCTAAATGTGAAGACCTGCCAAGTTATAAACTTAAAATTATACAAATGTTACAGTTACAGTTAGTTTAGAAGATGCCGTGGCTTTAAAGACCTTTAATGAATGGAGTAGGATGTCCTGTCCCGTTGTTTGTAGACTGCCATTATGGTAGTTTAGTATAGTTTTATAATCTGTTTCCTTTCTAAATAATCATTGGTACATGGGTAAGATAACCCTATCAATAGGATGGTGCTTTTTAAAAATTAAAAAAAAAAATTTTTTTTGTTACTAGGAAATCCTGTTTTAAGTTTTGGGGTTAGTTGGTGGATTGATGCTTTAAAAATAACTATGTACACATGAAAGGTAACTTTAAATTTTTGTCAATAAATATTTTAAACTTAAAAGCACTGGAAAATTATCATTTCACTTAAACTAATCATAGAAAACTGCATTTCTTGTAGCCCTATTTCCAGTAGTCCTACTTAGAATAGATTAGTCTTATCAAGAAATCTTTTTCGGTCATTGTTTTACCTTTGAGTCCCAGGGAACTGGTTTGCTGTCCAGAGGGTATTTTTCATGACACATCTCTCCGATTTCAGGAGTAGCACTGCAGACGGGTTTCGGAAAAGACCCCTCATCGTGTTTGACGGGAGTTCAACAAGTACAAGCATAAAAGTGAAGAAGACCGAGAATGGAGACAATGACCGACTCAAGTCCCGGCCTCAGGCCGGCGCTACCAGTAATGCCTTTCGAAAATTGTCAGATTCCCCTTCAGGTGTTTCACCCCTAATTTTGTCTTCCAATTTGCCTACGAACAATAGAATGGAACACAGTAATAATGACACTAAACAGAACCATGACTTAACGCATAGGAAAAGTCCTTCCGGCCCTGTGAAGTCGCCGCCTCTGTCGCCTGTAGGCAGTACTCCGGTGAAGTTAAAGCGCGCCGCTCCCAGGGAGGAGGCCGAGGCCGAGGCCGCGGTGAGTGTGGACAGGACGTGTAATCGTTCTCCAGCCCGGCAGTGATCCGGCTCACTTGTGCACCTCATTTCTCGTGTGTTTGAGCCCTGGAATCCATGATGATAAGCTAATGTTTCTTAAAGTGCACTCAGTTTATTTCTGCTTAAAATGTGTAAAGAGAGTGTCTCTTAGGCCGTTTTCCTAGATTTTCCTCACTTAGATCCTTTAACTATCTTGGAACTAAAAGAGAGAAACAGTCCTTTGTTAGCAAGGCTTAGAACATTAACTCAGTTGCCCAGGGTCACACATTTATTAAGTAGCATTTTAGAGCTTGACCTTAAGTCTGTTTTGCACTTACCTTGAAATCACACCAGCATCTCTAGGAGTTACCCCTTGCCTCCTCTACCCCTCACACGTGCCTGTCTTTAGAAGGCTGGAGTCTCCTCTGTTACGCTCTACTAGACCTAGCATTTGGATGCCTGGATTTCGTACGGCAGATTGCTGTAGTTACCGTGGTTTATTTTGAGTTTAATTATGAGATTTTACATATCTATTTATATTTGATCTTCCCATAGTCTTCTCAGAAAAGTGATTTCACTTTTAAACATCCAGCAGTTTTATAGCTTTTATTCCTTATTTTAGTTCATTCAGGCTGGTATAACAAAAAATACCATTGACTGGTGGCTCAAACAATAAACACTTATTTTCTACAGTTCTGGAGGCTGGAAGTCCAAAATCAAGGCGCTGGCAGATTCAGTGTCTGGTGAGGGCCCACTTCCTGGTCCAGAGTCAGCTGCTTTTCACTGTGTCCTCACATGGCAGAAGGGGCAGGGGAGCTCCCTGGGGCCCCTTATGGGGGCACTAAACCCCTTCATGAGGCTCCACCCTCATGACATAAGCGCCTCCCAAAGGCCCCGCCTCCAGGTACCATCACATGGGGGATTAGGTTTCAACACAATTCTGAGGGGACACAAACATTCCGTCCATAGCATTCCTGTAAGTATACTTTGGCTTTATTATCATCTTCAAGTTGTGTGTCAAAGGGAGCAAAACTCTAAGTGGTTCAGACCTTCTAAAATAGCAGACCTGGGGCTTCCCTGGTGGCGCAGTGGTTAAGAATCCGCCTGCCAATGCAGGGGACACGGGTTCAAGCCCTGGTCCAGGAAGATCCCACATGCTGTGGAGCAACAAAGCCCGTGCACCACAACTACTGAGCGTGCGTTCTAGAGCCTGCGAGCATTAACTACTGAAGCCCATGTGCCTAGAGCCCGTGCTCCGCAACAAGAGAAGCCACCACAATGAGAAGCCTGCGCACTGCAACGAAGAGTAGACCCCGCTCGCCGCATCTAGGGAAAGCCCGCGCGCAGCAACAAAGACCCAACGCGGCCAAAAATTTAATTAATTAATTAATTTTAAAAAAACCTAAAATAGCAGACCCTGGAGAAAGAAAGCTGCTCTGTATCTGAGCCGCCCAAAGTTCTCGTGTTAGTTCTTCACTGACTCCTTCCAGCAACCCTGTGAAGGAGGTGCAATAGCTTTTCCCCTTTCACAGATGAGGGCAAAGAAGCTTAAATAATCTAAGTGACCTTGTCCAGGTTCCAGAGTCAGTAAGTGGCCGGCCTGCAGTTTGAATCCAGGTCTGTGTGGCCTCAGCGGGCGCACTCCTGACGGCACCGTGCTGCCTCTGCCCTCACCCCGTCACTCCTGTGGGGCGAGCGGGATGAGCGGTCCAGACCGTGAATATTGGGATAAGAGTGAGCTTCGAGGAGTTTTTCCCCAGTCTCTTGGAAAGCATTTTTCTACCCAGAAAGCTTTTACTGTTTCAGAGGTGTGATTTTTTTCTCTTTTAAATCTTGTATTAAAGTCTTAGATTGTGAGGTTGGGAGGAGATGGGCTCGGCAGGGAGGAAGCAAGTTGGGAGCAGTCAGTGGTTCTCAACTCCGCATGTGCCTGAGGTCACCTCGAGGGGCTTCCAGAAAACCTGGCCAGAGCCGGAGCCTCGTCCCAGCCTCCTCCCGTGGCCGCTGACTGAGTCGGTTCTGCGATAGGGCCCAGGCCTGGGCATGTTGGTTAGTTGGTCAACTTTACCGTGGGTGACTCTGCAGGGTAAACATCTGAGAACCACAGCTGGCAAAACGGGAGCCCGGGGCTTGCCTTATTTCCTCGACTTCCCCACTAGATGGCAGCAGTGCCCCACTGTTTCTGCCTCAGTGGTCAAGCTTGGTGGTTTAAAATGTGCCTTTTGGGTATTCTCTGACATTTCTGCAAGTGTAAACTGACTTCTTCTCATGTCTTTTCAGAATAACCTGAAGCCCCCAGAAGCAAAGAGGAAGATACAGCATGTTACATGGCCTTGAAGGAAAGTTTCCAAAAACGTAAATATAACTGTAACTGTAGTTTTTCAAACAAGTTCACATTTACTGACAGTATTTACAGAGATCCTGATTATTGTGGAATTTTCTTAAGAGGTTTAAATTAGGTTCAAAAAAATAAAGTCCTTTCCTTTCCTTTTTCCCTCCTTTTCCTTCCTTTGGGGGGAAGAAATCTTGCCTTTCATGCTCCAATTAGGAAAGAATTTCTTTTTAAACAAATGATTTAGTATAAGTCATTTATATTGGCCCTACTCAATTAGCTGCAAGTCTGGTATAAAGCATTTGATGAATTTTAGGAATTATTCGCATTAGTCTCTTTTGGTCTTTGGGGAAATTTGAGGTTTTTTAAACTCGGATATTTTAGAAGTTCACAATTTTCATTTCTTTTCCCAAGCAAAAGAAAATAACAATTCATTGCAGTATTCTAGTGAATTCTGCCAGACTCCTCCTCAAGGTTCCCCGTGGAAAGCTGTTCAGAATATACAGATAAAATGGCTGTTCTTTAAGTGCTCATGTTGCCTCTTTCCCTAAAAATCAGAAGGGGAACCAGTGCTTGCTGTCGCTCCTTCCCTCTAATTGTGAATTGACTTCTTGTGAGTAGACCGGCCCAGCCCTTGGACGCTCCTGTCATGTGGCAGCTCTGCCCCTCTTCTCGCGGTGGCTCTGACCTCCCTCTCAGCTCCGGTATCACTCTCTCCTGGGAGCTTAATCTTTTCCAAATGAGGCCGGCTTCAGACTCTTCAGGGGAAGTAATCACTTTAGAGGTGGTACCTGATGGCAGAAAGCTTACAGGATAGGAAGGGTGGGTAGAATTCTAGAACCTGAGAATCCAGGAAGCCTGGCAGTGAGGGGAACTCAGCGCGTGTGCAGTCTGCAGAAGGGGGTTTGCTGAGTCGGAGGTCACGAGAGAGCAGCGTGGGGGCAGGGCCCGGCACCCGCGGAGGCACTGCTGAGGTTTCGTTGGTGTTAAGTGGTGTCACTCCAGTTGTGTAGCAGAAGTCAGGTTCACGAGTTCTCGTGTCCACTTGCTGCTGTGTATTTCTAACCAAGGCCAAGGGTACTTTATACTCTCCCCTCGTACGACTGATCTCCGAATGGGGTTTGCCTTTCAACACTTTTTAGAGCAATCCATTCCTTTTTTGATATGTTAAAACAAGCATTTTAGTTCAGCTGTTGAATAGCCTTACAAAAAATTAATTCAGCCTTGCAGGTAAGTACTGTACTAAAACTTTAACCCTACAGTTTTTAGCCTTTCTGCCTTTATCCAGACTATAAATCCATACCGGTAAGACGAAAATGAAAGACACTGAGTGTGGCATAAGTTGTTAGTGTTATGCTAAATTGTTAAATGTTTCGTTGTCTGCAGGGCTGATATTTGGAATATTGTTGAAGGACAGCCATAATCCTATACACAGCTGTGTGTTAAGGGAGCTTTTAAAAGTGCAGATTTCAGGGTAGAATGACAAATTATATGCTACATTGTGTTGTCTCTTCTGCTTCCATCTGCATTTCTCTCTTAGTTAAGAGAGATTTAGCCATTTGACAGTTTTAAGTCAGTGGAAACTTGTTTTTAGTTACTCAATAAAATTAATTTTTAATTTGTATATTTAACTTACAGAGTAGGTTGGTAATAACAGCTGAACTGTGTAACATTGTTGCTTCAAATTGAAGTTTATATTACGAACATTCAGAATCAGTGCTCATATAGCAGCATATTATTGAGCTATTTTGAGTTTGAAAAGTGGAGAAGCCTCAGCCCTGTGCTGTGTGTCACGTACACTGACATCCGAGCGCTAGGCCTCCTCGCGGTGCGCGGACACAGCTCCATGGGCCATGGTAGGGATCCGAGGTGGTGCTCTGTGAGCTTTAGAGCTTCCACGGCCCTGGTGTGAACGGCGCACACCTGGACCACCCCTCGCTCCCTAGCGTGGGCTCATCTGGCGGCTTGGAGCCCTTCCTGGGGTCAACGAAGGGCAGTTGGTCGAGTCAGGTGGCTCCCAGGGAATAGGCATGTGTCCACTTCCTGCCCTTAGCAGCTGGTCCCGTTCTTTTCTTCCTCCCCCGCTTTGTTCTCTGTTTTCCTTTCTCTTACTCTCCCCTCCCCCACAGCTCACTTTCTCTGCTCCTTCTCCGTCACCCTGCAGACCCTGAGCTCCAGGCTTAGGTTTACAAGTTGTATCGCTCGGCCCGCTTATCGCTGGGGCCGGGGCTAGGCGAGTGCCGTGCTTCTTGAGGACCGCAGACGCTGCTGCGGGGGTCTGCGAGTCTCAGGGCCCTGCGGCACCGGGCGCTGAATTGCCGCAGTGGCTCTGGAGGCGGGGTGGTTTACCAGGGCCCACTCATTGATCTGGGCGGCTGCCAGGCGCTCTGCAAGGCTGGCTCGACTACTGCTGGGAGGCTGTGGTATTTCTGCTAGTATTAAAATTCTTCATGATTGCAGTTATTGTTTGAAAGAGTGTTTTGGTTAACTTAAGTTTTGAGAGGTGATGCTAAAACTGATCTAGAGACTCATTTAATAGCAACAACCTGTTAAAAACTTACATTAAGTGAAACTGCCAGTGGATTAAATCATATGTATGTAAGAGCTTCCTTTGTTTACTACTGTGGGACCTCAGTAGTTCTGAGGCTCCAGAACGGTCACAGCGTTTGTAAGTGTTGTGCTCTTTCCATTAAATGCCTGTGCAGGTTTTGTAATTCGGTACAGAAAGGTTAACCTTGTAATGTACATTTTTGTATGTAAAAAGTCTTTTAAGGAGCCTTATCCTTATTTAAATAAAAGGAATAAAATAATTGAGTAGGTTTCTCATTCACAAAAAAATAAAATGGAAACACACTCTGTAGTGATTTGATCTCTTTCCATTTCACTAAACTATGTCAAAAAGTGTTGTTTATTCTTTATAGTACAGCCTTCTGTGCCTAGGTCAGTTGGGCTCAGCCCTGGTGCCAATAGTCCAGCCACGTCTTGGGCCTGCGGGAGGTGCTGGGTCGCCAGGGCAGCCTGCTGTACGGGAGGCCTCCTGCGCGGCTGACTCGCTGGCGGCCACTGCACTTCGTGGGATGGAGACACAGTCCCCCGGACCTGTCCTGTGGAAGCTTTCCTACCAGGGGGGCACTGACCAGAGATTCAGTCGAGGGGTTATTTGTGTTGGGAGTGATCTTGAAAAGATTAATGTTTTTTACTGGTATCTTACAGTTGGAGACTGAAGCTCTAAATTAACTAATTAACTTGGAAAAGCCTCAGGTAACTTTAATACCTTGAACTTAAAAGTAGATCTTTCATTTTTTGTCTGGACAGAAGAGACGAAAAAATCTCATTTCCATTTAGATCGTTTTTTACTAAAGTGCCCTTTGCTGGCTCACGTGCTCTGGGCTGTGGCGCTGAACTCGGTTGTCTTCCCTACTGTGGCAGGAGAGTTAAAGACGTGCGTTAGTAAGTTCCTGCTCAGTGAATGACCGGGAAGAAAATCAGTCATGAAACAGTTGAGGGATGGGGGGAGGGGGAGGAGTGGTTAGGGAGGGCCTCCGAGAAGAGATGATGCTTTAGGGAAGGTGGTTTTGGAAAGCTTTCAGGAAGAGCTTCCTGTTGGCGGTGGGTTTTAAAGGGCTGCATGGTCTTTGTTGCTCCTCCCGTCGATCCGTGTCCCCTGCTGGGTGTGGCCTGGCCTGGTAGTTTGTGTTAATCAAACTGGTGCTTCTCACTCGTGGAGCCCTGCAGCAGCCATGGGAAAAGGCTGTGGGAGAAGCGTGTCCCAGCCAGCACTAATCCCCAGACCTGGGACCGCTTGTCACCCTTCCCCACTTGCTGCCAGGTGAGACCAGCCCAGGCAGCTGACTCGGAGCCATGAGGGAGCAGAGTGAGGGGTGTACGAAGCCACTAGGTGTTGGGGTGCTTTGCTCCTGGCCCTGGATAACTCAGATGCCAGCCAGGGGCAGAGTGGAGCCCTGAGGCTGGACAGGATTTCACAGCAGAAAGGCTGGTGTGGCTAGGATCAGTGAGAGACTGGGGACGCTAGTATGAAATGACCCCAAAGCAGGGGGCCAGGAGCCAGGTTACACAGGACTTAAACGGGCCGTGTAAGGACTTCGGATTTGATTCTAAGAGCAATTGGAAGCTCTTTGTTAACTGTGTTCAGACTTAACCAAGCGTTCAGTTTAATCAGAAGACTGAAATAAGACTAGTTCAATAAGTATATATAATAGCCCTAAACATTTTTTTATCTAGTAAAATTATCTAAGTTTTTGTTTTTGTTTTAGCATATTTGAATTAAAATATTCATTTTAAAAATATGGCTAATAGAGCTTCCGTGGTGGCGCAGTGGTTGAGAGTCCGCCTGCCGATGCAGGGAACACGGGTTTGTGCCCCGGTCTGGGAAGATCCCACATGCCGCGGAGCGGCTGGGCCCGTGAGCCATGGCCGCTGAGCCTGTGCGTCCGGAGCAAGGGCTCCGCAATGGGAGAGGCCACAGCAGTGAGAGGCCTGCGTAGTGCAAAAAAAAAAAAAAAAAAAAAAAAAAGACTTAAGTACAGAAGCTGTAAAAACTGTAACACGTTTAAAATTTTTTTATTTTGATTGAGATATCATAAAATACTATGACTTTTAAAAGTCTCATACAGCTCAGTGAATCTACATATATATGTATTTATGAATATATGTATATAAAAAAACACTGTCCAGATCAAGATACAGAGCAAGGTTGGCAAACCTTCTGTAAAGGGTCAGATAGTAAAAATTTTAGGCCTTGTGGGCCATGCAGTACATAGATGAATGGCCATGGCTGTGTTCCAGTATAAATTTTTAAGAAAACAGGTGGTAGGCAGGATTTAGCCCGTGGGCCAACGATACACAGAACGTTTCTTCTAATTTGATAAAAGTCTTGCTTAATGTAAAGGATTATCAAAGAACTGTATTATTTTAGAGCCAGTCAGAAGTATTGTGCATTGCAATGATTCCACTGATAGAGGGTAGGTGGGTAGGTGCGGGGTAGGCAGAGGCAAGTTTTGTGTGTGGTGGGACCAGAGGTGGGTGTGACAGCTCAAGCCTTGGTTCACTTTCCAGATGTTTCCTTTTATCTTTGGCTTTCAGCGTTTAGACTGTGATGTGTCTGGGTATGGGTCTCTCTGCATTTTTCCTACTTTGAGTTTGTCATGCTTTGTGGATGTGTTTTTATTTTATTATTTTGGCTGTTCCCCAACCAGGGATCAAACCTGTGCCCCCTGCAGTGGAAGTGCAGAGTCCCAACCACTGGACCACCAGGGAAGTCCTGGATGTGTATTTTTAGATGAATGTTTTTAATTGAACTGGGGGGAAGTTTCTGGCCATTAATTCTTAACTATTTTTTCTGTCCCTTTTCTCTCTTCTCCCTGGTGTTCCCATTATGCATATGTTGGTTCATTTAGTGATGTCCACATTTCTCTGTTCATTTTCCTTTATTCTCTGTTTTTCAGTTTCATAATCTTTGTTGATCCATCTTGAAGTTCACTGATTTTTTATCTTCTCCCAACTCAAATCTACTATTGACCCCTCTAGTGAATTTCTTCATTCTGGCTAATATACTTTTCCACTACAGAATTTCCACTTGATTCTTTTTTTTTTTTTTTTTTTAGCGGTATACGGGCCTCTCACTGTTGTGGCCTCTCCTGTTGCGGAGCACAGGCTCCGGACGTGCAGGCTCAGCGGCCATGGCTCACGGGCCCAGCCACTCCGCGGCATGTGGGATCTTCCCGGACCGGGGCGTGAACCTGTGTCCCCTGCATCAGCAGGCAGACTCTCAACCACTGTGCCACCAGGGAAGCCCTCCACTTGATTCTTTTCTATCATATTTATTCCTTTTTGGTTATTCCCTGTCTGATGAGTGATTGTTCTCATGCACATTCCTTCAATTCTGTAAATGTGGTTTCCTTTAGTTCTTTGAGCATGTTTTTTTCGGTTTTTTTTTTTTTTTTTTTTTTTGGTGTTTTTGGTTTTTTGTCTGCGATGGGTCTTCATTGCTGTGCAAGGGCTTTCTCCAGTTGCGGCGAGCAGGGGCTACTCTTCATTGCGGTGCGCAGGCTTCTCATTGTGGTGGCTTCTCTTGTTGTGGAGCACAGGCTCTAGGCACGCGGGCTTCCATAGTTGTGGCATGAGGGCTCAGTAGTTGTGGCTCGTGGGCTCTAGAGCACAGGCTCAGTAGTTGTGGCACACAGGATTAGTTACTCTGCAGCATGTGGGATCTTCCTGGACCAGGGATCGAACCTGTGTCCCCTGCATCAGCAGGCGGATTCTTAACCACTGCGCCATCAGGGAAGTCCCTCTTTGAACGTGTTTATAACACACGTTCAGCAGTGTTTGGTTGGAGGATCTGTGTAAGCACCTTGAGCTAGTTAAGACCTCTGCTCTTTGCTGAGGAGCTCGTGTGGCTTGGAGAATGCTTTCAAGTCTGTTCATGTCCCACTCTGACTGCTCTTGAGTGGGTGGGTGCAGACCAGTCCATGCCCACAGTCTCCTGGCCTAAGTGGGAGCCCAGGACAGCTCTTCTCAGCTCTTTCCCCAATTCTTTCAGTTAAACTTCAGACCTGCCTGCCGTTTGGCTTTTTGCTGTTCGTATCATGGAGCCACCAGCCCCCTCTTGACTGCTCGCCACCAAGGTCTCTGTTGTTTTTGACAGTCCCCTCCGGCAGATTTCTCCATTCTTGGTACGAAATAGTGCCCTCCTGCAGAGGTTCACAGAGCTGCCAGTTCACAGAGCCTGCCTCCCCCCTGGGGCTGGACAGTGTTGACTTCTCCTAGAGTTAACACTCCTTCTCCCAGGTAGGTGCTGGGGAAGTGTCGGGGTGGGGGGACTGGTAGCCCCTGGTCTTCTCAGACTGCCCCTCTGGATGTGGAACCTCCACCGCATGAGAGGTTGGGGCCCCGGAATTCTCAGCCTGTCACCCCTGGGGCAGAGCCCTCAACCATAGGAGCCCTTCCCTTCCGGGCAGCACCAACCTGGAGCAGGGCTTCTGTCACGTGACACTGGGGAGTGGGGGTAGGGTGGGATCAGCTGGGGCTCAAATGCCACAGACTTCACTGGTCTCGTTAACATGCAGTCGAGTTTCCTGAATAAATGTTTCTCCATGTGCTGTATGCTAGGAACATTTTCAGAGACTTTACGTTATTTAGTTTGTATACAGTTTCCCCAGCTAAAGGGTTGTTCCACTGGGCAGAGGGTCAGCTGAGCCCAGCTGACCTGGGCTGACGGTGGTGCACACCACCATCCAGAAGTTCCTTCTCAAAGAAGTCAGTTCTTTGAGGCTGGGCTGGGCTGTTTGGATTCTGGTGGTTCAGCCAGCAATTTGTAGCGATTTCACACACATAACTTGGGGCTCTCTTTTCTAGAATTTTCCATCTCACTTTCCAGAGGCTGTTGGTCCCAAACTCTGGCCTCTGGTTCTTCAAGCTGGTGAGGCTGCAGGTTTTCTGACAGAGCTGTAGCTGCCCTTGGGGCCTGCCCTGGCCTAAAAGCCATAAGAATGGGAAACCTACCGGTTGTCCTCTTCTTCCAGGGCCCACGCCCCTCCAGAGTCCTCCTGCTGTGGGTCATGCTCCAGTATTCTCAAATTTTTAAAAATATTCTGTCCAGAGTGGTTCTAACTTGTGGGAAGATTATTCCAATAGGAGCTACTTACTAGACGTGGAAGTCTCCTAACCGCTAATTTAAGGTTGGATAATTTAACGCTGGCCGTCTAGTGTGCCCGTGGCTATCATGAGGGGCAGGTAAGATGCTCCATCACAAGATGTAGAAGGCTTTTACTGTTCTAAACACAGTTTGCTATTTTTATTTTCAAAAGCACATCTGCAAGAATGCTTTTACTTTTGTATCATAAAGTAGAAGCAGCTGGCAAAACAACTCACAAGGGATGGTGGGCGTTACTCGTTTTAAGCAAAGCCTCCAGCTGACTGTCCATCCAGAGGCCTGTCTCAGCCATGATCAAGGCTTTCCCGCACTGACCAGTGCTCAGGTCAAGAAACTGACTTCACGCATGCTCCGCACAGACGGGACTTGATTTCTACCAGATTTTTCTGTTGCAGAGCTTATCATTTTATCATATTGCATTGTCTTAGAAAACTGAAGACAGAAAGTCACAACGGTTACTATAAACAGAAGCATGCAATGCCCTACCTCATAAATTGGCTCAGTGCTTCCCAACTGTAAACTGCTCTTTCCCAGATGAGTTTACAGACTACTGCCAGGCTAGGGGCTCTGAGTGTTAATCTTTTTTTTACTTCTATTTGCATTTATTTCTTATGGCATTTATTCCTGGGCCATACGCTTTTGTCACTTCAGTTTCTTCTGGGATGCCTTTTTCTCCTGTGCAGCCGCCTCTTCTGCTTTAGGGGCAATCCACCCTTTTTCAGTGAGGCTCGTCCCCTGCGGCAGGGAGAGCTCATGTATGGGTTGAGCCCTGGAAGTCCTGCGCCACATCCTGGGGGCTTTGTTCACCTGGACGTGCTCGGTGGCCAGAGAATCCACATGCAAGCCCTCAGGCTCAGCATTCCTTCCTGCGCTTTTGAGCAAGTGCAGTGAGAATTCGGCTCTCTCTTTGGGCCACCATTTGGCCCGGGCACACCTACCAGCTCCACCATCGTAACGGCGGGATGGCACACGTTGCTTCTGTCAGGTGACATCCGTCAGGTATTCTGGTGGCTTTTTGGATGTGCCTACCCTTAACGGCCTGGGCGGTTTCACGCGCGTTCTTAAAGCGAACACGAAGATTTGAGCCTCTTGATTTGCACAATTTTATGGGGTTTTCTGGGTCAAGTGAGTAGCGAACCGTTTTTAGAGGTTTACTGGAAAAGAGTGTTATTCTGATGGCAGCGATCCTCTCTCTCTTTACTGTCTTTCTTTTCAGAAACACTCGCTGAAGTCTCCCAGGATGCCCTCAGTTGCCCGGGTGTTGATAACTACACGGGCGACCAAGATGTCATTTCCGGCCTCGAGGTGCCTGTGTGCCTCTGCACCCCTCCATTTACGGAGGAGAAGGCAGGCCACTGTCAGGTCCGGACCCGTGATGATGGGAGGGCACCGAGCTCTGTCCAGAAAAGTGACCCCATATGCTGCCTGCGAGGCCGTTAGCCCATGTGCGGGGCCTGTGTCACTGCGTCAAAGGCAGAGCACTGAATTCCAAGAGAAAGAAATTCCAGCTGAGACTTTCTCTTAAATAAAAGGTGTGATGCCGTTTCAGTCGACACCCACCCAGCCCGCCAGAGTGATGAGTGGCACCCGCAGTAGAGTGTTATTCGTCCTCAGAACCTGAATGCTGCATCACCACTTCACACTGCGCCTGGCAAAAGATTTTGCTCTGGGTAACTTTATTGTAAGCCAGACAATCTTGCTTCGGGCCCCGCACGACAGGAAGTTACACTGTTGTAAATACCAACTCTTCATTACCGTACGTAGCTTGGACATGTTCCAGTTCGTGACACATTAATTGCACTTACAAATTAAATATGCAGTGAAAGCGAAGCGTTTATAAAGGCATCACTCAGAAGGAGTTTTGCACTTTGATTGGCCTCGCCTGATTACAGAAACTCAAAACCCTCTTCCCGCCTCAGGCTTCCACGGCTTTTCTCCTTCTCTAACAGAATGAGCGCAAAGGGTAGATGAAGGGTTTAAACAGACGTGAGTAGCGCTGAGCAGCGCGGAGGCAAGTCCCCAGGTGGCTGGTGGAGCCAGGTGCAGCGTGAGCAGGGCTTGTGGGGGCTGCAG
This sequence comes from Leucopleurus acutus, assembly GCF_964270905.1. Taxonomy (NCBI): domain Eukaryota; kingdom Metazoa; phylum Chordata; class Mammalia; order Artiodactyla; family Delphinidae; genus Leucopleurus; species Leucopleurus acutus. The sequence continues at coordinate 24,231,276 of NC_139154.1, forward strand.
GGGGGTCGGGGAGGGGCTCAGATGTCCTTCCCGCAGTCAGGGCACAGGATGTCGTCCCTCTCCGTGAGGAAGCCTCGCCCCACCAGCGACAGCGAGCACTTCTTGCAGTTAAAGCAGTCGTTGTGCCACTGCCGCTCCTCGAAGGAGATGTACTTAGTGCCGCCCAGTCCTGTGGACGGAGGAAAACGACACGGGTGAGGATGGGGGGCGGGCGGGGGGAGTCCTGCGTGGACGCGTTCCAAGCCCAGCTGGTGCGGTGTGATCAGTGCTGGGCTCCACGTTTAAATCCCATCCTGTGCTCAGGTCGGGGAGCTCCTGAATCGCAGGAGAAAGAGAGACAGACGGGCTCCACAGCTACATGACGATCGCCGTCATTGTAAGAAGCCTGCGGGGTGTGTGTGTTCCTCCCACCCGAGTGAAACGCGTGAGTCACAGAGCCGATTTCTCCCACCCCTTCCTTCCCTGGGTGCCTCAGGCCTGGTGCCCAAAAATCTGGCGATTAATGAATGAGGCGCCAAAGGGAGCACAGATGAGAAAGCTGTGAACCGTCTCTGGAACTGCCCAGAACGGCCTCACGAAAGAGATGCTACATGGGCGTCTTGTTTCGATAAAGGATGGCTTTCTCCACTGCCCACATGTCCTCACCCCACGGAGGTCTAGTGAGGCCGGTGGAACGTGAGAGCGGGTTAGGAGGACGTGTGGGCAGTGGAGAAAGCCATCCTTTATCGAAACAAGGGAAGCAGGAACTCATTTCAGTTGGGGGTGTCTGACTCTGTCTGACGTCTACTTATCAAATGTTTAAGGTACGTTGGCTACCTGTTAACAATACAGGTGGTCTGTCCGGCCACCAAGGCCCCTGAAACAAAATGGAATCAAATACACGGGGTAATCCTTGGTGAAATTTGGATCATGACTTGCAATTACAAACTCTTTCCAGAAATAACAGCTCAATCTGCCAAGTTAAGAACAAGTAACAACACTGGCTAATAGTTGGAGGTCTCAGAGTAGCAGAAGTCTGTCATTCACCCAGCAGTTAGCTCCTTTTGTAATTTAACTGCCTGCTGTCTGGCATTAAATCCATTCACACGTGGGTGGCCTCAGGCTAATCCCCTGGGCTAGTGAGTGACAGGACTGGGGGTGAACCCAGGTCTCCAAGGCTAGTTCTCTTTTTTTTTTTTAATGATCTGAAACCTAGATAGGAACTTTTTTTTTCTAATTTAACTTTTTTTTTTTTTTTTTACTGAAGTGTGGGATTAGCAGATGTAAACTATAATATATATGATGGATAAACAACAAGGTCCTACCCTAGAGCACAGGGAACTCTATTCAATATCCTGTGATAAACCATAATGGAAAAGGGTATCAAAAAAGGAATCTATGTGTGTATAACTGAGGCCAGTTTTCTGATACCACACTCCCTCTGCTACTGATGGAGCTGCACCAGCAAAGCTTTTCACCTCTTTCCCTAAACATCTTAAACTGCCTTTACCCATCCTAGGCCCACAGTGGCTATGAGAGATCATAGTGAGCTGCAGATCACACAGCCCAGGCCCTGGCCCTGAGGTCACCCGCTGTGACCCGCGGATCACACGGCCCGGCCCTGGCCCTGAGGCAGAACCAAACGAGTGATTCAGGCCAGAGAGTCTCAGGATTTTCTGCATATATGAATCCTCTGAGAAGCTTTTAAAAATTCTAACACCCAGGTCGTCCCCCAGAGTAATTAAATCATGACCAGGCAGCAGACGTGTGTAAAGTTCCCCAGAGGTGTTTAAAGTGGGCGCATTTCCAGGGCTGGAGTCCCACCAGCCATCTGCTCTCCGCTCTGAATTTGGGGCGCATTCTGTAGTTCACCCGGATTTGGGCTCCACCAAGTGCCTGGGGGGTGGGAAGGGCCCACCCAGAGCGTGCCGCCCGCAGAGGCCGGGGAGCATCTGCACAGCCCAGCTGCTTCCCGGGATGTCAGAGACTCACAGCCTGCGGTTTGGAGAGAATCCAGCCGAAAGCAGAAATAACGCCGCCGTGGAGAAGAGGCCGTGGGGATCGGGGGGGGGGGGGGGGGCAGGGAAGCGCGCCCAGCGTGCGGGGGAGGGGAGCGCGGCGGCCCAGAGTCTGCACACGTGAACAGACCCACAAGCCAAAGCCTGGCAGCCACACGAGGGGCAGGGGCGGTGCAGGCCGGGAACCGGACACTCACCGCTGATGGGGCTGGCGCAGCCGGCGCACTTCTTGGCGTAGAGGTCGCAGAAGCAGCCCAGGCAGTAGGCGAACTCGTCGCGGGACGTGAAGCGCTGGCCGGACAGAGGCTTCTTGCAGGCGGTGCACACGAAGCACTCGCGGTGCCAGGGCTGCTCCCGGTACGTGACGCCCCCGCTGGTGATGGGCTGCGGGCAGAAGGGCGTCAGCTCCCGCAGGGGCCTGTGCCTGGTGCCCTTGTCCCGGCCCTCGCCTCGGGAGGACACGCGGTCCTCGCCCAGGACACGCCGCACCGGCGTCCGGGTCCCAGAGGTAATGTCCTCCGGACGGCAAGGTCACCCCACTGCCCCTTCCCCAAGCTGCCAGGCCCCCGCTGCAGACCCCGGATCCCCGTTCGTGACGTGGGTACCGGGGTGTCTGCTGGGACAGCACTGCCTCCTGGCCGGCAGGAGAGCGAAGCAGGGAGACCGCAGCTCAGGGGCCAGGGTCTGATGTCACGCAGCCCCTCCTCAGCCCCACCTGCGGGCAGATCCCTGTAGCATCTCTCTACCACCAGGTGCACCTGCTCCAACAGCCTCCTCAGCTACTCGGGGGGGAAGGAAGAGGCTTAACAGACACCGTGGGGCTGGCTTCCTGGGTGGAAAAAATGAGCCCAGAGCCTGCCTTCCCACCCTGTCTGTGGTCTTAGGACGCTTTTCTTTCTTTAACCTGACGCAGCCCTGGATAAGTGACGAGGGATCTGTCCCCACCCCAGGGACAGGCCTTTCCAGTTGCCTTTCCCCCTCCCCGTCCCCCCACTAGGTCTAGGGCCGTTTCTTGTTTATTCAAGGAGGGTGATGAACAAAGACACCTTAGGGATAGGTGGACGGTCTTTTGGAAAGGACAACAGGTGTGCAAGGGCCAGGGGGAATACGAGGTACCTTTTTGCACTGAACGCACTGCAAGGCATACTGCCTTTCATAGCAGGGCACGCAGAAGTTCTGGCCGTCCTTCGGGATGAAGCTCTTGGTTCCGATGGGCTGCTGGCAGCGATGGCAGATGAAGCAGGTCTCGTGCCAGCTGCTACCCTTGTATTCCATCTTACGGGTGCCTGTCAGGGGTCGGGGAGAAAGGGCAATCGTGATGCTCACTAAAGGCCCCGGGCCAGACCACACGTGCCTTCTGCATGTTCTGAAGGACAGTCTTCAGTCCACCCCAGAGCTCGGGGTACTGTCCCGTCCCAGGTCCGTGGGAGGGCGCCCGCTGGCTCCCCGCAGCCCCAGAGGGTTGGGTGTAGACCGTGTGGTCCTTGTGCAGCATCGCCAGCAGAGGGCGGCAAAGCTCCTCACGGGCTGCGGATGAGGACGCGCCTCCGACAGAGTCCACCTCCTGGTGGAAGGGGTGTCTTTTTCTGATTCAAAGGAGCAAGTGAGGAACCCGGTGAAGGCCTGGTGACAGCGTGACCCTGGCCCGGAGGCCGTGGTGCACCTGCTAGTTGGGGTTCAGCCTCCCTGGGTGGGGACGGAGCCGTGCACCGCGGTTGGTGACTTGCAGGTGTGGGCAGGGGGGCGAGCTTTGCACTGAGCGGGGCCTCTTGTCCTCTATCTGATTTCGCTGCAGAAGCCACACTGACCATCTGCACCGCTTTCACCTTGATTTGGTTGTAGCACTTTCTAAAATCGAACCAAGGAAGGAAGCTAGCGCTCAGGTCGAGGTTTGTTTTTTTGGTTTCTTTCTTTCTTTCTTGGTTTTTTTTAAAAAAAGTATCTACTGCTTGCATTTATTTATTTTTTTCTTCACACACCAGGCCTTTTCCAGACACCCTGCCTCTGGTGCTCGGTCCGTGTCCTCTCCTGACTTCTCCATCTGTTAAAATCAGCCTGACCTTCGAGGCTGCTCAAAGGTGACGGCCCCAAGGCTCCCCTTCCTGGCTGCCCTTCTCTGGGCTTGTGCCTCTGTCACAGGAGGTACCAGCCAGGCTTCTCCACCGTTTCTACCTAAAACCCCCTACAGCAGAGACGGTGAGATGCACATCCCTGGGGAGGAGGAGGGCGTCGTCTTGAGATCAGCCTGCCAGAATCAAGAAAAATTCACCTTCTTCTCTAAGACAGACATGTATTTGTCAAAGCGGCAGTTAATACCTTTCTTCCCAGGGCTTCCCTGGTGGCGCAGTGGTTAAGAATCCGCCTGCCAATGCAGGGGACACGGGTTCGAGCCCTGGTCAGGGAAGAGCCCACATGCTGTGGAGCAACTAAGCCCCTGTGCCACAACTACTGAGCCTGTGCTCTAGAGCCCGCGAGCCACAACTACTGAGCCCGCGTGCCACAACTACTGAAGCCCGCGCACCTAGAGCCCGTGCTCCGCAACAAGAGAAGCCACCGTAATGAGAAGCCCGTGCACCGCAACTAAGAGTAGCCCCTGCTCGCCGCAACTAGAGAAAGACCGCACGCAGCAATGCAGCCGAAAATAAATCAATAACTTAAAAAAAAAAAAATCTTTCTTCCCAATCTGGAATTTCCAGGCTGTTACCCTGGGAAGCTGTGCCTTTCCCCAAACGCGTGGCCCACAGGTCGGGTCCAGGCAGCTGGGCATCTTCACCCGTCAGTCTCCCCACGAGTCAGAAGTCTGACTCTAAATTATCCCTGTAGCCTTGATTCTCTTCACATGTCAGGGTGACTCCAGCCGCTGTGTGGGCTAGGAGGACTCAGCAGGGTACCTTGGTTTCTACAAATTGATATTCATTCTATTGAAGTTGAAAATTCAAAACCCTCAATTGAAGTTCATCCTGCACATCTTTATCCTGCATTCATGAATACAGAGAATTTAAAAAATTACTTTTAAGGTGCATTTCTTTGTGTTCAGTTCCATTCACCAATGTAGTGAACTGAACTCCTTTAAAAGGACACTTGAAAATTTAATGTATTTGACATGCCTTTTAAGAACCTCAACCAGCAAACCAAGCCTCAACTAGCAAACCGCACCTCAAGTTCTTCCTCTTTTTTTTTTTTTTAAAGTAACCCCTATTTTTCTTTTCTTTTACTTATTTATTTTTTTGGCTGCGTTGGGTCTTAGTTGCGGCACTCAGGATCTTTTGTTGGTGCGCTCGGGCTTCTCTCTAGCTGTGGCACACGGGCTCCAGGGCGCGTGGGCTCTGTAGTCTGCGGCACTCGAGCTCTTGAGGCGCTCAGGCTCAGTAGTGGCAGCGCGCGCGGACTTAGTTGCCCCGGGGCATGTGGGATCTTAGTTCCTCAACCAGGGATCGAACCCTCATCTGCTGCATTGGAGGGCAGATTCTTTACCACTGGACCGCCAGGGAAGTCCCTTAAGTTCTTAAGTAATTGTTGTTGAAATGAATTAAACTTATAAATATGATGAATCCTAAAATATCTTAAGCATCAAAACCATTTATAAATTAAGAAAATTCCAGTGTAAGACCACAAGCCTAAATCACTTACCTGACTGCACACTTTCAGTCAGAAGCATAAGGTTAATTTACTCTTTAGACCAAATATTTTCTAAACTTAACCCACACGTTACCAGATTATCTAACACACTATTATTGCTCTGAGTTGGATTCTCTTTATATGTGTGCCCTTAATTCTGAACCTTCGCAGGACTAAAGGAAGTGTATCTACCAAAGAAGCTGTCCTGAGAACAGATACCTTCCAGGGCAATTTGAGGGCTCCCTGCGCAACTGTATCGAGCTTCCTAAGAGCTAGGGGTCCCGGCCTGTGCCCCTGACTCCCACTCCCCCAGCCTGAGCCTGATTCGGGGGCCACATCCCCAAAGTCAGTCGATGGACAGAGTCCTCCCCTGGTTTTAGGTGGCTCTCTGGGAGAGATGCCAGATTAACGAGGTCCCAGGTGGGATTAGCTGAAATTCCGATTTGTCTGGGAGTCCTGTATTTTATTTGCTACATCTGCCAAGGCTGTACCGTCCAGCCACCCCTTACTGGTCACACAGAGGACGTCACTGACCCTAAGTAGCCACTGAACCATCCAAGGTCCAAATCTTAGGCGCTTCTCGCCCGCACTGTGTGCGTGTCTAACAAGATTCGTTTTTTAAATTCTGTATTGAAAAATTCCATGAAGTATTTTTGTCCACTCTGTCCTTTAAAATGAAAGATTACTCTCTCCCATAAAACAAAGAAACCAAAGTCCCCCCAAAGAGCAAGGGACACAGTCCCATCCTCCCCCACCAACAGACAGGCCACCCATCACTGGCCTTGGCACAGGACCCAGCTGCCACCGAGCCTGCCGGGAACATAACCTGCATGAGGGCACAGCGCCCAGCTCCCGGCCCAGCACCCATGTGCGGTAGTAACCGACGGGGCAGGAATTCTGCGTGTGCGCAGAGGGCGCGGAGAGGGCGGGGGAAGCGCGCACACATGCACACTCACGCCCGCGCGCGCAAGCTCTGCGGGGGCGGGCGGGAGGCAGAGGGGGCAGACGGGGCGGGGGAAGCGTGCACACGCACATTCACACGCACACGCACACTCTCTCAGCGGCTTGGCGCCCACCTGGCATGATGCTCTTCTTGCACTCCTGGCAGCGGGACGAGTACTCCTGCGAGTAGCAGTCGGTGCAGAGCAGCTGGTCCTCCTTGGCAGCGAACGGCTTGTCCACAAGGGACCCCCTGCACCGCGAGCAGTGGAAACAGGCCTCGTGCCAGTGTCGGTCCTTGTAGGACAAGTCCTGCAGGCCCAGAGCACACGAGACGTGAGACGTGAGAGGGGCCGGGGGCGTGGGCTCTGCTGGACCCACAGCGAGGGGGGCGAGTGGGCAACGAGGGGCTGGAATGAGTTAGGTAGGACGCTTCTCTTGCTGCTCTTAGGGCCACTGTTTAGACAGGGGTGTGTGCGAGAGATGCGTCTGAAAAACGAGTGGCTTTCCCTTGGGGACTGTAAGAAAGAGAAACGGCACGTGAAACTCATCAGCGCTTCTCCTGGACACACAGACCCCGGGGGTCCTCTGGCCGCGAGGACGCTGGATGACGGCTGTGATCCCCACGGGAGGGAGGCCGGGCTGCTGGGAAGCTCAGAGACAGAGCCTGAGGACGCGGCCCTGGGTCAACCTGGTGGAAAGCAGGTCGGGAGAGATCCAGTAGGTACCATCAGCTGAGCGTCGAAGACGTGAGCTGGGCAGAGAAAGGGCACAGGCCGGGAGGGCAAGACAGAGGGGCGCCGGGCGGAGCTGTGCCGCGGCTCCAGGTAGCCGGCTGGGAGAGCTCCCGCCCGGCTAGACCAAGGAGGCCAAACGAATGAATGCAGTTCAGCACTGTCTTTGTTGAGGCTTTGAAAGTCGAACAAACCATTTAAAGTCCCATCCGCTGGGAATTCCCTGTTGGTCCAGTGGTTAAGACTCCGTGCTTCCCTGCAGGGGGCACGGGTTCGATTCCTGCTCGGGGAACTAATATCCCACATGATACAAGCGTCGTGGCCAAAAAATTTTAATAATTAAATAAATAATGCCCCGTCCACTAAGAACAATAATCAGCCTGATTTAAGAAGACTAGGACTTTCTGATCATGGGATCACTGTTACGACACTGATTATAGAATAAATGCATTTCACAGTTTTTTTGTATGGAAAACAGTATGGTAGTTCCTCAAAAAATTAAAAAGAGAATTACCATATGATCCAGCAGTTCTAATTCTGGGTATATGCCCCAAAGAACCAAAAGAAGGAATCTGCGGGGCTTCCCTGGTAGCGCAGTGGTTGAGAGTCCGCCTGCCGATGCAGGGGACACGGGTTCGTGTCCCGGTCCGGGAAGATCCCACATGCCACGGAGCGGCTGGGCCCGTGAGCCATGGCCGCTGGGCCTGTGCGTCCGGAGCCTGTGCTCCGCAACGGGAGAGGCCACAACAGTGAGAGGCCCGTGTACCGCAAAAAAAAAAAAAAAAAAAAAAAAAGAAGGACTCTGCAGACCCACATTCACAGCAGCCAAAGGGGGAAGTCACCCCAGCGTCCGTCCACAGATGACGGATAAACATGGACTATTATTCAGTCTCACAAGGGAAACAAATTCTGACACACACTACAACATGGATGAACTCTGAGAACATGCTAAGTGAAATAAGTCAGTCAGAAAAAGACAAACACTGAATCATTCCACTTATATGACGTCCCGGAGGAGGTAAGTTCAGAGACAGGAAGCAGCAAGGTGGGTACCCGGGGCTGGGGCAGTGCAGGTGTGAGTGGGGACAGAGCTTCAGTTTTACAAGATGAAACGGTCGCACAGCAGAGCGTAGGTACTCAGCACCACTGAGCTGTGCGCTTCCAAACAGCTAAGATGGCACACTTTATGTTACGTGTATTTTACCACAATTAAAAAATAAGGTTTGATTATCACGTGGCATGTGGAAAGCACCCTTCCAGAAGTTCAGCGGGTCCCCTCCGTGAGCCCCACCCCGCTGAGCTGCGAGCCAGGAGGGCGGGGCAGGGGACAGCGAGGCGGCGAGTGAACCGGGAAGAAAGGAAGCCAAGTCCAAGGACATCTGCCTTTGCGGCCTGACCTTCAACACAGCCCAGGGGGACCCTCCACGGACGACATCGTGAGAGCGAAGCCGCCAGCTGTCCCAGTTGCCCTGGTTAGCGAGTCCCATAGGAGGACGGAGCCGCGCATGGTTAGGGGACTGGACGGTCAGGGGAAAGCTCATTTAAAACGATCTCGTGGGTCAAAAGCACTGCAGAAATCCACTTGCCTACGGTTAACATTTCCGGCATGAAAACACATTAGCTAGGTTGACAAGAGCTGATTTGTTGACAGACATCTGACACTAGAAAGTTCCCTAGAAATCTGGGTACCACTGCCCTGTCCTCACGAGACCATAAGCACCCAGGCAGGACTTCTAGACCTTCTGGAGGCCCAGCTCCTAGCCTCCACCCTCCCGAGGCTGCTGGTCACTTGGTCACTTGCTGTCCTGCGTCCCGCATCCCGTGTCCTGTATTCAAGGGAAGGACTGCTCACGCCCTGGCTTCTGCCTAGCCCTCCAGGCCGGTAACAGCAGCCACGTGGAATCATCCCCCCTTCCTGGTCCCACCCTCATCCCGCCCCAGCGAGCTAGTCTCTGTCCTTCCCAGATGCCGGCTCAGCTGAGTCACCAGCTGTCCCTTCCCTGGAGCACTGTGACCCTCACACAGCTGCTCCCTTGTCTGCCCCTCTCAGATGTGCAAGCCCACGCGCGTGCGCACGCACACGCGCGCGCGCGCGCGCACACACACACACACACACGTGTTTCTGCATTAACACTCCACGGCCCTGAAATGTTCGTTCAGGGGCATTTGATAATTCTCAAACCTTCTGATGAAGTGTTTTTCCTTGAGATAAATACCAACCCACACTCCTGCTCTCAGAAGCCTCAGTGAGTCACAAACAGTCTCTGAACAAGCTAGCGTCACTGTCGGGGGCGGGGCCATGGGGAACTGGCACCGGTCCACCCCTGTTCCAGCTGCAGCCAGCGGTGACTGCCCTCCGGTCACCAACCTGCACACCTGCTGTGCCACCAGTGCCCTCGGGGACCCAGGAGCACGGTGTCGAAAATGCCCGATGTATTTCATCCCAGTGCTTAAAGCGGAGGGCTCCAGACGCAAACCCTGGCTCTGCCACGTATGCACCTGCCGTGGGGCTGGGGGTGAGTCACCTGACCTCTCCCAGCCCCAGATCCGCCCGGGGAAACAGGGATGATGGTGAAGCCCTGACAATGGTCCTGGCACACTGACATGGCTCAATTAATGTCAGTCTTAGATGCCAGCTCGTGGTGACAGCAGGTGCCCCGAAGCGTCACTTGCTGAGATCACATTTACTCGTGAAGACGGGGATGGGACGGACGCCCTCACCTAAGCTCCGAGCTCCTGGCTCAGTCACTGCTCCATACAGTGCTTTTGGCCTCCACAGCCCTTCTGATTCTAAAATTCTTAGTCCCCTCTTACTTGATTTCAACCGCACAATAACCCCACCCCATGGAATAAGGTTTATTCCCATCTGATGGGTAAGCAAGTTTAACGTAACAATGCTAAGACACCATGAACCCCGTTTCTTGCATCCCTCCTGCTGACCTGCAGCCTGGGAGCATCTCTGCAAGCAGGTCTCAGCGCGCTTGCCCAGCCTCACCCTCTGCCCCAGTGTCCTCTCTCACTCCGTGCCCATGCCCTCAGAGCCGAGGGGGCGGGCCCCTCCACCCCCTCGGCTGTGAGGCCCCGCGTGGGCACCAGCCACTCGGTGACACCTGTGTGGCCATGAGTGATGGTGGCCCTGCAGGACCCTGTGCCCCTGGTGCCACCCCCGCGGGCACCTCCGGAAAAGCCCACGTCATGCAGCTTGTTCAGGACCGCACATGGAAGCCCTCATCTGCTGCTGTGCTGTCGGGTTTCCCGTAATTCTCCTCTTGTGGGGTCCTGAAAAGGGAGTCTGAGTCAAGTTGATAATTCCTGAACTCACTTCTGCAGAGTCCATGCCCTGTGGGCGCGGAGGTGGGAAATGCCACTGGCTTTGGGGGCTCGGGGCTCGTGGGGATGGACCGGAAAATGGCACAGAAAGGCCAAGGCTCCAGGTTAGGTTGGGTTGATTTGACCCGGTGCCTGAACCGAAATGCACAGCTGCTCCGAATGCTCGTCTGTAAAACTGGGTTCCTAGCGGCTCTTTCCACCTCTGGTGTTCACGGCTCCAAACAGAGTTTTAGTTTTGGTTTTTAGTACCGAGCTAGTCTCGTCTCACTTAATTCTGTTATGTGTCGAGTATGCCACGTGGTCCCCAAAGATACCATTTAGATGCTGGAGGTTCAAGGCTAAGACATATGGACGCGCTGACTGACTTTCAAGAACTTGGAAATGTTCTAGAAATACCCTGGTTTTAAGGTTCTGTAGAGAGAGAGCACGAAGGGGAGAAACAAAAAAATGGAAGAAAAAAAATCTTTGACACGTCGCAGAAAAAAGACCATTGCTAATCTTATGCACGCAGAATGTCATAAACTGCAGTAAAATGTCTGATAAACAAGGCAAGATAAGGCCCAAACACTTCCTTTCAGAATTTATATTTTTCCATTTCAGAAATATTCCTAATATGGGAAGCGCTTGTGGCTTTGCTCCGAATGTGCCCTTGTTGAGACCTCAGCTGAGCCGCAGGGGGAGTCAGTGGCCTGGAGGTACCCCCTCGCCCACCAGTTAATGAGGGCAGCTCCGGGCAGGGGGGTCCCTCATCCTCCTTTACACCCTGTCTATCCCTCCCGGGCTGGGAGAAGCTCAGCTGCTGATTCCCAAACCAGCCAGTCCTCAAATCCACGGGATTTCACCTCATCAGTGGATCTGCCGTGTCATTCGTGCCCAGCACTTTGAAAAGGTGTTCTGCACTTTGAGACTGTCAGGCTACCACGTCCCCAGCTGCACATTCTTTCAAATTCTTGAAGAACGACGCTGTGCAGCCCTGTCCCAGGTGTGCCCTCAAGGGGACCTGTTTGCTTATTTTTTTTAATTTATTTTTCCTATTAATTTATTTTTAATTTTTGGCTGCGTTGGGTCTTCGTTGCTGCGCACAGGCTTTCTCTAGTTGCGGCGAGCGGGGGCTGCTCTTGGTTGCGATGTGCAGGCTTCTCATTGCGGTGGCTTCTCTTGTTGCAGAGCACGGGCTCTAGGCATGTGGGCTTCAGTAGTTGTGGCACGCGGGCTCAGTAGTTGTGGCTCGCGGGTTCTAGAGCGCAGGCTTAGTAGTTGTGGCGCACGGGCTTAGTCGCTCCGCGGCATGTGGGATCTTCCCGGACCAGGTCTTGAACCCCTGTCCCCTGCGTTGGCAGGCGAATTCTTAACCACTGCACCGCCACTAGGGAAGCCCCTAATGCTAGTTTTAGAGCTGCAGAAGGTCCTTTGACTGTTACCACGTCTTCCTCCTTGCAGCCCCCTCCAGGCACGCGGGTGGGTGGGTTTGGAGGCCCGTCTGACTTTATGGCACTGCCCGCAGAGACACGGAAAACCCAAAGTCTGAGCCAGGTACGTGGCCCAGAGTTTGCTAAAGGCACCAATGTGCTGATGGGAGGGACCAGCCGCCATCTCTGAGTACTGGCCCAGCTTATCTTTTCTTTGGTTTCTTGACTTTTTGAAGCCCGGGACCTAGGTAGACCTATCCCCTGAAAAACATCTGTAATCAGGCAAAAAAATATATATATATATTTTGCTGGTATCCACAGATGTCCAGGAAAAATTTCTGGAAGAGCATAAGGTCAGAGGATCATAACTTTTTATTTGTATTACCTGTTGTCCACTATTCTACTGGCCATAAAAATGAATGATTTTTACCCCTGGAGATCACAGCATTTCCTCAGAGTTAACTAAACAGAAAGAAAGGACAGAAAGAGAGTCTGCGTAGAAATGATGCTGAAACACAGGTAAGCTACCTATGGAAGCAGGTCATCCTGAAGTCCTGCCTACCTCATTTGAAAGTCAGTCAACACAACATCAGCCTAATCCCCAGTGGCTTGCAGTATTTTAAGTTACACACAAATGTCCTTCAGAGGGAGACCCAAGTGGGGCTTACGGCACCCCTGCTATTTTCAGACAAAAGAACGGCCACCAGACCCGCCAGCCTAGCTGCTCTGCCCAGCGCCCCACCTGCCAAGCTGGGGCTTCTCTTCCCGAAGTGCAGAGGCACATTTTTCCTGCCATCACTTCCTCCACAAAACCAACTGCATAATTACTTCTGAAAGCCAAGAAAACCGTTCCAAATATTCAGAAGCCCCAAATGGCAAGGTCTAACTGCAAGTTCACATCTTTTCCCTTCCCACATGCGCAGAATCACGTGGCTAACTCCGCAGAGAGCGAACCGTTATCCGGGTTGAAAAGTTCAGCGTGACTGACGCCTGACTTTGCAGCAGTCTTGTTGGTTTTGGCCCCCTTTGGGGAATTCTTGTTTATCTGCTCCTAAAGCATGTGCTGAAGGATAACTAGTCAAGGGTCTGTCCACTAAATCATACTGAAGAAATGATCAGTGACTTCGCTTTGGGTTTTAGTTTAGCTCCCAGGCAAGGATGATGAGCCCTAAATCTCCAAAACGTCTCCTTTAAAGCAGAGTTGTTTGTCAGAATGATATCTGAACCTCTCACCTACTTATGTCTTTTCCAGGTAAAGCCTTTATAAAATAATAATTGTTTTCTCTGCCTCTTAGTTCTTCCTCAAAGCGGACATTTTTATTGATGTTTCTCTAGTGAAAACTGATGAAGAGACAGGGCGAAGCTTCGAGAGGCAGGGGGAGGGAGCACGCTGCAGGGAAGCAGTCGGAAGAGAAGAGGGGGTGGAATTTTCCACACCATCAGCCGCTCCTTAGAGCGCTGAGCGCATGGCGGCTACACACCACGAGAACCCATGATGCAGGCTCCCTTGTTGTAGCTCCCTTTTTTTTTTTTTTTTTTTTTTGCGGTACGCGGGCCTCTCACTGTCGTGGCCTCTCCCGTTGCGGAGCACAGGCTCCAGACGCGCAGGCTCAGCGGCCATGGCTCACGGGCCCAGCCGCTCCGCGGCATATGGGATCTTCCCGGACCGGGGCACGAACCCGCGTCCCCTGCATCGGCAGGCGGACTCTCAACCACTGCGCCACCAGGGAAGCCCTGTAGCTCCCTTTTATAAACGTGCGGACAGGCACAGAGGGGTCAAGCCATGGGCCCACGATCACACAGCCAGGGAGACGCAGAGCCAGGACGGAACGGGGCAGCTCGGTGTCCGAGCGCTTGTGCTCGGCCTGGAGATGAACGCAGAGGGCCTCGGACACACATCACACAGAGCTGGAGGTCGGAGGGCAGGCGGCTTTCAGACAAGCAAGAGCAGCTACTTCTGCCCGTGGTCGTAGCCAAAGCTCTGGTTGTTTTAAGGCTTCCACGGGACAGGTGCCGAGTCCCGTTTCCCTTCCGCTCCCCGTGCCACTCCTCTGTGGAGCCACGACACGTGGCTGCAGCCTGGGCTCAAGTGGGGGCATCCCACACCCTTTGTCTCTGCTCAGGGCAAAGGCTTCTTCCCCGTAAGATGGAAATTATCCCTCGACTGTCACTAAACACCTAGCGCCAGTCAGCCGGCTGCTTACTGACCGTCATGGGAAGGATGGATGCGACAGAAACAGGGCAGACGCGCGCTGGACCACTCCGGATCGCCCCCAGCAGAGCCAGCCCTAACTCCTCAGCTGGCAGCCACACATCCTCATCGTCCACACGAAGAAGAGAAGCTCCCCCGACGCCCCAGTGCAGGCAGGGCCTCTCAGCCCCTCCAGCCGGAGGTGGGCGCTGGCTCTCCCACACGCACGCTCACTGCGCCGATACTGATCGCGCGCACCTGCCCCACGAGTCAGCCAGGAGGGACAGCGCTGCCCTCGGGGGACCACGGGATTGGGCGGCAGGTGGCCGGTTAGCTAAGAATGCTGACCACGGGGCCATCACAAGTGGACCTGGGATGCTCGGCGCACACGTCCCGGAAAAGCCCCGACCAGGTGCGGCGGGAGACCGAGTCCGTGGGGAGGAGGCTGGGAAAGACCAGTGGAGGGTCCGAGCCCAGCAGAGGGGCCTCCAGGGCGTCCAGGGCGATGACCAGGACGCGAGCACAACTGTGCTGAGAAGCACGTGGTTCCTGGGGAGTCCAGGGTGGGTGTCCAGGGGGGTTGGCAGGCCCGAGGGAGGGCAGGGAGCACGGGGCTGGGGGATGCCCAGGGGCGGGTACCTTGCAGTCGCAGCCAATCAGCTTCCCGCACTCCTCGCACGTGCTGGCGAAGAGGGCCTCGAAGCAGGCCACGCAGTAGGGCCGCTCCTCCCGCAGGATGTACTTCCTGCCGAAGAGGGAGTCCTCGCAGTGGTGGCAGTCGAAGCGCTCGGTCATCCTGGCACCAGATTTGTGCCACCTACCAGGGAGGAGAGAAAGGACAGGTGCGGTGAGCGCGCCCGATATCCCGTGCACACGGCAGCGACCGTCCTGCTCCGTTAGGGTCACCTTTCCCATCGGTGGCTACATCCTCTGCGTGGGCAATCGACACTCACCCTTGAATCGGGTGTAATTTTCAATGATACTTTTGAAAACTTAGCTGGGGGCAGTTCCGTGTCCGAGTACATTCCACTTCTTTAAAAGTCCCAATTCTGGGTGACTGTGTCAGAAAACGTGATCCCAGTTTTGGACCCAAGAAAGAGCTGGCATCAGAGCCCTCATCCCCTGGAAGGAGTGCCTGCTTCCAACGTGGGACGCAACCTCACATCTTCCCATTCTCCCCGCCCCCAAAATAGCACAGCAGGGATAGAAAACAATATGCTCATTGCTATAAAAAGACTTTCCGTGAGCTCCCCTTTATGATTCATGAATCTGAGTAAGAAGAAACCACAGAAGCCAAGGGAGGGGGGTCAGAGCCGGCAAACCTGCGGCCAGGGGAGCATCACCTCGACCCGGCTTCACTGGGAAGCACGCCCGGCCCCTGCCCAAGGGGAGGCGCCCCGGGGGCCTCATTCCTCCCAGATGACAAGACTATCCTCTCTCAGCCCAGATATCCAGGGAGCAGGAGAAAGGGAAAGGCTGGCTTCCAAGGACGGGGATGATCACGGTGGGGAACACAGCGACGGCAGTCAACGGCCACTCCAGGCGACACCTCGAGCTGCATTTTTCCAGGATGAGTGTGGTGTGTGTGTGAGCAGAAGGGACAGGGTAGGGGCAGAGGAAGGCGGGAGGTTTCACCCTCCCCCGCTCCCCATGTGGTTCCTGCACAAACAAGTCAGCACTACCCCAGAAAGAGCCAGTCTACCCTGGGAAGGCTAGGTGTGGAGAAACGCCTCCGAGCCATTAGAAACACGGTCCAACTGCTTTAGAAATATCTTCTCAAGTGGCAATATTTGATTTGCTACAAGTGAAAAAGCTTTATAAATTATTAAATAGGGAGACAGGTTGACTGTGTAACTCTGAGCGACGTTTCACAAACCCTGATTAAACTTGATTCCATTTTCAGTCATTTCCACCCACTTAGGAGTGAAATTCCAAAATCATACCCCAGGATGCAAATGAAATATTGCTGCCTGGTTTATGAGATAATAGCGAATTTGATAGTGTTTATTTATTTTGTACCCTTGTGTATATAAGATCCTGACAACTGTAAGCAAAGAAATGGACAACTTTCAAGCAACCATACTTGGTTACTTCTGTGTTTATAGGACAGTTTTTTCCCAAAAGTATGAAGCATGCAGCTGGACACATGAATTACTCTTCCTGGAGAAAACATTGTCTGGACATTCTTGCAATAACATCACAAGATGAGGCTCTTGAGCGTTTGAAGTTTTGCTCTGAAACACAACATGTAAATATCCTTTGTCCTAAGGCCACCGTCAGGTTGCAGCGGCTATGCTGGCAGAAGATGCAATGCTTTCCTGTAATTCCTCAGTTACTGGCCTTGCAAGCGGCCAGCGTTTAGCTCATCTCAGTTAAGCGCCGTCCCTCTAACATATAGATTTTTCGAATAAAGGCTGCCATTTACCTGTGGAATCTTATTTGCCTATTCTGGTCACACAAATGTAAGAATAATGACTTGAGGATTTGAAATAAGACCAAGGAAAGGAGATAGGGCTCTAGATCATAAAATTTTTTAATCTGGAAATAATTTGGGAGATTATCTATGACTACCTCATTTTATGGATGGAAAAACTGGAGGCCAGGAATATTAATGAAAACAGAAGATGCATATGAGCATTCCCAAACAGCCGTCTCACTTAGAAAAAAGAAACTCCCGATCTAAATGGAAAGGTGGTTCCATGTGGGTTTGGACAAGCACAGGCCCTGCGGGGGAAAGGAGACGACAGACCATAGCCTGCACCAACCCCACTGAGCACCATTCCTGTGCTCTGGAGTCATCAAAGTGGGGAACTGTTTTCGTCCCAGGTGAGGCCCTGGTGATGCTTACAGACCTGGGATACGCTTTCTACCTCCTCCAACTCTGCAGGACTGGGACAGAAATCATCTAACAGAGTAAACTGTGAGAACACACAGGGCTCCACGTCAGCTGAAGGGGACAGAGGTGACCCCGAGACAACGCCCCCATCCCTGAAACCAACCCCCAGGAGGAACGGGCCCGGAGGGTCTGACAGCCCCCGTTTCTGCAGAACTGTCTTGGACGCTGGTGGATCTCTCTCCCATCCTGTTCCTTATCTCCTCTGAGAAGTCACTCCAGTTTTATTGACTAGGACAGCACTTATGCTTAAACCAACAGGTTGGGGTGGAAAGTGAGACCATCACTAATGAGGGGCAGAGCAGAGGGACACAAATCTGACCGCATTTCCGGCAAGTTACAAGAAGCACAAACCCCTCAGCATCACAATCAGTAGCCCACGAGCTACTGAGGAGACCAAGAGCGTCCCTTCCACCGCAGTGTTTAAAACCAATTCTTCTTCAATCAACTGCTACCAAATAGAAAATTATTATACAAAATTGTGTATTTAAAGTTATACGATCCATCTTAAGCCTCTTTTTAATGGCAAAAACTTAGCTATAGCCTTGCATTAGACGCCTCCTATAACTCCATGTTTTAATCTTATAAAATGCCTGGTTGGGCTTCCCTGGTGGCGCAGTGGTTAGGAATCCGCCTGCCAATGCAGGGGACGTGGGTTCGAGTCCTGGTCTGGGAAGATCCCACATGTCGTGGAGCAACTAAGCCTGTGCGCCACAGCTACTGAGCCTGCGCTCTAGAGCCCGCGAGCCACAACTACTGAACCCACGTGCCACAACTACCGAGCCTGTGCACTAGAGCCCATGCACCACAACTACTGAGCCCGTGCGCCACAACTACTGAAGCCCGCACCCCTAGAGCCCATGCTCCACAAAAGAAGCCACCGCAATGAGAAGCCCGTGCACCGCAACAAAGAGTAGCCCCCACTCGCTGCAACTAGAGAAAGCCCGCCTGCAGCAACAAAGACCGACCGCCGCCAAAAATAAATAAATAATTTAATTAATTTTAAAAAAACAAACAGAACACCTTGGGGCTTTTTTTGTTTTTGTTTTTGTTTTTTTTGCAGTACGCAGGCCTCTCCCGTTGTGGAGCACAGGCTCCGGACGTGCAGGCTCAGCGGCCATGGCTCACGGGCCCAGCCGCACCGCGGCATGTGGGATCTTCCCGGACCGGGGCACGAACTCACGTCCCCTGCATCAGCAGGCGGACTCTCAACCACTGCGCCACCAGGGAAGCCCATCTTGGTTTTTCTTAACCTAACCGTGCGCAATCTGCTTACCCTCTCTCAACTGCCGTATCCCTCCCCGCGGGTTACCTGTCACTCCTGCCCATCACCTGGTGCACAGGTGCTGACAGCATGAAGCAGAAGCAAGCAAGGAGACATCTGGACCGCAGGTGTGACTGCTGACTTGTTATTCATGAACCAAACCCAAATCCCAGCGTCTGGGAGTTCTCACCCCTCCCCCGGGGTTACGTCATCCCCCTCTGATATCATCCCCCCTCTGATATCATCCCCCTTGGCTCTGAACAAGCACCCGGATCTTAGGGGGCAGGTTTACAGGTGTGGCCACGGGCTCAGCCACCGACCACAGTGCTGGGAGAGGAGAGTCCTGGGGTGAGGGGTGGGTGCAGAGCTTTAGTCTCCGGTTCAAACCAATTCTCCACCTGCGCTGAGTCCGAGGCAAGGACACAGGTTCAGAGCGCAGCGGGCAGCAGCGCGCAGGGCTGCCCCATGGAAAATAATGACTATCTGCGAGGTCCACAGGCTTATACGTGTGGGCTATTTTTATCTTCTCAGGTTTAAGAACTGTCAGTGTCTGGAGTTGCGGGCTGCTGGGGGGGAGGGAAGGGGGGAGGGAAGAGAGAAGAGAAACAAGAAGGGAGGAGGAGAGGAAGTGGAGAGGTGTGGAAAGGAGAGAAAGGAAGGAGGAGGGAGATGGGAGGAGGGCGTTCAGAGCCCAGGAAGCACGTGCGTTTTTTTTTTTACCGGAAACATTTCTTGGGAATCAAGGGAGGCGCAGAGTTTCAGGTGTTTCCTGAACAGGAGGCCCTTTGGGCCGCACGAGCGTCCCTGGAGCACCCTCTTCAATGCTCCCTTTTCTCAACCACGTACTTTAATCTGACCCCAAAGATGCCATTTGCCTCCTGTCCCTCGAAACCCACACGTCTTTCTCTATCCACGCGGCTCCAGGAGACTGCCCCAACATCCTCGATTCCTCCAGAGGAATCTGTGAACATTCCCAAAGCCTTCCCACAGGCAGGAAGCAGCCTCAGGAAGTCAGTGCTGAAGAAGCCACGCCCAGCTTTAAATGCCACCCGGGTCCCAGGTGGGAAACGCCGTGGCTTACCAGCATCCAGAGCTCTTTAGAGAGAATTAAGAAAATTGGTCTGTTGGATGCGGGCTCTTCGCTCTTTTGAAGAACGTACTGGAAAATGCAGTGTTTTCATGACACCACAGGACGCTGACTGCCTGTGCACCTCCCAGCCCCCAGCCGTACGCCCCGCAAAGGTGGACCCTAGGATCACTGCGGCCATACCAGGTGACAAACACGGGTCAGGCACTTCATGAACACCTGGGGAATGAATGAACGGACACGTGGATGGGCGGCGAGCACAAACATGTAGGCAACATCCAGAGTGGAAACGAGGGATGTTTTATGTGAACAACCACTTTGCATAGCAAACCCCAGATGTAATGGGGCTTGGCATCCGATGCTGGTACAATTTCTAATGCAACAGATCCTGAGCTGCATTCTTTCTCCTCCGCCTCTGGCCTCTTCCCCCTTCCAGATACACTGCTGCTTCCACAGAGGGTGGAACTGTTCTGACTGTGTTTGGATCCAAACCCACGTGAACACACAGCTGCACAGCCCCGGATGAGGCCTGGTCAGGCCAAGACGCACAGCCTCACCATGAGATGCTCCCAACGTCTCTGTGCGGACCTGCCAGCTCCCCTGACCCAGGCTCCAGGTACCAGGGGGGCCCTGGGTGCCCTACACGATGCAGCAGCCTTTAAGCCAGGGATCCTCTGTCCAAAGGCAGGGGCTCTCACCCCAGAAGGGAAGCCAGAGAACACTCTGCACCAGTTTGTTTTTCTATGGACGGAAGGATCAACGCACGAGCCAGCTTTGCTACCCCGACACGCTTTCCATTCGCCCAGCCGAACTGTTTCTCTTAAATAGGAGCTCTGGTGAAAGGGAGAGGGGCACCAGCTTAAGAGATGCCGCTATTTAGAACATATCATAATATTTAAAATTCACCTGAAATCCATTTTGGGATTCTTCTAAGAATGACTATGCCTACTGCTGTATATGTATGCCTTCATTTATGAGCCTTTTCTGACTATATAGGCAGGGAGCAGGGAGGTATTATAACTTGATATATAAACTGGTAACTTTCAAAAACGTCTAACAAGCTTGATTTGTCTACGCTCATGTTAAGAAATGCTTTGTGTGAGAGACAAGGCTTGAATAAGGTGAACTGCTGTCTTTGGAATTATCTTTTGGATACAGAAAATGGGAAATAACAAATGTCAGATTCTGACCTTAAGACCATAAACTAAGAATAGTGACACTTGTTTTGATGTCCTGCGGACTTTTAAATCCAGCCAACAAGGATATATTAAGTAACCTCTCTTTTCTAGGTACCGTCTTAGGCCCTGGGAGACTGAGATAAAACACACAGTCTCCGAAAGAGGTTAGTTCTAGCTCCAAAGAGTTTAAATCACCTTTAAGATACTATCTGGATATTTAATCTCGAAACGTGTCAGTTCTGTCTACGCAGGACAAGCATCATTACGCGGGCTAGGACGGCGATCGGCCTCAGGTCCATAACTAGCACGTGTGGTGTGTGTGTGTGTGTGTGTGTGTGTGTGTGTGTGTGTGTGTGTGTGCGGTGTGTGTGGTGTGTGTATGTGTGTGTGGTGTGTTGTGTGTGTGTTGTGTTGTGTGTGTGTTGTGTGTGTGGTATGGGTGTGTGGTGTGGGTGTACGGTGTGTGTGGTGTGTGTAGTGTGTGGTGTGTGTGCTGTGTGTGTGTGGTGTGTGTGGTGTGTATGGTATGTGTGGTGTGTATGGTATGTGTGTGGTGAGGGTGTGGTGTGTGGGTGTATAGTGTGTGTGGTGTGTGTCGGGGTGTATGGTGTGTGTGTGTGGTATGTGTGTGGTGTGTGTGTGTATGGTGTGTGTGGTGTGTGTGTGTTGTGTGTGTGTGGTGTGGGTGTGTGTGGGTGTATGGTGTGTGTGTGGTGTGGGTGTGGTGTGTGTGTGTGGTGTGTGTGCGGTGTGTGTGGTGTGTGTGTGTGGTGTGTGTGGTGTGTGTGGTGTGTGTGTGTGTGGTGTGTACGATGTGGTGTGGTGTGTGTGGTGTGTGTTGTGTGTGTGTAGTGTGTGTTGTGTGTGTTGCGTGGTGTGTGTGCGGTGTGTGTGGTGTGTATGTGTGGTGTGTTGTGTATGTGGTATGTGTGGTGTGTGTGTGTGTGTGTGATGTGGTGTGTGTGGTGTGTGTGTGTGTTGTGTGTGTGGTGGGTGTGTGTGTATGGTGTGGTGTGTGTGTGTGGTGTGTGTGCTGTGTGTGTATGGTGTAGTGTGTGTGTGTGGTGTGTGTGTGGGTGTGTGGTGTGTGTGGTATGTGTGTGGTGTGTGTGTGTGCTGTGTGTGTGTGTGGTGTGTGGTGTGTGTGTGCTGTGTGTGTATGGTGTGGGTGTGGTGTGTGTGTGTGTGGCGTGGGTGTGGTGTGGGTGTGTGTGTGTGTGTGGTGTGTGGTATGTGTGTGTGTTGTGTGTGTGTGCTGTGGTGTGTGTGTGTGGTGTGTGTGTGTGGTGTGTGTGGTGTGTGTGTGCTGTGTGTGTATGGTGTGGGTGTGGTGTGTGTGTGGGTGTGGCGTGGGTGTGGTGTGGGTGTGTGTGTGTGTACGGTGTGTGTGGTGTGTGGTATGTGTGTGTTGTGTGTGTGTGCTGTGGTGTGTGTGTGTGGTGTGTGTGGGTGTGTTGTGTGTTGTGTGGTGTGGGTGTGGGGGTGTATGGTGGGTGTGGGTGTGTGTGGTGTGGGTGTGTATGGTGTGTGTGCTGTGGTATGTGTGTGGTGTGTGTGTGTGTGGTGTGTGTGTGTGTGGTGTGTGGTGTGTGTGTGCTGTGTGTGTATGGTGTGGGTGTGGTGTGTGTGTGTGTGTGGCGTGGGTGTGGTGTGGGGGTGTGTGTGTGTACGGTGTGTGTGGTGTGTGGTATGTGTGTGTGTTGTGTGTGTGTGCTGTGGTGTGTGTGTGTGGTGTGTGTGGGTGTGTTGTGTGTTGTGTGGTGTGGGTGTGGGGGTGTATGGTGTGTGTGGTGTGTGGTATGTGTGTGTGTTGTGTGTGTGTGCTGTGGTGTGTGTGTGTGGTGTGTGTGTGTGGTGTGTGTGGGTGTGTTGTGTGGTGTGGGTGTGGGGGTGTATGGTGGGTGTGGTGTGTATGGTGTGGGTGTGTATGGTGTGTGTGCTGTGGTGTGTGTGTGTGGTGTGTGTGTGTGGTGTGTGTGGGTGTGTTGTGTGTTGTGTGGTGTGGGTGTGGGGGTGTATGGTGGGTGTGGGTGTGTATGGTGTGGGTGTGTATGGTCTGTGTGCTGTGGTGTGTGTGTGTTGTGTGTGTGGTGGGTGTGTGTGTATGGTGTGGTGTGTGTGTGTGGTGTGTGTGCTGTGTGTGTATGGTGTAGTGTGTGTGTGTGGTGTGTGTGTGGGTGTGTGGTGTGTGTGGTATGTGTGTGGTGTGTGTGTGTGGTGTGTGTGTGTGGTGTGTGTGGTGTGTGTGTGTGGTGTGTGTGGTGTGTGTGTGCTGTGTGTGTATGGTGTGGGTGTGGTGTGTGTGGGTGTGGCGTGGGTGTGGTGTGGGTGTGTGTGTGTGTACGGTGTGTGTGGTGTGTGGTATGTGTGTGTTGTGTGTGTGTGCTGTGGTGTGTGTGTGTGGTGTGTGTGGGTGTGTTGTGTGTTGTGTGTTGTGAGTGTGGGGGTGTATGGTGGGTGTGGTGTGTATGGTGTGTGTGCTGTGGTGTGTGTGCTGTGGTGTGTGTGTGTGGTGTGTGTGGGTGTGTTGTGTGTTGTGTGGTGTGGGTGTGGGGGTGTATGGTGGGTGTGGTGTGTATGGTGTGTGTGCTGTGGTGTGTGTACGGTGTGTGTGGTGTGTGGTGTGTGTGGGTGTTGTGTGTGTGTGCTGTGGTGTGTGTGTGTGGTCTGTGTGCTGTGGTGTGTGTTGTGTGGTGTGGGTGTGGGGGTGTATGGTGTGTGTGGTGTGTATGGTGTGGGTGTGTGGTGTGTGTGGCTGGGGGGCGTGTACCCCACCCTCTCTCCCTCTGCTTCCCGGGAACGTGTGGTCCAGTTATCCATGTCCGTTTACACAGAACAAAAGGAAACACCCTCACTGCCCTTCGTGCGTCTCCTCCCATCTCCAAAAGGCAGCTCTCGGTTTGATTTGCTCTCACCCGCCTGGCCCTCCGTCTGCAATGATCCCAACTTCCAGGGGAGGCTGGCCCCTCACTGTCCTCGCAACCCTGCTCCCCGTGGTGCTTCTCTAGCACAACCATCAGGGCCCTGGCACAACAGGCGTGCACACCTCCTGCTGCTGGCTTCGCTTGCTGCCTAAGTTGGCTAATTCTTATTTGTTCCAAAAGTTGTACCACCAAACACAGACAGACCTATTTTCTTTTTTTCTTTTTTTTTTTTTTTTGGTGGTACACGGGCCTCTCACTGTTGTGGCCTCTCCCGTTGCGGAGCACAGGCTCCGGACGTGCAGGCTCAGCGGCCATGGCTCACAGGCCCAGCCGCTCCGCGGCATGTGGGAGCTTCCTGGACCGGGGCACGAACCCGTGTCCCCTGCATCGGCAAGCGGACTCTCAACCACTGCGCCACCAGGGAAGCCCCAGACCTATTTTCTTGAAACCTAAATGTTTACAGGCTTCAAGGATGCTCTTTTACACTGGTTTTATTTACCCATAAAAACAAGGCAGACGAACTTCCCTGGTGGCACAGTGGTTAAGAATCCACCTGCCAGTGCAGGCGACACGGGTTCGATCCCTGGTCCGGGAAGATCCCACATGTCGCGGAGCAACTAAGCCTGTGTGCCATAACTACTGAGCCTGCGCTCTAGAGCCTGCGAGCCACAACTACTGAAGCCCACACATGCTCCACAACAAGAGAAGCCACCGCAATGAGAAGCACGCGCACCGCAACGAAGAGCAGCCCCCGCTCTCAGCAACTAGAGAAAGCCCACACTCAGCAACGAAGACCCAATGCAGCCATAAATAAATAAATGTATTTTATAAAAAACAAAAGCAAAAACGCCAGCCACTTCTCCTGTGGGCAGACACTTAGAAACACCTAAAGGAGATCTGTAAGTCACAGGCTAAATCAGGGCTGGCAACGTGTGGCTGACAAAGGCCAAGGATGAGTAGGGTGACGTGTGACGTCCAAACTCAGTGTGTGAGAATCACCCATGAGAAGTGGACTAAAGATGGACAGACCAGAGGCTGCCCTGAACCTCTCATCAGAGACCCAAGAGGGTGGGCAAGCACATTTTACGGCGAAAGGAAAGTGAGGACCACCAGTAGGAAAGGGGTGATGGAATCTCAATAAAAACAAGACTGAGAGCTGGTGGGCAGAACTGGGAAGCAAAGTTACTGGGGAACGGTGGTAGTCAGGGTTCTCCAGACAAACAGAACCAAGGGGAAATATATATATATAATATGAAGAGGTTTATTATTGATATTAGGAATTGGCTTATATCATTATGGAGGCTGGAAGTCCCAAGCAGCTAGCGAGCTGGAGACCCAGCAGAGCTACTGGGTGGTTCTAGTCTGAGTCTGAAGGCCTGAGAAGCAGGGCACCAGAGGTTTAAGTTCTAGCTCAAAAGCCGTCAGGCTCAAGACCCAGGATGAGCTGATGCTTCAGTCTGAGACCAGAGCCTGGAGAGGACGGAGTCCCAGCTCCACAGCAGGGCAGGGGGCGTCCACTCCAGCTCAGCCTTTTATGCTGTTCAGGTCTCCAGCTGATTGGATGAGGCCACCCACTTGGGAAGAGCACCCAGGCTGCAGATTAAAATGTGAACCACACGCAGAAACAACCTCACAGACACACCCAGAAATAACATCTGTGTCTCGGCGCCTGGTGGCCCAGTCAGGTCGACACAAAATTAACCATCACAAGAGCTAACGCCGAAATCCACCAGTCAGGACAAGAGAGGCCATTCCCTTAACTCACCCCAAAGTCACAATGCCAGCCTGGACTCCGGAAGACTGGGCTCTCAGTCACTAGAGAAGGGCTTGTGCGTTCAGTTCGAGGTGGCCATCTTCAGCAAGTGACTGCTCAGTGTAAGTCCACGGGACCCATGTGGCTCTGATAAAACTGTCCTGAGAAAACCACCTAGGAAGTATCCAATGTCTCTTTCTGCTCATGGGAGCTCACAGAACTGGGTATCTCCTGGCGCTGAGTCAGAGCAGCTTAGGTAAGTTACCTGCCTACTCCAGCCCCCTGCTGATAAGGAGGCAGCCTGAGCCCCAGAGGCTGGGGAACCAGCTCAGGGCTAGACAGGAAGAGAACCCAGACCTCCTGAACCCAGGATGATTTTTTTCAATATCCTGCTGGGTGGGCCCTTTTGCCTACAATTTAGAGTCTTTTCAGTACTGGAAGTGGTTTAACAACAACCTTGGGTGAAAGTATGCAGACTAAGCCCTCACTGAAGTGTTGGGATGTATCCGCCATAGCTCAGTGGTTAGAACTCAGGCTCTCAAGTTAAGAGCTGCCTGGGGTCAGCTCTCAGGGTCCCCATTTCTAGGCTGGAAAACCTTGAGAAAAGTTACCTTGATCTCTCTGTGCTTCAGTGTATCTGTAAAGACGAGGGTAATATCCAATTTGTATACACTGCTTCTGATGTGCATGTTAACCCTGCAAAGCAAGCCACCCTCTTATCTGTGTTTTCCAGCTGTTGAAACTGAGGCACCATGATATTAGGTGACTTGGCCAAGACTGCACCGCTCGGGGCTGATGGACGGGAACGTAAGCTCAGGCAGCCTAGCTCCAGCCCAAGCACATGGGCTACCTGCCACACCTGCCTCGTGGCACGTTTGTACCTGAGCCTACCCCACTGTACCTGGCACTGCCCGGCCTGTGGTAAGCCAACACGGCCCTCTGAACATGTAGCTGTGCAGAAGCGCTGAGGCATGCCGGGCTAACAAACACTGAACCCCATTCTATACATTAACTGATAAGCCTTAAAAATTCAGGATGAAAGACACTGTGAAAAAATTCATATAGATGCACAATAAAACGTTCTTCACTGTTTGCTTTTATAGGAGTTTAACAGGCAGCCTAGGAATTCCTGTACTTCTCAGACTTGCCCCAAATGTTTTTTAGTCGAAATCACCTTCAGGATACCAAGGCCTCTCCCTCTAACGTATTATTACAAAACACACACAAGCAGGGGTTAGCGCCAAATGGGTGGGAAGTATTTGGCACTGGTTCTGAGCACAGTTCTCCCGGCTATGAGCCCCAGCTGTGATTTAAGTGCCCTAGTGCAGCTCATTTAACCTGGTTAGACTAGTGGGAACGGAAACCCAAACGGGCATCCGAAAGTAAAGAGAACTCTCTTCATTTGTCAATAAAGCATTTAACACTCTCTTCCTGCAATTTTAGGTATGTTAAGGTATCACACAAGTACAGTTTAAGATTACTACTGTGTTCGTCTAAAACAAGCCCCTTTTTTTTTTAACCCTGGTGGTTCAGTAGTTCAATTTTGGGGCGGGGTCCCTCCCACCCAAGGTACCCCCGGGGTGTCCCCGTGGCCCAGCTCTCCTGTCCCCATGTCCCCCCACTGCCCAGCACCCCCTCCCCAGATGCCCCCACCGCCCCCGGTTCCCCTGCCCCGGGGTCCCCCTCCGCCCAGGCTCCCCCGTCCCCAGGTCTTCCTCCGCCCCCGGCTCCCCTGTCCCCCGTCCCCCACTGCCGGCCCCCTGGCCCTAGCCCGGCTGGAGCGCACTCACCGCGCGGCTTCTCGCGGACGGCGGACGGCAGCGGAGGTCCGGGCGGCTGGGCCCGGGGAGAGGCGCGCCCCGCCCGGAGAACCCCGCGTGTCATTTGACCAAATAAGGAGACGCTCGCTGGGCGGCGCGGGCGGCGCTGCCGGGCGGGCGAGCGCCCCTGGGCTCCGGGGCGGCGCTGGGGACCCCGGCCCTTTGTTTGCCGCGGGCGTTTCCTCCGTCCTGCGGCGTCGCGGGCGCCGGCTCCGGGGCTCCCGCCGGGTCCCGAGCGCGCGGCGGCCCGGCCGGGGAGGTGCGGGGGAGCGCGGCGGAGGGGCGGCCACTTACCGGGTCCGGAGGAGTGGGAGGCGCACCGAGGACGGGGGTTGCGGAGGGGGGCGTCTCTCCGCGGCCCCCGCGGCCCCTCTGCCACCAAGTGAGCCTGCCGATGGCAGGAAGAATGGGGAAGGCCGGGTCTTTGTCCCGCTGGGGAGGGGAGGGGAAGGACCAGTCGCCCACACTCCAGGCCGAGGGCTCCTCGGACGTTCTGTGGCCCCCTCCGGGCCAGGAAGACCTAGCAGAGGAGGAGAAAGCGCCTCCCACACCAGAGCCCAGGCCCCCGAGCCCGGCCTGGGGGGGGTCAGAGGCGGAGAGCTCACGGCGGCCGGGATGGAAACGTCCTCCGCGTGCAGCCCGGGCGCAAGGTGGGCAGAAGGACCGCGGGCAGGCGTGTCGCGTTTAGCATCGGTGGGCCTCAGAAAAGGGAAGCTATCTGATTGCTTTCCCTTCTTTGATGCTCTGTGTCCCGTGATGTTTTAGCGGCTCCCCATATGGGCCTCCATCACGGAATCACAGAACCTGAGCGCCATCCTATTAGCTACCACCTACATCCTATTAGCTACCACCTGCATCCTATTAGCTACCACCTACTATTAGCTACCACCTACCATCTAGCTCTACCGGGCATCTCCTTGGATTCTCGCCCCTTAAAAGTTAAGGGTTAATTATACCCCCGTTTTACGGTGAAGCAATTTCAGCTCACAGACGTTCGCTCAAGGCCCGCTGAGCAATAATTGTGGCAGCTGCCATCTGACCTGCAGTGTCAAGGCCAAGCCCTGGCATCTCAGGAGAGGAGGCGCCCCTAGTCCCGTGAGTGACTCCAGGGCCACTAGGGGCTGAGACTCGCCCCAGACCTGAGCCCCCAGAACTCTGCGTCGCCTGCTTCCTGCCTGAACCTTGCAGCTTCTCACCAAGAACGGAAGTGTGGGCTCCGGACCCGATTTCCCACTGACAGTCAAAGCAGGCCCCATCTTGAAACCCAGGGCAAACTGTAGAAAAGCCTTTCCCTCTGACAGTTACCTAGGTTTGTTGTCTATTTAGCTGCAAATTACAAAATGATCTAGTTCTCAAATGATGAGCCTAAAGTTTCAGTTTGTAAAAACAAGTTGAAAAAATAATGAAACCTTAATTTCTGCATTTACCTTCTTTTCGCTCTCTTTTGGCTTGCTTGATTTTATTTTACTTTTTCTTTTAGCTTTCTGAGTTGAATGTTTAATTCATTTATTTTAATTTTTTAATTGATAGTTATTTGGTTCTATAAATTTTCTTCTAATAACTACTTTAGTTATGTCACACAGACTCCTATATGTTGTGTTTTCTTATTATTTTAAGAAATTCTACAGTTTAATTTTGTATATTTCCTTTGACCTAAAGGATAGCGGAACATATTAAATGACCCTATGGGGATGTAATCAGCAAAATCGAGACTCTGGAAGCAAATTCACTCTGTTTCTACAGTAATATCACTCAGGGGAAAAAAAAAAAAAAGAAAGAAAGAAAGGAGAGAGATGGAGGAGGAAACCAATAGATTAAAAAAAGCATTAACCGACTGCAATGAATGGATGGATCTTACTTAGATTCTGAATCAAAGAACAAACTATTGGAAAAATAAGTTTTCATGAGACAATCTTGGGAAATGTAACACTAACAAATGGTGACATTAATAAATAATATTAATTTATTTTAGGTATGATAATGAAATTATACACACACACACACACATATTTTTAAAGCCCTTACTTTTCAGAAATAATACCAAAATGTTTGCCAATGAAAAAACATAATGTCTGGGGCTTCCCTGGAGGCGCAGTGGTTGGGAGTCCGCCTGCCGATGCAGGGGACGCGGGTTCGTGCCCCGGCCCGGGAAGATCCCACGTGCCGCGGAGCGGCTGGGCCCGTGAGCCATGGCCGCTGAGCCTGCGCATCCGGAGCTTGTGCTCTGCAATGCGAGAGGCCACAGCAGTGAGAGGCCCGCGTACCGCAAAAAAACAAAAAACATTATGTCTGGGGTTGTTTCAAAATAATTTGGGCGAAGGGTATATGTATATGAAATAGTATCAGCCATAGATTAATGGTAATCGTTGGAAGGTGGCGGAAGTTCATGATACTGGTCTCTTTCTTTACTGAATGCTTGAAATATTCAGTAATGAAAAGAATTTTAACTACAAATGCACATATCATTTGCCCTTAACCCGGCATTTCCCCTTAAAGGAAATTAACTTACAGGTAGACTTGCTCATGCATAAATTCATATACATACGAGAGTAGTCATCGTAGAATTGTTTGTAATAGAAAAATATTGGACCATGTTATATGTTCATCAACTGGGCCTAATTAAATATCACATGGTACATGTTAGAATTATCTCTATATGCAGCTGTTAAAAAGAACAGCTGTTCTATATGCTGTTAAAAAGAACGAGATAAGTATATTTATTAATTTGGCAACAGGAACCAACCATTTGTGTTAATAAGGAAGGGAAGAGGGAAGACAATATATACATATGATAGTGGTTGCCACTGGGGAGTTCTGGGTGGCTGGGGGTCAGGAGTACAAGGAAGACTGATTTTTACTGTAAATCCTTTGTCTTTTTTGAAATTTTGAGCTATACGTATGTATTGTCCTTTCAAAAATAAAAGTATTTTAAAAGTTAAAGCAACATATGCTCCTTCTTTAAGAAAAATAGGAAACAAATTTGTTAAACTGAGTTTTTAGAAAGTCAAAAGTGGTTTGCTAGAAAACAAACAGAGGAAGGCGGAATGCGTTCTGAGCTTAATGACATAGGTACTTTTCTGAACAATTTTAACCAAAGGACAAACTACTAAAAAAATAGTTCACTAGACATTCTGGGAAAATATATTGTGTAAAGTTCTATCTTGTACATCATTGTACAGTTGTCTCTTTGTATCCGAGGTGTATTGGTTCCAGGACCCCTGAGGATACCAAAATCCAAGGATGTTCAAGTCCCTTACATAAAATGGAGTGGTATTTGCATATTACTTCCTGTATACTTTAAATCATCTCTAGATTACTTATAATACATAAGCTATGTAAACAGTTGTAAATGCTATGTAACTAACTGCGAGTCTGGCAAGTTCAAGTTTCGCTTTTGGGAACTTTCTGGAAATGTTTTTTCTTTTTTAATATTTTCCATCTGAGGTTATTTGAATTTTCAGATGCAGAACCCACTGATATAGAAGGCCAACTGCATTCTCAGGACCTAACTATAGGGCATGGCACATAGTATGTGCTTATTAAATACAGAATTTGAATGAATGGTTGGGTCACAGAAGAATTGTTTAATACGTCATGTCTCTCATTTTGTAATTGATTATTTCATAGTATAGCAGATGGAATACTAGAGAAAATATAACTATCTGTAGCAATATAGCTGAACTCTGGAATCAGGCCCAGATTTGAATCCTTGTCCTACCTGTGACTAGCTCTGTGGCCCTGGGCAGCCACAAAACCTCCCTAACCCTCAGTTTGCTCATATGTAAAATGGGCCAATGACATATCATTTGCAAAATTGTTGGGAAGATCCTTTGACACGCTGCACATACACTGCTTACCACTATTACACACTTGGTACCTAGTAGGCCCTCAGTAAGTATTAGCTTTTATTCTGTGGGTAAAGGAGAGATGCATATGAATAAGAAGGAAACGTGAAGGTGATTAAACAGTACAAACTTTTTTTTCAGTTATAGATAAATAAGTCCTGGGGATCTAATGTACAGCGTGGTGACTAGTTAACAATACTGTACGGTATAGTTGAACGTTGTAACAGAGCAGATCTTAAAAGTTCTGTTTACAAGAAAAAATTTGAGGTGATGGATGTTAACTAAACTTACTGTGCTCATCATTTCACAATATATACAAATCTCAAATCACGCTGCACATCAGAAAGTAATATAATGTTGTAAGTAAATTAGATCTCAACAAAGGAAAAAGCAGGAGACAGAATTCTCATCAGGAAGGGTTACAGTTTAGATCCTGTTCTAAAGATAAATGATTGTCTTTTTGAGGGAAAAATTCTCTGCTATAGATACAAGTCTAGTTCATAGAAGAAGAAAAATTAAGAAATTATATTTCCTGGGAGAGGGATCCAGTGGCAATATTGATGGGTTATCCAAGTTCCTCTAGTTTATTTCAGTTCTCCTGAAGTTCCTACACCAGCCAACATGGCCCTAATGGCTCCTTCCCCTCCTGTTGGGGGTTCGGGGAGAACGGGAGAGAAGGGGAAAGCTTTGTGCGGTAGGCCAGCGTTTCTCCAAGTGACCTGGAACCAGACGCATTAGGATCACCCGAAACGTGGCAGAAGCAAACGTTCTCAGGCCGGCTCTGTGTCTGAACAAAGCGCTCCAGGTAATGCTGATGACTGATAAGTGCTTTGAGGTGAAATACCCGCCAGGGACTCCCTCTCTGGACTCAGTAATTTACCAGAAACTTCTATGGGGGCGGGAACGGGGGTAGACTAATCACAGAGCAGGCCCAGGGACTCAGATCCAACTGCAAGTACCACTCAGGCTGTCGGACACTTGTCGTGAGGGAGCCACAAGGTAGAAACCTTACAGGGCAAGAAGTTCCAGACGCCTCTCGGTGCTGCAAACGCTGAAACAGAACTTTCTTCCCGGCCCTGAGAGGAGGGCCAGCTGCCCGGGGCGTGGGCCTGCTGCAGACCCCCGTGACGGACACCCACGGGTACCCGCGCCCTCACCGCCGCCAGGAGGAGAGGGCTGGTTATCCTAACCCGCCATCCCAGCGGAGATCTTCAGGACACTTTTCTCCCATTGCAGAGAGCATTTCTCACAGGCAGTCGTTCCGCCCACTCCAGCCCTGGGCAGGAAGCCGGAGGATGATTTGACCCTGATTCAGAGGTAATCATCCGTAATTGCCTCGTGATTGGGGAGGGAGTGAATGTCTCGGATCACAAGGCTGGCGGGGCTCCCGGGAGGGGAGGGGAGGGGAGGGGAGGGGGCTCAGGATACCTGCACTCCCTTTTCCTGAAAGTGCATGAGGCCCTGTGTGGGTGCTCACGGAGCAAACAGAAAGAACTTGGTCTCGTTACAGTGGCTCGATCGCTCTCTCGTGAGGGACCCAAGTGTTGTTCCTGTGCCTGGTCGACGTTCAGGAAAAGCTCAGCCCTCACCAAAGACAAACCCTGCCCCTGCCCCTGCCCCTCACGCTCTGGTTTGGAGGGAAGATGCCTGGTTCCTCGTCAAGATGCAGAGTTTCCACATCCCGTTTCTTCCTGCTCCTTTCCATAAACCTTGACTTACTGGGTGCAAACGGTCGTGTGTAAAGCGTCCAAACACATCTGACTTGGAGTCAAATCCACGAGCAGCTCCGGGGTCCCGGACTTTGCCGTCGTTGGTTCCTGCATATTTGAGCATCTGACACAAGTTTCCAGGGTGCCTTTGCTAAGTCAGTAGGAACGGTTCTGTCCGGAGGCTTAACGTCCAATGAAAGGCAGCCGTTCCCGCCGCAGCTCCTTTGGGTCTGTTTCGGATCAGGAAACGCTGTGCTGTTTCAGAGGAAACTATTTCTACTGTGGGCCCAGAAAAACTCTGCCTCTTGCTTTTTCTCTGGGATCGTTTGGTCTCTGATTCCAGTCCTGCTCTGTAGCAGGCAATTCACTTCTCTGCTTGCCAGCAGTTTTTTGTGTTTTTTTTTCCCTGTCCAAAAGCCATTTAAAGAACACGTGAATGTCCCAGGTCTGTGCAAACCTGGCAAAATCCTGTTTTAAAGGAACCATGTTTGGGTCCTCTGACGGCCCTTCCTGGCATCCTCGATAAGGGAGCTCTTCATGCCTCACTTATTTCTCAGAATGTCGACTTTCAACCACACTGAAATCGCAGTTACTCTTTGTGAAGTAACTTTACGAGTGAACGCTATAACTTTAAAATCCCAACATCCCTCTTCCTGGTCACCAAAATCCTTTTGTACTATTTGCCCCTAAATCAGGGTCATTAACAGAAAACCTGGTGGTCTAGCCAGGAAGAGCCTGGGCGCCAGGACCTCTGGTGGAGCAGCGTGGCCACAGGTAACAGACCTCAACCTCACCTGACCTGCGAGACACTTCTTACCATAAAGGGTTAAGTATCTAGTTTTTATTCAGCTCACCGTTATGGCTAATCAATAATTGAAAGATTTCTGGAATGTCTCCTGTGGTTGGTTCTTCACCATCGTGTGGCTTCGCGTGTGATGAAGAACCGTAGTTTAAATTGATTTACGTTCCTCTAAAAAACAAGTTAAGGACTGTCCTCCACCTATTTCAGAAAGTGCTTTGACACTGGACCCGAGAGTCCTGGCAGAGCTTTCTGGAACGGTCAAGCTTCTTCCTACATCATTGCAACAGTGGACTTCAAAAACCAGGAAAAGATGTTCTAAAACGTCTGACCTTCAGCCTCTCCTGGCAGTACTCTTTGTACCTCAAAACATCTCTTAAAACTCTGGGCCATCCTCACTGCACAAATATTTTTTGGAAACTTCTGCACAGTTAGATGCTGAGCAATTACTCTATAACTGCACCAGATTATTCATGCGCCTCCTGCAGGGATGGACCAGGGGCAAGTTAACCGCCAGATGTCCAAAACATTCATCTAGCCGTCCTGGCATTCAGGTGCTTTCCCCCTCCCCCTCCCCCCTCCCCCTCCCTCCGCCCCCCTCTCCCCCCCTTCCCTTTCCTTCTTCCTTCTCTCCTTTCTTTCCCCTTCTTTTCAGCAGTTTGCAATTCTCTTTTTACATGGCAGGTGGCCTCACCATAACCGGGCTCCCCGACCTTGTTGACCTTCTGTGGACTCAGCTCTCTCTCCCACCCTTTTTCTGTGGCGTGTCTACTTCCCTACATCGATATTGGTCCCTTGAGTCCCCAGGACTTGCTAAAATCAGTTGAAGGAAACGCTTGAGAGGTTTCCTTTTTCTAAGAACGTGTTTGGAAAGTTATCGGGTCAGGAGCGTGGGGACTGAGAACCTTGGCGAGCAGGTCTCGAGGCCCCGCCCACAGGTCCCCCTGCAGCCTGGGAGGAAGATGCCTTTCATCCTGTGACCTGCTGCCACTCCTCTCCTCGCTCCGCTCTGCCCGGCAAACTCCAGTGTACCCTGTATAACCCAGATAAAGCATCTGGCCTAGGGAGGCTGTCTGGGGTGCCACCGGTAGCCTCGTTTTCATCATTCCACACTGCCTCGTCTTTCGTTCGTTTAGAACAACAGAGGAGAGAGTGTGAGCTTCCGATGGGCCAGGATTGGGACGTTTGTTTCTATATTTCAATATTTGCTGAATTCACATCAGCTTTCCTGAAAACGCCCAAAATAATAGGGCCTCCATACACAGGCTCACATGGGCCTCTTTGCAGCAAACAAATCAGGCCCGTAGTCCCTCTGGGCAGCTCAGTTATCAGGGCTCTGCGCTGAGATGCAACTTGCAGACAACTTGAATTAAGCAAAGCAGAAGGGCCTGCCCTTCCAGATGGCCACACGAGGACTTGTAATCACGCTTCCTGCATTACCTGGAGGAAGCCCGGGGGTGTAGCATCTGCAGGTATGGACGCTGAAAAGGAGGCTACAGGGGTCAGCGGGCCGCTCTGGGGATGGTCCTCCGGCTCTTCCCCAGGGACAGAGGGCGGTTCCTCCTGACCTGCTTCTGCCCACACCCCCTACTGGCCTTATTCGTGTCTTTAAATAACACTTGGGGCATTTTGATTTCCTCTTAAACGCTTTCGGCAAACTCCATCTATACAAATGGGAACATACCAAACAAATTCTCCCTCTCACAGAAATCAGCCAGGTTCCCTCCTCCATAACTGTAGCAGCCTGGGTTGCAGACCGTCTGTGGGAGCGTCTTCTTGAAATCAGTGGCCTATTTACCGGCAACAACTCTGCTGGAGCTTTGAAGAGGGGCCCCAACCCTCGAGGAGCGCCTTTGACGGGCCGGCCAGGGACACAGCCCAGAGAGGAGCACACTGTTCACCTCCATCCAGCAGACTTTTTTTTTCAGGCAGAATCACTCAGAAAGAAAACCGCTGTCTTTTCTTCCTTCACTGTAACAGGGAAGAGCTAAATGGGACTCCGGGTTGGATCTGTTTCTTTGACTTTAACCTTTGCTTTTCGTTGCTTTTGTTATAATCATACGTAATCGCCTTCTTGCCTCAGCTCCTAGTCTCCGATTCATGGGCCTGTCGTGCGGCTCATCTTACTGATGTATAAACATTCCCAAAGGTGGACCAGAGTGATAAACTGGTGCTTCCCTTGGCTGTGGCCAGCCACACCTGGCCAGAGGCGAGCATGGGGGCCCAGCAGGTGGTCTGAGAGCCCTTCCTGACTGGGACTGGGGCCAGCACCGTTCACTGGCAGAGTGACAGCCTGTGCTTACGAGACGGACGCCCTCCACAGCCAGCTGGGGCTGCAGGGGGAAGTGGCTTATTCTGGAAAGATCTCTCTTGCTCACAGGCATGGGGCGCACACAGAGGACACGTCTGTTTGCTGGAGCAGAGCCGAGCAGGCGGAGAGTCGACGGATGTCAACTTGACGTCCCTGATTCATTATCACCGTTACAACAAATGTTACAACAAATGGTTTTGTTTGTTTGTTTGTTTTTGGCTGCTGATGTGGCGGAACGTTTTGTAGAGAAAGGTGAGGTGGGTGTGGATTTGATCCGGAGCAGGTGTGGGCTCCTGGGCACGAAAGCCTGTGTCCCCCATTTCTTCATTACAGGAAATAGGCTTCATTCAGCCTCCAGGACCTTCCCTGAGTTCCAAAGGGCAGGTTCAAACAGTTGCTAATTAGGGAAGGGAGGGGATGCAGAGACCAGGGAGGAGCAGTCAGGAAACAATAGTGCAACCTTGGGGCAGGGTCCTGGTTCGCCCTCGAGGGATGCACACGACAATATCCTTGAGCTGTTTTGCAGGTTCTGACACCCCCTCCAGGCGGGAGAAGTTCACTGTCTGAGGCTCACAAGCACGGAGACCCCAGACCGGTTGGAACCAGAAGGTTGTTGATGCCGACTCCCGATGACCTCATCACCAGCCAATCAGAAGGGTGTCCACGAGCTGACCACGCTCTCTTTGAACCATTTCTATGAAACTCCTCAGGACCCCCTCCAGGGTGGGACACACAGTCTTGAGGGCATTAGCCCGCTGTGGCCCCTTTTGCCTGGCAAAGCAATAAAGCTATTTTTTACTACTTCACCCAAAACTCTGTCTCCAAAAATTAATTCGGTGTCAGGATCCAGAGGCCGGATTCGGCTTGAGATTCAGACTCGGTCTGTGCAGATTCCTGGCTTCCCCTTTCCCCCTGAAACCCCAGGAGGAGAGGCGGTGTGAGGTGGGCTCTGCATCCGCGGTGGGGCGGGGGGGAGCAGAGCGCGGGTGGGAGCCCGCGGCAGCCGCCGTCCTGGGGGGGCCCCTCCCGATGGGGCCAGAAAACAGCTGGAGATGGTGGCAGGAAAGGCCTTGGGACATAGTGATGGGGCCGCAGAGGCCTCCTGGGAAGGATGCACGGAGGGACAGTGTTGGCAGGAAAGACAGATGGAAGTGAGGGAAGGAAGGAGGGAAGGTGTGGTGAGAGCAGGTGACGAGGAGCTTCCGCTGGGGAAGCTGGAGGCGGCTGCTTAATCGACGCTGGCAAGTGAGGCCACTGTTCACCAGTGATGCCTGGAAGTTGGGATGGTTTCCGGGGAAGAAGCTGAAGTGACCCCCAAATTCCCTACCCCTTAGCTTCACACTCAGCTCCAGCCATCCCAAGTGAGGCCAGGACACTAAGCCCAGGAAGATAGCAGCCAAGGGAAGGGGAAGGGGGGCCCAAGACCTGGCACTTCGGATCAGCCGCAAGTTCATGGTGAACTTGACCTCTCTGTTGTATGGAGTGGTGAATGAGGCTGCGTGCAGGACTAACCGGGTGGGATGGCCCTTGGTCGGCTCTTACAGACGCCTGCTTAGGGTGCTAGTAAATCCTGTGGTATTATTGTTTAACGCCTATCCAGGCTCTTTGTCTGAGAAAGAGGAGGCAGAGCGGGGATAAAAAATCCACCCTGCAGGGCTTCCCTGGTGGCGCAGTGGTTGGGAGTCCGCCTGCCGATGCAGGGGACACGGGTTCGTGCCCCGGTCCGGGAAGATCCCACATGCCGCGGAGCGGCTGGGCCCGTGAGCCATGGCCGCTGAGCCTGCGCGTCCGGAGCCTGTGCTCCTCAACGGGAGAGGCCACGGCAGTGAAAGGCCCGCGTACCTAAAAAAAAAAAAAAAATCCACCCTGCAGCGTCTCAGGTGTGTTCTGGCCTCCCCTGGAGTCTGGAGCCGCCTGGAAGAACCCGGGCTGCGCTCTTCCCTGGGGCAGGTTACTCAGCGAGGCTCGCGGGGCCTCCCCAGCAGCTCTGCCAGGAGGACAAGCCGACTCCTGCCTGGTTCCTGCCATGGGGCCCGAGGCCAAGTTAACCCAGGGGAAGGGACATTCCAAGGGGAGATGGGAGGTAGGGGGTGGACCCCGGACTACCCTCTACCCGCGGCGAAGCTGAAAGCAGAGTCTGTGATTTGGGGGCGGGGAGGCTGGACCAGCAAGGCGAGGAAAGCAGGAGGGCTTTGTCCCCCCGTGGAAGCAGCTCATCAGCTGGAAGGAGACCCAGGGTAGCTTTATGGCGAATCCTTCACCTTCTAGCATCCTGGCCTGTCTACCCACTTCCACGGTACTCACGATAAGCAGGCATCTGCCCCAGGAAGGGAAATAACCCCCAATAACTGCGGGGTGAATGATTTTCTCCTCTTGGCATCTGAAGAGTCCAGGGCTGGTCTCGACAGATGGAGAGGAGAGGGTTAAGCTGAATGTCGGTCTGCGTGAATCCAGGGCAGGGCCACGACCGCTTTAGCTGAACATCCCTGGCAGGCCAGTCCTCAGCAGACACTGCTCTGAATGGCAGTAAACTACCTGCCAGCAGGTGTATGAGGACAAGGCCTTTTGAAGTCTGTTCTCACTGCTCACCTCTGGGAGATGTCATGTATTACCCTGCGAGTTGATGCTGGTGTCTGAAACCAGCACTTTGGATGGTCTTACTAAGACCAGGAGGCTTTCTTGGCACCAGGAGCCCGAGGGCGGAGCGTGGGATGCACATCTTCTTGTATCGGCTTGTGTTTCTGTGATGCTGGCATCCACATGGGTGGAAAGAAATGCTGAGAGGCTTAGGTGAGCAGCAGTGACATGAGTGATCCTTTCAGACAAGTTAACAGCGCTACAAAGCCGAGGGCAGGAGGTGAGTATTTAGAAAATTTAGGTGATGAATACGCTTGGGTATCTCAGGAAGCGACATGCTGCATATGGCGCGCGGGCTCTCGAGCGCAGGCTCAGTGGTTGTGGTGCACGGGCTTAATTGCTCCGCGGCATGTGGGATCTTCCTGGACCAGGGATCAAACCTGTGTCCCCTGCACTGGCAGGTGGATTCCCAATCACTGCCCCACCAGGGAAGCCCTGACACGCTGCTTGTTAAACCAACCTCAGGTAAGATGTCACGGGACCAGTACATAGAAGGATTTTATTTTAATATTTCCAAGTTCCATTTCATCATTTACAAAACGTTCACCATTTTGGCCCTGAAACCCATGGCTTGTTTATTAAATCCTCATGAAATGTAAAGGGCAGGGCAGGCTGGGGGCAAGCAGTAATGTGAACCAACATAAAAGAAATCCAGATGGGCCTCTAGGGGCACAAACATGCACATTAATATCATCACTATAGACACTTAAACTCATTCACTTCAGTCAATAAAACTGATCCTAAAATTAAGGCAGTCTGACACCCAATATATCTTAAACTGTAGACAAACTTAAAGGACATTAGCATAATTTCCTGGTATTACCTTTGAGGTAAAGTTTAAAAGGGTAACTTAAAAAGAAACACAAATTATCACTCTAGAAAGAGTATTATCAAATATCAATGCTGTCACGTTTAGAGTAAGTTTTTGAAGAAAACTAAGTGTCACGTGTAACATTTCTTTCTCAATAATTCGTTTGGAGCACAACTTAATAGCCCTTGTCTATTATTCCTGGCTTGAGTTAGAATCTTTTTTCCCTACTCACCCAGAATTCTAATCTTTGAAATGAAAAAGTTGTGCCTGGAATTTGGCACTGTTTTGATATTAAAAGCTCAGATGACATCCTTCTGAGAGCAACTGGATTGAAGAGGATGTGCAAGAGGAAGTTATCAGGCAGGACCTTGCTGTTTGCTGAGTGAGTCATCCTCACCAAGCCACTGCGATGAATAAAGCTCGGGCCATTGCTCCCAGAGCTTACAGTCTAGCACGACCGGAAGGGAGGTTGCCAGCTTGGTAGAGACGAAATCCCAATGCCATCTGTCAGGGTTAAGATATAGAAAGTGTATCCCACCCCCGGGTATATATTCATAAGAGGTGAAAGCAGAGTCACAAAGAAACATTTGCACTTGCACGTTTATAGCAAAGTAATTCACAACAGCCAAGAGATGGCAGCAGCCCAAGTAGTCATCAGTGGAGGAGCAGATAAACGAAATATGGTCGATACAAATGGCGGAAGATTATTCAGTCTTAAAAAGGAAGGGAATCCTGTTCATCACAGGATCCAACACGGATGAACCTTGAGGACATTATGCTGAGTGAAATAAGTCAGTCACAAAAGGACAAATACTCCATTTATATGAGGGACCTAGAGGAGTCAGATTTATAGAGACAGAAAGTAGAAGGGTGGGTGCTGGGGGCTGAGAAGAGAATGGAGCAGGGAGTTGTTTAATGAGTATAGAGTTTCAGTTTTGCAAGAAGAAAATGTTCTGGAGATCTGTTGTACAACAGTGAATACACTTAACACTGCTGAACTGTACACTTATAAACAAAGATGGTTAAAAAAATTACGGAAAAGTGCAAGTGTAGAAAGTGATGGGAATGCAAGAAAAGCACTTAGCCCAAACTGAGGGTCTCTAATGATTAATTTTGTGTGTCAAGTTGGCAGGGCCATGGGGTACCCAGATAATTGGTTAAACATTATTCTGGGGACTTTTGTGAGGGTGTTTTTGGGTGTGATTAGCATATGAATCTGCAGAATAGAGCAGATTGCCCTCCCTACCGGGGGTAGATCCCACCCAAGCCACTGAAGGCCTGCAGAGAACAAAAAGGCTGACCCTGGGCTTCCCTGGTGGCGCAGTGGTTGAGAGTCCGCCCGCCGATGCAGGGGACGCGGGTTCGTGCCCCGGTCCGGGAGGATCCCACATGCCGCGGAGCGGCTGGGCCCGTGAGCCATGGCCGCTGAGCCTGCGCGTCCGGAGCCTGTGCTCCGCAACGGGAGAGGCCACAACAGTGAGAGGCCCGCGTACCGCAAAAAAAAAAAAAAAAAAAAAAAAGGCTGACCCTGCCCTGCGTAAGAGAGAATTCTTTTTGCGTGATGACCTTCAAGCTGGGACATCAGTATTTTTCCTGCTTTTGGACTAGAACTGAAACACAGGCTCTCCTGGGGGTCTAGCTTGCCGACTCACCCTGCAGAGCTTGGGACTTCTTGGTCTCTAAAATCACATGAGCCAATGTTTTAGAATAAATCTCTGGAGATTTATTTCTGGAGAACACTAACTGACTGACTGAGACAGGGTCCTGGGAAGGCTTCTGGAAGGGATGTCATTGGATCTGAGCCTTGACAGGTGGCCAGCTGGCTGACATGAATGGGCCACCGAGGCCCCTGTGGCATGTCATGCATTAGTGGAGCCAGGGATGAGGGTGTGGAGGTGTGGCCAAGCCATGGAGAACCTTGTGTGCCCTGTCAGGGAGCGTTATCCTGTGGGCTGGCATCTCCCATGAGGTCTGCCGATGGCAGCGTGTAACAGGGCCTCACACAGGACACCAGCGAGATAGCGTGCAAGGCCAAGGTCAGAGAAGGTGGGTCATTCCCAGGTTAAACAAGGTTCATAGGTTTCTCTACTGCAGGATTTTTCAGAGCCTTTAATGGGCCGGTGTGCAGCGCAGACGTTCAGGAGGGGATGTTGGATTTTAACACGGACTCCTCCCCTTGTCTACTTCTGATTCCTATTAAGATGGGGAAGAAAGCCAGTTTCCAGAGGGTGCTGCTAGGAGACTGGAGGCCTCTGAAAAGGCTGACGTGGAGCCTGCCCTGCTCAGCTCTTGGATTGGTTACATCAGCGGTCCCCAACCTTCTTGGCACCAGGGACCAGTTTTGTGAAAGACAGTTTTTCCATGGACCAGGGGGTTGGGGGCAGGGGATGGTTTCAGGATGATTCAAGTGCATTACATTTATTGTGCACTTTATTTCTATTATTATTACATTGTAATATATAATGAAATAATTACACAACTCACCATAATGCTGACAGGAGGTGGAGCTCCCGTGGTCACGAGAGCGATGGGGAGCGGCTGTAAATACAGATCA
Organism: Leucopleurus acutus; assembly: GCF_964270905.1. Lineage (NCBI taxonomy): Eukaryota > Metazoa > Chordata > Mammalia > Artiodactyla > Delphinidae > Leucopleurus > Leucopleurus acutus. Next base: position 24,273,079 of record NC_139154.1, read on the forward strand.
ACTAGGCTCGCCTGCCACTCGCCTCCTGCTGTGCGGCCCGGTGGGCTGCAGACAGGATGGGGACCCCTGGGCCACACGACTCTGGCTCAGGTGTAGGAGTCTACCAGTGGCTCATCTAGCAGGTTCAGGAGATCCTCTGCTCAGACCCCCTGGGGTCCCTTTGGATCCCTTTTACTGCTTCTGTGTGGATTCCCCGGAGTGGGGGGATGTGGAAGGCCAGCCTCCTCCTGAAAGTCTGGTACCCAGAGCATCCCTGCGGGATCCGGCTAAGGCTGGGACTTGACCTGAAACTACGTCCTGGCTCAGCCCTCCCCCTCCCTGTCCTGCTTCCCCACTTCCTGTGGAGGGGGAGCACTTCCTCACAAAGCCCACACTCTGCTCCTGGGAAACCCAACCTGTGACAGGTGGCTGCCGCTCGGTGGAAGGCGTGCGATGAACAAGGGTGGGAGTAACTGGGGGCGGGGGAGGGTGTCAGCTTCAAGAATTTTAAAGATGTCGACTCAGTAGAAATGATATTACTGAGGATGAGTCTAAGATAATTTCTTTGGCTTGGAAAACTGGAAGGTACCAGTATCAGCAAAATAGAAAAAACAAGTTTTTGTTGGGGATGAACGCAGTTTTGACCTATTGATTTTTTTTTTTTTTTTTTTTTTTTTTTTTTTTTGGCCTTGTGGCTTGCGGGATCTCAGTTCCCTCACCAAGGACTGAACCCGAGCCCTCAGCAGTGAAAGCGTGGAGTCCTAACCACTGGACCGCCAGGGAATTCCTAGGTTTTAACCTATTGAAACGGAAGCACTTTGGGGACAGCCATCCAAATAGAAATAGTTTCCAAATTTGTATGAACACGTGGGGGAGGTGAAAGCAGGTGATGTGGATGGGAGGCTAAATGGCAGTTAAGAAACACAGCAAGTCACCCAAGAGAGGGTGTGGACTGTGAGGGGTGGATCAAAGGTCAAGTTCCAGGAGGCTCCAGGGTTTGCGGGGCAGGCAGAAGAGGAAGCACAGGACTGAGGCGGGCTGTCCAGCAGCGATGGGGATCACGAGAGAGAGCGGTACACTAGCGACTGACGTACCCCTGAGAGTCGTGGCCGGGAGTGATGGTGGGCTGAGGGCTCCCTGGATGTGGCCGCGTGGAGACTGAAATGTATTTCAGTGGGACAGAGGCCAAGCCTCAGTAGGTTGAACTCAGTGCAACTGAGGATGTGGCGTTGGTGGTAAGACAAGTGTGATAGTGAGACAGGCTGGGACCCGGGACCCTTTGCTGCAGTGCTTGCACGTGGACGCACCTCTCCTTGACCAACAAAATACAAACAACTGTATGGAACTAAAAGTAACTGCGTGCAAGAGCAAGTCCGGGCAAATTCTGGACCCAAAAGATACAAAAGAGACCAAAAAACCCAAGTGCCGCTTTTGAAGAGCCTGGAGCAAACACAGGGTGTCAGGGACAAAAGCAGGGCACTGTGCTTGCCGCTGCACTCAACACCACCTAAGGGGTGGACGGAACACCTAAGCCAGCCCTCTGGCCTGCCCCTGGACACACCCCTACCCTCACCAGCTCGTGCCCAGCTCAGGGAGGGAGAAAGCAGGGAAGCTGTTGTTTGCTCTCACTCCCGCAGCTGCAGCAGGGGCCCCAGTAGAGCCTTGCCTGAGTTTCCTGTCTGGCCTCTCGTCAGTTTCTATTGATTAAGGAGGCCGAGAATCCGGGTTAGTAACAATGCGAATAAACAGAAGCAGCAGAGGTAGTCACCCAGGTAGGAACCGAGGCCCGAGGGTCAGTGATGTGCCCAACATCGGAGGTCACGGTGTGGACAGGGGTCAGACCAGGAGAGGTTGACTCCATGGCCTGCGGTCCTCCGCCCGCGTTGTGCCGCCTTCTGGGACAGCTCACCTCCTCTCCTCACACCTCTTCCTTCTCGACCAGCACAGGAATAAACTCTCCAAGAGAAAGGCAAAGCCTCTCCCATCCCTTTTCTCTCCAAGGCTCCTCTCTCCCTTCACCCTCCTGGCAAAAATGGACAGAAACTTTCCAAGATCAAGAAGCATAAAACCTGCTTTTTCTTCCTAGTCAGAGAAGGAAACTTTCCACTCTCTATTTTTTTTTTTTCCTTTCCACTGTGTTTTTATTATTTTTTATTTATTTTTTCATTTATTTTTGGCGGTACGCGGGCCTCTCACTGTTGTGGCCTCTCCCGTTGCGGAGCGCAGGCTCAGCGGCCATGGCTCACGGGCGCAGCCGCTCCGCGGCATGTGGGATCTTCCCAGACCGGGGCACGAACCCGTGTCCCCTGCATCGGCAGGCGGACTCCCAACCACTGCGCCACCAGGGAAGCCCCACTGTTTTTAAAGGGAAGACCACCTCCTGTCCCCAGAGCTGCGCTAACAGCGACTAAGCTAAGAGCTGCTTGCCCTGCAGCTGCTTACCAATCGCTCTCGGGACCTAGGACATCACTTTCTGTGATACACTGTAGTTTAGGGATGTCCTATGACAGACCCTGTGTTGTACTTGTATATATTTATTATACACAAACACACATGTACAAAGACATTAAAGCCTTGTTCACAGTAGCAAAAGATGGGAAACCATCTAAAGGCTGATAGGTAGGGGAGAGTCGAATAAACCATTCATCCTGACTGTGGAAGCCGACAGCTGTAAGGAATGAGGCAGACTCCCTGCATACGGAGCATATGTGCTCAGAACACTCCCCAAGTAGGGCGTGAGAGAAAAGAGCGCAGTGCAAATCACTGTGCGGAGCACGCCGCCCCATGTGCGCAAGGAAGGGACTCATGCCCACCGGACGCGTCTAGAGTATCTCTAGTTGGCAATCACAGCTGCCTCTGTGGAGGAGAGGGAGCAGGAGGTCGGGGGAGGAACCACTTTTCATTATTTCTCCTTTTGTACCTTTCGAATTTTGCACCTTGTGCATTGATGATCTACTAAATAAAACAGAATAATAAATTAAAACGTGGCATCTCTTGTTAGAGCAAAGACAGTTTAAATAATGTCTTTAAATAATAAAATTCAATAATGCTGGGCTTCCCTGGTGGCGCAGTGGTTAAGAATCCTCCTGCCAATGCAGGGGACCTGGGTTCAAGCCTAGGGGTTGCATTGGTCAAGATGGAAAATTGTAGCTCAACTTTCAACTATTCAGAAGCCACTTGAAGATTTCAAAAGCGTATTTCATGACAACGACCCTTGACAAATATGATTATCTGCATCTTAGAGGAGAAGTGAGGAAGTGCTTGCTGGGGCCCTGCGATGAGTCCACCATGTCTCTGCAGCGGGAAGGCTGTTTATCTCTACATCCTGCTGCTCTGGGGAAAGGAGCTGCTTCCTCTGAGCAGAAGGGCCGCAGCATCGCGTCATCGATCTCTTCCATGCAGATGCAGTGTTTTACCATCTGCATTTGTCAAAGTCCCCTGGGCTCTTGGAAACATGCGCTCTCTAGTCCCCTGAGGAAGAGGGAAAAGAGAAATTCCCTGCCTTCTGAAAGGTGATACGCTCTCTGTCTCAGCCACTTCCCACCATCCCCAACACCCCCACCCCCGCAAAAGTCAGTATTCATTTTTGAGATAGAAAAGCACTTGCATCTAAGTTGCCTGAACCAAGAGACGGAGCTCCATAACTCAAGTCAAAAGTAACCAAAATCTGAATGAAAAACACATGGCCAAGAATGGAAACGGCATGTCTATTAAAATACCTTTGCAGTTTGCTTTCTCTCTCCTCCCAGACGTCCTGCTCCCTTCTGCTCTGCACGGGGGGGCCCCTCTTCTCCCTTCCCCTGGCCAGCAGTCACCAAAGGCAGCCTTTGATGTGGGAACCAGTGAGCACCCCCCAGCCCTTCTGCCAAATTACAGGAAGAGGCTGCATGGCTGCAGAGACCATGAAACAATGCGGAAGGGGCCCCCAGGCTGTGGTGTTGTTACTTATTTTGGGACCCAGAAGGGAGGTGAATTAGAGGAGCACACACACTCATGCACCTCCAGGCCAGGCACAAGTGGTGCTGCAGGGGAGACGCTGCAGGGGAGACGCTGCAGGGGAGATGCTGCGGGGGGGGGGGGGGTGGCGCACCTAGCCTTTCCCCCAGAGCTCTGCTCACACGGCTGTCTCCCTCTCGGGTGAATGGCACAGGTTGTTGTGTTTTGGTCTTTGTTTCCCTTTTCCTTTTTCCACGAAGACTCACATTTGTAGAGCTGATCAAGTAGGAAAGCATTTCATTGGCTCCTGCCTTAAGGAGCGCAAAGCCATCTGCAGAGAGAGAAGAGTATCTGAGGGGGTCTCATAGGCGTCAAGAGGACCCAGGAGAAAGGGAACCTGCACATGTTGACAGCAGTGCTTCCAAGTCTTCGACAGCAACACAAACTAGGAAGTACATTTTTACATCCCCACGGCTTCCCCCAGCCCTACGTGCAGTGCTGGGAGCGATTGTCATGAAATAAGTCTTATCCTCACTATGCTTTCTGTTCTTTTTTATTCTATCTTTTCCATATTCTAGTCTTTTTCATTTTATTCTTCAAAACGTGAAATGGTGAAGGTGATCAAAATGTACAAACTTCCGGTTGTAAAGGAGACCTGGCAATGTAATATAGAGCATGGTGACCACAGTTAACAATACTCTATTACATATTGAAAGTCGCTAAGAGAGTAGATCTTAGAAGTTCTCATCATATACAAAAAAATTTGTAACTGCGAGGTGACGTATGTGCACTAAACTTATCATGGTAATGATTTTACAATATAAACATTTCAAATCAAAAAAAAAAAAAGTGCAGGTCTCCATCCACTAGATGGATTTCGTGACTCACTAAGACCTATGATGTTGACCCCCAGTTTGAAAAGTTTGCATTTGGGGGAGAATCAGGCAAAGGAGAACTTCTTGTGAACGTGTGGTTCCCTTACAAATGTGTGGGGAGACAGCAGAGAAAAAAAGCAACCGATTCAGGAACACATCACAGAAGAAACCTCAGAACTGTCAAATGTCAGTTGTCTGTTGGAGAAAGGACACCTGCCTTTAACACGGTGGCCAGCGTAAGGGTCAAATCCCAGATGTTCCTTGTACGAAACTTGACCTGTGGCTTCTTATCTTCCTTGTGAAAGGAACAGAAATGTCTGAGGCTGCAAGAAGCCTGCAGGGTTTGAAAACCCCTCGGAATGATCGTGTTTCCAGACAAGGCAGCTCCATCCAGGGTCTTGGTGTCTGTGAATGAGGTCTGGGACCCAGAGCCCGGCCCCTGCCCAGCAGTGCCGCCAGGCCGGCCCGTTTACACCGCTGACCTGCGCACTAATGAAAAGCATCTTCTTTGCCTCTCATATGGCCCACCCCAGCCCACCAGGTGCCGTCCAGGTGTCAATGCCACGGCTCCAGCTGGTTGCTCTCTTATGGGGGCGGGAGGTGTCCCGGCTCTGGGGCTTTGGCAGAGGCTCCGCATTCTGTGTCCAGGCACCCCCGCTACCCTGACCCCCATGAGCGGTGCGGCATGGGCTGTCTCCAAGCGGGGCTTTCATCCCACTCTGCAACCGACTTTCATGGAGTGTCCGTGGTTTCTTTTTTTTTTTTAATATAAATTTATTTATTTATTTTTGGCTGCTTTGGGTCTTTGTTGCTTGCTGCGCGCAGGCTTTCTCTAGTTGCGGTGAGCGGGGACTATTCTTCGTTGCGTTGCACGGGCTTCTCATTGTGGTGGTTTCTCTTGTTGTGGAGCACGGGCTCTAGGTGCGTGGGCTCAGTAGTTGTGGCCTGTGGGCTCTGGAGCGTAGGCTCAGTAGTTGTGGCACATGAGCTCAGTAGTTGTGGCACATGGGCTCAGTAGTTGTGGCATATGGGCTCAGTAGTTGTGGCATGTGGGTTCAGTAGTTGTGGCACCGGCTCAGTAGTTGTGGCACACAGGCTCAGTAGTTGTGGCCCACGGGCTCTAGAGCACAGGCTCAGTAGTTGTGGTACGTGGGCTCAGTAGTTGTGGCATGCAGGCTCAGTAGTTGTGGCTCACGGGCTCTAGAGTGCAGGCTCAGTAGTTGCGACGCATGAGCTTAGTTGCTCTGCGTCATGTGGGATATTCCCGGACCAGGGATCGAACCCGTGTCCCCTGCACTGGCAGGCGGATTCTTAACCACTGTGCCAGCAGGGAAGTCCCTGTCTGTGGTTTCTTGAAAGTCAATACTTACTATGTTTGAGGTTGAAATGAGATTGATTATTTAAAACTGGCCTCGATGAGATAAAGTGACTTTTAGAGTCAGCTGTGCTGCTCTGGCACCCATAGCCGGTGAGAAGGGCAGAGGGGATGAATCATCTTGTTCAATGTCGAAGACAAAAACCCGAATCTGAGATGCAAGTTTTCCACCCTGCCTTCGTTACTCCCAGGGCTTTCCGTGTCCTACTGTAGAACAGCCGTCAAGAGACCAGCTGGATGCCAACCCCAGTTCTGTCGCTTAGTAGGCAGGATAACAGCTTCCCAGCACCGTTCATGTCCTGATCTCCAGAATTTGTGAAGGGCCTTTGCAGGTGTGATTAGATTAAGGGTCTTGATACGGGGAGATGATCCTGGATTATCCAGGTGGCCCAATGTCATCACGAGGGTCCATAACGTGGGAAAAGGAGGCAGGAGAGTCAGAATAAGAGAGATCTGAAGACGTGACCGTGCTGGCTTTGCAGGTGGGGGAGGGCCCACCAGCCAAGGAGCACAGGCGCCTCTAGAAGCTGGAAAAGGCCAGGAAACAGATTCCTTCCTGGAGCCGCCAGAAGGAGCACAGCTTTGCCCACACCTTGATTTTAACCCACGGAGACCCACTGCAGACTTCTGACATCCTGAACTATAAGGTAATATATTTGTGTTGTTTTCAGACAATAGTTTTGGGGTAATTTGTTACAAAAGCAACAAGAAACTAATATAGTAACTATGCCTAAGATACTTTTCTGGATTTCAGTTTGTCCTCATACCTGTCAATCACAGGTAGCTATCATTACTGTTGTGGCTGTTGCCTTGTTGAATCCTCCCACGTATTTAAGAGGTTATTGTTATAGTTATCCCCCTTTTAAAGACAAGATTCTGGGAGGTTGAGGTCTCGCCCTGCTGTAAATGGCAGAGCTGGGGACAAAGCCCAGGCAGCCTGACCCCCCAGTTCCCACTTTTCTCCCTGAACAAACTCCAAATGCAGCGGACGTTTTTGAAATGAGGTTCAAGTTGTGGACAGGGAAGCCTGAGACTTGGACCCTGATAAGAATACTTTGTAAGGGTATTGATATATGAATGACACTGGAAAAGCTTCTAAGAATTCAAATGAAATTTACGAAAGTGGATCGTTGGAGCCTTCGTCTCTCACAGATACTCATTCTGCGCCTACACGTCCCTTTGTGGGTGTGAGATAAGTGATTTGAAGAAAAGTAAATCAGGGCAAGGAGCTAGGGAGTGGCAGAGGGTGTGATTTCAGATGGGGCTGGCTCTCACATGTGGTGTGATTGAAGGGGGTGGGGGGCGTGTGGTTTCCTCGGGGGAGAGCGTGACCGACTAGCGCAGCAGCAGGTGCAAAGGCCCTGGGGCAGGGCCGTGCATGGCACAGTTGGGGCAGGGCGGTGTGACAGGAGCCTCCTAGGTGGAGAGGGAGGAAGGAAGGAGATGAATGCAGGTTCCAGGGCCTGGATCCTGTAGGACTCTGGAGGCCATGTAGCACTGGACTTTATTTTGACTTGGGAAGCCATTGGAGAGCTTTGAGCAGAAGACAGACCGGTCTAATATAAGTTGGAACATGAGAGCGGAGTTTAAAGAGAGACTTGAGGTTCAATGGAGCTCACGTGGGCCTCTGGAGCTGCCCGGCTTCTGCTGCCTGAGGCTGGCTGAGGTTTGCTGATACTTCCCAGGAGATAGAGAAGTGTCTCCTGCCAAAGTAGAAACAGCTCAGGGCGGCTCGAGGATCCTGCCAGAGCTCATCCCCCGCCAGGCTGGAGGATTCGTGCTACTGCTGCTCAGAAACGGTGGCCGAAGGGCTTATCGTTCTTCTGTCCAAACTGCACTATTCAAATGATGTTGAACTTGCCGGTATGAATTCCGACTTGTAGAGAACTCTATCTTAATTAGAAGGTGCTCCCTCAGCCCTCCTCGCTGCCTTGAGAGTTTTTCCATCTGACAGTATTTTAGACGTGGGATTGTGGTCGTAAATATTTCTTCCCTTGCTCGGACGGTTGTTCACGCAGCTTAATTCGATGCCAACAAGTTTGCACCTGTTGATAGCGTTTTTGCCTGTTCAATTTGCAGGAGTAGAGAGAGGTGCCTAAAAGGAGTCTGTCTCACGCACTTTCAAAACCTCTGAGCTTTCTTTGTGTTGCACACACATGATTATTTTTTCATGTAACCGAACTGATTTGAAAGTCTTGTGGACCTCTGTCTTGATTTAGGGATTGGAAGGGCATAATAGCTGGTCTGTAATTCACTGTAATTAAAATTGGGGTTTTGAAATAAGGGGATTCCTCTCTCACCTGCTCTTTTGTCTCTTGAACTATATTTGAAGGGAGCAAAATGTTGTTGTTTCCTAATAAATTAAGCAATTCTTAACAAAATTGGAGAGTTTTTTAAAAAGGAAGCTTACGGCATTTAACATTTATCATCTCCACCCTCTTTCCCTTCCCCCAGCACACAAACACACACCACACACACAGACACCACACCTCCCCACGCTGTACACAACATACACTCCCTCATACCCCACACCACACACTCTCACACACGCCCAGACAACACACACACACACACACACGCACACACACACAGAGCATCTCTGCTTCCTGAGGGCCCCGCCCTACACCTGGCAGGCCAACCTGCCCCCCTTCCAGCATTCCTTACTTCCTCAGTCTCCACACCACAGTGTATGCAGCCTCTACCCAAGGACTCCCTTCCCACTCCAAGTAGCGTTCCTCAGGAATACCAGCCACCATTCCTGTAACATTCCCGCAGGCCTTCAGAGCACGCGTGTGCTTCTGACCCCAGCTGGATCCCAGGCCCTGTCTTTCACTGGGTTGCACCTTCTGCACTGATAACATTTTTCTAAGCCTGCTTCCAGATCTGAACGTAGGAATAATAATAATAACAACAATGATAATAATACCCACGTGTAGGCTGGTGGTACATTAGATGAGCCAATAATACATAGTTCCTGGACATAGTAACCATTCGGTAAACTTTACCTCCTGTTTCAAGAGGCTAAACATTCTGATAGGTTATTTACAGCCTTTATAATTGGTGGCAATAATCAGAATCCTTTACGTTTGCGTGGAATTTTGCCATAAAAAACTTTCATGATTAGTCTCCGTGTAGAAAACGTAGCAAACTATTTAAAATGTGGAGAGAATATAAACTTACTACTAATCTTATCCCTCAAAAACAATAATTGTGTATATTTCGGGATATTTTTTCAGTGTTTATATATTATATAGGTTAAGATCATTAATTATAAGAATATAGCTTTGGGGCTTCCCTGGTGGTGCAGTGGTTGGGAGTCCACCTGCCGATGCAGGGGACACGGGTTCGTGGCCCCGTCCGGGAAGATCCCACATGCGGCGGAGCGGCTGGGCCCGTGAGCCATGGCCGCTGAGCCTGCGCGTCCGGAGCCTGTGCTCCGCAACGGGAGAAGCCACAGCAGTGGGAGGCCCGCGTACCGCAAAAAAAAAAAAAAGAAAAAAAAAAAATATATATATAGCTTTGTATTCTGATTTTTTTAATTAAAAATTCTGTGGAAACGTCATTTTTGACGGTTTTACATCATCCGTACCTTGGCTATATCATAATTTATTTAACCGTACTTGACGTTTGAGCAATCTCACTGTTGGCCGTTCTAGTATTATATATAATATGTTGTCATATAACTATTTGTGCCTTCATATTACCCATTTTATCTTCCTACAAAGGCTATGAATTAGAGAGAAGTAGAATAATCAACACCATTTACTTTTCTATTTTGCATTCATGCTAAATCCTGGGCAGGGTTTGTCAGCACAGACCTGAACCCGAGCAGGAAGTGCTCTGGTGACCTCGACTTCCGTGAAGACAGTCGGTCCCCCTGCCCCTTCAGGTCCCCTCCGTGCTGAGCAGGCAGGTCCCAGGCGGAGAAAGAGGGCTCACTTCTTAAAAACCAAACGAAAACTCTTTCTCTTTCCCCGGAAAACCTAATTATGCAACCTTCTTTTTTTCTTTTTTTAAAATATTTATTTATTTATTTTTGGCTGCGTTGGGTCTTGGTTGCTGCGCGCGGGTTTTCTCTAGTTGCGGCGCGCGGGGGCTACTCTGTGTTGTGGTGCGGGGGCTTCTCATTGCGGTGGCTTCTCTCGCTGCGGAGCATGGGCTCTAGGCACACGGGCTTCAGTAGTTCTGGCACATGGGCTTAGTTGCTTCACGGCATGTGGGATCTTCCCGGACCAGGGCTCGAACCCGTGTTACCTGCATTGGCAGGCGGATTCTTAACCACTGCGCCACCAGGGAAGCCCTGCAGCCTTCTTAATAAAACACCTGGGGCATGTTTCATGTGTTGTTGGCTGGATAGGGTTTTACTTCAGTTCAACTTTTCAGCATTACAGTTTAACTGTAACAAAGTCTTCTGTTAAAATAAATTTTTGTCTGTCTTGTATCTAAAATTTCTCTTTTAGATTTAAACAAAGCCCCAAATTGTAAAAATGCCCTCAAAGTTAAAATTGGTTTTATTTTTATAGGCTTACACTTAAAAACATTTAATGATATTTATGAAATATATCTGTTAAATATCATATTGCTCAGAACTTACGTTCCTTTCTGTTTTTCAACCTTATGTTGGTATATTGGAGACTAAGTATGAAGACTGACAAATCAATGATAATGAAAAAAAATCAATAAAACAAAATTTAGGGGGAATAAAGATCCAGGTCCTGGATGTTTGAGTTGTTTCTCTTATTCAGTAGGTAGCGTTAATAGTGTAGAAATCAGCAGATCGTACTTTGAAACAAGTTGTGTGTTGATAAAAATTACTTATCTAAATCTCATTTTATGATTCTTTTACGTCCCACTTATCCAGCTCTTATGGATATTTTAATATTCTGGCTAAATGAAAAATGTCATAATTTAGTAAATAAAAAAATTGAAAAGCAATTTTCAAAGAATTAGAGCTTGAATGCACAGTAAAAATACACTGACTATGAATGGGACAAAAAGTAGTTTACCAAATAACCTGATCATATATATATTTTTCCTTAATTACAATTTATATTTTCCCCCCAATTTATTGTTTTTGGATTCATCTTAATCTGTACAACATAGGGGGAAATTTTCCCCTCTCTTTTAAAGCTAGCATTAAATTAATGGTTGATGTTACAATCAAAGACCTCTTAGAATCAAGAAATAGTTAAGATACACAATGCAATGCTAAGAGTTATCTTTGAGTAGTAAGACTGCACATCATTTTCCATTTTTTTCTCTCTGCTGGTTTGTACTTCCTGTGGTGAACACATATTTGTACAGTAAGAAAAAACAAAAGAAAATATAAACACTATGAATATAATTTCACCTCTTTCTTTTGTGGTGTTAAAAACAAGACAACAGGCCCCCGATGGAGTCACCTATCGTAAGCCCCACGTCTCCAAACTGAGACTTCATTACAGTTTCGGCTCTTCCAGAAATGGAATCTTAACCCAGTCAGTCAGGAATGGCTTGACCAGGACCGGTGTGGTCACCTGCCTGATAGACCCCTGCCGTCCCCTAAAGGAAAGTAACCTTTCAATAACCAACTTGCTTTTTTGCCGAGTACAATTTCCTTGTTGCCATTCCCTTCTGCCACAAAAAGTCTTTCATTCTGTCCAGCTCCTCAGAGCTTCTATGTGCTGGATGGGATGCTGCTTGATTCATGAATCATTGAATAAAGCCAATAAGATCTTTAAAAATTTACTTAGTTGAATGTGTTTTAACAAATGGGGAAAAGAGAATTTAAAATCAGTGTTTCTTGGCCATCTATCCTTAAATATGAAGTGTTTTAGGACACACAGTAGGAGGTGTGTAGGTGCCTGTGTTGGAGCTGAGGGATGCAGAGAGAACGGTGTGGCCCAGCCTCAGGGACCCCAGATCAACGGAAGCACTAAGAGGATGGTGGAAACTAAAGGTGCAAAATGTTCTCGAAGACAGGCGAGATGGGTGGGTGAGCGGTCAGGGTACACTTTATGGGAGAATATGCAGCTTTTCATGGAAGTGGTACATGAATATTTCCTTCCTATTAGAAAAAGCCTCCAAAATGAAATCATCTGAGTTAAGTTGGCTACTCCATTAAAAACAAAAACTTGTTTTACAGTAGAATGGATCCCAAAATGTAATAGACTATTAAAGCACATTTGGTTGTTATAAACCCAGCAATAAAGCAAGATTCAAATAACATTGCTCAAGAGACAAACAATAAATCTAAATGGAGCAAACGCGTGATAAGGCAGCATTAGCCTGTAACACAGCTATTAGTCTATCTTTGGACCTCAGAATTATTTAGAAAAAACTGATCTCACAATTATTTTCCTTATAGATTGGACCTGATAAAATGCCTTGCTTGAGGTCTGTCTAGAGGATGTTTATACTATGATACCTATTATCACATATGTGTCATTCTATCAGTATTGACATTCTTACGCGGCTGGCCAAGAATTAGAACATTACTCAGTACTTTGTCTTTCACGTATATCCTGCTCTAGAAATTAGTAAAATATTAATGCATTTCCTTTGTAAAGCACACAGCAGTGATCTGTACTTTCGAGCCATCAGCCGTAACAAGTCATCTTGTATAAACACACTTCCCCACCAGAATCAGACGTATCAGTAGCTTGCCTTTTTACCCCAGGCCATCCGGAAATTCTGTCAGGGCGAAGCAGTTCAAGGGCACTGTGGTTTTTCCCCCTTCCAGTGTTGATTTTATTATTTTTTTTTCTTTTTCTTTCCTCTTTTTTTAAAAAAAACTTTCCAGTGTCAAAACTCAATGCAAATTCCTGATTCCCACTGAGGGAGAGTAAGATAAACTAGGGGTCCCCCAAGTTCTTAATGTCCCCGTGGGTACCTGCTGCAGCTTTGGGGGCAGCGGGAGCTTAGCTGCTGGAAGAGCCAGCTGTCCCTGCCACTGGGTCCTACTTGGGTCTGCGGTCCACACTGCCAGAGAGCTCCCTCCCAGGGCCGGACACTCCCTCTGCACAGCTGGGGTGCAAAGCTGTGCAGACACGAGAGGAAGGATGGCAAGGGAGGGGAAAGAGAAGAGAAACTGGAGCCTTACCTGTCTGGTTTCTGCCCTCCAGCCCAACCAGGGGGGACAGCAGCGGGAGGTCAACCACCCTGTGGGTTCACCCCAACGTGCGAGCAGCCGCTGGCCAGCTGGGCCATAAATAAGGCCCCTCCAGAGCACAGGAGATAAGAACCCAGCCCCTCGCTCCTGCAGGCCTTTTAAGGTATGCAAATTAAAGGAGCCTCAGCCCCCGGAGGGGAAGGGGCTGCCAGCTCCCCATCTGGCCTGCCGGCCTCAAGGACATCCCAGGCCTGGCACGTATTCCTGCGGCGGCAGGGGAGGGGAGAGCCAGGGCGCCAGGGAGGGATCTCGCTTTGTCGGACAAACGGCAGAGCCTCCGAGGCCCCGTGCTGCGATCCCCTCAGGTTAGGGGGTTGGCACTGAGGCACAGAAGGGGAAAAAACTTCCCCAGCACACACAGCCCTCTGTGGCCTGAGTGGAGTTTCAGCTGACCACCACCTTCCCCCGCAAGCCCCCCCTAACCCCACCCCGGCTTCAGGGACATTTGTTTGGGTGGAGATTCTGGGAAGACCAGGGATCAGTAGTATCAACACTGGGCCTCCGGGAAGCTAGGAGTGGACGCGCGTTTACAGAAAGCCCTGGTTCCCACCCTCCCCGCCCCAGCCTGATGGTGAGGGTTTCTGTAGCCTCAAGTCACCTTCTTTAAAGAAAATGCAATCTTCCTAGAGCCTTTTCAAATCGTTTGCTGGGAGACAAGGGAGAAGACTAATTTGGGGGAGCGACTGTTTCTGATTCATCTCTAAATTTCTCACTCACTAAATTTCTTCTGAAAGGCATTTCATCCGAGGACCGCTGTCTGTGTGAAGGCAGTGATTCCAGGTCTGGGGATTTATTCTAAGGAGAGAACCAGGGATGTGGGCAGAGACGCAGCTACAGGGACATTTCTTGCAGCTCTTTTCATAATTGGGAATAGCTGGAAACAACCTGAATGGCTAAAAACAGAGGCCTGGTTAAACGAGGAAAAGTACGTCCGTAAAGGAAACACCCTGCAACCTTAGATGCCGTAGCAGAGGGTTTAAGGACTTAGAAACAGTACTATGATAATTGGTACTAAGAAAGCAGCCACTTTAAGGGGAAGATGGGGTATTTGTAGTAAGTGACTGCACGCAGTCCCTAACCCCCAGACCCTCTGAAAGAACACGCCCCCAGTGAGAACACGAGGCTATGGCTGGATGGTCGAATTACGGCTGATGTCATTTTCTTCTTTGGTTTATACACAATCTCTAAATTGCTTACAGTGATCTAATTTTGCTTTTATAATAACTGTAATTTCACTTTTTTTTTTTTTTTTGGCGGTACGCGGGCCTCTCACTTTCGTGGTCTCTCCCGTTGCGGAGCACAGGCTCCGGACGCGCAGGCTCAGCGGCCATGGCTCAGGGGCCCAGCCGCTCCGCGGCACGTGGGATCTTCCCGGACCGGGGCACGAACCCGTGTCCCCTGCATCGGCAGGCGGACTCTCATCCACTGTGCCACCAGGGAAGCCCTGATTTCACTTATTTTTAAATTTAACTTTTATTGGAGTAGAGTTGATTTACAATGTTGTGTTAGTTTCTGCTGTACAACAAAGTGAATCAGTTATACATATATCCATTCTTTTTTAGGTTCTTTTCTCATGCAGGTCATTACAGAGTATTGAATAGAGTTCCCCGTGCTCTACAGTAGGTTCTTATCCGTTATCTCTTTTATATATAGTAGTGTGTATATGTCAATCCCAATCTCCCAGTTTATCTCTCCCCCCTTTAACTTCATTTAAAATCGAAGTTTCTGAGAATCAGAAGAGAGCGCTCTGGGTCCCTGCATTAACGAACCCCCATTTGTTTCAGGATTACAGAATTCCTCGGAGTCTCCCTGGTCTTTGGAAAGACCTTTATAGCACTCGGCAGCCTTCCCTCATGCCGATACGATCGACGTGATGAAGCAAGGCCAGTAGGGTCCCCGAGAGCCCCCGCCGAGGCAACGTACGTCAAGAGGAGAGAGAGAGAAAAGAAAAGAAAAGAAAACAAAGCAAAAAACGCTAAGGGAAAGAGGAGTTAGAAAATAAGAGAGTGTGTGTAATGGGGGTGACCGAGCACATCCACAGCCCCGGGTCACCCCATCCAACCTAACATCCCCACTCACGCTCTGGCCAGGACACGACAAAGGCACCTCTGTGCCTTTTATTTGTAGGATTTGTACGTTCTGATGACAGCTTCCTCTTTCATTGTTTCTGACTTTAGTGATGACTTCCAAACCTGTGTCGTCGAGAGCACATGTCACTGCTAGGTGTAAGGAGAAGGGGCCTCCTCTCTCACTGGGCTCCCGGGGTCGTGGCACAGAAGGGCCCCATCCTCTGACTGCCTCTCTCCTGATGCAGAAACTAGAGGGGGGCTGCCCCGTCTGTGAAGAGGACCTGGTCTAAGGCACAGAACGGGTAGTTTCAAAGCGCTGTGTGGAGTCGCTGTTACAGGATGGGGCCCTGTAACAGACCCCACCCAGGGCCAGAACCTGGAGGCTGAGCGACCCCCCAGACAGTTCTTTGGAGCTTTCAGAGCCCAAGCCCCTCTTGGACGGTTCCCCTAAAGTCTACCTAACGCCTGCCTCTGACTCCAGTGCTGACTCGTGGCCAGGGGCCGTGGTGAGAAGGGGGACTCCAGCCGCAGGCCAGTTTCCCAAATGAGACAAGAGGTCAGTGCAGGGTCGGGTTGAATGAGGGCTTCTCTTGCAGGAAACATGCCTGAGGCAGGAACTGGGGTGCCCACGCACCGGGCAGCCTCTGTAAGGGCCGGTTAAGGTCTCTTCCTGGAACTCCAGGACTGCGCTCAGAAGCATCCTGGTGTGACCTCCTCCCTTGCTCTGTGCTGACTCACTCTCCTTCGGGGGCACACAGCCCTGGAGGGGGGTGGGATGTGATGGACTGTGTCCCCTGGAGCAGACACGTATGGGGGCTGAGGCCCAGGGTTCCGGACTGTGGCCAGGACTGGGGGTGCAGGGAGAAGCACTGAATGTGGTTGGGGCACTGCCTCTCTTCCACAGTATCACAGAAAGGCTGACCTGCCTTTCTTGGTCCAGTTTCCAAAAACTCAGGGACCAAAACTGATGGACATCAAGGTCTGGGACAAACATTTTGATTTATCCAGCACCTGTGTATTGAGCCTGCACTGGGAACCAGAACCAGGAGACACAAGGATAGAGAGATGATGGAGACCAGTGGCCCAGGACCTCCGGGACCTTTCTCCCAGCCGCCAGCACTTGCCACCACCTTGGCTCTCAGGCCCTCTGCCCGAGAGGTCAGGAAATCCCCTTGTTCATCCATCTGTACTATTCATTCTTTTATTTACAATCAATATTCGTTGTGCTTTTTCCACGTGTCAAGCACTGAGATAGATCCGGGAGCCTCAGCCCTGAACAAAATCAGAAACCTCACCTCGAGGAGCTCACAACCCCCCGTGAGCGACCGCCACAGCCTGAGCCTCTCACCTTGAACCTGGCGCGTCTTCGTCTCCTGGTCACTGCTGCTGCCGTTGCCTGCTGTGCTGCCATCTTTCTGTGGACGTGGCCCTGCTGCTCCCGGAGCAGGGCTGAGTTTTGTAAGTTGCCGGCGGGGCGCCTCTCCCAGCCGCCTGAGGGCAGCCCTGGGCCCTGCTGCTGAGGCTGGGTGTCACCAGGGCTGTCACCGGGCTGATTGCCTCCGGGACGGCCTTTTCCTCCTTGCCCTCCCTGACTGGGAAGGCACGGGGGTTAATGCACCTGCCCCAGTGGGAGGGAGCTAGTCTCTTCTGCCCTGGACAGATTTTCCCTCGTTGGATTAGCAGATTCCACGACAGCGGAAGATGGGCTAACCGTGCAGCCAGAGAAGGGCAAGCACAGGACAGGCGCAGGAGCGCTTAGTGGTAAGGCCAGGAGCTGCAGAGGCAGCTCTTTTGGAGGAGGGGCAGGGAACAGCGTCAAGCCCTGCTCCCTGGTGCTGGGAAGCTCGGATGCAGGGCCCGCGGGTCGAGGCCTCGCGGGGCAGGCTGACGAAGCCTGTCTCCTGCTGACTGTCTATCCACGGAGCCAGGCGGCCCAGGCTGGCCTTTGCTGCCGCGTCCTTGTCTGCTCCGTGCACTAGGACAGAAATCTCTCCATAAACATTCCTTCCGCACTTTCCAGAAAATAAACAGGCAAGAACAGCTGCATAGACGTCCAGGAGTATAAATACGGCTGCGAACAGCTCTGGGAAGTTTCAACCTGAAAAGTAGCAAAGCCATTTCTTGGTGTGAGAGAATCCAGACCTCCCTTCTCTCAACCCGGCTTAGGATGTGCTAGTTTGGGTGTTGAAATGAACCAGCTTACGGAGTCAGAGAGCTAACGGAGGCATGACTGGGGTCTCAGGGTCCTGAGAGCTACCACAGGAAGAAGGCTCACGTGCCCAGCACTGGGCTAAGCTTTCCTCATTTAAGAATCCCTGGGGGCTTCCCTGGTGGCGCAGTGGTTGAGAGTCCGCCTGCCGATGCAGAGAACACGGGAAGATCCCACGTGCCGTGCAGCGGCTGGGCCCGTGAGCCATGGCCGCTGAGCCTGTGCGTCCGGAGCCTGTGCTCCGCAACGGGAGAGGCCACAACAGTGAGAGGCCCGCGTACCGCAAAAAAAAAAAAAAAAAAAAAAAAAAAAGAATCCCTGGATCCGACCCATCCCTCTGCTTCAAGTCACGTGCCAAAGGCACACAAAGTGTTACCCATAGTGGGAGGTATCATTCCTCAAACTCCACCTGCTGTGGACTCTGATATTCTCTCCCCTACATCCCTATCAGATCTGCTCTTACCACGTTCATCTACACCAGTTCACATTGTTGATAACAGCATCGCGATTCTCTGTCTACGGTTATCCTCAGCCTTTGTTCTCTGGCTTTTGGTTGGGTTTGGCCAGTAGACGGTACCAGCGGAGGGCAGAAGACAGGAGAGTGAGGTCAGGCCCTCGGTGCTCCGTCCCCGCTGTGGTTGGCTCTGCCCCTCTAGGGAAGCCCTCTTCGGGCTCTGGTTCCTTCTCCTGAACTCTAAGGGCTGATGGGGAAATCGTTACTGAGTCCAAGCCTGCTCTGCTCACCCGACGACAGTCCAATAAATCGTAGACGAGGTGCTGAGGCAAGGAATAACAACTTTATTCGGAAAGCCAGCAGACGGAGAAGATGGCAGACTAAAGTCTCAAAATAACCATCTTATCGGGGTTTGGATGCCAGTTTCTTTTATAGCACAGAGAGGGGGAGGAGATGAAGAAGTAAAGTAAAATTCAGGCCATAATATTTGCAGATATGCCCTGGAATGGCCAGCCTTGGGGAGGGGATGTGTTCATTTCTTGTTCCTTGCCGCCATCCGGAGGTGGACAGGGTCCGGATGCTTCCCTGAACAAAGGCACTTTGGTTTAACCTGCAGGCAGAGGGGCGGGGTTCCCCGAGGCAGGCCACTGTGTACAGTCTCCTTTCAGTGAACAAAGGCAGTGGAAAGCGAAGGTGAACGTAAAAGAAACAGAGCCGACATGGAGTCAGATGTGGCTCTTCCCCGTTACATAATGACCTCCACAGTTGCCAACTCAAGGTCCTCACTCTCCCTTACTGGTTTCCCTAACTGCCCACACCTTTGGACAGAGTACCTTTGGTAAAACTCTCCTCCAGTTACCTAGGTCAGGTGTGGCCTCTCACCTGCCTGGGCCCAGACGGATGCAGAGGAGAAAGACCGAGTGTCTTGAGAAGCAGGTAGAGAGTGGCTCCCGTGTGCCCCCAGCCCTCGCGCTGCGGGGCTGTGAATGAAGGGGGGTCTGGGGCGTGACCAGGAGATGGTGTCCAGTGATGGGACTGCCTCACCCGCAGTGGGGGGTCCACACAGTCCTCCAGATTCTGGACCAGATTCAGGAAGGAACCCAGTACTGCCAGGGGGAGAATTTCCTACTGTGCTGTGGGGAGATGGGTGCCCAAGGTCCTCATTAAATTGCTCTAAGGAAAATAAAGTGATATTTCCTGTATAGCTGTGTTTCTAGACCGAGATGTGCACCTGCTTAATGACAACTCCACCTGCCACTTATTGAGCCCTTGCAGTGCATGAGGCACAGTCGCAGCTCGGCCAGCACGTGTGGAGCAGCCTAGAAGGCCGCGACCGCCAGCTGCAGTCGTAACAGGTAAGAGACAAATCCAACTCCATGTCGGCTCTGTTTCTTTTACGTTCACCTTCGCTTTCCTCTGCCTTTGTTCACTGAAAGGAGACTGTACACAGTGGCCTGCCTCGGGGAACCCCGCCCCTCCGCCTGAAGGTTAAACCAAAGTGCCTTTGTTCAGGGAAGCATCCGGACCCTGTCCACCTGCGGATGGCGGCAAGGAACAAGAAATGAACACAAATGAACACAGCCTCCCCGAGGCTGGCCTTTCCAGGGGATATCTGCAAGTCTTACGGCCTTTTTACTTTACCTCCTCATCTCCTCCCCCTCTCTGTGCTATGAAAGAAACTGGCATCCAAGCTTTGATGACATGGTTTTGTGGAGACTTTAGTCTGCCATCTTCTCTGTCTGCCGGCTTTCCGAATAAAGTCGTTATTCTTTGCCCCAGCACCTCGTCTCCGATTCATGGGCCTGTCGTGTGGTCAGTAGCACAGTTATGCTGGTAAACACCACGCCGCCTGCCCCTTCCCCTCAAGGGGAGCCTCGAGAAGGAGCTCGGAAGCCTGGGGAACACCACTGTCCTTCCTGTGCAAGCCCGCGGCTCGTCACCTGCCTCTTCTTCCGCCAAAGAGGTGGTGAGGGGACCTCTGAGCTGCAGGAGGCTGAGGGCCTGAGGGCAAACCCAGCTCGGCCCCAAAGAGAGAGGGGGCCTCCGCGGCACGGGGCTGCCAGTTCACAGGGGCCACCCGGGTTCCTGGCAGCTTCCCATCTGCTTGATGCCACTTGCCGTCCTCAAGGGGCTGACGTTGGAAGCCAGACCAATATAAAGATGGAGAGAAAGCACACCTTCCGCAGGTGGACGCTCCCTCCCACCTCCTCAGGTCTACTCATCAGCTCTGCTCACTCCCGCATTCATAAAAGCTGAAAGAGAAAGACAAATATCATATCATATCGCTCATATGTGGAATCTAGAAAAATGGTACAGGTGAAAATATCTGCAAAGCAGAAATAGAGACATGGATGTAGAGAAGAAACCTATGGATACCAAGGGGCAAAGGAGGGGGTTGGGATGAATTGGGAGATTGGGGTTGACACATATACACTCTTGATACTGTGTAGAAAATAGATAACTGCTGAGAACCCGCTGCAGAGCACAGGGAACTCTACTCAATGCTCTGTGGTGACCTAAATGGGAAGGAAATCCATCAAAGGGGATATATGTATACGTATGGCTGATTCACTTTGCTGTACACCAGAAAGTAACACAACAGTGTAAAGCAACTATACTCCAATAAAAATTAATTTAAAAAAATTTAATAAAATAGAGAAATTCAAAGAGAAAAAAGAAAAGCTGAAACTGAAGAGCCCAGAGAGGAAATAATCACTCACCTTCTGCTTCCTGCATCATCGGATGAGAAGCACACCTCACTCCTCTCCCAGGTGACTAGAGCATTCACTGATTCTGCTCTGATTACCCCTCTGATAGCTGCCCCATCTGGACGGACCGGGGCAGGACTGCCTTCCTCAGAACCCAGGAGAGCACCACCTGATTGCCAAAGGCCCGCATCCAGCTGATGTAAGCAACAGCGTTTCATGAGTCACTCAAAGTACAGCCCTCATGACTCACACCGCAGTCGCGAAGTCATTTTAAAATGTCCCAAATGCCCAGACTTACGGATACAAGTTCAGGAGGAAAACCACACGTAGCACCATTTTTAAATGCCAACATTTTTTTATTGCAGTAGAATGTACATAACATACAAGGGACGGTTTTAACCATTTTAAATGGACAGTTCGATGGCGTTAAGTACATTCACACTGCTGTGCAACTGAAACCGTGCACCTCGGATTGGGATTTGAACCCACTCGGCTAGGACTCGAACCCGGCCAAACCCCACAGTCTTCCAGCAGAGATCACACACCTGGTTTCAGGACTTATTGAAGCTCACGTTCTTGATGTCTCATCACAGAAAGAATTCAGCAAGAGACAAAGTCATAGGTAAGAAGTGGATTTATTTAGAGAGAACACTCCACAAGACAGCGTGGGGGCCACCTTAGAAGGTGAGGAAAGCACCAGGGTCTGGGGCGGTCAGTTTTTATAGGGGTGGGTAATTTCATAGGCTAATGAGGGGGAGGAGTATTCCAGCTATTTCAGGAAGGGGCGGGGATTTCCAGGAATCGGGCCACCGCCCACTTTGTGATCCTCGTGGTTGGTCTTGGAACTGTCATGGCGCCTGTGGGTGTGTCATTTCGCTTGCCGATGTGTTACAGGGAGCATATCCTGAGCTCAAGGTCTAGTGGAAGTCGACTTGTCCACCATCTTGGACCCATTTGGTTCTAATCAGTTTATGTCCTGTCCTCGGGCTGTGTCTTTCTTTCAAAGGTTGGGCCCTGCCCTCTTCCCTCCTGCTTCACAACCATCACCACCATCCCTCACTGGCACTTTTCGCCTTTCCAAACGGAAACTGCACCTATTAAATATTAACTCCGCATTCTCTCCCCCGCGCACCGGCCCCTGGCAACCACCGTTCTACTTTCTGTTTCGGCAATTTTTATTACTTCAGGTACCTCGTGTAGGTGGAAGCATGCAGGATTTGTCCTATTGTGATGGGCTAAAGAGAACAAAACTATTTTTCCTTTGTGCTCTCACATTTCACTTCCACACCAAATGCATTTTTTTCCCCACACCAACCAATTCTCCAATCTTCTGTGAACACCACCTGAGTGTCCGACAACTCACATCAGTCCTGACAGTGTCTGGCTGGACATAGCGTCCGATCCCACAGGTGAAGGGCTCAGGCCCACAAGGCTGCCCCCACTTCAGAAGCCTGACCCAAGTCTGGGCCTCCCTCTGACTTCTGACCAACTGGCTGTGATCAGAGTTTCCCACGACCACCTCCTTTGGTTCTACGATTTGCTAGAATGGCAAACACTTTTCTTATGTTTACCTGTTTAATATGAAGGACATAACTCAAAAACAGATAGAAGAGATGCATGGGACAAGGTGTGGAGAGGTGTGGGACAAGTTGTGCGAGCTGACCACCCTCCCAGCACCTGCCTGTTCTCCAAACCCCCTCCTTTGGGGTTTTCTGGAGGCTTCATTGCACAGGTGCAATTGTTTAAATCATTGGCAGTTAGAGATTAAGTCAACTTCCAGACCCTTTCTCCTCCTCTGAGGTTGGGAGTGGGGCTGAAAATTCCAACCCGCTAATCACATGGTTGGTTCCCTTGGCAACCAGCCACCCCCATCCTTAGGGCTTTCCAGAAAGTCAGTCACTGATATAAACTCTGGTGTGGTTGAAAGGGGCTTGTCGTGAATAACAGGACACGCTTTTCACCTTTACCCTCTGGAGCTATTTCAGGACCTGGGACAAAACCCAAATATGATAACAAAAGCTGCCCCTTTGTTCTTATCACTTAGGAAATTACAAGAGTTTCAGATGCTCTGGACATAAAGCTGGGGACAATATATATACATGACTGTACATCTCACACCAGGTTCCGTCAGGTAGCACAAGGTCTCCAAGGCGCATCCGCGTATAGCAGGTATCAGAGTTTCCTTCCTTTTAAAGGCTGAGTAATATCCCATTGTATGTGCATACACATTTTGTTTATCCTGTTAGAAAGAAACCACAGTACCCACATGGAGTCATTTGCCCACAGGACAGCAATCAGGGCAACCGCAGGGGCTTCCCTGGTGGTGCAGTGGTTAAGAATCCGCCTGCCAATGCAGGGGACGCGGGTTCGAGCCCTGGTCCGGGAAGATCCCACATGCCGCGGAGCAACTAAGCCTGTGCACCACAACTACTGAGCCCGTGTGCCACAACTACTGAGCCTGTGCTCTAGAGCCCGTGAGCCACAACTACTGAGCCCACGTGCCACAACTACTGAGCCCGTGCACCTAGAGCTCGTGCTCTGCAACAAGAGAAGCCACCACAATGAGAAGCCCGTGTACCGCAACGAAGAGTAGCCCCCGCTCGCTGCAACTAGAGAAAGCCCGTGCACAGCAACGAAGACCCGACGCAGCCAAAAATAAATAAAATAAATTTATTTAAAAAAAAAAGACAACTGCAGTTTCAATCTCTCCCAGAAATGTAACCTTTAAACAGACAATCTGAAATTTCAGCACTGGGGTGAGGTCATTTGCACAAGAAGATCCCTGCCCTTCCCCCTAGGGGAAGGTGACCTGCCCTGAAACAGCCCTTTCTTTCCTTTCCAGCTAGTAACTTCCTTGTCCCGCCGCCTCCTTCCGCCTATACAAACCTTCCATTTTTTACAGCTCCCGGGAGCACCTTCTACCTACTAGGAGGGGTGCTGCCTGATTCATGAGTCATTGGATAAGGCCAACTAGATCTTCAACTTTACTCAGTTGAATTTTGTTTTCTATCGCCCATTTATCAGTTGATGGACACGTGGGTGGCACAGGTAAATATGTGATTTCTTCCTTAAGTCATCTCATACTCTTTAGAATAAATACACATAAACATAATTGAAGAATCCGGAAAGTTTGCCCCTGTGCCTCAGTTAGGAGAAATGTCCGAAGAGTGGGCGTTTTGTGGATACTTCCCTACCTTAAAGTCCCCAGTACCAGTGAGGGAACATAAACCAGTTTGTTTAAAAATACTCCTCGAGGGCTTCCCTGGTGGCGCAGTGCTTGGGAATCTGCCTGCCGATGCAGGGGACGCGGGTTCGTGCCCCGGTCTGGGAAGATCCCACATGCCGTGGAGCGGCTGGGCCCGTGAGCCATGGCCGCTGAGCCTGCGCGTCCGGAGCCTGTGCTCCGCAACGGGAGAGGCCACAGCAGTGAGAGGCCCACGTAACACACACACACACACACACACACACACACACACAATACACCTTGAGAGGCTTGACTGCTGAGGCTCTCAGGGGAGGCGAGACGGTTACTTCTTCAGTGTAAGGGCTGTAGAGTCGGCTCCTGCCACCTGCCAGGCTGGAGGGGCGGAGGATAGACCCGACTCCCAGGAGTTCTCGGTGCAGACTCACTCCTCACATCGCGTGGTCTGTGTTGATCCACGACGCGGGCGAGGCCTGCGAGGCGGGCTCTGGCTCTCCTCGCCCAGATGCACCTCCACCCCCGCCCCTGCCCGCTCTGCTTGCGGCAGGACCACGTGGTCCCACGGGAGCCTCCCCTGCCCCTGTGGCTGCTGCTTCCGAAGGTGCAGCCGCTAGGGAGCGCTGGCTGGGGGAAAGCGAGACAGGCGTGTTTCCCCGATGCCCACGGCAGTGTGTCAGGCAGCACGTGCCCTCTTGCCGCGGGTCTGGCGTCCTTCGGGGGACCCCCGCTTCTGGGGCTCCCACGGAGGCACAGTGGCTTTCTCCTCACCCTCCCAATCTGGCCTTCAGCTCCTCCTCCAGAGCCCCTGTGGCCACTCCTCGGCGTTAAATTCCACTAAATTACCTGAAGTAGATTTTATTTCCCTATTTAGACGTTTCCAACTGTTTCTAGAAGTCCAAGGTTTTATGTTAATTAAAGTCTCATGATATACAAATATCTGGACAAATTCACAAAAACCGTAACCCTGTCCTCTGAGTTGACCTAATTGATCTTTTCATGTTTATGTGAACTCTGTGTCCTCCAAGACTGCCAGAGGGATGCTTTGAGAAGGCGAGTTCCTTACTCAGCTTTCATCAGGCAACATATATAGCCCTTTGTAGAGAGAATTAGCTACATGTATCCCAAGTTAGGGAAGAGGCTGCTTTGGCAGCTAGAAAGTAGGAGAGCCCAGACTAGCTACAAAGAGGGCCTGGAAACTGGAGTATACACTAGTCACTCATTTAATGGATCACTTTGATGCGTATAACAATCAGAAGAAAAAGATACTGTATTGCAACAGAAAGAATATTAACTTAATAAGTGGTAGTGAACTGCGTCAAGTCGGTGAATTCAGGGAAACGGATACCGGTCAGCGGGAGAGCAGGGGCGTGGCTGCGCACAGAGGGTGTAACCGGTTCATGAAGGGCGAGCAGGGAGGGGCCAGGACTACGGCACCCAGGCCAGATGCAGGGCTTCTTCCACGCACCAGGGGCCACAGGTGTGCGAGGTAAGGGGCCCTGTGAACATTCAGTTAACTCACAGAGCTGTCAGTCATGTGAGCGCAGACACGGCAGGTGCTCAGCGCCCAGACTTCCTGAGTGCACAGGTTTCCTGCTGCCGCACCTGTTACAGCGTCACCAGGAAGCAAAGGAGGCTGCTGTTGATACGGGTGGAGCCTCAGGCGGTCTGGCCAGTGCTGGCCCTGGAGGTCTGTGGACACACTGGGGGTGGTGGAGGTGGTGCAGGGATTCGCATAGTGACAAAGCATGAGCTCTCTGGGCAGTGTCCAGGGTTGTAGACGGGCGTGATTCCCCCCAGAGGAGCAAGTGCAGTGAACCCAGAACAGGGAGGTGGGACCACGCACACCATTGCGTCTGCAGAAAGCAGGGGTGTGGGCAGTTTAAAAAGCTGCTCATGGGGCTTCCCTGGTGGCACACTGGTTAAGAGTCTGCCTGCCAATGCAGGGGACACAGGTTCGAGCCCTTGTCCGGGAAGATCCCACATGCCACAGAGCAACTAAGCCCATGCGCCACAACTACCGAGCCTGAGCTCTAGAGTCCACGAGCCACAACTACTGAGCCCACGAGCCACAACTACTGAGCCCACGAGCCACAACTACTGAGCCCACGAGCCACAACTACTGAGCCCACGTGCCACAACTACTGAAGCCCACGTAACTAGAGTCTGTGCTCTGCAACAAGAGAAGCCACCGCAACGAGAAGCCCGCGCACCGCAACGAAGAGCAGCCCCCGCTCGACACAACTAGAGAAAGCCCGCGCGCAGCAACGAAGACCCAACGCAGCCAAAAATAAAATTAATTAATTAAAAAAATACATAAATAAAAATAAAAAGCTGCTCAGGTGGTTCTAATGAATCTCCACCTCCACTTCCAACCTCCCCATCTGAGAACTGGCCTCAGACGCATTTAAAACCATCCTGTCTTAAGTAGAAACTAGAGAGCAGAATCTCATATTCCTTTATCACGACTGCCACAGTATAGAATTTAAGGCTTACTCTATCCAACAATAGGGTAGTTGGGGAGTTCTGTTCATTTCTTCATTCATCCCTGCATTATTCATGCCTTAATCACTCAGGGAATTCTCACAGTCACCTCTTATGTGAAAGGTGCTGTGCTATCACACACAGCCCTGGGCATTCATTCCTCACAACGGCTTCGCATTACTTTAGAAAACCTTTGCTCTGCCACGCTAAGGAGAAATTTCCCCATGAAATCCATGTTTAGTGATTCATTCCTGACCCCCGATTGACTTTTATTCACCTTGTTTTCCCTTTAGCCACTCTTTAGCTTTGTGCAGCAGAACTAAAAGTTTGGGTCTCGGACAGATGAAATCGTAGAGAAACAAACAAGAAACACGAGCACCCTAAGGTCCCAGGAGGGGCTAACTTTTCAGATGGCCGCCACCGACAGTAGCTTGAGCTCAGCTCATGAGCACGATTCCAGACGTGGGGACCTAAGTGAGACAGAGGCCTTGGAGGCAGGGCCACGCAGCTGTTGCTGTGATAACGGATGTTTATCTTCTGTGACCATGTGGAAGTCAGTGCTGGCCCCTAGCTGGTAACCTGAGTCTAGCCCTGGCCTGGCCAAGCACTGATGGAGAGCTGCAGCCACGGTGACAGGGAGAGGTTGCACGTGATCCCCTAGCACTATGAAGAGAATTCGGGAACAGGAGTGGACGCTGGCTCGAGAGGCGAAGACTGGAGGGAGTGTAAGTTACCAAGTGAAACACGGAATTTCTGAATTTGGACACTGGGTCCATCTAATTGTCGGAGGCTGAGACATCCAGTGGGCTCTTTTTATAATCTCGAGATAAGGGAAGACATGGACTATTAAAGCTGGAAAGGAAAACGCTGAATTGGGCCACGTTCAATGTGGGCAAAACCTATCACATGCAAAGTGAAAAGGAGAAAATATTTATAACATATATGATCAAGTATTAATATACCTAAAGCAGTTAGTATAAATTAAATTAATATAAGGTAAATAACCCAATAGAAGAGTACATAAAGCTGATGATTTAGCAAGCAACCACCGTAAGAGAGGTAAGTGACCTTATTTAAATGTGTCAACCTCACTAGTAATAAAATAAATGCAAATAAAAGCAAAACAGATGTCACTTTTTTCTATCAAATTGGGGAAGATTAAAAGTTGACTTTACTCAATATTGATGGTACCAGAATCCAAAGGCAACTCCCTGTAACTGTTGCTGCGAGTATAAATGAGGTCAAATTTCTGGAGGGCAGTTTGGCAATGTTTCTTAAAATTTAAAATCAGCAGGTCCTTTCATGTAGAAATTCCATTTCTGGAACTTTGTTCTAAGAAGTTGTTTGATAATTGTGAAAAGATATAGATGCAAGGATTTTCATCATAGACTTCCTTATGGTAGAAAAAAATGGAACAATCAAACTGCTCATCTACATTTTCATCAAGTAAATTAACGTACATCAAAACAGTACAACAATGAGCGTAATTCAATCTTTAAGATGAAACAGAGCTATATACATTGAGTAAAAATGTCTACAACATATATTAAGTAAAAAAGGCATATTATAGGGACTTCCCTGGTGGTCCAGTGGTAAAGAATCCGCGTTACAATGCAGGGGATGTGAGTTCAATCCCTCGTCAGGGAACTAAGATCCCACATGCCTCGGGGCAACTAAGCCTGTGCGCTGCAACTACTGAGCTCTCGCGCCTCAACTAGAGAGCCTGCGCGCCGAGCCCACGCACTCTGGAACCCATGCACCACAACTAGAGAAGAGAAAACCTTCATGCCACAACTAGAGGGAATCCTGCATGCTGCAACAAAGAGCCCGCGCACTGCAACAAAAGATCCCACATGCCTCAACGAAGATCCCTCGTGCCGCAACTAAGACCCGACACAGCCAAAAAAAAAAAAAAAAAAGGCATATTATAAGATAGCATATAAAGCAGGATTCCATTGATGTAAAGTGGCATGTTACATGCTGTGTGTTTATATATGGACCATGGAGAGAGCTATCCAGAAGTATGTCCAGTAGATTGTTAATGTTAGACCCCAGGGTTTTTTTCTGGGGTTGGTGGAAAATTGGGCAGTTTTTATTTTTTGCCTTATATTTTTTCTGGATTATCATTCATTATCTTTATAAGGAATATATATAATTTTTAAACAGAAAAAGAGGAAATGTATTTTTAATAACATAATACATTTTCAAGGTGATTCAATGGCTGAACTAGAACTCAAACCCCACTTCCCAGACTCCCTGTCCAATCCTATCCCACTTGCCCAGCTGCTGCTTTACCTTTCAGCGATCCAAAGCCTTAGGTTCTGCCCATGGGTGATTAGCAAGGGGGGAGGTGAGGGATGAAAAATAGGAAGGTTCCCAGGTTCCTCCACCTTCAGTGGGTAGAGAATTTCCCACCCACTTCTGATCACCACGCTATCAACAACGGCAATAATGACAAAAGTGTGTGCTGTCTAAGAGGACGCATCACGCCAAGTTCAAAATTCTGTTTTTGTGGAAGCGCCAAGGTAATAGTTGCAGAGTAAAGCCGTCCGTCTTGCCATCAGCCTCAAACGGTTACAATCATACCGAGGTTTCCAGCTTTCCCTTAATAATCAATATTCAAGCTACCAAATGCTCACTTAAAAAAAACTGAGGGCTTCCCTGGTGGCGCAGTGGTTGAGAGTCCGCCTGCCGATGCAGCGGACACGGGTTCGTGCCCCGGTCCGGGAGGATCCCACATGCCGCGGAGCGGCTGGGCCCGTGAGCCATGGCCGCTGAGCCTGCGCGTCCGGAGCCTGTGCTCCGCAGCGGGAGAGGCCACAACAGTGAGAGGCCCGCGTACCGCAAAAAAAAAAAAAAAAACTGAATATACATTTTGGACCTGTTTACACCTTCAGCTCCAGCATCCTTTGATACTGTGTTGCTTTCCCAAGCTTGTTACAGGCTGAACAAAGCAGCACGTACTCACCCTCATCCCACTACTTTCTATTTTAGGGGCAAAGCACTTAGTCCTTTTTCCCCCAGAACATGCTGGTTATCAACAGTTGTCTTTTCAAGGCTTTTATCCCTCTTGACAAATATTCTCAGTTATATTCTGCCTTCGGGGGCTAGTCCCCAGTTGTCTAACTCCAGTTTCACTGAGTCTTTTTTTTTTTTTTTTTTTTTTTGGCCACACCGCATGGCTCGTGGGATCTTAGTTCCTTGGCCAGGGATTGAATGCAAGCCCTCGGCAGTGAAAGCCCAGGTCCTAACTGCCAGGGAATATCCTCATTGAGTCTTTTTGAATTGTAGCAACTAGAATTCCTAAAGAAAGAATTCATGGTAATTTGTGTGGGGATTTGTGTGTTAGAAGATCTGCACCCTGGAATGACTGCCCAACCAGTCATTCCAGGGCAGGTCCAGGGCCTCCTGCTGTGCCAGGTGCCAGGTGTTAACATTTTTGTGGCTGGATCTTGTGGCAGCCCAGAAGATTCCTGGGGAGGGCCAGCCATCTGAAGGCAACAGTGGGACATTTGGAGAGCTTGTGAAGCTGCTGTCACCAGTGGATAAGGAAGTATTTCAATATTTTAACAACCAGACAATGAGCCTTGCTCATGTGCTCAGATGGTTTCTGTCTTATTTTCCTCATCATACTGTCATCAGGTTTGCATTTCAAAAGCGAAAACTGTATTTCTAATTTAGTTTTCTCATTGAGCACTCAGTGGTATCCGGTCAAGTAGAACCAGTATTCAGGTCATTTCAGAGTGTGGGTCAAATGGATCCACGGAATGTAGATCATCAGTTGCAGACTTTGAACCACTTCCTCTAGTTTCTGGCACTGGGTTAAACACACAACACAGATGCTTCAAGTTCCAACACCCCAAAACCCACAAGGTGATTGACATCAGGCTGGGACTAACAGAAGTCAGGCAGCAGGCAGGTAAGTCTTTGAAAGACAACTGAATCCATGATCGTAACCCTAGGACTATATGTCAACTGATCTCCAACAGCCCCAAGGATCATGGATTGCACCAAAGAAATTTCTACTAAAAAATGTCTGTCTTAATTTGCTAATCCCATATTCCCTGTCAGAGTTTCCAGTTTTGCTCACTATTTTTTTTAATATAAATTTATTTATTTAGTTTTGGCTGTGTTGGGTCTTCATCGCTGCGCGTGGGCTTTCTCTAGTTGTGGCGAGCGGGGGTTACTCTTCGTTGCGGTGCGCGGGCTTCTCAATGTGGTGGCTTCTCTTTTTGCGGAGCATGGGCTCTAGGCACATGGGCTTCAGTAGTTGTAGCACACGAGCTCTAGAGCGCAGGCTCAGCAGTTCTGGCGCCCGGGCTTAGTTGCTCCGTGGCATGTGGGATCTTCCCGGACCAGGGCTTGAACCCGTGTCCCCTGCATTGGCAGGCGGATTCTCAACCACTGTGCCACCAGGGAAGCCCCTGCTCACTTCCTTTTAAAATTGTGAATCTCCACTTCATTCCCCACTCCCAGCTTTATTGATATATAATTGACATATAACATTGTATAAGTTTAAGGTGTACAATGTGATTATACCATCTATTGTGAAATAATTATCACAGTAAGGTTAGTTACCCAAATATTACTTCACATATTTACCTTTGTTTTGTGGTGAGAACATTTGCAATCCACTCTATCAGCAACTTTCAAGTATAAAATACAGCATTGTTAACTATTGTCACCATGCTGGACACTAACTCCCCAGAACTTATTCACTTTATTACTGGAAGTCTGTGCCCCTTGACCAATATCTCCCAAGTCCCTCTACCCCGGCCTCTGCCAACCACCATTCTACTCTCTGTTTCTATGAGTTTAGCTTTTATAGATTTCACATATAAGTGAGATCATACAGTGTTTGTCTTTGTCTGACTTATTTCATTTAGCATAATGCCTTCAAGGCTCATCATGTTGCTATAAACTAAGGACTCCCGTCTTTTTTTATGGCTGAATAATATATGTAATCTCACATCTTCTTTCTCCATTCATCCATTGATGGAAACGTATATCTTGATCATGAATAATGCTGCAGTCTTTGAGGTAGTGATTTCATTTCCTTGGGTTATATACCCGTAAGTGAGATCGCTGCACCGTATTGTACTTCTATTTTTAAGTTTTTGAGGAGCTGCATACTGTTTCCATAGTGGCTGCACAAATTTACATTCTCAGCGGCAGCACACAAGGGTTCCCTTTTTTCCACATCGTCTCCGGAACTTATCTCTTTTCCTTTTGATGATAGTCATTCTAACAGGTGTGAGCTGATATCTAACTGTGGTTTTGGTTTGCATTTCCCTGGTGATCAGTGATGACGAGTACCTTTTCATGTAGCTGTTGGTCATTTGTATGTCTTTGGAAAAATATCTATTCAGTTAGTGGTCTGGGATCTCAAAAGGGAGGCAGGCAATTCACATGGAGATGGAAAAGTGAGGCTTGGTAAACAAATGTTTGCTGGGCCAGGCAGAGACAGTGGGATTCAGAAAGGAGTTTTAAGAGACTTTGCTGGGTTCCTCCCTGCCTACCTGCTTAGTTCACACTAGAGTTATCTATGGTGACAGCTCCCTTCCCCGAACAGGTCCCCCATCTACATTTTTTAGGCAGCTAAGGGGGGAGGTCAAGGGTTCTTCCTGAGTCTGTTTCTTAAAAGTAATCAACGTAAATTAATCCTCATACCAAGAGACACATTTGGGGGTGGCAAATTTTGCTCCCCTATATATGAGAAGTCCTAGCCAGAGCAATCAGACAAGAAAAAGAAAAGGCATCCAAATTGGAAAGGAAGAAGTAAAAGTGTCTCTGTTTGCAAATGACATGATGTTATATACAGAAAACCATAAGACTCCACCAAAAAATTACTAGAACTAATAAACAAATTCAGTAAAGTTGCAGGACACAAAAGCAATATGCAAAAGTGAGTTGCATTTCTCCACTTCATCTTGATTCTCCTAGCCTCAGACAAACATCATCAGGGCCATGCATCCTCTTCCTATATTTTCATTTCTTTCTTTTTCCAACTAAAGTAAGAGACACAGGAGGCAGGAAAGCTGTCAAGTACCAGGTAAAGGCTCTCAGGACGTTCAGGGAACAAGTGCCAACAATGAACCATTAATGCGAATGATCTTCCTCCGAATGAGCAGACAAATACCAGCCTTTTCCAGCCTTTGCCTCTCCTATTCCTTCTGATGATGGCTTCAGAGGTCTGGCTGTTGGCTGTACCATAAAGGTGAGATGAGAAGACAAGAATTAGATATTCTTGGGAGATTAGAGGACAGGAATGCTATCTGGGGTTAATAAGTCAAAACCACCTGTGGATAGCCCTGGGCCTCCAGGTCACACGGTGAAATTTCTCTTTCTTAAGATTGGAATAGTTGTGCTAAAAGTTACACTTTAAAATCAGCTTTGGGCCGTTTCTTGGGATAGAGTGAAAGTCATTTGGGTTCAGGGATACGTGGGAATAAATAGGAAAATGTTCTACATGCTACACGTTTGTGCATGTGCCGTGTGTGTGTGTGTGTGTGTGTGTGTGTGTGTGTGTGTGTGTGTGTAAGCATACACACTTGCAGAGTACCAAGGGCTGCTCAGGAACTGTGTGACCACTTTCCTAAGTGTGTTGTTAGCATACATGAAAAAGGAACATTTTGACCAGAATCACTTTCCATACACCTGACAGCCAAGTGATCCTGGCAGGAAAATATATTGCCGGAGTAGCCTCAGAATCTTCGAGCTGGGCTTAGTTGGGGACACTCAATCCTGTCCTAGCTCAGAGAACTGGGCTAGGGAGCAATGAACCAGTAGGTCGGCTGGATTATTAAAAAAAGAAAAAAGGGAAATCTTGGATTCAGGTGTTTGAGTACAAGGTAACATCCACCACCACTGGGCTTAGATGCACGGAAAAGCTCCAATTAAGTCATATATTTAAGGGAGCAAAGTTATATCAAGAGATAGCCTTGATGGGATGCTTAAGGGATTTCCTCAAGGTCTGTGTATTTAATAATACATCTTCATTTTCCTAATTATGCTTTTTATATTCTTCAGATGCACCATGAAAGTTGAAATGGGGGTTGACGTTTTTGGATAAAGATCTGTATATCCATGCATGAAAATAGTTAATCTGAGTTTTTAGAAACATAGGTCCTGAGGGGTATTTACATGTTTAACAGAATTTGGGAATTGTGAGGCAGAGTTTCCAAGCATGCCAGGACTAACGGATTGGTCGCCAACAGGCAAGCACACTGGTGCTTACATTCTGCTAGCCCAGCCTAGCTGGAGGGCAAATAACCACTTTTAAGAGGGCAGCAGCCATATTACAAATGAGTTTTGCAATGGCATTCAGAGCATGGAAACCAATTTCGTTAATATGATGAAGTAATTAGCTATAAAACTCTGCGAATGGTATTCAGATGGAGGAGAGTAGGACAGGGTGTGTCAGAAATCAGAAAGCAGCGGTATCAAACCGCTGGCCGTGAGAAGGCTTCGGAGCCTCCAGGTCAGATATGTCCTGATTTGAATGTTCAAATCTTATCATATGTAATGCAAAGCTTTTTATTAATTATGCTTGCATGCAGAGTAGAGAACTGTTCATAGACCTTAGCATCAGAACTTGAAAGAAAGCATTAAATGAGAGAGAGATATAAAGATATAAATGCACTTCTAAAATATATTGATCATCTTACATATAAGATCATAAACTAGGGAATTTCACATCTGCGCACTTTTGAACCAGAGGAAACAGAACACATTTTGTCAAGTTTAAGAGCCTCTTTAATCATGTTGGGCGCTTGGCACGAATCCACACTTGAACTTTGGAAGCTATCAAATCTGTTTACCCTGAGTAAAATACAGTTTCCTGTTTAGGGGCCTGGGAGGAAGAAAGCCTTTGAAAAGAGGCTTGTTGAAATCCTTAAAGTGTTCTTGGACATTAAGACAACAATAGCTGGCTGTATTAAGTGCAAATGCAGTAGAAACATAGGGATTATATCTCACTTAAAGTACACATGAATTTACAAATCCGGAAGGGAGAGATTTGGTTTTGCTGATACTAAGATAGTTGAAAAATAGTTGGTGAACATTTGACAAATCAAGATGTTACGGTATTTGTCAGCCTGTCCTGGAAATGAACTCTTACCTGCATAAAACAAGGGGCCCTGTCCTTTAAATCACTTCACGGTACTGGTCATTGTAACTTATGAAAACATGGGAGGTTTTAGGGCAACACAAATTCACCGGTAAGACTCTCCAAACACACAGGGAGGGACGTCAGTATTAGCTGATTCTTCGACGTTTCATCGGTATGATGGCGAAGACATTTTAACAGAGGCACAAAGACTGACCCTTGACCCAGATCAAGGGTGGTGAAAAGAGGTTAGCAGTCCTTTCAGGCTGGACTCCTACCATCAGGCGGGAAGCCAGGGGCTTAGTGTCTAACAGGAGGCATGTGGGAGGGCCAGGAATGGATGGAGGGGGAAGAAGGAAGTGGGAGGGCTGGCAAGGAGGTCCGGGAGAGGAGAGAGGGAGCTAGAGGCAACCAGAGAAAGAAATGAAAGACGTGCAAACAGAAGGAAGGGGGTCAGAGCCGTCTCGTCCTGATTTAGACGATACCAGAAAATAAAGGTCTGGTGAAAATGCTACTCACCGCCCCCAACAATTAACTTGGTAAGGAGACAAAGATAAAGTAGGTAACAAACCTTCCTTCCTAAGCACATGGTGAGGAGACAATCTGAGAGGCCCCCTTTCTTCCCATGGTTCTTATTTCCTTACACGCAGGTTTTGTACTGTCTCGAGAAGACAGATGCCAGCTGTTGAGCGGGTGACAGCTGTCCACTGTGACACATGTATTTGTTTGCCCTGTTTTTCCATCGTCATCGACTTCGTCACGAAAGACCATGGGGAAGAAGACCTCCCAAATTTCTATTCTATTTTGGGAGGAATTGGAACAGGCTTTGAGCAAGGGGTCGAAATCTCTTTTCTAGCATGAAGATGTTCATCGATTGTAAAACCCTTAAGGTGGGCAGGAAGTAGAAAAAGGAGGTCAGATAAAAGCAAAAAAACAAAACACACAAAAAAAACCCCCCAAAACCCAACAAAACGAAAACATCCTATTTCTTTCTTTCGAAAACCAGTCTTCCCCAAAGAAGGTGGGTCAGCTCGTGAGGGCGGGAAGGGGGGGTGAGGAGCACACGTCAAGATCACTTCCAGAGCTCTGAAACTCTGAGGATCGAAAAGCCAACTAATTAATAGAGTACGACGCTTTAGGGACTTCCCTGGTGGTCCAGTGGTTAAGACTCCGCCTTCTAATGCAGGGAGTTCGGGTTCGATCCCTGGTCGGGGAGCTAAGATCCTGCATGCGTCATGGCCAAAAAACCAAAACATAAGACAGAAGCAATATTGTAACAAATTCAATAAAGACTTTAAAAAAGAAAAAAAGAAAGAAAATGAGGCTTTAGATATGTGGTATCAAAACACACTCCTTACATTGTAAGCCAGGTGCTCAATTAGTTCTTCTTTTTTAAAAAAATTTAAACTTCATTGTGGCAAGAACACTTAACATGAGCTCTACCCTCTTAATACATTTTAAAGTGCACAATATATCAACGGTATTGTTGACTATGGGGGACGTCGTTGTACAGCAGGTTCCTAGGGCTTTTTCACCTTGCTTAAAAGAAAGTTTCTGCCTGTTGATTAGCTACTCCACAATCATCCCCTTCCCCCGGCCCTGATTCTTTGAATTTGTTTTAGGTAACTCATATAAACAGAACCATGGAATATTTGTCTTTCGGTGACTGTTTTATTTCACTTAGTATACTGTTCTCGAGGTTCTCTCATATTGCAGGATTTCCTTGTTTTTTAAGGCTTAATGGTATTCCATTGTGTATATATACCACATTTTCTTTATCCATTCATCTGATGATGGACATTTACGTTGCTTCCGCATATTAGTTATTGTGAACAGTGCTGCTGAAATGGAGCAGGACCCCATGAACCTTCCCCCCTCTGTATGTCTCAGCCTGCTTTTGTCTATGGAAAAACTTTAGCAAAAGGATAAGTTTAATCAGAGAAGTGAGGAAATGCAGAGACAAAGGAAAACAGTCAAAGGAGGCCAAAAAAATAATAGTTTAGTCAGTAAGCAAAGTCAAGGACCTTTAGTTCCTCCTCAAGGGCTCTAGATAATATTCTGAGCCATATCCTGTGAGCTGACTTATAGATATTGAAACTGCCACCAGCTGGAAGAAGTTAACTACATGATGACCAGACTGTAGCCGTGACATAAGCTGCCACAATTCTGGGAACTGGCCTCAAAGAAATGGAAACAAACGGACCCTGTAACTGAAGATGAACTGTACCTGAAACAATCAAGATGACACTGATTGGTCAGACCACCGATGACCAGTTTCAAGATGACTGTCAGAGCTGCCTGTGCTGTTTCTGCACGGAGCTCCCTCCCTCTGTCTATAAAAGCCTTTGGACAGGCATCCGCTCTCCCTGCCACACCCCAGTTGCCGCCATCCAAAATAAAGCAAACTTTCCTTTCCACCATCCTGGCCTCTTTATTGGCTTTTGAGAGGCGAGCGGCCAGACCTCACTTTCGGTTACACTACAATGAACATGGAGGAGCTGATATTTCTTTGAGATCCTGATTTCAATTCTCTTAGATAAATAAATACTCAGAAACGGAGTGCTGGATCATATGGTAGTTTTATTTTTATTTTTTTGAGGAGCGTCCATACTGTTTTCTATAGCAGGTGTACCATTTTGCATCCTCATCAACAGTGCACAAGAATTCCAGTTTCTCCACATCCTTGCCAACACGTACTGTCCTTTTTTTTAAAAAAAATTATAGCCATCTTGACGGAAGTAAAGTGGCATCTCATTGTGATTTTGATTTGCATTTCCTCGATGATTAGTGATGTTGAGCATTTTTTTCCATATACCTACCTGTTGGCTATTTGTATGTCTTCTTTGGAAAAATGTCTCTTCAAGTCCTCAGCCCATTATTTAATCAGGTTATTAGAGAGAGAGTCATGGACATATACACACTAACAAACGTAAGGTAGATAGCTAGTGGGAAGCAGCCGCATGGCACAGGGATATCAGCTCGGTGCTTTGTGACCACCTGGAGGGGTGGGATAGGGAGGGTGGGAGGGAGGGAGACACAAGAGGGAAGAGATATGGGAACATATGTATATGTATAACTGATTCAATTTGTTATGGGGCAGAAACTAACAACCATTGTAAAGCAATTATACCCCAATAAAGATGTTAAAAAAAAATTGAGTTATAGGAGTTCCTTACATATTTTGGATATTAACCCCTTATCAGATAGATGGTTTGCAAAGATTTTCTCCCGTTCTTTAAGTTGCTTTATCACTATGTTAACTTCTTCCTTTTTTATACAGAAGCTTTTTAGTTGGATGTTGTCCTACTTGTTTATTTTTGTTTTTGTTGCCTGTGTTTTTGATGTCATAGTCGTGAAATCATTGCCAAGACCAATGACATGGAGGTTTTTCCCTATGTTTTATTCTAGGATTTTTTTTGGTTTCAAGTCTTATGTTTGAGTCTTTAAGCCATTAAGAGTTGATTTCTGTTTATGGTGTAAGATAAGGGTCCAATTTCATTCTTTTGCATGTGGATACTCAGTTTTCTCAGTACCATTTGCTGAAGACACTACCCTTTCCCCATTGTGTATTCTTGGCACCCTTGTCAAAGATCAGTTGACTGTATAGGCATGGATTTATTTCTGGATTCTTTATTTTGTTCCATGGTTTTATATGTCTATCTTTATGCCAGTGTCACACTGTTTTGGTTACTTTAGCTTTATAATATAGTTTGAAATCAGGAAGTGTGATGCCTCTAGCTTTCTTCTTTTTTTAAAAAATGTGAGAAAATCAAATAAAAGTTTAATAACGTGTATGCATGGGAGAGATCAGGAAAACAGTAATTCTCCAAAATAGCCAAAACCTGCACCTTAAATACCCCATCCTTCTTTCTCAATATTGATTTGGCTCTTCACGGTCTTTTGCAATTCCATATGAATTTTTGAATTGCTTTTTCTAGTAAAAAAACTCATTGTGATTTCAATAAGGATTGCATTAAATCTGTAAACTGCTTTGGGTAAAGTGGACATTTAACAATATGAAGTCTTCCAATCCATGAAAAGATATGCATTTCTATTTGTTTGCGTCTTGTTTAATTTCCTTCATCAGTGTTTTGTAGCTTTCAGTATACAAGCCTTTCACCTCCTTAGTTTATTCCTAAATATTTTATTCTTTTTGGTTCTATTGCAAATGGAATTGTTTTCCTAATTTCCTTTTCAGATAGTTCTTTGTTAGTTTTTTGAAAACCAAGTGATTTTTTAATGTTGATGTTGTATTCTTCAACTTTACTGAATTTTAAAATTAGTTCTAACAGTTTTTTATAGTCTTTAAGGTTTTCTCTAAATAACATCATGTCATCTGCCAATAGACAGTTTTACTTCTTCCTTTCTGATGTGGAAGGCTTTCATTTATTTTTTTCTTGCCTGATTACTCTGGCTAGCACTTCCAATACTATGTTAAATAGAAGTGGTGAGAGTGGGCATCTTTGTCTTGTTCCTGATCTTAGAGGAAACGTTTTCAGTTTTTCACCATTGAGTATGATGTTAGCTGTGAGCTTGTCATATATGG
Source organism: Leucopleurus acutus (assembly GCF_964270905.1). Lineage (NCBI taxonomy): Eukaryota > Metazoa > Chordata > Mammalia > Artiodactyla > Delphinidae > Leucopleurus > Leucopleurus acutus. The sequence continues at coordinate 24,312,170 of NC_139154.1, forward strand.
TCTTTATTTTGTTGAGATAATTTTCTTCTAGTTTGTTTCCTTCCTAGTTTGTTGAGTTCTTTTTATCGTGAAGAAGGTTGAAATTTGTCAAATGATTTTTCTTCATCTATTAAAATGATCATGTGCTTTTTATTCTTATTCTGTTAATGTAGTATGTCACATTAATTGATTTTCTCATATTGAACCATTCTTGCATCCCAGAGACATATCCTACTTGGTCATAGCATATGATCCTTTTAATGTGCTGTTAGATTAGATCTGCTAGTATCATGCTGAGAATTTTTGCATCTATATTCATCAGGGATATTGGCCTGTAGTTTTCATTTCTTGTGGTATCTTCTTCTGACTTTGGTATCAGGGTAATGCTGGCCTCGCACAATGAGTTTGGAAATGTTCCCTCCTCTTCAATTTTTTTGGCAAGAGTTTGAGAAGAATTGGTGATATAAAGATCATAAGTGACTACTATGAACAATTATATGCCAACAAATTGGATGGCCTAGACAAAATGGATAAATTCCTGGAAACGTACGACCTACCAAGACAAACTGATGAAGAAATAGAAGGTCTGAACAAATCTATAACTAGCGTGGAGATTGAATTAATAATCAAAAACCTCTCAACAAAGAAAAACCCAGGACCAGATGGCTTCACTAGTGAATTCTGTCAATTAGTTCTTTATTCTAGCAACTTTGTGTCTCTCTATCCTCCAACTGTACTAGAACATCATGGTGGGGTAGGTGAAGGTATCAGATAATCTTTCCTTCTTCAATCTTCTGTTCTGACATATTTAAGTATAACCAAAAAGAGGAATTTTAATCCTGAGTACCATTAACTCCACATTCTTTATGTGGATAAAACTTTTTTGCTTATTTCTGTTAGTGTAAACTCCTTTGGCTTAAGGAATTCTGGTCAAGACTCCAGACCTAACGTTCAGATCTGAAAAGATTGTGTGCATTGGATAATCGTATCCTTGAGAGAGTCAAACAAACAAAACAGACAAACAAACAAACAAAAACAAATTAGGAATGTCTGCAGCTCCCGTTATCATGTTCTCGCATTTATAAATCGGTATATTTATGGAAAGTAAGTTTTCTGAGTAAGCTATTTTCGGTAACATTCCAGAAGCAAGAAATTCAAGGTCTGTTTTGCTTAAATTGGAAAGAAAAATGTAGGTGGGAGGAGGAAAGGGGAAAAAGTGGAGCAAACAACGGAGCAAAATGCTGATGAATGTAACTATTAGATGGAGCTCATGTTCTACTTAGGGTTTTGCGTTCTGGCTGCCACTGCTGGGGCCAAAGCCTCCAAGCTTGGTGTGAGTTTCCAGGGGCTTTACGATCTGAGCTGATCAGCCTGGCCTTGGATTCTCCTCCATGGCTGCCCATCTGCAGCTGGAGGGCCACGTCCTGTGCGCATGGTTTCTGAGGTTCCACCCGTCCAGCTCAGGGTCTCCCCACTTCCACCTGCAGCCTTAAGCAGTTTGCTTCACGTATTCATCCACTTTCCTGGCTGCTGTAGGCACGGGAGTCTGCAAGCCCTGGATGTTTTCTTAACAGTGGTAGACTCAGTAGTGGATTCTGAGAAGCTTCCAAAGGGACACAGAAACATGGGCAGAAGTTGCCTGCTTCTGCTACGTCTCATGGTCGCTGTGGCACCGACCTGGCAGGCTTTCTTGTGCACACAGCCTTGATTTTATAACGTATTTCAAGTCTGGGTTGACCTAACCAGGCAGGCCCACCATGGGTGAGTCTGAGCCCACTCCAGCCTCATGGTGTGAGAACTTTTCAGGTCTTCTGGGGGCTCCTTGGACAAAACGGAATAGTCCAGTCCTGAACTAGAGCTTTCCTTGTGACCCCTGATGGAGCCAACAGCTCTTCCCGCCCCCACCTGCCCCCAGATACACACCCTGACCTGACCTCGATCCTAGCATCAATCTGCCCGTGTTGATTTCTCTCTCACGGCTCATGGAGACTTTTCCTGACGCCCATCCTTCCAGAAAGGGGCTGTTTTGTGCTCTTACAGAGATTTGAAGTCCTGAGTGGGGACAATAGTGCCAAAGAATTTGGTAGACAAGCAGATTGTGGAAAAGGAGTAATTCAGAGCTTTGGCCTGTATCTGTGACCGGGTGTGGCCGTCGAGCATGAGCTGCTCCTACAGCTTGAGAAGGGGCATGGGACACCTCTACTTTGCTGCCCAGGTGTCAGCAAGTGTCTGTGCCTACAGCTCTCACCCATCCCTCAAGGGCTAAGTTGGAGTTTTCTAAAATCTCATATACTGAGAATTCAGTTCTCTTTCTGAGAAAAATCTGGGTACCAGCTCTCAAGATAATTTTTTTTTCTGATTATAAGAGTGATGTCTAGGGATTTCCCTGGTGGCGCAGTGGTTAAGAATCCGCCTGCCAGTGCAGGGGACACGGGTTTGAGCCCTGGTCTGGGAATATCCCACATGTCGTGGAGCAACTAAGCTCGTGCGCCACAACTACGGAGCCTGCGCTCCAGAGCCCATGAGCCACAACTACTGAGCTCACATGCCACAACTATGAAGCCTGCGTGCCTAGAGCCTGTGCTCCGCAACAAAAGAAGCCACTGCAATGAGAAGCCCACGCACCGCAATGAAGAGTAGGCCCCGCTCGCCACAACTAGAGAGAGCCTGTGCGCAGCAACGAAGACCCAACGCAGCCATAAATAAATAAATAAAATTTATTATTTTTTTAAAAAGAGTGATGCCTACTAATTTCAGAAATTAGAATACTGGTGTTCTCACCATCCCGAATTAGTCTTTCTTAGCAGTATGGCTTATTTCTTCCAATCTTTTTTTTGAACATATGTTAGAACTAGATAGATGAAGTATATTGGAATAATACTATGCAGTATTATGTTTTGGATACTATTCTTCCCATTTAACATTTAGCAAACTTTTTTTTTTTTTAGGAAACAAACTTTTATTTATTTTATTTTTTTATTTTTTTGGCGGTACGCGGGCCTCTCACTGTTGCAGCCTCTCCCTTTGCGGAGCACAGGCTCCGGACGCACAGGCTCAGCGGCCATGGCTCACGGGCCCAGCCGCTCCGCGGCATGTGGGATCTTCCCGGACCGGGGCACGAACCCGTGTCCCCTGCATCAGCAGGCGGACTCTCAACCGCTGCGCCACCAGGGAAGCCCCGAACTTTTATTTTGAAAGCAATAAAGTGAATGGAAGGCCAGCAAATAAGGAGTAAAGGAGTCTTGTTTCAACTTGAACCTCCCCTGTCCCCATTCACACCCCGTAGTACTGCCCAGGGAGACACACCTTTACCTCTTGTTCTTGTAAAGGAATTTAAAAGCACATTTCTTCCTCTATTTGGTAGTTTATTAGATTTAGACTCTATCTATTAGCTTTGCATAGTGTGGGTGTAGATTTTGGGTCAATCACATTTCCCCCATCTTCTCTGCTCCTCTCCATCTTAAAAGTATTTCTTTTAATGCTTTCGTTCTACTTTTACAACTTTCTGCAACGTACTTGAGCCTCTGTTTTCTGTTTCATTGCATTTAGTCATTTCCTCCTGAGTTTCCACCAGGTAAGTGGAGGAAAGTCATAGCCGGCCACCCCCTGCACCTCTCAACTCTTCGCAATTCTATCATTTTTCTTGGATGGGGTTCATGACAGTTTTGTTCTCTTCTTCAACGGTATTGAATGGGTATATCTGTGCTTGGCTTACGGGTTGATATTAAATACTGAAAACCATGAAGTTTTATAATATTTACTATAAAGATGAAAAATTATTAGTCAGAAGAGGCAAGCAGTAAGCTTGAACATATAAGAAGAAAACACTCACCTATATTACTAAACCTGTGTCTCTTGCAGGGAAGAGACCTAATTTTTTTGGTCTGATGCTGTGGTTCCTGTACTGTGGGTGAAGTGCCCTGGAGCATCAACCCAACTCAGAGCCCCTGAGATATTTCAGATCCTCATGGGGAAGACTGCGTCCTTGATATCTGCCCCCTCCCAATATGGACAACTAGCTCGAGGTCATTTGTGGTTCCAGCACCAGATAGAGTTCTGTTCTTTGCCAAAGACATTCACTGTAATAAAATAAAACTAAAAGAAAGGAAACAAGTGATAGTGAATTAGTTTGCAAGGGCTGCTATAACAAAATACCATAGCCTGGGAGGCTTAAACAACAGAAATTGATTTTCTCACAGTCCTGGAGGCTGGAAGTCCGGCAAGGTCGATTTCTCCTGAAGCCTCTCTCCTTGGATTTCAGGGTGCTGTTGAAGGGCATCAGGTAAGCCACCCAAAATATGCCACTTTGGCATAAGGACTATTTTGAGCTGAAGCCATTTGAGAGTCAACAGATGCAGGAAGGGTTCTCTGCTCTCCTTATCTGCCTAAAGCAGACTTCGTGAAGCGCTCCCTCAGCCCCTCCCCCTCCCCGGTGATAAGAGTGACTCATTGTCATAGATGGAGGTCACACCAGGTGAGCTGGCATAAAAAGACCTCATTAACATAACCCTTATCTTCCATTAGTTCTCCCATCTAGTTCCTAGTAACTTCCCCAAGATTTATCGTCCCTTGAAGCCAAACCCCCTTCTTTTGTTAAGATGGTATATGAGTCCCCAAGTCTAACTGCCTTTTTGCGTTTCACTTCCTTTCTGTGAACTCTCATGCATGTAAATATGAATAAAAATTGTGGCTCTTCTATTAATCTGTCTTTTGTTCATTTAATTGGCAGGCCCATAAGCATACAACCTAGGAGCGTAGAGAAACAGTCTTCTCCTAAATCCACCTTCTTGCTGTGTCCTCACCTGGCCTTTTCTCTGTGCACACTTGTCCCAGGTGTCTCTTCCTCTTTTTGTAAGAACACCAATCCTGTTGAATTAGGGCCACACCCGTATGACTTTGTTTAACTTTAATCACCTCTTTAAAGGCCCCATCTCCAAATACAGTTATATTGGAGGTTAGGGCTTCAACATATGAATTTCAGGGACACGATTCAGTCCATACAGATTGTGTTCCATCTGATTCTTTTTTTAAAAAAAATTAATTAATTAATTAATTTTTGGCTGTGTTGGGTCTTCATTGCTGTGCATGGGCTTTCTCTAGTTGTGGCGAGCAGGGGCTACTCTTCATTTCGGTGCATGGGCTTCTCGTTGCGGTGGCTTCTCTTGTTGCAGAGCACGGGCTCTACGTGTGCGGGCTTCAGTAGTTGTGGCACGCGGGCTCAGTAATTGTGTCTCGCGGGCTCTAGAGCGCAGGCTCAGTAGTTGTGGTGCATGGGCTTAGTTGCTCTGTGGCATGTGGGATGTTCCTGGACCAGGGCTCGAACACGTGTCCCCTGCATTTGCAGGCAGATTCTTAACCACTGGGCCACCAGGGAAGCCCCCATCTGATTCTGAAGTTTGAAAAGTTGCTCAGTGCCTGACAGGCACACATCCAAATAGTAAGAAATTGTGTTTATTAAAGAATGAAACAAAAATTATTTTTTCTTTCAACTTATGCATATTATTTTTTTCATAGGTTACTCTGCTGTTAGGGCATAAGCGCTTACCAAGTTGTTTGAACCTAACTACTTAGTAAACAGACTGTTGAGTGTTTCTTTGACATAGGGGCACCATGGAACAATGTCTGAGACCCTGGGGTGCTGTGAATGGAGAATATTTGGGTCTAGTCTGCTGGAGGATCTTCTCTTGCAGGTGTGGATAGCGTGAGGTAGGGGTGTCTCCTGGCACCCAGACTCCTTCCCCGCCCTTGCTTTAGTGGCCGGCCTCACTTGTGCCCAGAGGGCCTCTGGTTTATGAAGGCTGCCGACATGAGTCACCAACTCAGACAAAAGTGAGCGTGGCAGAAACCGAGATCAAAGACAATTCTTGACTTTTAAGTTAAAAAATGAAGGCCAAGCCAACCCCCAAACACCTCCATCCAGTTTCAGAAAAGGAAAAATCTGTGCGCAGCACAATTGGGCAGAACTGGCCTGTCTGCTATTCACCTGCTCCAACCCCTGCACTGCCCCACAAGCCTGGATAAAGTGAAGGAAGGGCAGACAGGAGGCGGGGGCTGGAGTGGGGTCCTCGCCACGTCTGTCCTCGCCGGCGGGTCTGGGGGTCCCTGCTTTCAGTCCTGAGGGACGTCCCCGGAGGGCAAGCAGGACCCCGGAGACCCTGCTCACACAGCAGCCAGGACTGTAGATGACAGAGAAACGGGAGAGCTGGTGGTGGGTGGGAAGTGGAACTCAGCGTACTCCAGCCTGGACTGACTGAGGACAGACTGCCATCACCTGGAAATGACCACTCGATCTTCTCCATTGGGTGGAATGGAGCTCAAGGTAAAAATAAAAGTCACGTAAGCGGGGCTTCCCTGGTGGCGCAGTGGTTGAGAGTCCGCCTGCCGATGCAGGGGACGCAGGTTCGTGCCCCGGTCCGGGAAGATCCCACATGCCGCGGAGCGGCTGGGCCCGTGAGCCATGGCCGCTGAGCCTGCGCGCCCGGAGCCTGTGCTCCGCAACGGGCGAGGCCACGGCAGTGAGAGGCCCGCGTACCACAAAAAAAAAAAAAAAGTCCCATAAGAGCAAGTAAGCTACGTTTTTACATGTTGGAGTTTTTAGATAGAAAGTGTCACACCTCTATCAGCTCCACGAGTTTACAAACTTTTTCTTTATAAGACTTGAAGAACCAAAAACTTTGAGACACAATAGCTGAATCGGTAGAGGCTGTTTTGGGTATTTAGAAAGTCTGAATATCAATGGAGATCCAAACTGACTGTAGGGGGTTAGTGTCCCCCGCCCCCACTCATGTCTATTAAGAGCCTTAGAAGGTGGAATCGTTTGCAAATAGACTGTTTGCACGTGTAAGTAGTTAAGGATTTTGAGATCCTTTATTTATGACAGGCCCTAAATCCCGTATCGGTGTCTTTATAACAGGAAGGAGAGGGAGATTTGGACAGAGAGACATGAGGGAGAACGTAACAGAGGCAAAGATTGGAGCTGTGCTTCCATCAGCTGAGGGAAGCCCGGGGTTCTTCCCAGACGTTGGCAGAAAGCGCGGCCCTGCTGGCATCTTGATTTTGGACTTTTGATTTCCCCAGAAAAGCACGCGAGAATAAAATTCTGTTGTTTTAAGCAAATCTGGGTGACTTGTTACAGCAGAGACCAAGGTACTTACTGTTAGTCATACACAGTTCCGTGCCCTGCAGGGCGTTGCAAAAACAATGGCCCGTTTCCACATTCTCTGTTCAGCACACCGGTCTCGAGTGCCAGGCAAGTCTGGAAGCTCAGGACAGAGAAGAAAGTGGCCCAGATCAGTCCCTACCTGCACGGAGCTCTGAGCTTCGTTAGAGACCAAAGTCCCGAGTAACCAAATCATATCACTGAAAGGGTGGATGGGTGTGGAGGTGAGTGACAGGGCAGGAAGGAGGGAAACCAGGGGAGGTGGTGGCCCAAAGCTAAGAGAAGGACGTCTTTCCAGTGGAGGGCCTGATCGGGGCTCCAGTGCTGAGGGGCTGGAATATGCCGAGTGGAGGACATGGCGACCTTGACCAAGGGGTCCCAGTGGAAACGGACCATGAAAGTCCCACTGGACTTGCGGGTGAGGAAGTGACAACAAGTGTGAGAGCAGCCCTTTCGAGGACTCGTGCTGTGAGGGGAGCAGAAAAACAGAGAAGGAACTGGAGGGGGCCTTTCAGGTTAGTTTCTTTGTTTTTCCATTTAAAGATGAAGGTATCACAGCACCTCTCTGCTCAAAAACTAACCCTTTCTTTTGCTTCTGATCCCAACTCTGTTCCTTCTTTTGGCCCGAGTGACACTGTGCAGGAGGACCCTTGCTGGGGCCCGGCTGGAAAGGTGGTGACACGCTGGCTGCAGCCGTCGGGCAGCCCTGGGGGTGCGCGAGGGGCCATCCTGCCCTGGGGACACTCAGGCCCAGCAGTGCCAGCTCCTGCCATTTCCTCAGAGAATCTGGAAATCCAGAGCATTCTGTAAAAACTCATCTTGCGAGAGCGGCCTAGCTTTCTCACAATGTTCCACACGCTGCAGCAAAGCCATCCGCCATCTGGACCTGAGCTACGAGCCCCGGGTGTGCTGCCTCTGTTGGCCCTGAGCCCTTCCTCCCAGCGCTGGGAGCTGCCCGCTCCCCGGGACGTCTGGCGAACACGTGGTCCTGAGGCAGAGAAGCTGGGACTAATGCTGGAGTTCCTGGGCCAGGCCGGGGGGCCGCCTGGCGGGTGAGCACATGGCCGCACCTGTATGTGACCGGGAGCAGCCGTCAGTGTCTCTCACGGGGTCGTCCCCCCCGTTCTTCCTGGACACGACCTCTCGCTCCTTCGTCTGGGTCCCACTCAACGCGGGACAGGCGGGTTGTGTGGTCAGCTGCCCGTCGATGTGCGAGTGGTGGCCACAGGCCGACCAGACAGCCAGGCCCAGAAAGCAGGCCTGTGGTCGGTGAGTCCCCGAGGGCAGCCCGGCCGTGGCGTGAGTGGACCCGTGTTTGCTGGAGGACTGAATGTGACCCCAGGGCCTGTCTGCGGCCCGGCACTGCCTTCTGAATGCCGCCTGGGAGCCGCTGTTCATTTCTTCTTGCTTTTCTCTTGCAGCCCTTCTGCAGGCCCTGGGCTGGTTCTCTTCCTTCAGGTTGGATTTGCAAGACGACCCCTATCGAAGTGTTTTTTTTTTTTTTAACTTTCCGAACATTTCTACAATTCTTTTGGGAACAGATGGATTCCAGATAATCCGGTGCCAGACAACATTCAACAGGAAAAAATGTTGCGCTAACTGTTCTATTTTGGTTGTGAGTTCTCTTCCTCTCTCCCCACCCCGAGCAAACATAAATCGTACCTAAATCTTTGCCAGGAGGACGACCTCGTTAAACAGAAGCAGAGACAGACGAGCAGTGGCCACAGCGAGGAGCCTGCAGGGTGGACTGAGGGGAAGGTTCAGTTGCTGGGCAGATGGCTGGGATGGGGGAGATGGGGGGATAGAGGGGGGTGGGTGGGGATCGCAGGCAGGAGGCCCTGCGCCAGCAGCCCTGCTTCTCAAAGGGACGGTGACGACCTAGCGCAACAGGGAAGGCAAGTTTCAGGCCAAGGACCCGCCTGCCTGTCGCTCTGTCCTGGACCCACGTCTGCTCACCGGATCTGGGTGCAGCGGGACCCAGTGACACGCCACCCACGCCGCCCCCAGGGCCTGCAGGGGGACATGGCCTTCCAGGGTCACCTCTCCCACTGAATGTCCGAAGCCCACTGAGAACAGAGAGTCCAGGAGCATTTGGCTGGTGTCCGCTTTTAATCTGGGTGTGAAAACAGCTTGGCCGCTTGGCCTCACTCCACGAACAAGCGGCAGATGCTGGACGGCTTTGCTCGCTGGGAAGAAGCAAAACCCGGTGGCCTCTCTCGACTTCACAGAGCTTGGACAGCAACTGCAGGAGACCAGATGCATCTTTTGCAAAGCTACACGTACTCTCGTTGTGGTGTAATTATAATAGTAAAAAATTGTAAACAGTTTAGATGTGCAATAAGATGTCTTAATAAATTATGATTTACCCACAAGACAGGGACCAGGTAGGTAGCAACACGAGAATATGCTCCCCGGTCATATTAAGTGAAAAAAGGCAGATATAAAAATGCATATGTAACACAATTCCACTGATGTCACGTAAAAACACCTACCCATGTGCACAGAAAGCAGACTGAAAGGATATACATCCAAACATCTAAGATGTCTTCTTTAGATGATCAAATTGCAGGTAATGTTTATAATAATGATTATTATTATTTTTGTTTTGTTTTGTTTTTTAATTAATTTTTATTGGAGTATAGTTGCTTTACAATGTTGTGTTAGTTTAATTTTTATTATGTTGTTAATATTTTTTTCTGGTTTCCTTTCTTTAACAAACCTTTGTTATTTCTATAATAAAAACATTTCAACGTATGCATCTGCATTCATATTAGGCACATTTGCATGAAAGTCAATCAGCAGGAATGATTAAAGAACTTCAAGACCATCTCAGCCTTTGTTCTTGACTGGAAGTAAAAGACAGGCCCATTTATACACTGACTTTTATTCCACTATAAATACTACCTGGATCAGGTTTTATTTTTTATTTATTTTTTAAATTTTTATTTCTTTATCTTTGGCTGTGTTGGGTCTTCGTTGCTGCACACAGGCTTTCTCTAGTTGTGTGGAGTGGGGGCTACTCTTCGTTGCGGTACGTGGGCTTCTCATTGCCGTGGCTTCTCTCATTGAGGAGCACGGGCTCTAGGCACGCGGGCTTCAGTAGTTGTGGCACACGGGCTCAGTAGTTGTGGCTCGTGGTGTCTAGAGCGTAGGGTTTAGTAGTTGTGGCGCACGGGCTTAGTTGCTCCACGGCACGTGGGATCTTCCCGGAGCAGGGCCTGAACCCATGTCCCCTGCATTGGCAGGCGGATTCCTGACCACTGTGCCACCCGGGAAGTCCCTGCATCAAGTTTTAAGTATAAATAAAAAGTGAAAACCCAGGCCATGTTCACGGGATGAAGAAGCCGTCAAAGCTCCCTGTGCTGGATTTTCCCTCTCCCCTGATCAAGCCTGGCGACACGCACGTTCCACAGAGGGGAAAAACGGTTCCACCGTGTGGAAAACTGGACAAATTGGAGGCAAAGATTTTAACTCAACCCAAGTTCAGAGACCTGCTGAGCCAGGAAAACACAAGGAACAGAGGGGTTAAGACCACATTTTCCCAGCGTTTCTTTGACGACAAGTTTAAGAGATGAGTGGCCACCACACTGTCTACCTTCCTAAGTGCACGCCAGGGTGGCCCCATGTCAAGGCAAGAACGCGTCAGGCCCGCACTGTCCTCATGTCCTCACCTGGGGTCTTCACCTTAAAGGCGGCCCTTTTTGTGCTGACGTCCAGTGAGCTCACAAAGCTCAACAGCTGTTGCTTCCTTGAGGACCAGCTCATCTCTGAATTTGGATACAGGTCCTCATGACACGCTTTCCCTTCCCCTAGTCTGTGAAGTCCGGGTTACCTGTCTTACTGGATGCCCACCAGCACCCCCTCAGGCACTGCGTGCACTGGGTGCACGACGGGGGCGGCCTAAGCCCAGCTGAGTAACAGGTGGGTGGTTTGCTGTGGCCCCTGCGGCCAAAATAATGCCTGGACTTTGCCACCAGCAGCCCAGACCCCAGGCCTGTGCTGTGTTTCCTGCGTTACCTCAATGTCCTGACACAGGGCTCAGGAGCTGGGTGGCATCTCAACTCCCACTTTATAGACCCTGAGACTTGGCTTGGAAAAGTCCAGTGCCTGCTAATAGCCACACAGCTGGAAACCAGAGACTGACCCTCGGGTCCCTCCCTCCCCGGCCATTCTGCCTTCCCTTTTGGTGATTATCCCCACTCCCCAGTAATAACGGTGACAGTTCAGGGGACTGTCCCATCACCTGGGTGATTTAACAGGAGAATCTCAGTTCACCCGCGTCCACACCTGCTAGGGGACCAACAGTGTTGTTCAACAGTCCTGCCGCATGCAGGCTCCTTCCAGTGAGGCCGCCCACCTGGCCTGCTCTGCCCCGGCTGGCCTGCGTGAACCCGAACATCCTTTGCGGCTTCCCCAGGGCCCTGCCTGAGCTGCCCCCCAGCCCCGGAGCGGCCTCCTTCGTCAGGCCTGGCCCTCTCTTTAGCGCACGTTAGAAGCTCTTTTGGACTCCCGGTTTTAGAACTGAACAGAAAAATGGTGAGTAAAGAGTTCTGTTCGCGGTGCATTTTGGCCAAGCAGCCCGGGGCTTCTCCGAGGTACAGAAGCAGCGCGTTCCCTGGGCCTGCCCATGTTCACACGTGGGTCCGCGATGGGAGATGGAAGTAGCTCGGTGGGGGCGGGGCTAAGATTGGGCCCGTGAGACCACGTGAACTAGTTGGTCACCAAACACTTTTTCCGAAGCCCTGGCATGGAAAGTTTGACTTGACGTTTGTGGAAGTGGTCCTGAGATTCTAATCTTTGAATTTCTGAGGGGCGTCCTGACCCGGGGTGAGGGTCCTGACCTGGGGTCGGGGTGAGTGGAGACCCGTGAAGCCAAGCGTGTGATGCCCTTGATGGTTTCTGAATAGGTGGTCAATTCAGTTACGTTGGAGGATCAGAGAAAGTCTGAGGAAAGGACTTTGGGTTTCGTTGTTCAGTTTTTAAAAGCATACCTTTCCTGAGCACTTGACAGCTTAAGTTCTGGCCGTCATCAATCACATACCTCAGGCTCAGAAATCATGGAAATGCATGCAGAACGTTCATGAGTTTTTCTCAGAACAGGAAGGAATTCTTTGAGATGGAAACTAAACAGAACTATTAAGGACATCAGCCTACATTCACGTCTCTATTTTTAAGTCACTGGAAGGAAAAATACAGTACGCTTTTCACTTTGCTTGGCTGACGTAGAGACTTTTAGAGGAATACACACTTTCCACGAGAGACGTCTGTGGATCTGTATCTGGGGGTCCATCCCTGGCCACCGGGTGCGTTTCCCATTTAAGCCTCTTTCACACTGTGCTAAGATACCCGTGGCACAAAACTTACCATCTGAACCATCTCTGAGTGTGCAGTTCAGTGGTGCTAAGTACATCCACAATATTGTGCAACCACCATCCACCTCCAGCACTTGTTCGTGTTCCCGAAAGTAAGTACAGAAATTCTGTACCTACTAAACGCTAACTCACCCCTGCCCTGCCCCGAGTGCCTGGCCTCCACCGTTCTGCCTTCTCTCTTTCTGAATCTGTCTGTTCTAGGGACCTCATATCAATGGAATAACACAGTATTTGTCCTTTTGTGACAGGCTTACTTCACTCAGCATAAAGTCTTAAAAAGTTTATCCATGTCATAGCAGGTATCAGAATTTCCTTCTTTTTGAAGGCTGAATAATATTCCACTGTAGGCATAGACCACATTTTGTTTATTCGTTCATCTGTAGATAGAGAGTTGGTTGCTTCCACCTTAGGGCCATTAAACGATGCTGCTATAAATACAGGGTACAAACATCTGTCTGAATTCCTGCTTTTGATTCTTTTGGGTTTATTCCCTAAAGTGGAATTGCTGGATCATGTGGTAACTCTATGTTTAATTTGTTTTTAAATTTATTTGTTTTATTTTTTTTAATTTTTGGCTGTGTTGGGTCTTCGTTGCTGCGGGCTTTCTCTAGTTGTGGCGAGCGGGGGGCTACTCTTCATTGTGGTGCACAGGCTTCTCATTGCAGTGGCTTCTCTTGTTGCAGAGCACGGGCTCTAGGCGTGAGGGCTTCTGTAGTTGTGGCACGTGGGCTCAGTAGCTGTGGCTTGCAGGCTCTAGAGCATAGGCTCAGTAGTTGTGGTGCACGGGATCAGTTGCTCTGTGACACGTGGGATCTTCCTGGACCAGGGCTGGAACCCATGTCCCCTGCGTTGGCAGGCGGATTCCTCACCACTGCACCCCCAGGGGAACCCCAGTGTGTACTGCTTTGAGGAAGTGTTCCCCAGGTGCTGCACCGTTTTGTGCTCCCACCAGCAAAGCACAAGCCTTCCAACGTTGACTCCTTCAGCTGACTCTTCACTGCCTGCCTCTTGCTGGCTTAGAATTAGAATTTGTTTGAAATGATAGTTTAATGAGTATTAGATGTTCTGCCATTGCCTTGTTTGTGTTCTCTGACTGCAATTTAGACACGTCTCTGTACCCCAGCCTCAAAGAGGACGACCTCTCTTCAGACATTTTTGGTTCCAAGAAAACAAACGAAAACTTGGTAATTGGGTGTTTTAGAGGAATGAGTGTTCCTCTCCGCCTTCCCGGAACCCACTGCATTCTTCAGGCCCCCTGGGTCTTCTGAACACTCAGGCCAAAGGATCCTGAGGCTATTTTTCTAACCACAACGAGCCAGATCGTGTTTTGTTTTCCGTTTCCTTTCCAAGCAATCAACTCGAGTCGCTTAGGTTTGGTGGGGCAGCAAAGCCCTTCAGGTCGGGAGCCCTTTCCCGGGCTGAGGGCCATCGGCTGGGGTAAGAGGCTGCTCCGTAGCTTCAACGTTCAGCACCTTCGAGGTCAACTGCTAGCACCGCCTGATCCCTCACCTGAGCGCCAGGATCTGCCTGGCGTTGTGTGGAGGGCCAGGGAGGGGGGCCGGGCTGCTCGGAGTCGCCCCGGTCACGCAGAGACCAGGGCGTGACCTGATCAGGAACCCTCCCCGAGCCCGCAGTGTCTACTGAGCATCAGACGTCATCGGTATCTGGGAGAACTTGCCTGGGCAGCAAGCTTAAAAGTTAGCACCTGCCATAAAGATAGCGAAAGGGCGCCCTTGTGCCTCGTTTGCGCTTTGATAAGAAGCGCATCCTGCTTCCAGGGCTGGAGTGAACCTGGCAGACTGAGCTTTGCGATTAGAAGTGCGTGGAACACGAGAAACTGTCAGTGAGAGAGGGACATTTTGGTGCGTGGCCTCTTCCAGGAAGAGAGTCCAGCGTCCTCATTATGCTGACGAAACCACCCCCAAGTCCCCGGAACGCACCAGCCGCCACCCCTGCCATCCTTCCGAGAAAGTCAGGAGACGGAGAGGCAGGATCTTTCGTCCACCTTTATTTTTTTCTTATAAATATAAAATCCTTGCCCCCAAAGATGGACCACTTTCAAAGAAAGGCTAAAGAGTAACAGGAACATAAAAGCGACAGATGCTTCACCTCTGCTGGGGAAGGGTGAGGAGGTGTATTACAGGACACCTGTAATGACAAAATTACAAAAGCGTGCCGCAGGACACAGGGGGCCTGCTTTCCAGGGCCTCTTTCCCTCTGATGATGGTCTCACTAGGTCCCTTGATGTCCACACACTTGCAGGGAGGCCATATTTCTGCTTTTCCAGCAATGGAAGCCGCCCCAGACCTCCTTTCCGTGAAGTCATTTGGCAGAATTCGCATGTTTTCTTCGTATCAGTCATTGAAGTGGAATCTCTTAAAATAGGCTTCGGGGACTCAGTGACACGGCAGCTAAGTGCTGTGTAAAAATAGGCAGGTGTGCGGGGCCTGTGCTGGCCCTGACACATGCTCACCGCCCCTTCTCGGCTGTCAGCGCCTCTGGCCTCCCACCTCCTCCCTGCTACCCACGTCCCTCTTGACTCCACTTGCTCTTTTCCTCATAGCAGAACCCCCGAATGAGGTCTGGACAGGGCACCATAAATAAAACCCAGCCACCAGGTTTCCCAAGCCTGGCGTTTGGAGACTCAGGCACGTGGTCAGATATTCACTCATTAGAAACATGATACAGGTGCGTAGTTAGTCTGGGTCTCCGTGTACCATTGACCCCAAGATTAGGATAGTACAATGTAATTTAGAACAGTCTAGCAAAGTAGTTTGAATATGTTTTGAATATGTTTTGAGGTAGCTGGTTGTTGTTACTGCTGTTGTTTTTCTGGGACTTTGATGCTAATCTCTCCCTCCTTATTTCTGAGCAGGTATAAAGAAACCTTCACCTGGCCAGTGTTCTGGCCACCCCAGGACCACCATGACCGGCTGTGTGTGTTGTGCACTGCTCAAGACCAGAGGGCATGATTCCCGTGACTATGAGGTTAACGGTGTCTCCTGGAGTGCTGTGGTGGGACAACCCTCCCACCCATAACTTCCTTGATCTCCTCTCCGATGCCTTATTCAGAAATGTGTGTTTTTGTACATTTCACTTTTTAAAAACAGATGAAGAAAAAACTAATTAATTAATTAATTTTATTTTTGGCTGCATTGGGTCTTCGTTGCTGTGCGCGGGCTTTCTCTAGTTGCCGCGAGCGGGGGCTATTCCTCGTTGCGGTGCATGGGCTGCTCGTTGCGGTGGCTTCTCTTGTTGCAGAGCACAGGCTCTAGGCGCACAGGCTTTGGTAGTTGTGGCACACAGGCTCATTAATTGTGGCGCACGGGCTTAGTTGCTCCTCAGCATGTGGGATCTTCCCGGACCAGGGATCAAACCCGTGTCCCCTGCATTGGCAGGCGGATTCTTAGCCACTGCGCCACCAGGGAAGTCCCTGTACATTTCGCTTTGGGATTTCTGGTCCCAATCAGGCGATACCAGCTTTTCAAAGAGTTGCTGAAACCCCAGGATCTTCCTATTTATGATGCAGGTTTCATCCTGATTATGCTTGAACTCTCCTCTAAAACAAGCAGCAGCTTTTTGTTGCCTGTTATCTAGGGTATTGCTTTCACAAATCCACACCACTTGGGCCCTTCAGAGGCAGCTGGATTCTGGGCGTTGTCAGCCGGTTGCTTTGCTGATGGTCCTTCCAAGGTGATAAACTGTGCACGAAGGCTCCCTTCAGACCGTGGTCCCGTGAGCGCGTTACCCGCCTGGGTGTGTGTACGGAGATTAGAAACTTTTCAAGGATTTCACTCTCAGAGAAGGAAAGTATGAAAGTGAAAACGCAGTTTAGGTCCAGTACTTGCACTTTGGGCAAAACTAGAAGCAGAAGGGCAAACCTGTCCTGTTGTAAGATGGTTTGTAATTTTGAATTACCGGGATATACTATTTTCTCTTGTACACTTTCACAAACTTGGGTTTGATCATTCGTTGCACACAGAACTGGGATCAGAATTCCTGAACCATAAATGGCGAGTGACCAGATGGCAAAGGAGAGCACAATATCGCCCCTTCCAGTGAATGGGAGAGTCCCTTCCTTGGACTAGAAAATTTAAACACACAACCGAAGCCTGACTTCGAAATTTTAAAATTCCAGGACAGGATCATCTTTATTTCCTTGTGTTCTGCCTGAAGCTCCCGAAGTTGGAGCCAGCCTGGTTCCCTCACGTAGCCTCCACAGGGGTGGAGAGCTCATGAAAGCACCACGGCTGGATCCCCAGGAGGGTAGAGTGGCTGCCTGTCAGGGACTCGTTTGACTGTTTCTTCCTGGAAATTCAATTTTTGCTTCAAAATCCAGGCCCACCCTTGCAGGAAAGAGCTTGCGGATAGAATCTGTGGCCTCTGCGGTTTGTAGCAAAGCACTCTTCGCCTATCTGGGGGGCGAATGAATGTCCTGATCTTGCTGGCAGGCAGGCCCCAGAGGGGAGCTGACGGCCTGAGCCATCATTATTATAAATAGTCAGTCCTGCTCTCCAAATAGAGGCCTGTTCGGCTATCTCACGTCGCATGTTAGCAGACTTCTAGAGAGAGCACAGTTTCCAGTTGCCTTTTTGATAAACACATTCTTGGAAAGGGCAGCCTGCTACCTAACGAGGGACCCTGGGGAAGATATTTTGAGCAGCTCTGAGGCTGGCTGTCTGTACTCCTTGTGCCCACTGTTTGAAGGACTCTAGTTCAGTCCTCAAAAGCGATGAGTTAGGGTCCAACCAGCAGTTTTTATCAGCATCTGCACAGCCATTTAATTTGGGGTCAGGTGGGGAGCTGGACCCCGGTGTAACCGGAAGTGGGGTCCGGCTGCTTACTGCTCAAAAGCCAGTAGAGAGGCCAGGTTGGAGGAAAGGAAAGTTTGCTTTTCTGGAGGCCCTCTGACAATCAGGGGGCAAGAGCTTTTATAGGTGGAGGGAGGGGGCTCCGTGCAGAAACAGCACAGGCGGCTCTGACAGGCATCCTGAACCTGGTCCTCGGTGGTCTGACCTGCATCCTCTTGATCGTTTCAGGTTCCGTTCATCTTCAGTTCCGGGGTCGGTTTGTTCCCATTTCTTTGGGGCCAGTTCTCAGAATTGTGGCAGCTTATGTCACGGCTACAGTCTGGTCATCATGTAGTTCACTTCTTCCACCGGGTGGAGGTTTCAGTATCTACAGGACAACTCACAGGACATGGCTCAGAATATTATCTAGAGCCCTTGAGGAGGAGCTAAAGGTCCTTGGCTTTGCTTACGGACTAAACTATTATTATTTAATAATAAACTGTTGTCCTGTTTGACTGCTTTTCTTTGCTTCTGCATTTTCTCACTTCTCTGATTAAACTTATTCTTCGGTGAAAGTTTTTCCACAGATAAAAGACAGGCAGAGAACTTGGGAAGGGCGAGGACCATAGGGTCCTGCTTTGTTTCACCGGGACGTGGGACTTTCCATGGCCTTTTCTCAGCCTGGATATTCCGGGCTACCAGCATCCTACAGCTACAGGGATGTGAGGAGAGGGGTAAGGGGATCTCTTTCAAAGCCCACAGCCCTGATCTCTGCTGTCACCTTTCAGCTGTCCGTTTATCTGAACTATCTTATTTGTTGACACCCAGCACACACACGGTCAGGCCTTTCACCGGGGGACGTGTGAGAATCGGTTATGTGATGGGTCCCAGGTACATGCTCTCCGGGGCATTTCAGGGCTGTGTGTGAGTGAGTGTGTGTGTGTGTGTGTGTGTGTGTGTGTGTGTGTGTAGTCTCAGAGGCACTGTTAGCCCTCATCATCCACCTGACCCTCTGAGGCTGCTTTTCCTCCCTCATCACAGCCCCACCCTTGAGGTTCAGGTATTTCTCTCAGCCCCAAATCACTGGATTCACAGGGAAGTTTTCCACCTGAGCCTTAAATCCACCCTTCAATTTCAGGAGTAAATGAGTCTCCTGGAACTTTCTTTTTTATAAATTTATTTATTCTTGGCTGCGTTGGGTCTTCATTGCTGCGCGCGGGCTTTCTCTAGTTGCGGCGAGCGGGGGCTACTCTGTTGTGGTGTGCGGGCTTCTCATTGCGGTGGCTTCTCTTGCTGCAGAGCATGGGCTCTAGGTGCAGGGGCTTCACTAGCTGTGGCTCTCAGGCTTCAGTAGTTGTGGCTCGCAGGCTCAGTAGTTGTGGCTTGCAGGCTCTAGAGCGCAGGCTCAGTAGTTGTGGCGCACGGGCTTAGTTGCTCCATGGCATGTGGGATCTTCCTGGACCAGGGCTCGAACCCATGTCCCCTGCATTGGCAGGCAAATTCTTAACCACTGCGCCATGAGGGAAGCCCTCCTGGAACTTTCTTATACCGGGAATTTCCTCAATAAGTCCCCAGAAAATTTCTGGACTGACTTGACCATTATTGTGAATAGATGATCCCCTGCTCGGGCCAAGAGCTATCTGCAGGGGTGACCACCAATACTTTCCACTTTGTAACCCTGTCCTCCCTCACTCCAGGCCCCCTCCTCCCTCTGCCCACTTCCCACCTGTTTCACTTTTAATGCAATTATATTGAATCAAATAAAATGGCCAGTTCTGAAGTTCAAAATTGTATAATATTGGGAATTTCATGTAGTTCAACCCAGTATTTCTGTCAAATGGTAGAACAGTCTCTAGAATTCCTTCCCAATCTTCTGTTTTAGATCTTCCTTCTCTCTCTCTCTCTCTCTCTCTCTCTCACACACACACACACACACACACACACATCAAACTCTCTTCCTGAGGAATAACATTTCTGAGAAGTTATCTCAAACAAACATCAGAATAATGCTAACATCATGGTAACTTAATTATGGTTGACTTCTGCCCACCCCCCCCACAGCTAAGTGATAAACGCCCTCAAATCCAAATAGGCTATTTTAATGCCCCATTGTGATCTCAGAGATCACAGTGTGAATGATTCAATTTCTCCATTTATAGATTTAGATACATATGAAAGGGAAAAGCAGGCACGTTGGTAATAAATCAAGGTCAACAATGAGATGGTCAAACAAATGAAAGAATTCAACATCAGCTCTTACATATTTTTTTTTTTTTTTTTGCGGTACGCGTGCCTCTCACTGCTGTGGCCTCTCCCATTGCAGAGCGCAGGCTCCGGACACACAGGCTCAGCGGCCATGGCTCACGGGCCCAGCCGCTCCGCGGCATGTGGGATCTTCCCGGATCGGGGCACGACCCTGTGTCCCCTGCATCGGCAGGCGGACTCTCAACCACTGCGCCACCAGGGAAGCCCAGCTCTTACATTCTGAATACGTTTTTAATAGAACATAGTTTTTCATAGAAAAATAATGTTTTATGTAGGAAAAAAGATGAGAAAGTATCATATGAAGAACACATAGGAAATAACTGATTTAAGGGGGTAATTGGGGACCCAAAGGGCAGCATCTCAGAGGCGGTGGTCTCCACTGTTGCAGCAGACAGGAAGCAAGGAGTGTGAACAGTCTTGCCAAAATCTGCCTGGTCAAAAGAACAGCGCTGAGAATAACTACTGGCTCCTGTCCTAGGGAGGCACTTTTCTTGTCAATTCTGTACTCTAGAGGGTTCTGATATGGAAACAGAAAGGGAGGACCTGATCCAGCAATCCCAGTCCTGGGCATAGATCCTGAGAAAATCATAATTTGAAAGGATGCATGCACCCTGGTGTTTACTGCAGCACTGTTTACAATAGCCAAGACATGGAAGCAACCTAAATGTCCATCGACAGAGGAATGGATAAAGAAGATGTGGTACATGTAGACAATGGAATATTACTCAGCCATAAAAAATAACAAAATATGGCCATGTGCAGCAACATGGATGGACCTAGAGGTTATCATACTAAGGGAAGTAAGTCAGACAGAGAAAGACAAATATCATATGATATGGCTTACATGTGGAATTTAGAAAAATGGTACAGATAAACTTATTTGCAAAGCAGAAATAGAGTCATGGATGTAGAAAACAAACTTAAGGTGACCAGGCAATGGGGGTGGGGAGGGATACATTGGAAGATTGGGACTGACATACACACACTACTATATATAAAATAGATAACTCATAAGGACCTGCTGTATAGCACAGGGAACTTTACTCAATACTCTGTAATGGCCTATATGGAAAAAGGATCTAAAAAAGAGTGGGTGTATGTATATGTATAACTGATTCACTTTGCTGTACAGCAGAAACTAAAACAACATTGTAAAGCAACTATACTCCAATAAAAATTGAAAAAATAAAAAAAAAATTAAACAATTTTTAAAAAGAAAGGGATGACCGGGTGTCTGTGGACACAGGGAAAGTCTTTTCTGAATTGTCCAAGGAAGAGAGTTTGGAGGCCTGGATGTGTGAGATGTCCACACTCTGGCTGGGTGACCTGGGGTTTGTCCATTTAGGGCTTCTGCGCTTAGCCTGTTGTGTTATGTTGTTTTGGCTAAAATGAGTGAAGAAAAGCTGGGCTTCCACAGATATTTAGCTGGAAAAAGGAGGAGGATTTTTATCAGCCTTTTCAGATAATTGTAGATAACGTGCTTTGATCCCGCGTGGAAAACTGATGAGTGTCAGTTGTTTGAGATTGTTGCAGTGTCGAAGTGGAAACGACGTTAATGAACTTTTTGTATTCTATTACATTAAAATCCACAGGTCTATCTTGTGCTTTGAATAAGTCTTTTAGCCATGCATAATTTCTAACTTCATGTGTTGGCCATTAGAAAAAATACTGGTTCACAGATATTGCCAGTTTGGTTCCAGACCTCTGCAATAAAGCGAATATCACAATAAAGTGAGTCACATAAATTCTTTGTTCTCCCAGTGCACATAAAAGTTATGTCAACACTATACTGTAGTCTATTAAGTGTGCAATACCATTATGTCTAAAAAAACAACGTACACACCTCAATTAACAGATGCTTTTTTGCTAAAAAAATGTCAGCTGAGCCAATTTTAGCAACTCGTCCTTTGGCAATAATAACATTGTAGCCGTATCATAGAAATAGTTCTGACCTCGAGGACCCCTTGAAAGGGCCTTGGGGAGCCTCAGGGGCCTGTGGACCACAGTTTGAGAACTACGAGTCTAGAGCAAAAGAAGACCAGAGGGCTGGACGGGTATTAGAACATCGGCATCTTCATCCGGGCCATTTTTTCACACCTGAATCGATCGTTTGAAAAGCGTATAATGGCTGTCCGTGTGCCCAGGGGGGTGCCTACACCCTCACAGAACATCCCTGTCTAGCAGGGAGCCGAGGCAATAGAGAGAAGACCCTAGAGGTTCCCGCCCTCTCCTTTGAAACCATTTTACTCGTAGTCAGGAATGCGTGCTGTACCAATTTACATTATCGCCTTGTATTCTTTGCTGATGCTACATGCGTCAACCTTGTCCTGTTGATGAGATCCTTTCTGATCTGGGCTCAGATTTCCAGCCCTGCTCAGAACCTCTTAACTGCAGCACCCCAGTCTGAATCCCTCCGTACCTACTGACCTCAGTGGCCGGGTCAGCAAGCTCAAGTTCAGGCAGTGACAGCCTCGTCCGTGATCTGGAGTAAAACCTACCACGTTCCCATGAGCATCAGCAGCCTGAAATAGACACCAGAACTCTCAGGCATCAGCTTTATTTATTAATTTTTGTTTTATTTTTTTCGGTACGCGGGCCTCTCACTGCTGTGGCCTCTCCCGTTGCGGAGCACAGGCTCCGGACGCGCAGGCCCAGCGGCCATGGCTCACGGGCCCAGCCGCTCCGCGGCACGTGGGATCCTCCCGGACCGGGGCACGAACCCGCGTCCCCCGCATCGGCAGGCGGACTCCCAACCACTGCGCCACCGGGGAAGCCCTGCTTGATCATCTTTAATCTCAATACTTTGAAACAGTGAAAATGGAAATAGGTCCTCTTGCTCATGTCAATATCCACGTCCTGTTTCCTCTGTTAGAGGCACCATTTCCCAGCTCAAGTGTGGAGGGTCCACGTGTTTCTAAAGGGGCTGCCCTTATCCTCCCCCAGCCAGCCTCACCCTCCTGGAGTAGAGCCCCGTGAGCCCCCTCCCATTATTCACAGCCAGAGCCTTGGGGTGGACCACAGCGATGGGGGAGACCAGGGAGGTCATTGTGTGGGAGCATCTTAAGCATTAATTAAGGAAACATGTCTGAGAAGGTTACAAGTACAATGTCAGTCCTCCCATATCTGTGTGTGGAGGGGTGTTTCCAGATATTGTAGGACTTGGTGGACCTTTCAGGCTTCTGTGGAAGAGGTGAGAAGGAAATTTTCTTTGCTTTGTAGTGTAGGTACGAGAAGTCAAATATCACTAGGTCTGTTTTAATGATTTTGTCATATGTCATTTTATAAGAAGATGACAGCACTGTAAGCTCTTTGTATAATTAGAATACATTTGGTACCAGAAGAAACCACATACTGAGAAGCAGAGCACCAGGACAAAACGAGTGACGAGGGAGGGAGAAGGGAACTGAGAGGAAGAAGCGAATGGTCGCTGAGACCCTCCTTCTTCCAGGACCCTACCCCCCAAGCCACTCTCTTCTGGTTGAGAGCCTCCACGGTTACTTACTGGTTTCTGCATCTTTAAATTCTTGCTTCCTGACACACGCACTCCTTTATTTATCTTTGTCCTGTGGTACATACTACCTCCCTCCTTTTCATACAACCCTGGTCATGGGGTACTTTCCAAGAGGCGTACTTTCTGGGATGCAAGCGTATACAATACCTTGTCCCGAGAGATCTTCCCCGCAGGGCAAACGAGGCTGTGGTTTCCTGGACATGTTTCAGCATCTCAGCGATGTGATCTCTGCTCCAGAGCCACAGCTGGTCCTGCTAGGTCATTGTCTGTTGAATTGCTGTGGCTTGGGCTATGACACATGAGAATGACATGCGAAATTTGACCTAAACACTAGAGAATCTGGATCTGGAGGGACTGTGTCTGAACCAAATGAAAACCTTTCCAACTTTCCCCCATTTCCTTACTCTTTACACACATCTCACGTTATCCAATGTGAATACCTAATTTACTTCTTATGTCAGGTAGTCTTTGTGGGCGATAGTCAGATAAAGATGAGTGTCTCTTCCTTTGGGGCTTCTCGAAAGTAGGCCCAGTAGGAATGGTCATTTCGTACAGTGCAGACTGCAAGGAGCTTCAATGCTCAGCACACTTCCCACTGTGCTGGGAATGCAGGGAAGACTGGGTGTTGACCTTCTTTTGAGCATTTTTGCCCAGCTAACGGGAGTCCCTTAATGGGACTCAAAAGGCTTAATGTCATCAAAATACAAACACTGGAAATCCATTTTCACACTTTCATTTGGATAATCCCGGCCACCTGTATCTCACAAGAGCACAGCAGGACTTCTTCAAGGCTGGTCCCCTCTCCCCCGCGCCGGAGATGATGGTTGGATCTTCCAAAGACGCTATTTGTAAGTCAACCCTCCTCCTGCCGCCCTTGGGGGTGGGGCAGGCCTCGTGCACAGGGCACGGCGCCCCGAAATGAAATCCAGCTGTCTTTTATGGGCTTCCCCTTACAAAGTCGGCTTCCGGCCTGCATCCGGCCTCAGGATGAAGCCGCTCTGAGTCCTCCTCACACCAGTAAATCCAGGATCAAATCTTCTCCAGGTGCGTCTGTCCTGCCTGCACCCGAGGGGCTGGCCGTTGTCAGGTACGCGATATACAAACAAATTCCACAGCAGGGGATCTTGTTTCCAAGGATTATTTTTAGTTGAAATCAGCACCTTCCCCACTCTTCCAGGTTTCTAAAGCCTCCATTTATCTTCGTCCGTTTTGCCGTTTCTGGATTCGCTGCCAAAGCAGTTTCAGGTGCCCCGTCTCACGCCTCTCTCAAGTGCACGTGGAGTAAAGCACTACGTTTTGTCTGGTCCCAAAGGAGGCCACAGGGAGGGGTGGCTCAGAGCAGTGTCTCCTGTCCCTTGTTTTTTGTTGTTGTTGTTCTTTTTTGGGGGGAGCACTGTGTGCCTTGTGTAATCTTAGTTCCCCGACCAGGGATGGAACCTGGGCCCCCAGCAGAGGAAGCACAGAGTTCTAATCACTGGACCACTAGGGAAGTTCCTGCATCTCCTGTCCCTTGAAAGGACCTGACAGCAGCAGAAGCCGTGGGGGTCGGTTTTCCCAGCACATTTCTCGGGCTCCAGGTCAGTCCACGGACCTTTCGTTGGTGCCACTTGCCCGACACGTGCCCCATTAAGGAGCCCAGCACGGCCACGTCTCTCTCCATCTCCAGTAACATCAAAGGAGCAACGCCTTTTCCCTCGTTCCACCCGTATCCCTGCCGGCACCTGGGTCCTCCCAGACACAAGTGCTTGACTCACGGGATGTGTTGCTATTCTCTTTGCTTCAGCTGCCTTGGGGACAGAGTAGCTTGCATTTGGGAATGATTTAGAGTGTTTGCACATATTACTTCATTCGAGTCTCACAAATCCTGGGAATTAACAGAAGCATTTTCTAGACGTGGAAGCTGAGCCTCAGATTCGGCAGTCCATTCGTAACCAGGGACACTGGGTTTGAATCTAAGGATTTCAGGTTCTTTCCCTCGGTTCCTTTCGAACCGTGTATTTTTGCAGCATGTCTTGTGTTTTGTAGTTTAGTCGCCCAGATGCTCCGGAGCCCCCCGTGGTGCTCGGCCGGCCTGGCTGCCGAGAGCTGCGTGTGTTGATACAGGCAGAGCCAGGGTGACGCTGGCCACAAGCCCAGCCGGTCCCCGACTCTCTGCTCTGTCCCTGGCAGCAGGTGGCAGTTTCCACTGTGCCCCCGCACCGTCCTGTGTGCCCCGGGGCAGGACAGCAGCTGGGAGGCGGGAGCCCGGGCCGGGCCAGTCCCGGCCCCACAGGTGGCTCCACTCCCTCAGGGTGACAGCCATGCTCCTTAGCCAGGAGGCCAAGCCCCTCACCTGCCAGTCCAGCCTCCTCTTGCACCTCCCTACCGGCCGTGCCCTGTCCCCATAGCCCTGCTCCCAACACGACTCTCAGCACCTGCCAAGCCCCTTGCCCTCTCCCTCCGTCCTCGCTCGCCGACAAGGGCCCGTGTCCACTGCTCTGTGGGCCAGTAGGGAGTGAGGAGAAAGGATCTGCGAGGAGACTTGGCACCTGTGAGAGAAAGGGCACCGTCACCGGACCCTGGCTGCACAATTGCTGCGGGGCCGCGGTAACAGCCGCCACCGCGCCCTCACACACCACCCACGGCAGCTCTCCTGCCGTGTCAGCCTGGGCTCCCCTAACTTTGATTCCCCGACAGTAACGCAGCAAGGCAGCTCCAAGTAGAGCAAGGCCACCCGCTCCAAGCAGGCGGGTCGGGGGAAGGGGAATCCCTCCGGCAGCCACGGGCTCTCAGGAAGCAGACACGTGCTTGTGTAGAGAGTGCGAGCGTGAAGTTCGCATTAGCCAGACGGACCTGGGTTGGAACCCTGGCTGCCCCGGACGACATCGTGTGAGCTGGTGACTCCCCCGGTGAACGGGAGCCGACAGAGAGAAGGCCGGCAAGGCACCGGCTGGTCTGCGCCTTCAGTGGTGCCTGGCCTCGTTAGGTTATTATTACTGCCCGGTGGTGGGGAGGGCCTGGAGGGGGCGGGGTACGGGTCTGTACCAGGGGGGACAGGATCTGACATGATGAATCCTTCATATGTGGCCCCGAACGAGCACTGTTCTCGTTCAGTCCTCCCAACCAACTTAGGCTCGTCCCCAGGGCAAGCCTGAGGGCGCAAAGCCTCGGAGGCCACCCCGCCCGGGGACAGACCCCTGTCCAAAGCTGTGCTCCCATCTGTTTCCCCGGGGTCCCTCACCTTTGCTCATTTTCCACTTAGCTATGCTTTGACCTCTGCATCCACAGACTGAGTTATTTCTGCTCGAAACCACCATTTGCTCTGCAAGATTAATTCCGAGTCCTCAGTCCGGCCCGGGAGAGGGACCCCCAGCCCCGCTCAGCACCTGGCCTCCCCAGCGCCCTGGTTCTGTGGCTGCACCTGAAGCTGCTGGGCCTGAGGGACCCTCCTCCTCCCCCTGTAACGCCCGGGGTTACGAGTCAGCTCCATGGGGAAGCTCCGCCCCCCTCACCAGGCAGAGGCTGGCACTTCTCTGCGGTCACTCGCCCCACCATGGGGTAGCTGATGGGTGTGCATGGCACCCCATGAGCTAATCAAGAAAACCAGCATTTATTGTCCTCCTTTACACAATGGGGCTAGAAGGAGTATTTTTTTTAACGTTTTTATTGGAGTATAATTGCTTTACAATGGTGTGTTAGTTTCTGATTTATAACAAAGTGAATCAGCTATACGTATACATATATCCCCATATCCCCTCCCTCTTGCGTCTCCCTCCCACCCTCCCTATCCCACCCCTCTAGGTGGACACAAAGCACTGAGCTGATCTCCCTGTGCTATGCAGCTGCTTCCCACTAGCTAGCTATTTTACATTTGGTAGTATATATATGTCCATGCCCCTCTCTCACTTTGTCACAGCTTACCCTTCCCCCTCCCCGTGTCCTCAAGCCCATGCTCTACGTCTGCGTCTTTATTCCTGTCCTGCCCCTAGGTCCTTCAGAACCTTTTTTTTGCTTTTAATTTTAGATTCCATATATATGTGTTAGCATATGGTATTTGTTTTTCTCTTTCTGACTTACTTCACTCTGTATGACAGACTCTAGGTCCATCTACCTCACTACAAAAAACTCAGTTTCATTTCTTTTTATGGCTGAGTAATATTCCATTCTATACATGTGCCACATCTTCTAAAAGGAGTATTTTATAAGGTTTTTATTTTATAAAGATTAAATGAGTTCACACAGGTAAAGTACTTAGAATAATGCTTGGTTCACAGTAAGAGCTAATAAGGTTGGCTCTTACTAATATTACACTCTTGGTAGATGTTAAAATAATACATGAGAATGGAATGAGAAGAAGTCCGATTTAAACTTTGCCTGTCATAGACTTTTGGTTTCCTTTCTTTCATATCTATTAAAAAACGTGCAGCCCAATGTGGCTTTCAAAGTTTATAAAATGTGAAGAATGAGTTAGTTTAAATGTCACAGAAGAAATTAGTGTGCTCAGTCCCCACCATATTACTTCTCGGAAGACATCCAGCATTCAAACCGTACACCACCACTGTCCTTTAGTTTGTCTTTAAGTAAAAACCTTCATTTCTCGACTGACAGTAAAGAACTCGGCATTGGAAAAATTAGCAAGTTTGATGCTGGTGCAGAGTCAGAGAAAGCTGTCCCTTGAGTATATTGGGGCTTGTTTTAGCCAAATTAACTTTAGTTTTTGGTGAGATCAGATTTTCAGCTGTTTTTCAGTAATGCAGAGACACACAGCACGATAGCGTTTATTTCATATAAAATAAACCCAGGGTTTCAGTGCTCCCAAGGGCTCTCGTCATAGACCGAGGAAAAGTAGAGACCAGAAAGACATTAATATTATTAGTTCTGATCGTGGGCCAAGCACAGAGTTCTGGGTTTAGATGATCTCATCCAGGATGTGGGATAAATAGGAACGGAACTGTTGAATATTTGGGATGAAATGTAAGCATTTTGGGACTCTATATGCAGCAGATGTGGCCCCCTCCTCTCACTGTGCGTCTGTGCGTCCATCCACGCCGCAGCGCCATTGGGCGTCTACGTGGTGATACAGCCCAGCTCTCCAGGGAGAGTGAGATGGCAAATTAACCTCCATGCTCGTAGCACAGAGCAGCGCTGAGACGATATATATATAAACAGTATAAATGCCAACGTACGACAAATAAACGAAGACATTTCATAGTCCCAAAGTTTGGTTATAATTACGCTCTTAAAATCTAGGGCGAAATTCTGAAATGTGTGTGGTAGTACAGCCTGCGTGGATATTCGTGTCTGATAATAGTCATTTGTTTCTGGAACTGGAGAGTTCTGTTTTATGATCGCAGGCATGTTGAATGTTAATTACACTAGTGGTTAAAAAGAATTTCTTCATATTTTAGTTTTTGCTCTTCAAGTTTAATAGGGAACAAAATAAAATGAAGATGATAAATAACACACAAAAGGAGGAGCAAGAGTGCAAATTAGTTCCTTATAATTGTTAAGAGTAGCAGACTTTTTTTTTTTTTTTTTGCGGTACGCGGGCCTCTCACTGTCGCGGCCTCTCCCGCTGCGGAGCACAGGCTCCGGACGCGCAGGCGCAGCGGCCATGGCTCACGGGCCCAGCCGCTCCGCGGCACGTGGGATCTTCCCGGACCGGGGCATGAACCCGTGTCCCCTGCCTCGGCAGGCGGACTCTCAACCACTGCGCCACCAGGGAAGCCCAGACATATTTCTTAAAAATGCATTTGGGAAACTGTGTAGTCGAGGTTCTATACACTATTGGAATGATCGGCCAATAGGTTGTATAATTGCATATAAAAATTTTAAAAACCACATGCGAAACTGCGTCAATTTGAAAGTAACCACGGGTATCGTTCAAACACACATTCCTTTGACAAAATAGGTATGAAGTAACTAAAATCACATTCTTTAGATTGCCTGGAATTCTACTTCTCCAAGAAAGGGTTTAGGGGAAAGGAATTCTAGTGTGCGGTGTCCTTGCATGGAAAGGTGTAACCCAAACTATATCAACTTGATATGGACCAATTCGTTATTTTGCAGTCTGGTTTTAAAAAGCCAAAGGAAAATCAACTCTGCCATCTGGTGTAAAAACAGGTCATTGCAACTTCTTCTTTCTTAAAAAAAATAACACCTAACCCAGCTATTCTTCATTTATGAAGAATCATCATGACACAGTGATATACCGGCCTAGTGGTTTTTCCTGGGTAACTGAAGCCTGTTACAGATTTTAAAAAATTATTGATGGCGGGACTTCTCTGGTGGAGCAGTGGTTAAGAACCCGCCTGCCAATGCAGGGGACACGGGTTCGAGCCCTGGTCCGGGAAGATCCCACATGCCACCGAGCAACTAAGCCCGTGCGCCACAACTACTGAGCCTGCGCTCTAGAGCCTGCGAGCATTAACTACTGAAGCCCACGTGCCTAGAGCCCGTGCTCCGCAACGAGAGAAGCCACCGCAATGAGAAGCCCGTGCACCACAATGAAGAGTAGCCCCCGCTCGCCGCAACTAGAGAAAGCCCGCAGGCAGCAACAAAGACCCAACACAGCCAAAATAAATAAATTAATTAATTAATTTAAAAAATTGTTGATGGGAACGTTTCTAAGACAAGGACTCATTTTCTATCTATGGTGAACCCAATGGCACCTTTCTTTGGTGACTCAGGTGCTCATATGAGCACCAGTTACCGCACTGCCCCTACAGCTCAGGGATAACCCCAGGCTTCAGTGACATTTGGCCTTGCCCTCAGTGGCCCCGTGGGCTGCACTTGTCTGAAGTGCAGCCCAGCTGGGAGCTGGCCAGGCCGCTGGAGCTGGGAAACCAGAAACCTGAAGCCATGAGGCAGGGATGGGTTTGGCTGGAAACAGGTGACCTCCAGATGGCGAGGCAAACCCGAAAAGGAGGATAGAAAGTCAACAGGTCAGCTCAGCATGGGATCCTCAGGTCAGGAGCAGATGAGACACCAAAAAGATGACGACGGAGGGAAGAAGTGAAGGAACACATAAGAACACTTAGTACTGAGTCCTGTAGCCCAGAAGGGGCATTGCCTCGTCCTGCCGTGGCCCCAGCTCTCCTCCACTGCGCTCACCCCAACCCTGCGCCTGCTTCATCCTCAGCCCGCAAAGGGCAAGAGGATGGGGCTGTGGGTTCAAGGGTGTCCCTCCCGCCAAATTCAGAGCTTAAAGACCTAACCACAAGTTCCTCAAAATGCTACCCTATTCGGAACTAGGGTAGGTACGATGTAATGAGTTAAGATGGCATCATATTGGAGTAAGGTGGGGCTCTAATTAATATGACTGGTTTCCTTATAAAAAGGAGAAGCACACAGGGAGAACACCAGGTGAACCTGAAGGCGGAGATCGGGGGGATGTATTACAAGCTGAGGCAAGTCAGTTGTCAGCAAACCAGCAGACGCCGGGGGAGAGGCCTGGAGCAGAGAACCGATCAGAGCTCGCTGGAGGAACCAAGCCTGTGACACCCCAGACGTCTGGCCTCCAGGACCAGAGACAATACACCTGTGTCGTGTGTCACCTGGCTGAAGTCCTAGGAAAGGAATACAGACGGGGGGGGGGGTGGGTAATGACAGAGGAAACGGCTCCTTCTCCTCGCCCTCCTCTGCTTGAACGCATTTCAAACACGAGCCGTGTCGGGGCACGCGGAGGCAGCAAGGAAAGTGTGCGTGGGCCGCGAGCAGCTGTGTGGCCCAGGACCTGGCCATGGGCTTCTTCCCTGTTTTTTTTTTGTCCACACGTTGGTCTCCAGGAGGCAGATCTCCCAACCTCCGGAAACGGGCTGCCTGGCGTCGTAACTGAGAGGTTTAGGTTTGACAACTGCAAACTCAGGTTAAAGAGAAGGGCCTGCTCTTAGGGCCACTGCGTCCCGTTGGTGGAAACTGGGCATGCAGGAGTGTCACCCCCGTCATCTCCCTCAGCCTCCAAGCATCTCACGTGCTAGTGGTCGTGATGCGCCTCTCAGCTCCCGGCTCCCCGTTAGCGCCTGCCCTGCAGCAGGGGCAGAGCTCCCAGAAAGCATCATGCTCAGCTCTCCTGGTCGGGGCTCTGGGGGGCCAGACACGAGGTAGGGGCCTGCCGATTGCCTCCCTGCAGCCCCTCGACACGAGCTCCAGGCCTCCTACCTGTAGCAGCCCCTCCCACCTGCAGGTCTGCACACCTGCATGCTGGCAGTGGCACACCTGCACCCTGGGTATTCCCTGCTTGCCCGGGGCCTGTGGACCGGCTTCCACCTGGGCATCCCACCACCTGCTCCTCCATCCAGAGGCTGCAACCACACTTCCCCATGGGGGTCTGCACCCGGCCTTGGGATGGGGCCCTCTTCTGAGCTTGTCCTTCCTTAGACGTTCTCCCTCGGCCCTGGGAACCGCAGAGAGATCTCTTTACATCAGGGGTCCTCAAACCCCGGGTGACGTCCTGGTACCAGTCCACGGCCTGCTAAGAGCCAGGCTACACGGCAGGAGGTGAGCAGCAGGTGAGCGAGCAAAGCTTCATCTGCCGCTCCCATCGCTCCCCACCGCTCCCCACCGCTCCCCACTGCTCCCCACTGCCCCCCACCGCTCCCATCGCTCCCCACCGCCCCCCACCGCTCCCATCGCTCCCCACTGCTCCCCACCGCCCACCATCTCTCCCCATCTCTCCCCACCGCTCCCCACCGCTCCCCACCACTCCCCACCGCTCCCCACCGCTCCCCACCACTCCTCACCGCCTCCCACTGCTCCCCACTGCTCCCCACAGCTCCCCACCGCTCCCCACCGCTCCCCACCGCCCCCCACCACTCCCCACCACTCCTCACCACCTCCCACTGCTCCCCACTGCTCCCCACCGCCCCCCACCGCTCCCCACCGCCCACCATCTCTCCCCATCTCTCCCCACCACTCCCCACCGCTCCCCACCACTCCCCACCGCTCCCCACCGCTCCCCACCGCCCCCCACCACCCCCCACCGCTCCCCATCACTGGTATCACCGCCTGAACCATCGCCCATCCCACCCTAGTCCGTGGAAAAATTGTCTTCCACGAAGCCAGTGCCTGGGGGCAAAAAGGTTGAGGACCACTGCTTTACATCTTATATTTACTTTCTAAAATCATAGCTGAATAATTCTTCCAATTAAACATCCCCTGTTTAGATCACTGTGTGGTCCTGTCTCCTGATTGGACCCAGACTGATTCGCCCACGAAAGCAGGTATGGCTTACGCACATTTTCAGGCGAGAAAACTGAGACCCAGAAACCAGCAGATGCGGTGAAAGCCACACAGCTCTGGTCGTTTCTGGACCCAAGCTTTCCCCCACGGTGGCTCACAGGGTGCTGGGCTGAGCCCTGCAGAGCCTGGCCAAACACTAGGTGCTGGACTGAGCCCTGCAGAGCCCGGCCAAACACTAATCTAGCCTTTTGCAGGCGTGGTCAGCCTCCCAGGTCAGGGGGCTGTGAGTCAGGGAGGCGACCCTCGATAACGTCGGGGCAGCTCGCATGCAGCCGAAGGCCTTGAGAGCAAAACCTGAGGTTTCCTGGAGAAGAAGGTGTTCTGCGTCCAGACCAGCAAAGCAGTCCTGCCTGAGGGTCCAGCCTGCAGCCAGACTTGCCAACCTATCATTGCCTGAGCCAGTTCCCTAAAATGAGTCTCTTTCTGTGTGTCTCCTACAGGTTCTGTTTCTCTGGAGACCCCCGCCTGACACAGCGGGCAATGGCCATCCAAGAGACGATCAGGAGCCCCGGGGGGCGGACCGAGGACCTGACATTTCTAGGAACGGGAGTGGCTCCGTCCCTGAAACCCTGGGGTGGCCCAGATGTGGAGGAAGACTCCAGGTCACTTAGTAGAGTCACCTAGAGAGTCTGGGGGGTGGATGGATGAGGAGGCGTGTGTGTCCAGGGGCAGAGGACAGAGTGGCTCAGCAGCCTAGCACACCCAGAGCAGCCCATCCTGGGGGGCTCTGCAGACCCCAGGCTGGAGAGACTTCAGGGCTCTGAGGGGATGGGGATCCTCTGTGAACCCGGGGACCACAGTGTCATCTTTGTCTCTGGATAGAGGGATGCAAGGGGCCAGTGAATAAAAATACATCCCTGGGTTCCCGAGCGGGGCTTTGAGCCACGACAGGTGTGACTAAGCCCTGCGTCCCGGTACAGGCTGAGAAGCGTTTGCCTCAGCAGCTCGAAAGCTTTGGAGAAATTATAGTTACCAGCTTGTGCCAAAACTTGAAACCAGAGGTCAGCAAACTATGACCCGCGGGCCACATCTGACATCCCTTTGTATGTCCTGCAAGAAGCATTTTTACATTATTTTTTTAAGATTTTTTTTTTTGATGTGGACCATTTTTAAAGTCTTCATTGAATTTGTTACAGTATTGCTTCTGTTTTATGTTTTGGTCTTTTTGGCCACAAGGCATGTGGGATCTTATTTCCCCGACTAGGGATTGAACCCACACCCCCTGCAATGGAAGGTGAAGTCTTAACCACTGGCCTGCCCGGGAACTCCCTACATTTTTAAGGAGTTGGAAAAAAAAGATCAAAGGAGGAAACGTTGAGACCCATGATCGATCTACAAAGTTTACATTTCAGTTGATAAATAAAGGTTATTGGGATACGGTCACGCCCTCCCTGTGTATTGTCTGTGGTTCCTCTTGGGCTGCAGGACAAAGCCCATGACTGTGACAGAGACCACCCAGCACACAAGGCGTAAATATTTAGTATCTGGTCCCTTGTAGACAAAAGCTTGCCGACTGCTGCTTTAAAACCACCACAAAGCACTCAGCCTTTCTGGTAGGATTATAATCAGCATGCCACGTCATAGGTCCACAGCGCGACGACACAGACAAGCAATAAACAGACAACCCACATATCCACACACACGTAGAAAGTCTTAGGCGTTTTCATTTCGACACATGAAAATTCAAAGGAAAAATCAAATAAACGATAAAACATTTTAATTCAAAAATAATGGATCCTCGACTCAAAGGGGACCCTGCAAGGATTGGTGAAAGCTCTGAACTTTGCGGAAGGGTCGCTGGTTGCTGTGAGCTTATCCACGCGTGGCAGCTGGACACGGTGGCCGGGAAGGGGCAGGTGATGGTGGAGGGCTGGCTTTCTAGGGGGCAGAGCCAAGGCCAGACGGAGGCACACCCTCACCTGCCAGGGCTCAGAGCCTGGGACCGGCAGGGTCCCTGTGGCTCTGAGATGCCACCTTGGCCTCTCCAGTGAGACTGTAAACTCACTTCACCAAGGAGAGATCACACACAACGTGCTCAGCTTGGCAGTTTCAAACACAGCTCTCTCCGGAGCAGCTCCAAAGCTCAGGGGCTGCGGAAGAGGCATTTCTGCCCGTGGAGGAAGAGAACGGGGGTGGCCAGCGCAGGTGGGCTCCTTCAGGCTCCGGCCCCTCCTCTCCTGTCTCTGCCCAGGGAGGCTAGAGCCCAGATTCAGCAATGAGCTTACAGCTGGTGGAGTAGATTCATGTGTCCTTGACGTAGGCAGGGGGTATAAACCCAGGGTGTAGGGGAGCCTTAAAAATCCCTAATACCTCCCCCCAAAAACTCTAGCTGAGAGGACGAGGTCTCAGGGTATGTGATAAAAGATGCCGGACACAAACGCTTGGGCGCCTGGGTTCTGTGTTGTCTGCGTCTTAGTCTCCAGATCCGGGCACTCGTAGCCTCTGCCTGGTAGGGATTCTGTGCACAGGATCTAAGCACAGTGCATGACGGGGAGAATTGAACCCACTTTCTAGTGATGCTTCAGTTTAACACATGACTCTCTTTCATAAAGTGTCGAGAAAATTAAGAGAAAATATTACCTTAGAATATTCGATTTATTTCTCTGGTTATATAATTTTTCCTTTCTGGGCATAGATATAACGATTTCAAATGACAATAACAACCGCGTCATCATAGGAAATGAGCCCGTGCAGAACTTGGCCTAATGACCCAATGACCAGGTGACGGCCCACAACTTTCTACAGATTCTCCATCTTCTGCTGACCAGGGAGCCCTGGGAAGTGCTGGGCCTTCCAGCATCATAATGCTTCATGACACAGGCTGAGTGAGTGGAATAACTCCTAAGCTTTTCCTGTTTCCACCTTAAGTGTTAACAATTCAATTTCGCTTTCCTGCAATGATTAAGTCTACTTTTTTTTTTTTTTTTGCGGTACGCGGGCCTCTCACTGTTGTGGCCTCTCCCATTGCGGAGCACAGGCTCTGGACGCGCAGGCTCAGCGGCCATGGCTCACGGGCCTAGCTGCTCCGCGGCACGTGGGATCTTCCCGGACCGGGGCACTTACCCGTGTCCCCTGCATCGGCAGGCGGACTCTCAACCACTGCGCCACCAGGGAAGCCCCAAGTCTACTTTTGATGACATTTTCTCCTTGTAAAGAGCCTTTTACAATAGCCAGGACATGGAAGCAACCTCAGTGTCCATCGACAGATGAAAGGATAAAGATGATGTGGCACATATATACAATGGAATATTACTCAGCCACGAAAACAAACGAAATTGAGTTATTTGTACTGAGGTGGATGGACCTAGAGTCTGTCATACAGAGTGAAGTAAGTCAGAAAGAGAAAAACAAATACCGTATGCTAACACATGTATATGGAATCTAAAAAAAAAAATGGTTCTGAAGAACTTAGGGGCAGGATAGGAATAAAGACACAGACATAGAGCATGGGCTTGAGGACACGGGGAGGGGGAAGGGTAAGCTGGGACAAAGTGAGAGAGTGGCATGGACATATATACACTACCAAACGTAAAACAGATAGCTAGTGGGAAGCAGCCACATAGCACAGGGAGATCAGCTCAGTGCTTTGTGACCACCTAGAGGAGTGGGATAGGGAGGGTGGGAGGGAGACGCAAGAGGGAGGGGATATGGGGATATATGTATACGTATAGCTGATTCACTTTGTTATAAAGCAGAAACTAACACACCATTGTAAAGCAATTATACTACAATAAAGATGTAAAAAAAAAAAGGAACCACCATAAAAAAAAAAAAAAGAGCCTTTGACTGGCACCTTACTGCAGGGTCCACTGTCCCCTGGCTCGAGTGGCCCCAGTTAATATTTGATTAGTAATGAAGGAATAAGTGGGTCAATAAACCAACCCAGATACCAGGGCCCTGACGGTAGCCAGAGGAGAGCAGAAGGGGCTGCCTTTGGAGCTGCTGGTGCCTCGGCCGCCTGGCAGGGGTCCAGGTGACTGTCCTGGCTCAGCCTCACTGAGACTGTGCCGCTGACACATTTCTCACAGTGCAGTGAGCGCGGGTGTGGGGGAGAAGTCGTGTCTGAATTCCCGCCTGGGAAACCTGGGGCTGGGAGGAGCCCGCGTAGCAGGGAGCACGTCCTTTCACTCCCGGAGCCTTGCTCTGTCCTGGGCCCACCACTGCTGTTTTTTCTATTATCTTTTCTTTTCTTTTTTCCACACATCGTCTTGAAGCTGCATCTCTGCCATCACGGTCAGGGAAGACATCTGTCAGGGCGTGTTGAGGGATGCCATTTCGGTCAGGAAACTTCTCACCCCACGTTGCAGAAAGCAGGTAAGAAGCATCCTTTGGAAATGAGAATCACCTGTAGCACATTTTACAAGACCCAGAAGATGTTGCACAGTGAGTGTGTCTGTGGCTGAAGCTTTGAGGGAAGAAGCGCTGCGTACTGACAGCTATCCTGGACCCGGGGTTCGCCTCCACTTGTGTCGTTGATCTCCCGCCTCGCCATCCACGCAGGAGTGCAGGCTGGAGAGCGCCCCTCTTCCCTCACCCTTCACGTCCCATCCGACACCAACTCCTGTCTGTCTAACTCCAAGGGGTCTGCTGGTTTCTGCCTTCCCCCCCATCCACCCTCAGAGATCAGAGCCTCGATGTCCGGGCCCGGCACTAGCCCGTGACTCAAATTCCACGACTCGGAAGCAGGGATGACAAGACGCTTCAAAAGGCATGACCGGAAACGAGGGCACAATTGCACACCACACTGCACGGCCCGGAAGGAAGCTTTCCTTTACAAGGAAAGGGCTCGCTTCCAGGTTACTAACCGTCCTGGGAAGTACAGACCTGAAAGCTTTGCCCTTGAAATCTCAACACCTTCAGTCATCACCACCCGCGAGTGAGACACGTACCAGTCGCAGGTGACAGATGAGAAGGCGGCTCGCTGGAGCTGGAGGCTGGGAGTCGGGCAGCTGGGGTGACCCAGAGCCTCACCCCTTTCTCCACCTGTGCTGTCGCAGAAGCAGGAGAATAAAGGAACCGACTCTTCTCTGTCATCAGGTAGGACGTGGGCTTACGGGGCTGACAGTGGGATCTGCGAACAGCAGCAGCCTCGAGGTCTGGTCCCTCCCGAAGGCCTGCGGCAGCACCGAAGGACCCTGGGAGCTGCTCCCTGCCGCAGACAGGGACTCCTTGAGCCCTGCTGCCCCTCCCGTTCCCAAAGCACCCAGCCATATGCTCTGAGAAGCCTCAGCTCACCCCAGCTCGGGCCCTTCCATCCGGGCAGGGCAGTTACAAGGCATCGAGGGGCCTGCCTTGGGAAATTGAGGTGCTGCCACCTGCTGGGTGACCTTTGGCAAACACCTCTCTGCGTAAGCCTCGGGGTGCTCCATCTCCCTGGGCTGGGGGTGTGCAGAGCGCACAGCAAATCCCCAAACTGCAGCCACATACCCTCTGCACGGGCTGCCTGATGTGCGCCTACCCTCGCCGTGTCCTGCATCTCCTCTCATTGAGCCCAGACAGTCTGTACGGTCATCGCAGGTCACACCTGGTGCGTGGCAGGCTGGCAGATCATTCTGGAGAACACGGCAAGAAGCCCTGAGTCGCTCCGTTGAAAATCAGTGTTGGGCATTGTCCTCCTCGTGACCATAAATGGATGGCTTCATTGCCTGTCCCTGCAGAGCAGTTCTTGGTAGCATCGAGATGGTAATCTGCAATGGACGATTCATCTTAGTTTCCCCGCCGGATAGCTCCGCCCTTATCTTGAGCAATTTGAGACGAAATGAAGCCAACTGTGAGAAAATGACCCAGCGGGAGAAACTGGGATGGGGGCTGACACAGCTGCACGTGACTCGCGGGTGCGCCGTGGTGACAGCACCACAAGGGCTTATTTGAGTTCTGGACAGCTCCCGGTCTGCAGGGGTGGGGCTGTTTCCTGAGGCCATTAGCTCAGAAACACGGAGCGTAACTCAAAGCACAGAGATCCAGGGAAAGCCCAGCTCCTCTGCCCACCAGCTCTGAGACTTCATGCTCAGTAACGACTTTTCTGGATGTGGGTGGGCTCAGCTATCAAGTGAGGAGAATTCCTGCCTCGGGGGTGGTTGCCTGCGGTGGGATAAGGACTTGGGTGCCTAGGTTGGCACCTGGCACACCGTGGCCACCCAGGCCTTGTGGCTCTGCACTGTGACCCCTGCTTGGTCCACGCAGCCCGTTCTGATGTGCAGATGCTCTTCCCCCATCCCTTGTGTCTGCCCCTTTATCCGGCCTGCCTGACGGTCAACACCCCCGCTGGGGACAGGCACGGCATCTGAGGGTGCTCTGGGATGACACAAATGGAACTGGAATTCAGTCCACCAATTTCTAGCGCATCTGGGCTGGGAATTGCCTTGAAATGGCTTTTTGATGCAATCCCTGTCGCCCCCAGCCAACAGCCGTTAGCCGGCTACCCTGAGACCAAGCCCGGCAGGAAAAGCTCCTTTCTCCCTTCCCGAAACCCCAGGTCAGCACCTATTCTTGGTCGTGAACCAGCCGACTTCAGGGAAGCAGCCTTTGTCTCAAGGAGGAAGGCTTCCTCCACGTGGCACCTACTGAGCACCCCTCTCGCCTGGGCGGGTTTGGACTCCCTGGGAGGCTCAGGCCGTGAGTACGAGACAAGGGCTCTTGCCCGTGGACACGGTAGCACCTGGCACGCTGGCTGGACCTCAGGAAAGGGCGTCTGTGCACCACACTGCCCACTGCCCACTCTGTCTGAGGTTAGCCGTGCACATCGGGCTGCTGCCGTCACAAAGTTGCTGACAGCCCTGCCTTTGGGTCTCTGCCTGGAGAACTAACTTGCTGGAGGTGTCTCATTCTCTTTAGTGGCTCCTAAGAACGTTACCTCTGTTGTAGTGAGTAAAACGGAAAACGGTGCACAGAGTGATCACTTGGCGCCTGGGGCCCAGCCCTGAGATTCTGACTTAACCCGTTGAGATTGGCTGGGAACTTGACCCAGCATTTCGAACGTGAAGACCAAGGTGAGACCAGTGCGTTAGATGGACCTGAGCTGAAATCCCCGGTTACTGGCAAGTCGTGGAACCTTGGTGAAATCACTGCACTTCTCTGAATCTCAGTTTCCTCATCTGTAAAAGGATGGATGTAACATTGACCCCAGAGCCTTGTCTTGAGGATAGAATAAGATAGGGTATATGAAGTGCTTGCGGTGCCTGAGAGGACAGGTGTGCTGCGAAGTTAGGGTGGGTGACAGGTCCTCTGGGGGATGTGTGACCTGAGGAGAGCCCTCACCGTATTTGGATTGCAGCCCACAGGTGGGCTGTGTCCTGTGCCACGCCCCCGTCTTCACTGCTCTTCCCCCAGCTCAGGTTGAGCCATGCGTTCTGCACCACCCGCCCCACCTGCATCACCTGCACCACCCGCACCACAGGCTGGAGGAAGATAGAATATTTTGAAGAATTGAGTTTGCTCTTTCCAAACACCTCAAGTCCCTAGATCTCCGGTTCTTCATCTCTTCGGGATCATGGACCTTCAGTAATCTGATGATCTTCCCAAGAAAATGCACATCAGAAGCATTGGAATACAGCCTCAAGGGTGTATTGAGCCACTGAGCACATTGCTAACCCCACGCTGAAAGCGCCAGCTCTGAAGGAACCCAATGCAGTTCTGAAGTCAAGAAGACATAGTCCTGATCAGACACAAGGCGGTGGTGGAGCCAGGAAGAAGGTTCAGGTTCCCTACTCTGCTCCACTGGTACCGAGGACTCATCTTACCTCGCCCTTCGAAAAGGACAAAAAGGAAGGAAATAAAAGAGAGAGAGAGAGAGAGTTTAGAGCGCATTGTACTTAATCCTATAAATCATGAACTAGAGGTACAGGAAAAATGCTCATTGGGAAGACCCCCAAATCTGGCTAATTGCCCTGCCCAGATGTTCCCAGAGGGCGTTGGCCTTCCCTGCAGGAGTAGCTCACTTCCCTGGGGCATTTGCTGGTTGCTTGTCTGTCTCCAAACCTAGGAAGCCCCCTGAGGACCAGGTCACATCAGTCCTGTTCACCATGGTGTCCCCAGTACCTGGCCCAGGTTAGGCAGTGAACGAATGAATAAATGAATAACTGTAAACCAAGCCCACAAGGGCAGTTAAAATACATAAGCAGGATTGATTTAACTAAGCATTCAGCACAGCATCCGTGCAAATTCTGGATTTTTATTGGAAATATTTAAACAATTAGATATAAGTCGGCCTCATGGGTGCCTC
The DNA here is from genome assembly GCF_964270905.1 of Leucopleurus acutus. NCBI lineage: Eukaryota > Metazoa > Chordata > Mammalia > Artiodactyla > Delphinidae > Leucopleurus > Leucopleurus acutus. The sequence goes on from NC_139154.1 coordinate 24,352,686, forward strand.
TCTTTTCCCACTCCCCCGGAGTCTTTTTTTAATAAAATTATTTATTTATTTATTTTTGGTTGCGTTGGGTCTTCGTTGCTGCACGCCAGCTTTCTCTAGTTGTGGCGAGCGGGGGCTACTCTTTGTTGCGGTGCACAGGCTTCTCATTGCAGTGGCTTCTCTCAGTTGTGGAGCACGGGCCGTAGAGCGTGAGGGCTTCCGTAGTTGTGGCACGTGGGCTCAGTAGTTGTGGCTCACGGACTTCGTTGCTCCACGGCATGTGGGATCTTCCCAGACCAGGGCTTGAACCCGTGTCCCCTGCATTGGCAGGTGGATTCTTAACCATTGTGCCACCAGGGAAGTTCCCCCCCCCCATTGTCTTTTGTTTCTCTGTATGAAGTGGGGGTCAGAGAGTTCAATGTCGACAAGAACCTGCCAATTCTGACCCGAGGGACTCAAGCAACAGTACCAGGGGTGGTCTGGGATATTTTAAAAACACAGCCTCCTTCCCAGGAGCGTGAAATGCGATCGCAGCCTGGCCTTGGCTACAGGAGAGTGTGCCCTTCTGCTCTCTTCGATGAGCTGCGCTCCTGAATATGAATTCTCCAGCCTTAGAATAAATGACACCCCTGTGGTCTGTGTCCCCGAACCACGGAGACGGCAGCGCATACGCAGGGCCCGTGGATGTGGTGCAGAGCGGGGAAGAAACGCCAGAGTCTGAGAGGCGTTTTTGCAGTTTGGAGATGAGAAAAGTGGCAGGGGAATCTGCACACCTAAAAGCAAAGGCAGAACAACCATTCTTGAAGGAGCCCTCGAGCCCTGGACACCTCGCTGCCACCTACGACTCTCCCGGAGTTGATTCCCGCCCCTTGGAGATGCTGCTTGTGGTGACTGACCTACTTTTTCACTTGGAAGATATGCTCGCAGAGGTGTTCTCGCCCCTTAGCTAAATGTTATTTTAAAGCCTTCTTTTTCTAGCTCTGACATAGGGAGAGAGAGCTCCGCCAGGGCTGGGCTATAGAACATTCTGTGACAATGGGGTGAGTACACCGGGCGGCCCAGGACCTTGGCCGCAAGCCCATGTACTTGCTGAACATTTGGACACATGTGGCTGTTCACATGACGGAGGAACCAAACTTTTAAATTTAATTTTAATTAAGCTTAGCCACACAGAGCTAGGGGCAACAGACCAGACCAGTACACGCCGTAACAAAAGAGTTCCTGGTCATATTGTCAAAATGAAAAAAAAGAAAATAAACTGCAGTGTCGTGCACTTAGTGTAAACCCCTTTATGAAAACACCCTCACCCCAAACAAACCGATACACTTACTTTCGTGCATTTAAGTGCTTTCAAATGCATAGGAAAGTTGGCTGAAATTATACCCAACAGACCAATAGAATAATTACCTCCCAGGAGAAGGAGAGAGAGATCAAGTAGGTCTGTTGTTTTATTAGCTTTGTTTGAATTTTTTAAAATGAAAATGTATTTGTGTGTTATGAATATATAATGCACTAGAGAAAGAACGTTTTTTAAATGTTCTCTTGCCTAATATACTTGGAGTTATTTTTTCTTTCTGTCTAGTAACCACAGTAAACCTACCTGAGTCTAGTACCTAAGACCAGAGAAGCCCGAGGACAGGTCGGTGGGCTGCAAGATGCTGAGTCCAGGGCCTTGGTCACGGGCAGGGTGACAAGGGAAAATGCACAAATGCACACACACATCCGTGTGCACGAAGGAACACGGAATATCTACTCTCGACCTTGACTGTGGGTCAGAATCGCCTTTTAAAACATCCAGATGCCAGAGTTCCACCCCAACGATTAGATTTCAATTGGTCTGGGACGGGCCCAGGCCAGTGGTATTTTCTGAAGCTGCCTGGGCGATTTATTGAGCAGCCAGGGCTGGGGCCATCGGGGCTGGAGGTGGCCAGTAGAGGAACGCCCAGCACAGGGGCAGCAAAGCTGGGTGGTGGCCACACGGGAAGGCCCGTCGGCCCCTCAACCGGCAGAGTGAGCAGAGGACACGGGAGCAGCGCTGTTCAGCCTGGTGCCTCATGGAGGGGACCGTGGGGTCTGAACCCCGAGAGCCCGGGGCTGGGTTTCAGGCTGTAGTGGGGAGTTTCTCCCGTCTCTGGCTTCCCGTCACTCATGTCGCCTCTAGCCGGCGCCTGGGAACCTTCAGCCTCCATCCCTGACTCCAGATCCGTCCTCCCTACCCGGGTGTCTAATCACCTCAATGGAAGCACGTCCATTGTTGAGCCCCCATCTTCCCTGCAGGCTCCCAGTTTCAGGAAATCGCTCCACAGTCACCAGCTGCCCAGCCAGGAGCCAGTCGGGGTGCAGCTGATGCTTCCCTCTCCTCGCACTGCACTTCCACTCCATCCTCAGGTCCTGCCGCGCTCCCCGTACGAGGTGTCTCTGGCCCAAGTCTCTGTCTCGCTCTCTGAACACTGTTCCAGCCTCCAGACGGGTCCCCTGCTCTCACACCTCCTCCCGCCGTGGGGGCTCCAGACAGCAGCAGGGAGAGGCGCGTCCACACAGCCCTGTTTCCATAACTCCAGCCCAAAGCCCTCCAGTGGCTTCCATGTCCCCAGGACGACATCCACCAATGGACAGTGGCCACGGTCCTCCCGCTGCCCTCCAGACCCGTCCCCTGGTACCAGCACCGCCTTCCTCGTGGGACCCCTCACGCGGTCTTCTTTCTGTTCTGGAATGATGCAACCCCCGCGAGCCTTTGCCCCAAATCACACTCACCTCACTGAGTGCATCCAGGTTTCTGCTCAAACAGCACCCCCTCTTGGACATGTTGGGCCATCAATCGCACTGGGGCAGGCAGTACACTTCGGATCTTCACACCTCACATTTTGCGAGCACTCTTGCAGCAAAATTCCATTAAAAAGTTGAATGAGCACAACCCACGTGTCCGTCACCCCACAAATGGAGAGACGAAATGGGGTGTATGCGTGCAGTGGAGTGTGATCCAGCCTTAGAAAGGAGGAACGTTCTGAAACCTGCTGCAATCACTAAGCATCGTAAGTCAGGCACAGAAGGACAAATCCTGTGTGATTCCACTCCCATGGGGTCCCCGGAGGACTCACATCCATAGAGACAGCAAGGAGATGGTGGGGACTGAGTGTTTAACGAGGACAGAGCTCCAGGCGGGAAGATGAGAAAGTTCTGGAGACGGAAGGTCGGGATGGTCGCGCCGCAGTGAGAATGTACTTAATGTCAGCGCCGGCCAATTTTAGTTTATGTACGTTTCACAATTTTTAGAAAGCCGAGCAAATACACAGTGGTGTGACGTCAGCCGCCGGTAATGAAGACTCGCCCACCAGTGGAGTCTGTCCTCCAGGCCCTTCCTTCCCGGGGGAGGACACAGAGGAGGGAAACAAACAAAAGTAAGCATAATTCCGGGCAGTTATCGTGGCTACGAGGCTAGAGAGGAACACTGGTGAGGGCGGAGGAGGCCCCTGATTGAGATGGGGGCCAGGGAAGCAGGACGCACCTGGGGCCCCCGAGCAGCCCTTGGGGCAGCAGCAGTGGCCGCTCTGAGTGGCCTGGACGCACAGAGCACTTTCCTGCGGCAATAGCATTGCATTTAGTAGTTGCTAACCCCTCGCCTCTTCTAACGACCACCGCAGAACGCCGAGAAGAGGCGGACTTGACGTGAAAGGGCAACGCCCGGCCTCCGGGAGCTGGGCTGACGGCTCCTGGCGGCTCTGAGCACCGTCCTGGCTGTTCCCCTGCGGCCAGTGCCCCTGGCTTCCCCTCCCCAGCCCTGCCCTCCCGCTAGAGGAAGGAGGTTCCCTCCTCACATCTCACCCTCCCTGGTCCTGCACATAAGGATCCAAGCACGGATGGGAAGGAAGCAGCAAGCTGGCTGTGCTCTTATTTCCCTAGAACTCAAGGCCCCGCAAGCAGACAGCAAAGCTGGGTCACAGTTGGTTGGGATGCAGACGGACAAATGCACGGTCGTGCCTGCAAGGATGAGTCAAGCGTGCAGGAGGGATGGTGGGAAGGCGGGTACCAGGGTGGAAACACTTGCTGGGGACTTGGGGAAGAGGAGGTTGGATAAAGAAAAGTTAGAATAACCACATGGAGGGGCGTAGGTTTTTCTAGTGAGTGTCAGGCAAGGGTTTGCAGTAAGGAAAGGTGAGTGTTTCTCCAGCCCAGATCCCTTGGAACACCCTACATCATCCCAAGACGATGTTCTGCCCCTCAGAGTGGGTCTCCGGGCCTGACGCGGCTCAGCTGCACTTGGGGACACAGGACGCCTTCCCACTGTGGACTCAGCGCGGGGCGGGAGGACACGTCCTGTGAGCCACGCTGGGGCCCCAGGCTGTCTGAGGAAGCAGAAAATCTCAACTCCAAGTTCCCTCTCTCTCAAGGTCGTCTGCTCTTTGAGTGGAAGAGCCCCTATTACTTGGTTCCTATCATTTACATAAGTTGTCCTCTCTCTCAGCACACAGAGTTGAAACTGCACAAGTTAAATGCATGTAGGATTTGACACCAGGGTAGAAAGTATCGTAAAAGCAAGAACTGTGTGTCCGCCGAGCACCAGGCCCTGGGGTCCTGACTTTCCATGGATTTTCTCTCCTCACGGGCTCCTCACGTTGACTGAGGAAGAAGATGCTGTTATTATATCAAATTCACACTTGGAAAAATTGGCAAGAGTTGTTTTAGCTCCCCCCCCACCCGTTATAAGTTGAGGTGTTCCCCAAACACCCTGTCCCCCGCAAACACACACAAATGCCATGCTGAGGTCCTAACCCTCAGTATTTCCAACTGTGACCTTATTTGGAAATAGGGCCGTTGCAGATGTAATCGAGTTGCGAGGCCGTCGTTAGGGTAGCCTTGTCCAATATGACGGTGTCCTTACAGGAAGGGGAAATGTGGACACAGACAGGCAGGGGAGGCTGTGTGAAGAAACACAGAGAGAAGGCCACGTGGAGACGTAGGACTGACTGATGCATCTGTAAACCATGTCACGCCCATGGTGGTGGCAACCACCCTCCAGAAGCTGGAAAGAGGCAGGGAGGGTTCTCCCTATGGGTTTCAGGGAGCGCGGCCCTGCCAACACCTTGATTCCAGACCTCCAGCCTCCGGACTGTGAGACCATCCACTTCTGTTCTTTGAAGCCACCTTCAAGGTTTTTGGTCCTTGGTTGCAGCGAAAGACCAAAAGAACACCCCCCGTGACGACCAGGGACAAGCAAGTGACTCAGGCCCCACCAACAGAGCCCACCATGATCACAGCCAAGGGAGGGCAAGGTACCCACGCCAGGCCGATGAGGGGCACCGGAGCACTTGCCAAAACTGCAGAGGGGTTTTTAGCCACATGAGTAATTCCTCACCTGCCAGCCCAGCATGGGGAGGGGAGAGCGGCCGGGCCTTGTGGTCCAGGGCCAAGGTTTCCTGCAGAGGAGAGAGGGAGCCCCGTGAGAGGTGAGGCAACAGAGCAGTCAGGATTGGGGGCTTAATCTCGGGCGCTGTGGACCACTCAGGCACAGTCCCTGCCAGAGTGTTCCGGAAATACTTGAGCTGGGGTGAGGTTGTGTCTGCTGGACCACGGTTCTGACAGGGATGAGGGACGGCCACCAGGGAGAGAGATGAGAGCCAGAGGGGCCCAGGCCGCCAGCGAGCCCAGGGTGCGGACTTTCCAGGTGGGGACACAGAGGCCAGCGAGGTGAGGTGGCCGTCCAGGGCCGCAGAGCACAAGGGGCAGAGCTGGCACGAGATCTGGTCCCCTGGCTGGAAGGACAGACCAGAAACCAGGGCTGCTCCCACGGCCAGCTGGTCCGGACCCCTTCCGGACCCCTGGCTCTCCTGCCGGATTTTAAACTCCTTTTCCCAGGGTTTCAGCAGACACCAACTTACACCCTTCTCCTTATGGCCTCGGGCCACTTTCTCGCTGACGTGCAGGTCTGAAGCCTGCCTTTGCACCAGACACTGCACCCCAACTGCAAACACGGATAAGAGCTGCCTCTCTCCTCCAAGGCTCCACCTGCCTGGTCTTTCCTGGTTCGAACCTCCTGCTGCCCCTTCCAGCAGCTCTCCCTGTGCCCACGCCAGGCTCTTGCAGCCACAGTGCTGACCACAGGGCGGGCCAGTGTTTCCCAGGGGGGCATATCTGCGTCCCCTGGAGGCTCGTCAGAGAATCCAGGATGTGGCCCAGGAATCTGCATGGCTAACAGGATCCCAGGTGATACGGATGCTGCAGGCCCAGGGGCCTCACTTGGAGAACCACTGGGAGAGACAAGTGATGCCTAAAGCAGGTGAGCTAAAGGGCGGGGACGTTTGACCTGAACGTTGAATCGTTCAGTTGGTGGCAACACTCCGCTGGGGCTCTCCTGCTCTCCAGACTTTCTACCTGCATCTTCCTTTGTCAATAACCGAAGGATCTGAGATTTGTCTTACTTGCAAGCTAACCTGTTAGCCCCCAGATTCACAGATTCTGGCGGAAGTGAGATGCCGGGTCAGGAACATGGGATTGGTTCACACGTCACAGCCAGAGCAGCAGCTGAGCATCCGCACTGGTGCCAGGTCCCCAAGCGCCACCGGCCTGTCCTCATCGCTCCAGTCTCTGCCTGCATCTCCACCTGGTGCTCTCCCCGGTGGACATCTTCTTATAAGGATGCCAGTCATTTGGGATCAGGATCCCAGTCTACTCTGCTACAACTTCATCTCAACTCGTTACATCTGCCCAGACCCTGTTTCCAAGCAAGGTCACATTCTGAGGTCCTGGGGATTAGAACTTCAATGTACCATTTTCTCTGGGGGGGAGACACAATTCACCTGATAACACATGACAAAAAGGACTTAAAGGGGCCTAACCCACTGACCATAGAACAGGCAGGTGATCCTGGGTCATCTGAGCGGGCCCCGTGTGACCACACGGCTCCTTAAAAGCGGAGGAGGGAAGGAATGAGTAGGTCAGAGAAGGTCTGACCGTGTGAGAAGGTCTCAACCCGCCATCGCCGGCTTTGAAGAGGAAGACGGGGCCGCGAGCCGGGGCGTGTGGATGCCTCCTAGATGCTGGAAAAGGCGTGGATGTGGATGCCCCTTTAGGCCTCCAGAGAGGAACACAGACCCGTTGACGCCTTGATTTTAGTCCGGTGAGACCCAGGTTGGACTCCTAACCTACAGAAATGTGACGTAACAAATCCGTGTTGTTTCAGGCCACGATGTGCGTGGTGAGGTGTCCAAGCAGTGAGAGGCAGGAACAGAGCCACCAAGCCGGGTACGTGGGACACAGCACGACTTCATTGCCGGGGCTACATTTCCTTCATTGTCTTGTTAAGGTATTTCCCATGGTCACTGTTTGCCATTTTAAATCCCATGACTGCCTGTGTACGATTGTTTCTGAATCCCGGAAAGAAGGGCTTTTGCTCAGAGAACCAGTTTCTCTTTGCAGCCTTCTTTCTGCCCCACTTAGACTTCTGCATTTCCCCAGCACCCCTTCCAGGGGACTGACTTCACAATGTCACTTTGTATTAGGCTTTGCTTTGCTATTCAATTAAAATCTTCTGTTGGTGGAAGATAGAAGTCTTGCTTGTTTGTTGAGCATCTATTTATCTAGCTTGAAGGCGCCGTGTTTGTATAACAGGAGCTCAGGAGATGAATCAATATTTCTGATGAGTCAACGCGCTGCTCCTCTGTGTGCGGAATGACTAAGAAAATTTGAGTTGTTTGCAAATGACCACTGCTCTGGCCACTTATTTCCTATATCAGAAGTGCTCTTATTCGCCCCGCATTCTCTAAAGTGTGGAGTCTTATACCTGTTAAACTCTTGCTAAATAATTATCCTTATGGGGACAGTTGCTTTCTTTTTTCTGGCTGCGTTGGGTCTTCACTGCTGCGTGCAGGCTTTCTCTAGTTGCGGCGAGCGTGGGCTATTCTTCGTTGCGGTGCGCGGGCTTCTCATTGCGGTGGCTTCTCTTGTTGCAGAGCACAGGCTCTAGGCACACGGGCTTCAGTACTTGTGGCGCACGGGCTCAGTAGTTGTGGCACGTGGGCTCAGTAGTTGTGGCTCACGCACTTAGTTGCTCCACGGCCTGTGGGATCTTCCCAGACCAGGGCTCGAACTCGTGTCCCCCGCGTTGGCAGGAGGATTCTTAACCACTGCGACACCAGGGAAGTCCGACAGCTGTTTTCTTGAGATGTCTTTTCATGTTCTGGCAGGTTTAATTTCCTGAATCTCTGTATTGTTTTCTGTTCTCCTGGCATCTCTTCAGTCCTCACCTCATCGTTCTGTAACTAAGCTCCCTGAACCAGATCAGAGTCCTCCAGGTGTCGTCTCCTCCGAATCTCTGAGCGATGAGGTCATGCTTCTCTTCATAATGATATCTTGTTCTTACCTGGCACGCACACTCTCTTCCAAAAGCTGAGCCAAAGTGGGTTACCAGCTTCTTCAGAAAACAGAGAACTGCCAGCCAAGTGGGCCCATATCTTTTCAAGAAACTCACTTCATAGCGAGTGTACTTCATAGTGTTTCTGACAGAAGCCAATAATATGACCTTGGAAGTTTAGAGTTCCTTTACTCTTGGGTCTCAAAATACAGGGGGAAACTTGAGTTTACAATATCCCCAGGGAAACAGCACCCCTGCTTTTGAATGTGACCTATTTAATTTAAGTGTAAGGTAGGATGCTCTGAGGAAAAGTCCCCCCCAGAGGGCGGGGCTCTTGAAAGAGTATCTGTAGTGACGTTAGCCAAAGCGTGCTTGGGAATATGGCCATTAGAATGTCATTTTTCCCCTATAAGATTCAAGTAATTCCTGGCAGATATCAGATGGTGAGAGTTTCCTGAGCTCAGCACTTAACACGACTCAGAAATGTGCAGACGAATGGCCTCAAGGGCGCCTGAAGGCGGAGGACTCGGGTTTGCACAGATGTTACCACAAATGCTGAGGTGTCTGAGCTCAGCCTGGAGTGGATTGCACTAAACCGCCAAGGCTGGGACGTTGTGAGAAAATTCCTGCCGTCAGCTCTCGCAGAAAACCTGAAGGTGGGCTGTCTCTCATCTGGGTGTGGAGGCCGCCTGGCTGTTGACTAATGCCTCCAACACAATCCAGACAGCTCCAGAGATCTAAAAACACCAGTTTCAGGGCTCCCTTCTTTGTCCTGCAGACACACGCATGTGCCTTTTAACTCACCAAAGTCTTTCAAAGAAGTGCTTAGTGTGATGAAAGACATCCCACTTGTTGGGCACTTGGGAATGCCTATCCGTGCTGGACCAGTCCACCTGCCATATGCTAGGGTGATATTTCGTCTGAAAATGGCTCAGGCAAGACTAGATTTAGCCCTTATTTCTTGGATATTCAGGTACCTTTGCGTGACAAACTGCTGAGAATATAATTTGCAGCTCCTTTACAGCCTGCTATGGCCATGGAGAAGGCCGAGGCCATCAGGAGTGGTCAAAGGTGGCAGGTTGCACCCACGCCGTGCCTCAGCGGTTTAGTGCAAGCCACTCCAGGCTGAGCTCAGACTGGAGCTGCAGTTCATTCTTACGTGCTGAACACCAGCCCCCACCGGGCAGGACTCTTGGGGGAAAAGGTATCCTCCATCCCCCCACGATGGAGAGCAGAGCGTCAGAAAAAGAGCACCTCACCGAAGCAGAGAGCACTCAGACAGAAGAAGAGAACAAGAACAGCCTCCGAAAGACAGGAGAAGATGCTGCATCTGTCCAACAAGAGGCTCTTACGTGAAAGAAATATTGGAGGGACCAAAAAAACCTGAGGAAATAAAAGTATGATAACCGGGATGGAAAACCCAGTGAGAAAGTTAAAAGATAATGCTGAAGAAATCTGCCAGAAAGTAGAGTAAAACGACTAAGAAACTGGAGAGAGGAAAAAAAAATAAAGTTAGAGAATTGATCTAGGTACCAGCAAATCACGGGAGTGAAAACAGGAGGCTGTGAGGAGGAAATTATCTAAGAAATAACAGAGGAGGGTTTCCTAGAACCGAAGGACAATTTTTTCTAGGTTAAAAGGGCCCACCCTGCCCGAAGTCTGAAAATGAGCCACACCAAGGACGTCACAGCGGAATTTTAAGACCCCGGGAAGGAGAAGACCCAAGGCACCCGCAGGGAAGAGCAAGCTGTTCACGGTCTGTCCTAGAGCCTCAAGGACAGAACGGCGCTGGTTACGTGTCCTTGTATCAATCCCAGAAGCCAGGAGACAATGAAGCAGAGGTTTCAAAATTCCGAGAAGAGATGATTTCGATCCTGGAATTCTGTCTCCAGGCAGGAAATCTACTAAGTGTGCAGATGGAACAAAGACGTGTTAGGACGCGCCAGATTCCAGAAATTTACCTCCAGAAGAAACCGTGCGGGAAGCTGCTGCAGGCTGTGGTCTCTAAAACAGGGGAGAAGAGCTGGGATTCAGAAAACAAGGGCAGGACAGGGTGTTTCTTCAGGAAGAACGAACAGACAGATGCCCTGACACGTTTGGCTACAGAAAGGGAAGATTTACACTAATAGGGTAGAGTTTGAATGTACAGAGGTAATAAATAGAGAGTTAAGCGCATGCACGCACACACCCCCCCTCCCTCCCCTGCACTGTGGTACGAGGATAAGCTCCAGAGAAAATAAAATGCTGTGCAAAAAAGAAAAAGCAGGGACTTCCCTGGTGGTGCAGTGGTTAGGAATCCGCCTGCCAATACAGGGGACATGGGTTCGAGCCCTGGTCTGGGAAGATCTCACGTGCTGCGGAGCAACTAACGCTGTGCACCACAACTACCGAGCCCGGGAGCCACAACTACTGAAGCCCTCACGCCTAGAGCCCGTGCTCCGCAGCAAGAGAAGCCACCACAATGAGAAGCCTGCGCACAGCAACGAAGAGTAGCCCCCGCTCGCCACAACTAGAGAAAGCCCGCGCGCAGCAACAAAGACCCAACACAGCCCAAAATAAATAACATTTTAAAAAAAAGGAAAAAAAGAAAAAGCAATCATCTTACACTGTGACTCAGCTGTGAACCACATTTATGCTCATCATTCTGTAAACACTGGAGTGCTGTAGCCAAACTATGTGGAAACCTTATTGATGCTGAGAGGACGGAAAGCCGGGAAATGTGTGTGAATGAAGTGGGGCACAACGGGGGGTTGCTGTATGAGGACAGACTCTACTTCTCGGGCAGGGAAGCCTGAAGGCAGCGTCTGAAATGGGAGACTCCGGAAAGAGGAGCAGAAACGTGTTGTCCGGAGACGGGAAAGGAGATACCAAAGAATATGCTCAACCGCTGCAGGTGGGCTGCCTTCCGGAGCAGAAAATGCTCAGGAGTCTCTGCTGCTTTTCATAAAAAACCTGTAGAACGATGTGACTTTAAAATATGTGCATATGTAACTGGGATGGAAAAACCCCACGCGGCTAAATTAGGAAAGAAAGAAGACACTGCTCTCCAAGCCCAGTCGGGAACCAGGGTGAGGACTGAGACAGGGCAGGTGACTCAGGTGACGCAGGTGCGGGCGCCCCGGCTACAGGGCTGGGGGGGAGCGAATCTTCCAGGGCGCCTCCCTCCTCCCAAGATGAGTAGACCTCACTTTGCGGAACTTGACATTCCCATGGGAAACAACTGCTCTCTAATCACACGACTGCTCTACCGTTGCCAAAACAATAAATACATAAATAGAAACGTAGGGGCGTGTTCCTAGGGTAGGACATATGGATAATAATTTGAGTTAATGAATAAAGATGCTAGTGTTAGCCTGGGCATCATGAGAATTAATCACAAATTTTTTAAAAAAATTATTGATTTATTTATTATTTATTTATTAGTATTTTGTTTTATTTTATTTTATTTTTGGCTGCTTTGGGTCTTCGTTGCTGCACGCGGGTTTTCTCTAGTTGCGGCGAGCGGGGGCTACTCTTCATTGCGGTGCGCGGGCTTCTCATTGCGGTGGCTTCTCTTGTTGCAGAGCACGGGCTCTAGGCGTGCAGCTTCAGTAGTTGTGGCTCGCAGGCTCAGTAGTTGTGGCGCACAGGCTTAGTTGCTCCACGGCATGTGGGATCTTCCTGTACCAGGGCTCGAACCCGTGTCCCCTTCATTGGCAGGTGGATTCTTAACCACTGTGCCACGAGGGAAGTCCCAATCGCAAATTTGATTAAAGAGATTCGAGTTCATTAAAAGTTAAATGTTCTCATTCCTCAGGATGCTGATCTCTGTTAGTGAAATGAGGGTCTCCCGTGCTGCCCGGGATCCCTGGGCTGAGTCTAAAGCAGATTCAGTACCATCTCACTTGCCTGTGCGCCCGGCCGCCCTGAGAGTCAAGCTCAGTTTCCAGGACGAAATCTCTTTAATCCTCACCATTCCCCCTCAGGCCGGCTGCGTGCTCTGAACGCCGTGAACTTTTAATTAAGCTGGAGTTGATGTATACGCAGTTCCACATTCCCTGAGACCCACGTGGTTTTTCTGCGCCTCTTTGGATGGCCTTTTCCAACAAGGCCTGCGGTAAAGCTCTCTGAGAGATGAAAGCACAAAGAGCGCTCTGGGTAGGAGAATGGAGATAGGTGACTATCATAGTCAATGTTAACGGGAACAAGAGCTCTGGAGAAAGCCAGGATCTAGTATTTGCTGGTTATTTCCACGCGCCCCACTGCGGCCTCATTTTTCTGCTTCCCCTGCCCTTCGTACCCCAGGACCTAAGCATTCCGGGCTGCTTCGTTTGGCCCCCCGGCCCCTTGAGCTATGATTAGGCGCTGGGGTCAGCAGGGGAGGACGGGTGGGCAGTGGCCACGGGTCTCTGGTGGGAGCCCTTGCTCTGGCCCCAAGCTCTCTCTGGTTCCCACTCCACGCTCCGTCCTCCGACCCATCAGTTCCTGCTGACACCAGTCCCCACGGCTGTTGTTTCCATGAACCCCTTCCACACCCTCCGAATAGCTGCTTAATTAATCTCACTTCAATTAGACATTCTGACCGTGTCAGCTGCTTTCCGCCGAGACGCTGACTGGTAAGAGTCTGGTTTTTAGCGCTGTCATCTGTCTCCCGGTCCTTCCACCAACTTAGGAGTCCCCGAGAGCACTGGCTCTGACTCTGTCTTCTATGTGTCCCAGAATCTAGAACTTGGCCTGGTATCCAGGGGCATTCCATGTATGCTTGACGAATGAAACATGCACCCATTAGGCGGTGTCTGTATGTGGTGCTGAATTTCAGAGAAAAACTGACGTTATTTAACACATGCAGACAAGGAGACAAGAGTGGAAGAAACATATTCAGGAAGAAACACATTCCACTGTCGCTGTTTCACAGTCACTAATTGCTTAGGTCAAGCCCCCTCCCACACCCGATGCAAATGTCAAGACTATAGGCCTCCAGGGGACTTCCCTGGCGGTCCAGTGGTAAAGAAATCGCCTTCCAATGCAGGGGATGTGGGTTCCCTCCCTGGTCGGGGAGCTAAGATCCCACATGCTGCGGGGTAACTAAGCGCGCCGGGGTAACTAAGCCCACGCGCCACAAAGAAGACCCAGCACAGCCCAAAAGAAACGACTGTGGGCCTCCAAACCTGACTCTTTCATCTGAAGATATTGGATAAAGGTGTGAAACAGAAGCCGAGACACACAGAACCTGGGGGGGGGTTTGGACAGCAAGTCCACATTCTGGATGCTTCTGGTCACTAACAGGATGTTCCATGTCTAGGGGCTTAAACAATAAAGCTTGTTATTATCTCATATAAAACTTCTGGAGGCTCAGGGTCCTCCTCTGACACCTCATGAGGTGGCAGTTGTCCTTGCCACCCTCCTGCCCCCTTCTGAGGCCACAACATGGCAGCAGTCTTCTCAGGGAGGCCTTCAGCTGATGGGCCCTCCTGTCCATTGGCCTTGGGGCTCTCAGTCCCATGACCTGGCTGCAGGAGAGGATGGGGAATGAATGTCTGGGGTTTTCAGCCTCCACGATGGGAAGCGACCTCTACCAGCAAGAGGAAGGGGCTGAGGAAAGGCTGTTGGATAAACAACCAAGAGTGTCCATAACGCAAACGAAAGAGGCAGAAGAGAACAGAGGCCAGGTTCTCTGAGGGGTCCACACACACTTCACTGAGAAAATTATTTTATAGACATACCTACGTCCATTCTTCACGTGGGTTGATGTCTTTGAACAGAGGAGCTCTGGGGGCAGAAACCAGGCTGACTTCAGTCTGTCCCTCCGTGAGATGCTGCTTCTCAGAGAAGCACAGGTGACAAGTAGATGTTTCTGAGGGCTTTGCGAGATGCACAGATGGAAGCCGTCACGAGCACTGAACACACGCGCACACCTTGGTACCTGACGCGCGTCTCACTTTGTTCCCAGTCGTATCTCAGGGTTTGTTAAACTTACTTGCATTTTATAATAAAGGCATCTGACACACCAGAATATTTGTCAGCAATTCTGCTGTAGGTTCTTTTTTGCCAAAGAGCTGCTTAAGCCATAAAAGGTGTCTCTGGGTTAAAGCTTAGGGTAGAATCTCATAAAACGTGAGGCTCTAGTTTCTCTTTCAATTGATGGAAAGATACAAACTTTAAAAAATGTTTGAAAGAGGAGAGGAGGAGAGGACAAACATTTATCAAGTTCCTTCTGTAGGCTACCTATTTTGCATGTAACATCGTGACCCCCGTGTGTGGGGTGTGTGGGGTGTGTATGTGTGTAGCGTGTGTGGGGGGTGTGTGGGGAGTGTGTACATGGGGGTGTGCGGTAGGGGGTGTGTGTATGTGGGAGGATACAAAATGCCTTTGCACAGTGAGGGAGCCGACAGTCAGGACAGCTTACACAGGTCATTGGTGGTAGCGCCCAGATTCAAAACCAAGTTGATGCCCGGTTTTTGACCACTCCCATCCCTCTGCTGCCTAGTGTGGACAGTTCAATGACCGTGTGGCATTCATCACAGAAATTTTCTTTTTTTTTTAAAATAAATTGATTTTACTTTTGGCTGTGCTGGGTCTTCATTGCTTCTTGTGGGCTTCCTCTAGCTGCAGCGAGCGGGGGCTACTCTTTGTTGCAGTGCGCGGGCTTCTCATTGCGGTGGCTTCTCTTGTTGCGGAGCACGGGCTCTAGGCACGCAGGCTTCAGTATTTGTGGCACGCGGGCTCAGCAGTTGTGGCTCGTGGGCTCTACAGCGCAGGCTCATTAGTTGTGGCGCATGGGCTTAGTTGCTCCACACCATGTGGCATCTTCCCGGACCAGGGCTCGAACCTGTGTCCCCTGCATTGGCAGGCGGATTCTTAACCACTGCGCCACCAGGGAAGCCCCATCAAAGAAATTTTGAGTCCCTTGTAAAACTGAGTTGAAGGGTAGAAGGTGAATATGTAAGTTTGCTACGGCTGCTGTAACAAAGTACCGTAAAGTTGGTGCTGTAAACAGCAGAAATGTGTTCTCTCTTAGTTCTGGAGACCAGATGTCTGAGATCCAGGTTTGGGCAGGGTTGGTTCCCAGGGAAGGATCTGTTCCAGGCCTTTTCCCAGCATCAGGTGACTGCCAGCATCCTTGGGGTCCCTTGGCTTGTGGACACATCACTGCAATCTGGTCTCCACCTTCACAGGGCCTTCTCCTCTCTGAGCATCCTCACCTCTTTGAAGGGCACGAGTCACCAGACTTAGGGCCCACCCGAATCTAGTGTGACCCATCTTAGCTACACTAATTACATCTACAAAGGCCCTGTTTCTGAATAAAAGCACATTCTAAGGTTCTGGGTGGACATGAATGTGGGGGACACAGTTCAACCCGGTGTGGTGAGGCTGAGCCCCTGACAGATGGAAGAGTCTGACTTCACACCCGGAGCTGCCCGCTGGCGCGCGAGCAGCTGGCAAAGGACGGGGGTCCATGCTTCCTGTTCTTTCAACAGACACTGGTTAGCACCTGCCAGGTGCTCTGAGCCCTGGGACACAGACTGAACCACACAGAAGGGGGCCTGTCTCCCGCTTCCTTACCTGTTCTGTGCTTTGTTCCCCGCTCTGGGGCTCCCAGGGCAGGCGGCTGGAGCTGATGTCCCCGAAGGACCCTCACCCCTCCCGCGGGCTCACGGGGAGCCAATCGTCAGCGCTGTGAGCACCCACGGCCCCCTCACCTGTCACACCGCATCTTTGTGCATCACCCCGTGGAGTTCTCTCTAAAATACCTGGATGTGGTGTCCCTGTGTGTGTCCTACTGATGGAAAGAGAGAGTAATGAATGGAACACAGATCCTCTCATTCCCAAAACTTTGGGTTTTTTTCCTCAATGTCTTTGCAGCCAGACAGGTAATGAAAAGGTATAAAATAACCCTTGGACAACGGGGCACCGCGGGGACTGTGGTGAACTGGGTACTGCAGATATTAAATACAGACTCAAGTCTGACTTTTAAAAACTGCTCTGTGGAAGTAGCTAAGATGATAAATGCTTGTGTCCTCTGACTCAGCAATGCCACTTGTAGGAATTTATCCTACGGATGTGCTCGCACATGGGGGAAACCACCCAGTGGTCATCAATCAGAGACTGGTTGAATAAATGTTTGCATATGTGTATAAAGGCTTAGCATGCAGCTATTTAAAATGAATCAGTGTTGGGCTTCCGTGGTGGCACAGTGGTTGGGAGTCCGCCTGCCGATGCAGGGGACGCGGGTTCGTGCCCCGGTCTGGGAAGATCCCACATGCCGCGGAGCGGCTGGGCCCGTGAGCCATGGCCGCTGAGCCTGCGCGTCCGGAGCCTGTGCTCCACAATGGGAGAGGCCACAACAGTGAGAGGCCCATGTACCGCAAAACAAACAAACAAACAAACAACAACAACAACAAAAAGACACAGTGTTGATTTTCTTTTTAAAATAAAAACAACCTGATTAAAAAATGGGCAGAAGAACCAAACAGACATTTCTCCAAAGAAAACATACAGATGGCCAACAGGCACATGGAGAGATGCTCAACATCACTAACTATTAGAGAAATGCACATTAAAACCACAATGAGGTATCACCTCGTACCTGTCAGAATAGACATTATCAGAAAGAGTACAAATAACAAATGTTAGCGAGGATGTGGAGAAAACAGTCCTCACACACTGTTGGTGGGATGTAAATTGATACAGTCACTATGGAGAACAGTGGAGGTTCCTCAACAAACTAAAAAGAGAGCCACCATGTGACCCAGCAATCCCATTCCTGGGCCTATATCCAGAGAAAACATCTGAAAAGATACATGCACCCCTATGTTCATAGCAGCACTATTTACAATAGCCAAGACAGGGAGGCCACCTTAGTGTCCATTGCCAGAGGAATGAATAAAGAAGAGGTGGTACATATACACAATGGAATATTACTCAGCCCTAAAAAAGAACGAAATAATGCCATTTGCAGCAACATGGATGGACTTGGAAGGTATCATGCTTAGTGAAATAAGCCAGAGAAATACAAATACTGTATGATATCACTTATATGTGGAATCTAAAAAATAAAACAAACTAGTGAATACAACAAAAAAGAAACAGGCTCAAGGACATAGAGAACAAACTAGTGTTTACCAGTTGGGAAAGGGAAGGGGGAAGGGCAAGATGGGAATAGGAGATTAAGAGATGCAAACTATTAGGCATAAAATAAATAAGCTATAAGAATATGTTGCAGGGCTTCCTTGGTGGCGCAGTGGTTGAGAATCTGCCTGCCAATGCAGGGAACACGGGTTCGAGCCCCGGTCCGGGAAGATCCCACATGCCGCGGAGCAACTAGGCCCGTGAGCCACAGCTACTGAGCCTGCGCGTCTGGAGCCTGTGCTCCGCAACGGGAGAGGCCGCGATAGTGAGAGGCCCGCGCACCGCGATGAAGAGTGGTCCCCGCTCACTGCAATTAGAGAAAGCCCTCGCACAGAAACGAAGACCCAACACAGTCAAAAATAAATAAATAAATTAATTAAAAAAAAAAAAATTACCAGGTTGTCTTTTAAAAAAAAAAAAAAAAAAAAAAAAAAAAAAAGAATATGTTGCACAGCACTGGGAATATAGCCAATGTTTTGTGATAACTAAATGGAATATAATGTTTATAAATTGGGAATCGCTATGTTGTACACCTGTAACTTTATAATGTTATGAAACAATAAAATTAAATTAAATTAAAATGACAGTTTTAAAATGTACTAATATGACTCTAGCTCCACGATAGATAACAAAGTGAAAGAAGTATTTGTGCAGAACTGTACGTACTTGCCTGCACATTCATGGGATATGCAAGGAACTGGTCATTGATTGCCTCCTGGGAGAGGTTCTTCTTGACAAATACCCTTTTGTTATGTTTTGGTTTTTGAACCACGTGAATGCATTTCCTATTTTCAATAATTAACTAACATACTGTGCAGGTCAAATGAAACCCAGGGAGGGTCCGTTCTGGGAGCCCTTCCCGGGGATCCGGGCTGTGTCAGAGCCACCGATCAATCTTCTACCGTGTGCCTCATCCTCGCCTGGCATGGAACTGGGCTCATTAGATATGAAGTTTGTTGACCCAAATCATTTCATTCTTTTTGCTTTGCGGGTCAGTACTTGAGGTTGTTCTGGCCCGAGACAGGATTCGTTATCTGCTGAGCTGCTGCCCTCCTGGACTCCTCGTGAATGGCCTCCCCCCGACCCCAGCCGTCCAGTTTCCTCTCTCTGCTCTGGTTGCCGCCCCCAGCCCTGCACGCCCATACACGTTCCTTCTCTGTCGCTGAGACTGACCAGCCCACTTTCTAACGCCTCTGACACCCTTCCTCCACCCTAGACGAGGGTCTTCTTAACCTGGAATTGATGCTGCTGCATTTCTACCCCCTTCCACCAGGGTTATCCAAAGACACAAATCGTATCCTGTCATTTCCTTGTTTAAAAAACCCTTTGGTTCCCAACAAGGGTTCAACCTCCTCACATGGCACACGGGACCTCTCACCTCTGGCCCTCCCGGCCCTCCTTCCACGCCTCCATCCTAAATGGTCTCCTCCACCTTTGGGGTCCATCAGGCATGGGCAGATCCAGGTTTTATGGGGCTGGAAACTTACACAACTGGGGCAGGGGAAGGCTTCTTTAAGAAAATAAACACAAAACTTCTAATGGAAAAAATCCCACATGAACATGAATGTTTATTTACAGCAATTAAGAATTAAAACAAGTTACACATTTAAAAAGCCTTGGAATATCCGGAAAACAAGGTGATGCTTTTGTTAATTAACTACGTGACAAACTTTTGTGCCTTACGCTTTGAGAGCCTTGTGATACGGCGCCGGCTCTATTGCATTTTCTATAAAGGGGACAGAAGAGAATGCCTCTTTCCTCCAGCGTGGTGGATTGAAAATGCCTTTCACTGTTGGTAATCAAGTGAAGTTCCATTTTCACAACTCATGATCAGCCCGGCCGTGCTAAGAAGCAATCGTTGCACTGAAATGCCTCAAGCCTGTGGCCTCACACCCAGACGCTCTTGCTGCGACAGGTCTGGGCTCGACAGACACAGGGATTCTGGTCTATTCAATTTGGGGCGATTTCCATGAAAAACGGGAAGGATGGTAGGATGCTGTGTAACAGCAGAGGCTGCTTTAGTTCCAGGTGGTCAGTATCACACCGTCCTTGACGTGGCCAGTTACGGGCTGAGGGGAAGGGCAGACTCCCCGGAGGCATCAGCTGGGAGGCCGAGGGCAGACACAGGCCAGGTCCGGCCCTGCTGCAGATCCTGCGTCCCCAGAGGGACACAGCAGACAAGCGGCTGGTGGAGGCCCCTGGACTGGAGAAGGCGGCCTCATGGGAAAGTGGCGTGACTCCAGGCGAGTGTGTCAATTGCTGGAGCCTCTGATCTCTGACCTTGTGTAGAAAGGAGAGGGGACCACCTGCCTGCCTGTATTCAAGGACGGAGCAGACGCGCAGACCTGGCCCTTCTCCTCCCCCATCCCCCATAGCTGGGGAATCACAGGGACAAGTGATCCCGTGGGCTGTGCTCACCACAGTACCAGGACTATCACTCCAGGTCGAGCTCCTCTGCACCCTTCCCAGGGTTTGGGTGCATCCCAAAGGAGAGAAGCCCTGCAGCCTGACTGACTGGTGGGCTCCTGAAGACGCTCCCCGAACGGAAGAGCTGGCGGGGCCTTCCTTGTACGGCTTCATAAATCTGGTACCACAAATGGGGCCCCTCAGGGCTCTTCCCCTTAAACCCTCCACTACATCCCTCTCTCGACTCCAAAATCATATATCTGTTGTTAAAAGCCATCTTGAGAGATTAGTCCAGCTCCTCTGTGTTTCGGGTGAAAAAACTAATCTGTACCCACAAGAAAAATTAACTGCTGAGTCTCATTTCTGTGGGACATTGTGCTTGTTTAGGGATAAGTATGACTTACTACGCAAACCAATGAGTTTTAAGTTTTCCGTATAATATGCATTTAATGGGAAACTTCTAGAGAAATGTCCAAGCCCAGCAGACAGCTGGAGCCCATCAGGACCTCAAGCAGGTCATCAAGGGGCTCCTTGGCTTTGTGGGGAAGGCAGCAGTCCCAACACCTTGGGGATCGCCCAGGTTCCCCCAGCAGAGCGGTCGCACTGTCCACCTGCTGTGACGCACCCCGGAAAGGAACCGGAGCCTAGGATCTGAACAAAGTCATCAATTCCAGGAAAGATAATAAGAAAAGAGAAATGATTGTGGTGAGGGACCAGAACCCCCTGGTGCCCCTGTGCAGGGGGTGCTCTGGCTGGGCCTTGGTGGCATCCCTGCCGAGGGCTCTGTCTGGCGCCCTTGTGAGAGGATGGGCAAGGAGACCTCAGAAGGGTCCCCATGGGGTCTCCTGCTCTCCGAGCAGTGCCCGGAGCTGGGGGCACCGGGGAGCTGGCTACACAAAGGCCGCTTGTGGGAACCTTGGGTGAAACACAACCCCCGGATTCTTTAGGGCCCGAGGCCTTGGGCCGCTTTGCTGGGCAGGCCGGCCCAGCGGGAGGAGTCGGAGGTCAGGCGCCTGGTCCCCGGAGGTGATGGCTCTGGCCCTGGTGTGTGGAGACGGTAGAGCGATGCCAGGCGAGTGCTGGCTGGTGTGACCGGCCGTCTGCCAGGACAGAGTCCTCCTGGGAAGGCAGGTCTGGGAGGAGGTGACAGCCAGCCTCTCCCCTTGGCCGTGCCCACCTGCCTGCCCTGCCCTGCCCCCTGGGAGTAAGCCGACACCTTTCGAAGGCAGAGGGCTGTGCTCTCACTGCTTCCTGCCCACCTTTGCTTCTGAAGCAGGTAAAACAGAGGTTGGACCAGCGTCCCTCTCCAGCCACCCAGCTCCACCCCGTGCAAGGCCTGGCAGAAGGGACCGGAACTGTGAAATGGGGCAGCAGGGGGTCTAGTGGGATGTGAAATACTGAACACCCGCCCTGTTCTCTCTTGGGGACCTTACAGGGGTCACAGATGTAACAATAGCAGCTCGAGGCAGCAAGGCGGAGGGTCTCCTGAGTGATGGAATGAACCTCCCTCCTCGTCCCCAGAACCTCCCTCCTCGTCCCCAGAGCTTCTCTGCCCTAAGAACTCCCAGATGTGCCAGGGCAGCTTGGCCTCCTGCACAGTGCCGGACGGGGGGCCGTCACCTGCACACGAGAAAGGCCGGTGGGACTGGCCGTATGGTCCTGGGCGAGTCTCAGCTTAGTTATTTCTTCTGCAATAGGCAGGTGGGTGACTCCACAGGGAGCCCCCGATAGGTGCACTACTCTCCCGGTGGACAAGCGAGCACAGATCCTTCTCACCCTGACAACCACGGGGCACCCCGTGTGCTCAGCCCCCGACACCTCAGCTCCCTCATCCATAAAACCACAGCGTGATGCACTCGGGCTTTCTGGCTCCGAGGTTCCAGGAAGTTGTAATGAGATGATGTGCACAGAAGCTATAAAACCCTATGTGTCTGCAAGGCATCATGATGCAATTACTACCTCTGGCCACAAGGATTGCATAGAGGAAGTGGCATTTGGACTTGGCCTCGAAGGAAGGGCAGGGCTTGGATGGACCACACAGTGTGTCCAGGGCCTGACAGATAAGCTGGAGAAACGGCAGGAAGCAGAGGCGAAGCCAAGGCTCTCTCTAGGGGAGGAGTGACGGCCTGTAGGTGGTCGTGCCGTGGAGGTTCTCGGGACGCCTCTGGAGCTGCCTCCGGGGCCTGGCTGAAGCCACAGGGGCCACGCTCCCCCTTGGCCACGCGCTGGAGCGTAGCAGCTTGTTGTCGTGAAGGGAACTAGAAGGCAGACTGAGGTCCAGCACCAACGCCCTCCAGAAAGGAGCCTGTAAAGAGATTGTGATGTGTTGGTTGGACGTGCTGGAAACGCTTAACCTCACGTCTCACGCTCACTGCGCGTGGCAGAAGCTCCCTCTTCCTGGGCGCTGGAAACCACTTCCCTGAGCCGCGAGCAGCCCTGGCAGAAATGACCACTTTGAGGAAAGTCCGTTAAGTGCGTGGCACGAGGCTCTGAGAAGTTCCCAGGCCTGGCTGGCATTGAGGAAGGCATCCGTGGCGTCGCGGACGCTGCATTTTGAGTTGTCGCTGCCGGGGGAGGCTGTCTCGGTGCGGAGGCGCTCATGCTTAGCGACCGTCCTCAGACTCTCCTCCAGACAGTCCCTGGGTGCCTCAGCTATGGTGCTGCTGCTTCTAAAATGAAGGGTTGTGACGATTTTGTGTGCGTGGGCGTGTGGGGATGGTCTGCAAGGATGTCGAGCTTGTTCTTGTGGAGCTGGTTTGCCTAAGGAAGGTGACAGAGCGCCACGGAAGCCAAGCACTCTGTGCACTTGCTGCTTGGGGAGGAGGGGTAGTGGCCGTGCTCGCGTGAGCCTGCCGGTCTCAGGCGGTGTGCACGCGTTGCACACCAACCCCTGGGGCACGGGCTCCAGGTCACCGTCCCGGGAGTGGAGGGAGCGCCCCAGCCCTGGGATGTGGGCGCCTTGTCTCCTGGCATCGCTGCTGTGCTTCCCGAGCCGTCTTATGCCCCTCGGTCACGGTCATCAGCCTCCCGGGCTGCGGCTGGCGTTGTCCTGAGGGGACGCACACGGGTTCAGCCGATGGGGAGGGAAAGGCAGGATGTAACGACCCATCCTATCCAGGTCCCTTCTCCCCAATGTCAGCTGACAGCTGGAGCTGGTCACGGGCAGAGGGGCCACTGGTCCCAGGGGGTAACGCCCGGGAGGGGAGAGGGTGGGTGATTCAAGTCAGCAGGTACTTAGGAGCGGAAATCGGAAGGAACACATTTCCAGGGTTTCCGGGCTGTGCCAGGATGCAAATGACCGTACGATGATGCTTCAGGGGCTGTCAGAGCAGGGACATGGGCAGACGGGGGACACCGGCACCAAGGTTCCTCCTTCCCGGGATGTTAATTAAAACTCATTTCCCATGACGTCATGCTCATTTTAAACCACAGCGTAGAAACACAGTGAAGATTGTTTGAACTGAACATGCAACGTGATGGTACAAAAAAGAGTTCTGAGTCTCTGCAAGTCTGCCCCAGGACGAGAAGGAAGTGTGAGAAGGGGGGCGTTAAGGAGAGTGTCTAATTCCTAACCTGGGTGCCCCAGAGTTGGGACCACCCCAAAGCACCCGGGGCCTGTAAGAACGACCCCTTGAAAGAGTGCGTGTGCTGTACACACCTTGTTATAAAATGGCCCAACACGGCCAGGTCATTGCCAGCCTTTACTTTGTGATTTGGGGAATGTCAAAAAAGCAGATCTGTGTGGAGTGTTTCCTAGAACCCGGTGCCAGGGAAAAGTCTCCAAGATGCCACGTCGTCTGTCCCTTTTTGGGTCCCTCAGCGGGCAACGCCCTCCCCCTCTCCCCCTCTCTGCTCCCCCACTTTGTGATGTGCTGTCACCCTGAAGATTTCTACCCTCTGAATAATCCGATTACGTTGTCCCCAGCCAGCCATCATTACAGTGAAAGCACTTACCTGGGAAGAAGGGGAAGAATCAATCCATCTGCGGTCCCCAGTGCCTGCCACCAGGCTGTGTGGCAGGCTCGCCAGGCATGGCAGGGAGGACAGGGCTGCCCAGGGCGACAAGGCTGCGATGGAAACCGCTGGTGATGGGCGGAGGACAGGCCTGGAGCCACAGCTGCCCTGGGGGACAGCCCAAGAGGGAAGCAGGCTCACCGACCTTACAAGACGCCTGGACCAGCCCCGCGTCTCGCTTTCCCTGAAATGATCCTGCTGGCCAAGCAGGCAGGCTGGTTGTCATTTGCTGGGGTTTTTTGCTAACACCGGTGTGGTTGAGGCTTGACCTCTGGCCCTAGAGTCCCCTCCCTCTCAGGTGCAACATGCTTCGGTGGGAACCACCGTCAGGGCGCTGAGAGCCTCTGACTCAAGGTAAGGAAGGCCCATTTCTGCCCAGTCCCATCATCTGGACCATCTGAGCAATCCAGCACTTTCCTGAAAACATGGAGGCCACTGTAGTTTCCACCTCTCGGGACTCGCGTAGGTTCAGAGAGCCCTTTACCGATTGGAATTCTACCAGTTGATCGCCTTACGTTCTTATTTAATCTTTTCTTAAAGGGGGAATAGGATAAAGCATCCTGTCAGTACCTCAGCCTGCACACAAGAGGCCACATTGCTCTCCCCGCAGGCCCTTTCCGCTTCCCAGCCAGAGCCCAGCTCCATCCCGCCCACACTAGCCGGGCTGGGACTGCCTGGGCCGCTTCTGTGCTGTGTGGCCTCCTCCCAGCGGGCCGAGCCTCTCTGGGTATCAGTTTTCTCATTTGTAAAATGAAAGGGCTCACTCAGATGTACTCCAAACTTGTCTCAGGCTTTGAAAATTTTGATTCTAAGATTTGGGGAATACAATAGAGTTTCAGATCACTGATCGCTTCCAGATCACAACTAGATCTGTCTCCCAATGAACTGAAAGGAACTTTTGGAACAGTATCGCTCCTTCAGTTCTGATCGCACCATCTGTGAGATGACATCTGATATCTCTTCTTCCACTGAATACCATTTGTGTAATCTTTACACTTCTCTGAATCAGTCCACTATGAAATCTAAGAACACAGTAGTTATCAAGCCGTTGCCAGGGGCAGACCCGGCAGCAACCCCTCCATGAGAACAAATGAAGGAAGAGAACAAAATTAAACAAGGAACTTTGTTAACCTCTCTAACAAGGTTGCCTGCAAAGGGGAAAAAGTACATGGGAGAATTTTCCTCTAACTTACCTCTCAAACAGACCTGGATCAGTGGGTTCTTCCCCCACGAGGCAGAGCTGTAAAAAGTTTTCCCCCATCTCCTAGGCCTCTGTCCTGAGAACAGAGAGGTTGGCAGGCGGTGTGATCATAACCAGCAGACAGGGTACCAATCCTTACAAATCCATTTCTCCCATTCTCCATCCTCCAGAGTGTACTTATGATACGCAGCACTTACCAATTAATTACATATAAAAGGTAAATACGGGGCTTCCCTGGTGGCGCAGTGGTTGAGAGTCCGCCTGCCGATGCAGGGGACACGGGTTCGTGCCCCGGTCCGGGAAGATCCCACGTGCCGCGGAGCGGCTGGGCCCCTGAGCCATGGCCGCTGAGCCTACGCGTCCGGAGCCTGTGCTCCGCAACGGGAGAGGCCGCGGCAGTGAGAGGCCCGCGAACCGCAAAAAAAAAAAAAAAAAGGTAAATACATAATGCCTGGGGTCAGTGTGATAAACCTCTTAACACAGTAGTGAAAACACCTCCGTGCTGAACAGCATGAACTCAGGGCGTCTCGCCTAATGTGTTTGGCAAATATTTGTGCCAAGCCTTTGATTCTTCAAAGCCCTGATAACCAAAGCTGTACCTTAATGGGTCTCCCCTCCAGGAAGAAACGGTTGAGTCAAAGAGGAAAATAAAAACTGAACAGGCTTATTTCTCTTCACAACTTTACAGTGTTAACTGGTCGCCCCAGGGATGAATCACAAATAGCTCCACACCTAAGTGTAACTATTTAATAAATGGTTCTCTGTTTCTCACCATCGCCATGGAGATGGACATCTTGGACCACAGTGCCAGAGGCATCTCCTCTCTAAATACATTCTGATCCTCAGAGCCATTCTCGTTGAGCCGGAAGGCAAGCACGGTTTGAACAGTGTGGCTGACCAGTCGGGGACTAGTGGTGTGGGTGCATACAATTCCTTCAGTAACATCGTGAAGGCCAAGGCAGGGACTTGAAAACGTTTTCAGTCAGCAAAATTCTTCAAACACCATCTGATGCAGAAAGCTTGTCCGTCAGATAGAAAAGTGGAGAAGCTCTGGTTGAAGGAGCCTCGGGGAGAACAGCCAGGTGTGGGAGAGGGTTCGTGCCCTGGTCCCCGGGGGATACTTCTGCAGGCCCTGGGGTGCTGGGATCAGAGGAGCTTAACACATTCCGCCCATGCTGCTCTGGGGGGAAACAAAAGAGAAGGCAACCAACCTTGATTCGCTTCTTAGCTGGAAAGCCGAGAACGAACCAGTCTATTTTTGATGCAAGAAACCCACTAGAACATACATACACAGAAACAAAAGCAACATTTTAAAGACTGCAAAAGGGACTTCATTCAGAGGCACTGGAGAGCTCAAGTCTGAATTTTTATTAAGTACAACTTGGAGGAAGGGTGGGGATTCGATGCCGGGGCAGCAACGTGCCAAGGCTGCCCTACGCTGG
This sequence comes from Leucopleurus acutus, assembly GCF_964270905.1. NCBI lineage: Eukaryota > Metazoa > Chordata > Mammalia > Artiodactyla > Delphinidae > Leucopleurus > Leucopleurus acutus. Next base: position 24,379,183 of record NC_139154.1, read on the forward strand.
CTAACGGTAGCTGCTAAACCTTCAGGAACTTTCCAAGACAATAAGTCAGAAAGAGAAAAACAAATACCGTCTGCTAACGCACACATATGGAATCTAAGAACAAATGGTTCTGAAGAGCCTAGGGGCAGGACAGGAATAAAGACGCAGACGTAGAGCATGGACTTGAGGACACGGGGAGGGGGAAGGGTAAGCTGGGACGAAGTGAGAGAGGGGCATGGACATACATACACTACCAAATGTAAAACAGACAGCCAGTGGGAAGCAGCCGCACAGCACAGGGAGATCAGCTCAGTGCTTTGTGACCACCTAGAGGGGCGGGATAGGGAGGGTGGGAGGGAGGGAGATGCAAGAGAGAGGAGATATGGGGATATATGTATGCATATAGCCGATTCACTCTGTTATACAGCAGAAACTAACCAATACTGTAAAGCAATTATACTCCAATAAAGATGTTAAAAAAAATTAACTACGTATCCAGCAATCACACCCCTTGGTATTTCTCCGAATGAGTTGAAAACCTGCACACGGATGTTTATAGCAGCTTTATTTATAATCACCAAAACTTGGGAGCCACGAAGATGTCCTCCAGTAGGTGGTGATTAAATCAACTGGGGTGCAACCAGACGATGGAATATTATTCAGTGCCGAAAAGAGATGAGTATCAAACCAGGAAAAGACATGGAGGGACCTAAATGCATTTTATTAAATGAAAGAAGACAATCTGAAAAGTCCGCACGCTATGATTCCAACTCTGTGACGTTCTGGAAAAGGCAAAACTATGGAGACAATAAAAAGGTCAGGGATTGCCAGGGACTGGGGGGAGGGAGGGATGAAGAGGCGGAGCAGAGGACTTTTAGGGCAGTGAAGCTACTCTGTATGATACTACAGTGGTGGATACATGTCATCATGTATTTGTCCAAACCTATAGATTACACAACACCAAGAGTGAACCCAGATGTAAACCATGGGCTCTGGGTGATGATGTGTCCATGCAGGTTCGTCAGTTGTAACAAATGTACCATCCGGCGGAGGATGCTGATAATGGGGTGGGTGGGGTCAGGGGAGAGGGTATATGGGAAAATCCCTGTACCTTCCTCTTGATTTTGCTGTGAACCTAAAAGGGCTCTAAAAAATAAAATCTATTAAAAGTGAAACTGTATCCATTTTAATTAATAAAGCACATTAAAATCAGAGGTAATAAACACCCCAAATTCACCACGTTCTCCTTATTTATTATATTTTGCTATTATCTATGTTCTCAAGTTTTACCCTTGAGATACATACCTCTATCGACACATCTATCGTATCTGTACAGTAGAATTATTATGTGATGGAGGCCACTCTTCCCAACTCTGTGATAAGTGGCCTCAGTTTGGTAGCTTGAAATTAAATCGGCTAGTGGGAGTACCTACACAACAGAAATCACTACGTACCAGGACTTTTTCCCCAGGAGAATTGGTTATTCAACGTCTCCAGCACACCACTAATAACATGTACAGTATGGGCTCAGGTATTGGGATCAGTAACACATAGACATCTGAGGATGTTCATCAAAGTATGGCTTTTGGAAAAAGATTATGGAAACACAGATCTTTGTACGAATATGATTAAACTAAGTAATTCACTTTAAATTCATCCAAAGAGCTCTATAAAACGTTTCCAAGGATACTCCCTCCTGGAAGCCAGGAGCTCTAACCAATCTAAAGAATTAAATCACTCAAATTTGAAGAAGAAAAAAATGCCCCAGGAGCAGCTGCTCTCTTGCCATCGGAAGTACTCAGATCTTGTTCTGAGAGAATTTAATTGCCAAACTGTTTACCGTAATTAAGTCTATCAGCATGGTTTTCTCCCGATGAAAATAAAGATTGGTATATTACATCTTTTGTGAAAGGAGTCTTTTATCTCCCTTAAATTATAAGTCTATTATTCAATATGAGTTCTCTTCAAAACATGATTTTTTTCCCCCTCAAGTATAGGAAGGACAACAAAAATTAACATTGCCCTCGAGAGAGAAGCCTGTTGCGGGCACCATTATTTCACTACAAACACTATTAGAGCCTGGTACATCTCATCAAGATTATTTAAGTGTGTCTGAAGCATGTGTCTTTCACCAGCCTTTGCTTCCACTGATAGACTATGCAGTTATGAAAGAGTCGAGTTACCAATGCCCCTTTTCAATTAGTGTGATGGGGCTCCTGGGCGGGTCAAAAATGGAGGTGCTCTCACCTGGAATTGGCTGTTAGCACAGCTGCATCCTCCCAGCCCGGGCTACCTGTCAGCATCACTGGATTGAAGGGGGCGGCATTAAAGAAGTCCCGAAGTTGAGGCCACATGCCCAGAGATTCTGATTTAATTGGCCTGTGGAGAGCCGTGGAGATGAATAAGTTTTTAAAGCTTCCCAGCTGATTCTAATACACATCGAGGATTAAGAACCCCTGTTTGAACCAATATAAAAATCATTTCACCCGGTTGACGTGAATTCGCTATTTGTCTATACCTGATACATAGGGGGACCAGTCAAATATGCTTGTCCTTTTCGATGACATGATTTCAGGGTCTTTTTTTTTTTTTTAATTTTTATTTATTTATTTTTTGCGGTACGCAGGCCTCTCACTGCTGCGGCCTCTCCCGTCGTGGAGCACAGGCTCCGGACGCGCAGGCTCAGCGGCCATGGCTCACGGGCCCAGCCGCTCCGCGGCATGTGGGATCTTCCCGGACCGGGGCATGAACCCGTGTCCTCTGCATCGGCAGGCGGACTCTCAACCACTGCGCCACCAGGGAAGCCCCTCAGGGTCTTTTTGTCTATTGGCTAATGGAAATTGGAGTCTTTCGATATCAAATAAAATCACCCTGTTTTAGGGCGACCTCCTGTGTGTAAAAGGCTGATCCTATCAGGTCAACTCAGCTATACCCACCGAGGGTCCATTTCCCAGCCGCTGAGCAGGGAGGTAGCACCTCCACCAGCCTCCAGGCCACCCTGGGTCCCTGCTTCCCCCTGCTTAGTCTCCTGGGACTGTCTTGCATCTGACAAGACAACTTGCATCTAAGGTGGGTCTTAGTTTCCTTCCTACCAATTCTGTGAGACCCATATCTTTCCAAAAGAATCTTTTTCCTGCTTCTTTTTGCTTAAAATAGAGGCACCTTTTGTACCACAGAAGAGAAAGATCCCTAACTGATGCTTTGCCATAGCCCTGAAGGAAACAGAAAAATGTGACCAGATTTTGTAAACATTTCTAAACCTAAGAACATAAAAATTCAAGATAAAAATGTTGGGAGACTTGCCCTACAAAAAAAAAAAAATATTACAAAGTGTATGCAAAAATATCAATGGAATAGAACAGAGAATCCAGGACTCAAGCATATGGAAACTTGGAGGTATGACAGAGACAGCATTACACACTGGATAAAGGATGGACTATTCTTTTTTTAAAAAAATAAATTTATTTAACTTTATTTTTGGCTGTATTGGGTCTTCACTGCTGTGCATGGACTTTAGCTGCGGCGAGCAGGGGCTACTTTCGTTGCAGTGTGCAGGCTTCTCATTGTGGTGGCTTCTCTTGTTGCAGAGCATGGGCTCTAGGTGCACAGGCTTCAGTAGTTGTGGCTCGCGGGCTCTAGAGCGCAGGCTCAGTACTTGTGGTGCACGGGCTTAGTTGCTCCATGGCATGTGAGATCTTCCCGTACCAGGGCTCGAACCCATGTCCCCTGCACTGGCAGGTGGATTCTTAGCCACTGCGCCACCAGGGAAGCCCAGGAAAGGATATTTTAAAATGTGACCAAATACACCCAAAACTGAAAGGGAGAGACTGATGTACTTCACTACAGGTAAGTGAAAAATTTTATGTGAATAGACATAAACTAAGTGAAAAGACAAGCCACAAGTTAGAAAGAGACTTGCAATTCATATAACCAGAAAAAAACTAGAATCTACTATAGAAACAAAATTTCTACAAATCAATAAGATATCAACAGACCAAGAGAGAAACAGGCAAAGGATATGAATGGGGAAACACAGACAAGGGAAGCTGAGTAGTTAATAAGTATATATGGTTATTCACTAGTAATATCAGGAAAATAATTAAATTACAGTGAATGAGTTTATAGTCAACAAGTATTGATGACCATGCAGAGAAATGCGAATTCTTGAGCTAATATAAATCAGCTCAGCAATTTTGGTGAGCACCTGGGCGATATTCGGTCCAGGTGAAGATGTACGAACATTCTCCCAACCAGTAGCGTTACTGTTACAGTTCTAACCTGGAGAAAATCTCATCCATGTGTGATGGAAGGTATGTAAAGATGGTCATTGTATGGTGTCTGTATCAGCAAAAGAAAGGAAAAATCTAAACTTCTGTCAACAGGAAATGGGTAGACTGTAGTATATTTATATAGCGGAATACGATGTGTTCTCTACAGGAGGGAAAGTTAATGGAACATATTTCGTCATGAGCGAGTGCCGAAAATATAACGCCAAGCTCATGGGAAAAAGGCAAGTTGCAAAATTACATCACTTAAATCAGTATCAATTATTCAAAATTACTCCAAATGGTAGTTTCTATAGGAAAAATATGAAAACATGGTCAGGAAAAGAAGTCCCTAAATTGTTTACCTCCAGTGAGGGAAGGAGGGGAGGGAGAACAGGCAGCCTAAAGGCACTTCAATTATATCTGCAATTTTGGCCCCGGTCTGGGGGTGGTGTGGCGGTGTTACGTTATTTTCCACACCAGCCCATCATGTTTTAACATTCTTTCCTTTCAACTAAAATGCTGCTTTGAAAGTTCTCACGCCCAAAGCTGTCGTTATTTCAGGGTCTTCACCCTCTGTTATCTCTTGTTTCAGGTGTGAGTCGCCCCAGCCACAGCCCCGGCAATGCCCGGCCCGGCGGTCATGAGCGCAGAGGCCATCACATGGTTCCTGGCCCCTTTCCTCGGACTCGCTCTGGTTCAGGGCAGAACGCCTATTTCGTTCAGTGCCATCCTATTTTCTAGGATGGCCTGGTGGGAATGGCCAGCTGCTGTCCTTTTTTTTTTTTTGAATGTTTATTTATTTTTTGGCTGCATTCGGTCTCAGTTGGGGCACGAGGGATCCTTCATTGCAGCGTGCGGGCCTCTCTCTAGTTGTGGCACGTGGGCCTAGTTGCCCCATGGCACGTGGGAATCCTAGATCCCCGACCAGGGACCGAACCGGTGTCCCCTGCATTGCAAGATGGATTCCCAACCACTGGACCACCAGGGAAGTCCCCAGATGCTGTTCTAATCATGCCTTGACTTGGCCTTATTACCACCGGCAGCTGTGCGACTCCTGCAAATCATCACGGTTGGGCCAGGTGACCCACGCCCTCCCAGATCCATCCCATGGGGCTGTGCTTCCTCGGAAGAACCTCTCGGAAGGCAGGTGAGAAGCAGGTGGATGATTCTTCTTGAAACCGGGGGCAGGAAGCTGACCCTAAAACGCCATGGATTTCCCAGGTCCCAACAACAATATTAACAAACAAACCATGCAGACGTTAAATCCCTGCAGTCCTTCACTCCGTGCCAGGTTACAGGGAACACTGTCACCACGAGATCTGGCGCAGGGACCTTGAGAGTTTGTCTTCAGTCGCATCTCTTCCTCCTTAGCCACGGTTTCTTTCCTTCTTGACACCCAGACCCTCATTCCTGGGCCACCCAAGATCTGCCCTTCCCTCTTCATCTTTCTATCAAGTCGACGGATCCTGTCTCTGTGTGGCTAGGACTGGCATAAAGGCCTGGCCAACTAGTTCAACTAGGGAAGGAATCATGGCCAGGAGATGAGGTGTAGCTTTTTTATCCTTAAGCTGTTGGCTGGCCACAGGCAGACCGGACCCCAGAGGGCGCTGTCTTCCTGAGCCGCTCTCTAGTGAGTGCCCCTTTCCGTGGGTACTATGAACATCCGAGCATAATTCTCTCAATCCAGGGATATACTGTTTTTGCAGAGGTTGGAAGCGGGCTCAGTTCCCTGAAAGGCTCTCTCCTCACCCACAGCAGAGTTTGTCTTTATTTAGAAAGGACGCATGACTGCCTCTCCTCATGACTCAGGGCCCGGCTCCGGGTGCTGGGAGATGCCTCCAGACGGGCAGCCTGGGATGGACGGGCCCCGGGATGCTTTTCTCAAGACACCCTGGAGCCCTCTGAGGGGGGCGCTGCCGAGCGGCCTTCTCTGTCCCGGGAGCAGCCTCCCCAGGCACGCGGCTGCCCCAGGAGGGGGCCAGGCTGCCCTGCATCCCTGCATCACCGCCTGCTTCTCTCGTGCCCTCCCGGCAGGCAGCTCTTAGCAGCCAGCTGCTTCTCCAAGGGCCCGTGGCCGTGGTCCCCGAGGAGGGCTGGAAAGAGGATGTTGAAGGCATGGGAGGGGCCGTCTGGAGAGGCGAGGCCGTCTGGAGAGGCGAGGCCTGGGGAGCTGCCAGACTCTTGTTGTTTGGACGCTCTTTGGCTGACTGGTCACTTGACCTTGGCCCGGGCCCCTGGGAAAGCGCACCCTCCTCTCTTTCATTTTATTTCTGGCTTCAAGCAAGCTTCCTATTTATGGTAACTTTCTGACAGAAGAGGGCTTTCTGGAGAATTCTAAACCCTCTGCGTGACCAGCTGCCCCTCTAGTGGGCCTGTCGCCATACCGGTGTCTCAGCCGGTTTCAAGGTCTTTCCATTTGGGCTCTTCCATTTTAAACACGCTGAGACGTCTGACGCACGAAACCTCCTGTGATGTGACTTTGGAACATTCAGAGCCACACCCATTCGGATCATTGCTAACGAGGAGGAGAGTAGAGCTAAACCCACGTGACGAATACCTCCTCTCGTTCAGGGTGTGCCCACAGCCAGGAAAAGAGCAGATGTGTCAGGTGGGCTTTGTGACTTTCCAGAACCCAGAAAATCTGAAGCCAGGTCCCTCTGAGCACGCACTGATTCGCTGTGGTTAGATCTCCAAGGACAGGTTTTTGACTGTAAATGGCAGAAACAGAGGGGGAGGGAGGGGAGTCGGGGGTGGGAGAGTCAGCGAGCAGGACGGCATCTCCCGGGACAAATAAGGACAAAAAGAATCCAAATTCATACGGGATGATAAAGGCTTCAGTTAGAAAGCGAAAGGCCTTGGTCTGACCTCTGTTCCAGCCCTGTGAGCAGAGGGGCCTCCGGAGGCACCCGGACCCTGTGGCGCAGAGACACACGGACACAGAGGTGACCTCAGGACATTGTCCTCTGATGAAAAGGCCCAGAGACCAAACCAGAGGTTCCCACGTTTCATTTTCGAGGAGTAGCTGAGCATTGGGATTGGGGAGCCTTTGAGAAGGGCTGAAGCCACCCCAGGACGGACGGTCCAGCACTGGCCATGATCCTGGGAGACAGGGGTCGGCAGGCAGAGCCCCTCTCGGGCGGGCAGGCCTCCTCTCTGTGCCCACAGTGGGTGGACAGCTGTGGACAAGGGTGTTTTCCCTGCAGAGAGCATTTCGCTGACTTTGCACACTTGATTGGGAGCGCCGGGTGCCGCGTGGGGTGATCACCGAGGATTCAGCTCCTTCTCTGGCCCTTGGGATGGGCACTCCCCGTGCTTCAGGGAGGGGCACCAGGTGAGGAGGAACCTGCCCAGATGTTAAATCAGAGACACAAACCACCTGAGCAGAGAGGTCAGGGAAATGAAGGGTGTCCTCATGCTGTGGGTCCCTGTGTTTGTAACTCCTTCCCTTCCCAGCCCGAGTGTTCCGTTCCCTCCTCCACACTCGCAGGGCACATGGAAGTACAGAGCCTCAGGGATCAACCCTCGGAGATCCAGAAAAGCATCGTGTCTACATCAACCTGTCAGACCCTGCTCATTCCATCACTTGAGGTCCTCAAGAAGAGGGTCAGAGGTAAAGAGCAATACAGTGTGCTGAGGTAAAGGGTGCTGGGGTAAAGGTGGGAAAAAGTGTCTTCGGAGATGGCAACCAGGGGATGCAATCACACGCAGGACGGTCTGGTTACCGGGTCAAAGAAAGCCGCAGAGAAACATGGAGAAGATAATGTGTCAAAAAATTACAGGAAAATCATGTAACTGTAGCCAAGCGAATGACGCATTAGAGATATAATGCAAACAACTGCATAAGTCGAAACTTTGTGAATTCTCTAAAATTTAAAACAACTTGAAATGTTTTAAAGCTATTTCCTTATAGTTTGGAAATACTTAGAGCTTTAAAAATATTTCCAAACCCTACCAAGGAAGGACATAACCAAATTTCTAACCCAGATGACATTTTTGAAACACAGACCTGTGAAAGCAGTTCTTTTAAAAGGAAATAGAATGCCTTTCATGTCTGACATAAAATTTCCATATGTTTTAGCAATAATGTAATACTACATCCCTTGAAGTGTGCAGGGATTCAAGAGTTTTAAATAAATGTATAACTTTTTGGAAAACAATGTTTTGACGGTTCATCTTCAATCTTTAAGTTGACCTGTCAGTCGTAAAGATGGGCTCTTCTGCTCGACCGGGTTTGACATCTCTGTGAACTTATAAGGCTGAGTCCTGCTTTGGCCACTCGCTGATCCACAAACACTGGAGAGGAAGATGCTCGAACAGCCTTAACCGCTCCCGTAAATACGCAGTGGCATTTGGACAAGAGATTTCAGATGTTAAACCCTAGAGCTGGGGTCCCCTGAGAACACAACTCTGAATTAGGCTTTGACGATATGGTTTTCGAATACGACACATTGCTGCCTCGTCTTTGTGGATTTGCTTCTCAGGCAAGTATGTTAAAGAAGGGAGAGTAGAGGAGCTTCCCTGGTGGCGCAGTGGTTGAGAGTCCGCCTGCCATTGCAGGGGACACAGGTTCGTGCCCCGGTCCGGGAAGATCCCACATGCCGTGGAGCGGCTGGGCCTGTGAGCCATGGCCGCTGGGCCTGTACGTCTGGAGTCTGTGCTCCGCAACGGGAGAGGCCACGACAGTGAGAGGCCCGCATACCACAAAAAAAAAAAAAAAAAAAAGAAGGGAGAGTAGAAATCAAGATTGGACCAACAGTTTTTTTTTTTTAATTTTTATTGGAGTAGAGTTCATTTACAATGTTGTGTTAGTTTCAGGTGTACAGCAAAGTGAATCAGTTATACATATACATATAACCACTCTTTTTTAGATTCTTTTCCCATATAGGCCATTACAGACTATCGAGTAGAGTTCCCTGTGCTATACAGTAGGTCCTTATTAGCTATCTATTTTATATATAGTAGTGCGTATGTGTCAATCCCAATCTCCCAATTTATCCCTCCCCTCCCCCTTACCCTCTGGTCACCATAAGTTTGTTTCCTGCATCTATGACTCCATTTCTGTTTTGTAGATAAGTTCGTTTGTACTCTTTTTTAAGGTTCGGCATATGAGCGATATCATATATTTGTCTTTCTCTGTCTGACTTGCGTCACTCAGCATGCCAGCCTCTAGTTTGGGTTTTTAACGCTGTACGTGGGGCATTCAATAGCTGTGCCGGAACCACAGAATTCTTTGTTAGGTAGGATGTCCTTTGGACGAACAGTTATCCTTAAGATGGTCAAATTCTCCTCATTCCGGGACCCCCAGGTAGAGCTCGTATGGAAGACAACAGGGCCGGGCTTCCAGAGATGGAGGTGCCCCGAGAGAGCCCCCCTGAGCTTTCCCACGTGGTGGGCGCAGCCACGGGGGTCCCACCTTCCCCTGCTGGCTTCATCTTCTCCCCCCGATTGCTCAGCTCCCATAGATCTTTAGCCAACAACCACATCTAGAGACGCTGAGGACTGGAGATCCTGCCTGGTGAGAAGCAAATCCAGGCGCTAACGCAGCCCTCGGGCATGAGGGCTCCCAACTTGTGCTCAGGGCCCTGGGGGGCCGTATAATCCGAACACGGAGATGTCACAAATCATGGTTTACATCTTCCCATATTATCTGCAAATATATAAACTTAACATAACTCTCTCCCAGCGGTGAGCCAGATGTCTAGGTCAACCTTCAGGCCGTGGCAGGCTTGCCCTTGGACGTGGGCAGGAAGGCTGGGCTGTGCCTTCTACGAAGAGGGTCTGCATTTTGCTGCTTTCGTTCTGGGGCCTGACAACACAGCTGCACGATGCTGGTGTTTAATGACTGCTCACGCTGCTGAACTGGGGTCCCTGGCTGGTCTAACCCTCTCAGCATCCTTTCCTACATCACCACCGTTGTTAATCGTCCTGACATGTCGCAGACTCTCAATCTGACCTCGAAAGCCCCAGTTCCAGGCCTGAGAACCCACTGTTCTCTCTGCTACGCTCGGTGATTAATTCCACAGGCATTTTCCGAGGGCCTCCTACATACCTGCACCGGCACCTTCCGAGGAGACGCAGCTCCCGCCCATGGGGACTCAGCCTGACGCCACAAACTGCGTGGAAAGGTCACACGTGGGAGTGGGAAGGGTGGAGGGCCACTGGCCTGGGCCCCATGTCAGCCACCTCGGTGACCCCCTTTCTTTCACCCACGGACCGAACCCACTTTTTTTTTCATATTTATTTATTTGTTTGCACCAGGCCTTAGTTGAGGCAGGAGGGCTCCTTAGTTGCGGCACACACGGGGGATCTAGTTCCCTGACCCGGGATCGAACCCGGGCCCCTTGCATTGGGAGTGCGGAGTCTTATCCACTGCACCACCAGGGAAGTCCCTGAACCCACATTCTTGTCTCAGTTCCTGGCCTTTCAAAGCCGTCAGGGCAACAGTGCTGCTTACAGATGGGAAAGAGCATGCAGGTTAGTCATAATGTCGGGCAGACGCACTTCACAACTTAGGAAACCCTCGTGAGTCTCCTCGGACAGGATCCTTAGCTGCCAGTATATATTCCCACATGGGGACGGCTGGGCTGACAGCATTGGCCAAGGATGCGGGCCAATGTCCAGGAAGGGCGGACAGCCTGTGTTTGGACCAGGTCTCCCAACTATGAATGTCAGGTTATCTACTCAACAAACCCTGAAGCCCATGTGGGGTGCCTTATGGGAAGCCCCGTATCCGCTAAACAGCCTGGGGAGACACCAGCCCAGGCCCTGCCCTGCTCCCCTTCACACTGCAGGAGAGGCCCGGGCCCAGGGGGGCTAAAGTTAGTTGGGGACAAAAGGGGCCAGAAGGAGCCCCAGGAGTGGCTGAGTGGCAAATGCCCTCCGAGGGCCGCTCCTGCCTCTGGTCTCCTGGTGGCTCCTCTCTGGCCCAGCCCTGCCTTGGACCAAATCCTCAACAATGCCCTGGCGTTGCTCTCCATCACCTCCCTATCACATGCTTGTGCCCAGAAGGAAAAACACGTCAAAAAGCAAAGCGACGCCTGTGTGTGACCAGCACTAAGGTCTAGACGGGCGGCTTCCTGGGGAAGGCTGGTCAGAGGGAGGTAGACGCCACTGCTGGCAGTGACTTACGTGTAAAGTTGGGTGGTGCACGCCCAGGGGGCACCCTGTTATCCTCTGTACTGGGTTTGTGTCTTAAACGTCCACCATCAATGCACTTTTTTTTTTTTACACTTGAAACTAACACAAGATTGTAAATCAACGATACTCCAATAAAAATTAGAAAGACTACAATCGACGTCCTTTGAAGAAGGTGCCGCTTTGCCCGCCTGACCCTCTAGACCACAGTCCTGCCCTTGCTTCCCCTTTGCTGCAGGGAGCTCGCCCCTTCCTCCTGAGCTGACTCAGCCCTGCTGGGTGTGCCTCGCATTTTCTGCTTATGCTGTGTCTACCCTGGACCCACAAAATACTCTTTCAGAAAAACGAAGAAAACAACAGCTCATGTGTCTTCCACTCTGTTCTGAACTTGTCTGGAAAGATTGCCTTACAGCCAAGCCCTTCCACCGTTTACAGTCACAAAACTGCAGTAGCCCGTTTTTTTTGTTTTTACTTATTTATTTATGTATTTAATTTTTGACTGCGTTGGGTCTTCGTTGCTGTGCGTGGGCTTTCTCTAGTTGCGGCGAGTGGGGGCCACTCTTCATTGCAGTGCAAGGGCTTCTCATGGCGGTGGCTTCTCTTGTTGCGGAGCATGGGCTCTAGGCACGCAGGCTTCAGTAGTTGTGGCACGCGGGCTCAGTAGTTGTGGTGCACAGGCTCAGTTGCTCTGTGGCATGTGGGATCTTCCTGGACCAGGGCTTGAACCCGTGTCCCCTGTATTGGCAGGCAGATTCTTAACCACGGTGCCACCAGGGAAGTCCCCAGCAGCCCATTTAAGAGAACTGCTGGGGGGTCAGGCTTCCCACTGTCCAGGCTGGAATCTGCCTTGGGGTGTGTCTGGGCTTGTTTGCTGTCTGGTTCACGTGGCAGACCTTTCATTTCTTGATTAGCATCTAGATCATTTTCATGTCCATACTATTCCTGAGGGGCAGCAATACCTCCGCATGGCATCCTCACTGATCACAGAGAAATATGCAAGGTAGGTGGGCTTTGCTGCTTCATCACCCTGGAGTTTCTGGGCTTTAGCTTCGTATCATATCAGGCTGATATCTTCAGGGGCCATCCTACAACAGTGTAAAAGTTTACGTCCTCCCTGCTTTAACTGCTCCAGCCCAGCAGACACCAAGGTACCATTTAGATTGCGTTTTCTTTAAGGCTTGTCTTAGCTCAGACTAGCGTAACAAAATACCGCAGACCAGATGGTTTAAACTACAGACGATGATTTCTCACAGTTCTGGAGGCTGAGTCCCAGATCAAGGTGCTGGCGGGTTTTGTTTCTGGTGAGAGGTCTCTTCCTGGTTTGCACAGGACTGTTGGCTGTGTCCTCACGTGGCAGAGAGAGGGAGACAGCGAGCTCTGTGCTGTCTCTTCCTGTAAGGGCACAATCCCATCATGGGGGCCACACCCCTGCAACTTCATCCGACTCCAGTTACCTCTCAAAGGCTCCAGCTCCAGCTATCAACCCACTGGGAATTAGTGTTGTAACACATGAATTTTGGGGAGACCCAGTTCAACCCACAGCGAGGCTCAGACCACCTTGGAGTTTTATGATTTCAGTTTGCAGGTCTTCACCTTTCACTCAGCCAGTCACAGCATCCACGTCGAGACGGCTTCTTTTGCCCCTTGGAGGAGGGATCCAGGCCTTTCCATATCTGGTGCGGTTCATGCAGGGAGATTACTGAGTGCAACCATGTCCGGAATCCACGTCGGCCTTTCCTCCTGTTGCCTGGTAGCCCTGCTGTGGGCGAGCCTTCCTGCTAGGACATGGTCACAGCAGTCCCCTGAGGCCCGTCTACCCAGGTCCCAGGAGTGACAAGTGAGGCCGAGGCCCCCAGACCCACTGGGGGCTGCTGACTGCTCGCACCCTGGGACCCACCCTCAGTCACGGTCCTGAACCTTCCCAGCGAGGGTCCACACCTGAGATGCTCAGTGTGGGGTGCCAGGCAGTCCTGGTCCCTCACCTGGGTTTGGAAAGTCTCCAAAGTGCCTCCCCACCCCTGAGCTCCCTGAGGGGTGACTGAGGCCTCTGCGGCAGCATTCGCTCTGCCCTGTCCCACCCTCACTCCTCACGGACATTGTTCCCCACGGAGCTCCCCACGGAATCTGAGTCTCGGGGTCTGTCTCCAGGGATCTGGACCCGTGACAACCACTGTGTACAGCACGGCCTTCCCCTAAGCCCCTCGGTCACAAACGCACCTTCCACAGCCAAAGACAAGAGATTAAAAGAACGAAACCAGACTTCCCTCCAGCCAACAAGGCCACGACATGAAACCTAACTTGAACTAAATTTGAAGACATTTGACATTTGAGATGGAAAGAGCTATTTGGGCTGAGATGGCAGGTTGAGCCCACACTTTTTATCTCCTCTCCTTTCAGGGACACCAGTAGCATTACACGAAAAGAATAAGCGATATATAAATGTAAAATTAATGAGGAGAATCACTAACAGATAGGATGCTTCAACAAAGCACTGGGAGAAGGGCAGCAGAGGTGGGTGGCAGGGGGCGGAGAGTGGGAAGAGCAGGCGGCCTGTGCCCGGGGAGGTCTGGGGTGGGGAGGGCAGCAGGGGGCCCTGGGGCCCAGGCCACTCGGCCGTGAACCTGCCCAGGACACAGCCAAACACGCGAGACAGTCTCCAGGCCGTGAGTGGGTCTGTTCACCCGCTGCCCCTTTTCATTACAAATTTCCAATGCTCCTTACTTTTGATTTTAAACCATATGCATGTTTTCTAGTTAAGTAACAATGAAGCGGCGAGAGGAACGTTGTGAAGAGGATCTCTTTTCACTTCTTCCTACTCCCCTTGTGGTCAGAGGAGACCTCAAGCAGGTGACAGAGAAGCAAGGCCCATGCTGTCTCCACTGCTGGACTCTCCCTCATGGCCTTCCTGACCCTTCAGACAGCTCTGCGGGACCCCAGGGCTCTAGGGACCAGAGTGTGAGAATCACAGCATAAACAAAGGCCTAGAGACTGCATCTGCCTTTGGGCGGCTGTGTTCCCTTTCAGGGGAACGTGGTTATAGCTTCTCACCTGCCAGGCTCTGTGCGTGAGTCTAACCCCGCAGCCGTCTAATCAATTTCTCGTCTAAAACCAGCGGCGTTAGGGACCCAAGTTAAAAAGAGAAGCGCGTCCTGAAACAGTTTACAGATGGCGAGGCTTGAGCTACTCCCATGGTTTAGGAAGGTCGTGAGCATCCTTCAAAACTAATGACACGCAGAAGCCCTGGCCTTGCTCTAGGACCCTGCTGGCGGGATCTTCTGAACCAAGCATCCCGTGCTCCGTGGGGAACTGTCGTGGGGAAGGAGCTGGTAAGAAAACAGCACCTCACAGGATGAAGGCGTTTTAAGGAGGTTAAAATGGCGATGAGGAGGTGGGAGGGATTGGGTGTGAGCCAGTTTACCGATGACCCGGAACAGTCAGGGAAGCTGGGGGCTGAGAGCAGCATGTCTGTCTGTCGTCCTGGAGTGGGTGTGGAGGACGCAGGCACAGTCCCTACTGAGTTTCCCAGGCAGTGATACGCAGAGAGCACGTGTAGGGACACCGGAGACAGCAGGGGGACGCCACGCGATGTTCAGCGCGCAGAGAAATCCACTCCCTGGGTGCAGCGAACAGCAGCTCAGGTCAGTGTAACCCGTGGCTTTTCACAGCATTATTCGGAAGAAACCATAAAGGTCTGATGAAGCAGGGGCCAGTGACCTTTTATGGACAGCAGGCCTCAGTGAACCAGGGCCTGACTTCGGCGACAACTCGGCTTCTGAAGCTGGGCAGCCTCCGGAACCCTGCGCCGGGCAGGGGGTAGCGTGGATCTCACTTGGGGCCCCGACTCCCAGGGAGGTCGGCCTGGCAGGTGGTCTCCTTGTCTCCGAGGGGGGAGGGGAAGCAGACTCCCAGGCCTGGGTGTCCTGCTAGTAAGTGAGAGCCGCAGACATGGGGACCAGGACCCCTTCCTGCTGTAGGACCCTGTTCTCCAGGAGCAGCTGCTCCTGGCCTTGGGCAATCTGTGCCTTAGCAGCCCTTCAGGTGATTCTGACGCCCGTCCAAGTGCAGAATCTACACGGCCCCCCAGGACAACTAACTCAGGATTACAGGGCGGGTGAGGGAGGCGTGGCTGTGTTCAAGGTTCTCAAGGCGATTCCAGTTGAGGCGAGAAGCTCCTGACTGTGCCCCGAAACGAAGGTGCTGCCGGAAGGGGGATTAAGGGGAGTCACCAGGAGGAGGGGAAACAGGAAGTTGTTTGGTTTTTTTGCGGTACGTGGGCCTCTCACTGCTGCGGCCTCTCCCGTTGCGGAGCACAGGCTCCGGACGCGCAGGCTCAGCGGCCATGGCTCACGGGCCCAGCTGCTCCGCGGCATGTGGGATCTTCCCGGACCGGGGCACAAACCCGCGTCCCCTGCATCGGCAGGCAGACTCTCAACCACTGCGGCACCAGAGAAGCCCCAGGAAGTTGTTTTAAAGGTACCCAGGGTTTTCTTCTAAGCAGGTGAACTGAGAAAAGAGACAGGACACACCACCGGAAGAAGACCTATTACTCACAGTTTCCAAGGGGGTGGGGACCACACAGGGCCCAGGGGGAAGCACGGGCACGGGGAACGGGAGGTGGAAAGGCGGGGGGAGTGCATGGGCCAGAGCCTTTGTTGTGGTTTTCCTGGTAAGAATTGGGTGAGGCAGGGTAGGCAGGCTGCATAAACTCAGGATTGCAGAGTCTGAATCATGTCAGCGGGCTCTGGGCCGCAGGGGTGGTCCCTGGTTATCTGGGACCCTGGGGGGCTTCAAGGCAGGGGACACATTGGCCTGGGGTGAGAGGAGGCAGTTGGATGGTGGCCTCCGGGCTGGTTGGTTGCACATCAAATGTTTGCTTCTCTAAGAAATAACTAAGCCTGGGAGGAGCAGCCCCTTCCCAGGTCCAAGAGGTCCTGAGATGTCAAAGCATTATCAAATATAAAAACTTAAAACCCTAATCCACACAGAAGACAAGCCAGACAGACCCAGGCTGCCTCTTTTTTTTCCTAATAAATTTATTTATTTTATTTATTTATTTTTGGCTGCATTGTGTCTTCGTTCCTGCACGTTGGCTTTCTCTAGTTGCGGCGAGCGGGGGCTACCCTTCGTTGCGGTGCGTGGGTTTCTCATTGCTGTGGCTTCTCTTGTTGCGGAGCACAGGCCCTAGGCGAGTGGGCTTCAGTAGTTGTGGCACGCGGGCTCAGTAGTTGTGGCGCACGGGCTTAGTCGCTCCGCGGCATGTGGGATCTTCCCAGACCGGGGATCAAACCCGAGTCCCCTGTATTGGCAGGCAGACTCCTAACCACTGCGTGGCAGGTACATTCTCAACCACTGCGCCACCAGGGAAGTCCCAGGCTGGCTCTTACCAGCCTGTGGACTTGAGTTCTCAGATTCAGCCTCTTCCTCTCCAACGCGGAGGTGATGCTCCCATTTCATAGGCTGTAGGAGTTACAGGAGGGGAGGGACTACTGTGTCTGGCCCAATGGGCAAGCACCTAAGAAGTAAGGGGAAAATGAAAATGAACAACAGGGCAGTGGACTTCGGATTGAACTGAGGTGACGAGCGGTGCTTCCAAGAGAACTCACAGGAAGGAGCAGAGCCCCCGACAGGGACGGGGTGCAGGTGGTGTGTCCGTGTGGTCAAGAAGAGGCCAGGGCCAGGCCTAGACATCCAGGCAACCCAGGGGAGTCTGGGCCCAGAGCAGGAGCCTAGGGCTTGGCAGGGCTGGGAGGGCAGGCACGTCTGAGAGAGAAGAAATGGAACGATCAGTGAAGGTCACCCCCGAGGCGCACCCCGTTCGGGGCCAGGAGAAAGGGGACGCCAGCAGAGGAGACGGTGAGTGTCTGAGGCCGAAAACAGAGCTTCAGGGAGGTGGGGACAGAGCCCTGGTTCCAGGAGGCTGACCACCGTCCTCTGAGCACCTGCGGAACAGAGCTAAGATAATCCTCTCCCCTCCTCTCCAACCACCTGGCTGACCTACTCAGGGCAGAGATGATCTGGCCCATCTTTGTACAATATTTACAGGGTCACATGATACATCATTCAGTAAATGATTTTTAACTGCATTAGACTGAAACTCAGACCATTTAGACACTGTTCTGCTTAGGAAGGTGATTTAAATTGAGGGGCAACATTAAAGAAAGCTTTTGTTCCCCTTCATTTTTAGGGTGTGTGTGTGTGTCTGTATGTGTGTCAGACGGTTACAGCAGAAACAGAGCAGATGCCACAGAAGCCGTGGGACAAAATGCACAAAGAAGGCTGAGCCCACCTTTGCCCAGAAACACGGTCTCACAGACCCCCCAGGCCTAACTCCTGGGGCTGCCATGGCATCTAACAAACCGTGTGGCCCGGAGCACGTCCCCTGCTTCACCTTTGTGTTGACGTCATCTTTAAAGGGCTGTTCTGGGAATAGACAGGCTCCATTGGAGCTGCTCGGGCTTGGGGATTAAGACAAAACTTGTCTGAAGCCGTAGCTATTTGAAAAAAAAAAATCTCCTTATTGAGTGGAAGTTATT
Source organism: Leucopleurus acutus (assembly GCF_964270905.1). Taxonomy (NCBI): domain Eukaryota; kingdom Metazoa; phylum Chordata; class Mammalia; order Artiodactyla; family Delphinidae; genus Leucopleurus; species Leucopleurus acutus. The sequence goes on from NC_139154.1 coordinate 24,397,097, forward strand.
AACTTCACTTTGGAGGGGTGTGTTGGTTTCTACTATAGCTGCTATCTCAAGTGACCCCCAACTTGGAGGTTTGGAACAACACACCTCATTGCTCCCCTGCGGTCCACAGGTGTGCAGTCTGCGTGGGTCTCACGGGCTAAGAGCAGGGTGTGGGCCCTTCTCCCGGAGGCTCCAGGGGAGAGCCCATCCCCTACCTTTTCCAGCTTTCAGAGGCCACATGCCTCCTTGGTTCACGGCCCCTCCTCCACCGGCATGGCCAGGGACAGGTGGCCGAGGTCGAGCTCTGGCTGTGTCCTTCCCTCGACATGTCCCCCCCCGACTCTGACTTCCACCTCCTTTCCCTTCTCGGGACTCGCGTGATTAGGTTGGGCTCAAGCAGGATTGTCCCCTCACCTCAGTGTCGTTAGGTAAGTCATACCTGCAAGGCTCCTTATGCCACGTAAGGTACAAACTCACAGGGAATTAGGACGTGGGTATCTTGGGGGTGGGCAGGGTGTTATTCTGCCTCTCAGAATAGACACACAAGTGCCCGCGTGCGCACGCACACTCGCACAGGTTTGTGGGAAGCCCACCTGCCTGACAGGATGGGAATGCAGGTGGGCTGCCAGATTCCTGGTGGGCACTCGGTCTGGAGTGGGCGGTGATTAGTGGGGAGGAAGCCCGGGGCGGTGACTGAGGGTGATGAAAACGTGCTGATTCTGGTCCACACACTCCTGTGCATGGGACCCGTGGGAGCAGAGACCTTCTTCTGAGTCTGGGCGGCCTTCCATTCATGGTACTCGCCCACGGGGGTCAGGAAGGGGCTCAGGAACGCCCTCATGGAGCGCTCCATCCTTAGACACAATCTAAAGTCCACGGGTCAAACAGCACTGGAGCCCTGAGGGGTGGTGAGCCCAGCGTCACAGCCCGATCGGGAACCCCAAGGACAAGGGCCAGGAGAGGGCGGTTCTGAGAGTCTCGGTTGAAATGGAGGGCCTGCCAGAGGGTGGGCTGCTAGAGGGCTGCTGTGCACGGAGAAGCTGGAGGAGCGTCTGTCCAGAATAGGAAGGAAGAAAGTGCATCTTCCCGTGGGTGGATTTTTGTTGCGTTGCCTCGTGCCCCGATCCCAGTAGGATGCCCTGTTGGCTTCCGTCTGCAGCGCCTGCCCTTCCTCTTCCCGAGGGGGACAGGCCCATCCTTGTTCAGCCTGAAGGACACCCCCACTCTGTGTGGCGCTGAGCCAGCCGCCCAAGACACCCTCCGGTCTCAGCCGCATGTCCCCGCCCAGGGTCCCCGCCACCCTGTAGCTCTGCACTCCAACCGCCACCACTCGACCTGCTTTCCTTCAGGTTAGCGTTGCCTTCTCTGGGCGGCGCATTTAATGTCCAGAGAAGAAAAGTTAGAACCAGCCACACTGTCTGACTTTGAAGGTGACAGCTGGAGAAGGAGCTGGGCACTCGGTGCTCGGTCATCGGCCAGGCGCCTGCCCCGCGCACCCACCCGTTCCGTCCCTTCCCCAGCCCTGTGCCCCCGTGTTGCTCTTCCTAGTTTACAGATAAGAACTCATGCTCACGAGACCCCAGCACACATGAGGCTTATTTCCCGGTTCTGTCCCAGCCCCTCCGTGGGGATGAGCCTACCCCACTGCCCTTCTCGGAAAGTCCGTAATCTGTGAGTCCAGAGAACGCCTCCGTCTCGCTCTGGACAGGCCACGATGAGGCCCAGAAGAGGTTAACAGACTCGGGGCTCAGCAGATCCCAGGAGAGGCCGTCTTGCCTTGGAACCTGAAAAACTCCTGCAGAAAATGCAAACCGAACCCAGCGATTCCCATACACACCGCGTGGGGCGTCAGGAAGCGCCTTTTGCTATTTGAATGTTATTCAAATAAAGGATTAGGAACCATCCGGCAGCTTACACGACCATCTCCCCACGCAGAAACAGAAGAGATCCAGTGTTTGGGACAAGGGATTTGTTACTCGACCGTAAAGAAGAAAGGCCTCTTTCCCTTTTAATGTACAATAATGGAGACTCAGGTGTGACTAGCGCGGAAGAAGGTGTACTCTGAGTAGCTAAGGTCTACAAAATAAACACAAACGGAGGGTACTTTACTGTCATTTGTTTATATGCAAACCTCTTCCACCAGAATGAGAGGTCCCAGAGGGGCAGCGTTCGCTCCCTGAAGGCTCAGCTGTGTCTTCCTGAACCACAGAAAGGTTCCTGAACCACAGAATGGCTGTGTTCCTACAGCACAGCAGGTGTTCGTTAGATGCGTATTGAAGAGATGAACTCACTAGGATTCTTAGAACAGCTGCCTTCGATGTAGTTAGGTTAATTATGTTGTCTCTTTTCAAATGAAAATATCTGGGAGTACCCTTGTATAACACAAACTCAACTTTCCATTTTAACAATAAGGCCAATTATTTAACTAAAGAAATTTCGCATCTGTTGAGCGTCTCATCATTCATTTGAATGAGAAGTAATAATAGAGGCCTTACTTTATTCACTGGAGTTCGGACATCGGGAAGGAAGAGGACAGTGGTTGCTGCTTTCCAGAGCCTTCTATTCCCACCACCGATAGAGACCTGAGGTTAGGCTCCCTGAGGCTGTTGCAGTTTAACTGCCAACAAATAAAGCTGTAGGTGGCCAGACTGATGTGCTTTTTTTTTCAAAATGTTTATTTATCTTTTTTTTTTTTTTCGGTACGCGGGCCTCTCACTGCTGTGGCCTCTCCCGTTGCGGAGCACAGGCTCCGGACGCGCAGGCTCAGCGGACATGGCTCACGGGCCCAGCCGCTCCGTGTCACGTGGGATCTTCCTGGACCGGGGCATGAACCCGTGTCCCCTGCATCGGCAGGCGGACTCTCAACCCCTGCGCCCGGACCGGGGCACGAACTCACGTCCCCTGCATCGGCAGGCAGACTCTCAACCACTGCGCCCCCAGGGAAGCTCCCTCCATGTTTTTAGGATGAGTATCAGTCAAGGTCCTTTGGTTAGAACCAGTAGAAACCCACTCTGGCTATTTCAAGCAGAAAAGAATTCCAATGGAAAGACAGGAGGTAGCTGATATTCGGGGAAGAAGCTGAAAGGACATAACTCAGAGCAACATGGGGATCTAGAGCATGGGAACCAGAGGACCATCTCCTGCAGGTGCCACTGTCCAGGCAAATCAGCTTCAACCATTTCCATGAGTCACTCAACTCAAGAATCACGTCCCCAGAGAGGAGGTTCTTGTTGGTCTGGCTCAGGTGACATGTCCATCCCTTGGTCCTAAGAGAACAGGATCATTGATTGAAACACCACCAAGAATGCTCACTGTGGAGGAAGGGGGAGTTTCTCAAGAAAAACTAAGGGATGTTATCAGAAAAAAAGAAGGAACAAGGGTGAAACAACACAAGTCTACCACAGCGGGCAAAGCTTCGCTTCACCCTGGTGCCTAGAAAACAGGCAACGCAGGAGCGGAGCATTTGAAACACACTGGGTCGCATTGTTCATGGATCTGGATTCAGGAATTCGTCTGTTCACTAGAACGTGTCTGCAACCACCAGACCAGAACTCCTGGTGCTTCCGTGTCCTTCACAGACGTGAACAGGGGGCAAGTCTGTGTTGCCCAACGAGCACGATTCCAGCTGGGGTGGCCCCAGGGGATGCTCTGTCTTCTTGGTTGAGCTCCAAGACCAGAAACGAGGGTCCTTTTTCCAGCCTACTTAGGACCACTAAACATCTTGCACTTTTGTGCTTTTTGTTGATGACTTCAGGTTTAAAATGGCCCTTGTGTGTTATGCTGAAGTCCCAGGGAACAAGAAGGTTGTGATGTACCTGATGGAGAAACTGTGTGTGTTGAATGAGCTTTGTTTAGGCATGAGTTATGGTGCTGTTGGCTGTGAGTTCAATGTCAGTCGATCAACAATATACGTTAAATAAGGTGTCTTTAAACAGAAACACACAAGAAACAAGGTTATGTATCGATCAGGTGACCAGACGCTGCCAGGAACTGAATCTTGTCTTTCTCCCGGGAGCAGTGTTTCAGCTCTCACTAACTCAGTGTTTGGGGCGACTTTCTAGATAGAAACGACTGTGCATAACAAGACTAGGCTGTACACATGTTTAGGTGACTGGTCTTTGGACTTAATTTCTACACTACACTTCTCTCAGATCTATGGTGATTTCATTTCACTTCCAACTAGCCATTTTCGCACAATTCTTGCATATTTATGCATTGAGTGTCATTTAATTGTGTGCCACACTAACATCTTGAGCATCTCATCCCAGTGTAGGGAGGGGAGAAAAGATTGGGAGACAGGCAATGCTGAAAGAGACATCAAGAGCCTTCCTAGCAGGTTCCAGAGACAACAGTCTTTTCCCATTTAAGGAAAGCAATCAGCTCAGCTCACACAAATGCTGCATTTCCCTTGCAAATGAGGCTCGTCACCAGCTTCTCTCATGATTTCCCTCTGAGCTGGAGTGAGCTTCTTTCTTACAGCTCTGTGTCCTCATAGAAAATTGTCTCAGCCCTGAGTTATGTTCTCATCTACGGCCACTTTTAATTATGAAGTTGGCCATGAGGTTGTGTGTGAGCACGTGCCCTGGAAGGAGCTGTCTGGTTCTGTGAGATTTCTCTCACCTAAACGTGTACCCTGGATTTATAGAAAATATTCTTTTCACATATTTTATTTATCTTCAATATTAAACTTATTGACAGGCTTATCATTATTAAGAAACTTTGTCAAGTGGCTTGGCTCAAACTAAAATCAAAACCTGAGTCCACGAGTAACAAAGTCCGAATCCATGTAATTATCTCCTGATGGTACCATGTGACTCGATCATTAATGCTCCACTCTGGACAGACAGCATTTTACAGAAGACCTCGTTTGCTTACGGGAATTTTTTTCTGCAAATGTATGGATAGAAAATTTGTTTTAAATTACAATATTTTCAAATTTCAAGCTGTCTCATTCTGTGGGCATTCAATACGAAAATAGGTAATGAGAACGTGTTAATTTACCAAATTAACCAAATAAGGAGTCATCAATAAACATATAAGATACAAGATCAAACTCACCAGTAAGAAAGTAACATGCAACTTTAAACAAGTTACAGTCGTTCAGCCATTAAACTGATAAATATCATTTGTTAAATGGTGTTTAGCTAGTGTTTATAGAGGGGCAAGCAAAGCGGCACGCTTAGAAGCTGCCACTAATTAGTAAACAGGCGTGTTCTCCTGACGGGAAACTCGGCAACGTGTGTCGGCACTTTGAATCGTGTACATCTTCATAAATGTATCCCAAGGAGTGTCAACAGCCATCTTAGTTAAAGAGTTATGCACAAGGTTATTCGATGAAGCACTGTTTACATAGTGAAAAATTGGGAACACACTGTATGTCCAATCATAAGGGAAAAGTGAATAAACTCTGGCCTCTCCTTAGGATGAAATCGTATGATGCATCTATTAAAACTCGTGTTTTGGAACAATGGGCCAGATAGTAAAACCACAGCGATATATTATGTTGCACTCATCAGACTGGTAAAAATCGAAATGTCTGGCAGCTCCAGTGTGAAACTATGTGAATTCTAGGCACTGCTTGTAGAAATAAAGCTGTGACAACCACTTTGGAGATGAATTTGGCAAGACGTCATTCCCACTTATCCCTGGGGGTGGATGCGGTCCAAGTCCCCTGATGGAGGCCTGGTAGTACCAAACCCTACATACACTATGTTTTCTCCTATACATACCTCTGATAAAATTTAATTTACAAATTAGGTACAGTAAGAGATCAAGAGCAGTAACTAATAAAATAGAACAATTATAACAACATACTGTAATAAAGGTTATGTGGATGTGCTCTTTCTCAAAATATCTTATGTACAAAGTTAATGCCTTTTCCATCTTAACTGAGCACTTATCACGCACTGTGGCTGTAACTTCTTCAGTTTCAGGTACGACAGCAAAACCAACACAAATTTCTAATCCTTCTTCACTATTTCACGAATCGGAGATTCATTCTTACTTGATCTTAATAGTAAATCTTAGCAACCTTAGGATACGATTTTCCCCTTCCTTATTAAGTTGAGAGCTTTCAGCTTTGCACTTGAAGCACTTTGCTGCTTCTCTCTGGTGTATCCGAATTGCCAGCATCACTACTCTTGCCCTCTGGGGTCATTATTAAGGAAGATAAGGGTTACTTGAACACAAGCCTTGCAATTGTGACCGCTGATCAGCTAACTGAGATGCCTCCTAGGTGACCAATAGGCGGGACAAAGGGATGATTTGTGTCCCATCAGGACAGAGTGGGATGGCCCGAGATTTCACCACACTACTCAGAATGCTGCACAATTTAAACTTTACAAATTGCTTATTTCTGGAATTTTCCATTTAAACATTTCAGATGGTGGTTGACCACGGCTAACTGAAACCTCGGAAAGTGAAACTGGAGATAAAGGGGAACGAGGGGCACATCTGTCCATCAGCAGGACGGCGGGTGTGGTGGCGCCTTTGGGCGGTGGGTACCACGTAGCAGGGGACGGGTGGCCTAGGGTGACGTGAGTCCATAAGCGGGAAGGTCCAGACAAAACGTCACCTCCCAGAAGTAATGGGAACAAAAAGCAAAATAAAGAAAAATGTGTAAAAACAAGACATCATTTATGTCAGTAACTAATCACCAAAATTTATTTGTAATCAGCAAATACATGTGATTACTTACGTTCCTTAAGTAATCACCAAAATCTGAAAGAAGGTTTCCTCTTAGTGGGAGGAAACGAGTGAGCACTGAGAGGCGGGGGTGCGCGGGGAGTTTCAGCTGCGCTAGAATATTTCACTTCATTTTTACATTGACTAGAAAAGTAAAGTTTATTATAAACAATTTGACAAATATAGAAAGGCACACCCCCCCCCAATCACTTATTCCATCACCTGGTAGTATCCTTCTATTTTTTTCTATACACATAAAAAATGATTTTTCCAAGATTGGAATCATACTATATAAACTGCTTTGCAATTTGCTGTTTTCAAATGACATGTTGTTATGTTTCCATGTCATTTAAACATTTATATTATAGAATATTTCCTTTCTTTTGCTGGGAGTCGGTTGCAAGGGTGTTCTTCCTATCTTTTTGTGAATTTTAAGTAATGCATAATTTTAAAGACTATGTGATAGTATGAAAAGATACAATATAGTATCAGTTGAAAAAGGCAAAATACAGAATTATGTTCAATAGAATTTTATGTGTGTACACACACACACACACACACACACACACAAAATGTCTGTAGTCGTTACCTCTAAGTATTGGGACTATGAATGATGTCCATTTATTTCTTCTAACATTTATGCCTCTCTAAATTAAATATCCTCTATCACCTGAAAATACAATTTTTATTGAAATATTTTGAATTGAAAACATGTAACCTATCGGGCCTTTGACTGGTGTGTGATTTAATTCACATTTTTGGGTTAAATTGCAAGCTTTCTGGGTACTCTTGGTAAAGAGCTCTGTTAAAGTAGTGCTGGAAGGCTGCGGAAGCACATTGGAAGCCTCTTAATTACAAGGTCATAACCCTCGGAGACAGAAATCATCATCGAGGTCAGAATCAGGGCTAGTCTCCTATTAGTAAATATCAGTCTGGGAAAAGCCATTCATTGAGCAGAGGGACAAGAGTGTCAGCGGAGAGCAAAGAATGCTGGTTCCACACACTTAAGCCCCTGCACATGTCCCGGGAATAGAAGGGCGCAGCTTCTGAAACAGCCTTGCACGGTTCATAGTTCTGACTCTACCAACTGAAGGAAACATTCAAAGTGCTTTTGACCTGGTTCTTCGTTTTTCTTTAGCATCTCTTCTCCAAAAAGCTTTCGCACACGAGAGAATTTTAGAACAGAAAGGAATTACAGTTACATGCTACGTAGGGTGAGAAGAGGCCTGGAACCCCATCTCCGGAGCATCGTTTAAGTCAGACTTGGGGAGTTTGGCGGAGTTCTACTCACGGAGGCCGGGGTGCAGAAAGGTACAGTGACCTCCTGCGTCTGCTTATTCAACACCAGAACCTTCCTCCAGAATTCTATCTCAGACCGTGTGGGTCACGCGCACAGAGTTACAGGGCGCGGCTGGCTCTGCTTATAACCACAAAATATTCCTGGCGAGCTAGAAATGTGCAATAAATAATCGAGTGCCTGGTACTTTGTTTTCAGACTCAAGCGAGTGATGCCTGAGATTCATATTCTTCTAAAACGGACAGTATTTTCCTTTCACTCCTCTGGGCTTGTCCCCTTTCTCTGTGACCTCAGCTATGCTCCCCATGGGGTTTACTCGGGATTCACCCAGTGCCGTGGCTACCGGGCAAACCAGGGGCTGGGGTCTGAACTTGGGGCAGGTGAAGGGCAGCCACCTGTGTGCCTGTTGACACAGGGGTTCCAGCTAAAGTGCAAGACGAGAACAAACAAGATTTTCATGGATGCTGGTGACGCCGTGAAGGTAAAACGGGACATTCTGTTGATTTTTTCAGCATTCTATTGACAACTGCACGTCGTGACTGTATAGCTTGATACATCTTCGAAGGCAGCACAAAGGTTTAAATGAGGGCGTGTGGAGACGTAGCTCATCTTCCCTTTTTTCTCTTCATGTAAAAACACAGACTCTTTAACATCATACCTGGGGAGTATAAGCCAGAGCGGAGAGCAGGGCAAAGCGGAGCCCTGTGTTTGCAGCCTGGGAGGCTCAGCACAGCCCAGGCGTAAATACAGCCACAAAACTGTTCTCGGTGATCTTAGCACCGAACGCCAAGCCAGGCACAGCTCCTGTGGGTTTTCTGCTGGCCAGTCCTGGCTTGGAGCGGACAGCTGGAGAGATCAGCGTGGGGCATGGCGCGACCTGACTGCACGGCAGCTGCCCAGGGACGGGGGGTGTGGTGGTGGAGGGGCTGTGGGGTGGGTGGCACCGGCCGGTCCTCCTCTTGGGGGGCAGCGCAGCAAGGCCCCTGGGGCTGTCCCCACACGCTTTCCTCCCCTTCCCTGCTGGCCTGGGTGGGAAGAGCCAAGTGACAGCGTGGTCTCTGAGTCTGTGATGACAGTCGTGCAAGGAGATGTTGAAGGTGACAAATATTTCTCTCTTTTTTATTCCCCAATTTGGGCTTTGGGTGAGTAGAAGTGACGGCAAGCAGGGAAGGTGGTGGGATGGTAGAGCCATCAGGAATGAATGAATGAATGAATGGGTAAGTGAAGGCATCGTATCATAAGCCGGGCCTGGAATGTCTGGAGAGCGCTGAGTCGTGACTCTGCCTTTCCTTAAACCGTCGTCTGTAGGAGACACTGATCGCTCCACCTTCGTCCCCTCGACTGCCTCCCAAGGCCTCCCAAAGCCCCTGCTGGGAGGGCTGCCCCGTGGCGCCCACTCTTAACCAATGACTGACAATGCGAGGGCGTTGACGGGGGGGCTCTCAGAGAGGTTCGAGCTGATGCTGCTGGTCTGTGGACCACACTTGGGGCAGCAAGACCCTCGGGTGGGTCTTCCCCCATCTCTGCAGAGGGATGGTGCAGCCCTGTATTCAGAGAGGCAGTGCAGGGGCACATCTCTTGCTGAGGTGGCTGCCATGTGTGCAGAGGCTAAAAGCTTCTGAGAAGGGGGGATGCTCGAGTATTAAAGTGACACCGGCCGCTGTAACAGATCAGCCCTGAATCTCGGTGACTAAACCCGACACAAGCCTGTCTCCTCGTAGCATAAGGTCCAGTGTGGAGGCTGGGTCCATGTGGTCCTTCAGACAGTCAGGCTGATGGAGACCCTGCCATCTTCAGCAGGAAGCTTCCAGCAGCCCTGGGCCTTGATGGTCACGGGAAGACGGAGGAAAGAGCGAGGGAGAGACCCCCCCAAGCTGGCCTAGAGGTGACACGCCTCTCCTCTGCTCATTCCATTGGCAGGAACCGGTCTGGTGTCTGTCTGATGCCTCCACCTATAAATGACATCATGTTTTTACATTAGCAGGAAACTAGAGAGAAGCAGCAAGTGTAGGGAAGCAAGATTCCAGAGGCCGAGAAAATGTGCTTGGGTATAAAGCAAAGAACGCCCACTGTCACGATTCCACGCTTGGAAGCTTTCTGTTGCATGTTTACACGTAGGTTCTGAGAGGTGCCTGCCTGTAGCAAATTCCCCATCAACATTTTTCTTCGCATGGCAGGTGCCACAGCCCTGATTTCTGCTGAAGGAGGGATTCTCACGGAGCAAACCGTTTTGGTAGGTGTCATGGGGGGTGGTGTAACACTGCGTGCAGACGCCCACACTCCCTACTTGGAGCTGCCTGTCCCACCTGGCCACCCAGGGGGCCGGGAGTGCTTGGGAAGGACTTGGTTTGCATCCTGTTTTCAAAACATGTCCCCAGTTTACAATGCGAAAAGTATTTCCTTCAGTACTTCCAAATTATTGTTTTTTCCCTATTCTCTTCACCCAACGTAGTTTTCCACTTTTTTCTCCTTTTAATTCTGTTCATGAATTGATATCTGGATTACCATGTCTTCATTTCAGAAATGCACGAACTTACTAACCTTACAGTCAAAATACAGACACCCACTCGCCTCTTCCAGCCCCCAGATGCCTTGGTGTCAGGGCCACAGCTTTATGGCCTCTTTCTGGAGGAAATTTCCTCGGCTGTCAGTCCACAGACGGTCAAGTGGTCTCTGAGGAAAATGCCCGTCTTCTAGAAGGATAATCCTGCCCTCGTTAGAGCCTAGCATCAGTCTCTGCATAGTCATTGCTGTGATTTTTATGATTAACACTTGACAGCTCATCCATTTATTCATTTGCTTACTTATTTATCCCAGATGTTAGAGTGTCTGCATGTCATTATGAGACTTCACCAATACGTGTCAAAATTGCAAGCTGTCTTGCAGGAGGAGAGCATCAAAGAGCTGCTAGAAAAATAAAGAGAGTGTGAGTGGATCACCTTCCTAGCACCAAGGGGTGAACCAGAGAGTTAAAGGGAGGAAAGAAGAAACGAAGAGAAACCTGGGACAAAATTCCTCTTCAAATATGAGATGCGGGAGACCCCCAGCCCTGCTCTGCTCTCCAGGCTGGCTGGCTGAACCGGACCTCACCCTCCATCCCTGTAAAACACACAGGCGGGACCCAGCGCACCGCTTGCGCCGGAGGCTCCAAGGTCCCCCGATGCACACGGTGTGTCTGACCCCACCAGTGGCATCAAAACGCCACAAGCAAGGTGGCTTTGGTCCCAATCTCGTTCATATCCTTTCTTCAAATTGTTCTTATCTGTTGAGAACTTGTTATCAACGTTGTATAATTTCCTTGAACATTATCTAAACCAGCGAAATAGCACAAAAGGAAAGAAAGTCATTGCTTGAGCAGAAAGAAAGTCGAATGCTTTGGAACGAATCACCAGCCTGAACCCTCCATAACCCACAATTAACTTATAATTTACAAGAACGATACATTACAAGCAGGCACAGTCCAGAGTCTTTCATTAAAAGGGCAACCATTAAGATCTGTTAAAAGGGGGTAAAGGTGAATAAAATTCATGACATATGCAAATGACAAGAAGAGCCAGTTCATAAAAGGAGCCTGTATACAGAGCACGTAGAAACGCTCATTGTAAGCAGTTATCACAGATGTGCGAATTCAAACTAGAATTTACTGTTTCATATAAAATTGGCAGATGAAAAATAAAATAAGACTCAGTGCTACAAAGGACGATGTGAGGGCCACTTTCATTCTCTCTTGAAATGAATCTGTGCTGGAAATGTTTCCTTAAAAGCACTTGGTTTACACGTATCAAGAGCCTTACAAACTGTGAATTCCTTTAAACTGAATCTTCCTGCTTCTAGTAGTTTATTCTAAATAATGTGCTATATGGTCAAAGATGTATGCACAGAGACATTTATCACAGCATCACTGCAGCAAAAGAGCTGAAGCCACCTAAACGTGATAAATTAGGAGAAATACTATATATTTTTATGTGCATACATATGGAAATTACATAGCCATTGAAGATCAGATACTTGAACAACAGTAAATGATGTGTGGAATTGCTTACTTTATAATTTAAAGAGAAAAAAGAAGCTTACAAAATTATGTGTACAAAATGATGTCTTTTTTTGGTTAAAAATTACCCTACATATTCATGTTTATGAATCCAAAAAAAAAGGAATAAGGAAATATACTAGAATGTTGACTAGGACGTTGAGATTATGTTCCTCTTTCATATTTTTATTTACTTTTCTGATTTTCTGCAGTGAAGATATGTATACCATATATATCTCATATGTATGTTACATTACAAGAAAAATTTTATTTTTAAAAAGGCGCTAACAAGAAGCAACATGCCACACACACACATTCCAAAAATAGCTGGGTGCTGTTTCCTAATCCCAAATGCAGCCTCGCAGTTTAAAATGACAGGTGTCAGAGAAAAGGCTCGTTTTGGTGGCTCTAATCTGGGAGACCACATGACTTCACAAATATTTCCAAAGGTGTCTTTCCAGATGAATTTCACTTTCTATAAAGAAAAACACATATGACAGAGTTTATGGAATAACACATTTAAAGCCGATTGTGGGATGGTTGGGTAGTTGGATGCTACCTCCTATTTCACTGGCACCGAGGTCCTAAGTTCCACCAGATGCTCCAGCGCAGACCCCCAGGGCCTCAAGCCTTTTCTTTATGAACGACACCGCTGTGTCTGTGGTCCCAACGACGTCAACTAGCAAACTGGAGTCAGAAGGCCTCGGCACGCTTCTCAAGGTTAAATCCAGCCCAGGGTTAATAATAAAGCCCTCGGATGATTTGTTTCCACTGAAATCCTGACAAACCCCCAAACAGCAAGGGTACCCAAAAGTACAGATGGATTTGAGAATGTCTGCGAATCCAATAACTGCAGAACTCCATCTGTGAATCTCATAATTAACTTCGTTTCCAATTAAGCAACCAGAACACACCTGAGTGATCACTCCCACCAACATCACTTAATTACTCAGAGTTCCCTTGCTCAAATTATCCCAATTTCCCCAAACATCACAGACCGATATGTTTGGAATAATCTACACACTAGAGAATGAGAAATGGGTGAATAGAATATAGACTCTTCTTTAATTCAGAGTTCCAAAGATCACAGCTCCCGCTTATCCACATAGAAAACACATTGTTTTTAGAAATGGAGGTACCAAAAATGGTTCTTTTGTTTTATTAAGTTAAAATATTATCGGGCTTCCCTGGTGGTGCAGTGGTTGAGAGTCCGCCTGCCGATGCAGGGGACACAGGTTCATGCCCCGGTCCAGGAAGATCCCACATGCCGCAGAGCGGCTGGGCCCGTGAGCCATGGCCGCTGAGCCTGTGCGTCCGGAGCCCGTGCTCTGCAACGGGAGAGGCCACAACAGTGAGAGGCCCACGTACCGCGAAATGCCTGCCCACCTGCATGGAGGCCCTGCGTCTGGGCGGCCTTCAGGTCGGGGCTTGCACAAGGCTGATGGGAAGTGGGCTGGCTGGTGATGCCTGTCTCCTAGCATCTGAAGAGTTGTCCGGAGAGAGGTGGATTCAATAGAATACGTGGCTTCAAAAGCAGAACTAAAAACTGAGGATGGAATTGAAAAGGAGGAAGATTCCAGCTCCACGTCAGCAGGCCTTCCAGGGAAGGGGACTAGTGAGACCCCCCCCGAAGGCAGGGTGGGGGCGGATGGGGCTTCAGCACCACAAAGTTGAGGTGACTGGACTCTTATCGTACAACAAAGGAAATACAGTGCACATCGGCAGAGCTTAGTGTTTAATAAGAGACCTTTGCAGGGTGTCGGAAACAACCTCCTCCCTTTGCAAATGGGAGGCCCAGGTGGTGACGGGGGAAATCCCACGCAGAGGCGGCCCCTTCCTGGCGGCTGAGGCAGTGTCCCTGCACGAGGATGCAGCCGCACGGCTGCTTTATTTTCACTGGAAATGGATACAGTCTGTGTCTCCACCTCAAACGCTGGTGGGGCATGTGCATTGAATGAGGATGAACAAATTCCACGAAGTCCCTGATACTCGCAAAGCAGTGATGCGACGAAAGGAAAAGGATTCCAGCCCTGAGGTTGAGGACATTATCTCTGGTTCAAAAGACGAGAAATTACATCAAGTGAAAACAATCGCACTGCAAGGCAGTTTATACGAGTCAAAGAGTTGGTTTGGACGCCAAAATCTAGGCATTCTGAGGGAGAGAGGCTGGGTGGGAGCAGGGAAGATGCAGGACTTGACGGCCAAGTGAGATGGGAGGAGCGGGTGAGAGGGAGGGGCCCCAGGAGTGGAGCCAGGGGAGGGTGGTGACCCCGTCAGCCCGGTTGCTAGGACCTCCTGTCTTTCCCGTTCAGAGGTCCTGGGGTCAGTTTCACTTGCTCCCAGGGAGGCAGTTAACCCACGGTACGTAGAAGGCTGTGCGGTGTACGTGTGCTTAACCGAGTCACTTTGCTGCACAGCAGATGCTGGCACAACATCGTGAACCAACTACGCTTCCATAAAAAAAAAGAATATCTGCATTTTTCCCACTAGTCCATCTCGTATAGTCAAAGGCTAAGAAAATATGAAGTAAATGATAAAGTTAAAGCAACATAAAAGAAAAAAAAAGAAGGCTGTGCGGGCAGTCCTCACAGCCTCCTTCCCCACACAGGCCCCTTCTCAGAGTGGCTCTGCTGAGACCCCCGGCAAAGGTCTGGCACTTTTCACCAGGATGGTTGGACGGCGTGTCCTGACACCCGGGGGCGTGTGCACAGGAAAGCGCGTCAGAGAAAGTGCTGAGGCTTGGGGAGTGTGTTCACCTCACCCCAGCTCAGGGCCGGCGAGAGAGAAGTTTGCGGTCGCGATGTCTGAAAAGGGATTTCTGCAGGATGTCTGTGGGACTTCAGAAACTCAAGTTGACAACGTCGACATTTCCTGGCACAAATGTGGAGCCCCGACACGGGGCCCCTGGTACTCAGTTACCAGACGCAGCCACAGAGAGGCCGCTAGTGCATCTTACTCAGTTAGAAAGAGCTTTTTCTTGCTGTCGAGGCAGAGGAGGAAGTAAAGACACTGAAAGCAAAGCAGGGAATGGCTGATCAGGGCCTGTTAGGTTCCAGGCTTGCCCAGCTTCCCTCTCTCCCTGAATATTTACAAGGAGAGCAGACAGAGTGGATTTGAAACCTCGCAACCTGCCTCTCTAAAGCACGTGTTACCTTTGCTTTTTTCCAAATGGAGGGTGCAGTGACCACCCTCCCCCCACCGCCGCCCTTCATCCTGAGGGGATGGCAGGAGGACAGCTCCAGGTAAACAGTGCAGCTGGTTTTCCGAGCAGATGATGCCCTGACTATAAAATAGCTGTGAGCTGGGAGGAAACTCCCACCGACAAACAAGAGCAAATCCAGAGGCTCAGATGAGCAACGTCGCCTGCAGCGCCCCTGCCCAGCCGAGCGCAGGTGTTCTCCGGAAAAAGATGGCACTTTTAGTCCTGGGAACACATTTTTTAAAGGCTGTATTGTTTACAGCCCCACTTGTTTCCCACTCAGGATCCCCGAGCTGAGTCTCTGTTTATTGCACTGTTTGTGTTCATCCTCTAAGGACACAGCTGCGGTTTATTCAGGGACCATCCAAACTGCAGTCCCGAGAGGGTCCCACGTCCAGGGAGAGAGCTCTGTTGAGGTCTCCTGTGCACGCGCTGACTGCTGCAAGGAAAATTAATGATATTTCTGCAATGCCCGGGGAAGGGAAATTTCCATTTTTTGCTGCTCAGAAAGCTCTGCTGTGAGATTTCTCTATTGCAGTTGAATCTGTTCTGCCCCAGGGGTGCTGCTTTACCCAGTCTGCGACTGGATAGCCCAGAGGCCAAGGGGAGGGGCCTGTGTGCATAAGCGTCTTTGGGCCACACGCTCCGGCATGGTTGCGGTGACCCGGTGATCTGCACGGCAGGTGCCACCTGCTCACGCCGCAAACGCTCCTGCAAAGTCCACGTGCTTTACTGTCTGGGGTGAGCTGCAGCCTGAGGGAGGGCCAGGGGTCAGAGCGCAAGGCAGAGCGAAGGCGGCTGCACCCAAGTGAAAGGTTCACGAGATGCGCCGCAGAACAGTGCCTGGTGCCCAGCAGGTGTTTAACGCAGACAAAATAACGTCGACAGAGAAGGCATAAAGATGTGCATTCTTAGAGTAAAACGAACAAAATACCTACGATTCAGCATCCTTTCTAGGAGAGGTTTCCTTTTCAGACAGCTCTCCTCAATTTGGGGCACACGGTGCGACCCCGCTGCAGCCCTGGCTCTCCCAGGGCTGAGCTTCCCAAGCTCTGACGGGCCGTCCACATCTAAGGAGCCCTTCGGCAAGACTGTGAGATGTGGGCCTCTGGAAAGGAGAAGTGACCGAGGATCCCGGTCCTCTCCTGTCTTCCCTGCACTTTTATCCTGAGGTCACCTATTGTTTACGAGGGCTTGAGGATGCGGTGTGGCCAAGAGAAGCCACAGCAGAGAGGAGCTGGGGCCTCCCGCCCTCCCATCCACGTGGCCCCCCAGGGAGTCAGAGGCCAGGCCCCTCCTATTCCCTCCCAGCTCAGGCAGCACCGCAAGTGTCTATAGCTCCTTTAACTCCATCATCTGCTTCAGCAGAAGCCGTGTCATCACTTCTGAGCCTTGTTGGAGCCTATCTTGGAAGCAGCAAGCCTGCCAGATGGTTAGCACGGGCAGTCACCCCTTCCGCAGAGCGCGCTCGTCACCCACCCCCCCGCCTCTTGGCATCACAGGGACCCACATCTTAGTAAGTGGCTCTGGAAGAGAAAGAAAATTTTCTGAGAAAGCAAAGCTCTGTCCTCACCATGTGTAAAAGCCGGTGGAGAAATCTTATTTGGAGAGGTTGTCTTTCCATCAGACAATACCACCAGTGTCCAACGAAGACGTGAGTTAAGGAGATGCCCTATTGTTCTCGGAGCCGGGGTTCCAGGCCCAGCGCCCTCTCTGGAGCATCAGCTCCTGGAAGGCAAGGTGGGGTGAAGGACTCTCATTCATCTTTGGATTTCCGTCTTCTAGCACATGCCTGGTGCATAGGAATAAATAATGAATGAATAGATAATGGGATACACGAATGACTATAAAATAAAGACAGAATCCAAACAGCAGCAGCTGACGCCCTTGCCGATCAAAGAGACAGGAGGCATCACAGCAGCCCATACGCTGCTTTAACTGTGCACCTACTGTGTGCGGAGGAGGTTGCAGAAAAATGGGCTTCACCGGGTTCCGCTGCATATTTCAGGCATAAACTTTCCTACGATAGTTTTGCTGAAGCATTTGTTCTCACTGTGGCCCGGGAGAGGGTGTCTCTGTCACGTGCGTGAGAATGGGGTCAAGGCGGCTGGGACAGAATCACTGCAAAGCCGCTCGTCTGTTAAAGGGTCTGCTGCAAGCCTCCGGTGGACTAAACGAGACTGCATCTCCTCAGCTCTGAGTTCACCTGATTTTTCATGTGAAATGAACATTCCCTGCTCTTCTCTCTCATCCCTTGGGGAGACACCTCTGTGTCCGCTGTTGTCTTCAGCAGCAGGAGTATAAACAGATCGATGGTGTGACAGATGCCACCGTGAACAGTGCACCATCTGTTGGCATCTTCAGGGCAGCCCCATACCCCCGCAGGAGCACATTGGCCCCAGGGCACAGATGATGGATAAAACCTGGAGCGTTCAAGATGGGCAGAAAGGACTTGGCGGCGTTGCTAAGATAAGTACTGGCAGTGGCCGTCCCGGGTCTGCAGAGGAGATCCTTATTAGAGGAGAAAACTACTGATCTACTTGGAGAGCGTGGCTTTCATTTATTTTAGGTCCGTAGCTACTTGTCTTCTTGCCCAGCCCAGGGCCAGGAGGAGAGGCACTGCTCCCTAAGATTAGAGTTACTTGGCGTGAGAGCTCCCGGCTTCTGCCCCAGACGGGGCCTCTCCACCTTCTACTTGCGTGTTGGAAAGTATCTCGAACCTCCAGATTTCATTGTAAAATGGAAGGGCAGGGTGCTCTGTGCACAGAGCAGATTTGGTGAACCGACGAATTGCAGTGACCCTGGGCTGTCCAGTGCCCCAGAGGGGTGCTCTGTGGTCCAGCACGACGGTCCCTAGGCTCTGGCCTGAACCCCTGGGGATCACACGAGGGCTTATCAAATCACAGCGTGCCAGCCCCTCGCCCTCAGGTTCGATTCCGCAGGTCTGCGGCGCAGAGGTGAGCCTGCATTTCTGACGGGCTCCCAGGAGCCGTGGACACCGCGGGCCCAGGACCAGTGGGTTAGGAGGCGTGAGGCGAGTGACCCCTGGTTGAAGCCCGGCGCTTCTGCTTCCTGCGGCGCGATCCTGGCAAACCTCCTTATCCTGTCCGAGGCTCCGTTTCCTCGTCTGCCTCACAGGACAGCTGTGAGGACTGAGTGAAGAATACGGGGTAAAGCTCGGAGCGCAGCCCTGTTCAGAGCTCTTATCCACCCGTAACCCCTCCCGCGCCCACAGCTGAGTTCAAGCGTCGCTCAAGAACCTGGCGCCTTTGGGGTGAGTGTGAGGGGACACAGCCGAGGTCTCTGGGTGGTGAGGCTTAGGGCAATCGGAAGATCAGATGCCAGGCAGGGTGACAAAAGCAGGGAGGCCAGCCAGGGGCAGGTGGGAGTCCCTGGGGACCGAGCCACGTGTCGGCAAAGGACCGTGGCCTCGGGGTCAGCAGGCCCGGCTCTGGCCCCAGCCTCGCACCGGCCGCCGCATGCCCTCGGCTCCCTGAAGTCTCTGGGACTTAATTTTCTCATTCACCATCGAGGAGGTTGGGCTGGTGACCTCTCAGCCCCGGAAGTTGTAGACTCAAAGGCTGCGTGTCTCAGCTGGAGTGGGGGATGTGCAGGGCAGGGGTGGGGGGGTAACTCCTCAGAGACGGAGGGGGGCCTAGGGGGCGGGGCCTGGGGGAGGGAAGGGGGTGGGCCGGACGCAGAAGGGAGGGTGGGAAGGGAAGCTTCATCATCGGCGTGGCTGCCGCGCACTGAAGGGCCAGGTCGGGGGAAGCGAGCCACACAGTTCTTAGTGAGGTTCCTTTTGTACCTAAAGAGTGAAAGCGCAGGACAGAGGAGATGGTGGCCCTCGGAGGTGTGTGTGGTCCCCGTGGGGTCCCTGTCATCCCGGGCGCCCCTGAGGTTTGGTTAAATGTGCTCAGAGGCCATGAAGGGTTGAGACATAACTGGTCTTCCCATAACAACAGACAGTGACAA
This sequence comes from Leucopleurus acutus, assembly GCF_964270905.1. Classification (NCBI taxonomy): domain Eukaryota; kingdom Metazoa; phylum Chordata; class Mammalia; order Artiodactyla; family Delphinidae; genus Leucopleurus; species Leucopleurus acutus. The sequence goes on from NC_139154.1 coordinate 24,416,261, forward strand.
TGTTTGAAAACGACTCCTGTGACGGTTTCCATCTTGCCTTTCTTCCTGATGGAGAATGCGCACGTGATGTGTTCATAAAGGCACCGGCCACAGTTTTCCGGTAGACTGAGATACAAAGGGCTGGACGGTTGGTGTTATCAACTCTTTACCCATAAAATTCCCAAAGAAAGTCATGCACAGGTGATAATAAGGCATCTTTGGGGATGAAAAAGGACTCAAGTGAGATTTCCTTCCAGGTCAGATGGAAACTGGCCTTGGGCCGGGCTGAGTGCTTCATCCCGGGAGCTCAGACTGGAGAAGGGCCCCCAGTGAAGGAAGGGGTCTTACTGGGGGTGGGAGAGAGGGGGCAGCACCTGTTAGCTCTTCCACGAGGCACGGATGGGACGTAGGGGGCCGGAGGAGGGGGGGCCGGAACTGCGGGGAAACGGGAGGGCAGGAGGGAGAGGGGTCTTTCTCAGCCTTTGCTCCCACAGCCCACCCTGGACCGACCCTAATACGAGAGTAAGAGCTCATCTTTCATGTGTGATCGTACATATTAGCTCATTAGCCCTCAAAAGAGCCCGCGTCCGTTATCCTAACTTCGAGACAAGGAAATGGAGACACAGAGAGGCTGGGCGACACGTCCACGTCCAAAGGGGTGGGAGCAGGCCTGGCTCCAGAGCCCCTGCTGTCGGGCTGGACCCTGTCCTTCCAGGTGGGCCACCGGGAGCAGGTCACCAGGGCTGGCCGTGGCAGCAGAGAAGAGAGAAATGCCCGTGGCCGCCGACGTCTCTCCTCCCTCTTGGCGCTTAGCGGTAAGGCAGCCCCTTGTCAGGGGCCTGTGATGAACTCAAGTGTATACAGCTTTCCTCGATATTTATCCCCGTATTCACATGCCTTTTTTCATGCATGCCAGAGGGGAACCAGGAGGGTAGTCAGCTGGGAAGCAGGAGTGGAGAGGGGGTGGGCAGCTTATGAAAAAGTGCAGAAATCATTATCTTTATTTAAGCACCTGCCTGCACTGGGCACTTTCTCCAGCAAATTACAGAGGCTTTTGTCAATCACCAGCCAGGAGAGGCCCTCAGCATTCCCGGCCCCGTTCCCCGCTACTGTGAACCTTCACAGGCAGGGAGGCCGGAGCCCCCAGGAGAGGCCCTCAGCCTTCCTGGGCCCGTTCCCCCTACTGTGACCCTTCACAGGCAGGGAGGCCGGAGCCCCCAGGAGAAGCAGTGACAGCAGGGGGGCCGGGGAGTGCAGGCCCGCGGAGTGAGGGCTCCAGGACTTAGCCCTCAGCCTGCAAATACGCCCCAGAATCACCCCTCCATGTGGGGTTTCGTAATCAGCCTGCCCTGCTCCCCGGAAGGACTGGGGAGGTGGGGTGTATCTATATGTGGTATCTCTCTATCTATCATCTACTTCTATCCAGCTAGTTAGCTATCTAATCTATGCATAATATAATCAATTATCTGTCATCATCTCTATCATGTATCTATCATCTATCTATCCATCTACCTACCCATCTTCTATCTATCATCTATCTGCAGTGGGGACACAGATTTGTCCCAATTTGTTACAACCTATTCTACCTCAAAGAGTCTAAAACTAAATCCTATTAATCATTTTTTCTAAAGGGTTCATGCAGCCCTTCAGCCCCGGCCCCTTCTTAGTATTCGGGGTCACATGTTTTCCACCTCCTCAGGCCTCAGGGTCCTTCCATTCCCCACCTGCCTCCTCAAGGCCAGTGGTCTGTCCACTGTGCGAGGCCCGGGCACTGCTGAGGCCTCTCTCGTCTCCTAAGCTCCTCTCTCACATGCCCTGTACTCGCCCTGCACTCAGTCGGCTGCCCGGCCCGTCTTGGTTGTTACACACCTTGACCCCTATGTCCGGGCCACTTTCTATCCACCTAATCACCCAGGACCAGCGTCCCTGGGAAGAGGCTTTTCTTGGTGATACTAGCCGATGCCACCTCCCCTCCTTAGGATTTGTCTCCGGGGCACACCATTCGCTCCGTGTTAAATGTCCCGTTGTCTCTGCCCAGCTCTGCACACCAGCTGATTATACACACACTTACATCCAGGCGGATGGAGAGTTTGCCATATTGGTCCACGGTGATTGCATGTGTGTGTATGTCTTACTTAACCCACTGATTTGTGAGTTCCTCTAGGGCTATGCTTTCTAAGAGCTGGCACAAATGTGAGAAATAATCATCATAAAATAATATAATAGCTGGATAGATAAACTGTGGTCCATTCAGATAATGGAGTATTATTCAGCACTAAAAAGAAATGAGTTATCAAGCCATGGAAAGACATGGAGGAACCTTAAATGCATGTTACTAAGTGAAAGAGGCCAATCTGAAAAGGTTACAGACCACGCGATTCCAAGTAAATGACATTCTGGAAAAGGCGAAACTACGGAGACAGTAGAAGGCGCATTGGTGGCCAGCGGCAGGGGAGGGGGAGGGATGAGTACGCACAGCACGGGGGATTTTTAGGGCAGTGAAACTCCTCTGTTTGATATAATAACGGTGGATATATGTCATTGGACATTTATGAAAACACGTAGAATGTACCGAGTGAATCCTTGTGGAGACTGTGGACTTGGGTGACGATGTATCCATGCAGTCATTGTAACAAATGTGCCATCCGGGGGGGAGGAGGTGGGGGGCAGGGGAGACTGCACATGTGGATTATAGGGGAAATTGCTGACCTTCCTCTCAATTTGCTGTGAACCTAAAAGTACTCTAAAAACTAAAGTCTGTTCAGAAACTTATTTAATAGCTAACATGCATTGAGGACTCTTCTATGTCCTCACACAGAGCACTCTGCATATATCGTCTCATTTAATCACAGCAATGACTCTGCAAGCTGGATACATTATCGGTCCTATTTTACAAATATGGACACTGGGCTCAGAGAGGTTTAGAAACTTGTTCAGGGTCACACAGTAAGTACTGGCTCCATAGGCTAGGAAGAGTAGCCTTCTTTTCAAAAAAAGCCATTTGGGCCAGGGTTGAGATGGTAGGAGATTCTGGGAGGCTTTGCCACTGCTCTGCGCGGGACAAGGGCCCGACTGCGCTGTCTCTGTGGGACGCAGGTGAGGTTCATTACAGAAACAGAGAGTGTCTGCCCCTTGCCATCCGTAAACGGTGAGTCAGTGGCTGGAGTGGGAGGAAGTGAGATCACCAGCCACCTCTCCGTACACAAGAGTGTCTCCTTTGCCTGGGAGGAAGATTCTGCAGGGGCAGGGGGCGAGGACGTCTCCTCCCCGCAGACCTAAGCTGCATTTTCTCGTGCCGTCTGTCCGCCTCTCCCTGGTGGTTTAGGGTAAACAGCTTCGTAGGCGGTTCAGCCAACTCCTGATTATCTCTGACAGGCGTGTTCTCCTGCACATTTTGGCCCTTGGATGTTCTCAAGTTGTTCTGGAAAGTTCTTGCCGTTTTTTTAGCTATCGGAACGTGCTCAGTAACGTTTAGCGTCCTGTTGACTCTCCAGCTTCCACTGACTGCAGGCTCGTGGTCGGAGGGAGGCCGGACAGAGGACGATGTGCCCGCGGTGCGGAGGGGGGTTCAGACGCCCCAGGTCGGGTCGGCCCTCACAGGCCCCGATGCGAGAACTTCTCGCTCCTCAGGAGGTACCAGCCCGGCGATTGTCGAGCCCCCAGCGGAGAAAGGGCTGAGACTAGAGCCCAGAGCTCCCACCTCCTGTCTGAGCTCCTCCCCAAGTACCCTCCACACCTGTGCCGCCGCCTCGCTCTCTCCCAGGTGGGCTCACACTCTCAGCTGTGGCTACACCTGGGCACCTGCCCCGAAGCTCAGCTCGGGCTGGACGGGGGGTGGGGGGGAGCGGGCCGCGTGCATCGCAGGCAAAGGAAACCAAGCAGCAGCGGCCAGAGGACGCCGTCCAGAGTGTTTGCTCCCGGCCGTGCTCCCTTCACAGACCCGCGGAAAGGGGGCGCTTTATCCTACTTAGGGGAGAAATAAACCTCCTTCCGAGTGTCAGCACAAAAATACCTCACACGTCTTAAAGTGGCATCCGCGTGATCGAAAATCACTTCTTCGTCTGAGAATTAAAGCAACAGGAGCGAGATGGGACCAAGGCTGCAGGCTGAGCCGTCTGCAGCCCCAGAGCCACAGAAGGGCTGGTGGACACGGCTCTCTGAAGGGAAGTGTCCGCGGATGTCGCCTGGGCGGGCCGGCTGTTCGGGACCCTAGTTCCCAGGACGGTTTGGACTTAGAAGAAGCTGGAGGAACTTGCTCTGCTCAAGGAGCCTGACGCTCCTTAGAAGAGGCTGGAAGAGGCCGCCCGCCCCGCGAGGACTGTCGCAGCATCGCAAGGTGGGCCCCCGCTAGCCCCGCTCCGTTTGGATCCCCATGGCAGAAACACAAATCCCTGAAAGGCCCCTCTACCCATGACCCTGTTCTTTTGTCACCATCTGACAGCTGCCATGGCCACCACCTTCCATCACCATGGATGGACCCCTGGGGTCTCCCGCCTCCTGCTGGACCAGTGGTGCCTTCTCTCTTTTGCTGCCAGGTTTCAACGTTTTGGAGATGCGTGTCCTAGAACTAAATATTGTCGGAGCCTCGGGGCCCATCAGACAAGGCACCACAAGTTCATGCTTCAGATTTACTCAGAGTTGCCTTCAAACACTATTTTAATGTAAAAGGGTCGGGGGAGGGGGTGGCGGGAGATTCCAAATGACATTCCGAGAGCGACTTGAAGATTCACTACTGGGCTCATGGCATGTAGAACTCGTGTTCTACAAATGGGTCTCGGTTTTATATAGTGTGTGTACAGGTTGTACGTGTGTGTTATACAGTTTATATAGTGTGTTTATATGGTATGTGTATGTGTATATATAGTGTGCGTATGTGTATGTGTGTATATGGCGTGTGTTATATACAGCTTATGTAGTGTGTGTACGTGTGTGTTATATAGTTCACATAGTGTATAGATGTGTGTGTTAGTTTGTATAGTGTGTGTACGTGTGTTATACAGTTGATATAGTGTGTGTGTGTGTATAGAGTGTGTGAACGTGTGTGTACAGGGTGTACGTGTGTGTTATATAGTTTATATAATGTGTGTACGTGTGCGTTATATAGTTCACATAGTGTATAGATGTGTGTGTTATTCAGTTTGTATAGTGTGTGTACATGTGTTATACAGTTGATATAGTGTGTGAATGTGTATATATAGTGTGTGTACATGGGTGTATAATGTGTACGTGTGTGTTATATAGTTTATATAGTGTGTGTCTAGTTTATAGGGTGTGTGTATGTATGTATATGGTGTGTTATATACAGTTTACATAGTGTGTGTACGTGTGTTAGAGAGTTTATACAGTGTGTGGATGTGTGCGTTGTACAATTGAAACAGTGTATCAGCTTATATACTATGTGTGTGTGTGTGTGTGTGTGTGTGTGTGTGTGTGTGTACGGGCGGCTGGGCAGCGGGCACGTCTGTAAGGCACCTGAGATTGGGCCGTAGCCCCTGGGACATGTGGCTGAGAGCAGGTCTCCTGCTGGAACCCGAGACGGAGTCTAGCAGAAGGAGGCCGCGGCCTGAGGCCTGGAGAGATGAAGTAGCGAGTGGATACGCTCTGGGGCAGGCGGCCGCAGGGAAGATGTGCTTTCTGAGGAAGCAGGAGACCAGACCCTGGCGAGATGCCCTCCAGGAGACGGTCTGCAGGGGGCACAATGAGCGCGCTGAAACGCCAGAAAGGGCAAAGGTGCCCTGAGTGAGCAGCCACTTCCCACACCTGCCAAACAGCGGGAAAAGCCTGAACCTGACTTTTTATTAAGGCGAGTTTTCAGTGGTGTTCTCATCATCCCAAAATAAAACGCTATCGGAAACAAGACTCCACCGTTAAATTGCAAGACTACACCTGCAGCGACGGAAAGTCACGTGGTGGCTGAGAGGGTATGTTGTTTACGACTGTTTACTTTTTTTTTTTTTTGGTAACGTCTATTTGTAGAGATTCCTCTTGATTTCCAAATGGAAGGTCTACAAATGCCAAATCTGTTCTTGGTGACTAATGTCAGAAACATCTGGCCACTGAAACTCACCTCCTGGTTGGGGAGTGACGAGACAAGCCTTGAGGAAGACTTCAGTAAAACCCAGCTTTTTCACACAAATCCAATTGGCCTATGAGACAGTCACGTGACATCATGACCAGAGGCTGCAAACTAGATTTTTAAGAGGTATCCTTTTGCGCACACCTTAATATTTACAGAAAGTCTTTGTGATTATATGATCAAAGAAGAGAGTTCCTTTGCTTCCATTATGGCTTTGGGAATTTTGACCTAAAAATTTCCATTGCGGTTCCCTGGTGGCCTAGTGGTTAGGATTCCAGGCTTTCACTGCTGTGGCCTGGGGTCAATCCCTGGTCGGGGAACTGAGATAAAAAAAAAAAATTTCCACTGCCCTTTAGCACGGTTCTATGTTGGGGTAAAAAAGTCTCATCTTAGTCTGACTTCAATCTTCTCTGACTTAAAAAAACTTAGCCTTTGTTCTAAAGTTGTACTGTATTTGATAAATGTTTCCTATAGCATATCTCGTTTATTTTCTGAAAATTCTAGTCTGTGCTTTAAAATATCAATTAAATATGAGGGGTTTTGTGTAAGCATATAATTACATATTTGGAAATATGTATAACTCATAAAAGTAACCAATATAATTATTTTCATAAATTTCCTGCCACATTTTTCTTAAAGGGCACTTTAAAAAGGAGTGTCATGTTTTAATTCAATAAGGAAATAACCATAGAATGCATTTTAATAAAATAAATCTCTGATATCCATAATAATGTATTTTTTAAAAGCAACTTCTCAAATCTCCTTTACATGAATTTTATGCTAGTAAAATGTCATAATGACATGGATAGTCTACTCCTTTTTTCTCTCTCATTTAAAAAATATTTTTATGTTAACATTATAATTAAAACCCCCAGAAAGCAAAAATCATATAATTACAGAAAAGTATTGCCACACAAAGAATGACTAACATTTTTAAGGACAAAAATAATTGAATGTCCCTGTGGATTATATGAAAATTGTTTTCGTAACGGACTAAATGTTTCTGTCCCCCTAAAATTCATATGCTGAAACCAAATCCCCAAAGTGATAGTGTTCGGAGGTGGGGCCTTCGGGGGGGGATTATGTCATGAGTGTGGAGCCTCATGAAGGGGATTAGTGCCCCCATAAGGGACCCCAGGGAGCTCCCCTGCCCCTTCCGCCATGTGAGGACACAGAGAGAAGTGCTGACTATGAACTAGGAAGTGGGCTCTCACCAGACACTGAATCTGCTGGCACCTTGACCTTGAACTTCCATCCTCCAGCACCTTGAGAAAGAAATGTCTGCTGTTCATAAGCCACACAGTTGATCGTGTTTTGTTTGACAGCCCGAGTGGACCAAGACAGTACTCGAATTTCACATTCTCCCCTAATATCGGGCAAATAGAAGTGGATGGTTGGTGAGCACCCGTGTATGTGTTACATTCTCTGGAATCACTTGTTTGAAAGACCTTTGCCTTTTCTAGAAAGGTTGGAGGGTGGTCTTGTATAGGATGGCCTCTGCTGGCCTCATCCCCAATCTCTCCTTCCCCAGACACGGATGTGGAAGTTTTCTCCAATGAGTTGATGGAGGTGCTACCCGTGTGTGTAAGGGGAATACAACAACTTTTTCTGCCTTCTTTGGGTTAATTGAATACTTTTTTTATCTTCAATTTAAATTCCTCTGTTGGCTTTTTAATTATATTACTTTCTATAATCTTTTTAGTAGTTTCCCTAGAGAACACAATACCCATCCTTAGTTCAGCACAGTCTGCATAGAGGCAATATTGTGCCACTCGTCATAAATTGTGAGAAATTTTGAACAATGTAATTCCACTCGCCCCCTTCCTTTGTGCTATTGTGGTCATATTTTCTGCATAAACCTCAATGCTGTGCTATAGTTTTGTATTAAACCGTTTGTTCTCTATTTTTAAAAATCGAGGGAAAATAGTCTTTTTTTAAAAAAAATTGCCAACACATTTACTATTTCCAGGGTTCTCCACTCTTTCCTATAGATCTGAGTTCCATGTGGTATCCTATCTCATTAGCCTGAAGGAATTTTTTTGGCATTTCTTACAGTACAAGTCTACTGGCAACAAATTCTCTCAGCTTTTGTTTATCTGGAGATGTTTTTTTATTTCATTCAATTTTGTAAAAGAATTTTTTGCTAGACGTAGAATGTTGAGTTTGGAGTCACTTTTTTTTTTTCTCTTGGCACTTAAAAGATGCTGTTGCATTGTTGTGGTCTTTACTGTTTCTGATGAAAAGCCATCTACATGTAATAATAGAATCCCCTTAATTAGCCGCTTCCAAGATTTTCTCTTGATCTTTAGTTTTCAGCAGTTTGACTATAATGTGTCTAAATGTGGTTTTTTGAGTGTGTTTATCTTGCTTAGGTTTCCGTGACATTGTTGGAACTCGAAATTGATGTTTTTTAAATCAAATTCGAGATATATTCAGCCATTATTTCTTCAAACATTTTTTTTTCTGCTGCATTTTCTCTCTCCTCTCCTTTGAAGGTCCCAATTGCTTGATGTCATGTCAGGTTGCTTGATTATGTTCCAAAAGTTACCAAGACTCTGTTCATGTCTTCCCATCTTTTATCTTTCTCTTGTTTAGATTGGGTAATTATTATTTATCTGGCAAAAATCTGCTGCTAATAGCATTCATTGAATTTTTTCATTTTAGATATTTTAGTTTTCAGTTCTAGAATTTTTGTTTTGTCTTTTTTTTGAATTTTATTTTATTTTTTATACAGCAAGTTCTTATTAGTTATCCATTTTATACATATTAGTGTATATATGTCAATCCCAATCTCCCAATTCATCACACCACCACCCTCCCCCCGCCACTTTTCCCCCTTGGTGTCCATACGTTTGTTCTCTACATCTGTGTCTCTATTTCTGACCTGCAAACTGGTTCATCTGTATCATTTTTCTAGGTTCCACATATATGTGTTAATATATGATGTTTGTTTTTCTCTTTCTGACTTACTTCACTCTGTATGACAGTCTCTAGATCCATCCATGTCTCTACAAATGACCCAATTTCATTCCTTTTTGTGGCTGAGTAATATTCCATTGTATATACTACATACCACATCTTCTTTATCCATTCATCTGTCAATGGGCATTTAGGTTGCTTCCATGACCTGGCTATTGTAAATAGTGCTGCAATGAACATTGGGGTGCGTGTCTCTTTTTGAATTATGGTTTTCTCCGGGTATATGCCCAGTAGTGGGATTGCTGGGTCATATGGTAATTCTATTTTTAGTTTTTTAAGAAAACTCCATACTGTTCTCCATAGTGGCTGTATCAATTTACATTCCCACCACTAGTGAAAGAGGGCTCCCTTTTCTCCACACCCTCTCCAGCATTTATTGTTTGTAGATTTTTGACGATGGCCATTCTGACTGGTGTGAGGTGATACCTCATTGTAGTTTTGATTTGCATTTCTCTGATGATTAGTGATGTTCAGCATCCTTTCATGTGTTTGTTGGCCATCTGTATATCTTCTTTGGAGAAATGTCTATTTAGGTCTTCTGCCCACTTTTGGATTGGGTTGTTTGTTTCTTTAACATTGAGCTGCATGAGCTGTTTATATATTTTGGAGATTAATTCGCTGGCTGTTCATTCATTTGCAAATATTTTCTCCCATTCTGAGGGTGGTCTTTTTGTCTTGTTTGTACTTTCTGTTGCTTTGCAAAAGCTTTTAAGTTTCATTAGGTCCCATTTGCTTATTTTTGTTTTTATTTCATTACAGTAGGAGGTGGATCAAAAAAGATCTTGCTGTGATTTATGTCAAAGAGTGTTCTTCCTATGTTTTCCTTTAAGAGTTTTATAATGTCCAGTCTTACATTTAGGTCTCTAATCCATTTTGAGGTTATTTTTATGTATGGTGTTAGGAAGTGTTCTAATTTCATTCTTTTACATGTAGCTGTCCAGTTTTCCCAGCACCACTTATTGAAGAGACTGTCTTTTCTCCATTGTATATCTTTGCCTCCTTTGTCATAGATTAGTTGGCCATAGGTGTGTGGGTTTATCTCTGGGCTTTCTATCCTGTTCCATTGATCTATATTTCTGTTTTTGTGCCAGTACCATATTGTCCTGATTACTGTAGCTTTGCAGTATAGTCTGAAGTCAGGGAGTCTGATTCCTCCAGCTCCGTTGTTTTCCCGCAAGACTGTTTTGGCTGTTTGGGGTCTTTTGTGTCTCCATACAAATTTTAAGATTTTTTGTTCTAGTTTCCTAAAAAACGCCATTGGTAATTTGATAGGGATTGCATTGAATCTGTAGATTGCTTTGGGTAGTATAGTCATTTTCACAATATTGATTCTTCCAATCCAAGAACATGGTAGGTCTCTCCATCTGTTTGTATCATCTTTAATTTCTTTCATCAGTGTCTTATAGTTTTCTGCATACAGGTCTTTTGTCTCCCTAGGTAGGTTTATTGCTAGGTATTTTATTGTTTTTGGTGCAATGGTAAATCGGAATGTTTCCTTAATTTCTCTTTCAGACTTTTCATCATTAGTGTATAGGAATGCAAGAGATTTCTGTGCATTAATTTTGTATCCTGCAACTTTACCAGATTCATTGATTAGCTCTAGTAGTTTTCTGGTGGCATCTTTAGGATTCTCTATGTACAGTATCACGTCATCTGCAAACAGTTTTACTTCTTCTTTTCCAGTTTGCATTCTTTTTATTTCTTTTTCTTCTCTGATTGCCGTGGCTAGGACTTCCAAAACTATTTTGAATAATAGTGGTGACAGTGGACATTCTTGTCTTGTTCCTGATCTTAGAGGAAATGCTTTCAATTCTTCACCATTGAGAATGATGTTTGCTGTGGGTTTGTCGTATATGGCCTTTATTATGTTGAGGTAGTTTCCCTCTATGCCCACTTTCTGGAGAGTTTTTATCATAAATTGGTGTTAAATTTTGTCGAAAGCTTTTTCTGCCTCTATTGAGATGATTATATGGTTTTTATTCTTCAATTTGTTAATATGGTGTATCACATTGATTGATTTGCATATATTGAAGAATCCTTGCATCCCTGGGATAAATCCCACTTGATCATGGTGTATGATCCTTTTAATGTGCTGTTGGATTCTGTTTGCTAGTATTTTGTTGAGGATATTTGCATCTATATTCATCAGTGATATTGGTCTGTCATTTTCTTTTTTTGTAGTATCTTTGTCTGGTTTTGGTATCAGGGTGACGGTGGCCTCATAGAACGAGTTTGGTGGTGTTCCTTCCTCTGCAATTTTTTGGAAGAGTTTGAGAAGGATGGGTGTTAGCTCTTCTCTAAATGTTTGATAGAATTCACCTGTGAAGCCATCTGGTCCTGGACTTTTGTTTGTTGGAAGATTTTAAATCACAGTTTCAATTTCATTACTTGTGATTATTGGTCTGTTCATATTTTCTATTTCTTCCTGGTTCAGCCTTGGAAGGTTATACCTTTCTAAGAATTTGCCCATTTCTTCCAGGTTGTCCATTTTATTGGCATAGAGTTGCTTGCAGTAGTCTCTTAGGATGCTTTGTATTTCTGCGGTGTCTCTTGTAACTTCTTTTTCATTTCTAATTTTATTGATCTGAGTCCTCTCCCTCTTTTTCTTGATGAGTCTGGCTAACAGTTTATCAATTTTGTTTATCTTCTTAAAGAGCCAGCTTTTAGTTTTATTGATCTTTGCTATTGTTTTCTTTGTTTCTATTTCATTTATTTCTGCTCTGATCTTTATGATTTCTTTCCTTCTACTAACTTTGGGTTTTGTTTGTTCTTCTTTCTCTAGTTCCTTTAGGTGTAAGGTTAGATTGTTTATTTGAGATTTTTCTTGTTTCTTGAGGTCGGCTTGTATTGCTGTAAACTTCCCTCTTAGAAATGCTTTTGCTGCATCCCATAGGTTTTGGATCATCCTGTTTTCATTGTCATATGTCTCTAGGTATTTTTGATTTCCTCTTTGATTTCTTCAGTGATCTCTTGGTTATTTAGTAACGTATTGTTTAGCCTCCATGTGTTTGTGCTTTCTTACCTTTTGTCCCCTGTAATTGATTTCTAATCTCATAGCATTGTGGTCAGAAAAGACACTTGATATGATTTCACTTGATATGATTTCAATTTTCTGAAATTTACTGAGGCTTGATTTGTGACCCAAGATGTGATCTATCCTGGAGAATGTTCCATGCACACTTGAGAAGAAAGTGTAGTCTGCTGTTTGTGGATGGAGGGTCCTAGAAATATCAATTAAATCTATCTGGTCTATTGTGTCATTTAAAGCTTGTGTTTCCTTATTAATTTTCTGTTTGGATGATCTGTCCATTGGTGTAAGTCAGGTGTTAAAGTCCCCCACTATTATTGTGTTACTGGTGATTTCCTCTTTTATAGCTGTTAGCAGTTGCCTTATGTCTTGAGGTGCTCCTATGTTGGGTGCATATATATTTATAATTGTTATATCTTCTTCTTGGATTGATCCCTTGATCATTATGTAGTGTCCTTCCTTGTCTCTGGTAACATTCTTTATTTTAAAGTCTATTTTATCTGATATGAGTATTGCTACTCCAGCTTTCTTTTGATTTCCATTTGCATGGAATATCTTTTTCCATCCCCTCACTTTCAGTCTGTATGTGTCCCTAGGTCTGAAGTGGGTCTCTTGTAGACAGCATACATGTGGGTCTTGTTTTTGTATCCATTCAGCAAGCCTGTGTATTTTAGTTGGAGCATTTAATCCATTCACGTTTAAGGTGATTATCGATATGTATCTTCCTATTACCATTTTCTTAATTGTTTTGGGTTTGTTTTTGTAGGTCCTTTTCTTCTCTTGTGTTTCCCACTTAGAAAAGTTCCTTTAGCATTTGTTGTAGAGCTGGTTTGGTGGTGCTGAATTCTCTTAGCTTTTGCTTGTCTGTAAAGCTTTTGATTTCTCCATGGAATCTGAATGAGATCCTTGCTGGGTAGAGTAATCTTGGTTGTAGCTTCTTCCCTTTCATCACTTTAAATATATCATGCCACTCACTTCTGGCTTGTAGAGTTTCTGCTGAGAAATCAGCTGTTAACCTTATGGGAGTTCCCTTGTATGTTATTTGTCGTTTTTCCCTTGTTGCTTTCAATAATTTTTCTTTGTCTTTAATTTTTGCCAGTTTGATTACTATGTGTCTTGGCATGGTTCTCCTTTGGTTTATGCTGTGTGGGATTCTCTGCACTTCCTGGACTTGGGTGGCTATTTCCTTTCCCATGTTAGGGAAGTTTTCGACTATAATCTCTTGAAATATTTTCTCGGGTCCTTTCTCTCTCTCTTCTCCTTCTGGGACCCCTATAATGTGAATGTTGTTGTGTTTAATGTTGTCCCAGTGGTCTCTTAGGCTGTCTTCACTTCTTTTCTTTATTCTGTTCTGCAGCAGTGAATTCCACCATTCTGTCTTCCAGGTCACTTATCCGTTCTTCTGCCTCAGTTATTCTGCTATTGATTCCTTCTAGTGTAGTTTTCATTTCAGTTATTGTATTGTTCATCTCTGTTTATTGGTTCTTTAATTCTTTTAGGTGTTTGTCCTTTAATTCTTCTAGGTCTTTATTAAACATTTCTTGCTTCTTCTCGATCTTTGCCTCCATTCTTTTTCCGAGGTCCTGAATCATCTTCACTATCATTATTCTGAATTCTTTTTCTGGAAGGTTGCCTATCTTCATTTCACTGAGTTGTTTTTCTGGGCTTTTATCTTGTTCCTTCATCTGGTACATAGCCCTCTGCCTTTTCATCTTGTCTGTGTTTCTGTGAATGTGGATTTTGTTCCACAGGCTGCAGGATTGTAGTTCTTCTTGCTTCTGCTATCTGCCCTTTGGTGGATGAGGCTATCTAAGAGGCTTGTGCAAGTTTCCTGATGGGAGGGACTGGTGGTGGGTAGAGCGGGGTGTTGCTCTGGTGGGCAGAGCTCAATGAAACTTTAATCCGCTTGCCTGCTGATGGGTGGGACTGGGTTCCCTCCCTGTTGGTGGTTTGGCCTGAGGAGATCCAACACTGGAGCCTACCCGGCCTCTTTGGTGGGGCTAATGACGGACTCTGGGAGGGCTCACACTAAGGAGTACTTCCCAATACTTCTGCTGCCAGTGTCCTTGTCCTCATGGTGAGCCACAGCCACCCCCCGCCTCTGCAGGAGACCATCCAACACTAGCAGGTAGGTCTGGTTCATTCTCCTATGGGGTCATTGCTCCTCCCCCTGGGTCCCGAGGTGCACACTAGTTTGTGTGTGCCCTCCAAGAGCGGAGTCTCTGTTTCCCCCAGTCCTGTCAAAGTCCTGCAATCAAATCCCACTAGCCTTCAAAGTCTGATTCTCTAGGAATTCCTCCTCCCGTTGCTGGACCCCCAGGTCGGGAAGCCTGACGTGGGGCTCAGAACCTTCACTCCCGTGGGTGGACTTCTATGGTATAAGTGTTCTCCAGTTTGTGAGTCACCCACTCAGTGGTTATGGGATTTGATTTTATTGTGATTGTACCCCTCCTACCATCTCATTGTGGCTTCTCCTTTGTCTTTGGATGTGGGGTATCTTTTCTGGTGAGTTCCAGTGTCTTCTTCTCCATGATTGTTCAGCAGTTAGTTGTGATTCTGGTGCTGTCACAAGAGGGAGTGAGAGCACATCCTTCTACTCCACAATCTTGAACCAATCTCCTGTTTTGTCTTTTTTAATTCACATTTTTCTACTGAGATTCTCCATCACTCACTCCTTAAGACCATCTTCTCCTTTGAGTTCCCGGAACATCTTTAGATGAACAGTTTTAAAGTTCAACTCCAGTGTCTGAGCCATCTCAGTTTCTCTTTCTGTTGACTACTTTTGTTCTTGATTATGGTTCACATCTTTGTATTTCTTCATATGTTGAGTAATAAAGAAACATTTTGCACTAAACCTTTGTGGAGGATACGTTGTAGTGATTCCGTATGCTCTCGCTCTAAAGAGTGTTGGTTTTGTTCTAACAGGAAATAAATTAATGGCTGACCTCCTTGCATTGTTAAGACTTGGTTTTGTGCTCTATTGGGGGAAATCTATTCTGGTTTTTCCTTCGTACTAGGGTGCATCCTCCAGCCCAGAGACACAGAACTTACTCCTAAGGCATGGCCTTCCTGGTGTTTCAGTGGAAAGACAACTGAAACTAACACAACATTGTAAATCAGCTATATTTCCATTAAAATTTTTTTTTGTAAAAGAAGCATTTGGAGTCACATGGTTCTCATTCCTGCCAGGGAAGAGAGGCGTTTTTAAGCCATTTATTCTAGAATGGGGATAAGCGGCAACAGTCTGCTCAGTCCTAGGGTTTCCCCTCGCTGCTCTGAGGCATTTTCAAAACCACATTTCCATTTAACTTTAGCTCCCTCTTGAATATCCAACTAATCATGTTCTAAATGCCAGGAAGAGAAGTATAAATGAGTCTTGCTTCTCATCACTGACATCAATAAATTTAGAACCCAGCTAACCGTTTCTATCCTGCCCACTTTTCCTTTCAGAGGCTGTAAGGAGACAGTGAACTCCAGGTACTGCCCAAGGGGGCTCCTGGGAGCATCCTGGGGACGTTACAACCCCCTGATGATCTGCCTTTGTTTTATAGGGTAGCGTCCAGCATGCTGACCTGGACCTTCAGCGTGAGGCACTGACCCCGCAGTGCAGCCCCAGTGCCACTGCAGTGAATCAGTGCTTTGTGGGCACAGATGCCAACGTTCCCCTTTCTTTTTATGAAGAACGCTGTCTTTCAGGGATTGTACCTACATGCTGTAGTCAGGGGAATCTTCCACCCATCTCCAATAATTGAAGGATAAATATGCAGCAGTGTTGCAGCACTGTTGCTTCTTTTGTTTGTTATAAACCAAAATACAGCGGGCTAGTTTTCCAGCCGGTGGAAAAATGCCTGTGTCTTAATAGAAGTAGGCTTCGGTTTCATACGAAGGAAATTTGAGTGAGGACAGGGCGCCTGCTCTGTAGATGCTCTTTCCACGGTGCTGTGATCACTCTATCAGGCATGACCCCGGGGGCTCTGAACACAGGATCCTGCAGTTTCTTGAATCAGAAATTGGGAAAACGGACTGGGGCTTCTGTACGCTGACACCGGAAGCGGTTCCTGAGCCCGACATGCCCTCTGGGCGGTTTTGGGGGGCATGTGGCTGCCATGGATGGGCAGGTCCTCAGCACCCCAGGGGCCAGCCTGGCCTCATGGCTTCGCCACTCTGCACCCTCAGATGCACAACTGGTCCAGCTGTGCAGACTTCACCTTGAACAGAAAATTCAAACAACTCTTGAGCACTTTCCTTTGTAAAGGTTCTCCACTAACTACCCTGCAAACTTGATTTGTAGGCAATTGGCCATATGCCATTCATTTTTGCAAATCTTGCTTTATCACTATCGAAGAGGAAAGCATCTAACTAAAACATCGCCTTTCACATTTGAACATTAGAGTCCTTGATCTCGGAGAATGGAACCCTAGACGTCATTTGTGCCACACTGTCTTCTTGGGGTTTTTCCGGAGTAGATTTGGAGAAGGAGTCTAGGACAAGTAGCTTACCCGCAAGACGGTCCCAGGGCGATGAAGGGAGGCAGCAGAGGGCAGAGCTGTGGGCTGAACCTGTGTCCCCCAAGGTCACCTGTGGAAGCCCTGACCCCCGTGTGATGGTGTGAGAAGGTGTGACCTGTGGGAGGTAGTCGGGGCACCAGGGTGGACCCCTCATGCACGGGACTAGTGCCCTAGAAGAAGCATCGCGAGATGACCGCTCTCCAACATGCAGCAAGAAGGCATCCAAATGGGAGCTTCGAAGAAGGTTCTCCCCAGGACGAGCTGCACTGGCTGGCGCCTTGATCTTGGACGTCCAGCCTCCAGAACTGTGGGAGATAAACGCCTGTCCTTTAAGCCCCAAGTCTTTTTTGTCACAAGAGCCGGAGCTGATGGAGACAGTAGGTTGTTTTTAAGCAAGCCACCAACGAGGGCAGCTGGCGCTCCATCCGTCTGGGGACCCTGAGCTGCATCCTGGAACTCCAGCCTCACCTGGGCGAGAGGGAGCTGGGGTATTTGTCCACCGATTCGGTCAGTGGGTGAAAGCACGGGGTGCTGCGTGCTCCTTCTCTGGCTCTCCCAGTTTCTGGGGTTCTGAGCTCGGAGAGGGTCCTCAGGCTGAGAGACGCGGGTGGTGAGGTTGGCATTCAAGGCCCCCCACTGCGGGGCCTGAGGGGAGGGGTCTGCCCCTCCCTCTTGTCGGGGGGCACGGTGTAAGCTGGGCGGTTCAGGGACAAGAAGGCCATCAGTGCAGGTGGGGGCTGGTGACAAGGCTGAGAGCCCTGGGAAGTGAGGTTGAGCGGGCTCATGCAGGGCGCAGAGGGGACGCGGGCTCTGACCTCTGAGGGAGGAGAAGGCCGCTCTGAGCCCAGCAGGGACGCGCTCAGACACATCGTGTAAAGGCACCACCTGCAATGAAGCTTCGGGCGGGAGCATAGAAGCGAGGAGGCCGCTTAGACAGCTGTGGAAATAAGTCCCCTGCAAACGAGGACAGGGTTTGCACCCGAGTATGGCTGGAAAGGCCATTAAGAGTGACCTATTGTGGTTATATTTTGAATACACCAGGAAAGGCATCACAGGACACACAATATCCTCCCGGGCAAACAAGCGTTGTTGTCACCGGTGGGGAGGGGCAGGGCGGGCCTGGAGTGTATTACACCTGACCTTCAGGAGACGTGGCGTCCAGCCCAGGGCAGCTCTTACCAAGGTTTTGCGGTTACAAGACTTGGGTCAAATCAGTGCCTTACGCTGAACTTCAGTTTTCTCATCTGCAGGAGCGAGCGGTCACTTCTGCTTCAGAAACCACGCTGCTCTGTCTCCTTAGCAGCGTCACCCATAAGGTGAAACACAGCTTCTGCGTCCGTCACTGCCACTGGGGTGACCTCCGGGGGCCGAGCACCCCGTCCCCCAGCCCTTCTTCATGTTTCCTGGTTCTTCCACGGGCATCCCAGCCTCAGTGTGACACAGGTACAGTTAAAATTAAATTCATACGGCTAGGTTGAGAGCAAACATCAGGTAGTCATACGAAGCCCACCTTTAGCCTTTAAAGACCCCCCCACTTTGGGGAAGTTAAACAACCGGAGAAGAGATGCAGGGTCAGCGATTCCAGAGCTGACATGGTAGACGAGGCAGTGTTTGTGGTGGATGCGATGAGAAACACACCACCAGAGGAAAGGAAACAGGGAGGGAGCTCTCCTAGGGAGGGGAGGGGGACAGATGCGTCACCAGTAGTGAAGGCTCAAGGTGTGGGGGGGAAGTGAATAAAGAAATCCAGGCCACGATGCGGAGGTGCCTTAGTGCCCACGTGAATAACAAACTAGACCAGTTAAAGCGGGGAGTGGGGCTGAGGGGAGAAGGGCTGGGTTCGGGCTCAGGGCTCTTAGGGGCATACGGGATGCTCTGAGACCCGGAAAGAACGATGAGAGAGGCCATCAAGGGTGCCGTCCACGAGCACTCGCGGTGCACCCGGCTGGGCGCTCATCACCCGCCATCTGGTTCACCTCCCGCCAGCCCTGCAGGGGGCGCTGCAGGCCCACGACCCCCCACCGAAAACGCTCTGGAGAGACGTTTCAGAATTCAGAGTTTTTCTGATTGCAGAACAGAAACAGGGTGCCTATATCGTATATCACCCAAGCACCCCCCCCCGCAGAATCCAACACGCAGCACGTACGGTCACCGGCATGAACACAGAGCGTACAGAGCCTCACGCTGACTCAGGCCAGATTTTGCCTGAAAACTCTGTTTTCGAACTCTCTGGATTTCAAAATCATAGATGAGGGATTAAAGGAGCCCGTTTTACAAATTATATAATAGAGGGACAGGAAGGGGATGCAAAGAGCGCGGGTCACAGTCTCAGGAAGAATTGGAGGGGGAGGAAACCAGACTCTCAGACCCCAAGCTATGCTTTCAAACAAAACAAAGCAAAACTCAGAAAGAAGGCAGCTAAATTAACATTTACAAAGGACTCACTACATGTCTACAGAACAGACCATGTATCAGCTTTGCTAATTATTAAACTCAATATACATGGACATTTTAATGCACTTGAAAACAGTTTGTAGATTTTTCTTTCATTTTGCAAAAATCCTCCAGCATTTTCCATGGTTGCTGAGCCACTTGAAGATAAGTAATTTCAAAAGCAGAATGATAAAAATTCTTCTAATTTTTAGAGCCGAAAATTACATTTAATAGGGCAGTGGATGCATTTTAATATTTAAAAAATTTTTATTAGAGTATAATTGACATTTAACAATATATTAGTTTCAAGTGTACAACGTAATGATACGATATTTGTGTATTTGCAGAATGATCACCACAAGAAGTCTAGTCACCACACACAGTTACAGGTTTTTTCCTTGTGATGAGAGTCTTTAAGATCTATTCTCTTAGTAACTTTCAAGTATACAATACAGAATTGTCAATTATAGTCACCATGCTGTACATTACATCCTCAGGAATTGTTTTATTCATATTTTATATATATATTAAGAATTCCAAAAACAGTTGTACCTAAAATCTATAAAGGTCTTAAAACTTCTTTTGGAAGAAATGGGGTAGGAAAACATTACCTTTTATTATAAGCTCATTATTCTATTTTATTTTGAAAGCATGTACTATATTGAGGTTTTTTTTTTTTTTTTTGCAGTACGCAGGCCTCCCACTGCCGTGTCCTCTCCCGCTGCGGAGCACAGGCTCCGGACGCGCAGGCTCAGCGGCCATGGCTCACGGGCCCAGCCGCTCCACGGCATGTGGGATACTCCCGGACCGGGGCACGAACCCGCGTCCCCTGCATCAGCAGGCAGACTCTCAACCACTGCGCCACCAGGGAAGCCCGAGGGGTTTTTTTAAATGAAAAAAACTGTAACCTTCATATCTATTCCATGATGACTCAAAGATACAACTGTGTAGTTGGTATAAATATTTTATGATATATTTTGATAAAATATGCCTTAACTGCCTTATTGAATAATTCACTTTGAATCTGAATGAAGTCACATGGCAGTTGATCTGTTTTTGTCTGCAGAGAAAGGATTTCTGGATTTTTTCTCCAGAGACATCCTGGGATTCGCAGTCACTTTACATCACTGGCTGCTCAGGCCGGAGCCCACAGGGCCACCTTCTGGACCACGTCCTGCCCTGAGGAGAGGGCAGCAATCTGCCGCCGGAGGCCCTGCCTCTGCCTGTGGCCGCGCAGCTCCGAGGACCAGCTCACCTGGGCCAAGACGCCGAGTGCACTTGAAACCAGGCTCATCTCTGGAGGCTTGGAGTTGCAGGATTGCCCACAGCATCTTCTTTCCTTGCTGGCCAAAGCAGAACACCAAACGCTGCCGCGGCGTGAGTAGGAGAAGGAGAAAGAGAAACTAGTACCTACCCACTCATCAGGCCACCTTCTATAAGCGCACGACCTCCTGGCATTTTTCTTGTCCTTCCAGATCCTGGGAGAGCACGTCTGTGGGTGCTGTGTTTCCATCACTAGAGTTCCTACAAGCCGTCTCCCTAAAAGTGCTGCAGGCCCAGCCCCAGGTGAGAAAGAGTTACTTGCAATTATTTCATGTTATTATTATACAATCAACCATCCTTTAAAAGACCACTTAACCATGACATCTTTTAATGACTCGACGTAGCCTCGGTCTTAGCTGTTCACTTGAAATAACGAAAAGAGGCCGCTTTGCTGGACCTGAAAAGCCTTCACACTCCCTTCACGCCATTAACGCACGTCACCCGGCTGGGTGAGTCCTGGGTTGTGGCGTGTGCGGGTTCATGATGTGTTTTTCCCTTCCAGGCTGATGAGACATCACTCCTGCCGGAGGGGTGTTTGTCTTCACATGACCAGGACAAGAGACGGGGCCAGAGAGGATCTAACTTCCATGGAATTTTTTTCTAACCAGACACTGCGATTTGGGGGGGGCGGGCCATTTTTATTCTTATTTCAAATTCTCTGAGCCATGGATTTCTCACAATTTAAGGATCTTCTTAGGGACGTCCCTGGAGGTCCAGTGGTTAAGACTTCGCCTTCCAATGCAGGGGGTGCAGGTTCGATCCCTGGTCGGGGAGCTAAGATCCCACATGCCTCACAGCCAAAAAACCAAAACATCAGGCAGAAGCAATATTGTAACAAATTCAATAAAGACGTTAAAAATGGTCCACAGTAAAAAAAAAAAAAAAAAAAAAAAAAAATCAGAAAAGAAAAAAACAATCTGCTTAGTATTTTAACAGCCGTTTTAGGAGAAACTTTTGAATTTTCTAGCCTTTAGTTTAGATACTGAAATTCTAATCTCAAGAGCTGTGTACCTCTTTACCATGTTCAATTGCCTCTCACCTTTTGGCTTCTGATCCTGGAAAACAGAAGATGTAAGTTTGTGGGTCAGCATGTCAGCTCCTGGGATGACACTCGGTTTCCCAGGAAAGACTCTTGAGAGAAAGAAGATGAAATGGTCTTTATCTTTTTGACAATCCCACCTGGTATGTGGGGTTTTTTTTAACCTTCAAAGAGAACATCCAGACTTGAGGATTCTGAGGGTTTTTTTTTTTTTTGCGGTTCGCGGGCCTCTCACTGCTGTGGCCTCTCCCGTTGCGGAGCCTGTGCTCCGGGCGCGCAAGCCCAGTGGCCATGGCTCACGGGCCCAGCCGCTCCGCGGCATGTGGGATCTTCCCGGACCGGGGCACGAACCCGCGTCCCCTGCATCGGCAGGCGGACTCTCAACCACTGTGCCACCAGGGAAACCCGGATTCTGAGTTTTGACCTTCACGGTTTTAGATCCGATCTGCCCGACACAGAATTGGGACTTTTCCATTGTCCATGGAACTGCCAAAGCATGGAAGGTAATCTTTTTCACTTATCTTGGCTAAAAACCACCAATTAAAAAGTTGCTTCTAATATAAAAAGCAACTCAAAACTACACAATAGGTTTTGTTAGAAAACATTTAAATTTTTTTTTAAGTTTTAGAGTTTGTTTATGAAAACCGGTCATCTGTCTCAATTTTTTATTTTACGAAATAAAAGTAAGGGAAAGATTTCTGAGTATGTGAAGAACTCTATTAATTTTTTCTGGGCAATTAGTTCAGAGAGAAGAATTGGTGTTTGCTGGATGAACAGATATAAAATCATAGAGCATGAGAGATAGAAGGAATGCCAGCATCGTTTAGATCAAGTCCTCTTGGGTAGAGGGAGGGAAGCCCAGTGAGGCGCAGCGGGTCACGCCCCCGCCATCCCACGGCCCCTCCCCTGTGGACCCAGCCAGCCAGCCACGCTCCGATCCATCTTGGAATCCAGCACAGGAGGATCACACTTGTGAAGGCCTCACTCTGCTGCCTCTGGCTCAATTTGCTTGCAAACTAAGCTTTCCGCAGATCAAAGACCCCTCCGCCCTGGGGCCCCGCCCCTCCAAACCACGTGGATTCTGCTGGAGCGATTGTGCCTTTAGTGTTGCCCTCAAGGCTGATGGCACCCAGTGGGACTTCCGCCCAGCTCTTCTGAGGCCCAATCAATGCTCTTTCCGAACCACCTTCTGCTGGGAAAAAAGTAGTGTCCAGACACGACAGCCTGGGATGAGCGGGACTTTGTACTGAAGAGCGTCTCTGGGGTCCCCAGCCCGAAAGCTGCGCGGAGAACTCAGTGTCTGCTGCGGCGGCCCTTCGGAAGCGCCTCCTTCCACCCCGTGGTCTGGTGCTTTGCAAACCGGAAACATTTTTTTTTTCTAGAAGTCAGAAATATCCTTTTGAACCAAACAGTTCCAAATGCTCCACGATTCGTGACATGGTCCTGAAATGACTGGCCCTCTGCCTTTCCAGTTAGTTTTTGCTTCTGTTCTGGGGGTCTTCGTTGGGTGCGGGTGTTTCTGACGCCCTGCTGACAGCCCACTGCCCTGGGAGGGAGACCGCGGTCCCCCAGACGTCTGGAGTGCGGTCCTGGCCCTGTCTCTTCCCGAGGGGGCCTGGTTTGTCCTGATGCTCACTTTTATGCAGAGCCGTCTTTATAACAAGTATTTGCTGCCGGTCTCTTGCCGCTCTGAGAGGAGCAGGCTTTCTCTCTCAGGGCATCTATATGAGGCATCTTCCCATCTCAGCCCTAAGAAGTGGTGATTTGGCAAGGATCCAACTGATTTGATTAATAGAGACAGGCTACCTGAAAAATTTAGACGGCAAAGTGGATTTTTTTAGACGCTGAGCCACTCCACCTTGCCAGTGGTGTGCATTTATCAAATTAGATGGAAAAATGCCAAGACTCCATTTGCTGTCGTCCTGCGGAGTTACAGCCCAGGCAACGGACGAGATCCTGGGTTGCCTGAGGTCTGTGACAAGGGTTGGACAAAGAACTTGGCTTCTCCATCCATCCTTTAAATCCAGGCATTGTTTTCTTTTCCCCAGAGATTTTCAAACTGTGTCTCAGTTGTGAAATCCTTTATATGCGTAAAATTTTAGGGAGAAGCCCAAGAGGTAAACGGAGAAGACCTGGTTGGCCACACGCAAAACACTGTCCCCCCCAGCGTTGAAGTGCATGTGGAAATACACTGATATACAAAAAAGTTATCCTCTACCAAATTCAGCTACGCAATTTGTGTGGGTCAGGGAAAAGAAGAAAGAAAATAGATGGCGCACTCAGATTAGGATAATTCGAGGAGGTTTGCTTAAAAAAGTGTGGCCCAGTGCAGGGAACCTAAGTGCAGGAACTCAGGCCAGGAGCAGAGAAGCTGCGGCCGTCCTGAGACCCAGAGGGAGACGGGCAGGGAGAGGGCATCGGAGCCTGGAGGCAGGGAGCGGGCCGTGCAGAGCAGGCTCCACGTCCAGCTCTTCACTCCGCTGGCAGGGCCCCTACAGCCTCTCAGAACTGAATGATTCCAAAGGCTTCCTAACAGGCTTTTGCACTGCGGAGCTAACTGTCCTGAAACCTGGTGGGAGGTCAAGCCTGGAAGCTCCCACGATGTTCTAGGCTAGCTCACTTGTGGTTCTTGAGCCCTGCTAGATCATCCGTGCCTGTGATGATAAAGCCAATGCTTTTATCCCCTTTCCTCCCCCTGGAAACCCATCTCAGCTCCATGGAACTCTGGGAGTTTGCTAGGTCTTCTAATGATGCAGTAAAGTCTACTTCTCAGAAACGTCCACTGTTTGCTCTTAGTTGGAGGAGTGCAGAGAAAGCCAATTCCCTCTTTCATACAAGAGCCATTTGTTCCTACATTCTAACACCCAGCTACCCAGTGTCCACCTACCTGGATGCCTTCCACCTGCCCAACTGCTGGCGCGCCCTGCTTGCCTCCTGCCAACCGGGCCAGCTGATCGCTTGGCACACAGAGAGCCCTCAACAGATACTCATCGATGAGTGAATACATCCTGCGTGTGATTTCTCCTCTGTGATACTCTCCCGTTTCAATTATTTAAGGGAAGTGACGTGTGACTGCGGCCTGAGGCTCCTGCTGGTTTAGTAACTGCCAAGGCTCCTTATCCTGAGTGTTATTCTAACTCCAGTGAATGTTTCTTTTAAATTTTCAAATCAAATAGTAGAATCTTATGAAGATTAAGGATGTGTTAGTCTTCTAGGGCTGCCATAACCCACTACCACAGACTGAGTGGCTTAAACAACAGAAATCTATTCTTTCACAGGCCTGGAGGCTGGAAGGCCAAGATCAAGGTTCCGCGGGGCTGGTGTCTCCTGAGGCCTCTCTCCTTGGCTTGTAGATGGCCACCTTCTCGCTGTGTCCTCATGTGTCCTTTTCCCTCTCCGCATGCGTGTCTGCGTCCAAAGCGCCTCTTCTTATAAGGACTCCACTCATTTTGCCTTAGGACCCACCCTAAAGGCCTCATTTTAACTTGATCACCTCTTTAAAGACCTTCTCTCCCAATACAGTCACATCCTGAGGTACTTGGGGTTAGGACTTCAACATGTGAATTTTGGGAGCGCACAATTCTGCCCATGACAGAAGGTCACCCGATTCAACCTTCATTCTGGTCGCTTTGCAGAAACGACTTCCAAAACATCAGTCATACGTGTCCCTGCCAGGCACCTGCTGGGGTCCCTGTGAGGATGGACAGCTCACGTTTCACAAGCCAGACTATTCCTTTTTTTTTTTTTTTAAATGTTTGTTGGAGTAGAGTTGATTTACAGTGTTGTGTTAGTTTCAGGTGTACAGCAACGTGAGTCTGTTATACATACATACATACCCACTCTTTTTAGCTTCTTTTCCCATAGAGGTCATTACAGAGTACTGAGCAGAGTTCCCTGTGCTGGACAGTAGCTCCTCGTTAGTTACCTGTTTTATACATAGTAGTGCGTATGTGTCAGTTTGAGTGCTCGAGTTTCTGCACACATTGGACCACAGTGGTCATCCCTGAACATTCTCCTTTGTCCTCTTGCTTTAGAAACGGCCAGGGGGAGGGGACCATTCCTTCTGCCACGGGGGAGCTGCACTTACAGACAGACTCAGCTTCACCGCTGACCCACAGCAAAGGAGGTACCTCGACTGGGCCCCGGCTGAGAGCGCTCGGCTCAGAACCACTGGAGAGTGACAGCCTCAGAGGTCCTTTTCCCACGCGAATGTGGAGTCAGCTCCCTTGGCCAGGATTTTCCCAGGGCGGCTGCAGCTGGAAAGCCCTCCCCCTTCCCTCTCACACCTCTTCACGGAAGTATCCGTTCCTGAGTCCCACGCAGGAGCTCAGAATCTACATGCTCCTATGTGCACCAGCATTTCCACAGTTCCTTAGTGTTGACACGGGATGAAGCCATCCCATAAATGTGGGTTAATAACAGACAGGCCTTTGTTCTTCAGAAGGGAGTCTTGCAGCAAGAGAAAGTCGTGCAGGCAGGCCAAGGTCAGGGCGGCTGCCGCGGGTCACCCACTGCTCTTGGCGACGTCTCCGGCCCCGGGAGGCCCTCTGACCCGCAGGGCACCGTGCAGGCCGGAAATCGCCGGCTTCCTTCAGGCCTCGATCAAGCTGCATGTCCATATTTCCCACTCACATTCATGTTTAATAGCACGGAGCCAAAACATTTAAAGGCATGCTTCTAATCACGGCTCCAAGTTCAGGCAAATCTCCCACGGATGCCTTTCACGCTGTGCGATTACACTCCATCTGCCACCTCCCTCCCCACCCCCCACCCCCAGCCCTGTCGGGCTCTGCCTTTGGGAGGCCAGCCCAGGGGCTTCTGGTTGGGTTTAGACAGTGGGGAGAAGCTGCAGGAAACTGCAAGACGGGAAGAGAGGGGTTGCGTTCCCCCCAGCCGCCCCCGCCCTGCTCAGGGCCACGCCAGGACGCCAGCCACCTCCTCCAGGAAGCCTCCTCCTTCCCCAAGTCTAGGCGTGATGGGCTGCTGCCCGTGCCACCATCTGGATGCCCTCGTGTCTCTCCTTGAGGCCCCTCCCCCTGCCCACAGCCTCCTGACCCGGCTGACCTGGATTCCGTTTCCTGCCAGGACGGTCACGATACAAACCCTCTGGAGGAGATCCCGAAGGAAAGAGAAAAATCTAGTTCTCATTTCCTCTGACCGTCCCAACTCATACCCTGAACGTCAGTGAAACTCTTCCACCTGGGGTACCAACAATCAGAGGACTTCAACCCAACTGCGCATCAGAATTACTCAAAAAAATTTTTTTTCTTTTTTTTAAAGCATCAGTATCTGGGCTCCACCCTCAGAGAGTCTGGCTCCTTTGATCTGGGGGACGGGGGGGTCCACCCAGCCCGATGCAGGCGGATCAGACCGTAAACATCGGGCTGGGTGGGGCAGCACCGGGCCCAGGCATTGGCTGCTTAAAGCTTTCCAGGTGATGTTGACACGCGGGCAGGCCGAGAGCCGCCGTCCTGAACACGGCTCTTCCTGCCACGATGCTTAGCAGGTGCTTTCCCTTCTCTACGGAACAGGCCCACCTGCCCCCTTCTCATCACAGAATCATCATGGAACCCCCCCCCCCCCTTGGGAGCCCATCTCGCGTGGGCTTTTCCATGAAGCCATTTCTCTCCTCCATCCCAAGCAGGGCTTGGTCATTCGAACACTCATGGCATTTATCCCCCCTTGTGTCACTCCTCTTCCCAGGCCTCATGTGACAGCAGCTGGCAGTGGCCTGGTCTCATGATGACCGTGTGTGTTTGGAAAGGACCTCACGGATATCTCCCCCAACTTCCTGCTCAGTGAGGGAGCGAGGCTCAGGCAGTACTGGGTCTGGGGTCTCTGGGGTCACGGCTTGGTGTCCTGTTAGCACTTTTCCAAATTAAAAAGGCTGGGATTGATTCCAGTTCAAATTCTAAGGCTCCTCCCCTTACACCTCCCTAGCCGTGTTAACTCCACATCGCTTTAAAATGTTTTGTAGAAAATCAATTCTATAATCACGTTTTAGAACAGAAGTGTTTTGTTTAGATGTTACATCTGAGTATTAGTTAATTGTTACAAATTACAATCCACAGTTACAAACACTGTGTTCAAAACAATCCAATACTTTCAATAAAAACCCTGATTCACTTGGATTTCAGTCTCAAATGCTACTACATGAAATGCACTTAAGAAATAATAAACTGCTTACTTGCTTCTGGGAGATGAAGTCGTGTGGCGGTTTCCCAGGCTGGGCTCAGGCTGTGGTCTTAGTTGAACAGTGAACGAGCAGTCCCAGCATCCTTTCTCACCTTCCTCTCCTCCTCAAATGCTTCAGTCCCCTTTAGCCTTGCTCTGAAGTCTTGTGTGCCGGCCCCCGATACTGTAATTACACTTAACTGATAACTGTGGGTGTGAGTGATGGCCACCTGCTCCTTTCAAATGTTCCCCACTCCTTGCCTGTCTGTACGTCAGTATTTCTGCTTCCACGATTTTAGGGTGCCAGTGGTTTGAAGATGCACGATTATCCTCTATGCCACTAAGGACAAAAAATCTGAGACAAATAAACAGGCAAGCTGTCCATTGTAAGATGCCGTTGACCTGCCACATGTGCCGATGTCAGAGGTGTTAACGTATGAAAAGATGTGTGCCCTAGAATCTCTGAGATAGGGGCTCCAGGCCATCTTTGCTTCCTTCCTGGGAGCTGCACGTTGACCCCATTTCTGCCTCCCGGGATTGTCCAGAGTGGACTCTGGATTCCAAATCCGTGATCCTTCACTGAGGCCACGTCACCCTCTTCCTCCTTTTATGTAACTATCATCTCTCATTAGGTTACTTTGCACCCAAAGAGGCATTTCCATCCCTTAAGAGGGGAGTTTTCAAATTGGCACAAGGAGCTTATATTTTGTGTAGTTATGACAGAGTCAAGGATCTGGAAGACAGGATCTTTCGAAGGGTCAAGTTCAGTGGCGTCTTCCCTCAGCTCATCTGGGAGCCTTTTCTGAAACACTCGGTTACTTCCATGGCAGTGGCTGAGGTTACTTCCTGTGACAGAAAAGTTCATTACATTATCCCATTTTGAAATGGGATCGTTTCTCAGTGGAAAAAAGAGTAATAAGCGTTGCGTACATTCTCGTGTTGCACGCAAGCTGAAATGACTTTTTAGGTTCAATTGCTTTCATCTAAACTTTACTGTGCAGAAAAAAATAGAAAATCTATTATTTTGCAATGCCTGCAAAATTTTTCTTAGATTTCTCGCCAGTTCTAGAATACTCAGAGACCTTGAAAAATAATACTGAGGGGCTTCCCTGGTGGCACAGTGGTTAAGAGTCCGCCTGCCGATGCAGGGGACACGGGTTCGAGGCCCGGTCCGGGAAGATCCCACATGCCGCAGAGCAACTACGCCCGTGCACCACAAGTACTGAGCCTGCGCTCTAGAGCCCGCAGGCCACAACTACTGAGCCTGCATGCCGCAACTACTGAAGCCCGCGCGCCTAGAGCCTGTGCTCCGCAACAAGAGAAGCAGCTGCAATGAGAAGCTCGCGCGCCACAACGAAGAGTAGCCCCCACTCGCTGCAGCTAGAGAAAGTCGGCACGCAGCAACAAAAACCCAGTGCGGCCAAAAACAAATAAATAAATTTATATAATAATAATAATAATAATACTGAGGACGTAGGAATGTGTCTTCTGTGATTTGACATGAAGCGCTGTCCCTTGTGAGGACAGAACCAGATGTCTGTTCTCAGCAACGTCAGGCACTCGATGCTGGAGGAGACCACAGCGCTGAGACCATCACGTGGCAGACAATTTAGATTCCCCTTTCCTAACTGAGGTCATGTTCTCTTTTGATGTTTAAAATAAACTGTTTCATTTGGTCTCTATGATTCTAATTTCTGGTAGATGAAACGTTTGAGAACTTGAAAATCAGGTCCTTTTTTCCCGCCTTGTAGAATGAACCAGAGACAGTGCATACAGGGGTGAGAGGCTGAGGCCTGGCCTCCAATCTGGGCTCTTCAGTTTCTAGCTGGGTGCCTCTGAGCAGGTTGCCACCAGAGCCTCAATCATAATACCAATCTCAGAGGGTTGCTGTGTCCATCAAAAGAGCTGGGTAATTAGGAAGAGCCATCATTGTTGTATTTTATGTTTATCTTATTTTATTTTGCTATCAACATTTTAAATGCACCTACTGGGCTTCCCTGGTGGCACAGTGGTTAAGAATCTGCCTGCCAATGCAGGGGACACGGGTTCAAGCCCTGGTCTGGGAAGATCCCACAAGCTGCGGAGCAACTAAGCCTGTGCACCACAACTACTGAGCCTGCACTCTAGAGCCCGCGAGCCACAACTACTGAGCCTGTGTGCTACAACTACTGAAGCCCATGCACCTAGAGCCTGTGCTCTGTGCTCCACAATGAAGAGTAGCCCCCGCTTGCCACGACTAGAGAAAGCCCATGTGCAGCAACAAAGACCAAATGCAGCCAAAAATAAATAAATTTGTAATGAATAAATAAATGCATGTACTCTTCAACCCAGTAATTCCATTTGTGTTTATATCATAGGAATTTACGTTACAGATATACTGACACAATTGCACCAATGTGTGTATGTATACACACCTACTAATATGGAAATATTCATGTACTTGTGTATGTAAAAAAAAAAAAAACACCAGAAAGAAAAGTAAAAGGCCAACTCTAATGTGCTGCAAAGAACGAATATTCTTAATACATGAGAGGCCCTCAAACTTCATCAAGAAAAGAACACCATATTATAAAAATGGGCAAAGAAGGAAGTATTCAATTAAGGAAAGAAGAAAGTTAAGTAACTGCTAAACATGTGAGTATATGTCAACATTCACCAGAAATAAAACACACACTATAAAATAAAATAAGTATATCCTATGTGTCCATTATAAAATTGGCAAGATGTTTAGAGATAGTAATAGTTATCATCAGAATCTGAAAGTGAATTTCCCATGCCCTGTTGACGGGGGTGTAAAAGGTACACACTTTCTGGAGCATATTTTAACAACATGGATCAAACATCCGAACCTTTGCATCCCCTCTGACAGAAGAGTTCCTCTTCTAGAAATTTATCCTGAGGAAATAAATATATTTGTACTCAGAGATTCGCCTACCTTGGAACGGTGTTGATAGTAGGAGAGGGAAAAGACATGATTCAAATTTGCAACAATAAGAAATTGCTTCAATAAATTATAGAGAAATACTCTTCAGTCACTTAAAATCATGCGACAGAAAGTATTCGTTGACCAGAAATTCGTTCCTTGCCCTTCTCTCCATCCTAACTCCGATTCTTCTCT
Organism: Leucopleurus acutus; assembly: GCF_964270905.1. NCBI lineage: Eukaryota > Metazoa > Chordata > Mammalia > Artiodactyla > Delphinidae > Leucopleurus > Leucopleurus acutus. Next base: position 24,446,918 of record NC_139154.1, read on the forward strand.
GAGATCTGGGTTCAACCCCCAAACGTCCAGAAAAAAAAATCCAGAAAGTCTGGGAAAGTCTCTCCTCCCCGCAGTGTCACACACTTGCTGCGTGCCGTAAGTCTTCTCTGAAGCACGTTTCATAATCCTCATTAAATAATTATTTCATTAGTTGGCTTTTGGTCTGTGGGTCCCACTGGAACGTAAGTTCCAGAAAGACAGGCAGAGAAGCTGGGTCTGGTTCATGCCCCTCAGGCGGTGCTAGAACCGTGTAGGCAGGAGGAGATAAACTTTAACATGATTCTTTCGGGGGAGAAAAAAATATCTTGCTATGTGTGTAGGAAGATAATACTTCAGAATATTACTATTTGGGTTGTCTTTCTTAAATATGCACATTTCTCCAAGTGTCATTTAGAGGTATTCAGATTGCCAAGAGGAAAGTTAGAATTGAAGATGGCTGTAGCAGAAATGGAAAGAGAAACAGCCAATGTGATTTCTTGATCTCTAAAATAGGTTCTGGAAGCTGGCATCAGAAGCAATGGTTTTGAAAGCCCGCGCTTTTGATTTGCAAGTATTGGCTTTTGTTTGAGAAAAGATTCTTGAGACTCAAAAGGGAAGGCCCAGGAGCATTAAGGCCTTGAGTTTGCCTCAATAAACTGGATGGAAAAAAGGAGGGCCCGGATAAGGGTCACCCGCAGAGGCATGGGGGCTGGAGGAAGCCAGCCTGTGTAGCCGCGTGGAGGAAAGGCCAGGCCACACTGGGAGGCGGCCGGAGCTTCTGGTCACCTGCACTGGGGCCCCTGTGGGTGATGGGCCCACACATCACGACACCTATGTCGAGGGACCCTGAGAACTGAAATTTCTTTGAGGTCTGCTAGGTGTGACTGTGTCAAGTCTTAGTTTTCTCATATATAAAATGTAGTCAAAATGCCTAACTTCTGAGGCCACTGTGAAGAGTCAATCTGTGATAATATTTGACAAAATAGATGGTTGATACAATGAATGTTCTGATAGCCTGTATCCGTTTGACATTTAGTTTTTATTAGTTTTGTATTCTACGTGTAGCTTTCTGATTCAGTGGATTTGCTTTGCAATGATGTTTGAGCACAAGCTCCCTGAGAGCTAGAGTCTTTTTCCTCTCAACAATCACTAGGTCTTAAGGGCCTTTAAACTGAATAAACTAAGGCAATTGACCTTTAGACGTTTCTCTTGTAGGAAAACACTAAAAGACCTCAAGTATGGTAGTTTCAAATCCTTACTCTTGTTATTTTTCTTATTGCATTGACTGGGACTTAGAAAAAGTGTTAGTAAACATTCTTGATTCTTCCTGATTTTAAAGGAATATTTATATCAGAGATTATAAAGGGAAACAGAAAATCAGTGGTTTGTTTTTTCATCAGTGGGAATAAAAACGCAAACGATCTGATGGCAAGTTTTACTTTGTCTACTTAGTACCTGTGGGATCTGATTTAGATTTTTAAAACTTTTCTGAGCCTTCATGTACTCAGCTGTAAAATAAGGGTAACACCAATACAGGATGTTGTGAGGAACACAAGAGAAAAACCCAGGAACGGCACCGAGCACCTACATACTCATAATGGTTCCCCCTCCTGTGGCGTGTCCCACCTCTGCAGTTCTCTAAGGGCTTAAGGCCATCCTTGAATGAGCTGTGGAGTTAGGCGTCTCCATGTGCTTTCATTTGTGCCCAGATGTGTAGGTTAGAAATGGCACTCATGAGAGGAGGAGAGCCTCGCCGACAGGGCTGTGCCCAAGGGGAAGTGTGGCTGAGAGATATGGGAGGGGTTCTGAGGTTCCCCTGTCCCTCTGCCCTAAAGCTCCTTCTGCCTTTCAAAGGAGCACAGGGCAAAGCTGCGGGTGGAAGCTTCTTCCACTGCTTTTGCAAAATGAATTTGTCAGTAAAAGTCATTTTCTAGAATGTCCAGAGGCTCCCCCAGAGATTCAATTACAGGGAATAGAATCGGCTGGTGGATGTGAGAAAAGTGTAGCCGGGGGAAATAAATGATTTAATCCCCACTGCCTTGCAATGGTTTTCTTCTCTTTCAGTGAACTGGAGGAAATGCTGGGCCCTTATTTGACACAAGGCTTTGTTATAAGCCTATTGGTTTCATCAGAACCTTACTGTTTCCTCGTGTGAGTTATTTCCTTCTGCTCTTTGCTGGTGGGATGGATTTAAAGTGGGTCTAGGGAGCCTCCAGACACCACGATGGTTAACCCTCATGTTGGAGAAGTAACTTAGAAGCCAGAGGACCCAGATTTTATTCATTCTCCACATTTATCTAGTGACAGCCCTGGCCCTGAGCTGAACTCATGGAGTTTTGTTGCTGTTGTTTAATTTTTTTTTATTGTGATAAATATACATAATGTGAAATTTACCGTTTTAACCATTTTTGAGTGTACGGTTTAGTGTCGATAAGCACATTCACTTTTTTTTTTTTTTTTCTGCACCGCACAGCACGTGGGATCTTAGTTCCCCAACCAGGGATCGAACCTGCGCCCCGTGAATTGGGAGTACGGAGTCTTAACCACGGGACCGCCAGGGAAGTCCCAGCATATTCACGTTGCTGTCGTGTAGCCATCCCCACCTTCCAGCTCCAGAACTTTCTCATTTTCCCAACCTGAAACTCTGTCCATTAAACACTCACTCCCCGCCTCCTTCCCAGCCCCTGGCCCCCGCCATCTACTCTCTGTCTCTATGAATTGGACTTCTCTAAGTACCTAGTATAAGGAGAATCATAGAGTATTTGTCTTTTTGTGACTGGCCTCAGTCACTGAGCACAGGTTCGTCCGTGTTGTACCGTGTGACAGAATGTCCTTCCTTTTTAAGGCAAATAACATTTTGTTTTTATCCATTCACCTGTTGCGGGACAGTGGCTTTTGTGAATTATGTTGCTATGAATGTGTCACCTGAGTTTTCAGTGAAGATAGGTAAGAATTTGAATAATATTTTTTAAAAATCTCATTTGAGTGATTAGTGTTTAACCAAATGGGACACGGAGTGACTGAGGTCACAGGGCCACTGGGAGGGGCTTAGTCACCTTCCTGAGCCTCTGTTCTTGGTCACTGTAGTTGAACCATCACTGGCCTGGTCCCCATTCTCTCTTGGGAATTATCATGGGCGGGAATTGTCTGGGGGAGACTTCATCCAAGGTCTGCTCACCAGTCTCACGTGTAGCTTTGCGCAACCCCAGCAAATACCAGAGTCAACTGGACACACTGTAGAGATGTGGTTACACTTGCCAGCCACGAGCTACTAAGAACTGCAGGCCAAACTTTTAACAGGTGACATTTTGATGCAAAATTCTCCATGTGTCTATGCTGTGATCCTGGGACACGTACCAGTCAGTTTGGATAGATAGTCTCTCTCTCTCTCTCTCTCTCTCTCTCTCTCAGGACAAAATCAGTAGAGAGCTGTAGCTGCCCATGTAGTCAGGTGATATAGGAACCAAAACAAAAAGGCAATATTAATACAAATAAGAGGCCAAAATGTCCCAGAAACAGAATCGTGTTTGTTGGGTATGGGTTAAGGCTTAGGAGTGAGCATGTTGGAAGGCTCTGTTACCCGCAGTCAAGGCTTACGTGGAGACAAAGGTCTGGGGTGGAGCGAGCCTCTGAGCTGATGTCTGCAGGCCCCTGCAGCCTGTGAGTCCTCACAGCCCCTCTGCAGGGAGCTTTACTGTCCATGTCCTGCAGGTAAGGACGCTGGACCTCCTGGAGGTTAAGGGATTTCTCCAGGTTCACGCAGCTGGTAATTGGCAGTGCTGGGACTCTGTTTAATCCCAGACCATTTCCTTTCCCATCCTTAATCCAGCTCCACGGGACGTACAGAAATTAGGAAAGATTCATAGTCCGTGTTACGTACAACAGTGGTTCTCAAAATGTGGTCCGCGGACCAGCAGCTTCACATCAGTATCACCTGGAAATGTTAGAGATGTTGGTCCCCAGGCCCACCCTCGAGGTTTGACTCCAGTGCTCCGAGGGTGGGCTGGACAGTCTGTGCTTTATGAAGCAACCCCCACCCCCCCGGGATTCCCCTGTTCCTCACGTGTGGGAGCGCTGAGTGATGAGACCCCGTCGGGGGAGCTGTGGAAGGTTGGTCCTTTCACGCCATCCGGGTAAGAGAGGCCGTGGGACGGGAAACGGCTAGGAATGGGGACGGGTAGTGAAATTCAAATGCAGCCCAGACAGTACTGTGATCCCAACTTAAGATCACGCTGTAAGGTTCACACACGGGACTGTGTTAACTCTGACCTAAATTTTAATTTAGCCAATTACCCTCCTCCTCCTTCCACAGCTCAGCTGTCACTTCCTGCAATGACTGACCTCAGGTGTCTGGCATGTATTGAATAGACAGTACCTCCTGTCTCTGAGGAATGTCGATTTCATCATCGACAAACACCTCCCCCAACCCCCAACCCCTGCCCGCCACCTTTTCCTGTGCTCACACACAGTAGAATTTTTGGACAAAGATTTTGGTTCTCTGGATGCATGGAGCTTGAGGCGGATTCCTAGCAAAGGACAGGACAGACGCTCAGGAATTTGCCATCCAGTCATCGGATCTGCGCAGTTTCCTGAGGGGCTCTTGGGGACCAGGAACAATGAGATGCAGGTTTCAAATGTTTGAACAAGAGTCAAAGGCAATTTTCAGTCAGTCAGTTGTCAACGGAAGTAAACTAGATGAATACAGGGACTTGACATTGCAAAGCCCTGAAGATCTGACGGTGGTCCTTACAGGACGGCCCAGAGATGGCACGACCTCCCGCGTGACATCCTGACATCCCCCCGTCCCGTGGAAGGACTCAGTGAGTGAGTGGCAGGGGCGGGACGTGAACTGGAGAGATGGTTGGCAGAGAGTGTCAGGGTGGAAATTTGTAGGAGGGTGTTTTCTGGCCTCCATCCCTTGGGCGGGGGGCTTCCGGGGGGTGAGATGAGAGGAAGCTGGCAGACAGTGACAGCCCTGCTGAAATCCAGCTTCCAGGAATGCTTTGTTTCATTCCACATCACATGTTTGCCAATGTCATCGTAGCCTTGTAACCGCACAGGAAAGGTGAAAATAACTGTGCTGGAGTCACAGTGAATGGGGGTCTCTGAACCAGATCAACAAGACTGACTCAGCAGGAGCTGCCTGTGCATTTAGGATGCAGGAGCCCTTGATAAGGATGTTCACGCCCTGCACGGACCAGTTAAACCTGCAGAGCCGGGGAGGCTGGGGTGGGGGCTTGGTGGGGGAGGTTAGAACCTGGTGGCTGTCAGCACCTGCCTCTTCTGTTACTGACCAGACCTGGGGGGGCGTGGCTTCCCGCTCCTGAGGCTTGTATCTCCTCTGAAAGGCTGCTTTGTAAATACAGGTCAAATGCCTGCAGCCCTGGCTGGTGCTTTAAAACTGTCAGCCTCAGCTATTGTTATATAAGTACGCAGCCTGATTATCTGAGAACCAGGGTAAGTGTTAAGGCATCTCAGATATCCGCAAAATCTTCAGCAGCCATCTCAGCGTGTAGATTTATTAGATCAATAACACTTCGGATTGTATAATATCCCAGCAAAAAGAAGGGAAATTAACATCTACTGAGCGCACAGCCCGGCAGGCACGTGTGTGTCCCAAACTTTCACAGTCCTTACACACACACTGAACCTTACGACACAGTTTTATTGTCCTTGGTTATAAATAAAGAAACAGAGATGTTGAGAGGTAGGTCTGGGTTCACAGAGGCAAGAAATTGAGCCGGGATGCCTGCCCTCCCTGCCTCACGCTGGACTCCTCGAACTTCTGTCCATTTCCTTCTCACGCTCACCTTGCCCCAGACCCTGCCCTGCCAGCCACCTGAGCTCAGAGCTGCTCTTTTCACCACGTGCCCAGAACCCAGCGCGGCCGTGCCCTCCGGAGCTCGGCTGGGAGCCTAGTTTCCTGTCTCAGACGGAGTTCTTGTCTGGGAGAAAAGGCACGGCTGTCATTTTGGATTAATTTGTGAACTGGCTCATTTCAAAAGTCATAAGAAATTAAATCACAAGCATGGAAGTAAAGGTAGAGAGACAATCACAGCTGGACTTGTATGACAAACCATCACTAGCAGTTGCATGTAAACGGAAAAGCCAACAGCCATGGGGTACTTTTATAGTCAATGTTTCCACAGTTCATTTTGAAAAAAAAAAACGGACTTTCAAAATTTTTGAGTTTTTCCAACAGTATGACTACAGAATTCTCAAAAATGCAGAGAAAATGATCAGAAGCTCCTATCATTTGGGGATATTTGTCTTCTTAGGACTTAAGTACTTCTGTCAACAAACATGTCATGAGAAGAGGGAGGAGGGACTCTGCATTAGGGGCAGCGTGATCAAAAGTACAAGGTGTGGGGCTTCCCTGGTGGCGCAGTGGTTACAAATCCGCCTGCCAATGCAGGGGACACGGGTTCGAGCCCTGGTCCGGGAAGATCCCACATGCTGCAGAGCAGCTAAGCCCGTGCACCACAACTACAGAGCCTGCACTCTAGAGCCCATGAGCCACAACTACTGAGCCTGCGTGCCACAACTACTGAAGCCTGCGCACCCTAGAGCCCGTGCTCCGCAGCAAGAGCAGCCACCGCAATGAGAAGCCCGCGCGCCACAACGAAGAGTGGCCCCCGCTCACCACAGCTAGAGAACGCCTGCGCACAGCAACAAAGACCAAATGCAGCCCAAAATAAAATAAATACATTAAAAAGAAAATAAACGTAAACAAAAAGGTATAAGGTGTGAGGCTGTGTAGAGGGGACACAGGGAGATGGGTGTTGATGAGCTGCAGAAGGTCTGATGGCAGAAACTGGGCCAGGAAGTTAGCTCGGGGCTCATGGCCAAGGGGCACCGTCCACTCTGCCAGCCCATTTAATGCATCAGGGTCACAGACCCAGTGCCCAAGGCCTGCAGACTTTACAGGGCCTTTGAGGACTGAGAGAAAATGATTAGCCCTACACTAGGGGTAGACTCTGTAGTGGAAGTGGGTAATATAACACCCTGCTGACCAGGCAACGGGAACTCCACCCAAGCCTTCAGCAGGTCAATGTCAGAATTACTGTACCTGAAACGCAGTCTGATGTCTCTTCATGCTGCAGACCCCCCATCCCCGGCTACTCAACAGCAGCACCTGGAGGCCTGGAGCCCTCAGAAACCCCCGCGTCCACCGCGCTAGTGGCAATGACATCCCCCTGGTTCCTGCAGCCAGAAGGCTTGGAATCCTCCCTGGTTTTCTCTTCCACTCGCATGTCTCACCAGGAAATTCTGTAGCTCTGGCTCCAAATGATATTTGGAATCTGATCAGCTCTCACCCTCTCATCTTTCCCCCATGCCTGGAAGTGTCCCTGTCGCCCCCTCATTCTATCCTCAGCCCAGGGGAGGAACTCTTCTTCCTCCACAACCACCAGAGCTGCCCTTCCCTGCTCAGCGCTGCAGTGCCGATCCATCTCCCTCGGGGTTGGAGCTACAATCCTCACAGGGGCTCCATCTCTCACACGCTCCCCTCCCCCCCCCCCCCCCCCCCCCCCCCCCCGCCGCTGAGAGCCTCCCACCTCGGAGCTCTGGCTGCACTCCTCCCTCTGCCTGACGTGCTGCTGCCCTACATACCCACTGGCTAACTCCCCTCCTTTCCTGCATATCCCTTCTGACTGGGTTCCTATGCTGAGTGCTCTGTTTAATTCTGCACCCCTTCCCCCCTCACAACCACCCGCACTCAGCACTCCAGTCTCTCCCCAGCACTAACCACCTTCTAACACACGGAGTAGTTTATTGACCTACGTTTACTGTGTCTCTCCCCTGCCAGAGCGCAAGCTCTGGGCGATCAGAGCCCTCTGTTGGGTTGACCAGAGCATCCTTGCTTCTGCAATTCTTCCTGGCCAGAGACTAGCCCTCAGCAAATATTTGTTGAATAAACGGTGGATGAATTAACTTGGCAGAAGCGTGGAAGATTTCTTGGAGGAGGACAAGGCGTGTGCCGGTAGAAATATCCATCTGAAATTCAGAATTCTGCTGAAACGACAGATCCGGGCTGAAGATACAGAGTCTGACGATGTAGGCCTAGAAAGTGAAACAGCAAAATTAATGTGTATAAGTTGTGAATCTTCCTTTTCCCGTTTAAAGAAGCACATCGGTCTTCGTGGCATTGGCTGCAGCTTTCATAGTAGTACATTAAAGGGTTGTGCGACTCCAGTGGGGGGTTACACAATAACCGTGTCATATTTGGGGGCATCTTGACTCTAATTTTTGGCTGTTACGAATGACTGCTATGAATATCTTTATGTTTGTAGCCTTTGCTGCATTTTGAATCATTTCATTAGAGGAGATTGTCAAAGGCTAACAGAAAACCAATTTGACGGTTCTCCATGAGGGCTGCACCAGTTTCACCATCTCAACATTGTTGGAACATACACGATTCACCCTGTTACTGGCGACACTGCCAATTAATATACGGAAATGTTGGCTTGTTTTCAATATGTATTTCGTTTTCTGTATGATTTTTATTTGCATCCTTTCCTTGATTATTTACTTGAAGCGCACTTTTTGTTTTATCAATTTGTGTTAATCATTTGCCGATCCGAGAGGTTAAAAGCGCTATTTTAATTGGCTTTGTCGTATTAGGAGTAAAGTGGACATTCTTTCTCGTGTTCAGGAGCGACCACATTTCCTCTCCCATGAACTTCTTCTATCTTTTGTCTTTGGCCTCCATTTTTAATATTCAGTTAGTCATTCAATTTTTCATTCAGTAATTATTTAGGAAGATATATGGTGGCCAAGGTTGTTGAGGGCTCAGAACAGATGAGGATAGGAGGCTGTGCTCCACAAGGCCACCCAGGGACCCAGGCTCCTTCCTTGTGTTCACCCTCCAGGCTGTTGTCCTCTCCACATGGCCACTCTGTTTGCCGCCAGCAAGGCTGAGTTCTGATCTGAGGGCAGGAGAGAGAATAAAGAGCTTGCAGTTCTCTTTGTAAAGGCACCTGGAAGGTGCACGGTTCACCCACCTGCCAGGGAGATGGGAGCACAGCTGGGCATCACCTGAGCTGTTGTGCTATAGCTCAGAGGTTTTATTTAAGAGGCAGGGGAGAATGGACCTAGAGGAAAGAAAAGTGGGCTGGGTGTGTCCAAAGCACTGGCAAAGTTTAAAAGTCAAAAATAATGCATGTTTGAAGAGCTGCTGGGAGAAGAATTCTAATACCTCTGATGCTTCACCTTGAGAATCCGATGAGGATCTGCTGGGGAGAGAAGGAACCGCCAACTGGCTCTCATCATCCGTCTTGGGTTTCGGGTAATAAACATTTATAAATTTGGACTAAAAACACATTCGCCTCTTTAGTTAATGTACAAGCCTTAAAATAGCTGCTGGCCTAACGCCTGCCCCCCTCACCCTCACCCTGCACTCTGCACTGGCAGGTGGAGCAGCTGAAACCTCAGGGAATCCAGTTGCTCAGGCCACTGCGATCGCCAGCGCTCCTGCAGAATCCCAACACCCCGGCAGTCGGGTTCAGACAGGCTGGTAAACACTGCCATTTTTTTTTTTTTTTGGCCGTGCCTCACAGCATGAGGGATCTTAGTTCCCTGACCAGGGATCGAACCCATGCTCCCTGCGGCGGAAGCGTGGAGTCTTCACCACTGGGCTGCCAGGGAAGTCCTCAAGACTGCAATTCTAACGTAACTTTGAGCAAAAACCGATCTGCACTTGGACTGTCTGGCACCGTATATGCCGTGAGGTTTACTGCGAACTGACGAAAGCCAGAACTTTCCTTGCCCACTTTGACGTCACCTTCCGTGGGTGTTCCAGGGAGTGGTATTCCACTTCATCCCCAAATTGACACTATCACCTCCTCTTGTCTCCTCTGCATTTCAGGATATAAATTAACTCATCATACAGGTTTTTCCACGTAGATCCACGTTTCCCACACCTATATCCAGCGCTTTATTTAATCGCATCATGCAGATGCTATTTTTATTAGCAGTGGCAGCTGACAGGTAACCAAGCTTCACCCAGGTGGCTCTCAGTGCGGCTACTGCTGACGGGGGAGCAGGGGCTGGGCCACACAGAGATCTTGGCACACCAGCTGCTGCTTTCCGTAGCTGCTGAAGCAAGCACAGCGCTGAAACCTGGGCGCACACCAATTAGCAAGCCCCGGAAACCGCCAGTCAGAGCAGCGAAGACGGCTGCAGCGGACCTGCTGTATGTCAACCCCGATTAGGGGCAGGAATTATTTTAACCTTAAAAAGTCACTTTGTATACAGTGAGGCATGGTAATAGTCTGACAGGTAGGGACAAGGTCTGATTACAGAGCAGGAGAGGCCCTCTGGTGTGATGTGCCCTGCCGTTTCCAAGGGGCAGAGTCGGGCTTGCCATCTCCAGCTCTGGTGGGGGGCGGTCCCCACTGAAAGGCTCTCAGTGTCTGTGATGAGGGCAGAGGCTGTCCACCACCATCCCTCTGCTCTGACTCGGATGGCTACAAAATGCTGGCATGATATGGACAGGGAAGCCTTTGCTTCCTTCCCATTCCTGAAGAGTGATGCCAGGCACACAGACGACCTACGGTGTGATGTGGGCTCGCTCAGGCTCCATCCACACTCAGGAGCTGGGCTTGCTGGGAGGGTGGGGACCGCGGATTCTGCATCACACCCTGTGGTGGGCAGTCTCTGATGGACTTCTCTGATCTGTACTTCCTGGTGTTAAAGCCCTTGTGTAATTCCCTCCCCTTGAGTGGGCACTGGACCTAGTCTCTTGCTCCTAATAAAGAGATTATGGAAAAACCGATTGGATGTCAAGTTCAAGATTAGGTTACAAAAAGCCTGCAGCCTCTGACTTGGGCACCGGCTCCTGTGAGGTCCTTCTCCTGTTCATGCTGAGGGGAGTCAGCTGCCGTGTTATGAGCTGACCGAGGAGAGGTCCATGTGGGAAGGCATGGAAGGAGGCCTCCAGCCAATAGCAGTGAGGAACTTGGGCTCTCAACCCAACAGCCTGTGTGACTGAATCCCGCCAACAGCCACGCGGGTCAACCTGGAAACTCGGAGGCAGAGCCTCATCCCCAGAAGAGCCTTCAGATGAGACCACAGCCCTGGACAACAGCATGACAGTTACCTCACGGGAGACCTTGACTCAGACGTGCCCAGGAAACTGCGCCAGGTTCTGACCCACAGAAACTGTGAGATCACGTGTGCATATGGCTCTAAGTGTTACGTTTTGGGGTAATCTGTTACACAGTAAGAGATAGCTAATACATAGCCTGGGACACAACACCCTGATCAGAGAGCCAGAACATTTCAATTGTGTGCTATGAGGTTTCCCCAGAATCTTTCATCCTACAGATATTTTCATAGGGCAGCATGAAAGAGTAAACTAGTGTCCCAGTTAATAATTCTAACTCTTTACTCCACTAAAAGCTTTGTATTAGAGTTAACAAACTACCCCCAAATGACCTGCTTTCCTTTGTTGTTGTTATTCATAAATTATTCCATCCACCCCTCAGCGGAAGTATAGATGATCAGAGAACTAGAGCACAAGCAGCTTGAGGGAAGAGAAACACGGACTTACAAACTGAATAATCAGCAAAGTCAGCAGGTCTGATTTAGAGAGTGACTAACAAATGCAACTAGATCACACTGGAGAAGGCAAAGCTGGGACAGAACGGCAAGAATGTGCATGTGTGTGTGTGTATCTTCTGGTTATATGTCCATTTGGGTCATATTTCAGTCTTCTGGTTCAATAATTTTGGAAAATTGGGAAGTTTAAGTTCAAATTAGAGGAACAGATTCTTCAGAAATAAAAAAACAAAAACAACTTAAAAATCAATTTGTCTAGGGATTTTCAAAATATCTTCCCCCCAGAAGTTTCTTACAAAAGTAAAATCTTAGTTAGAACTGTAACATGTAAAACAAAAAATATGGTATTTTGTTAGCATATATTTATTTACATATTCAAATCTATAACATTGACTTATAAAATAAATCACTGAGAACTATAGTATGAATACAGAGTTTAAGAATCAGGACTTATGGGTCTCAGATGCAGTCTTATGCCCCCTTCAGTGTAGCTGAACAGAGTTAAAACAATTATAATTCACAAAGACAGGTAGCTCCGAATTGTAAAAGTTTTAAAAACAGCTTTTTAGCAGCCTAGGATACACATCAATTAAGCTAATTCAGAAGCTTGACGGAGAAAGTGTAAGGCAATTTTTATCTAGCAATATCAAAGAAGCGCTGTTAGCTCTTAATCATTAGTCGTTACATTTGGTGATGGTTGATCAAATACCTCAGCCCGTGTTAATTATCACTGGGAAGGAAATACTTTTTCCATGTAATCTTGAACAATATACAACTATATTAATTTTTTAAAAATCAGATACAGTGGTGCAGAATTCTTTGTCAGATAGTAATTTGAAGTTTCTAAATGTCTAATCTACTTTGTTTTTCTTCCTGAGTCCAAACTTTAGTTCTCAGTTTCAATCCTGACACTGTAACTGTAATTTAAGACATGCCAACGTAGGGGCCCGACGTTGCCAGGTGGAAAACCTAAATATACATTTCACCAAGGAAGACATACAGATGGCCAAGAGGCACATGAAAAGATGCTCAACATTACTAATTATTAGAGAAATGCAAATCAAAACTACAATGAGGTATCACCCATGCTGGTCAGAATGTCCGTTATCAAAAAATCTACAAACAATAAATGCTGGAGAGGGTGTGCAGAAAAGGGAACCCTCTTGCACCGTTGGTGGGAATGTAAATTGATACAGCCACTGTGGAGAACAGTACGGAGCTTCCTTAAAAAACTGAAAATAGAACTACCATACAACCCAGCAATCCCACTACTGGGCATAGACCCTGAGAAAACCATAATTGAAAAAGAGTCAAGTACCACAATGTTCACTGCAGCTCTATTTACAATAGCCAGGACATGGAAGCAACCTAAGTGTCCATCATCGGATGAGTGGATAAAGAAGATGTGGCACATATATATGATGGAATATTATTCAACCGTAAAAAGAAACGAAATTGAGTTATTTGTAGTGAGGTGGATGGACCTAGAGTCTGTCATACAGAGTGAAGTAAGTCAGAAAGAGAAAAACAAATACCGTATGCTAACACATATATATGGAATCTAAAAAAAAAAAAAAGGTACTGATGAACATAGTTGCAGGGCAGGAATAAAGAGGTAGACATAGAGAATGGACTTGAGGACACAGGGAGGAGAGGGCAAAGCTGGGGCGAAGTGAGAGTAGCATCGACATGTATACACTACCGAATGTAAAACAGACAGCTAGTGGGAAGCAGCCACATAGCACAGGGAGACCAGCTCGGTGCTTTGTGACCACCTAGAGGGGTGGGATGGGGAGGGTGGGAGGGAGACGCAAGAGGGAGGGGATATGGGGACATATGTATGCATATGGCTGATTCATTTTGGTGTACAACAGAAACTAACACGGTATTGTGAAGCAATTATACTCCAATAAAGATCTATTAAAAAAAAAGAAAAGTTAGTTTGCATAGCCTCATGAACGCCGCCAGAAGACACGAGCTGCTTGGGTCAGAGACAAAGGGCTTAGTGTTCCCAGACAGCAAGTGGCATGAGCTTCGTGTCTGCCTTGGTTCCCCCAGCCTCCAGTCGCAAGGGGGTGCCACAGAGCGGCCCAGTAGATGCTGTGCATGTCGTGGGTTTACATCAGTGCTGAAAAACCTGGAGCTCAGGGCACTTGAGCTTCTTATGATGGGCAGCAAGCAATCACATTTGCTCAACGGGACAGTAAAGAAACCTGTCCCGTCCCATTGGAAGATACTCCCCGTATTTCCCAAGGCTCTTTGCTGTGCAACATCTCTGAAAGGCTGGTCTGGAATAAAGATTGTTCGTGCCTCTGTTGGCAGGATGAGAACAAACACGAAAGACCTATAATCACCTCCTCATACCCAATAGCGCGTTCTTCCCCTTGCCCCGAAATGTTGCAATTTAATTCGAAGGACTCCCTGGGAGTCGTTCATTTTCAGCTTTTACTGTTGTCTGGAGCTCTGGAGAATCTTTAAAACCCTTCAGGGGAATTCCACACTTTGAAAATCACTTCTCCGGTTGAGACCCTTATTCTACCGTATGGAAACCGAGGCATGAAGAAGTTAAGTGGCTTAGCTGGGTCCCAACTATTTAAGTGCCCATCCAGGTAATGGAATTATAAATCCAAGCAGTACTAGACCACCGCCAAATACCCTTTTCTTTAATCGAGAAATAGGTCTTTCAAAAGGTATCAGGCCGAAGAACTTCCCAGGGCATCTTAATTTGGAGTTCCCCGTAAGCGATCTCTGAGACTAGGGCTACAGCACGAGGTTATCTGGGAGGGGAGCCCAGGAAACATCACCGGGGGGAGCAGGAGAAGGAAGGAGGGTGACATAAGGTTTTTTACGAAGCAAGTTACTCCTGCAGACACCTGGACGGTCATCGCACGGGGAACTCTGCTAGCCAGTGGGGCACACACCCCAGCGATCCCACCCAAGGGAAGAGGGAGCTGGCATGTTTGCCAAGCAGTCCCCAACAGTCACTGGCTGGGAGGACTCTGGGAGGTGTTCCTGCCCTCACACCTCTGCCCTGCGCTTGAAGGGAACAGACACGGAGCCAGAGAGAGCCTGCAGCACTGTGTCCCTGGCGGCGGAAGCTGGGCCCACGGGCAGGGAGAAGGTGGGTTCCAGGGACGTGTCTGGACACCAGCTGTGTCTGCTACACTGGGTGCAGCCGACCTTCAAGGATGGATATAAACCCGAGTGCACCTTCTCTAGTCTAATTCTCCAGCTCTGCATTTGGGCGAGCTCTTCAAACCTGATAGGGATACTTGCGGATGGTGATTCAAAGAAGGAATTGAAGAAGACAGAAAGCACCGATCAAGGTGAGGAGGGAAGGCCTACCTGAAGAGAATTAAAAATATAGGGAGCAGAAGAGAGCAAGAGACAGGAAGCACAGGACGAGGATGGCTAGAGCAAAGGATCGTGGGCCTGGCAATCCAGGAGGAAACTATTCAGGGGATGAGGGGCTCTGGACAGGAAGCAGATTACAGACTCTGTCCTTAGACCCTGTCCACGGAGGTTCAGCTGAGTCAGAAATGTCTCTCTGTTACAGATTAGAACAGTGACTCCAAAATTTTGAACAGGAGGATCCCTTTTTACATAAACACATGTTCTTTCAGATATCTTCTTGTGTTAGTGATAGTAGTTTAAATATCCTTCGATTAGACGGCCACAGGACTAAAAGCTACAGTGGGGCTTCCCTGGTGGCGCAGTGGTTGAGAGTCCGCCTGCTGATGCAGGGGACACGGGTTCGTGCCACGGTCCGGGAGGATCCCACATGCTGCGGAGCGGCTGGGCCCGTGAGCCATGACCGCTGAGCCTGCGCGTCCGGAGCCTGTGCTCCGCAATGGGAGAGGACACAGCAGTGAGAGGCCCGCGTACCACAAAAAAAAAAAAAAAATCCTGCTAAAGCTACAGTGAATTCGGTAATATCACAAAACGAATTTGTGTTTTATTCCTCACCATGGCCTCTGCATGGACTTGAAAAATAGCAGTTAATGCACGTAAGTGCACGAGGTGAGGTTTGCTCAGACCGCAGGTGGGGAGAGCACGCTGGTCAGGGACCCACCGCAGTGACTCTCGGCGGAAGGTGGGCCTCGGTCCCAAAGGGGATCATGTCAGGAGGACCCTGAAAGGTCTCCCATGGGACTGTTTTAGACATGCGTTCCTGTGCCCAGAGAACACATCACATGACACCTTCCTGAGATGGAACTCCCCTGGGAAATCTGTCTCCTGAGTCTCCTCTCACCCATCAGGGTAGCTGCGCGTCCAACCTGCCTTTGTGCAGAACGATGGTAAATGGAAAGTAACTGGTGCAGAAAAAGCAAAATCCTGTGAATCCAGAGGCTCATCTTTTTAAGGGGAACAACCCACCCCAACTTTTATGCTCGGATTATGCAATCCAAGCCTGCCAGGAAACTGCTTGTGACGGTCAGTGCGTTCTCTGATGTCAAGAACCCCTGCTTTGTGAAACCAGGTGTGGGTGTGGGTGTGTGTGTGTGTGTCTGTCCTTTATAACAGCTTTATTCAAGGTCTAAGGCAAGTTGGTATATGGCTGTTTTAATTTGGGGTCACATCCTGAGATAATGATTTGAGTGCAAGTGATTTATTTGTAGGTGTTATAGACTAAATTGCATGCCCCCTCAATTTACATGTTGACATCCTAAGCCCCAATGTGCCTGTATTTGGAGATAGGGTCTTTAACGTAATAACTAAGGTTAAATGAGGTTGTAAGAGTGGAGTCCTAATCCTACATGACTGGTGTCCTTAATAGAAGAGGAAGAGACAACAGGGACGCACACACAGAGAAAAGACCAGGTGAGGAAACAGCGGGAAGGTGGTTATCTGCAAGCCAAGGACAGAAGACCTGAAACCATAAAACTTCTAGAAGAAAACATAGGCCATAAGCTCCTTGACATAGGTCTTGAAGACTTTTTTTTTTTTTTTTTTTTTGCGGTACGCGGGCCTCTCACTGTTGTGGCCTCTCCCGTTGCGGAGCACAGCCTCCGGACGCGCAGGCTCAGCGGCCATGGCTCACGGGCCCAGCCGCTCCGCGGCACGTGGGATCCTCCCGGACCGGGGCACGAACCCGCGTCCCCCGCATCGGCAGGCGGACTCTCAACCACTGCGCCACCAGGGAAGCCCGGTTTCGAAGCTTTTAAGCCTCATCTCTAGAATGGGGATCGCTGGGCTTCCCTCGACGGGCTGTGAGGCTCAGACAAAGCGCTTGGCAAGCGGTAAGAGCACCGTGAATGAGTAACTATAGCATTAATAATAACTTACAATATAAATAGCCGAACATATATTGCATTTAAAAAACACTATGTCCAAAGAGTTTAATTTAATCCCACAGCATCCCTTCAAAAAACCATTATTAACTCCCAGCTTTGTATGAGGTACTCTGGAGAATTCAAAGAAATCATTCCTGCTTGCAGTCAGCTTGTGGTCTTTCAGCATCACTTAGACGTAAATGACTACATCGAGGTCCCCCAGCAGAAGTGTGGGGAGTGAGAGGGATTCCAAGGAGAGAGAGGGTTTACTGACTAATGAGTGGAAGACACTGTTTGGAAGGGAGGGTGTCCCAGACCACCAGGTGTAAACCGCTCAGGATTATTCCTCACACACAGCCAGTTTCCAGTTTAAAATTTCCCACCAAATTCACTGACTAGAGAGAGCTGTTCCGAGAAGCACACCACAAACAGCGAAGGGAAAAAGGTATCAGATCACGGTGTTTCTAGAACATACTTTTGCATTAACTTGTGCTTTAGCGAAGAGTGTGATTAATGAAAGCAACATTCTATCCACCAGTCCTCTCCTTGAGAATTGCTTTATATTCTAGAAATCTTCCCTTTTAAAATATGCCTGTAAGACATTGAATGACTAGACTTTTACATAACGGGAACCTTCACTAACTGTACGTCTCCCTGCTCAGTACTCCACTTTCAGGGAGAAAACAAGTAGTAAATTCAGAAAAACAAATATGCTTTATTAACTTTTTATTTTTTATTTATTTATTTATTAAAAAAATTGTTTTTTGGCTGCGTTGGGTCTTCGTTGCTGCACGCGGGCTTTCTCTAGTTGCGGTGAGCGAGGGCTACTCTTCGCTGTGGTGCGCCGGCTTCTCATTGCGGTGGCTTCTCTTGTTGCGGAGCACAGGCTCTAGGCGCGCGGGCTCAGTAGTTGTGGCTCACGGGCTCTAGAGCGCAGGCTCAGTAGTTGTGGTACATGGGCTTAGCTCCTCTGCGGCATGTGGGATCTTCCCGGACCAGGGCTCGAACCCATTTCCCCGGCATTGGCAGGTGGATTCTCAACCACTGCGCCACCAGGGAAGTCCTATTAACTTTTTAAAAAGCAATTCTAGCGCATGGCCTTGACTTGGTGCACACTCCACCCAATCTTATACACACTTAGCGCCATAAAATGAGGATCTGTGTTCAGAATGGTGACTCTGAGGCATTATGGGTACCCCAACTTCAAAAAGGTTCATTTCACTTACTATACTACATTTTTTTAAGGTGAGATAGCAATTTGCAATATGTATTTTTAAGATTTCAACTTATGTTCCAGCTAAAGGGGCTTTCTGGTTAATCCTTACCCAAAATGAAAATTTAATTTAGCAGAATAGCCCATTCCTGAGGCAGCCTGATTACCTGAGGGTTTATTGTATCTCACAGAAATGTTTCATATGTGATGTTCACCTAAAGGCAGATTTCAAAATGGAAATGTGAGTAAGATCCTCTTAGCTTTTCTAAAGTTATGGAGCTCCTCTGAAGACTTTTCCTATCTCAAATTAACTCCAATTCCATCCTGCTGCTAATAATCAAAAACAATTTAAAGTTTGATCATGTTTCTATTTCAGAGCAAGCAGGCTTCAAGTTTTACAGTTCTGACATGTGTATCTATAACCACAGGAAGTATTCTTTGACAAAACACATACTAAAGATTGCATAGCATGCTAACTTTCCTCCAATTTTCCTTTTATGCTAAATTGCACTTGACTTTATGGTGTTACCTCATCTGTTTTTCTTTAAACAATTAGGTAACGCATAGCTGTTTCCTGAAATCCAGATCGTTATTCAGAGCTAGAAGCAGGAGAATTGTATTGATCAGACGTGGGCAGTATCTTACTTTTTTTGGTTTCTATGAACTTTACTCTTTGTATGTGTGGCTTTAAAAAACAAAATCCTGTCAGTCCCTGAAAGATGGATGAAGAGGTAATGGGCAGGTACTTTGGAGTTTTGGTAAGAAATTATCCTGCCATCTTTCTGTCCCTTCTCCCTGTAGACAGAATGTGGATAAAATGAAACGCTGAAATCTGCAAGTCCACCAGCATTTGTTTTGAAATTCCTAGAGTGAGTTCATAAAGGCCTCCTTGCTAACAGTCCTCTGTTCTCTTTGGCAAACTCATAAAGGTTTGGCGTTTCCGTCCATCATTAAAGATGTATTAAGTGTCTGCTGTGTCCCGGGGACACAGGAAAAGGCACTGGAGTCACAGAGGAAAATCAGACATGGTCCTGCCCTCAGGCTGTTTACATCCGAGCTGAGAGGATGACACAAAGAGCAATAAAGCTCATTACGTCAGTGGAATACATACAGCACTAATGACTAGTTTTCTAGCAAAAAGTCACTTGAGGGCAGGAACTGTGCTCATTTCTGGCTCCCTGTAGAGCGCTCTCTGTGTAGTACATCAGCAATAAAGATTCATTCAATGGAACTGAACGTACAAAAACAGAACCGTTTATCTCTCACAAACCAATTTACCCAACTTTTCTATTTCTGATATGAGCACCATCTTCTTTGCCGCTACCCATATCCAAACCTGTAGGTGACACTGGAGGCCCGTTCTCCTCCGCCCCCATATCCAGGAATGCCCATTCCTTTGGGCTTTTCCTCTCAACTTGTCCTAGACTGGTTCACTCCACCCCAGTTTGAGTTATTACCATTCTAAGTGTCGCAAACTTTTTTTTTTAATTTTTATTTTATATTGGAGTATAGTTGATTTACAGCGTTGTGTTAGTTTCAGGTGTACAGCAAAGTGATACAGTCATACAAATACCTGTATCCATTCCTTTTCAGATTCTTTTCCCATATAGGTCATTACAGAATAGTGAGTAGAGTGTCCTGTGCTCTACAGTAGGTCC
Organism: Leucopleurus acutus; assembly: GCF_964270905.1. Classification (NCBI taxonomy): domain Eukaryota; kingdom Metazoa; phylum Chordata; class Mammalia; order Artiodactyla; family Delphinidae; genus Leucopleurus; species Leucopleurus acutus. The sequence continues at coordinate 24,466,600 of NC_139154.1, forward strand.
TTGTCGGTTATCTATTTTATATATAGTGGTGTGTATATGTTAATCCCAATCTCCCAGTTTATCCCTCCTCCGTCTAGTCACTCCACCCCAGTTTGAGTTATTACCTTTCTAAGTGTTGCAGACTTCTTTTTTTAAATTTAGTTTTACATTTTTATCTTTTAGTTTTGTAAGTGTTGCAAACGTCTGACCGCTCTTTTTTTCTTACCTTTCGGCGTTCTTTGGTACAGGCACCAAATGAGTCATCCCACCACCATGATGATGTCCACACTTACTTCCTGTATCTCCTGGTCTTTTCTCCTCAGGATCCTCTGCAGGCATCCTTTGCTCCTTCTAAATGGAGCATCTTCTGTCCTCCTGGAGTCCTCCCACTTTCCCCCTCTCTGTCCTCAGGGTTCTAAGCTCCCTCCCCATCTGTTTCCAGCTTTCAAAATCCTAGTGTTTGCATCATTTGGGGGTTTGGTTGCAAGAAGGGAGAGTACCTCTGGCTATCTTAAGCAGAACAGGGACTTACTGAAGGATATCAGGTAGTTCGCAGAGGGCGGGGCTGGAGGAGCTGGGAGAGGGGGGAGACCAGGAGGGTTCATGGCCTCCGTAGGGAAGTTCTGGGATCCTTCCGGCAAAAGCAAACTCCATCTCTTCCGCCCTGGCCTTTGGTACCCTCTCCAGTTTCAGAGTCCTGAGTGGGAGGGGTTTATTGGCACATCCCAGGCCATTTGTTCTCACGGGGCGTCTGGGAGTAGAAAGGCTGAGGAGGCCACTCTGCTTCCTGCCAAGGCCAAGGCTGGAGAGAAGGAAGGAAGAAGTCGAATTGCAATGACTTTCTCCCAGGAGCTGAGATGCCTGGTGGCCTCTTGGCCAAGCCTGAGGTCACTGGAGGAGGAGCTCCCTCGGGAAGGAGATTAAGTTTCCTTCAGAACCTGGTGATGTTGAAAAGCTGAGGAGCCGCCCAGAGGGGCTGCAGATGAGCAGGAAGCTGTCTAAGCCTGCCGATCTGGGAGTTAATCACTGAACGTCAGGCTGGAAACGCACAAAACATGACCAACTCTCTTTTAAAAAAGGCACGTATCAGAAGAAAAACAAAGGGCCAAAGTGTGCTTTGGGAATATGACTTTCAGAGTTTGGGAGGACAGCATGCCCAACAAGGACAGACGTGGGCAGGTCAGAAAGGTAGCTGTGTTACATAATCGAACAGACAACCGCATTTCAGGAAATAGCACAAATGCCATGTGCTTCGGAAAACTGCATGGGATAAAGACCGAGAAAGAGACATTGGGTTTTAGATAATGTCCTTGGTGACTTTACAAAGCATCAGAGAAGGGGCTTCCCTGGTGGCGCAGTGCTTGAGAGTCTGCCTGCCGATGCAGGGGACGCAGGTTCGTGCCCCGGTCCGGGAAGATCCCACATGCCGCGGAGCGGCTGGGCCCGTGAGCCATGGCCGCTGAGCCTGCGCGTCCGGAGCCTGTGCTCCACAACTGGAGAGGCCACAACAGTGAGAGGCCCGCGTACCACAAAAAAAAAAAAAAAAAGAATCAGAGAAGGATGAGGACTTCAACTCCTGATTCAGCGAAGGTTACAAAACAGACAAGCAGTAAAAATTGGGTCAATGTTGTTATACCCATTTTGAGTAAACTAATTTAAAATTGGGCCAGACCATTTACTATAATTCTGCTTTCCTTATTAGGAAGACAAAGTTTTCACAAAACAATGGACTGAGGAAGCTTCTTTCTCAACACCATGGAGCAGGTGGCTGTCCAACTCCCTGACTTTGGACCCATCCTGGCTCAGTGCACTGTATCCCCTCCAGCCACTGACCACTGACTGCTTCCTCCTGCCAGGAAGCATGGCGGGGACTTACAGGGGAGCGAGGTAAATATTATCTCCCCATTTGATAGATTTTAGATAGGTTCAGAAACACTTGTTCCGGAGTTGAAGAAGCAGAGAGTCAACCACTCAACTGCGACTTCAAAGGTATACGGGCTCCAAGGACCCTCCTTGGGTACTTCTGTTGGGGAACAAGGAAGGGGATGAGCCGTTCGTTCAGTGACAACGCCTTGTCACCTTGCATAAACTATTATTGCTTTAATATAATGAGAAACCAGGAGCCTAAGAAGGAATCTCATTAACATGGATCGGGGCTATTCCACCAGGAAATCAGAATCATTTGAATACCAGGATTTCCTTTTGGGAAGCCATATGGGGAGGGGATTGATGACAGACATCTGGATACATGTGCCTGTTTAAGGAAACTTGTGTCTTTCCCCCTCCTCTGGGGTTACAGGTAAGCATGTGGCCAGGTGACCGGAGGGTCCCACTACCAGTGACAACTCCTTCTGGGGCCCACATTCCTACAGCTCCTTCCAGGATTCTGCCCGGTGGGCGGGCTCGAGCGGGACACGAGGGAACTCAGGCACACACTTTGGGTTTCCTCCCCTGCTTTTAAGAAGTGCTTCCGACGATAATAGAGAGTCCAAAAGTGTCCGGTTGGGAAAGTAAATAGATACAAGGCAAATAAATAAAAATGCCCAGAAGCAGTTACAGAGAGGAAGTGACATTTTTCTGTAAGTCACTTTTCTGATGGACCGCAGGCCTGCCTCGCCGAGGGTGCCAGGCGAAGGCTTCCGGGAGGGGGGCGGTGACCGAGCCCCAGGGCGTCCCGATAAGAAAATCAAACAAAAAGACGATAGAAAGACCACCCGCCGGTCCTTCAATACCGAAGTTGCTGCCTTGCTTGCCTCTCCCGTCCTCCTATTCGCTCCGCCAGCGCGCAGGGTCGGAGCGGAGCCTCCCCTCCCCTCCCCTCGGCGCCCCGCTCGGCTCCGTGCAGGGTCCCCCGGGCCGGGCTGCGCCCCCGGCCGAGCCGCGAGCCGCGAACCCCGCGCCGGTCCCAGCGCCGCCCGAGCCCGGCCGCCGTGCGCGCCCAGGTGGGTCCCGGGCGGCGGACGCGCGGGCCTGGGCGGCCCCGGCGGCGTCACGGGGCGGAGCGGAGGAGGCGGAGGAGGAAGGGCGCGCGGCGGGCGCTGCCGGGAGGGGCGGGGGCGCCGCGGCGGGAGCGGAGGCCGGAGCAGAGCGGGCCGGCGGGCGCGGGGCTCGGCGGCGGGGGTCGGCCGGGCCCGCGGGGTCCGCCCGGGCCTGAGCGTCCGCCGAGCGGCGGGAGGAGCGAGGGGCGCAGACAAAGAGCGGCGCCTGGGCGGGCGCAGCGCGGCCGCCGCCCGGGACCCGCGCCGCTGCCCCGGCCTCGGCGGGCGGCGCGCGAGGTAAGCGGGGCCGGGGCGGGGACCGGGGACCGGGGACCGGGACCGGGGCCGGGGCCGGGGCCGGGGCGGGGGCCGCCAACTTGGGCCGCTCTCGGAGTTGCGGCGCCGCGGGGCTGGCGGGGCGGGGCGCGCCGGGGCCGGGGGCCGGGGGCCGGGTGCCCTCGCGGCCTGGCCCCGCGGCCGCCGGCATCTCCGGCTCGTCCCCTCCCTGGGCCGGGCGGGCTGGGCGGGCCTGCGCGGCGGTCCCGGGACTGGGCCCGCGCGGGGGCGCGGAGCGGGGGCCGGGCGCGCCCCCGGGGAGGACCGCGCGGATCGCAGGCTCCGCTCAGGACGCGGGAGGCGAGCGCGGCCCACGGAACTTCTGTGGGTCGCGACTGTTTGCGAACCCTTGCGGAGCTGCTGTCACTTGGCGTACGGGAGGCTCTCCGGGCCGGGGCGCTTTGTGCCGGAGCCGGGCTCCGCATCCTGTCCGAGATCACCGGCCCCGGAAACAAAGTTTCTCACGATCGCGCTGCCCTGGGCTTATTCTGGGCGATCGAACCACCCAGCCGTTCTGGAAGAATTCGATGTGTGACTTGAGGGCGTAGACGGTAACTCCCCTGGTGAGCGCAGTCGGCGTGGAGTGTGCGGGGGGTGTGATCGCAAAACGCTTTCGTTTGTGGACCGTGGAGATCGCCCTGGAAGGGCTGCGCGGGTGCCCGGGGGTTCCGGACTCACTGGCGTCTCTACAGCGCGGGGGACAAAGCAGGAGCGGGCGCGTGTCGGCCTCTGGCACCCAGGACAGGTCAGGTCGGCAGTGTCCCCCGTATTTGGCTTTGTTTATTTTGCCAACAGGTTTAAGGCTGAACCTGGCAAGTTTGCGTCTGCACAGCGGGATGAGCAGGCCGCAGCGCTGGGCCCGCGCAGGCCCACCCCTTCCTTTGACCCCAAAGAAACTGCACCCTGAGAGGCCACCGGGTGTGGCTTGCGGGACCCACAGGTAGGGGGGTCCTTACCTGGTCCCGGCCCAGTGTGGCTTTCTCCCGGGCTTCGCCAAAGGGATTTTGGTAGGAATGAGAGTTATTCAGGGTGTGTTTCATCCCACTGCATTTGATATCGTAAGCAACAGGACTTAAAACGACTGAAAATGAAATTAATCTGGGCTGCTTTAACTTATCAAAGCAGACCTAAACTTTGCTTCTGAACACTCCCTTAATTCACTTACCCAGGGGCCCTAGATGAACGGGTAAATGAATGACAGGATTCAGGCATGGGTGGTGGGGTCGTATAAAGAGGGTAGCAGCCAGTGAACACGAGCAGATCGAGTGGGCCTAACCAGGAGACTGAGCTGTCGGTGTAGGCTTTTAGGTGTTTGGAACAGGGGTTTCCCCAGATGTGGGTGTTAACCGTGTTTCTGAATTAGTGACCAGGAGGGAAAATCCTACTGTGATGTTTCTCTCCTCCAGGTTGGTTAGATGTAGTTTTGAAGAAAGTGGCCGGATCTTAGTGGTCCTCTGGCTGCAGCTAGTTGAGGCTGAAATTGGGAACTTAAAGCAGCTGTGAGCTGGTAGTAACCTAGAGGCCTCACCTGGGCCCCGAGCTTCTCAGCTGCTACCTAAATACTCAGCAGGATTGATTCTGGGCCACGGGATGACATTGCCATCTGGAGGATAGGCTGACCCGTCCCCTTCGCTCCCCATTTAAGGTGGGGCCTGATGAAGGTGATTGCAAGTAGCTGTGCTCATTTGTCAGGCTTTGAGGTTTTCTTTATTACGTGCCCTGTGCTTCAGTTCTCTTCATCCCTCATCTCTTTGAAGCTGCCACATTTCCCAGCCTCTGTTAAAATATTTGCATTGGAAGATTATTGAGGTTTTCCAACAAACAGATCACATGTACACAGTATTTGAGACGTGTTATCATCCACTGTAAACATACCTGAAGTCTTCCTTGTGTGTATACAAACTGGATAACCTTTTAAAATACCCCGAAGTCTTCTCCATTGCCCAGAATGACCTGGAGCTTTCTCCTCGGTCACTTCATTAGCATTGGCTGGATGAGGCTGGGTTACACGTGTTTCTCCGGGATACGCATGCTTCTCACTGCCCAGAATGGCCTCCAGTGAACCAGGGGAGAGGGCCGGTGACATGCTTCTCCTATAGGAAGAATCAAGCGGAAGATTGCTCACTAGAACTGCAGGGTAGGGTAGTGGACCATGTTTGGAAATCTAGTAAGCTAACTTTTTTCACAGATGAACTGGAAACTCCCCACGACTCAAATCCGAGGCTTGCAAGATGAGTTTTCCCATCCAGATGAATTGCAAATGGCCCTTCCAAAATGTTTCTCTTTCCTAAAATGAGTGATGGAAACCCTTTGTGGCCTGTTTTCAAAGGCTAAAAATGACATCGTGCTGATACTGTTAAATGCTTGAGTTAAGACAGTTTAGAAGGAGGTCAGGAGAGCCATTTAACGGTTTCAAAGTATGGAGCTAAAGTAAAGATAGTTTCTTGTTTCTTCAGGCCATTTTAGTAACACAGTTTTAAAAATGAGGCTGTTTTTTTCTTTTCCTGCGTTTCACTTTGAATGGATCCCAAAGTGTGTCAATTTCTGAAGGTATAATTAACACCAACCACTTATAACTCCCTCCCCCAACACACACACGTGCATTTGTCACAGTTGGCCCCGTGGCTTGTGTTCGTTCCTTGTACACACGGATGCCCAGAAAATACGGATTGAACACGTGAATATCGAGTTCTGAGCCTGTCAGTCATTAAGGCTCTAGGTTCCTAAGGTTTTGCTTCCAGCACGTCCAGGTCCAGACAATGGGAGGATTTGGTCTGGTGGCCTCTCTATTTGGTAAATTCTCTGTCAAACGAATCATTTATAGTCCTGAAGCTAAAATTAATTTAAAAAAAAAAAAACCAAGACGAAAAGCAAACCAGCTACATAACCCCCTGGTGGGATGCCTAAATATTTTCCTTTTCAATAGGTTGTCTGTCCAGGTTAACCTGAACTGGAAACTCCGGGCAGAGCATCTGTTATCCCGGCCTGGTAAGCCAGCCATTTAGTGTCCTCTAACCTCTTTTTATACCATTTTTTAATGTTTTTAAGAAAAGAAGCTTCAAGTGCACTCAGAATCGAAATACTGCAATTTCCCCTTTTGAGGGTTTTGGAAAGTGGGATCGTTTTGCTGGTTGGTAGTTAAAGGAAGATCTGAAACGCCCAAGTCAGATAAAAATAACAGGTACTAGTGTTCAGATGGAAGATTATGGCTTACCAATGAGCTTTCCCATCCACCACCATACTTAGAATCGAAATAACATGGTGACGTGGGCTCCGGCCCTGATGTCTATGTGAGGGCCCCGGAGCCCAGAGACAGTGGCGGGGTGACAGAGCCCCCTGGCTACTCAGCAGGAGGAGACGACCCCCAGAGGTGCTGGGCGTGGTAGTGCCTGGGAGGCTGCGGGTCTGCCGCAGGTCCTGATGGGCGGAGTGTGTGGGCCCCTGCCCGGCTGCAGGTGGGAGCAGGGCGGGCAGGTGAGTTCACTCTGGAGGTGACCTCCTGTCCTGATTTCGGTGTCTGAGCCCGTTGGCCTGGACATTCTCTGCGAGTTGAAGGGCGCTTGTCCCCATTCAGTGCGTGCACGCCTGCTCAGGCTGCCCTCACAGATCCCACAGGCTGAGCGTGAAAAGGAAGCTTATTTCTCGCCCTTCTGGAGGCTGTAAAGTGAGGATCCAGGTGCTGGCAGACTCAGTTCTCGGTGAGCCTCTCTTCCTGCTGTGTCCTCACACGCCCTGCATGTGGGGCGTTCTGGCGTCTGTTCCTCTTCCTAGGAGGACACCAGTCCTGTTGGGTTAGGGCCCCACCCTTCTGACCTCATTGAACTTTAGTTGCTGCCAGGGCTCTTTCTGCAGATGCAGGCACGTCGGGGGTGAGGGCTTCAACATGTGAATTCGGGGGGCAGTTCAGTGCATAACAGTGCGTCACTCTGTGCAAAACCAGGCTGATGATTTTAGGGCTTCCTGTGGCTTCTGTCACCCCGATCTGGAACCTAGTGCTTGAGGACATCTGGTGCGGGGAGGGGAGGGGCTGGCAGCTCAGTGTTCATCACGCAGCCTCCACACGCGGGGAAGGGGCCGCTGGGATCCAGATGCTTCAGGCTTTGAGGAGAACCGTTAGGAGAGAGAACTAGCCCTGACCGATTCCGTTTGTGGACGCTTCCCCTCAGCCGCTGTTGGCTCAGCTGCAGCAGGGTTTTTGGATCAGGATCATGGTCAAATACAAGACGTACGGAAAGTGCTGGATTTGGTATGGAAACGAGAGCGTTTCCTGGCCACGGATGGAACCTGGGGCCAGGAGCGTCGCTGGGGCTGCTGCTAAGACTGTGGATCTGCTGGGAGCCAGCGTCCCCTTGGCGGGTGCGGGAGGGTTCGGTGACGTCCACCCTGATCGCTGCCTGTGTTGCTGGCCTGGGCCAGTGGGAGCTGTTCTAGGTGATCACCTGTGTGACCGCAGCTCTCCAGCTGCAAACCTGTTCCCTCCTGACTCAGTCAGTCATTCCAGTGAATCATCCGACCTCCCTCCGGTCATTTCCACTGAAAACTCTGAACATCACAGCTGTTGGCACCGCCTCCTGACCTGCCTGCCTTCTCGTTAATGTCCCCAGCATTGACTCACTGCGTCATCCTGGACTCTCCCTTGCCTCCCAAATCCCAATCTTATTAATTTTACCTCTAAAAGATCTCTTACACTTGAGCCCTGCGGTGCTTCCCCTCTCACTTGCACTGGCAGAACACCTCTTTCACCACGCCTACCACCCTGCTCATTGCACCCGGGTACCCGAGCCTGGCCGTGGTCCCATCGCTGGCTCCCCACTGCCCTCGGGTCAGCGTCCCCGTCCTCAGTGTGGCTACTGTGGGCCTGCGCCACGGCTCCTCACTGCTTCTCAGCCTCTAAATATGCTTCCCCGCCCCCAGTACACACTGGGTGGCAGCCTGCTAGTTGTGATAACGTTTATTGTCAGTTTATTTTTAAAGACTTCTGTACTTTGGGGCCGATTCAGTGTTACCCTTGTAATAACAGCATCACGGCGCAAGTGCCCCGGAACTATACCTGACCCTCAAGGAAGGAGGAGAGGCTGGTGCCGAAAACGCTGCCTGTGTCTGTTTTCACGTGGGGTGTTTCCTGAAAACGCCCCTTGAAGATTGTCAAGAGCCCTGCTGTCCCATTGAAATACAATGCGAGCCACAGAGGGGGTTTTAACTGTCTAGTGGCCACGTTGAAGATGTAAAAGGAAACAAGTGAAACTAATTTTCACAGTCTGTTTTACCTGGTAGAGCCAAAGTATCTTTATTTCCACGTGTTCAACATAAAACGTTATTAATGTGATGATTCACATTCTCCTATTTGGGTGAAGTCTTTGAAAGCCGGCACGTGTTCTCCGTTCGTGGCGTGCCTCTCCCCTCGCAACATTGGGGTGTTCAGCGGCCCCATGAGGCTGGTGGCTGCGTGCTGGAGAGCACAGGTCTGTACCCTTTAATGATGCAAGCTTCATTTAGTCTGTGTTTTCCTAAGCTGAGATAGCTGAAAAGACATAGAGGAAGCAGCCTGGGATCATAATAATGGTAATTATTATTCTGTAGTGGGAAAGGTGTAATCTGTAGTTCTAAGGAATACTGTGGTATTTCAGGTACTCAAGCAATTTTAGAGTGCTCAAACCCCAGATGTGGTTACCCATAATCAGGATACTTGTATATTTTACAAATGTTTTAAAATGTGTGTAGAATTCTAGAGGTTACGTTACCAATGCAAAATAACTTTTTGGGAATGTTAGTGTTCAGTGTATTTCCGATATATTTAAGTACTTAATTTCTAAGTATAGAACCTAAAAGTCATATTTCTTTAGTGATCACGGGCTTCTTCCCTAACGCACACACACCACACGTTGTAGTGACTGTGCTGACCACGTTACACAAAATACTAGCTCATTGAATGCCTTCAAAAGTCGAGTGTGGGGCTTTCCTGGTGGCGCAGTGGTTGGGAGTCCGCCTGCCGGTGCGGGGGACGCGGGTTCGTGCCCCGGTCTGGGTGGATCCCACGTGCCGCAGAGCAACTAAGCCCAGGCGCCACAACTACTGAACCTGCGCTCTAGAGCCCGCGTGCCACAACTACTGAAGCCCACGCACCTAGAGCCCGTGTCCCGCAACAAGAGAAGCCACCGCAATGAGAAGCCTGCGCACAGCAACGAAGACCCAACACAGCCAAAAATAATAAATAAATAAAAATAAATAAATTTATATAAAAAAAAAACCTGAGTGTGATTTCTTGCTGTGTTTCTCTTTATAGTCGAGGATATGGAGACATAGCAGGTCAGGCTGCCGAAGGTTCCAGGGCTGGTCAGTGGCAGATCTGGAATTCACACTCAGGCCGTCTGACTTCTGAGGCTCTGCTCTTATCCACTAAGCTAGGCCACCATCTCTTCATTAAGGTGTATCTGAAAATGCGTAAACAGAGCTGTAAACTTTTATGGTGGTGTAAGATTGGAGGAACATAATGGAAAACCATTGATAGGGAGCAGAGCTTGGAGGTCGTTCATTCTGGGAACCTCTTACCAGCCAAGTTATACTGGAGGCCCTGGACTTTGGAAGGACATCGTGAATAAGCACCGGCTGCTCCAGTGGTCCTGGCGGGTGTGCCGCGGAGAGTCACAGAGGCGCACCCGTGAGCGTCCCCGGCCTTGCAGCTCGTGCCCGCCAGCCCTCCTTTCTGAGTACCACGGGCCAGGGGACCCCCAGACAGGCATACTCTCCAGCCCAGAGCAGGGCCTCAGCACCCCCTGGAGGGTTCCTTCAGACTCACGTGGCTGGACACACACCAGAGTGTGTCTGCAGGGGGGCCTGAGAATTTGCTTTTCTGATGAATTCTCAGGTGATTTGGAATTTTGGAAGACTGCTGATCTAACTTTGTGGGAACTTCGACATCGGCTGCCGTCCTAAGCGAGGCTCGTAGTGCCGGACCATCCTGAACTCGCTCTTCCGTTGTTGGAGGGCCCTGGAAGCACTGGGTAGCCTCCCCTCGGGGCAGATGGAACTGACGTACAATCGAGAGTGTGGTGCTGTTGGGGGGACTTCTGTGTGTTTCCAGGTCGGGAAGGCGGTCTCCGATGGGCTATCACGCGGGCAGGCTCTCTGAATTCACAGGCTTAGATCTGCAGTTCAGCTGCTTCTCTCCATGCAGCCTGTCCCAGGAGGAGCAGCAAAGATTTATTTACTTAAACAAGCTTAATAATTCTCCCAGCCGCGGTGAGGGCGGCCAGCTCCGGAGGAATCTTAGAAGAGGGAGAGATGGGCGTGAGGCGCTTAGAGAAGGCGCCAGCGGCTGTCTCATTGGACAAAGCCCATCAGTGTCGGCATCGATCTTCCTTGAAGGATGTGCCTCAGTTTCGTATCCTATGAGTTCTGGCTGAGCGTTTAAGGATGTCTGCAAGTCAACAGATATTTTAATTACGTCACTTGCAAGCCTGGCTACAGAAGAGGGGTTCTGTCTCTCTTTCCCCCTTTCCAGCTGTGTTCGTTTTAAGGGCAGTCCCTTTAAAAGCTTGTGTCCCTGTTTTCAAGTCCGTGTGTGTTGGGGGCAGGGGTGGTGGGGAGATGTCGAGATTGGGGATGAACAGCTCTCTTGTTGCTCTGAGTGATGGGAACCAGCTTGGGGACATGGACGTAAAAACTGCAAGCTGCTGGAGTATTTTTAAGAGACCACGAAATAATGAGGGATTCAGAGAGTTACTTTAGAATCAGTTTCAGGACCTTTTATAATAGGTGAATAGTGAATTTTCACCAAACTGCTTTCTTTCTTTCTTTTTTTGCGCTACGCGGGCCTCTCCCTGTTGTGGCCTCTCCCGCTGCGGCGCACAGGCTCCGGACGCGCAGGCGCAGCGGCCACGGCTCACGGGCGCAGCCGCTCCGCGGCACGTGGGATCCTCCCGGCCCGGGGCACGCACCCGCGTCCCCCGCATCGGCAGGCGGCCTCCCAACCGCTGCGCCGCCGGGCAAGCCCTGCTTTCTTTTCTAGGGAACAGACTTGGAGCAGAATCTGGCAAGACGGCTGTAAAAGCAGGTTTCTCCCTTCTTTTGGTTCTTCCTGTATTTCACATTCGTGTGTGATTCCCCGACCCTGGCCATGCAGCTTAAGTCATCTGCCTTCCTTACCTGCACTCGGGTGGTTTTCCTTTATGTGTTCACTTACTGCCTTCTCCGGACTGGCCTGGCTTGTGTGTACAAGCTCCTCCCTTTATTAAGACGTCTGTGCTGCGTCATTTCCCTTCTTAGGGTCTCCGTCGTAGGTCTCTTTCATATGGTTCAGGAGATAAGACCCGGTGGTGACTATAAAGAAACTGTCCTCTTAAAACTGGGGGAAGGACAACAGACTCTCTGCTGTTGTCATTTCACTTTGAAGGGTGCCTGGGTGGAACTGAGGCTCCGTCGAGGGTCGTAGATGACGGCTCCGCTGCTTGAACTTGACTGTGCCTTGCGCCAGGCGAGCTCAGCCCCGGGAGGGAAGGCTGCCCTGCTTTCTGGAAGAAGGAGATCCTCTTTTCCTTAATGTCTCAGGTCGGAGAGGGTTGTTACAGTCAAAGGCAGAAAATGTTTTCAACATACTGCATACCTGAAAATTCCCGTTCGCTTTTGAATTTTCCTAGCTGGTAGATTTGGGTTAAGAAATAAAAGCAATTCACTTTGGCAAATACAAGAAGATACCTTTTCAGGTGTTAATATTAAAAAAAAGAAACTTGATGGGACTTCCCTGGTGGTCCAGTGGTTAAGACTCTGCGCTCCCAATGCAGGGGGCACGGGTTCGATCCCTGGTTGGGGAACTAAGATCCCACATGCCGCAGAGCGCGGCCAAAATAGGTAAGTAAACAAATAATTAAAAAAAAAAAAGGAACTTGAGACTTGACTCTCTACTCTTGTATGTAAATTAGTGGTTCTCGACCAGGGGTGGTTCTGCCCCTCTGGACAATTGGTGGTGTCTGAAGACATTTTCCAGTTGTCAAGACTGGAGAGTGGTCCTGGTACCCAGTGGGCAAAGACAAGGGATGCTACCCAGCTTCACACAATGCAGCAGACTGTCCCCACATCAGAGGCTTAACTGGCCTGAAAAGTCAGTGTTTCAGCAGCCTTGTTACGAGCGACTGCTCGTGTACTTTGCTTAAACCTTTCAATTAATGGCCCATGTATTCTTTCACACAGTTGCCCTCTTGGAGATCATTTTTTCCCTGCAGTTTTTTTTTAAAAATAAATTATTTTATTTATTTATTTTTGGCTGTGTTGGGTCTTCATTGCTGCACATGGGTTTTCTCTAGTTGCGGTGGCTTCTCTCATTGCAGAGCACGGGCTCTAGGCATGGGGGCCCCAGCAGTTGTGGCGTGCAGGCTCAGCAGCTGTGGCTCGCAGGCTCAGTAGTTGTGGCACACGGGCCCAGCTGCTCCGCGGCATGTGGGATCTTCCCAGACCGGGGCCCAAACCCGTGTCCCCGGCACTGGCAGATGGACTCCTAACCACTGCGCCACCAGGGAAGCCCTCCCTGCAGTTTTATAAACATGAAAAATAATACCTATTTAGAAAGCTAAACAGTATTTATACACCTCTACAGTTAATGTATAAAGGAGAAAGTTTAATATAACTGAGTTAACCGTGGTTTATCTATAATATTGTTGGTGGTAAAGTATGGCATGCATTGTTTTTTAAATTTTCTACTTCTCCCTCTTTGGGCCAGATAAATATGAAATGCTGATTTTGTAGGAAGCATTATGAAATCTGGCTGAACCGAGGTGACAGCACATTCCCTTTAGAATGTCCACAAACAGGGAAGTAATGGGGTCCCTTATCAGTTGCTTTTAATAGGTAGTTGATTTTCAGAGTTCGGTTTAATCAAAGACCTCTGTTTACTTAGCTCAGAATCCTTACAATTGGTGATTGTTTATAGGAAAAAAAACCCTGTTTTTGTTGTTACTGAAGTTTTTAAGATCCTAGGTTCAGCCTGCTAATCTTTGAGCTGGTCACATCTGTCAGCTTTTGAATGTTTTATTTCCTTTTTTTTATATAGTTCTAAAATAAACTCTTCAGGGGAGAGAGAACCAAAATATCACAAATTAGACCTTATCCAGGGAGGAGGAAAGGGAAAATGATAATTGGGTTGTTCGTCTCTCTCAGCGTCTGGCTCAGTGGCAGAGCTGCCTGTGCGGTGGCCTGGATCGTCATGTTCTCTCTGCCCTTCTTTTTCTTGATCAAGTCAGAGAAGCCTAGAAATCGAGAGGGCTGCCAATTAGAAGTTTCCTCGGCTTCATCTAGATCTGTTTTCTGTAAATCATTTCCTGTTGTATTGCTCTCCCCTTTGACTTGGTCACTTCTAGTATCTGCTCTCTTCCTGTTCTGTTGCTAGGATAAACACAGAATGAGCACGCTGGAAATTTTTGAACTTTTCTCGGTGGAGATGGTTACAAGTACAGGCAGTCTTTTTCTTTCCTTAAACTCCCATCCTCGTGTGCACTGAGAAGGACCTAGGAAAGATTAATAGTCACTCTCTGGACAGACTTGGAGACTCTGCAGTTGTGTGCCGCATAACATTGTGTGTGTCTAATTGTTCTGTGTGTGTCACTGTATCATTTGATCCTGACTCATCGGTGGAGGAGCAAGGACTGTGACTTGGCCACTGTGGAGAGAAGGAACGTGAGGGTCACAGGGATGGGGGCTGGCCGCAGGGGTCCTGCTGTCAGGTCATGCCCCGGATCTGGAGCTGCGGCCGCAGGGCTTCCTTAGGGCTTTGTCTTTACGGTATTGAAATCCCCTCCTCCCTCAAAATAAAACGTTTGCCGGCATGCAGTAACTTCCTGACTTTTCATGATGCTAGGGGCTGGCTTAAAACAGCCTCATCCTGAACTTCAATAATAGCTGGTCTAAATGTGAACTCGGAGACGTCTGGTTTCCTGTGAGCAGTGAGGGTGCGCGTGTCCACCTGCTGCCAGTTTGGCCCAAGCTGCCCGGCTCGCTTCTAACACCTCTCCACCTCCGTCTCATCTTCTGCGAAGCAGGGGCTTAACGCTGATGTTTTCAAAGACCTTTTGTGGCTCTGCTTCCCTGTTTAGAAATTGCAGCTGTGCAGTTCCTTATTCGAGGAGGGTCTTCAAAACACAGTGGGCTGAACCGACCTGCGCGTGGTAAACTGAGGCTGCTGGTCCCTTTTTGTGAATCTGGCTGGAGGACCGAAGGGCACGTGTGCGGGGACAAAGCACAGGCTGCCTTCTCCATCCCGATCTGACCCACAGATCAGACTGCCGGACTAGGTTGCTGTCCCTGAATTGTCACCCAGTGAATACTTTTGAGTGCCGGCTACAGCAGAAGCACCGTGCTAGGAGCTATGGACATACGAAGGTGGACCGCACAGAGCCCTGCCCTCAGGGAGCTTGTGAACCAGCACAGAGTGATTTTGCAGGTTCACGATCGACTCTCGCCTCAGTGTACAGAATGAGTGCCCGTGCTTCTCTGTGGGGTCCTGTGGGTGGTGCAGGGGAGACCCATGGAAAGTCCTCAAGGCCAGGGAGAATTCATTTCAGATATTCTCGGGAGAGTCAGGTAGCCCTGAGACCGTGGAGTGTCCGCTGAGCAGGGATGGTCCCAGTTGCCGCTGGTAAAGCTCTGTGGCCGCATTGCAGCTGGGGCTGGTACCCTGTCCTCCCCCGACACCAGCCTCCCTTCCCGGGACGGTGCTGTCTTCCAGGGCCTGCGTGAGGCCATGCTGTCAGTTTGCTTAGGATGAACATGTGGTTTTGGGGTCAACTACTCCGTAATTTTCAGATTATGTAAACTCTGCTTACATGTGATTTATTTGCCTACGACTTTCAGCTCTGAAAAAGAAAAAGGACAAAACTACTTATTGCTGCTTTTAATGGAATGCCGGTGTCAGGAAGCCCACTGATACTTCTAATTCCTTTTTTTTCCTAATTGATGACGGTGTAAGTGCATTATGCCGTTACATTTTAATCTAGAAAAGATTTATTTAGTCAGATGACTGCTTCGCCTGGATCGGTGATGAATATTGTAAATCCGTCCTGTTCAGGCATTTTGCAGATTTGTTTTTTATCCTGATTGTCGAGTTCGAAGTGTTTCCTTTGAAATGTGAACTATTTGTTCGCTCCATTATAGATGTTAGTTTTTGTATTTTTTCAAATGCAGTGTTTCAGGTCGTTGACCTCGGCTTCATCTAGTTCCCAAATCATTGTGCCCTTTTAAGAGCAAGTCGGTGGACCAGTTTCTGTGTTTCTGTTTAGCATCCGGAAATAATTTAATCCTGGCATTCAAAACAATTCAAATCATAATTAGTGATTTGTCCTCTGTTTCACACTGAGCTAGTTTACAGTTCCTCCTTTAACTTTTGATGACATGGGTTAGTGTAAAATAGTCTTTGTGATGCATTGGAATTAATTTGTGATTCACTTAGTGTTTAAGTGAAGCTTAATTTGAGAATAACGAGAATTTAATTTGAACTA
Source organism: Leucopleurus acutus (assembly GCF_964270905.1). Classification (NCBI taxonomy): domain Eukaryota; kingdom Metazoa; phylum Chordata; class Mammalia; order Artiodactyla; family Delphinidae; genus Leucopleurus; species Leucopleurus acutus. The sequence continues at coordinate 24,482,375 of NC_139154.1, forward strand.
TGAGTTTTGTGTTGGCCGTTTTAGAGATTGATTGGAATACACTGATTCCTGGCTCTCAGGGACCTTAACAGGAGAAAATTTGATGCCTGCTGAATAAGTCTCTTTGGGTCTCGTTCAAGGAAGCGAGGTTTTTGTTGTCGTTTACAGACTTGTGTAGAGTATGATTTTATGTGTGTAAGTACAGGTCATGTGTTCTCTGAAGAACAGCAAAAGTTGTACTGTTTCAACCAAGTAAATAACCTTACACTGTCGTGTTGAGCTAATCAATAAATGTGTTTATCTCCTTTTGCTGAGTAGACTTTTTACTAATTTTTCCAAAGTACGCTTTGTAATTGTTGAAAGGCGTTCATGTTATGCTCTGCATATATGGATTTATGTGTAGGATGTATAGTACATATATATTTTAAAATAAACCTTTAATTTTAGAGAAGTCTTAGATTTATAGAAAAATCCCAAAGAGAGTACAGAGAGTTGCCATCCCCAGCATCCGGTTTCCACTGTTGTGAACATCTTCCGTTACTCTGGTGCCCTGGTCACAGCTCATGAAGCAAGACTGGTACTTTATTAACTAAAGTCCATACTGTTTTGGATCTTCTTACTTTTTCCCTAATGGTCTTTTCTGCCCCAGGATCCCATGCTGGAAACCGCATTCCATTTGCTCATGGTGTCTCCTGAGGCTCCTCTTGGTGTGACAGTTCCTAGACTTTCCTCCTTCTGACGATATTTTCAGTGTCGAGGAGGACCAGTCAGGTGTTTTGTGGAATGTTCCTCTGTTGGGATCTGTCTTGTGTTTTTCTCGTGATTAGGCTGGATTACAGGTTTGGGGGAGAAGACCACAGAGGGTGAGCACCGTTTTCATCACATCCCGTCCAGGGTGCATGATATCAACGTGGCTTGTCCCCACTAACCTTGACTTTCTGGCTGAGGTCGGCTCTGCCAGGCTGTCCACTGCAGGCCCACTGGGAGTGACCCAGGGCTCCTCTGTTTGCGCTGCAGTCTTGGAAGGAAGCCCAATGCCCTCAGAGGTCCGGTGGAGGGAAATGGAGTCACAGCCGTGAACCCTGCCCTGCAGAGGTCAGTCTGGGCCAGAGGAGGGCGGTCCTCAGTGCCAGGCTTGTCTGAAATGGTTCTGTCATGTGTGTGTGTGAGTGAGAGCAGGTGAGTGTGTACACGTGTGACGATGGGAATGTCCATGGGCTTTGTCCAATTTGGGCAAATAAAAACCAGTAGCAGATCTTCCTGGTTTCGGCACAGGCCCGATGCTTCACGCTCTGAGATGGCCATCCTGTGCTCAGGCAGACCCGGCGAAGGGGGGCGGAGGCCTGAGATGGTTCCTGCACGAGAGGAAGTGCTCAGTGGTGACGGAGGTCCTGCTGCGGCCCCAGCCCAGGGAAGGTGCACTGCATCTGTGGACACAGCCGCTCTGGCGGCCCTTACCAGCTGCCCAGGTGCCCTGACGCGGCTCCAGGTGTGCGTGCTAGCAGATTGGGGCTGCGGGGCGTGGGCTCAGCAGCTGGCCTGGGGAGGGGATGGCGTGGGGCTTTCCTCCAGTGGCTCATCAGGCGGAAGAGTGGTTGGCCTTTCTCTGGGGTGCAGAGAGGGTCAGGTTTAATAGGGCCGGTAGCCTCTTTCACTTTCCTGTTTGTACCTCCCCTGCGCCCTGCCACTAACGGTATGCTTTGAGGGTGGAGGTGGAAGGCGCCCTGTGGGGATACTCCTTACCGTTCCGCCCTCCCCAGAGCTACGTACATTAGAGAGAATCAGTTATGTTCATTCGTGTTCATAGAACTTGTATTAGTGCATTTTGTTTATTAAAATTGACTGCATATAAACATCTGCAGTGGCTTTTTTGAACATTATTTTCTTTAAATCCATGTCTCCGTGTTAAAGTATAATTTATGATTTCTATTTTGACCTGTGGTTTCTGATAACTGTTAAAAAATCTTTCACTGAATTTTTTTGTTTTGACTGGGGTTGTTGATGTGAGTTTTGGCGTCTATGTGTAGAAGAATCATGACATGAAAATGAGAACTCCCACTTTGCTGGGAAACGTTTAAGGACAGCATTTTTGGAATTGGCTGGGCTTGGGTTTTCTTTATAGCAAGTCTGCTGGAAGCAGCGTTCCATATGTAGAAGCAGGGCTGAACAAGGTGGTCTGTTCAGCTTCCTTCCAGCTTCAAGTTGGAAGAGGACTTGCTGGAGGAAACGGTAGTGAGTAGGCGGCAGAGCGTCAAACCAGGGGAGTGGGAAGGAGCGGGGGACTGGTCCAGCCTTGGGCTTCCGGGTCGGGCTCTCTCCTCACATCCGCACGCGTTCCTGTTACAACAACACAGGAGCCTCTGCTCTGACGGGTCCTCCCGGGGGCCCCGCCCGAGTCTGGAATCTAGGGATTTGTTGAATCTGCCCTGGTTCGTGGCATCATGGGAAGTTCTGAGTGGTTCCCCAAAGGCGGTTCTTATTCCGGGGGCCCTGTGGGGAGAGGATGGACTTCAGGGGGTCCGTGGCCTTGGGGTGAAGAACTTACATTTTTATCTTCACTAGCTATGAATTAGTGTTTCCTTCCATTGTGGAAGTAGGGAGCACAACCCGTGACGTTCACGGACGTCAGAGAAACGGGCGGGGCTTTTGCATCACCACGTCGTGGCGGTTGCAGATGGATTTGGGCTGCTCTCATCTTCCTTTGAAATTACGGGGGTTACTAGACCTGCCATACCCTCTCGGTTAGCGTATTCATACCTAAAGAAGCACATGCGCATCTCAGATTCTTTTTGTAAGTCATACTTTAGTGACTGTCTTCTCATACAATCGCATAAAATGAAAACCATTTAAAAGCATCCTGAGTGGGAGGCCCTGGGCCTCCCCTTCCGACGGGGGGAGGGCGTGCATGGCACAGGGCGTGGGCCTGGCAGGTCCGGTGCTGTCTTGTCTGACGACGGAGCTGCTGGGACCCAGGCCTCGGGCCAGAGCTGGTCCACATGGGCATCGTGGAAAGTAATTTAATTCTGTTGCCTCACAGAAGTCTCTCCAGTCATGCGGTGATGACAGAACATCCCCCAAGCGCATAACATAAAATCCTTTGTCTGTAAGAAAACCCTAAGAATAATTGTACTTAAATCAGATAGAAGGCCTACTCATTGTTTTTGTAAATTTAATTATTTCAGTCGTCATAGTGGGAAAATACATATCCGTTTATTATCTGAAAAAAATGAATGTAAATAGTGTTCTGGGATTTGTGATGAGTTAATAGGCTAGTGATTGGGTTGGGTTGTGGATTCGGGACTTAGGGGTTTAGAGTAACTTCCAGCGTCAGGAAACTGTCAGGGACTTTTAAAAATCTCTCGCATTAAAGAGTTTGACTTTTTGGTTCTCGGGTGTTAATGGCAGAAGGGTCCCTGGAGTTTTTGACCCCGTATTAAACAGAAATACGTTATAAAATAAGAAGTGGCTTGGAAGAAGAGTTGGTGCACGGAGCTGTGACTACCGGCTGCGGGGCTGTGGAGGACGCTTCCTCAAGGACGAACATGTCAGTAACGACCGCAGACCCTTACCAAACGTTCCGTCTGCCCTCCCCTAATGTTGCTCTCGACTGCCCCTGCAGGCTGCCTCCGCCCCGCGTAAATAGGGAACTTATCCGAGTGCGGTCCTGGAGGCCTTTCTGGAGCGTTTTCACGTGGGTGTGTTGTATTTGCACACGTGTGCGGTGACCCTTGGTGGCGGCTGGCTGGGCGTCTTCACCAGGCAGGTGGGGGGGCGTAGCAGACACCCACATCCCTGAGGCACCCGCATCCCTGAGGCACCCTCATCCCTAAGGCACCCGCATCCCAAGTGCACCCGCATCCCTAAGGCACCCGCATCCTTAGTGCACCCGCATCCCTAGTGCACCCGCATCCCTAGTGCACCCGCATCCCTGAGGCACCCGCATCCCTAACGTACCCGCATCCCTAAGGCACCCGCATCCCTAGTGCACCCGCATCCCTAGTGCACCCGCATCCCTGAGGCACCCGCATCCCTAGTGCACCCGCATCCCTGAGGCACCCGCATCCCCGCTGTGCCTGCCTCTCTCCCAGCTGCCCTTTCCTAGGGGCAGAATGGTCCCCGTCACTTGCTCTGGTCTCCGCAGGTACGTTTGCAGCACTGCAGGTGCGAATATGAGCGTGCAGGCTGAACACGCGCCTCCCCGTGTGAGGCTTTTTGAGGCATCTTTTGTGGCACTGCTCTTTTTGTCTTCTTTCGGTGGTGGAGTTTCTTTTAATGATAAAGGCAACCTACTTACTAACTCTTAAAGACCGTATTTAAAAAGGAAAATGCTTCCTGTCACCTTAACATCCTAAAAGAGAGACTTTTCACGTTTGTCATTAGTCCTTGAAATGATGTGTGACCATTTGTACAGTTTCATATTCTTCTTAATATGAGCATTTTCCCACCTTATTAGTAATTTGGTGATGTTTTCTTGTTGCCCAATATCCCGTAGAGGGACAGCGCCCTCAGTAGTGTAAGCTGCATCCCGCTGACTCGGTCATTTAAATTCCTGCTCCAGTAGATGAGGTGCCTGTGTGCTCCTTTATATTTCTTTTCTTCTACTGAGCTGTTCCTTGACATAAGTTCCTCGGCGAGGGGTTGCAGAGTTAAGTGGTACGGATGTCTTTATGGTTCTTGATAGGTGTTTCCAAAACCCCCCCTTCTAAAGGGGCCGCGCCAATTCTCGGTCAGGTACAAGCATCAGTTTTCCCCAGGGTGTGAGGGCCCCTCTGGACAGGCACCTGGAGTCGACGGGTTCCAGAAGGCCTCACCTCAGAGTGACCGTGAAACAGGGCCAGAGCTCTCTGCTGTCAGGACTCCCTCCCGGTCACCCGAAGGCCAAGCTTGGAGCTTACTGCCAGGCTGGTGGCAGTTCTTTTTTTTTTTGCGGTACACGGGCCTCTCACCGTTGTGGCCTCTCCCGTTGCAGAGCACAGGCTCCGGACGCGCAGGCTCAGCGGCCACGGCTCACGGGCCCAGCCACTCCGCGGCATGTGGGATCTTCCCGGACCGGGGCACGAACCCGCGTCCCCTGCATCGGCAGGCGGACTCTCAACCACTGCGCCACCAGGGAAGCCCTGGTGGCTGTTCTTGAAAGGACTCTGTGACAGCATCTGGAGTGTCCCCAGCATGTCTTGTCCCTTTTGTTAGTAGCAGATCATTCTTTGGAGCCTTGTTTGGGGCGTAAAGGGGGTGATGGAATAGGATTAGCTTGGTTTTGGTCGCTGGCCAAGTGAGACAGAGGTAACGGGACCACTCTTGTTTAAACAGTAATCTGATCTCAAAGGACCATTTCAGAGAAAGCGTTGCAAGACGTTTCCAGTACGTTTGCACGCCTAGAAGAGGTACGTGGGAAGAGTCTCTAGCCGGGTGTGAGCTGTCTGTTGTCCGGTAACAGGTAAAGTGCCCAGGTGAGCTGTGCAAGCTCCAGAGATGACACAGCCGCATGGTTTGGAGCCGCCGTGCATGGTTCCCAGCGGAAGGTGACTGATGGCATCCGGGCCTGACGGTCCTCACTGCCCCGCAGCCGGCTGTGCTCCCTACCAGGCAGGGGGAGTTCCTCGGTGAGGGGTTGTCCCTGAAATGACAGCCCTGCTTCTGTGTCGGGTTTCCGTGACCAACCCTAGTCGGCTCAAGGCAGAGTAGAGATCACTTTATCGTGTACCCTTTAAAAAGATTTTCAAAGAAAGTGAAGGAATGAAGGGGGGGAGGGGAGCACGATGCGGGCAGGGATGGGCAGGGGCCCGGCCGTTCCAGCTGCGGGGTGCTGGGGGCCACAGGGAGGGGGCGGGCTCCACGGGTTTCTGTCTCCCTCGCCTCCTGGTTTTGATGCTCTTTTGCGCTTACGCTGCGTCCCCTGGGCGTTTATCCACCAGGCCCCCTTCAGGGTGGTCCGTGCAGAGAAGCCAGGAGTCAGGGTCCCCAGGTGCACAGCCTGGCTGCCTCGCTCGGTCCCCACACCTCCTTTCCTCCACCTTCCCTCCGCCTGGAGGGCGGGTGGGTTTTTCCCCAAAACCATTTCCATCTGTAGTGAGTCTTAGATTCATGAGCCAGTATTTTTAAAAGTGTTCAAATTAGTTTGATAATTGACTGGAGCCTTCCTGCTGCATTTTCCTGCTGTGCTGAGAGTGTCGGTCAGAGTTGGGAGTGGAGAGAAGGCTGGCGTGGGGACCTCGTCCAAGCGGACCTCAAGTACGGTGGTGCTCACCCCCCCAGGTGCGTGGCATCTGTGCAGGAAGCCCTCCAGGTCAGGACACACGTGGGCCCTGGTGTTCCCCTCCCTCTGCAGAGGCAGGACCTACGCTGACCAGGAGGCCTCCTTATTCCTCCATCTGTTCCCCGGGTGAACATTTTAATTTCATTTTTGTCACTTGCGTCGTCCACGTTGAAGCGAGTCATTTGCTGTGAACTTACTGCCTCTAGGGACGATACCTAAATGGCCTGCTGTGATGTCCAGTAAAAGTAACAGTAAGTGACCTTGCAGGCTTTCACTTCCCCGGGTCAGCCTTGTTTCGACAATACCCTATCCTGTGAAAGGTATCCTTTATAAATGTTGTATTTTGGCGTACCGATGTTAGATAGAATCACGTGTTTAGGAATGTCTATTTCTGTTCACGGTGTTGTTAAAAAGTAAAATCCAACTGCGTAAGTGTTAGGGATCTCACTGGCTTTGTTCAGCGCTCGTGAATCCAACTGCGTAAGTGTTAGGGATCTCACTGGCTTTGTTCAGCGCTCGTGAATCGGCCAGCGTCCCATCTGCAGACAGAGAGGAGCCTCGAGGAGCTGGACGGATGAAGGACTTTCATCCTCAGAAGGGAGCAGGGACAAGGACGTGATGCTGGACAGAGTGGGTGGGTTATTACAGGGTCACTTTCCTGTAGGGGACGGGTGGCAGGAGTCTACCAGGCAGCTGACCAGTGCTGGTCAGGCGGTTCCTGACCCACTGGGTTAAGATTCTGTTTCTGGGAGAGCGGAAACTGTAATGAGGTCTCAATTTGGTGACGTAGGGTTACAACAGGTGACTCCACTTGGGGGCCATGGTCTTGCTTTTAGCAGCATAGAGCAGGGGGTGGCATACTCTGGCCTGGGGGCCAGACCCGCTCCCAGCCTGGTCTTGTGAGTAGTCTTATTAGAACGTGGCCTGTGTTTGTCTTCCCGGTACGGGGGCAGAGCTGAGTCATTGCAGCAGAAACTGGCTCGCAAAGCCTGAGATATTTATCTGGCCCTTTTCCAGGAGAAGTCCGCCCACCCTGGTGTGCAGGGTCGCACGGGGGTGAAGTTGGAGGTCCTCGCTCTGTCACTTTGCTGGCGGGAGCTCGGCGCCTTTCTGTGCTAAGAGGCTGGGATGCTTGTCACTAAGGGGGCGTTAGAGTGAATCCAGCCCACGGACCCTGCACACCATACACCCTGAGTGCGTATCAGCTGTTTCTTCCCGTTGGTGTCACGCACACCCTCCCATCCTGGTAGCCGCTTGCTTTCTACACGTAAAAATCTGAGGTGCAAAGAGGGTTTCAGTCCCTGAATTTTCAGAAATGAAGGCATTTAAAACAGCGCTGCTCACTAGAACTGTAATATAAGCCACAATTGTGAGCTAAATAGGGAACTTTAAATTTCCTCGTAATCTCATTAAGAAAGCAGGAAGAGAGATGAAATTAATTTCAGTAATGTGTGTATACAGCCCAATATCATTCCAACTTAGAAAAAAATGCCCAGTGGGATATGTGATTTTTATTTTTATTTATTTTCTTAGTCCATTTTTTATTTATTTAATTTATTTATTTTTGACTGCGTTGGGTCTTCGTTGCCGTGGACGGACTTTCTCTAGCTGCAGCGAGCGGGGGCTACTCTTTCATTGCGGTGCATGGGCTTCTCGTTGCAGTGGCTTCTCTTGCTGCGGAGCATGGGCTCTAGATGCGCGGGCTTCAGTAGTTGTGGCACGTGGGCTCAGTAGTTGTGGCTCGCGGGCTCTAGAGCAGAGGCTCAGTAGTTGTGGCGCACGGGCTTAGTTGCTCCGCGGCATGTGGGATCTTCCCGGACCAGGGCTCGAACCCATGTCCCCTGCACTGGCAGGTGGATTCTTAGCCACTGCGCCACCAGGGAAGTCCGGGATATGTGATTTTTAAACGTTTGTGCTTTTTTCTTCCGTGCCCGTCTCTAGACCCGGTGTGTCCTTAGAGCGGGACACAGCCAGGCCGGCTGCATCTTGGGCGCTCAGCAGCCGTGGGACCAGAGGCTTATGAATCCAGGTCTTGGATCCTCCGGCACCAGCTGTGTCTCCTGTACTTCCGTTGCATCCTGACCCCAGCTACTGAGAGTTGGTGCGGAACCCATAGGTGAAGAGCTCAGTCCCACAAGACCACCCCTTCAGATGCCAGGCATAAGTCCTGAGGCTCCTGTGCTTCTGACCCACTGGCCATGAACTGGGGGTTCCCGTGACTGCCCCCTGCCCCCTTTGGCTTTGATGATTTGCTGTAATGACTCAGAATCGGGAAAGCACTTTACCATCAATGGCTTATTACAAAGGATACAGCTTGGGGACAGCCCGAGGGAGGAGAGGCCTAGGGCCGGGGGGCCGGGGGGTGCAGAGTCTGAGTACCGTCTCCTCCCAGCACATCGGGGGGTTTAGCAGCCCGCAGGCTCCCTGCATCTTGTTCCTCCAGTCGCCTCCTCGCCCTGGTGGGGTTGACAGCTCTCACTCTCTGATCTTAAGGCTGGTCCTTCCTGGCCCCATCCCGAAGCCATGAGGGGAGGCCAGCTCTGGGCCACTTCATTAGCCTCAGCTTGGGCGTGGGGTAAGGGGCTGGTTACCAATAACCAGGGACGTTCCTGTCGCTCCGGATATTCCCGGGCCTTAGGAGCTCTGTACCGGGAACTGGAGAGCAGGACCACGCATATTTGAGCCGCATCGGGACGCCTGGCTGCACCCCCACCCTTCCTCCTCCCCAGCGGGCTGTGCCCCCTTCGAGAACATTCCTCCTCTGTGAAACAGCTGATGCGGTCTTGTTTCACATTCTTCTCTACCCTCCGGACTAATCACGGCTCTCCCTGTGCTGCTAACTCCCCCAGTTCCCGGTTCTCAGGAAAAATATAGTAACATTTCTAGGGAAGCTAAGAGATACAGACTGCGTAAGTGTGGCACAAAACTTGCGACTCTGCTTCTAATAACTTCAAGAAGAATAATGGAACTGTGGAAGACAGGCATCTGTGGCTGCAGGTCTTCTGAGAAATGGGCTGTGTGGAGAAGCCGTCCTGCCGCCTGCTGCAGGTGGAACCGCAGGGTCAATTAGATCTGGGTCCTGGCAGCTCCTGCTGCTGGGAGCTGGCTGTCAGGCTCCTCCCCGGCGTGGACCGTGTGCACTGAGGATAGCCAGTAAGACTGGTTTAGGAGGAAAGCCAGGGAAAAACTGGGATTTTTATTCCTCACGTAGGCTTTGGTCTCCCTTCCTTGTGTGATGTTTCTGCATTCTTTTTTTTTTTTAAATTTTAGTTATTTTCTTTATTTTTGGCTGCGTTGGGTCCTCGTTGCTGTGCGCGGGCTTTTTCTAGTTGCCCCGAGCAGGGGCTGCTCTTTGTTGCGGTGCATGGGCTCTAGGCACACGGGCTTCATTAGTTGTGGCATGCGGGCTCAGTAGTTGTGGATCGTGGGCTCTACAGCAAAGGCTCAGTAGTTGTGGCACATGGTCTCAGTAGTTGTGGCACGCGGGCTCTAGAGCTCAGGCTCATTAGTTGTGGTGCACGGGCTTAGTTGCTCCGCGGCATGTGGGATCGTCTTGGACCAGGGTTCGAACCCGTGTCCCCTGCATTGACAGGCAGATTCCCAACCACTGCGCCACCAGGGAAGCCCATCTGCATTCTTAGTGATGACTTCTTGGCTTTTCTTTGCAGTTTGAAATCCAGGATTCTGGAAACAGTTCAGATCTTGGCCAACCAGGAGGACTCTGTCTCAGGCCTGTTGTCTCGCCTCTCGAGGCCTCAGTGGCCTTCGCTGGAAAATGGGTTGTCGTGAAGACAAAAATGAGGAAAACTGAGTGAAAGCAGAGAGTCCGGGGGCTGTGTGAGTGGGGCATGGTTGCCAAAGAAATTTCTAAGAATCACAATTTTAAAAAATGCAAAAAGGTAATCAGCATTTTAGACATGGCCTACGTGAAATTCTTCAAACCTTAAGAGCATGATTAAAGTTTCTGTTACTGTGACTTGAGTTAGAAGTAGACTTAGTGCTAAGCTCTGTCTAATGTTGAAGATCTTTAAAGGTGGTGTTTGTACCTGGCTTTTATTTTTCTAAGAGTTATAGCTACATCAGCTATAACTATCGTTATAGCTATAGTGATAAAATACAGTGTTTTTCTACAGCTAAGAAGTGCTGAAACTTACTGTAAAATGCATGTGTGTGATCAAAATGATCCCATTTAAAATAATTTTATTATTTTAAAATTATAAATAATACATGTATTTTAAAATTAGAAAATTAATAATAATTTCATGATTTTAAACCTATCATTTCCGAAGGGTGTGCTCCAGAAACATGGGCCTCTGATCTGTAAAATAAGGGCGTCCCACTTTAGAGTCTCAATCATGTGTTAAGTCTCACTGGGCTGCCTGCCTGTATGGCCGCTGAAACTCAGTGGTCTGAGTTAATTTTTGTTGTTTGACATTCAGACACCTTGATTGTAACAGGTCAAGAAAAGTATGCTTGAAAAAGTATTTTTAGCCTTTTTATTCTTTCAGATATTCAAGAAAGTCATTTTAGGGAAGTAAGCTCTAGTGCATTAGACAGATTTTTCAATTGCTTATGATTTCAGTTTTCCATGTTGACAGTCCTGCTGTTAATATCACTGTTTCTGTCCTCTTTCATAGTTTTCATTCTGACTGTATCGTGAGAAGCATGAAACTAAGTTCCGGTTTGGACAGTTATTTTAAGAGTATTTTCTTTCTCATCACATGGCTTTAGGTGATTTATTTTAAATGTTATTTTCTTGTGACTAAAGGATAATTTTTTAAAAGCTAATGTTTCTTAAGTAGAGGCTGTCTTAGCTCGAGCTGCTGTAACAAAATACCACGGACCGGGGGCCTTAAACAGCAGACCTTTATTTTTCACCGTTCTGGAGGCTAGACGCCTCAGGTCAAGGGAACAGCTGATTCAGTTTCTGCCGGGACCTACTTGCTGGCTTGTAGATGCTGCCTCCTTGCTGAGCCCTCACGGGGTGGAGAGAGGGCTCTGGCCTTTTCCTCTAAGAACATTTGTCCCGTCGGAGCCTCACGCTCTTGACCTCATCTGGACCTGTAATCACCTCCAAACGCCATCACCCTGGGGATTAGGCCTTCAGTGTATGAATCTGGGGGAGAGACAGACGTTCAGTCGTAACAGAAGCTACCGAGACGCGCTGTGACTTCGTGAACCTTTCTAGAAAAAGCACGTGCCTTGCCGTCGCTCCTACCTGACTTTCTTCCGTCTGAAGTGGAAAACGCTTGTGGTGTCCGGGGCTCCCTTCCGTCGACAAGCCGGCCCACCGCTCAGCTCAGCGCTTCTGCAGCTGCTCCCAGGGCTTTGGCTGACTCGCTCCCTCCCAGGGCGGTGGGAGGGCCTGATTTTCCGTTCCCTCCCTGTCACCGTCTAGAAATCTGCTGCTGCGGAAGCGTCCAGGACTCCGGCTTGAAGCCTCGGGGAGCCGGAGCAGGCGCGCCGTCCCCTGTCTGCGGCCGTGCCCGGAGCCCTTCCCAGCCGCCTCTCGGAGCCTCTCGGGGGTGCTTGACCTTTCTGGCCCCAAGCTGGAGAACCACGAGTTAGACTGTTGATTTTAACGTTCTCAAGGCCCAGCTCATACACTCCGCTTGCTTTCTTAGTCCCCAGAGAGAACCTTCCAGATAGAACCGTGTCCCACCCACCTGCCCGTGGCTCGTGAGGGTGATGCCTGGAGAAAGGAAAGTGCGTCCTGGTCCCTACTGTGAGTGTGGGGCGCGTCCTGTTCTCACTCGTATCCATCGTGCGGACGGCCCGTCCCATCTCAGACTCTCCGGAAGGCGCTGATCTCCGGGCCTGGAGCCCCTGCCCCCGTGCAGGGCAGCCTTGCGTTTGGACGCCTGGCCGCACCGGGCCTGGATGTGTCACTGCGGGCTCAGCTCGGGACGCCCCCTGCAGAGGACGCGGCAGGAAACGGCACACCTTGGGAGTCTGAGTTTTGCTTCCTGAGCGCCTTCTGGAATTGGCTTCTCGGCCAGGGAGGGCATCTCGGAGGGCAGCCACGTCTCCCGTGCCCTGCTGGTGACCCTCCGCGATGCGTGTATGTAGCCTGCAGAGCAGGGGGCTCTAGGCTCAGTGGAAAGGCTCCTGTGTCGTCTGCGCCCCTCACGCCTACCCCCCGAGTCCTGTGAGAGCGCGCGCACTATAGTGACTGGCTCGGTTCGTGCAGGCGGATGTCGTGAAGTGCTGCAGACTGGGTGCTTATAAACACGGACGTTTATTTCTCTCGGTCCCGGGGGCTGCACGTGCGAGATCCAGGGCGGCGGTCAGTGAGGGCCTCGCCCTGTGTCCTTACTTGGTGGCAGGGGCCGGCAGCTCTGTGAGGTCCCATTCAGGGGGCTTCGCCCTCACGACCCGATCCCCTCCCAAAGGCCCCACCTCCAGGCCCATCACTTCAGGGTTAAGATTTCAGCGTGTGAACTGGGGGGGGGGATACAGACACTCAGACCATAGCAGCGACCCCTCGGCCCATCATAGCGCGTTGCTTAAATGCCGTAGCTTCTCGGTCTCTGGTCATCTTTTCCTGGAAAGGTTTCAGGCTTCAGTCTCCTGTTCAACAAGTATTTGAGTGTCTGCTCTGAATGCTGTGGGGAGGCCCTGGCGTCCCTACAGGGGAGGGGGTGGCCCTGCTCCCCCAGCCTGCGACCCCGGCGGCTTCTCAGAGAGCGTGCGGTGGTGTGGACTCCTTTGGGTAGTTTGAGGATCATTCGTTTACCTGATTTAGTTTGTTTTTTAAAAAAAACAAACCCTATTTGTATCATAGGAAAATGCCAGAGCCCCCAGGTGAACCACACGTCTAGGAATCCTAACAGGTGTCTCCGTGAAGGAGGTTTTAGGTACGGGGTCCTCTGCACAGCAGCCCTTCCTCTGCCCTGTGTGATGATGGTCTGATCGACACTCAGTGTTTTCTATATGAGCAAAAATAAAGCTGACGTATTGGTCGGAATCTGGTGGCCTGTGTGGGGAGGGTAGAGCGGTGCCTTTGGTGCCGAGCCCCTGGGGTGGTGTATCCGGGCCCCAGAGCCCCTTCAGTTGTCTGTTAGGGCAGCGGTCCACGGCTGGTCTGGTCAGCTGTGGCCAGAGGACTCACAGACCCCACCATGGGGGACACTGGCAGGGGTGGGTGGGTCTCAAGTCGTGTAGGGACCCATCACAGAAATCTGTGTCCACAAGCAGATCCAGGTTTAACTCACGTTTATTTAGCAACTTGTATGCGGTATCTGTGGGACTCCCATTGAGTAATACCTAGTATATCATCGATAAAGCAACTTTTTCTTTGAGTTATGTGTTCATCTAATCAAATACAGGTATAAACTTTTATATGACGTGTAATTGAAAAAAGACTTTCTAAAATGGGTACCAGACTGAATCGTTTAGAAATTCAGTGATGTCCCATCGTCTGAATACCCTGTGATCTGATTTTGACTTAACTGTATTTCGTGAAAAACAATAATCAGTGATGTTCACGGGTGAGGGTGGTGTTTACGTGCCCGTTCCGCGCTAAGTAATGTGCACTGTGTGTGGTGCAGGGGTACCTAGTTGATGAGAATTTGCTTGTTTTGATGTGGATTTTAAATTCTTGACAGTTTTGAAATATAGAGAGTGGTAACCCCAGCAAGCATGTCACACGGCCCCAGCGGTCAGCAGCTGGGGACCATTCTTGTCCCATCTTCGCCCCTCCTTCCACCCCCTGCCGTGCCCCCACCGCTTTATTGTAAAGCAGATTCCAGGTATATATCATTTCTTGATATTATTTTTAACCAGAATGTAATTTTTAACTTTCACTTCAAATTGGTTTGTTTGAAATTAATTGTGTTTCCTCCCATTTTATTTTTCTCACATGTCATGATAGCCCTTTGATATGCCCTTTATTGCCTCCTTTGGGCTTTAAACATTATTTATGAGTTTGCGGCTTAATTTAAATAGCTTCTGCTGTAGACAGAGGAGCTGTCTGTCTCAGGCTGCCTTTCAAGTGAAGAATCATCAGCTAATGATACCCTGTTGACAATTAGGTTTTTTCCCTTCTGACCGCCGTGCCTGGTGGCAGAAGTGAGTGCCCCACTTCCCTGTGTATAAGCTTCCCAGGGGCTGCACTGATGCACTGGGATTCTTCTGATGTGAACTTTTTTCCTGTAGGCACTAGTCATGTTCCTGATCTTCTCGTCTGTGAACAAGATGGACTAGCTGGTTGTTAAAGTTCCCTTTTGGTTTTGCGGTTGCAAAAAAAAAAAAAAAACCCAGTATGACGCATGATTGCTGACCCCCGTTGCTCAGGGAGTTCATGACTCCCACCCAGGACGGGGCTTGAAGAAATGAACGCGTGGCGTTTTGCTGTGGCGCAGCAGGCGGATGTCCCTAACTGCAGGCCACCTCCGGGAGAGGTGGGTGCGAAGAGGCCACGTGTGGCCCTCGGCCGTCCCCAGGAGTCCTGGCTGGGTCTGCGCTGCTGTCCTGTGTCACCGGCAGCTCTCGCTTCCCTTTCCTGTCCTGGGTGGGGTGGGAGGCCCCCAACTTTTGTCCCACTTACAGTGGTCACATCCTGGATTTCCTGTAACACACTCGGTTCCTATCGTTTTCCCTTATTTTCATAAAGCATTCCAAATGTCTTGAAATTTCAGCGTCATCTGGAAGCAGCCAAAGAAAGTTTGGGGGCGGGGGCGGGACCCTCTGTCACCAGGCGTGTGACAGGTAGGCCATCTGGGGGCGGGTGCAGGGCCACCCAGCTGTGGACGCCAGCTGCTCCCGGTGCCTCCCCTCCCCGCCCAAGGGGGGTTGTGTGTGAGCGTGCTGCTTGTCCCCTGGCCCAGAGAAGGATCTTTGACGTTTGGAACATGACTAGGGAAAGGAACTTGAGAATTTCCTCCTAGGTTTGGTTGCTGAGTGGCTGTTGAGGGCTGGCTGCCTCCATTCCTCCTGCGGCCTCCTTCCTTCAGGCTCCCTCCTGCGGCCTCCTCCTGTGGCCTCCCTCCTGCAGACTCCCTCCTGTGGCCTCCCTCCTGCGGCCTCCCTTCTGTGGCCTTCTCCTGTGGCCTCTTCCTGCAGGCTCTCTCCTGCGTCCTCCCCCTGTGGCCTCCCTCCTGTGGCCTCCCCCTGTGGCTTCCTCCTGCAGGCTCTCTCCTGCGGCCTCCCCCTGCGGCCTCCCTCCTATGGCCTCCTCCTGCAACCTCCCCCTGCGGCTTCCCCCTGTGGCCTCCTCCTGTGGCCTCCCCCTGTGGCCACCCCCTCCGGCCTCCCCCTGCGGCCTCCTCCTGTGGCCTCCCCCTGCGTCCTCCTCCTGTGGCCTCCCCCTGCGTCCTCCCCCTGTGGCCTCCCCCTGCGGACTCCCCCTGCATCCTCTCCCTGCGGCCTCCCCCTGCGGCCTCTCCCTGCGGCCTCCCTCCTGTGGCCTCCCCCTGCGGCCTCCCCCTGTGGCCTCCCCCTGTGGCCTCTCCCTGCGGCCTCCCCCTGCGGCCTCCTCCTATGGCCTTCCCCTGTGGCCTCCCCCTCTGGCCTCCCTCCTACGGCCTCCTGTGGCCTCCCCCTGTGGCGTCCCCCTGTGGCCTCCTCCTGCGGCCTCCCCCTGCGGCCTCCTCCTATGGCCTCCCTCCTGCGGCCTCCTCCTGCGGCCTCCCCCTGCGGCCTCCCCCTGCGGCCTCCCTCCTGTGGCCTCCCCCTGCGGCCTCCCCCTGCGGCCTCTCCCTGCGGCCTCCCCCTGCGGCCTCCTCCTATGGCCTCCCCCTGCGGCCTCCCTCCTGTGGCCTCCCCCTGTGGCCTCCCCCTGCATCCTCCCCCTGCGGCCTCCCCCTGTGGCCTCCCCCTGCGGCCTCCCCCTGCGGCCTCCCCCTGTGGCCTTCCCCTGTGGCCTCCGTCCTATGGCCTCCCCCTGCGGCCTCCCCCTGTGGCCTCCTCCTACGGCCTCCCTCCTGTGGCCTCCCCCTGCGGCCTCCCCCTGTGGCCTCCCCCTGTGGCCTTCCCCTGCAGGCTGCCTGCCCAGCTGGTTCTAGTGCTGCTGTCCTGAAGGGCGATATGGGCTCTGCCCAGGCTCCAGGGATCGTTAGCCATCAGACCGCAGCTGACAGGTGAGGAGTGACACAGCCCTCTCTGGTCTCCTTCTGTTTCGACTCGACTTGGAGTCACCTCTGCCTCCTTTTCCAGGTGACTTCTGCTTTACCTGGGCCGCGGGTTCTTCCTTGCGGCCTCTCTCTTAGGAAATGGGAAGCTGTCAGGAATTTCGGCCAGGCCGGATCGGACAGGGGGTGCGTATGAAGTGTGAGAAGGGCTGCAGCAGCCACGGGAGAAGGTGAGTCGCCCAAAGACAGGAACTAAGAAGCTGCCGCTGTCCTCGGTCTGGGGAGCAGATACAGGACCCCTGCACTGCGCCCCGAGCAGGAAGTGGAGCTGTGGGCTCACGCAGGCCCCCAGCCCCGGGAAGCAGCTGGAGCGTCCCGGCAGGGACCGCAAGTCTCTGCCCTTCCGCCTGCCTTTTAATGTCGCACCAGGGCCGCTCTCCGGCTGGCTCGGGCCTGGGAAAACAGAGCTCTCCAGTTTTCCTCCCCGGCGGCATGAGCGCGGTGCTGATGCCCATACCAGCAGGCCACAGGTGGTGCGGGGGCGCTCGAGATGTGGGCGGAGCTCGAGATGTGGGCGGAGCGAGTGGCCCAGTGCGCTGGCCCGTGGTGGGCAATGGTGTGGCTGCCATGCGTCTTCCCTGAGGGGTCAGAGGTGGACTGGCAAGGGGGGGGAGGGTCCGCTTGTCCCGCAGACCTGCTCACCCGCTGGTTTTGACACGCGAACCAGAGCAGGGTTGGCACGGCCGGCCTGGGCTAACGGAGGTGACCGGCGCTGCTGGACTTGGAGAACAGGTCCTGGGCTAACAGAGGTGACCAGCGCTGCTGGACTTGGATAACAGGTCCTGGGCGCCTGCGTGTGCGTTTCTCATCCGGGTGCTGAGTGTGAGGCCTCGGGGCCTGCGGTTCCCCTGGCATGTCACGTGGTGGGTGGAGGGACAGGCCTCTCTTTGAAGCCCTGGTGCAGACGGTTCACCAGCGACAAGCAGGAAACGGCCCCAGGCATCTAGAGGATGCTGCGCCCTCCTGGCTCTCACCGAAGAGAAGATTGTTGGGGTGGCGGCTCAGGAGGGTCGAGCCAGGGCAGAGCGCTTTCCTTGTCCATCCGCCTAGCTTCCCTCTGACCGTGGGAGGCTGTCTCGTTTCAGGCTAGACTTTGCGTGGCTCCCAGCTTCTGTCACCACATGTGCCTCTGTCTTCTCCAGTGGGCCTGGGGAGGTGATACGCCCTCTCCAGCTCCCTGGGCAAGAGAGGAAGTTGTCACTAGGGCAGGTGTCTTGGCAAGGGATGTTGGCGGCGCTGGGTGGGGCATGTAGGGGGCCTGGGAAGCCCCTCCCTCTGTCCCCCTTCCAGCGCGCATGGTGGGAAGTGGCCTCCGCCGGCCGCGGAGGGAGGCTTGTGTGTCTGTCAGTGGCTCTGCTCTGAAGCCCACCTCCGGGATGGGGTGCTCGGCCAGTCAGGGGACCATCCCCCGCGGGGTAGAGGGTGTGTCCTGCAGGACAGCCGCCCTCATGATAACCACGCGCTGGGCGTAGGGAACAGGGCCCCAGGGCAGGGGGCAGCGTGGGCTCGGGCAGCCTCCCGTGGGGTTTGCACGCCCAGCTGGCCTCCCCGTGCACTGCGCCTGGACGGGAGGAAAGGATGCCCCTGTCACCGTGTTGGTTGTGCACATAAATTGGGATAAAGATTATTTTAGAAAGAGCTTTACGAATATGCCCTAACAATATATAGTTTTCTAAATGCAGAAATCTGGTTTTAAAAGACTTAAATTGAGAAATTACTGAGAGTAATTTTATGAACAATGATTAGTGTTTATCAGAATCACTGCAAAGGCCAGCATTCAGGGCTTTTCATCTCTTCGCATTAATTTAATTAAGCGGCTGCTTTAGGTCAATTGTCATCTAATCATTATAGTGTCTTTTGCGTATCAGAGTGTGGCAGTGTCCCCCTCTACCCCCGGCCAGGGGGAGGGTGCAGCATTGCAGCTAACCTTGGTTTCCGGGGCCCGACTTTGGCCCCCGAGTCCGGACGCCGTGGAGGACCAGCTGGTGCGCCGTGTGCTGTGACTCGGCTTGCGGTGCAGCAGGGAGGGGGGAGCTTCCCCCCACTCTGGGGTGGGGGGAAGGGGTGCACAGGAGAAGGAAGGGGGACGGAACTCTGATTTTATTCCACGAATCAGCTTTGGCGTTGGACTTCTTGGTGAGTCCATGGTGTATAGCCCACCCCTGTGTACACACACACATCCCGGGCAGGATGTTTATTTTGGGGAGCTCCTAAATCTGTACGATGGGCTTAATTTTCTTAGCTGTAGAGAAGGAGGAACTGACGTGAGAAGAGCAGTTTGGGGGACCAGCGCCCACGGGAACCGGGTGTGATCAGACTCCCTTCTCCTTCCTGCTTACGTAACATCGCATACGCTTTACCCCTGAGAGTTCTCTGGCGTTTACGTGTTTGCTGTCCCTCGATTGTCTAATTCAGCTCTCCTCTGACTTTCATAAGCCACTCCTGCTTCTGTTTGTTTACTGTTGCCTCTTCCTATGATATGGCGGTTTTTTGTGTTTTTTTTTTTTTTTTTTTTTTTGCGGGTACGCGGGCCTCTCACTGCTGTGGCCTCTCCCGTTGCGGAGCACAGGCTCCGGACGCGCAGGCTCAGCGGCCATGGCTCACGGGCCCAGCCGCTCCGCGGCATGTGGGATCCTCCCGGACCGGGGCACGAACCCGCGTCCCCTGCATCGGCAGGCGGACTCTCAACCACTGCGCCACCCGGGAAGCCCCGATATGACGTTATTTTAACCAAGTATATTTTGGATGCGTGAGAAACTAGACATATGTTTTTTAATTGAAAAAAATTTTCTAATTGCATGATTAATCAAGAGTAATGAGTTTTATTGTAGAATATTTGAAAGGATTTAAACGTGATATTTTCAGTATTAAAACCTTTGCTTCTCAGCATCTGGGATAAGTTGGGGCCTGATAGTCATAAACACGTAGATGTCCATCACCAGGTTTTCATACTTTGGCTTCATATGTGTGAATTTATCTAAAGGACACACACACACGCGCACACACACACACTCACGCGCACACACACACACGTATTTCTATTTGGTCTCTGGGTTAAAATTCTTATGTCTGCCTGCACACTCTGCTTCTCCCTCGTGCCCTACAGCCTGTCCAGATGGAATGGAGTAAGGTGATCGTAGTTTGTCTACACCAGGACCCCTTTGCGAGTAGAAAGTGTGCTGAGCCTGCAGCCACAGGGCTAGGGTAGCGTGTGGTCCCCGGAGCCTTGAGAACCCGGCCCCTCCCTTCTCACTGCCCACGCGGGACCTTGGTCTCTCGCTGGCTGTGGTCCTGCGTGTTCTGCTCCAGATTTTTCTCCCTCTCATCAGCCTCTTTATTGCATTCGACTTTGTAATACATACGCCTCACTGTTTCACTTCTCTCCTACGAGCCTCTGGGTCCCCACGTCCTGCTAAGGATCCGTGGAAATCGTTTGGCCGGAGCTGTCCGTGGAGAAGCAGCAGCTGCGGGGGGTTCGGGGTTCGGGGTGGCAGTTATGCTTCTTTCCAGCACTGGCGGCACCGAGCACGTGTCCCCAGAACTGACCTCGGATCACGTGGGCTGACGCAGCGTCCCTGACGTTCCCGATCGTGAGGCTGGCTGTTTTTGGTGGGTGACGGGGCAGTGAGTGCTGCCTGCTGCGACGTGCCCGTGGGTGAGATGCACGCCGCCCCTTCATTTCAGGTCGTTACTAGCACCACTTGCAGCTGGTCTGTGGCGGGGCAGCTGTCCCACCAGCGTACGGGCAGTGAGCTGCTCTGGGGCCAGGCCCTTTCCTGGGCACCTCGGACCGATGGACGGGAGCTGCCTTGCCGGAGCTTGTTGGCCAATGAGGGTTAGGGGCGGGCAGAGCTCTGAGAGTCGGCTGTCTCCCCTCCTGGGATCTGCTCTGCTTTCCCCTGCCGCGGGCCAGGAAGGAGCGAGCCTGGCTCTGGGCTGCCGCTGGACTTGCACCAAAGCGGCGGCAGTGAGCCCTCACGTTGGGCTCTCTGAACTACGTAAGGATCTGGAAGGGACACGCAGTGGCAGTGAGAGTGTGCTGAGTGCTGTTTAGAAGTGTCCAGGGCCCTCTGTAAGCTGCCTGAGCCCGGCTGGCCCCCAGCCCCACTCCCCGGGGAGCCTGCACTTCGTCACTCACCGGAGGCAGCTCCCCTAACTCCCTTCTCGCGGGCGGGCTTGTTCGGAACGGCCGAGGCTGTGCCGAATCCAGGAGGACGGACGGCATCCCCCACAGCATCTGCAGCTCCTCGTGAGCCCCTGCCCCAGGTACGCTGTGCTCAGCAATGCCGATGGTCATGTCAGGGGTCAACCGCCCGGGCACGGTGGTAGATCTTTCGAAACTGAGAGCCTGGGTTTGTGCTTTACGGGAACATCTTATTACAATTTGATGAGCAGGCATGTGCGGGTACTTTTCTATCTACTGAGGATGGTGGGGGGCAGATGGTAAAATAAGATACGCATCGTCCTGGGACATCCCCCTCCCCACCGGGGTCTCTTCCGCCTCAGGTGGGTGGGGATTGCTCGGGTGGGAAGGGGCAGAACGCAGGGTCCCGTGTGATGCTGGTGGCTGATGACAGTTCAGGACCGATGGTGGGCACGGAGTTGGCCTCAACCCCTGATCACTTCTGAAGAGCGCTTGGCAACTTGTGAACTCTTCCGCGTGTTACGTGCCTTATGTCTGCTGTGTGTATGAGATGATGTAGGTTAGTAATTGCTGGTGCTGATAACGTTACTGATTTGTCAGCGTTGATATTTGATTTTCAATACGTATCCCCTGGAGGTGACTTTCTTGACCCTCCCCTATTAAAGCTTTTATTTTGTGTAAATGATTAAGTCACTTCTTTTGGTATTTCTTCAGAGCATTATAAATTTCAAAGAGCATTGTTTTGTGGTCAGTGAGTTGAGTGATTATCGCAGTGTATTTCTGTCCCCAGAGATGTGAGAGCACGTGTCTGATCCCAGGTGTTTTTAATTTCTTTGATCCAGCTCTAAAAGAGAATCCTTCGTGTTTTGTGTATGGCTTTACAGCCATTTTTAAAAGCCCCCCAATTATTAAAGTCGAAGAGGAAGTCATTTGCTTCTTTATCAGGTCTGGCTCCTTGGTGCTACTTAGTTTTCGCTGAACTGTAGGGCGTCGGCCGTCGAGGCTGGAGCCTTTTGGAAGAACGGCCACCGTCTGGCCTTGGGGGCCTCCCCGAGTTCCCAGAAACTCACTGTATCGGTTTCCTAGGGCCGTGGCAACAAACTGGGTGTCTTAAGACAACAGAAACCTGTTGTCTCACAGTTCTGGAGGCTGCAAGTCGGAAGTCAGGGCGCTGACACTCACTCTGTAACCTGCAAGGGAGTCGGTCCCTCCTGGCCCCTTCCAGCTTCAGGTTCCCAGGTCGTGGGCGCCCATCCTTGCCTCCCGAATCCCTCACGTGGCAGCCCCTGTGTGTCTGCGTCTTCTTACCAGGACACCAGTTGCATAGGGCCAGGCGCCCTTTGCTGTGCTCCGGCTGTGATGGGTGCAGTTGGGAGGGGAAAAAAGAACGTCCGTCCAACCTTCTTCCATGGCCATCTCGGCCCGACCCCGGCTCAGCTGTTGGGTGCTGGCCTGTCCCTCGAATGGGCTTGTACAGTTGCCGTGTCACAGGTAAATTCAGAGACGTCACTGCTCTGAGCACGGCAGGTGGAAGACCAGCCTTGTATCTGTTAGAAGAGGACACGCTTAGCAATTCGCAACCCTAGCGCCAAGTTGCTGTAGATAAATCCCTTTTCTGTAAATAAAAATACTGCAGCACGGAACAGCTGACATGGGTCCTCGAGCGGCGGGAAGCAGGCCCTGCCACTCCCTCCCTCGGCCGCTGTGACCCCTGCAGTTCCCCCGTCGGGCACTGGGGGGCCGTGGAGGGACGCATGCATGTTTGCAGGTGCTCCTGGCACAGGTCGGCCCACAGGGCAGGCGACTGGCCTCTCGGGGCTCCTCCGAGGCTCAGCCCTGGCAGCAGGCAGTGTATGAGGGTTCCTGGGTTTGCCTGGGCTCAGCCAGTCCGGCCCCTCCCTGGGAGGCATCAGGGCACCCCTTTAGCTCTTGAGGCGGAAATGCATGGGGTGTGGCTGCCATCTCAGCTGGACCCTCCCATCGCGGTGGATGCAGCCTCGCCTGCCGCTGTGCTCTGTGTTTCCTTCTCCTCCCCCTTTCCCCTGACGGCCCCGCCGGCAGCCAGCCCTGAAATGGTAGCCGCTCTTCTTGTTCTTGGAAGTATGGGCTCAGCGGCTGTGAGATATTTGTCGACAAGGTTGACACCAGGGATGAGGGAAGAGGGCAAATCACCCAAAGATATTTTGAAAGAAGAACCCAATAAGCTACTGAGGAAGTAAATAGGTGGGCTGAGGGAGGAGGAAAAAAGTCTTAAACGACTTAGAGCCTAGCCCAGAAGATGGGAAGGATGGAGGCCCGGTTAGCGGTCTCTGCATTAAATTTGTTCCTGATTAGATGTTACTGAGATGTGAACTGGTCTACAGCTGGATAGGAGTTGCCTCCGATAGAATTTTCGGTCAAAGGCAGAGCTAGTGAGTGATTCCGGGCGCCCATGTGCTGGGACTCTGCATGGAGCTCACGTATAACATGCTTTCTCTCTAGGGTAGAATAGCTTGATGCAGACGTGACTCCGAGCCGGCTCTTCTTGCTGGCCGTCAGCTTTGCACCTGAATTGGCGTGTGCTGACCTGTGGTAGTTCCCGCAGTGGGCGGGTTCCTAGGGAGGCAGCCCTCACTTAGAAGAAGGGTATAGTTTTTCCACTTTGCTGCCTTGGGGATTGTAAACCAGGTTGGCATGAGGAAACCCAATGAACATTCCAAGGAATAGTCCTGTATAAGTATGTCCAGGTTACATTTTTCTCTGGTAAGAGATTAAAAATGGAAAACTTCAGCTCTTCGAGAGTGAAAACAGCAAGGCAGCCCGTTCCCTGAGTGTGTGGTGGGGATTCACGCAGAGGCCCCGGGGACGGGTGACAAGGACTTTCCTTCCGCAAAGTAGGAGTCATTTCTGTTCTTTCTTTATGTTATTGCTTGGGACAGTCAGAAATCTGAATGAGTTTGGGATTTGCAGGACAAAATGAAATGCCCTTCAGGGCCACCGTGTCATGGTCTGGACCCGCTTCCGCCAAGGGGCAGGTCCCTTCTGTCGGATGCTGCCTCCACGCCGCAGTCCGGTGTATGGCATTTGGCAGTGATGTCATCCATTTTTATTCAGGAAAGTGTTTACTACGTTATTTTGAACAGAAATTTGCCATCTTTCTTCCCACTCCAGTGGTGTGCCCAGGGAGAAGCATTGCCACCTGCTGGTTGAGCTGGGGGGTAGGGGAAGGGGGAGGAGGGGTTAGGGGTTAATTCTCTCCTGTAGCAAGGTGTTTAAAACAGCCTGTTCAGGCCCGTAAGTGTTGGTGCTGCTTTAACTGAGGCGAAGGGACACGTTAAATCCAAGAAACACTTGGTGTTTCTACTGTGAACCAGACACTGTGCTGAGAGCGCAAAGGAATATGTGTCGTTCTCCCCGCGTCCCAGTGGGGAAGGGTCCAGGGCTGTGCAGTGTGAAGAGGTTTGTGGGTTTTTACAACATAGGTGAGCATAAATGCACTGATTCATTCCTATAATAAAAATAATAATCACTCACATTTAAATTGAGCACATCTGTGGGTCAGGCTGTAATAAACACTAATTTATTTTTTATTGAAGTAGAGTAGATCTACAGTGCTGTGTTCATTTCTGCTGTACAGCAAAGTGATTCACTTATACACATGTATTCTTTTTTCATATCGTTTTCCATTATGATTTATCCCAGGAAATTGAAGAGAGTTCCCTGTGCTCTACAGGAGGACCTTGTTGTTTATCCATCCTATATGTAATAGTTTGCACCTACTAACCACAACCTCCCACTGCATCCCTCCACACCCCTCCTCCCCCTTGGCAGCCACAAGTCTGTTCTCTATGTCTGTGAGTCTGTTTCTGTAACTTTCCATTGGAAGGTTCTCGCTTCACCTCGTGGAAACCGTAGCGCCATCACAATTGGGAACAAAGGCATGAAAGGCTTGGCCTGGGGAGGGCACGTCTGCTCCCTGCTCCTGGCTTGAGGTCCAGCCACCGGTCCGTGCCCCGAGGAGCCAGCAGGGGAGTGACCTCAGGCCACTAGCCTTTCTGACATTTCCCATTTCAGTGCTCCTAGGATACACACAAGTCGTTCGTCCTGTGATGCTGGTTGCGTGGAGATGTGGGTGAAGTTAGGAAACCGTGGGTGCACTTGGGCAGCTGGAGCCCGAGGTGGCCGTAGTGTTTATAGACAGATGGGAAAAGAACTGGGACCGTCCTTTCCCCCCTCCACCGAGGGGCCTGGTGGGAAGGTTCCCTCCCTTGAGATGTCCTAGGAGAGAGTAGTCGAGGTATGGTCATGGGGGTGTAATTCCTATTATCCAAAAAGATCAAAGGGACTCAATCAAAAGACAGCTGGCGGAAAGCCGGACTATGGTTATTCTCACACTCTGCATGGACCCAGTGGGTTTTTCTGCCCTGGGCATACGGGAAATGTCAGATTTACAACAGCTCCGGGGGCCTGGAAGCCGCCTGAGCTCCTCTGACTGGCTGGTGTCATTCCAGTGTCCCCAGCCTGGAACCCTCCCCTCCCCTGCCCCAAGGTGCCGTTTGCCTTGGAGCTTGGCAGGAGGTCGGGGCAGGGGGCTTACTTCCCGGGGTCTGTCCTCGCTGGCGTGCTCCAGCGAGCCCCTGCTCGTAGCTGCTGGTGGTGAGATAGGTCCGTTCCTGAAAGATACACGAGGGAGAGGCCAACGATTCAACCCAGACCGCCTTCCTCGGCACTGAGCATCTTTCACCTCTTTTTTCTTCGCGTCTTTTCATCTACGTACGTGTGGCTGTCGCATTTCTCCTTTACCTCCTGCCTCACCAGCCTTATTCTCATGTCCCTTCTGCCGTCCGTTTCTCTACCAGTTAATTCATCCACTCATCCGGCCTTTGATGGGTCCACTCTCCTGTGGAGGGCAGCGTGACTAGGGTGCTGGACGGACACAGTCACCACCACCTGAGCGCGAGCTGGGTGCAGGGCCTGGTGCCCGGAACCCCCCTCGTCCCGGCCGCCCCAGCGCCCCTGGGCTGGCCCCGGAAGGCCTGTGACTGCGGGCCTGGCCTCCCCACCTTGGGGTTGGCCTTTGCCTCCCCTCGGCGCTGTGCCCGCCCCTCTCTGGACATGAGATGCCTGGGGGTTCCCTCCACTCAGGGCCGTGAAAGTTAACCCTGTAAAGGACCTGGCACCTGCCGGCCCCCGGCAGCCCCGTGGGTGCTGTCTGTCTGCCCAGATTAACTGTTCTTCTTAACAGGGATAGAAGGTCTGCAACTACTGTTGCTTTTGTCCTCATCTCTTGTCAGATATTGGGCTGGCCAAAAAGTTCGTTCAGTTAGGGAATACATTGTTCGATAAAATTCTCGCTGAAAATGAAAAATGTGTCTTTTGGTCACTCCAAACGGAACAGACTTTTTGACCAGCCCAATCATAGGAATACTGTATCTTTAGACATTTACGTATGTATGTAGCTGTACCACCTATCACAGTTTGTACAGGGCATGTAAGACTCTTCTGTTTCCGATTGCAGAACTGACTGACCTTCCCCCAGTGTCCCTTCTCCTAGGGCTTTCTGGTGTTTGTTTTCTTCCAGTGTTCTATATCCATAAAATGCATATTTCCCCCCCTTGTTTTCTTCTTTCCTTTTCTTCATTCTAGAAGAGCTTAAGTCAGTTATAAACCATTGCCATTCAGTTCCCTGTGCCTTAAGACAAAAGCCGTCTGTGCTAATTCTGTGTGTTTTTGACACAGGAGGACTAGAGAGGACCACAGAGCTCTCAGTTACTGGTTTCAGTTCTTAAAAATGTATCGGAGTTGCCTTTCATCTTTCCAGAATTCTAAATGGCTATAGACAGATTCCTATTGAAAATGTACGATGACCGTGGTCTGTTTAATGCACATTCCGCCAGTCTCCCCTCCCCCAGGCCCCCAGTCTCCAGTGCTTGGGCCAGTCCAGGGCCTGAACCTGTTCTCCCTCCTCAGCTGATTGACCGGGACCCTCCTGTGGGGTGATGACCAGGCCGAGGGTGAACTTGAACCCGGGTGTTTAGTAACTTCTTTCAATGAGAAAAGAATTAACCGACTTCTTTTGATCCAAATAAGAGAGTTCTTTCCCAGTGAAGAAGTTTCTCTGAGTCTTTCTGATGAAGTTGATTCTCTTGCCAGGTACCATCCTAATAATATTGCCAATATAAAGGTCTGAAAAACACCCGGTAAAGCATTATTGCCCATCACGGTCTCTTGTGAGGATCCGGCCCTGTGTTTCCTGGTTCTCTAACTTGAACTTGTTCCAGATTAACCAGATGGCTTTTTAAGACACAGAATGCTACCCCCACCCCACCCGTGCCCAGTTCCTGCCTCAGGAGTCTGGAGTGGGCCCCAGTAATTTGCATTTCTAAGAAGCTCCCAGGCGATGCTGCCGCTGGCCCGCTGGTCCTGGCGCAGGTGGAGCCGCGAGGTAAGGAAGAACAGCCCAGGCGTTGGTAGCTTAGCTGACCTTGTACACGTGGATGTCGGCTCTGCCTTCTCCCTGCTTTGATGGGGGGTGTCTGCCTTGGAGTCTAACATCCTGGTGTCCTCAGGCATGCACTGAACGCAAAAGAACAGAAGTGGCCCATCTCCAAACACCTCAGTGTTCGTTGCTTTTGCCGTGTGAAATGTTATCCCCTGTTTGTATGATGGGAGGGAGTAAGAGTTGATTTGTGAGCTGAATATGCGGTACCCCATTTCTCCTTCCTCGGAGCCCCCAGGAGGGCCTGCACGCGTCTTACATGTGAAAGTAGCCATTAGGAAGCGGCGCTTTTGATGCGATTATGATTGCAGACTCTCGTCTCCTGCCTTCCTGCAGCCTGTGTAATCGCTTATCTCCTATTTTTAGTGGCTCTCGCACAGTTGACTCAAGGTGGTAATCAATGCTGGGCTCTGCCTCTCAGGCCCCTTGGCTGGCAGGGGGTGAGGCTCTGGGCCTGGCGCGGGTGACGTGGCCCGCTGGAAAGTGGATCCCTGGGCAGGGGGCCTGGGAGCCCCCGTGAACCTCCACCGGCCCCTCCTCGCGAGCCACCCCCCCATCCCAGGGGAGCCCGGTAGCGACTCCGGTTCCAGGTGCGGCTGCATGGAGTGTCTCACCACTCATGGGAGGGTCTTGCTGCCCCCAGTCTGTCCTCACTTTCAGGCGAACAGCTGGGCGCCGGGTGGGCTGAAGGTGCCCCTGTTCTCTGAGCACCTGGGGGAGGGAGTCCCCTGTCCAGGTGGGCCTCTCACCGCCAGCTGGTGTGCACGGTCAGGACGTGGGTGGAGTGTTCGCCTCTTCAGCTCTGGCCTCTGAGTTGTGGCCCAGGAGGGGTCTGGCTGGCTAGTCCACTCCCGTGTGGCCCGCGAGGAATGCTGTCGCCCCCAGGGGTTCATAAAGAATCAGCCAGAACCCCACGACCCCCCCCTTTGACATCAGCACACAAACCCCGAGGACAGTTGTCTTGTCATTGGAACTTGACAGGAGTTGGAGGACACTGCGGGGGTGCTGCCCTTCCAGCTCAGGACGCTTTGGGGCTCTGGAAATACCCTGGACCAGCGTAACTGAAGGCGCCTGATACTGTGAGCTGCCCCGAAACCCTGTGGCCTGGGGCTCACCTGTCCTGCACCTGCCTTTTCTCCTTTGTTAAATGAAGTGCTTAGAGCAGAAGAGCTTTAATCCTTCCCTTTAGGGTTTAATTTCTAGTAATTTGTAAGAGAATGTGGATTTCACCTGGAGGAGCCTGGGTAGGGATGTCAATTACAGCCGCACTGTAAGGACTTGGTCGTGTTTCCTCTGCCCCCCTTTAACCTCCCGTGCTCTCATCTCTGCCTCTTCACCCCAGAAGACTAGTGAGCTGTGCGGATTTCGGGATGACTGTCCTTTGGGGCCGGCAGGGGCCGAGGGTGTATGGGGTGTGGGTTCAGGGAATGCACGTTCTCCCTCTCACCGTCCTCACCAGCCAGCGCTTCCAGCAGTGATTCGATTCACCGTCCCTGGGATGTCCTTACTCCTGTATGTTTATGTGTGTAGTTTATGTTTATACAGCACTCCGATGTGTTCCTTTGTTTTATGTGGTCACCTTTTCAGAGGAAGGAGCATTTCTAATTGGCTCACTTTGTACTAGAACTGGTCACCGTGACCTCTGTAAGGAAGGACGTGATGCAGGTTTTCATTTCTATTATTTTATAATTCAGACGTATCAGGGCCTCACACTCTTCCTGTCGCCCATGAGCCGGGAGGAGTGTGCAGAGTCTGATCGGTGTGAAAAAGACACAGCTGCCATTAGTCATTGTGTTTTCGTAGGACACTACATTTTTTTTTTTTTTTTTTTTTGGTTACATTGTGTCTTCGTTGCTGCACGCAGGCTTTCTCTAGTTGCGGCCAGCGGAGGCTACTCTTGGTTGCCGTGTGCGGGCTTCCCATTGCGGTGGCTTCTCTTATTGCGGAACATGGGCTCTAGGTGCGTGGGCTTCAGTAGTTGTGGCATGCGGGCTCA
The DNA here is from genome assembly GCF_964270905.1 of Leucopleurus acutus. NCBI lineage: Eukaryota > Metazoa > Chordata > Mammalia > Artiodactyla > Delphinidae > Leucopleurus > Leucopleurus acutus. Next base: position 24,511,358 of record NC_139154.1, read on the forward strand.
GTAGTTGTGTCACGCAGGCTTCGTTGCTCCATGGCCTGTGGCATCTTCCTGGACCAGGGCTCGAACCCGTGTCCCCTGCATTGGCAGGTGGATTCTTAACCACTGTGCCACCAGGGAAGCCCAACACTAAATGTTTTAATATCTGTTGCATATGCAGCCTTTGCATAGGTGAGACTATCGAATGAACGGATTTCATTTTGGGCGGGTAGCGGGGGAGTTCAACCTGCTAAAAACCTTTTTAAATTTTTTTTTGGAAGTATGTTCAGGAGCAACAGGAACGGCCTTAGTGTCTGAGCAGTTGATTGTAAACCGGAGGCTCGTGCAGTGTGCACGAGGCTCTGTAGCGATTCCTCCGTGGCCTCCCCCACCTCCTCTACCCGGTCAGGCCTTGATGACTGGAGAGACAGGAGGTGCCCGTCGTGGCCTCGCGGGTAACAGCTCTCTGCCCTGGAGCTGCTTCGCTGGCCTTCGTGTGTAGAAAGCAGTCTGGAGCCTAGAGTTTTCTAAAGGCCCTTCAAGCTCTCATATCTTCTGATGCTGTCCTGTTGTAAGATGGGACTTCTTAGGTAACAGCGTAATCAATTCAGTGTAGTTTTCATAAGGTGGAATCAAAGAATGACTCATGCATACGTCAGCTTCAGGACTTACCAGTTAAGGGCCCGTCTTGTTTATCTAAACTGCCACCCTCTCCAACAATTTATTTTTAAAGCAAATCCCAGATATCCTTTCATCTGAAAATATCATAGGAAATATTCCAGTAACAAAAATTCCTTATTCATTTTTGTTAATTAATAAACTGAACCGAATAGGCAGGCAGTGTTCACATTTCCCAGCTCTCTCAAACATTTTATTGAAAAATTGCTTGTTCAAAGCAAGATCCAAATAAGGTCCATACACTGCAGTGGAATCATGTTTTCCCCACTGTGGATTGACGGGGTGCAGGAACTGGGTCTTTTGTCCCCAGTTTGGGTTTCCCACTGCTGCGGTTTGCTAACTAGACCCCCGTTAAGCATTCGTCTGTGTCCTCGTGTGTCCTGTAAACCGCTGGCCAGATGGAAGGCTGATTCTGGTCTGGTTTTCTGGCGAGATGACTCCAGGGTACCATGCATGCTTCTGTCAGGTGAAGCCGAATCCGGCCTCTGGATCCTGACACCGAATTAAATCTCGGGGATGGTTTTGAGTGAAGTAGAAAAGAAGAGCTTTATTGCTTTGCCAGGCAAAGGGGGCCACAGCGGGCTAATGCCCTCAAGACTGTGTGTCGCCACCTGGAGGGGGTAATGAGGAGTTTCATAGTAATGGTTCAAAGAGGGCGTGGTCAGCTCGTGGACACTCTTCTGATTGGCTGGTGGTGAGGTCATCGGGAGTCGGCATCATCAACCTTCTGGTTCCAACCGGTCTGGGGTCTCCGTGCTTGTGAGCAGCAGACAGTTAACTTCTCCCGCCTGGAGGGGGTGTCAGTACCCGCAAAACAGCTCAAGGATATTGTCGTGTGCATCCCTCGAGGGCGAACCAGGACCCTGCCCCAAGGCTGCGCTATTGTTTCTCTCCACTGTTTGTTTCTCCCTGGTCTCTGCATCCCCTCCCTTCCCTATTTACCAACTGCTTGAATCTGCCCATTGGAACTCAGGGAAGGTTCTGGAGTCTGAATGAAGGCTATTTCCTGTAATCAGGAAGTGGGGAAGGCAGAAAGGTTTCTGTGCCCAGGAGCCCCACAGGGTCCTGCTTGGTATCAGGGGGCCACGGGAGGCATGGAGGTTGTGGCCATGGTCAGTGGTTCATCATTCCAGAGGGACGCTGGCCCTCGGCCCCGGCTGCCCTTCCACACGTACCAGCCCAGCGAGGAGAGCGCGCGGCTGTGTCCAAGGCCCAGTTATGCTGGGAGATCAGTGCTTTACTTGGCAGTTTTCAGAAGAAATAGTGCTGCTTCCCCAGCATCCTCATAAGCCACTAGTGAGGCTTTTGTCTGGTTTTAGAGAAATCAGGAGCTCGTGATTTCCGGCGTTTCTCAAGTGTTTCCGTCGCTTGCAGCTGACATCCTTGCTGCTGTGGGGAGGCCCAGCTGCGTCCAGTGCCGGCTGCCTGGGGGTGGTTGGTGGGGCTTCAGGCTGCTTAGGCCAGTGTCTGCCCCAGGCCGGGCTCCCTTCAGTAGGAGATGGAATTCGGGGACCACAGTTTGGGATTCAGGGATGCTCAGTGCTCCCTGGTTGGCCATTGTGTTTGGGGCTTTTCAGTGGACAAAGGTGGTATTGTTTTGATCTATTTTTTTTTAACATAATCTATTGTAAAGTTACACGATTTTTAATTCAAAATTAGAATTACAAAGTATTTTACTTCTTTGATTTTATATTTGTATCTCTTTTCTCTTAGGCCGAAAATTTTTGTCCCTAAGAACATGAACGTAATCACTTATTCGCTTGATTATCCTACTTTATTTATACACAAACCATAGAAAGGTTTAGGATACCTCCACCAATACTTTTGCCAACACCGTGAGTACTGAAAACAGCTGAAGATGTTTTGTCCTCACCATTTATCCCACTAGGAAAATGTAGTCAAATGACTGAGCTTCAAAGTCTTTCAGAGTATTTTCCCTCTGTGTTAATGCCACCACCTCAATATATAATTTGGTTAATTTGTGTCCATTCTGCTTTTGATTTTTAGGACTTAAAAAATTAATATTGGTTTATAATTATGTAAACTGTTTACATGGTCCAGAGCCAAAAGAATGTCCTCAGAGAGGTTCGCTTTGTGTTTCTCTCTTCTCTCCTTTCATCGCTATTTTTAAACGGATGATTTTTCTTTTCCCCCTTGTATTTATTGCTTTCTAATGCAAGCACATACATGTCTTCATAAGTTAGATTTTTTTTTTTTTTTTTTTTTTGTGGTACGCGGGCCTCTCACCGCTGTGGCCTCTCCCGTTGCGGAGCACAGGCTCCGGACGCGCAGGCTCAGCGGCCATGGCTCACAGGCCCTGCTGCTCTGCGGCACGTGGGATCCTCCCAGACCGGGGCACGAACCCGCGTCCCCTGCATCGGCAGGCGGACTCTCAACCACTGCACCACCAGGGAAGCCCTAGATATTTGTTTTTAATACTTGATGTTTTCTTAAATAAACAATAGCATAGGCTATACACTTACCCCAAACTAGGGTTTGAAGGGTTGCCTTCTAATGATGGGGCAAGTTGTGTCTTAATCGTGACATTGAGTAGCGTGTGCCTACTTACTCGGTTATTTTGGAAGGGATAATTAAGGCGACTGCCGCCTAAATATTCTAATCCTGTTCCAAAATAGTTAGAAAATGCATGAATATTTCTGTCTTATTTTTGCTGTTTTAAAAAAAACCCAAACCTGGCCTGTTTAATTTACATGTATTCTAGTTCAGCGGTTCTCAGCCCGGTGATTTCATCCCCAGGGGACGGGTGGCATCGCCTCAGATGTCTGGGGATGTTTTCGATCATCACAGCTCGAGGGAGGGTTGGGGAGCCGCTCAGCTTCTGCAGCGCGTGGGGCAGCCCTCCAGCCAAGAAGCATCAGGCCCCGTGTCCGTGTCCGTGCGTCTGGTCAGAAACCCTGCCTGGTTCCAAGGGGCCTTGAGAGCTTGGGTTGCCTCCTTCCCTCCCTCCTTGCCTCCCTCCCTCTCTTCTTTTTCCTCCCTTTTCTCCCTTCTTTTCCAGTAAAACTAGATTTTTACCTCTAAGGCTTTAGGAAAACGTAAACCATTTACAGTGAAAAGACAGGAGAACATCAACGACTTGTGCTTTGCCAGCTTGTGTGGAGGGAGAGCCCAGCACCAGAAGCACCATTTCCTTCACTCCGGCGTAAAAACCCTGTGTGTGACCGAGTATTTTGGAGGAAGCAGATTCTGCTTTATGACGTGTCTCGGGAATATGGGATTTCTTGTTCGGTGTAGGCACGTGGAACACCCACCAGCAGGACGGTTTAAAGTGCTTGAAGTTGAAATTGTGATTCTGGTGACACTGCAACTTCACAGCGGATCCTGACGTGCTACCCGCTTATGAAAGACGTTCATTCAAAGGCACATGTGAGTGTAGGTGCCCAGTGGGCGGTGGGCAGCTCTGCTGCTCTTAGGAAGTTCTCTTGTCATTGATGACATTCCCCCTTCCTCTGGGGGAACTTTTCCCATCTCTGTACTTTCCGTGCCGCCCTTCAGTGTCTTATGAGATACTTAGTTTCAACTAAGAAGAGGGGTGAGTGATTCCATCCCGTTGTGGTTTAAGGTGACATGGATGTGGAGCTCGCTCCTTTTCTCACGTCGGGACACCTGAGGGGTGTCGGCGAGGGCCCTGGTTGCCCTCGAGCATTAGCAGAGGGGGGCCCGGAGTGTGATCGCGGGGCGTCGGAAGCAGGTGTTGGAGGTGGTCGTGTCTGCTGCTGTGATGGACTTGCTGGCCTTGGATCTCAGCATCCCTCCTGCCTGTGATGATGCAGGAGACAGGTGATGTGGTGTCCTTCCGTAAGGTCCTGCGTCACCGCTCTTCCCCTCCCCAGTACTGCCCAGCCTCCACCAGGTCAGTTCAGCCATCTGGACACACACTGATCATGTCTCTGTGACACAAGTGAGTGCAGTACGGGTTGATCCCGTGGAAAGGAAGAGGTGTCATGGGCACGTCAGACACTAAGGTGACGGCTCACAGGTCGTCAGCCCTGGGGAGCTGGGTTAATAGGATCATTATGTTCAACGTTTTCCTGTGAACTTTGACTCCTGGGGCTGCTTGGATGGCACTCATGGGGGTGAAAGTGTCCTGTGATGGTTACAAGGGTGGTCCTGCAGAAATAGATCAAGTCACCAAAATCCCTTTTGATTTTAGATTCCCTGCCCCAAGACATAACATTTATTATCCTTTTTTGGCCTTTGACTGGCATCTTATGCCACCAACCTTTTTTGTTCAGTGTTTCCCCTGCCTCCCCCCATCCCCTCTCAGGAAGAGTTGACATTGACTTACAGGCCTCTTCCCTTGGACACTGAGAACCTTTGGAAGGACTCACCCCTATTTCAGCGTTTATACTAGCTTTGGGGGCAGCCCCTAAATGTTGACAGGGGTCTGAAGCCTTGGTTGATTTTTTAATTTATTCAGCACAGAAATAAACGGTGTGTGTTGGGTGGTTTTGGGTGGTGGCTGTTGAACGCAGGGTCTAGGGCAGGGAGTAGTGCCCTGTGAGGGCAAAGTGGTTTCCACGTCTTTCCAAGGAGGAGAAGAGGGCACCCCTAGCGGCAGGTGGCCTTCTGATGGGGGCAGGTGGGATGAAGTTCTTAAGCACTCCTGCGCAGGTATGGGGGGACCACGTTCCAGACAGCCCCTCAGGCTTCAGGATTGATGGGGGTCACGGTCCTGGCCTTGTGGGATCCCTGCCCAGCGGTGGACAAAGCTCCTCGTAACAGTAAAGGAAGATGTCATGGATTCATTGCGAGTCTCCCGCGGTCGGGCTTAGGGGTGGGTACCAAGCCTTTGGTAACCGTAATCAGTTAAAACAAAGCAAAAGGCCTTAAACCGGGAAATCCTTTTGGTGTCTGCCTTCCCATAGAAACTGGTTGCTTCTAGAAAAGAAAACCAGCTCAGAAATCTGGCACTGAAGAAGTCTGTCAGCGATGTAGCGTGGACTCATCGGTTTATGGTTTCATAACTTGTTAAAGGTTCTGACACTGACTGCAGATTCCCAAGCAGTCTCATCACCTTAAGTCAGGTCTGACTGCAGATGACCAGCTGTATTAATCCGATTCAAGTCATTTCCTAGGAGAACCAAATTACAGCTCCATTTTCATTAATTTACCGTCGTGATCCATCTATTTCAGAGCCAGGATTAAATTATCTCCTACTTCCCGAAGATGCGTGTTTGAACATAACTATCTGTGGGATTTTGATATTCTGTGAAAGGCGTAGGAGTTAAAGTTAGCTTGTTGTTAAGTTTTGTTTTCTTCTATCTACTATTATCATTTTGTCGAAAAAAATTTTTTAAAAATTTCAATGCGTGGTTTTTTTTTTTTAAAAGGCAGCTGAAACCTAACATCAAGGGAAGCCTCCCTTCTGTCTCAGGCATCCAGATGGTGCCTCAGCAGGGCCAAGGCCACGGTTTCTTGTGTGTACATCCAGAATGTTCTGGAAATCGCTAAGTGCTAGGTTACTCAAGCCATTTGTTTTCTTCTGGCTTTCTGCCTCTTTCTTCTTATAATATGAAGACACCTCTCCTTTGCTTATTTTTAAAAATAAGTAAAACCACTGAATCGCACACTTCACTTGGTGAATTTTTATGGTCTGTGAATTGCATTTCGATTTAATAAAAAGTAGCCTTAGAGTTTGGGGACTGATTTGGAGAGAAGAAATGGATGAAGTGTGCAATGCTTTCATCTTCATGTCGTCACAAGGGACTAGTGAGGTTCCCCAAGGATCTGCATAGCTTGGGTTAAAAACATGTTTTTATGTATTGTTTAGGTGGAGAAGCCTGTGGTGAACCCACCAAGGTTCCTGTACATAGTGAAGTTCACTCGGGTGATGCATCTCAGCAGGAGGGTAAACTGCGGGTCTGTAATTACAGGCAGCTTAACCGGGCAGCAAAGTGGTAGTTAAGATTCTTCGTGGGTAAATACATTTGCGGAGAAGAACCCAACATGTCCTTGCCTTACTTTTCTGAGTGAAGTATGTATGTTGGAAGTCTTGCCTATTTAGAACTTAGAGACATGCATCCTGTTTTGCAGGTGGATGACGCTTCAGTACGGTGCTACTTATTAAACTGTTTGCCTACTGATGGCATTCCGGCCCTGTCCTTTCGGTCCATTTTGATACGTCCTACCCACATTCCCCGTGGAGCCGTGTGGCTCTGTACTTTCCTCACCAGCCTGTGAGCACCTGCGCCCACTGCCACCCATTGCAGTATGCTATTTCATCATGCTTAAAATTAATTTTTTTTACTTCTACTTTTGAAATACATTTTGGCTTACAAAATGTTGCAAAAATAGTACAAAGAATTCCTGTATACGCTTCATCCAGCTCCCTCACATCTTAACCAAATTGCACGAAGTAGGAAGTTGACCCAGATGCCTTGCTACTGTTATCCTATTGGATGGGCCAAAAAGTGCCTCCGGTTTTATAGGTAAAAATAAAAGACACATTTTTCATTTTCACCAAGAACTTTATTGAACAAAGTATTCCCCCTTTTGTCGTTCCACTACCTTCTGCCATTTTTCAGGCAACATCGTAATTCCATCTTCCCCAAACTTTTTATCTTTTTGAGCAAAGAACTGTTCCAGGTGCATTTTACAGTCTTCCAGGGAATTGAATTTTTTTCCATTAAGAGAATTTTGTTAAGACTTAAATAAATGGAAATCCGAAGGTGCAATGTCTGGTGAATACGGTGGATGAATCAGAACTTCCCAGCCAAGCTGTAGTGGTTTTGGCCTGGTCATCAAAGAAACATGCGATCTTGCGTTATCCCGATGGAAAATTATGCATCTTCTGTTGACTAATTCTGGACGCTTTTCGTCGAGTGCTGCTTTCGGTTGGTCTAATTGGGAGCAGTCCTTGTTGGAATGAATCATTTGGCTTTCTGGAAGGAGCTCATAATAGAGGACTCCCTTCCAACGCCACCACAGACACAACACCACCTTCTTTGGAGGAAGACCGGCTTTTGCTGTGGTTGGTGGTTCATTTCGCTTGCCCCACGATCTCTTCCGTTCCACATTATTGTACAGTATCCAATTTTCATCGCCTGTCGCAATTTGTTCTAAAAACAGAACGTTTAAGTAGAGAATCGCATGCGGAAATACGGTCAAGGAGGATTTTTTCCGCTTAGCTTACGTGGAACCCAAACATTAAAGGGACTCACAACCACACCTGGTGCAAATGATGTTCAGTGCTTGATCAGGATATGTTGAGTATGTCGGCTGTCTCCCGCGTGGTATAACATCGATTGTTCTCAATTAATGTCTCGATTTGATAGCTATCAACCTCAGTTGGTCTACCCGACCGTGGAGCATCGTCCAGCAAGGAATCTCCAGCACGAAACTTCGCAAACCACCTTCGACACGTTCGATCAGTTACAGCACCTTCTCCATACACTGCACAAATCTTTCTGTGCATTTCAGTTGTGTTTTTACCTTTCTTGAAAAAATAAAGCATAATTGGCTGAAAATGTTGCTTTTTTCCTTCCACCTTCAATAGTAAAACGGCTACACAAAAATTCACCAATTATGATAAGTCTTTTTTTAAATGCACGCTGACATGACAGTTGTCACATACAATCTAACAAAAATTGTTTCGAATGAAGTTAAAGACAACTAAGTGCTACTAGAGCCATCCTATGGAAGAAAACCAGATGAACCTTTTGGCCCACCCAGTACTTTCTGATCTCACAACCTGATGGGTGAGAGGTGATATCTTGGTGTGATTTTAGTTTACGTTTATTTTATCATGAGTGAAGTGCAGTACCTTTTCTTATGTTTGAGAGCCAGGTATTTTCGTTCCTGGTTTTCCTGTGTCCATTGTTCTTTTGATTTGTTTTTCTTCTTTCAAATTAACCAATTTTTCTTTTCCTCTAACCATTTTTTTTAACATCTTTATTAGAGTATAATTGCTTTACAATGGTGTGTCCGTTTCTGCTTTATAACAAAGTGAATCAGTTATACATATGTCCCCATATCTCCTCCTTCTTGCATCTCCCTCCCTCCCTCCCACCATCCTCTAATCAATTTTAAGGAGCGCTCACTGCGTCAGGACAAGTAGCCCTTTGTGTCACGAATTGCAAATATTATTTTCCCTAACTCTTTGTGTTTTGAGTTTGCCTGGAGTATATTTTGACATGTACAGAAGTTTTTATATTTATATATATTGAATTCATCTTTTGTGGTTTCTGGATTTTTAATCTTAGATTTAAAAGAAGTTCTTCCTTCAAGGTTATAAAGTATTTCTTCATATGTCCTCCTGTGCTTCTGTTTTTCACTGTAAATCTTCAGCGCATTTGGAGTTCGTCCTGTCGTAGGATGTGAAGGTTCCGGACGTTTACCAAGGCATCCTGTGGCCTTGTTTGGAGAAGTCTTACCTTTTCCCCAAGGCTTGAGCCGGCACCCTGTGCCATGCACCAAATTCCCAGACACTGTGGGTCTGTGTTCCTCTTTCCTCATCTGTCATTAGTCTGTCCCTTATAGCCCACACCAAACATGAACAGGTGAGTTCTTTGAAATCTTCCCATTACTTTAAATAAACAAAACAAAATGGCATTATATCAAAGTCTAAGAAAAGCTCATTCCTGTGCTTACATGTAGGTAAACGAGACAGCACAGGCCTGAAGGTCCCTGAGTGTTTGGCACGGGGTAGAAGGCGGATGGCCCCCTCCATCGCGCACCCAAAAGTGGGTAAAAAAATGAATATCCGTTCAAGGAGTCATTACGGTGGCCTCGCCTGCACTGCCCTCCGCATCCTGCCAGCCGTGTTCTTGGGTGCAGGAGGGTAAGGATGCCTGGTGGGAAATTTGAATGAAAATAGTGACAACATTTTTTTTTTTTACGATTTTTTCGATAGGGACCATTTTAAAAGTCTTTACTGCATTTGTTACAATATTGCTTCTGTTTTATGTTTTGGTTTTTTTGGCCAAGAGGCATGTGAGATCTTAGCTCCCTGACCAGGGAGCGAACCCACAGCCCCTGCATTGGAAGGCAAAGTCTTAAGCACTGGACCGCCAGGGAAGTCCCAGTGACAGCATTTTTTTAATGGGGGCTGTTGGGGGGGGAACATTTTGGAAAGTATGTAAGAGTTTCCTGAAGAACTTTCTTTAGTAAGTTTAGCTTCTGGTCTTTAGGAAATCTGTATCGTTTAGAAATCTCGTCTGTGTTCACATGACACAGTGAAACCTCAACGGTTGACAGAGATCGTTACTGGTTTCCCCCTAAGCACTTGCTCCTCTGGAAGAAAGGGTCAGTGCCGCGTCTGGCTCGGTCACCCTGCGCTGTCTGGCTCTCCTTGGTCTCCGCACGAGGGGCAGTACGCACAGGGTCAAGGCTAGGGACTCCCAGGTCAGCGGGCTTGCAGTTCTCACTGCACCTGTGCACTGGGCACACCTGTGCGCATCCCCTGACTTCTCTGGTGTGATGGGGACAGTGAAGTGGCCTCCTGGTGTCAGGATGGAAGGTGACGATGCAGGAGGAGCCTCAGCCATGTCTGTATCCCCAGTAAGTGCTGAGTAAGTGACAGCCAGCTCCTTGGTCTGTTTCCTTTCCTCGGTGTGTGTAGCTCCGCGGCACGGAATTCTTGGACTCGTGGGCTGAAGGTGAAGGTAGGCAGGGCAGGGCTTAGGGTAGATAAGAGAGGGGCAGGTGCGTGTGAGGGGAACGCACAGAAAGCTGGTCCCGGTGAGGGAGGTTCGCCCACGCGTTCCAGGGTCTGACTTTGGTCTCGCTGAAAGGACGGCGGGGCGTCTGGGCTCGGCGCTCGTGAAGATGCCATCGGGTGCAGGATCCCGCGGGATCACGTGTCACGTGTGTCTGGGTGTTTGGTTGCTGTCTTTTGTCCACAAGAATGATCTCCAAGACAGAGTGTATTGAGCACACACCATTGAGAAGGACTTGCACCGAGACGGGAAGCAGCCAGTGGGAGAGCACGTCGCTGCTGCACGCGCAGAGCTCGAGTTGGGGTGATTATGTGCGTTCATGGCTGGTTGGCGTAAGTCCTGCCGGGATTCTCCGGTGGCCTTGAAGGAGAGGAGGGCTGGAGATTGGAGCTGGCAGGTGTTCTGATTTTCTCAATGGAGGGAAGAGCAGGATCGGGAGAGAGACTGCTGCACAGATTACAGAGTGGGCGTGAAGCCGGGAGGCCTGTGGGCGTCTCTGCCAGCCCCCGACGCCCTGGGGCTTGATTCCGCAGGCGGCTGGGTCAGCTCGGACCCCCTTGTGAACGCAGCCCTCAGGTCTAGATGTCACCTTACCTTCTCGCCTTGGACCCTCCCTGCTGCCCTGGGCCGCCGGCTCCTTGGGGACGGCCGGTGGTCATCCGCCCTCGCCGTGCTCTGTGGGGCCCCGGCCCCATCCGCTGACCAGCTCCCTTGCCTCCCTGCATGGTCTTGTGACACAGCGCATGGTTGAGGGACAGTTGCGTTTTTACTTTCATAGTCTGGTTACACACACAAAGGGTGTAGGACGTTCGCAGAAAGAAAAGGAGAAGGTCCGAGGGACAGAGTGGTGAGAGGCCCTAGTCCAGGGCTGGCTCCAGGGCGCAAAGGAAACGTGGCGAGTGCCTCTCTTCCCCCCACGTTCTCTCACCGCCCGCCCCCCAGTGGCTTCTCTCTTTTTTTGTCTTTTTTCCTTCTTATTTTTTTAAACCGCTGCATTGCACACTTTTAAAAACACTTTTTAATTTTTTATTTTCTCTTTGCCTGCACCACACGGCTCGTGGAGCTTCCCCGACCAGGGCTCGAACCTGAGCCCCCCGCAGTGGAAGTGTGGAATTCTAGCTACTGGACCGCCAGGGAAGTCCCCCCCCCAGCGGCTTCTTATCTCCCTAGCGATGGCCGGGGTTGTTCGGGTCGTCTCTGGAGGCCCAGTTCAGAGGTGGGGTTTTGGGGGCAGGGTGGTCCTCTGTTCACCCCCGTCCCCCCACTGGCCCTTTATATTAAGATGCTAGTACAGGAGACAAAGTAGCCTTTTCTTTGAGCACCTATTAGGGGCCTGGAACTTTGCCAGGTGCTTTGTGTAGTATTTACAGCAGGTCTGCAAGGCAATGCTTTTCTCCTTATCCTACATCTTATAGGTGAGGAAACTCAGCTTTAGAGACAGGCATTTTGTCGAAAGACGGGCCAGTCGGGGTTGGAGCTGGCATCTCACGTGCCCAGGTGACACGCCCGTCTCCCTACGCGGGAGGCTGTCGCGTGGAGTGGTAGCTGATAGGATGGCCGTCCCCGGACTGTGGTCTGCTAGTTTGCTTCCTCCCAGGGAAGGTCTCAGGTGTGTCCTGCCCTTGACCTTGATCTGAGCAGCAATGTGGACAGAGCCCTGGAAAATGGCGTGTGGGGTTTGCAGGTGAGGAATTGATGGAGGGATGGGGTCATCCAGGGCTGAAGCAGAAAGAAAACTCTCGAGAATCTGGAGCGCTGGACTGAAAGTGGAGTGGAGAAGTGGACCAGGAGGGTCAGGGAAATGCACGTGTGCCCTGCTTCCTCTCAGAAAACACCTGCCAGGTGCAGTGTGAGAGGCCGTGCAGCTGTGATGCTGCCTACGCGATGCGTCTCGGGCAGCACTGACATGCATTTCGCATCGTCAGCGTCTCCACTCTCTGCAAGGATGTCCCCAGCGAGGCCACGTGTCACATACAGAGGTGATGGAGGGTGACCCACAGGGGCCTGAGCTCCCCCGTTTGGGCTCTTACCTTCCACTCGTCTGTGTGTCTGCTTTGTGGAGGCAAAGCCTACGTCTGTGTTGCCTGTTGTGTGTCCGGCACCCAGCACAGTGCTCGGAGGGCTTCAGAAATACTTGTGGGGTGACTTATCTTGAAGTCCATCCAGAAGAGAGAACATTTAGGAAACCTGTCATTTTTCAACTTAGGAAGGTTTTGCTTGCAGAAGAGGCCCGAAGGGACACCGCAGTTCCTCTCACTGTTGGAAGGTTAGTCTCGGCAAGGAGAGATCAGACCTGCTTTCTGGTCCATCATAAGTTACCTTTTATGTAAAACTATTATGTTCATATATCCACTGTTTTCTTTTTTAATTCTAAGGCAGGTATTAGCAGGTACTTTGGATAGCACACATCTGCTTTAGAAGTTATCTAGAAAAGTTTAACTGAATTTTTTTATAGGTGGGTTTTCTCGCAGCAGATACAATAAAGAAGCACCACTGTGTCATCCCACGTTTGACTTTAGCCCCTCGCTGGCCCGAGTCCCGTAAGGAGGATGGCATCTGTGCTGTGCCTCATTTGCATACAGTGTTTGCGCGGAGCAGATGTGCGTCACATTTCCATTGAATAAGTGTGACTTTATTTTTATCAACGAGGGGACTGATACTGTCTCCAAGGAAACCCAGCGTCCAAGGCCAAGTGGCAGCCTCCACTGCGCGCAGCTGGTGAGATGCAGACTAGGCTGTGCAGCCACTGGAAGAGGTTCCTTGTGTCCTTTGTCACATGCGGAGGCGTGGCTGGCCTCATCATCTGGGTGACTCTTCTTTCAGACAAGCCTGGTGTTCGATACGGAGGGTTTGGAGATAAATCTTTTCGACTGGACCCTTCTCACTTGCTCTCCTTGTCTCTGCACCAGTGGTTCTTACCTGGGGCTGGTGTCATAACCAACTGCAGATGGTCCGATACAGCAGGTCTCAGTGGGATCTGCATGCAATGAACAGGCAGGGGGGACCCTTTCGGTCTCTGGAATGTGTGGTTAGAACACGCCGGTTTCAGCTCTTGCACGTCACCTGAAGATACCTTGTGTTTTGCTGAATCGTAGATCTGAGTCATGGATCGCAAGGTACAGGGGAGATTCATCTTATCCCCTTACTGTCCTGTCTCTGCTTGCACATTTTCACAGAACAAGTTACATGCATGGAGACGGTGGTGAATTTCAGGCTTTACTGATTTCAGGGTGTCCTGCATAAGGGGTTGGTCAGGGAAGTGAATTCAGAGAAGGCTTGAAATCTCGTCTTGATTCTGTTTCCTCTGTGCGCAGAATGGCGCGGTGGAGCCCAAGTTTGTCATTCCACTGCGCGCGTAAATGAATGGATCGCAGCTTTTCTTTGACACGTGCGGGGGATGAGGATTCTCTAAGGAGACCTGGCTGCACCAGGACGTGGGCTTTCTTTCTGCTAAATGATCGTTGAAGTGTTTCCTTTGTGCCCAGTTGAAAAGCTGGGCATGGAGATTTTCATGCTCTTGCTGGGTTTCGGCTCTGGAAGTGCTTACACAGCTAATCTGGCATTTGCAATTATTTCCACTTCAAACTCAGCAGGAGGCTCTTTGGGGATATTCAGACAGAAATGACTTAATTGGATTTCAGCCCAGACACAGTATTTAAATGGCTCTTATGGACGACATCAATTGGGCAGCTGCCATGGGAAGTCATCTATACATTTTTGAGCTTTAGAGTTTAGCAGTCCTCTTTGATTCATTCAGTCTCTCTCATTGGCTTCTTGCTAATTTATATAGTAAATGAAATACTCAAGAAAAATAAATTGATGGCAATAAAATGAAGACATACGGCTCGTAAGCAGGACCATCATTTGGTTTTGGCACAGATGTGCTGCTTTCTGTGTTGAAGGCTCCGTGTCGATACTGAAGGGCTGGTTCGGGTAGCTGTGTAAGGGATTTGGGGTCTCTTGGTTTGAAGTTTGGGAGAAGAGGCTTCTGGACTCTGGGGCGCTGAGTGGGCCAGGCATTGCAACCGTAGTTGCATCAGATCTTACAGATATCACTGAGGAAGTGGAAGCTTATTGGATGATGAATGTCTGATAAGAGTCATGTTGCCGAGAGCCATATGGACACCAGCCTGTGGACATCCCTCCCTAGAGGCACTTCCGTCTGCACAGCCTTTAAAAGGGGAGTTTGGTTATAAAAGAGCGATGGCTGCAGGAATGGAGGACATTCCTTTAGAACGTTCCAGAAGATGGGGCGGTTGAGTTCATTCCTGGGCGATGAGTTGGATTTGGCTGGACAGTGGTTTTGGGAGACTGGAGGTGGGAAGCTGTTCCCCAGGTGGCGGAAGAAATAGCAGACATAAAGGCACAGGATTGTGAAAGCAGCTGGCGTTTGGGGAAAATGTGGGTGAATACACTTTGACCGTTTTCAGAATATTCAAAAGCCACTAATTATACTTTAAAAACACAGTGACATTAAAATTTCTATTCAGTTGGAATAATCATAAATTTGTTCTCTGAAAGTTACATTTTTATAACTATTAGCCTTTTTTTTTAAATGGGAAAATTTAGTTTATTCAATTCCCTTTTCATTCTATACTTTGTGGAATTTTTATGGAATACATTTATGGGATACCGTAATCTACACAGCATCAACCGTACACAGAAATGGGGGAAACACATCACGTTGACTCATGACCCATCAGAAGTGAAGGAGGGCAACGTGAAGGGAGATGTTTTCTCACAGTTTCTTAGAACCAAATCCATTCTGCAGGAGGCTTCTCAGTTACCAGTAATTTATAAAAATTAACAAAAAAGCCAACCTTCCCACGAAACCTTTCCCGACCTTTTGCTGCAGAGCTTAATAGTTCTGCCCTCCCAGGGGCTGCTCAGGTGCCAAAGGTCATGCGTGGGCTCTTCCTGGTCTCTTTTTCCCAACACCTTCATCTAATTGCTGTCAAAACCCTATCCTCCACACTCACGGTGAGAGGCCTGTTCTGTCTCTTAAAAGGCCGGCGATGTGATGTGATCTAGGACACAGGTGGGTGTGTGACGTGCCGGATCCCTGGAGCCCTATAATCCGTTTTGTCCACGCAGCCCACTCAGCGATGGGAGGGTGCAGGGGCAGGCTCCCCGTGTCCGGCCGGGCTTCTGGCAGAGGATGGAGCGGAGGAGGGAAGGGAAAGGAGGACGGAGTTGATCTCACAGCTTCCATCTTAATTACCCGAGTGAGACATAGTGTGAACGTGTTACAGCAAAGAATCCAGTTAAAAGTAAAGTAATACCTCCCCCCTGATTCCGCCCCACAAGTTTATTAGTTGTAACCCCTCTTAACACAACCTGGTCTGGGCTTCTTGCCTGCTTTCCAAGATTCTATTTTTAAAAAGTGTGTGTGTGTGTGTGTGTGTGTGTGTGTGGCCTTTCTTGCGGTTTCCCTCATTCTTTCAGTCCTTCATCCCCAAAAGGTTAAGGGACGTGAACTTCAGCAAAATAATCAAAATAGTGCTTCCACAGACTCACAGTTAGACGGGCCCTTTGGATCACCTGGTGTCTAAGTTATCTCGGATAAGAATTCAGTGTCTGCGTGTGTGTCTTTCTTCCTTTCTGTCTGTCTTTCCTTCTGTCTGTCGTTTTCAACCAAAGGGGTTTTATTCTAGTGTGTTTTTGTGTTGAAGGTTTATTTGGTCAGCACGCTTTTTATTAGTGGTGTAATTACCTGGACAAAAATGAGATCCTGCAGACACTTCATAAAGAACGCGGGTGACCCTTTTAAAATGTTTTATGTAGTTAGACTGTCTAGTTATGGCGTTGAGATGTATACACACACACACACATATGTATATATGCTGATTCTGAAAACTACGGTTTGGGTTAGTGGAAAGAGCTCAAGACAAACACCTATCAGGACTTTTGGAGGATGGAGGACTATTGTATTTAAGAGGCTAACATCAACTATATACACAAAAGCTTCCAAACCATCAGAATTGGTGTTCCTGATGTAACTCCTATCTGCTAGAATTCTGAGGCAGCGACTATAAAATTGAAGTCCACGTTAAGGTTTGCATTATGACTTCCTTGTCATGGTATTCTAGATAAGCTTTAATACATTTCTGGTACCACATCATCAATTTTGGATAATTCTCACGTCCACTCCCATGTGCTGATCTCACAGCTACAGCTTGGAGCAGAGGGACCCTCGTCACGGAAGATGACACAGAGGCACAGGACCGCCGGGACGTGTGGTGGCCGAGCCGGGCCTGGGACCCGTGGCCTTGGGCCACTTTGGTCCCGGTGTGTGTGGTTGACCCGCTGCTGGCAGATTTGTTCTCAGTCCTGGAAGACTTGTCTCCCTCAGGCTGTTCACAGAGTTAGAAACTCGTACTTATTCTGCCCCGTTTTCATTAATCAGCTTCTGATGCACAGACACAATCAACTGATAACCAGTGTTAGCGTTTAAAATCGATTCCAGCCCATTGCGGAGAAATGTGATGGCTCCCTTTCCAGGACAGGTTTATCTTGAGTAAGAGTCCTGATTTCGGCGGGACCTCCTAACCCGTGGAACCCCGCATCTGGCCGTCAGCACTGAGGCCTGGCGGGGCCGCTGCGCGAGGGGTGATGAGAGGTGGGTGGATCCTCTCCCTGGAAGCCCGGGTGTCAGATCCAGAAGCGCTTTCTCAGCGGCGCAGTGTCCGTCCACATGAGGCAGGAACCAGGGTTCATCTTCAGCCAGGTCATTCAAGGAGACTTTTGTGTGCCTCTGTTCCGTGTCTGAAACCAGCATTCTCCCACTCAAATCAAGTTTTCCACCAAGTCGTTGAGTAGATGTGAAATACCGCTAGTTCTGCAGGAGGTCAGCGAGGCCACGCTGGCCCAGGTGGGCCTGGTCAGGGGCAATCCTGGTGTTCATTCTGAGCTGGGCGACCACCTGGGCCACCGAGGGGTCTGGTCTGGAGAGGGGTGTCCCATTGGGACGGGGAAGAGGCCGAAGAAAGGGCCTATAATAATCATGGCTTGTTTTTTCTTTCTTTTTTTCTAAGCTGCAGGTCTCGGTGACTTGTTCTTATTAATTAATTTATTTATTTTTGCTGTGTTGGGTCTTCGTTTCTGTGCGAGGGCTTTCTCTAGCTGCGGCGAGCGGGGGCCACTCTTCATCACGGTGCGCGGGCCTCTCACTGTCGCGGCCTCTCTTGCTGCGGAGTACAGACTCCGGACGCGCAGG
The DNA here is from genome assembly GCF_964270905.1 of Leucopleurus acutus. Lineage (NCBI taxonomy): Eukaryota > Metazoa > Chordata > Mammalia > Artiodactyla > Delphinidae > Leucopleurus > Leucopleurus acutus. The sequence goes on from NC_139154.1 coordinate 24,528,908, forward strand.
CTCAGTAGTTGTGGCTCACGGGCCGAGTTGCTCCGCGGCATGTGGGATCCTCCCAGACCAGGGCTCGAACCCGTGTCCCCTGCATTAGCAGGCAGATTCTCAACCACTGCGCCACCAGGGAAGCCCTGTTTTTTCTTTGTTAATAAAAGAAAAAAGACATTTGCCTTTAGCTCTGTCTGCAGATCAAGGGTCTGGGTGGTTCCCTGGGTGTGTTTTGCATAAAGTATGAGGTTCAGTCATGAAGCTCACCTGCTGTAACCTGGGAGTCTTCTGCTTGTGTGCAGTGTTCAATAGTCAGATAACGTTGCTCAGTAATTTTTTTTCTGCATTGACATCTAAGGGAAACAGTACCTTTGTTTGGTTTTTTTAAATATTTTTTATTTATATTTTTTTGCGGTACGCGGGCCTCTCACTGTTGTGGCCTCTCCCACTGAGGAGCACAGGCTCCGGACGCGCAGGCTCAGCGGCCATGGCTCACGGGCCCAGCCGCTCCGTGGCATGTGGGATCCTCCCGGACCGGGGCACGAACCCGCGTCCCCTGCATCGGCAGGCGGACTCTCAACCACTGCGCCACCAGGGAAGCCCCAGTACCTTTGTTTTATTTATTTATATAATTTATTAAAAAAACTTTTTGTTGAGGTATAGTTGATTTACAATGTTGTGTTAATTTCTGCTGTATAGCAAAGTGACACAGTTATACACATTCTTTTTTTTTATATTCTTTTCCATTATGGTTGACCCCAGGACACTGAATAGAGTTCCCGGCGCTCTGCAGTAGCACCTTCTTGCTTATCCATCCCATATAGAATAGTTTGCATCTAGTCACCCCAACCTCCCAACCATCACTCCCCTACCTCCCTCCCCCTTTCTCAAACTAAGGTGGTGTGTGTGGTCGTGGGCTTGAGTCCTGGAAGCCGTGCGATGCTGTCCCTCCCTGGTGTGAGGGGCCGAAGCAGGGCCCCCCAGCGTGGCAGACACTCCAGAGAGATGGTGGCGACAGATGACCTTTGCCCGCGCCTCGAGGTTCTGGCCCTTTAGTGGTGATCTTTGTGGGGAGGAAGAGGGCTTTGCAGGCAGACAGGCCTGGGCCCGAATCCTGGCTGCGGCCTGAGGGTCTGGTGGTTTCGTTCCTGAGCTGATAGTCAGGTGTGTGTCCCAGGGTTGCCGTGGAGGTGGACGACGCCTTGGCGAAGGTGGAGCCGCCGGGACTGTGTCTCCTGGGGCCTGTCCGAGCGCTTCTCCTCAGCCTGATCCTCTGTTTCTGCGGGTCAGGAGGAGGGAGGCTGGTCTCTGCGGGGAGCCTTTTGGGGATTCTAGTCCTCTGGGCAGTTCGGCCAGTTGGCAAGTAGGCAGGGCAGCGTGTCCAGTGACCTTGGGCCTCAGCAGAAGGGCGCGGGCCTCTCGTGAACCCTGAAGACTGCACTGCAGGGAAGCCCGTTAGTGATGGACGCCGACACTGGACGGCCACACGCACGGAGGTTCGGGGGAAGCTGCCCCGACTCCCCAGGAGGCCGGCTGGGGCAGGCACCCCGGGCACCCTCGGCGGTGTGGGCACTCAGCCAAACGCCCCCCGAGGCTGTGGAGAGCCCCAGGTCGGGCCTGGGCTTTCCAAACATAGTTGGGAAAAAGAAAACCTCATTGTTGCAGGGAATTCAGATATCGCGTGGACTTTGCATTGGTAAAGCGATTCGGATCCAGATCCATGTGGAGAAAGAGGTGCATTTGGTATTCGTGTTCATTCCTTTCCACTCCTTCCTCCTCCTATTTCTGTGGGGAGATGCAGGTGATGCTAGTGGAGAAATAGCTTTAAAGATGAGCGTGCACTGTCCCACGTGTCCCCTCCCGCCTGAGCGGGCTGTGCGGAGTCCTTGAGTGACCTCTTGGGTGAGGGCCTCCACGGTCCCAGTGACCTTGAACCTGGCAGTGTTTGCAGTCGGAGGTGGTTTTCTGCACAGGAGTATACGCTTTCCTGATGGATTTGATCACAGGTTGTAATGAAGACCTGATCTGAAATGCTCACCCTTAACAGAGGTTTGGAATAAGCCCATAACCCACGTTAAGCATGGTGGTGGGCAGCCTGCATGTAGACCCAGCAAGAGAGCGGATTTGGTCTCTGTGTTCATTTCTGTCTAAGGTGTGTGCTTCGTGCGTTGACACTTCGTCAGTGAAATGCTTTTCTCAAGGAAGACGCTGCCCCTCCAGCTCTCACAGTCAGTCCCCAGGCGGCCAGGGCATCTGTACGTGAACTTGAAGCAGAGCCTCCGGTTGGGGCTTCTCCGTTAGCTCAGATCCCGCACCTTTGTCTGGCTTTTCCGCCACACCGAGTGTCAGAGGACGGGGCTTCCAGAGCCAGGCCATCGTGCTTTTGCCCTGGGCAGGTAAATTCTCCGGCACTAAGTTTGCTGCCGGTGCGGTGGGTCTAGAGCTTTGGAGGCCTGCATTCCTCACTCTAGAGCCGACTAAGGAGAGCCTTTCACCTCTGAGATCGAGAGGTTATCCCCGTGTAATAAAGATATTGAGAGATTATCCCCGTGTAATAAAAGTGGGTGTTAATATCTAACCCAGGTGGTTATTGGGAGGGTTAAATAACACCCCCTGTGAGAGCATTGTCCACGCGGTGGGCAACGCAGACAGCCCCCCAGAGGCCCACGGGCATTGGTTTGGGAGATCTGACTCAGGCATGTTCACTTTTCAATGGAAAATTTAAAACTACAACTTAAGTCCAGAAGGACCCATGAAAATACTAATACGGCGCTGGTGCTTGCGGGCACAGCTGTGTTTAGCTGGTGGCTTTCTCCAGTAAACGGCACGTCACGGTAAGTCCCACAGTGAGAAACCAGAATCCTTGGTCGGGATCCCCAAGTCCAGATACCAGAACGTCTGTTTCTGCAGAACCTGTCGTGTTACTGTAAACACTTGGCAGAGAGAAGGGCGCCGTCCTCCTGTTGCATGTCTAACATCTTGTCCCAGTCTTGTATCCCCGCTGTGTTTGCCCAGTGCCTTGTCCTGTGTTAAATCATACATTTAAAAAGAATCTTGCAAGCCCTTAAAATAATACCAGAGAATGCCTAAAGAGGAATTCATGTTTTAATCAAAATTTATGAACTTGCCTTATAACATTTTTATGAAAGCCCTACTTGAATTATCCTTTTCTATTTGACTAAAATAGAATTCGACTTTTCTGTGGGATAGTTAACGTTTTGGGTCATCTTCATGCTGGGGATGAATTAATAGATCTTGTCGGAGTGAGCTGTCAGGATGGATCCCTTCTGGGTCTGAAGCATAATTAAAGATGACAGTGAACCCCCTCGGAGGTCCACAGAGCCTCAGGGTCCCCTGCAATGATAGGTTGGGACTGAAAATGGTTACCCAGGTGTGGTGGCCATGAGGTGACAGCAGGCTCCACGGCCAGGAGGGGGGGGACTGCGGGTCCCCTCTGTCAGCTCCTCAGTTTGACTTCCTTGTAGCTTCGGGATGCTGTCCTCAGATTCCTGCAGGGATTGGTTTTTTTTTTTTTTTTTTTTCATTTTTATTGGAGTAGAGTTGATTTACAATGTTGTGTTAGTTTCAGGTGTACGGCAAAATGAATCAGGTATACACACATATATCTCTTCTTTTTCAGATGCTTTCCCCGTAGAGGTCATAACAGAGTGTTGAGCAGAGTTCCCTGTTCTGTACAGTGGGTCCTTGTTAGGTATCTGTTTTATACAGAGTGGTGTGTGTGTGCTCACCCCAATGAGCACAAGCTGTGGGCTGGGGGGAAGGGGTGCACCCCTCTCAGTGCACGGCCAGTGCGGGAGATGGAGTGTCTGAATGATAGCTGCGCTCTGTGGTTCTTCTAATTAGGCTCCCAGACAGGCTTTTGGAATTTCCGCTTGGCAACCGCGCCTTTCTTTTCGGCAGTCTTTGAGGCCATGGGCACTGGGGCTTTGGGGCGAGGGGGCTGGGAGACGCCTGGGAGCTCAGGTCCCTCGGCTATGGCCAGGGGCCCCCAACCCTCCCAGCCTCTGCCTCCGAGCCGGCCCGGGGCCTGGAAGGTGGAGCAGGATGAGGGCGTTTCAGTTTGGGTTGAGGTCAGTATATATAAAGCACCTTTTTTCTGGGGTCAATTAAAAATAATGGTTTCGGGCAAATAAATCATCAGTTATTTCTCAAGCAGTGACTTAAAACCAAACCAGCAAGCGGTCCTAATAGACGGTTCTTTCTGTTCCTTTTTAGATTTCCCATGTTCCTTCTCTACAAGTGATTTCCCAGATCATAACCCTCCGCTGAGGTCTGAGTTGGATTTGAGAATTTGGAGAATTCCTGCAGCTTGGTGACTTCGGGGGTGCTGTCCGTTGAAGAATTCGCTTGCGGAGGAGCTCCGTGTGTGCGTCCTGTCTCATAACTGAGCCGAAGGTGAGTGCGGCCTCCTGCCCAAAGCAGACGGGAGCGCTTGCCGCTCTTGCCTCAGATGCTCGCTCTGCGTCGGTAGAATGGCAGTAAATGCAGCTCTGATTCGTTGAGCCTCGTAAAATGTAAGTTTCCAACGGATCTGGTTCAAAAATTAGACTCACCGTTCCTGCTTTGGCACGTGGTGGCATCAGCTAGGAAGCAGGGCAGTGGGCACATCCAACCTGTGAGCCGCCCTAGTGCCTCTGCTCCTGGGCCGGACAGGTAGTCTTGCGTCTGGAGGAGCTGAGCCTCCTGCCTGCCGCCTGGGCCGGCTGGGGGTGGTCCAGGATATATAGGAGCTGACTTCAGGGTGAGCTCCATCTAGTGAAGGCGTCATTCCAATTTGGATGCTGGGAAGATGAGTCTCCATCAAAACGTGCAAACAGACAAGGATTCTGAGGAAGGGTTTGCATGAGAATCTGCTCGTGCGTTAAAATCGTGCCTGTGATACAGCACGTGGACTGAGGTCATGACAGACCCTGGACAAAAGCATGTGTCATAACAGACATTTCTTAGCCCTAACGAATGGTTTGGGACATTTGATTTAGATCATAAGAGATGCTGTCTAATGGTTCAGTTCATCTGGGGTCCCAGCTCTGGCTGGGCAGTAGAAGTGCTTTCTGAGAAGGTCCAGTTTCACCTTCAGAGCGTTGCCCCGAAGTGTAGGGGTAACACCCAGTTTATGACCTTTCCCTCAAAACCTTATTTTGCTTCTAGTATTCACAAATTCCTTTGAACGATTCTATTTCTTTTTTTTAATTTTTATTTTACATTGGAGTGTAATTGATGTACAGTGTTCTGTTGGTCTCATGTGTACAGCAAAGTGATCCAGTCATATATATATGACTGAATATATACACACACACACACATACCCACCTTTCCCCTTTGGTAACCATAAGTTTGGCTTTAAGCTATTCTTGAACGTATAACTTTGGACTATAAACTCTCTTGGTTTTATTGCTATAGAGTTATTAGTTTAATATAAGTTAGAATTTTCCTTCATTTGGTCTAAAGCTACTACTATAAGTCAGGTTTTTCTCCTCAACCACTTTTTTTTTTTTTTTTTTTTGGAATCACCTTGATTTCAGTTACATTCCCCGTTGGTGTGTGGTGAGCAGAAGGGCATGGAATCAATATGTAGTGTTTCATAGGGTAAGATGATGAATTCTCCTTTATGATTTCTTTGGAGCAAACGGTAGTCTCCCACCTGTTTAAAGGGGCGAGGCGTCCATTATGATTTCCAGTTCTGGGTCCTGGTTTGGAATTGAGAGACTAGAGCTCATCTCAGCAGCTGATCCAAGCCCTCCCCCTTACTGTGTCCCTGTAAGTGAGCCTGAGGTCCCCCTCCCCCCAGGACATTGCTGGTTTTCACTGGCTTTACATCCCCCCAGGCGCTGGTCGGACCCTCCAAGGTTTCTCTTCCAGACCTTATATGGGTGGAACGCCTTTGGGTGTTTCATGTCTAATCCTGGGAGGTTTCCATTTACATAAAGAAGTCTTGGCTATGACTGTTCAATTTTTTCAATAGTCATTGAAGTGGAACCTTTTAAAACTTGGTCGTTTATAAATGCATTCACGTATTAATCAGTTTGTCAGATTTCATGGGAATATAAGCTAGGAATTAGCGCAAATCCTGGAATCTGGTCATCAGAATTCTCTAGTGATTCGTCAGTCACGGTGTCTGACAGGACTTCTTTAGAAGGTCTTGGTCATGGGTGACATTAATAGACTCTCAGTGACTGTCAGCGTCCTCTTCCAGAAAGTGGTGAGTCGGGGAAGTCACACACTTAATTGGGGCAGTATATTCTGCACAGGTGCCCAGGAGAAGTCTGTTACCATCACACAAACAAGAGTCGACGCCTGGGTACCACTAGATGGACAGTCATACATAGATTATCACGCGGATATACTTACAAAAATATTTATATGCATGTAATTTAAAATAATTACTCCTATACGTTTATGAGAGCCACACCAAAGCCCTGATTTACTTATTAAAAATTACTTTCATGGTTTTGAAAACTGTCCAGTGGGAAAACCACTAGGGCTGTCCATTCGTGTAATAAATATTGACTGTGAGCACAGCTGGATTCTGGGCTGTTTTTCCTGCAGTGACTGTTTTAGCAGCTACAAAAATAGATGAAATACAGTTCCGGACTCTCTTTCTCGTGGCCTTGTGGGATGGGGCGCGACCCTGACAGCTCTGGGGCTCTGGTGACAGCTGCAGTCAGGCTCTTAAAGCAAGTTTCAGGTGCCCGAGGCAGGGTAAACTGAGTGAATTTTAAAGAAGCGGGGAGTGGGGCTGAGGTGTCATGGGTCCCATGGCACAGGGCAGGCTGGGTGCCTTAGCGGGTAATGGGTCTCCACGTCGTTTAAGCAGTAACGGGTGGGAACCCGCACGTGCTGCTGGGTCAGGGGTCTTTGATGTGCCCGCAGGAAAAGTGACGGCTTGGCCATCCTGTCACTTGCCCTGTACTGGAAGAAAGGAAAGCAGTGCCGACCTGGTAAATGCTACGTGAGGGGTCAGGCTCGGAAGCGCCTCCCCGCTGCCGGGCAGCCCAAGCTGGGGCCATCTCAGCCCGCCTACCCCTGGGGCTGGGCCGAGGGGAGAGGTCTTGGGGAGGGATGTCTGAGCTGCATCTCACGGTGACATGAGGGGGTCCCTGAGCCCGCTGTGTCCAGGGGCTGCATTTCCCTGCCCTGTATCCTTGTACACACACACACACACACACACACACACACACACACACACACACACACACACACACACACACACACACACACACACACACACACACATTGAAATTACGGACTTCAGAACTCCCTGGCTTGACTTTGCCTGATACAGGGGGAGTGGAGCTCATGGGAGGAGCGTGGCCGCAAGCCCCTTCCTTTTCCACTGGAATGAACTTGACAGTGTATAGTCTGCGCTTAATTCTTCCCTGGATAACTGAACACTGACTGTGATTCACTGTTGTGGGAAGCTGGCTGGTGTTTCCTGGGGATGGAGGATGGGAACAGCGTCATATGCTGTACGGAAGATTGTTTATCTTTTGAAAATCTACTTGGAGACTTTTTCAGGAGAGAAGCCTGGTGAGTGGAAGGACGTGGGCGTTAAGCGGGGGAAGATGGTGCGTAGGGCACAAGACTTATGGGTAGAGGAGAGTAATCGAGACCTGGATTGCAGACTGTGTCAGTTGCTGATGTGAATATACCCAAAATGTAAATGTGGGCACAGGCATGATTTTCTTTTTTTTTTTTTTGAGCTTTATTGAGGGATAATTGACAAATAAAACTATAAGATATTTAAAGCATACATGGGCCGATTGGATACACATATGCATTGTGAAAGGATCCCCCCATCTAGTTAATTAGCACACCCATCACTGCACATATTTATCCTTTTTTAAAAATGAGAACAGTTAGGTTCTCCTCTCTTAGCAAATTTGAATTATATAATAGTGTTATCAACTGTAGTCACCATGTTTTACATTAGATCCTCAGACCTTATTCATCTTAGAGCTGAAATCTTTTTACCAGCCTCTCCCTGTTTCCTCCACGCCCCCAGCCCGTAGCAGCCACATTTTTACTCCCTGTTTCTATGACTTGGACTTTAAAAAAAAATTCCAGATGTAAATGCTACCATGCATTGTCTGTCTTTCTCTGTCTGGCTTATTTCACTTAGCCTAATGTCCTCAAGGTCTGTCCATGTTGTCACAAATGGCAGAATTTCCTTCCTTCTTGTGGTTGAACAGTATTCCTGTGCGTATGTATGTGTGTTTACACGCATATACATACCTATGTATCACATCTTCTTCATCCATCCATCCATTGAGGGACACTTAGGTTGTTTCCATATCTTGGCGTTCATGGCTAATGCTGTAGTGAGCATGCGGGGTACAGATATCTCTTCCAGATCCTGTTTTCATTTCCTTTTTATAGATACCCAGAGGTAGGATTATTGGATCACATGATAGTTCTGTTTTTAATTTTTTTTGAGGAACCTCCATACTGTTCTCCATAGTGGCTGCACCAATTTACATTCCCACCAACAGTGCATGAGGGTTCCCTTTTCTCCACACCCTCATCAGACGCTTGTTATCTCCTGTCCCTTTGATGATAGCCACTCTGACAGGTGTGAGGTGATATATGATTGTGGTTTTGATTTGCATTTCCCTGATGATTAGTGATGTTGAGCACCTTTTCATGTGCCTGTTGGCCATCTGCACATCTCTGCAAAAATGTCCTCTGCATATTTTTTAATCTGATTGTCTTTTTGCTGTTGAGTTGTATGAGTTCTTTATATATTTTGGATATTAACCTCTTATCAAGTATATGATTTACAAATATTTTCTCCCAATTCATTGGTTGCCTTTTCACTCTGTTGATGGTTTCCTTTGCTGTGCAGATGCTTGTTACTTATTTTTGGTTTTGTTGCCTTTGCTTTTGGTGTCAAATCCAAAAAATCATCACAAGAGAGATGTCAAGGAGCTTACCCCCTATGTTTTCTTTTTAGGAGTTTTATGCTTTCAGGTCTTATGTTCAAGTCTTTAATCCATTTTGAGTTGATTTTTGTGTATGGTGTAAGATAGTGGTCCAGTTTCATTCTTTTGCATGTGGCTGTCCAGTTTTTCCAACACCATTTATTGAACAGACTGACCTTCCCCATTGTATGTTCTTGGCACCTATGTGGTAAACTAAGTGCCATATAAGGCCAATTAAGTGACCTTATTTCTGTGTTCTCTATTCTATTCTATTGATCTCAAGGTCTGTTTTTATGTCAATACCATACTGTTTTGATTACTGTAGTTTTGACTATACAGTTGACCCTTGAACAACTTGGGTTTGAACGGTGGGGGGCCACTTTTACTCGGATTTGTTTCAATAGTAAATACGACAGTGCTGCACTTTCCATGGTTGGTTGAATCCATGGATGTGGAACTGCAGATACAGCAGAACTGTGGATCCAGAGGGCCAACTATAAGCCCTAAGTGGATTTTTGATTGCCCCTAACCCCTGCATTGTTCAAGGGTCAATGGCAGTTTGAAATCAGAGAGCGTGATGTCTCCAGCTTTGTTCTTCTTTCTCAAGATTGCTTTGACTATTCAGAGTCTTTTGTGGTTCCATACAAATTTTGAGATAGTTTTTTCTATTTCCGAGACAAATGCCATTGGAATTTTGACAGGGATTGCATTGAGTATGTAGATTTCTTTGGATAGAATGGACATTTTAACGATGTTAATTCTTCCAGTCCACGAGCATGGAGAAATCTTTCCATTTATTTCTGTTTTCTTCAGCTTCTTTTTATCAGTGTCTTATCGTTTTCAGTATATAAGTCTTTCACCCTCTTGGTTAAATTTATTTCTAGGTATTTTATTCTTTTTGATACAGTTGTAAATGGGATTGTTTTCTTAGTTTCTCTTTCTGATAGTTCATTGCTAGTGTATAGACACAGCTGATTTTTGTATCTTTCAACTTTACTTAATTCATTTGTTCTCACAGTTTTTGGTTTCCTTTAGGGTTTTTGATATTATGATGCATAATATCATGTCATCTGCAAATATAGACTGTTTTACTTCTTCCTTTTTGATTTGGGTCCCTGTTATTTCTTTTTCTTGTCTGATTGCTGTGGCTAGAACTTCCAACACTGTGTTCAATAAGTGACAAGAGTGGGGATCCTTGTTTTGTTCCTGCTCTTAGAAGAAATGCTTTCAGCTTTTCACTGTTGAATAAGTTGTTCGCTGTGGGCTTGTCATTTATGACCTTTATTATGGTGAGGTATGTTCCCTCTATACCCACTTTGTTGAGTTTTTATCATAAATGAATATTTTGTCAAATGCTTTTTATGCATCTACTGAGATAATCATATGATTTTTCTCCTTCATCGTGTTAATGTGCTGTATCATGTAGATTGATCTGCAGGTATTGAACTATCCTTGCGTCCCTGGGGTAAATCCCACTTGATCATGGTATATGATCTTTTAATGTGCTGTTGAATTCAGATTCCTAGTATTTTGTTCAGAACTTTTTGCATCTATGTTCATCAGGGGTATTGGGCTGTAGTTTTCTTTTCTTGTAGTGTTCTTGGTTTTGGTATCAGGGTGATGCTGACCTCTTTTTTTTTTAAAAAAATTATTTATTTATTTATGGCTGCGCTGGGTCTTCGTTGCTGTGCATGGGCTTTCTCTAGTTGTGGCGAGTGAGGGCTACTCTTCGTTGCAGTGCATGGGCTTCTCATTTTGGTGGCTTCTCTTTGTGGTGGAGCACGGGCTCTAGGCATGCAGCTTCAGTAGTTGTGGCACGCGGGCTCAGTAGTTGTGGCTCGCGGGCTCTAGAACACAGGCTCAGTAGTTGTGGCACACGGGCGTGGTTGCTCTGCGGCATGTGGGATCTTCCTGGACCAGGGCTCGAACCCATGTCCCCTGCATTGGCAGGCGGATCCTTAACCACCGTGCCACCAGGGGAAGCCGACGCTGGCCTCTTAAAATGAGTTTGGAAGTGTTCTCTCCTCGTTTTTTGGGAATAGTTTGAGAAACATTGGTATTAATTCTTCAATTGTTTGATAGAATTCACCAGTGAAGCCATCTGGTCCTGGACTTTTGTTTGTTGGGAGGTTTTTGATTATTGAGTCAACCTCCTAATAACTGGTATGTTCAGATTTTTTATTTCTTCACTATTCAATATTGATAGGTTTGATGTTTCTAGGAATTTATCCACTTCTGGGATGTCCAATTTGTTGGCGTATATTGTTCATAGTAATCTCTCACGATCCTTTTTACGTCTGCGATATCAGATGTAATGTCTCCTCTTTTTTTTTTTTTCTGATTTTGTTCGTTTGAGTCCTCTCTTTTTTCCTAGGTGAGTCTAGCTAAAAGTTTGTCTATTTTCTTTGTCTTTTGGAAGAAAACAGCTCATAGTTTTACCGATCTTTTCTATGATCTTTTTAGACTCTATTTCGTTTATTTCTGCTCTGATTTCTGTACTTCCTTCTACTAACTTTGGGCTTCATTTGTTTTTTCTAGTTCCTTGAGGTGTAAAGTTGGTTGTTTATTTGGGATCTTTGTTTTTTCTTAATGTGGGTTTTTATCACTCTGAACTTCTCTCTTAGAACTGCTTTTAATGCATCCCATGAGGTTTGGTCTATTGTATTTCCATTTTCACTTGTCTCAAGGTTCTTTTTTTTAATTGAAGTGTAGTTGATTTACAATATTATATTAGTTTCAGGTATACAACATAGTGATTCAATATTTTTATACATTATACTCCATTTAAATTTATTACAGATTAATGGCTGTGTTTTCCTGTGCTGTGCAATATATCCTTGTTGCTTATACGTAGTTGTTTGTACCTCTTAACGTCTCAGGATGTTTTTTGATTTCTTCTTTGACCCATTGGTTGTTCAGTAACATGCTATTTAACTTCCACATATTTGTGAATTTTCCAGTTTTCTTCTTGTAACTGATTTCTAGTTTTACACCATTGTGATGGGAAAAGATGCTTGATGTGATTTCAGTGTTCGTAAATTTATTAATACTGGTTTGTGGCCTAACGTGATATCCTGGAGAATGTTCCACGTGTGCCTTAGAAGAAATATGTATTCCGCTGCTGTTGGATGGACGGTTTTGTCGATGTCTGTTAAGTCCATCTGGTCAATTTCCTCATTGATTTTCTGTCCAGATGATCTGTCCATTGTTGGAAGTGGTATACTGAAGTGCCCTACTGTTATTGTATCGCTATCTATTTCTCCCTTTAGGTCTGTTGATATTTGCTTTATATATTTAGGTGCTCCTATATTGGGTGCATAAATATTTACAAATATTATTTCCTCTTGTTGGGTCAACTCCTTTATCATTATATGATTCCCTCCTTTGTCTCTTAGTACAGTCTTTGGCTTAAAGTCTATTTTGTCTGACATAAGAATGAGCTACCCTGGGTTTCTTTTGGTTTCCATTTGCATGGACTGTCTTTCCATCCCCTCGCTTTCAGTCTGTGTGTGTCCTTAAAGGTGAAGTGACTCTCTTGTAGGCAGCATATAGATGGGGCTTGTTTTTTATTCATTCAGCCACTCCGTGTATTTTGATTGAAGAATTTAGTCTATTTACATTTAAAGTAATTATTGATAGGTATGTACTTCCCTTTTTAAAATTGTTTTCGTAATGTTTTTTTTAATTCTTTTGTTTCTTTTTTCACCTCTTTGTCTCTTTTCTTTGTGATTTGCTGATTTTTTTGGAGTGGTATGCTTCAATATCTTTCTCTTTCTCTTTTGTGTCTCTGTTATAGGTTTCTACTTTGTGGTTACCATGAGGCTTACATAAAACATCTTGTGATAGTCTGTTTTAAGCTGATAACGATTTTAAGTCTGTACGCGTCATTTTCCGTTCTACTATAGAAGCAGCAGTGTTTGTTGAATTGTGCATTCAGCAGGAGAGAGTAAGTTAAGCATGTCTGTCACTTTCACGTTTGTAAAAATGCTATCCCGTCATATTTCTTTTAGTAAAGGAAATTTTTATTACTTGTCTTCATATCAGCCTCAATTTTTATAACAACAGTTTCCCAAGGTTCATATACTAAGTAAAGTTGACTTAAATTTACCATATTCCAGCTTTTTGGTATTTTGGAGACTGCTGGTCACTCACTTTGCACCCACAGAGATTCTTTAGAAAGACTTTTCACATGCAAGACGTTGTTTCTCTGTCATTACGTTTTTAGGGTCACAGCTGTTGCTGGGAGGCTAGATACCTGAAAGTAACTTGTTGAGTTTCTGCCAAAATAGAAGGGACCATCCTGTCCCCTTACCACCACTCCCCCTTCACTGGGACCCCCGAGGCACCTGGGGTAGGGCCTCTGCAGCTGGACTAGTTGGGTCTTTCTAGGGGCTACTGAATGTCTAGGGATGGCCGTAGCCTTTGACGTTCCAGTCGACATAGTGGTTAGATCTGTAATAATTGGTTAAATAGTTGACCAACAGGTATTGAGCGTTGCTAAAAAAAAATATTGCTGTGTTGATTCTACCACAGTTAACGTGCTGGTGAGTCAGTGGGAGCAGCTGTAGCGCACCGGGCACTTGCCAGGTGCTTGCCCCCCACTCCCCCGTGTCTCCTGCAGGATATTACCTGTGGCTGGAATGCAGATCTTTTCACCCCCATTTCATAGGCACAGACACTGAGCCTCAGGGGAGCGAAGAGGGTTGCCCAGGGTCACAGAGTGGAGCCCACAAGCAGTGTTCTGTTCTGGCCACGAGCTGCTGCTTCCAAGCCCGTGTTGCTTCTGCTCCCAGGCTCTGACCTTCCGCGGCAGTGACACGGCAGCGACCTGTTATCTGAGTGCTTACCTTGAACTTGGGACCCCTTGACACTCTGAGAGATGAAACAACTTGGCCAAAACCGTGTGCTCGTAGGGCAGAGTGGGCTGTGAACCCACATCTTCCTGACACAAAGCCTTTCATTCTTACTTGACCGTGAATTTTATTTATTTATTTTCCCTAGCAAAACCTCGAGCAACCAATGAGGGTTTGGAAGCGAGTCCCTTTTGGAAACCTAAAGAAGGGAGGAGGGAGGAAGGCTTTGGGAGGGGTTGGGGTGTAGGAGACAGGACCTGAATCTTCCAAAGGCCTCGGTACCTCCTGAAGACCCCAGGGCCAGCTCAGCAGGCCTCGGACCTGCACCTGTGCTCTTCCCAGATGTTGCCGTGTATTTGTGACTCCCCGCTGACCAGCTGACCTCTGAGAGGGAAGTCATCTGTGGAGGCTGAAGGACGTCCTACACTTCCTGTGTGTGGGGTCATCCCTGGGGTCCCCTGCTCTTCCCAGGGCACCTGTGTCCAGAGCGACGCTGCATAGAGTCGAGATTTACTGTTTCTTTACGTAGCAGTGGAATCATCCTTTTCTGATGGTTGAGGTGACGGTCAAAGTTTAGCCAAGCACTTCTCTTTTCTGTCACAGCCGACACGCCCCAGCAGTGTGGCTTCCTCGAAGGCTGGACACAAATTAAAAACACAAAACGCGAACCCTTTCCCACCGCCCCGCCCCGTTCTTTTCCTTAGGACAGATTGTAGAACTGAATTAGTAACGTTGCAGTCATGTCTCCACTGTTCTCTGAATTGTACCTTACAGTTTACAAAGGCATTTTCATATAAATTCTTTCGAAGATCAGGTGATGTGGCTGTATGTGTCCCCCACCCCCGTTTTATAAAAGATGGAAAAGAGCCAGGAGAGGTTGCTTTACTTGCCAAGACGGCCCGGCAGACGGTGACCCGTGACTCGCGGCTGCACCGGGGCTGCTGGGTGCTGACCGCACACGCGCTGTTTGCTCTCAGAGTCCCTGGACCAGGCGTGTAGACGATGCAGATGTGAGAGAGCGATTCTAAAAAACAGGCCACGCCGGCCACACGGAGCTTTAAATAAAGCACTGCTGCTCTTGAGGTTCCAAAAGTAGGAGAGGTGAAGTGTTTTCCTTGGCCTCCTTCCTCCAGAAAAGCAAAACGTATTCGTGCTGTGTGTTTGTGTGTATTGCCAGGTAGGGGGGTGTAGGCTTTTGAAAAGCAAACTAGACCTCGAACGGGTGCATCTTTTGGAGGTGATGGGTGTGTTTATTACCTTGTTTGTGGTGATGGTACCAAGTGTGTTTGCATATGTCCAAACTCACCCAATTGTACACATTTAATACGTGCAGCTCCTTGCATAGCTAAGTGTACCTCAGTAAAGCTGAAAAGCACTGAACTGCCAGGGCAGGATGGGAATCCCTCTACGGCCCCCCCCTGCAGTGCGCGCTGATCTGAAGCGGGTGTGTGGAAAAGTGCAGTGAGCAGCCTGGTGGCCCCAGGGACCCCGCCTTCCCCCGTCACTGGCGTGTCTCAGTGCAGAGAGCAGAAGAGCACCTTGGGCTTTAGATCTCTGCTGGTCAGGATCGACTTTCCTGTTGGCCTTTATTATAGCACCACAGGTGCGTTCTTTGGAAACTACGGCTGCAAGATGGCGATAAAACAGTATGAATAACTCAGACCGTGAAAGATCACAGTTTAAGGAGAGCGACTTTTGGTGCTGTGTTAATGAACAGGATAGTAACAGAAACAGGTTCTGAATGGAGGCCAGGACCCCTCAGTGCTTGTTGAGTGGGGTAACCGTGTCCGCCTGCTGGTCCCTGACTGGGGGCCAACCCCACATCTCCCTGTGCGATGACATTTGCTTTCTGAGCCTCTCGGAGTCGACCCTGACCCACAGTCGCATTGACACGTGACTTGGTGGGATTGGTGGAGACTCCCTGACCCACCCCTGGCTCTGCCACCTTTCTGTGTGCAGACCTCCCTGGGCACACAGGGCCAAGCCGCGGTCAAGGACAGCCCAGGGCAGCCCGCAGCCCACCGGGGGAGCAGAATGCTTCATCCACAGATGGGGTGTTTCCGCAGAACACTGCTTTCTGCTTGGGAATGAGTGGGAAATGGAGGGGATACGAGACCCCCTCCCCCAGTCAGACTGGCTTTGGTTGGAGGCGTCGGGCGTTTGTAGCCTGTGCTCTGAACCTGAGTTCTTGAGGTAGATTTTGTGGCACTTACAGAGGCTAAGAGGGACATTCCGTGCCCAGATGGCAAGAACTAGGAAAGCCGTCGACCCCAGGAGCGGCAGGAACATCTTCCCTGTCGGTAGCCTGGGTCTGTGGAGGCCTGTTTTGTGGGAGGAGCTGAACGCTTACAGGCCATCTTCAGATGACCGCATCTTATCCCCCGGAAGCTCATAGTGAAGACAGTTTTGCAGAACGTTGGTCATGTTTTCCCAGTGGGTAGATCCCAACTTGCGCTCGGAACAGAAATTCCTGGCGGGAGCCTCAGGCGCGCGGTGGAGGGGCTGAGCGTCCCATCGTGTGTGTTGCCCTCTGGGCCTTAGTTTCCGGGACAGTGACGCGGAGGGACTGGGTGAGTGCTGGGTCTGTGATCCGGGCATCTAGGGACAGGGCCGCAGCCAACCCCACAGATTCTGGGCAAAGGTCAGGGTGTGCCACAGCTTAGACCCCTCCCCAGGCGCAGCAACCTCGTGGCGCCCGTCCGCCACCTGAGTCCCACCTCCAGGACAGGGCTCCGGGGCCTCCCTGAGCTTCAGCGGCCGAGGCTGCTGGCCCTCGTTCTCCCATTGGCCACGTGGGGCGGGCGCAGGGGGACACGGACGCTGGATTAGGGGCTGGGGGCGGCGTGGAGAGGGACACACCACGGCCCACCTCCCTCCTCTTTCCAGAAGAGGCACACAGGCCTCGGGCGCCTCGTGCCTGCCGGCTGCACTCCGGGCTGGGCAGGCAGGTCCGGGTCTCCGGGGCTGGAAGCTCCCCGGGATTCCGAGGAGCTGGCGGAGGAGAGACCCGAGGTGTCAGTGCTTCATCAGAGAATCCCCATACCTGCTTCCTTCTGAGGCTCGTGGAGGGACCTCTGAAACACGCACCCCGGGCCCCAGCTCCAGGGGCTCGAGTTCGGGGAAGCCTGGACGTTTGTGCTCTTTCTGTGGAGCGTCCCAAGCCCTTCTGATCACCAGTTTGGAAACTGCTGACCTGGACCCCGGGTTTTGCATCCCCTGCCAGTGGGGGCGCCGCAGGGCTCGTTTGGGGCTGAGGCCTAGTGAGGTCAGAGGGAGGCGGGGGGTCGGCCTCCTGGACCTGCCGGCTCCCCTTGTGCACATTCGCCCCCACTGTGCCCTGGGGCCACCTTGACATGTGCACTGTCCTTGAGGGGCCGCCTGCGCTGCTCGGACCCCACTCCAGACCCACCTGGAGCGGCCCGAAGGGGCCCGAGCATCTTATGTTCACACCCGTCTCCCCTAAAGGGACCTTCTGAGGTCCTGCACGTGAGGATTTTCATATATTCACACGTTAGATAATTCACGAGCCTTTAAACAGTTCCATTCCAGGCCTGTTGACAGTGCGTGTTGGCAGTTGTGGTTTCTGATCCTTGCAGGGAGCTAGCCCTCGAGGGAGACTGCTCTTAGGCCCAGAAATCGAACAAACACGACGGAGAAACAGGCAGCAGCGCCGGGCACCGCGGTGCTCAGATCACAGCAGGCCCGGGAGCCGACACCTGCCCTCTACGCCTTGTGTTCTGTGCTTGGAGATTCCAGCCGGGGGCGGAGGTTCTTGGTGGAGAAATCACATGGCAGAGTCCATATTTGTGTGAAAGGGAGATGATCATTTCTCTTCTTTTAGAGATTTCTTGCCCAGTGGGGCCAGTATCTGGGTCACCTGCAGAGGAGGGATGGGAACTGTTTCCACTTTCATAGAAGGCAGTGCACGTGGTCAGTCCCGCTCTGTCACTTGTGTCATACCCTGCAAACCCTGAAGGCCTTCGCGATGCCTTCCCTTCCAGAACTGGACCCTCCCACCCTCAGGGTCCAAGTCCCTCCCCTCTACGCGTCCTGACCATCCGGATCGGAGGTCCTGGCCCTGGAGGATCCCAGCGGATCTTCTGATATAACCAGAACATGATTACACTCTGTCCTTCCTGACTCAAGGGCTGGGCCTCCGGTGTTCCCTGTCCCTGGGAGGCTGACCCCGGGAGATCCAGTTCTGTCCCCACAGGTGTTTTGCTTGCAGTGTGGATGACATTTGTGGGGGGCTGGGGAGGCTGTCACTTTGACTGTCTCAGGGATGGAAAACTTGAGGGGGCCGGTGTTCAGAACACCTGGTCACTCAGGGCTTGTCCTGCAAAAATATAACTAACATGCCGGACAGTTCTTATTCCCAGATGAGAGCCAGGTTCCAGATGGGTTCCCGGGTAAAGGGCCCTGAGCTCCTTTGACCGGCGCCAGCCCCGGGGCGGGGGCCGTTCCTGACTGGTCACCCACGGCACCCCTCCCTGTCAGCGTGAAATGCCAGCCAAGTGGGTGTCCTTTACTCTCCTGGCATGCTTTGTAGACGTTTTAGATGTGTGTGTATGTGTTGACAATAAAGGGATGGAAAAAGATAGACCATGGAAACGTTCATCACAATGGAAAGAAAGCAGGAATGGGTGTGTTAACATCAGATAAAGTGTCTTTCAGAGTGAGGACGACCGCGGGTGTGGACGGTCCCGCCAGGGCCCGCATCACGCAGGGCACAGGTAGTTGCCACGTGTCCTCGGGCTGTGGGTTCCTCAGGCTCGCCCTGTTTTTATGAGCTGACCGTGGCAGTTTTGAGGAGGATGTGTTGGGTGCCCCTCGGGTGGCATTTGTCTGCTCTTTTTCTCCTCGTTGGACTGGGATAGCGTGTCTTTGGCGGGAGGACCGCGGAGGTGAAGTGCCGTCTTCACCGCAGGGCATCTGACCGTCGGTGAGTTGGCGTGGCTTTCAGCTCTCCCCCGTCCGCTCCTAGCTTGTCCTCTCTGGGAGGGCGTCTGCGGGCGCAGCCGCCCTGAGGGTGGGCGTGGCGCCCATGTCACTTCCTGGAATCCTCCCGGGGAAGCCGGTCTTCTCCCCATTGGTTGACTCACTCGGCCGCCCTTTTCGCTCCCTTCTCCTTTCTTCTCATTTACGGCCCCGCTTTAGCCGACGTAAGCAGGGCTGGTCTGCACGCAGCTTGCAGGCCCCCCGACCCAGCGCAGAGTTTCTCTGCGTGGAGATGCTTCCCGGGTGCTGTGTCAGCGCCCAGCTTTACCAGATGACCCCTGTCTTCCCGGGCAGGGCTGCCGTGTTCCTGTCTTGGCAGAAAACGAGGACTCCCGCTGCCCGCCCCCCCCCCCGCCTCCCTGACACTCATGCCATCACCTGGTCCATTTCTGTCCATCTAGCGTAAAAAGGCATCTCACTGTCAGGTCAGATCATGGACGAGGTGCAGCTTTTTCTGTGTCGATTCATCATCTGTGCTGTCCTTCTGGGCAGTGACTTGGTGTTCACGTGCTTTCAATTGAGTTGTGGGTCTGTTTCTTCATGAATTGCAGGACTCTTTATAGATTCTAGGTGCCAGCCCTTTGTTATTGTATGTACTGGTTTCGTTACAAGTATATTTCATCATATTTTGATCTATGAAGATTGCTAGTTCTCCCTTGAGAATCCACACTTTCTTTGAACAGAGTCTTCTACTGTGCCAGCCGTGGCACAAATGGCATGCCGCTATTTGTAGACGTTAATGCTTTCTTATAAAAGGAAGTCTTGTATTCTTATAATTCTGCTGGAAGGGTTTTATATATATTTTGTGTTGTTTCAGTGTTCAACAACCTACTTTTAAATTTGGGGGCAGATAAAGATAGATGCAAGGTTTTGAAATGCCGGAATTTTATTGACAGGACTTCACTGATGTCTGCCAGGTATATCATAGAGTCTGAGGCGGTGCCTTCCCAGCAGCCTAATGAGCTGTGCTAAACTTTCATCTTTGCTTTTCTGCCGCTGCTCTCACCAGCTGTCAGAAAAAGTTGGAAGATTCACCCTTCCTTATTGATCTGTATTTCATGAATATTTATGTATATTCCATGTACTTCCCCCGTTTTTTGGGGGGGGGGTTCTTTTTTTTTTTCTTCCCCCGTTTTATTCAAAGTAGCTGCACGACATAAAATTTAAATTTTCAACTGGAATTCTTCCATGGCTTCCCTCGTGAGTGAAGAGCCCGTATTACACAGAGTAACGAATGACGGTATCCGAAGGTGAGACTGTTCTAAACGAAGTTCCTTAAATTTGAATCCAACCGCAAACCAGGGCTTCAGCGTCGGAGGCAGCATCTCAGTGTCTTGTGTCCACCCGGGGGGTCTGGGGGTGGAGCTCGCACAGCTGCAGAGCGTCCACGCACGCCTTCGAGCGCTTGCTGGGTGCACGGGCTCAGGCACTTCTAAGCGCTCGGTTTGCGCGGAGACAGAATCCTTGTCTGCAAGGAGTCCCACTCAGCGAGAAAACAGCCAAAAATATGTGTGAAGTCCCCCGTCAGTGCCAGGAAGAGAGAAAGCAGAGCAGGGAAATTGTCAGGCGGGGGCGGCAGGGGGGATGCAGCAGCTCTTCTAGATGAGCTGGGACCGTGGGGCTGGGCGGAGGCTTGGGTGTCATCAGGGTTGGGATGTGGACGTGAGGGGGAGGGAGATGCCAGAGAGCAGGGCGTGCGGGCCTGGGGGAAGAGCTGGCGTTGGCAGTGGTTTCGGGTTGTGTTCTGGTGTGACGGGAAGGGATGGCAGGGCTTCAACTGAGGAGGCCCAGCCCACTGTCTGTTTGCAGGTACCACAGGCTGCTGCTGGGGAGTCAGACCAGAGGGTGGGGACGGACCGGGGAGGAGAAGGCTGCCTTGTCCGGGCCCTGCTGCTGCTGGCTTGGAGCTGGGCGGTGGCAGGGCCAGCGCTGGTCGCATCTGAGACGGATTTTGAAGGCGAGCCTCTGGGGTTTGCTGATGAAATGGATGGGGACACCACGTTCTGTGGGATGTGCTAGGATTCTTGCCCCGACGGGCACCTGGGTGAATGGTCGTCTCACGTTCGTATACTCAGAGGGGACCTGGGGAGACGGGGGGTGGGATTTTGTGGTTGCTGTTCATGTGATTGGTTTTCTTTTGGTTTTGGTTCGGTGTGGATGGTGACGAGCTCTATCTGGATGAGTCTGGAGGGCAGTGGGGCGTCCACGTGGAGGTGTCGCTGAGACGGGGTAGCAGGCGGCATCTGGAGGGGAGCCGGGCTGGAGGCCGCGTTTGGGAGTAGCTTGGGTAGAGACAGGGGTGAGAGGATCGAGGCCTGGCTGCTGCATCTCTGGGTCAGAAACACGAGGAGGGGCCAGTAAGAGACAAGGCAGGAGGCAAAGCAGGGCTGCGTGACCCCAGGCAGCCGAGTGAAGGGCGGCTCCCCACGACGGGCTCATGGGCCGTGTCCGCCGTCAGCGGGCAGGAAAGATGACCCAGAAGAGAGAGGAGTACTCATGCCACGGTGGAGAGAAGGGGCAATGACCAGAGGAGCCGATCCTTCGGGAAGAGGGGGTGGGTGGGGTCCAACATGGAGGAGGTGGCCCCCGACGGTCACCCGGGGACCGGAGGGACAGAGGCGCCTACAGCCCTGGGACCCCCGATGGCTTCTGCTTCCTCAGCGAAGGAAGAGGCAAGGTCATTCACCAGCTCCACAGCGGGAGTGGGAGGCGGTGCTCAAGGGCGGAGAAGGAAGGTCTGGAACAGCCCTCACCGGGGAGGGCGTTCACGGAGGACGTGGGCGTGGCTTGCCAGGCAGCCCCAGGCTCCCTCGAGCCGGCGTCAGACACAGGACGACAGGACGTGGGCCGGGGGGCGGGTGCGTCTCTTGCACGATCGATCGGTTGCGTCTCTTGCACGATCGATCGGTTGCCCTGGGGCTGGTGGGGAGTGGGTGCCACCAGAGTTTCCTGCACGTGCGCACGGACATCGCTGCAAATGCTCCTGACGTGTTACCGCGTCCTGGCTCCGTTAAGTCGAGGGTAAAGGATTATGCTTGGAGGAGCTGAAGTACTTACAGCAAAGACCGCAGGTGGAACCAGGGCAGCCTGGCCGGTGCGGGGCAGGTTAGCGAGGGGCTGATGGCGCCGAACCTGGAGAAACAGACGCTGTGAAGAGCAGGGTGGGGACCCAGCAGAAGGTGTCACTTAAAAGCATCGTGTGATGGGAGGGAAGGCGCGTGGAAAACAAGTCAGATCCCATCACTCACAAGAGCTTCTTTCCTTTCAACAACACCCAGGAGCTGGACTGGAGTCAGCGCAGGAGAGCTCTGTGTGTAACACACACAAGAAGTGGGATGTAGGTCCTGCTGGTTCCGGTAAAATCTGCCGTATTGGTCCCGAGACCGGGGCGGCAGGTACACAAGGTGAGCTGGAGTAGCTCGCGGCGCCAGAAAGTCAGGATGTGATCAGAGCGCACGCGCACGCACATGTGCACGCACAGACACAGACACACACATACATACATACAAAAACACACACAAACTCACACACAGACACACATACAAAAACACAAACTCACATACACACACACACACAAAACACACAAACTCACACGTACACATACACACATACAAAAACACGGACACACAAACTCACATACACATAAAAACACAGACACACAAACACATACAAAAACACACAGACACACACATACAAAAACACACATACAGACACACACACACAAACTCACACAAATTCACCACACATACACAGACATACAAACACACACACAAATTCACACAGACACACATACAAAAACACAGACACACACAGACACACATATAAAAACACAGACACACAAACTCACATACAAACACATACGAAAACACAGACACACACATACAAAAATACACACACAAATACACATACAGACACACATACACACACACAAAACTCACACAAATTCACCACACAGACATACAGACACACACACAAATTCACACAGACACACAAACACACACAGACTCACAAATTCACGCACACAGACACACACTTGCAATGACAGGGTATGTCACGGGGACACAGGAGCCAACGGAAAGAGCCCCCAGTAGCCGAAGTCGGCACAGTTGGAGCAACAAAATAAATAGGGAGTATTGGTTGCAGCTCAAAGTATAAAATAAATACGTTTATACTAATACGAGTAAATGATGGAATAAATCTCAACATGATGGGGGAAGGGGCAGATCTCCCAGGCAGAATCCCAGATAAGTTCTGCAGACCCTGGCCATCAAGGAGGTGGAGCGTCACCCCCACGGCAACCGTGGACTGTGCTCAGAGCCTCCTTCCCCAAAGCGCGGGGTGGGGGGAAGAGGAGAAGAAGGACTTTGCAGGGGGAAACCGGACAGTCAGGACTCAGCCAGGTGACGGGGTCAGCCCGGGGGCAGTCACAGTGACAGCAGGCACCCCGAGACAACGCAGGGACTGTGGGCTTTCACCTCTGTGGTCTCCTCCCCAAAGCCCAGAGCCCAGCCCTTGTGGGGAGAAAGACATCAGACAGATTCCACACAAGGGACATCGTGCAGAACACCTGCCTGGCCCTCCTCAAAAACGGAGGGTCATCAGAGCAAGGGAAGTCTGCAAAACTGTCACGCAGAGAGGAGGCTTCGGGAGACGTGACGAGTCAAGGCAAGGTGGTGTCCCGGATGGGATCCTGGGACAGAAAAAGACATTAGGGAAACACCTTAGGAGGCCTGAGTAAACTGTGGACTCCAGTTAGTGTATCGATATTGGTTTATTAATTGTAACAAATGTATCGTAAGAATGGAAGGTGTTAATAATAGGGGAAACTAAACAGTTCTAAAAAATAAAATGTATTTTAAAAAATCGCGTACAGATGCTAGAAATCTTTATTTCCTCATCGTTTTCTTGAACGATAGGGAAGATTTCCTTAAAAGAAGCGTACATTTGGGATAAAAGTTAGCGTTTCTCTCTCTAGAATTTGTAGAGGTGTCTGTTTAGTAATTGAACCAGAGTAGCTCAGGTCCCTTCTCAGGAACTGGGTCCCTGCCCTGCTGAGCACGATGGGTGCGGGTCCTTGTCCCCAGAGTGAGGAACAGAGGGGCTTTCTGTAATTACCTTTCCCGTTAAATAGGAAAATCTAAGCCAGAATGTGTAGGAATGTGGGCGTAAAGCACATACATCTGAAGAACTAAAATGACTGTGACAGCTTAGTCGTATTTGAGCGCTAGGAGACCCAGATCACAGGGAGTGTGTTTTGTAAATCACTTTGCTTCTTTTACCCTTGTATGTTTTGTAATTAGGCAGAGAATCCTGAATAATAAGGTAGCCAGGAAAAAGGTCAGGTATCCAATAGTGTAGCTGAATTCATTAGCGTGATTCAAGGAAGCGCATGACATTTATACTTTGATATGTTTATGAACCAGGTGTTTACGTTATAGAAGTTACAACTACTTTCATGGTTGTGGAAAAAAATAGCAAACCCCTAAATACAGTGACAGAGGGCTGTCTGTTTACTTCGGGAGCAGTGGCATGCATTGTCTGAAAATACTTCATGCTCTCTTGACGTTTTAGAGGAAAGTCAGGTTTCACCAAAGATGTCAATGTCCATTTTCAAAAATGGGTATTTTTCCTTTTTTTTCTTTTTTAAATTTCAGCCTTACCAAGGTATAATTGACAAAATTGTAAGATATTTAAAGTGTACATGGTGGTGATTTGATATAGGTATGCATTGGGAGAGTATTCTCCCCATCTGGTTAATTAGCACATCTGTCACCTCACATGTTTATCTTTTTTTGGTGAGAACATTTAAGTTCTACTCTCTCAGCGAGTTTCTATTATACAGTACAGCGTCATCAACTGTAGTCGCCATGTTTTGCGTTAGATCCTCAGAGCTTATTCATTTATAGCTGAAAGCTTCTACTGTACCCTTCTACCAACCTCTCCCTGTTTCCCCCTCCCCCCAGCCCCTGGCAGCCACTCTTCTGCTCTGTCTCTGTGACTCTGACTTTCGGGGACATCTTCCCACTGCTGGTGTTTTCCCCATCACTCCATTAACTGTGATGTCTTCCAGGTTGGTGTAAGGCAGTGTTGATTCCAAGTGCAGTGCAGTTTTATGGACTTTCATTTGTTTTACAGTTAATACCATATAATAAAATCGGCTTATTAAATTGACTGTGATTCTCCAAAATGATGGTGCTTAGCTGTTACCTAATGTTCGTGACCTTCTTCCCAGTGTGATGAATGTCTGACACCCAGGAGGAAATTGAGAGAGGTTAGCGAAAGTTAGCAGAATAGGAACTCCATGGCTTGAGCAGTAAATTATGTGGAAAAATAGTATTTCCCAGATTCTAGCTGAAACAACAGAGTCCCCAGTCCTATTTCTTCTGTAAAATTTCCTAGGTGCCAGTGAGTTGTATTGACTTACAGGCTAGTCTCTGGAATACTGGTTTTGTCCAGGCATTTCACATAGTAAAATGAGTTGCTGGGTGATTATCTCTTGAACACTGACTCACGTTTTAAGGTATTTTTCTAATGTGATTTAATTTGGGGCGGGAGGGAAGCGCTGATCCTGGCAGTAAGAATGAATTAATGGTAGAAATTCACTTTATAAAAGATGGGGAGAGGGTGCAGCAGAAACCCTAGATTTATAATAAAAGTATAAAATTTGGTCTTTATTGAGAATTGCCATCCACTAACAAATCCTGTTCAAGAAAGTTCATTTAGGAAATTTTGGGTACCTCATCACACCCAGTAGAATGTCTGCTACCAAAAAGCAGAACGACAAGTGTTGGTGAGGGTGTGGAGAAACTGGAACCCTTGTGCACTGCTGGTGGGAGTGCACACTGGTGCAGGTGATATGGTGCTTCCTCAAAAAATCAGAAATAGAATTATGGTCCAGTGAGACCTGCCACTGGGCGTCACACAGACACAGGTAGAGCGGGGATGTCTAACATTTATCCAGCACTGACCAGGTATCGGGTACTTCCTGTGATTGTCTCATTTCATCCTGATGTCTGCAGACAGAAACAGAGGTCGGAGGTTAAGCAGCTTCCCCCCAGGGTCGCTCACTGGTAGGTGCTGAGCCTGGATCTCCCATTCCTGGCCTCTTCCGACCAGAGAGGAACATTCCCAGGAATGGCTCCCGTCGGTGCCCACAGAGGAGACCTTTCCAGACTCAAAGACCGAGACTGTACAGGCCACAGCCTTTGACTGTGACCCAACAAAGTTAGAAAAATCATGAAAAGACCTTCTCCAGAGTAAACCACAGAGCAAAGGTCGCTGGGGTCTTAGAGACTCAGTACCAGTCAGCCATGCCCAGCAGGAGCGGCTGCAGGAAGGAGGCCTCTGCTCAGGGTGGCAGCAAGACAGGTGACAGCAGGACAGATGGCCTTCCCCGCCCCCCGCACACCCCCAGAGGGAAGGGCGTGAGGAATGGAGCTCTTTGACCCTGTGAGGTTTTCCCCCCGCCACCCCGGTACGCGGGCCTCTCACTGTCGCGGCCTCTCCCGTTGCGGAGCACAGGCTCCGGACGCGCAGGCTCAGCGGCCATGGCTCACGGGCCCAGCCGCTCCGCGGCATGTGGGATCTTCCCGGACCGGGGCACGAACCCGCGTCCCCTGCATCGGCAGGCGGACTCTCAACCACTGCGCCACCAGGGAAGCCCTGACCCTGTGTTTTGAAATCGGGAAAGTTTACCCTTCAACTTGGGCTGGGCCTGCTTGGCCTCTCCTCAAGTAAAACGTTACAACACCAGCGAGGCTCTTCCCAGATCAGACCTGGAAGATCAGGAACTACTGCTCTTTCCCGCAGGTGTTTTCACTGATGAAATTTATCAAAATGAAATTGAAACTCAGTTTTTGTTTATTGGCACCCGCCTTACCCTTGGGATTTCTTTTTTTGGGCCATGCTGCAAAATTCTGCTACCCAGGACTCTACCAGCTGCAAGGGGAAGGAAGCTCAGGCTTTGGGATGAGACAGTTCTCATGGGTTTGAATCCCAGCACAGGCACTTTGTAGCCTGTGGATTTGGACGAGTTATTTGATATCTTGAAGCCCCAGTTTCATCAGTCATTCAGTATGTGTATAGATCCTCTCTGTTTCAGAGGATGTCTGTAGACCTCGGATGAGCTCACACTTAGCAAACAGCCCAGCGGGCACGAGGGGAGTTGGCGGCTCCTCCTGTGATGGAGTGCCAAGCCTGCCCTGTTGTTTATTTTCTCTTTTATACGTGGTGTATTTTTGTGCCTCAGGGAAGTGGTAAGACCTTGACCCCTGTCACAGGTTAATTAACTTGCCGAGAGTTGAAACAGCCATGAGATTCCACATTGTGTCCTACTTAAAGTTGAAGCGTATCAGCTGTAATCAGTGATACTGCTTGTACAAAGCCACCAACCGACCTTTCTGTCCCCCCCAGGACACCACAGGTTCCTGCCAACTCCTGTCAAATTCGTTGGCCTCTGTAAAGTCTTTTATCCACAACACGGCCTGAAACTTTAATCACGAATTTATAGGGTCTTTTAAAGCTGCTTCTGAGACTGTTTCTTTGAGTGGGTCTCCTTAATGCAAGTGTACTATTTTGAAGTGTTTGCAAATAAGAACCAAGGGAGGAGAACACGGTGAGAAATGAGGGAAAACATAGAAAGTGTTCCGTGTTTGGACTGACCTTGGCACAATTGCTCACTGCGTTGGTTTTCTGCGGCTGCTGTATTCTCTCCCAGTTCTGGAGGTCGCAAGTCCCACCCAGGTCTCACAGGGCTAGGTCAAGGTTGCGCAGGGCCTCGTACTTCCTGGAGGCTCCAGGGGAGGGCCTGTTCTTGCTTCTTCCAGCTGCTAGGGGCTGCCCTCGTCCTGGCAGGTCCCCCCTTGACTCTTCTGTCTCCTTTCCGACTCATGGGGGCTCTATGGTCACTCCGGGCCCCCCGGGATACTCCCTCAAGATGAGCTGACCGTAATTCCCCTATGCCGTGTAGCCTGACATATTCACAGGTTCCAGGTAGGAGGATGTGGACCTCTTTGGGGGGCTGGGCTATTATTCCTCCAACTGCATCTACAGAAAACCTCTGTTTGAGTGAGTTTCCATAACAATTGGTTGACTGCCTCGAAGGCATGAGACGGTACGAAGAAAAATCCTCGACTCGTCTTGAAGTAGATTGTATTATTGGAGTAATTCAGACTGTACGTTGAAAATCACGGCAAGTTTGACTTTTTTTTTTCCATGTAGTCAGTCTCTTTTCTTACCTGGTTCTTCTCTAAACCAGTTATTTGCTCATAGCTCTGTATTTTGATATGTCTGTATCCATGTGTACACACAGGTATTTTTCTGAAATTCCGAGTTAACATCCTAGAGGTAAAATGTTACACCTGTTCTCTCTGTCTCTGTTTTGAATTGAATGCAATAAATCGTATTCCATCCATGTAAGGTTTCTATTACACAGTGGGATTGGCAGGGTTTTTTTTTTTTTTTTTTTAACATCTTTATTGGGGTATAATTGCTTTACAATGGTGTGTTAGTTTCTGCTTTATAACAAAGTGAATCAGTCATACATAAACATATGTTCCCATATGTCTTCCCTGTTGCGTCTCCCTCCCTCCCACCCTCCCTATCCCACCCCTCCAGGCTGTCACAAAGCACCGAGCCAATATCCCTGTGCCATGCGGCTGCTTCCCACTAGCTATCTACCTTACTACGTTTGTTAGTGTGTATATGCCCATGACTCTCTCTCGCCCTGTCACAGCTCACCCTTCCCCCTCCCCATAACCTCAAGTCCGTTCTCTAGGAGGTCTGTGTCTTTATTCCTGCTTTACCCCTAGGTTCTTCATGACATTTTTTTTCTTAAATTCCATATATATGTGTTAGCATACGGTATTTGTCTTTTTCTTTCTGACTTACTTCACTCTGTATGACAGACTCTAGGTCTATCCACCTCATTACAAATAGCTCAATTTCGTTTCTTTTTATGGCTGAGTAATATTCCATTGTATATATGTGCCACGTCTTCTTTATCCATTCATCCGATGACGGGCACTTAGGTTGTTTCCATCTCCGGGCTATTGTAAATAGAGCTGCAATGAACATTTTGGTACATGACTCTTTTTGAATTTTGGTTTTCTCAGGGTATATGCCCAGTAGTGGGATTGCTGGCTCATATGGTAGTTCTATTTGTAGTTTTTTAAGGAACCTCCATACTGTTCTCCATAGTGGCTGAACCAATTCACATTCCCACCAGCAGTGCAAGAGTGTTCCCTTTTCTCCACACCCTCTCCAGCATTTATTGTTTCTAGATTTTTTGATGATGGCCATTCTGACTGGTATGAGATGATATCTCATTGTAGTTTTGATTTGCATTTCTCTAATGATTAATGATGTTGAGCATTCTTTCATGTGTTTGTTGGCAGTCTGTATATCTTCTTTGGAGAAATGTCTATTTAGGTCTTCTGCCCATTTTTGGATTGGGTTGTTTGTTTTCTTGTTATTGAGCTGCATGAGCTGCTTGTAAATTTTGGAGATTAATCCTTTGTCGGTTGCTTCATTTGCAAATATTTTCTCCCATTCTGAGGGTTGTCTTTTGATCCTGTTTATGGTTTCCTTTGCTGTGCAAAAGCTTTGAAGTTTCATTAGGTCCCATTTGTTTATTTTTGTTTTTATTTCCATTACTCTAGGAGGTGGGTCAGAAAGGATCTTGCTGTGATTTATGTCATAGAGTGTTCTGCCTATGTTTTCCTCTAAGAGTTTGATAGTTTCTGGCCTTACATTTAGGTCTTTAATCCATTTTGAGCTTATTTTTGTGTATGGTGTTAGGGAGTGATCTAATCTCATACTTTTACATGTACCTGTCCAGTTTTCCCAGCACCACTTATTGAAGAGGCTGTCCTTTCTCCATTGTACATTACTGCCACCTTTATCAAAGATAAGGTGTCCATATGTGCATGGGTTTATCTCTGGGCTCTCTATCCTGTTCCATTGATCTATCTTTCTGTTTTTGTGCCAGTACCATACCGTCTTGATAACTGTAGCTTTGTAGTATAGTCTGAAGTCAGGGAGCCTGATTCCTCCAGTTCCTTCTTTCGTTCTCAAGATTGCTTTGGCTATTCGGGGTCTTTTGTGTTTCCATACAAATTGTGAAATTTTTTGTTCTAGTTCTGTGAAAAATGCCAGTGGTAGTTTGATAGGGATTGCATTGAATCTATAGATTGCTTTGGGTAGTAGAGTCATTTTCACAATGTTGATTCTTCCAATCCAAGAACATGGTACATCTCTCCATCTATTTGTATCATCTTTAATTTCTTTCATCAGTGTCTTATAATTTTCTGCATACAGGTCTTTTGTCTCCTTAGGTAGGTTTATTCCTAGATATTTTATTCTTTTTGTTGCAATGGTAAATGGGAGTGTTTTCTTGATTTCACTTTCAGATTTTTCATCATTAGTATATAGGAATGCCAGAGATTTCTGTGCATTAATTTTGTATCCTGCCACTTTACCAAATTCATTGATTAGCTCTAGTAGTTTTCTGGTAGCATCTTTAGGGTTCTCTATGTATAGGATCATGTCATCTGCAAACAGTGACAGCTTTACTTCTTCTTTTCCGATTTGGATTCCTTTTATTTCCTTTTCTTCTCTGATTGCTGTGGCTAAAACTTCCAAAACAATGTTGAATAATAGTGGTGAGAGTGGGCAACCTTGTCTTGTTCCTGATCTTAGTGGAAATGCTTTCAGTTTTTCACCATTCAGGATGATGTTTGCTGTGGGCTTGTCATATATGGCCTTTATTATGTTGAGGAAAGTTCCCTCTATGCCTACTTTCTGCAGGGTTTTTATCATAAATGGGTGTTGAATTTTGTCAAAAGCTTTCTCTGCATCTATTGAGATGATCATATGGTTTTTCTCCTTCAATTTGTTAATATGGTTTATCACATTGATAGATTTGCGTATATTGAAGAATCCTTGCATTCCTGGAATAAACCCCACTTGATCATGGTGTATGATCCTTTGGCAGTTTTTTTAAAGCCGTATGACCCTGGTCTTCTCTGAGGCCAGCTAGATTGGTCAGTCCGTAGAAGGATGAATGAGGCAGATGTATTGAATACATTCACTTTGAGTCATCAGTCGCCCTTTCCTTCACCTCCCCATTAAACCGGGCGGCTGAAGCCTCAGCAGCCACTGTCAGCACATAACAGGGTGTCCCACACAGTGAACAGGTAACCTCAGGTGATGCAAGTGCTCTCGGGGAAGGACAGCCGTAGGTCGTACACTGATGACCTCTGGGGAGGAGACCCTGGACAGTGGCACTTAGATGGGGAGGGAAGGGGAGGGGTCTCTGGAGAGGTGCTTCTGTGCCTGGGGCTTGAATCACAAGAGAGTAGACCCTGGGTCTGTACACTCTCCAGGGAACCCTGGTGCCCTGGAAGCATATCTGCTGCTCAGGAGAGCCTGACGGAAGGAAGGAAGGAAGGAAGGGGGGAGGGGCCACTAGGACTGGACCAACCCCCACCCCGCCCCCTACACTGACCACGTGTGCTGCAGCGCACACAGCACTTTCTTTCTGACTGTGGTTCCCGTTCTGAGTCTCTCTGTGTGGGCGGGGGGCTCGGAGCTGTCTTCACAAGCTCCCAGGTGAGGTGCTGTTCTTACCTCATGTGACAGAAGGGCAGCTGGGCGAAGGTGCACAGAGACTCTAACCCCGGCCCATATGACACAAAACCCCGACCCCTTAAACACGACATTCTCAGGCTGCTTGCGAGCATCCAACGTATCTTCTGAGGCGAGGCAAATATTGCTGTTCCCATTTTACAGAATAAGCTGAAGGCCGAGGAGGACGCACAGATGGCTCAGCTAAGCGTCGAATCCCAGATTCTTGACTAATGTTTTCTGTTTGCAGTTATGACCGAGTGGTTCAACTTGGTCCCCGTGACCCCTTGGGAAGTCCCTGTGAGCATTTTGGGGTGTTGGCTATTAGGAGGATTATGTAACCCAGTCATAAACCGGCAAGACGCAGTTACGGGGATCCGTTTTAGAAAGAGGGTCCCAGAATAGGATTGATATTATTTTAGGAGTTAAGTGACAACTACTGGGCCGAGAAAGTTTTTATAGCTATTCTAGTCTGTTTGGGTTTTTTAAAAAAATCTACTTCCATCTAAGACTTGGAAAAGCAGCTTATCATGTTCGGTTTTCTGAGAATTTCTTTTATTCGGTATAACATGGGGTTCTTGCTAAGCTCTATTGCAAACTGGTCACATGACATGAGACATGATCTGGCTATAAAATATTAAATTTGTGGCTCTTCTTTCTGTTGTCTTTAGGTGGGTGATAACTAGCTTAGTTAATGAAGGCAAAAATTAGATGTTCTTGAACTGCCCAAGCTGGAGGGTTAAACATTCATTATGCTTTGCATGTGACCTCTGTGATTCTTAGACTAAATCAGAATCCCATTTCTGACTCAAAGTTTCAGTAGTCAGAATGTACTTTTTCAGACTTTCCTCTGTTACAGCTTTTCCATATTAGGCATTTAAGTCAGTTGTACTCTCCTTTCTGTTGTGGAATAATCTTGTTTCAGCTCCAGCCTTTTCCTATTGCAGTCCGTCCTACGCTCATAGCAAAGTGCTCGTGACTGAAAGGAACCGCTCCGGCTGGGCTCCTGGAGCAGTTTCCCGGGGCCTCGTGTGGAGCCCCCAACTCTCGCCTCCCGCACGGCTCCCTCCAGGATGGGCGTCCGAGGGGAGGCCGTGGGGTCTGGGGCCCGGGTGCGGCGGGGCGGGGCGGGGCGGGGGTCTTGCTGCACCTGCGCCTGTGCGCTGACTGGCCACAAGCAGGAGAGAAAGCATGCGCGGTTTTATTCTAAGGCACTTCCGGAGTCACTTACTCCTCCTCCTTAGCCCTGGGCCCTCACATCCTGTCCCTCCCTCAACCACCGGGTCGTGCAGTCCCCAGCCCGTGGCCCCGTCCACGCGGCTCTCCTCTCCTGGTCCACAGCGGGGCCCTAAGGGACGCTGACCGCATCCGCCTTCACGCAGGACGCTGGCTGCCCGCTCGGCCCCCCCCCAGCCCGGCTTAGGAAGCTTTGCGGGCCACCAGGTCGGTATCTGCTGAGTATCTGAGGTGGAAGTTCTCAAGGATTGGTTGCCCCTTAAGTGCAGGTGCGGCTTAGGACAACGGGACAGCTGTTGATTGGCTGATATGCGAAGCATTGAAGTGAGCAGGTTGTTGATTGGTGGACTGTACTCGAGTGAGGCGTCCTCATTAGCTGGCCTTCAGAGGTGCTGGGATAGAGCTTGGTGGTTGGCAGCCTTCGCTGGGGTGACGTGGTTATTGATGGGAGACTGTGGTCCCTGGGGGAGGTGGTTGTTGACGGGGGACTGTGATCCCTGGGTGGGGTGGTTGTTGACAGGAGGCTGTGATCCCTGGGTAAGGTGGTTGTTGACGGGGGGGCTGTGATCCCTGGGTGGGGTGGTTGTTGACGGGGGGGCTGTGATCCCTGGGTGGGGTGGTTGTTGACGGGAGGCTGTGATCCCTGGGTGAGGTGGTTGTTGACGGGGGGCTGTGATCCCTTGGGGAGGTGGTTGTTGAAGGGAGGGCTGTGATCCCTGGGTGTGGTGGTTGTTGACGGGAGGCTGTGATCCCTGGGTGGGGTGGTTGTTGACGGGGGGCTGTGATCCCTGGGTGGGGTGCTTGTTGACCGGGGGCTGTGATGCCTGGGTGGGGTGGTTGTTGATGGGGGGCTGTGATCCCTGGGGGAGGTGGTTGTTGACCGGGTACTCTGATCCCTGGTATGGGGTTGTGTTGATGGAAGGCTGTGATCCCTGGTGTGGGGTGGTTGTTGATGGGGGACTGTGATCCCTGGGTGGGATGGTTGTTGACCGGGGGCTGTGATCCCTGGGGGAGGTGGTTGTTGATGGGAGACTGTGATCCCTGGGTGGGGTGGTTGTTGATGGGGGGTTGTGGTTCCTGGGGGAGGTGGTTGTTGATGGAAGACTGTGATCCCTGGGGGAGGTGGTTGTTGACCGGGGACTGTGATCCCTGGGTGGGGTGGTTGTTGACGGGGGCTGTGATCCCTGGGGGAGGTGGTTGTTGACTAGGGACTGTGATCCCTGGGTGGGGTGGTGGTTGACAGGGGGCTGTGATCCCTGGGGGAGGTGGTTTTTGACCGGAGACTGTGATCCCTGGGTTTGGTGGTTGTTGATGGGAGACTGTGATCCCTGGGTGGGGTGGTTGTTGACGGGGGGGCTGTGATCCCTGGGTGTGGTGGTTGTTGACGGGGGCGGGAGGGCTGTGATCCCTGGGTGGGGTGGTTGTTGATGGGCGGTTGTGGTCCCTGGGGGGGGTGGTTGTTGATGGAAGACTGTGATCCCTGGGGGAGGTGGTTTTTGACCGGAGACTGTGATCCCTGGGTTTGGTGGTTGTTGATGGGAGACTGTGATCCCTGGGTGGGTGTTGACGGGGGGCTGTGATCCCTGGGTGTGGTGGTTGTTGACGGGGGCGGGAGGGCTGTGATCCCTGGGTGGGGTGGTTGTTGACGGGCGGTTGTGGTCCCTGGGGGGGGTGGTTGTTGATGGAAGACTGTGATCCCTGGGTGAGGTGGTTGTTGACTGGGGACTGTGATCCCTGGGTGGGGTGGTTGTTGACAGGGGCTGTGATCCCTGGGGGAGGTGGTTGTTGACAGGGGCTGTGATCCCTGGGTGGGGTGGTTGTTGACGGGGGGGGGGGGGGGTGCTGTGATCCCTGGGTGGGGTGGTTGTTGATGGGGGCTGTGATCCCTGGGTGGGGTGGTTGTTGACGGGGGGCTATGTTCCCTGGGTGGGGTGGTTGTTGACGGGGGGCTGTGGTCCCTGGGGGAGGTGGTTGTTGATGGGAGACTGTGATCCCTGGGTGTGGTGGTTGTTGATGGGGGGCTGTGATCCCTGGGTGTGGTGGTTGTTGATGGGGGGCTGTGATCCCTGGGTGGGGTGGTTGTTGATGGGGGGCTGTGATCCCTGGGTGGGGTGGTTGTTGATGGGGGGGCTGTGATCCCTGGGTGGGGTGGTTGTTGACGGGGGGCTATGTTCCCTGGGTGGGGTGGTTGTTGACGGGGGGCTGTGGTCCCTGGGGGAGGTGGTTGTTGACCAGGGACTGTGATCCCTGGTGTGGGGTGGTTGTTGATTTGGTGGACTCCTGAAGCCTTTATACCGATGGGAAGCTTTCATAAGTCACTTACAACAGGTTTTAAAGCCCTTTGTTATGTCCAAGGAACAGCTGCTCAGTTTTTAGGTGCTTGGAAATTTATTTTTGTTCTGTCCCAGAGTCATAGATTTCCTGGGTGGATTAAGCCTGTCAAAGACCCCACACTAGTTCTCACCCCCTCCCCAGCTCACCCCAGAAGTGAGCACAGGAGCACAGCCCTGCGCTCAAACCGTGGCTCTGTTGTTCAGCAAGGCACGGAATCTCTGATCCTCTGTGTCCCGAAAGCTCACACTTCCCTGAATGGCGGGTGTTTGCAGAGTGAATGAGTGCCCCCATGTACTCCAGTGCCCTCCCCCAGACGGAGCAGTGCGCTGAGTTCACGCCCCGGACCCAGGAAGAGCACCTGTGAGGGGGGCTGTCAGAGTGACCTGGGGCCTGTGACACACTGTGCGTGCTCGGGCCCCGCTCCTCGAGGGTCCCATGGGGGTGAAGCCGGGCACAGCATTTTCTAGGTTCCCTCCCATGTGCTGTTCGATGTGCACTGAGACGTACCAGGCCCAGCCAGTGCCTTACTTACCTGCTTTTCGTGTAGTTAAGTCGTGCAGAAAATTTATAAATTGTTTTGACTGGTCTTAAGTGATGGGCTGTTCTTGTTCAAATCTCTTTTTGAAACTGTAATTAAGACAAACCCGGTATTCAAATAAAATATTCTCTGAAGCCCATTCCTATTACTGCTCTGGCCCCTCGCATTATTATTGAAAAAAGAGAAACGACCTTCATGACCTTCAGAAATCTAACCTGACAGTGAGTTCAGTATATAGGGAGATACCGCATGGACTTGAGATTTTCTGAAAGTAGATAACAATATTGTCTACAATTTGGAAGTGAGATTTGTGTAAACGCCCTTCTCAGATATTGTGTACATTATGCCTAAGGTTTATGACACATCTCCTCCTTCCCCAAAGGTTTGTTAGCTCTAAATTTGGAAGTTAATTCATGAAAGAGGAGAACATGCATTATTTATAAGTGTCTTTAGCATCTAGCAGCAAGGGTCATGTTATTTTAAAATGGGATTCATGCTTTTGTGGAGTCAGCGCGCTAGGTCCCCTCTGTCTTCCTGAAGCCATCCCTATAAATGAGGAGAACTCCTCTCTGTCAGAAAAGAAGGGGATCTGAGTCAATAGTCTTTCCATTATTCATCTCTTCCTAGTTTTGAGTAAACTTCTAGTCACTTAAAGGACTGAACGTTGAGTTTTTCTGCTGCAAAAATGCCCATCTTCTACCCGAGAGGTTACGAAATAGCTCATAACTATATTCATTACAGCCATTCAGGTATACCTTTGCTATTTATTACTTCCAGGATTGACTTAACTAGGTATGCAATGTACTGTATTTTTTGTTTGTTTTAATAAAGTTTTAATTTTGGAGTAATTTTGTATCACAGTTCACTCTCGGTATTGAATGTTTTATGGGTCTGGACAAATGTATCATGACACGTGTCCACTACTATAGTATTATGCAGAATTGTCTCACTGCCCTAAAAACCCCTGTGCTGCACCTCATCATCCCTCTTTCCCCTGTGCCCTTGGCCACTACTGATCTTTGTCTCTGTAGTTTTCCCATTTCCAGAATGTTATATTCTTGGAATTATTAAAGAAAAACTGACACTTGTTAAAGAACGGTTAAGCAGACTTTACTCAGGGGAGGACTCCGAGGGATTTTTGCCATAGGGGAGAGAGATTGGGCTCAACCCCGCATACAAGAAGGAAGAGTGGGGATCTATAGCCCAGGAGCTGGGTGGGGAGTAGATGGATGGAAAACTACTAAGAGGAAACATCAGAGGTAAGGGGGGTTTCTGGCTGCACTGACCTAACAGGGTCCTTCCTGAAAACAGGCCAGGACGGTCAGACATCACCTGGGTGAGGGTGGAGGATTCTGGCTGAACCAACTCAGCAGGATTCTTGCTAAAATTGGGCAATGGACATGGAAGTACAGACACAGAAATACAATAGTCAAGGTCTAGTCTGGGAAGAGGATTCAGAGGAGCCTGACGAAAGTTTGGTCAAGGAGAGTCTTTGTGAGAATCATACAGTCTCACCCTTTTCAGACGGGCTTCTTCCACTTAGTCGTGTGCATTTGAAGTTCCTTCATGTCTTTTCATGGCTTCACAGCTCATTTGTTGTTTTCTTTTTAATTTTTTTTAATTTTAGGCTGCATTGGGTCTTTGTCGCTGCACACGGGCTTTCTCCAGTTGCGGCGAGCGGGGGCTACTCTCTTGCAGTGCACAGGCTTCTCATTGCAGTGGCTTCTCTTGTTGCGGAGCACGGGCTCTAGGCGCGCAGGCTTCAGTAGCTGTGGCACGCGGGCTCAGTAGTTGTGGCTCGTGGGCTCTAGGGCACAGGCTCAGTAGCTGTGGCGCACGGGCTTAGTTGCTCCGCGGAATGTGGGACCTTCCCAGACCAGGGCTCAAACCCGTGTCCCCTGCATTGGCAGGTGGATTCTTATCCACTGCACCAACAGGGAAGCCCAGTTTTATCACTGAGTAATATTCCCTTATCTGGACGGACCACAGTTTATTTGTCCGTCACCAACTGAAGGGCATCTTGGTGGCTTCCAGATTCTGGCAATTATGGATGAAGCTGCTCTAAACATCTGTGCTTCAAGTTCCAGGAATAATTTTATATTTATGAAGAAGCTGCAAAGATAGTGCAAAGCATTCCTGACACCCCGCACTCAGTTTCCCTTAGTGCTAACGTCTTACCTGACCAGGGACATTTGTCAAAAGTGAGAGATTAACGTTGCTTAGTGGTAGACTGGCTTCACTTGGATTTCACTGATTTTCATGTTCTAGGATCCAATCCAGGATACCACGTTGCGGTTTGGGTGTGTCATGGTCATTAAATATGGTCATAAAAGTCAGCTTATCCTGAGAAAATGGATGTAAAGGTATCAGCTATAAGGATTTGGTGTTCCTTAATCTAGTGAACACGTTTAATTGTGATACGGTTATTTAGAATTTTTTGGAAAGTTTTCTGTTGTTGTTGTTTGTTTTTAGCAGAGAAGCAGAATTCCCCATGTGCAACATTAAGGTTCGCTTTATAAGGTCACCGTTTCTAAACAGCGTGCTAAAGCTTGTTGAAAGGAGGTCATCTTAAGGTTGAGTATTTGAGACCCTGGAGACAGCTGGTTGCCGAGCCGTAATAAAAGCTGTCCGGGTGTCGTTTTCCGAGTGGATGCAGCAGCCGTGGCCCTCGGCCGGGTGTCTAACGAGCCTCTCCAAATGTTTTGCTGGCAGAAGGACTCCATGAAAGATGACAGAGGAGGTCATCGTCATAGCCAAGTGGGACTACACGGCGCAGCAGGACCAGGAGCTGGACATCAAGAAGAACGAGCGCCTGTGGCTGCTGGACGACTCCAAGACCTGGTGGCGGGTGCGCAACGCGGCCAACAGGACGGGCTACGTGCCGTCCAACTACGTGGAGAGGAAGAACAGCCTGAAGAAGGGCTCCCTCGTGAAGAACCTCAAGGACACGCTCGGTGAGTGGCGGGCGCGGCAGGACCCCGGCCCTGGTGCTCTCTCAGCGGGACGCGGGGTGGAGGTCATCTCTTTCATTTGCATTTGAGGAAAAAAAAAGGGTATGTTTTAAATATTGACATCTTTCTACTTGTCTTTTTAAAAAATCTCTGGACATTGAGAGATCCAGTGCAGAAATATCCGGCTGGTCATCTCCTAGAGGTTCTCGAGTTTGGAGGTTCACGTGAGCTGGCCTTCCTGTGTGTTTCGGGCCCCCCTGCGTGTCTCCGTCTCCTGGCATCGCCTTTCTGGAGGGTCCTGAAATGGAATGGCCACCTCCGGGCATGCCCCCAGGTCCGCCCAGGTCATCCCATCAAAGCGTTTTCTCTCTCGAAATCCTGTGTGTGTGTGGTGTTTGCACATAGAGGAGGAGATGGCAAAAAAGTACTTTGCACCCGGGGAATCTTTTCCCTCTGTTAAACTGGTGGCGTTTCACGGCGCAGTCCTGGACAGTGGCAGCTAAGGTGGGGACTCGAGCGGCGGTGTGATGCGAGGCCGCCAGGGTGACCCGCAGGGGGCCTGCTGGGTGCCCTGCTTTTTTCCCACGTGCCTGTTCCCTTCCCTGGTGTCCGGACGTGGGAAAGAGCCCGAGTCCCCTGAAGTTGATGGTGTCCGATCTCGCCTTTGCGTGGACGTCCTGCAGAGGATGCGAGAGGGTGACTTCCTGAAGGTCAGCAGTGCCTCCTTCTGTGAGCACCATGTGGGTGGCCCCCGGGACCGCTGGTTATCACGGAAGAGTTTGCTCTTGAAACAGGTCCATGTCATCACCCATGTTACATTTCCTTGAGGCTTTCCTTTTTATTTCTGACAAGAGAATTAGTTTCACTTGAGGGAGGGGAACAGGCAGGAAACCTGAAAAGAAAATTAAACTCTGAATGTGATGAGTGTTGCAAAATATTCACCTTTCATTTTCTGAAGTCTTGAAGGGTCCACTGACTCTTCAAAACCAAGTAAAGGGCTTCCCTGGTGGCGCAGTGGTTGAGAGTCCGCCTGCCGATGCAGGGGACGCGGGTTCGTGCCCCGGTCCGGGAAGATCCCACATACCGCGGAGCGGCTGGGCCCGTGAGCCATGGCCGCTGAGCCTGCGCGTCCGGAGCGTGTGCTTCGCAACGGGAGAGGCCACAGCAGTGAGAGGCCCGCGTACCGCAAAAAACAAAAAACAAACAAACAAACAAAAAAACAAGTAAAGCCTTCATTCATTGGGTAGTAATTTTGTGTTGTGGGTTAGGTTATTTTCACGACTTGGAGAGAGAAATGAGACACTGGCCTGCGTGAGAATCACACCAGCTACCGTAGATTCTGCATGATTGAGAAATTCCGTTTTTCATGAGCAATCTGATTCTTTTTCACAAAAGTGACCCTCTTTATTGTTTTTTCCAAGCGTGTCACTTGAAAGAAACGTTGTTGTCCTGTGCTTATAACTCTCTATTAACTGTGGCTAAGAAACGCGGGAAGCGTGAGTAGGTAAATACTTTAGGAGTGCCCTGCGCTTAATTTTATTTATTTTTTCCAATTTCAGCTTCTCACCCACTAAAGTACCTTTTTTTGGAGATGCTCAACATTGTTGACTTGTTTTGTCTTCTTATCCTTTTTCAAAACTACATTCTCAAGATTCTAGTAAAGAATGAAACACCCAGAAATGGAACGGAATGCTGGGGAGTGAAATAAGGCGAAGCAAAAGCCCTCTGACTTGCCTACAATTCCCTGGAACAGCTCGTCATCCCTCCCTTCAGTCTTTAGAACGAGAAGACAGCTGAGCTCGGCAGCACATCTGGCGCTGGGGTTCGGTTTTTCACGAGTGGCAGTCAGTCCCCAGGGCTCCTCTCAGAACTCGGGGGGCCTGGCTCAGCCAGGCTGTCCTCGTGTGGGTGCCAGGCTGGCTCCCCCGCCCCGACAGATGGCCCCCCAGCTCTGCGGGCACACGTCTCCTTCCACAGAGCCAGCCAAGTTCCATTTTGGGAGAACACAGATTGTTAGAAAGCTCTTCCTGAAATAGAATCAAAGTTGGCTTCTCTTTAACCCTCTCCCCTCGGCTCTCCTTGGCCCTCGAGAGCCGTGCTGGGGAGACCTGCTGCTCTTCTGTGGACCGACCACCCTTTTCCAGGCCTCCTCCCCCGTCAGGCACATTACTGCCTTGGAAACGTTTGTACCTAGCGTTATTTAATGTAAAAACACCAACAAAGCTATGTTCTGAACGTCCATATCTATCCGTGGTAGTTAATATTTGTAGTCTAGAGACTGTTGGAGGTCAGTATGCCCATTGCCGAGGAGAAATGCCCCCATTCGTTGTCTTTTTTGCTTCCATGTGTTTGTCGTGGTCACCCAGAGCCTTGCTTTTGTTGGACAAAGAGAGACCTTGTTGTCTCGGCATCCATTGCCCCCCTTGAACGGGGTCACAGAGAAGGGAGGTACCCAGACAAGAACCACCGTGGCGGTGTGACTTACTATTTCTCCATCATCAGACCTGACAAGGCACCAGCGTCGAGAAGGAAGGTGGGAAAACTTTCCGCAGCCTCTCCTGCCGCCCACTGGTCTCCGTTACAGAGAAGACTGGAGCTAAAGCATCCGTGGCTTCCTGTGTAAATTACCGTGACGGGTGTGCTGTTGGAATTATAGCGTGATCATAGACTGATTACGCACCCAGCGGAAGTTCTCTCTACTGTGTATTAGAAGGAGTGAAAACAACGCCAAAGTCACCACCACACATGTTGACCTTCTGATAGCGACTCATGACCTCATCCGCATTTGTAATTCTACTGCCATGGAAATCCACCCGATTTCCAAAGCCACGGTTAAGATTTCCCCGGCAGGCACCTGGTTTGAAACACAATAGCACTGGACTCCCCGTCAGAGTCCCTGTGTTCTCCTTGTGTGTTGGCATCTCTAACTGCCGGGGACTGGGACTCGGCAGAACTCTCTCCTGCTTTTCTGTATCCCTGTGCTGTGCTGAGGTCGGTCGCCAACTTAATTTAATCGCATGTCATAGTTCGTTACAGTAACCTCCAGAAAGCGGTACCTTTCCCAAAAAGTTCTCTCCGTTAGGAAAGGACTAACGCTCTTCCTTTTCCCTTAATAATTTATAATTAAATAAAACAATATGACCTCGTGTTTGTAGACGGGTAGCACGTCGATACACTAGGTCTCCTCTCACGTTCAGCTTATGATCACAATTAGTCAAAGAGAGCTTTTCCACGGATGACAAGGAGCCGTCCTCAGAACCGTTCCTGCTGGCAGAGCCCAGGCGATGTTTTGAAAGGCTCGCTGCATTCCTGGGCTCCGGCCTGGCCTCGGTGTTTTCCACGACCCGACTCATCAAAGCATGCAGGTTAGGTGTTGGAAGGTGTTGTGCTAAGTCTTGCAGGATGGGGAAGCTGCTCCCGGGGAGGGATTTTACTGAAGAGCGGTTTTTGTCACCACTTGACAACGGCAGCTGGAACCCGCCGAAGCCCTGAAGGTTAACTGTCTTTGCGATGGTTGCCTGAGGCCCAGGTGCTGACTTGGGCTACCCAGGAAGCTACGGTGCCGTTTATAATCTGTTAGCATCCGCCCGTGGAGGGTTTGTTCCAAGTCACACACATCCTTCGCTGACCACCCTCCTGCGGCATGTGGAACCAGAGGTGAGCCGCCCCCGGGGCTGCCGCTTTAGCCTTGGCCCCAGTGTGCCCCTGCCTGAGGCCAGGTAGTCACCTGCCAGTGATGAGCTCCGGAGCGGTGCCCACCTCTGCGACTCCAAGCCAGCCCTGGGAGCAGGGAGCGGCCACGGTGGGGGGACCAGTGCTCACTAACTGCAGGAGCCCTTGCGCGGTTGGGGTTGGTGCTTTTGGTCGGGGCGGGGCGGTTCCTGGGGGAGAAGTTCCCAGGGCTCCTCGAGGCATGTCCATGTACGCCTGACTGAGCGTCTTCCCCAAGAGAAGGCCTGTGACAGAGACGGGTCACATGCCTTTAGCATGAACTGGGGTTTTTTCACCAAGTTGACTATCAGGGCTTACTGGGTGGGCGTTTGACAGGGCTACGTCACAGAGATAAGCAGCTAGGATGTTAGAGGGAATCCTAGTGATACTGGGTTCCCTGTTTTAGAGATGAAAGCCAGGACCTTACTAGCAAAACCAGAGTGGGGTCTGAGTATGACAGTGATCGTGTATCGGTGTTAACGTCCCGGGTTTGTGTCGAGGATGCCCTTGTGTGTGGAGGTGACACCGTGTTGAGGTGATGGGACAGGGCGCTGGCAGCCTACTCTCAGGTAGTTCAGGGAAAATAACATCCTTTGTGCTGTTCTTACAACTTATCTGTACATTGAACAAACGGGCAGACGTAGACTGGTTTAGGGACTACCCCAGGCCGTGATGCTGGATCATAGCAGGGGAGAGGTTGTACCTCGGGCTTCCTGTTCTATCCGGGCATCTGCGGTGCCGCAGGGTCTTACAATCGTCATCAGTCTTTCAGAGATCAGAGGATCGCCGAGGACCTGCTGAGATCGGACCTAACACACGAGGTTGCCGCCGGGTGTGAACGTGCCAGCGGATTCTTCCTCAGAACGGTTCCCCAGGACTTGGTTCCGAACTTTCCGTAATCATCCAGCAGGTGCCCTCCGTATCACTGGCAGGCAGGTGAGGGAACCCCGCTTCCTGCGGGAGCGGCCCAGGCTGCTCTGGGCCAGTTCAATGTAGGCATTTTTGTTACAACAGAGATGGGGCGAGAGATGGGCTCCAGCCTCCGTGATGGGGAGGCCGTGGGGGGATCTTCTTTCCGGCACTGCAGGACTGTGGTCTTGGCTGTGATCAGAAGCGTTCTCAGTAGGGCTGAAGCAGGGCAGGCGATCTGTCCAGATGAGCCACGGGTGACGGATGCTGTAGTCGCTGGTTGTCACAGGCTGAGTTGGAGTCGTCCCTCCCTCGCTCTGGCCCTTGGAAATGCTTCTAAGCCACCTGGTTCCCCGCTGAGTGACCTTCGGGAACAATCACCAAAGGCTTTGAAGCAGGGATGCAGATGTGGTGTCGGGATCGGTTCCGTGTCACAGGGTGTGTGTGGATCAGACGGGGGAGGCCGGCTGGATGTTCTTTCACCTGGTGGGTAGAGTTCAGCCCCTGACTCTGCAGCCTGTGATGTAACTGGAAGAGTGACAGTGGCCCGGATGCGCGGGGGCCATTAGGACAGTGGCGCTGCCCCTCCTGGCCCACCAGAAACGGCTGGATGAGGCCACTCGGGCCTCTCTTATCCTTGCGGGAGCAGCGTACGTAGGAGGGTGAGGCTGGGGTCTTTTCAGATCCAGGCTCGGCACACGCCCACACGCCAGTTGAGCGATTTGGGGCGAGCCGTGGAAGCCGCAGAGCCTCAGCTGCGGCGTCTGTCGGACGGGTTGAGGGACCACTTGTCCCATCAGGTGGTTGAGACTGAACTCCGTCACGTGAAGGATGCTCGGGGCTGGTCTTCGGTGGAGGGAGAGGCAGAGGCTGGGAGCAGGGGGCGTGTGGGAGGACAGTGAGTGAGCTGGCGGCACTGAGGGCCCTGGGTGACCCACACTGGGGAGGCCCCCATCATTAGGCCTGATGCTTTTGCAGAGGGGAGCCCCAGCGGTTGTCCTGTGGTGGACGGGGTGGTGGCCGTCGGGGTGTATGGCAGGCATCTTGATTCTGGTCCTCGGGGTGGGAGCGGCGGTGCCAGTGTGTCAGCAGGAGGCTGGGGACGAGATCTCACGGTGGCTCGGGGGGATGTCACCAGCCCTGGGCTTCGAGGGAAGGCCCAGAACTCTGTGCCAACCGGGTGTGAAGCAGCAGG
Organism: Leucopleurus acutus; assembly: GCF_964270905.1. NCBI lineage: Eukaryota > Metazoa > Chordata > Mammalia > Artiodactyla > Delphinidae > Leucopleurus > Leucopleurus acutus. The sequence continues at coordinate 24,573,177 of NC_139154.1, forward strand.
TTAGTCACAGGTGACTCAAGGGTCTGCAGCCTGAATGAACAACCGGCAGAAAGACCAGAGGGTTAGGGAAGTAGGAGGAGAACCTGGGCCGTGATGATGAGACGCACTGGAGTTGATGGCGGGCCCTTCGGTGGGAATGTTTCACGCTTCAGGCATGCGTCTCAACTTCAGGAGACAAAATGCAGATTTTGCTGCCACACACGGCCGGCAGGGGAGCCCTGGCGTTCGAGGCATTTCGCGAGGTTCCTCCACCAAGCTTCCGCTCCGCCGTGGTCTCGGGGGCCTCCGTCTACTTTCTACAGCTGCCCCCAAGCCCTCCCCTGGGAGGGAGGCCCTGTGACAGCCGGTGCCTGGGACCCGCGGGCTCCATAACCACCATCCCCGCGCTCCCGACACCCATGTCACGCCCGAAGCCAAAAGGAAAGCTTAATGCAGCAGCAAATTCAACCCGAGACCCGGAACGGATGTTGTGTGCGTTTTCCAGTGTGTAGGCAGTGATAACGATTTCTGTGTGCCCCTCTGGTGCTACCTACCTGTACAGCTTTTTGTTTAATCTTCCCAGTAACCCTCAGAGGAATATACTAACATGCTTATATTTCACGTGAAAAAAATGAGACTCGGAGGTTAAGGGATGTGTGTGCCCAAGAACACACAGTAAGTGATGGGTTGAAATTCAGAGCAGGTCTGCCCGACTCCTCAAGCTCTGCTGTTGTTGGTCAGCCTCAGGGGTTGGGGATTCAGATTGCGGGGAGCCCTGGGGGGTGAGGGGAATGCCGCCTGCTTGGCATCAGTATTGGTGCATGCAGTCGCTCCCTGGTCCCGCCTGCACGGCTGGGTTGGTTTTCTCCCACCCTTGCTGCAGCCCCTGGGACTCGAGGGGACCAGCTATACTTCACAAGCATCGTTTCCTCCCGGCCCTGGGGGTTCACTTATCAATAACCGCCTGGTTCCGTCACACTGAGGGGAGCAGGAGCCTTTAATTAAAATGATTCAGAAGCCGAGTGTCCCATGAACTCACCTGCTTTTCCCCAGATCGATTCTTATTTCGGCAGTAGTTGTGTCGGCAGCAGGCATGTTCCGGGGGGTCTGCGCGCGTGAGATTTCAGCCGTCTTTGCCGTTCACAGGCTCTTTGTGTGACACGGGTTTCTGCACTCAGGTAGTCCTCAGAATTATCCTCTCTGAAATGCCTGTCTTTTATAAAACTGTTCATTGAAGACTGGCATACTTATTAAAAAAAAGAAAATTGGAAAATAGAAAAAAACAAAAATCACCTGTGATCTTATCACCCAGAAATAATCACTGTTGGCGTTTGCATCTGTTTGCTAAGTATCTCTACACACGTAGAATCAAAATCAGGTTGCAAAGGTGACTTCTTCGCATCAAAACCACTGTCACCAGGCAGTCAGTCCTGAAACGTCTACCCGTTCGCGGAAGCCTGATCGCGACACGTGCTGGAAAGGACCTTTGCCGAGTGAGTTTGGTCCATGCCTCCCGGTTCCTTAGTGGTCAGGATGCTCTGTATAAAACCGAAGAGGAGAAGCTGATTCTTTATAGTGCATTTGTCTTAGAAGTAGCTTGGTTTCCTAGGATCGATGTCCATAAAGAATAAGAAAATTACTGTTAGTCTTTTCACATGTCACTTAAGCATACTTCCTAAACTCAGTCACCTTCTAAGGAATCAGTACAAAAAAGTACAAAGTACATTTTTCTCACTTAAAGTGCAGAGCCAGACCACGCCCCATGAAAAGTTTGTATGTAACATGCGAAGAAGATTGACAGATCTCAATTTGATTTTAAAGGTCCAGCTTCTCCAACCTATCACCTCTTCCCCGTATTAAAGCAGGGACTCTGGGTTTTCAGAGCTGCATTTAACACTTGAGGTTGACCTTTTCGGTCTCTGTTGTATAATCTACCGTTGTACGAACCCGAATTAGGTATTATGTGGCATAACTTAGAACTCTTTAGAATTCTGTCCTGCGACATCGTTCGCGGTACAAATGACCCGCCAAATGTAATGCCCACAGACTATGGAAACGTCTACAGCGATTGTGGTGCCCAAAATACACTTGGGTTTGTTTGCATATATCGTTAAGTGTCCAAGTATTTAGAACAAGAAACGTAAAACAACTCACAACGGATTAGTGGGAGGATAATTAGAAAATAGAGACAGATGGTTCAAAAGAATGCTAATGGGAGAAGAGCCAGGAGAGGGGATGGGGAAGGAGGAGGGGTCTACGCTTGGGAGATAGAGGAGAAGCAGGTGTGCGGTGACACGGGGTCTTGAAGCCGGACGCGTCGGCCCCCGGGCCCTCGAGCCCTGAGGAAGGACAAGGACACCATGTAAAGCATTTCCCAGTTTCTTTCCCAGCGACTGGCACCTGGGTTGCTTCTTATTAAAATGATTGTTTTTCTAAATAACATCGATACCAGCCTTTCTGGACTCCAAGTTACTCAAGTGGGAGCCTTCGATTTTAGAATAGAGAAAACGTGGACTACAGATGCTGAGAATTAAGTGAAATCTTCTCTCCATGTTTCCAACTGCGCTTCCCCATATGGCCCGCACTCAGTTTCAGATCTCGTCCATATGTCTCGAACGTTCCTCTTGCCTATTACCGCTCGTGTCTGTCGCCGGGGCCGGTGTGGGGTGCAGGGGGGTTTGTTCAGGACGGGTGCCGTGGTGCTGACTGCAGAGCCTCTGGGGCTGCTGGAAGGCCTGCCAGGCGCCTCCTGCCCTGAGCCCCGCGCCCTGCAGCCACCGCTGCTCTCTGCACGGGCGGGCACCTGCTCACATCACTTTGTCCACAAGCCGCTCCCCGATCAGCCCCTGCAGCCTGCCGTCCCTCTCTCTCAACTCTTAACTTCCTTTCTCTGCTTCCAAACTCACGGATTCTGTGAGCGTCCAGATTGTCCCCCGTGGTTCTCACGGCTGGGAAGCCACCTGGAGGGCAGCTCTCGGTGAGTTTTCGGGCTGGGGGTCTCCTGGAAGCCAGCCATCCTAGGGTGGCTGTTTGCAGGGAACCTCCACTGATTTTATAGTTTTGGCTTTTTTCACGGAGCAAAGCAGTTGAGTGTCTAACTTGGAAAATTTACAAGTGGGTGTTCATCGTGGAGCGTGAATTGGTAGTGAAATGGTTGGGGTCCTTAGGCGCTGATCTAAAGTGACCGGTCCTGTAGTATTCAGCCCAGCATGCTCAGCCAGACCCTGGTGACAGGAGTTGGCTGTAGGATCCAAAAGGGCCACTTACGGTTCTCCTGTGGTTGTTTTTGTGTAGCCTAGTATGTACAGTTAAGTTTAAAAAGTGAAGTTCATTCGACACTTTGGGCTCTCTGTGGAGAATCCTTGAATCCTGGAAAGGGCTCTGGAGATAACCTGGTCCACAGCTTTCCTATGAAAATGAGGCACGTTGAGTTACTTGTCCAGGGTAACAAGGTGCTTCACAGCAGAGCCAGGAGCAGGCCTTGGGCCCAGGCAGGGCGCTGCCACAAAAGCCAGCCGGGAACGAGGGCCTGGCGGCCGAGCCCAGCTACATCAGGACCCCTCCCTGGAGCCGGCAGGGGCCTGGCCTCTTAGTAACCAGAGTTCACCTTGTCCAGAGCAGCGTGTGGTCCCGGAAGCCCTTCTGTCCAGCCTTGGAAGATGGCGTGTCCCTTGCACTTCCTAACTGAAGGCCAGCTTTGCACCGAGGAACGTCCTCTCCTGAGATGCATCAGAGGGGCCCTCGTGTCTTAGCTGCTCCTGAACCAGAGAGCAGGACTGAGGCCAGGCTGTCCCGCAGGAGCATTTGAGGGAGAAAACAGACACGTGCACACCTCCGTGGAGAAAGCGTCACCTGTTCTTTTCTCCACCGGACCTTGGCCCTCAACCAGAGAGGAGCGATAATAGCAGTGAAAGCACCACGCCCGCAGTCGCGCGGCTCCTGCTGTGTCCGGGACGCTACATTCGGTCCCCTCCTCAGGCTTTGGACCCTCACAGCCGCCCCACCAGTGCCACTGACATCCCCGTGTCACGGCTGCAGAAACGGGAGAAGAGAGGGCAGAACTGCCAAGGTCACAGGCCAGCGGGGCAGGAGCCGGGCCTGGAGCGGGGTCAGAACTGGGGTCCGGTTGTCTGCCAGCCGCTCGCCCCCACCAGTGTGTCGTCCCCTTACTCGCTCGCTCTCTTTTTTGTTACCGTTTTTCATCTTGCTGAGCAGGCGTGGGCTCCAGAGGTCGCGCTTGTGAGCTTCTGCCCGTGTCAGGGGCTGACACCGCGTGGTGCTTCAGAAGGTCGCGTTGAATCCGTGCACGTGCGCGGCCCACTCCCACCCCTGTTCTGCACACTCAGAGGTGCTTGTGCTGATGCAGCAGGTATGTGTGTTGGGAGGTACTGAATATGTATTTTTAATTACAATCTATAATTACAATTTCTTTAAAAATTCTTTTGACTCGCATCGTGCTACCGTTTGGCTTTCGCATTTGGTTGACCATATCCTGTGCTTCTAAACCACTTTTCTTCAGGCTTACACATTCAGTCATGTTCTGTGCCTGCCTGCTCACGAGGGAACGGGCTCTCTTGGGGGCAGGGATGGAAATTCCGGTTCTGAGCCCTGGGCCTGTGCGATGGTAGCCTTTGCCCCGACGCATCTCCGTCTTGTGCCGGCTGCTGGTACATCCGCCCGCTGGAAAGGGGACCATCCAGGCACGTGGATGGTGAATGGCTCCCTTGTCCCTTGCCAGCTGGCGGCCCGACGCGGGCCGTGTGGATCTGCCACAGGGGTGGCAGCTCCCATCCATCTCATGAAGGCTCCTTCCTCCCCCTGCCCCGTCCTGAACCAGCCCTCCCTGAACTTGGGGGTTCCATACGGCACGTAAGGGCACGTTTCATCGTAGGGTGAGGGGTATGCACCTAAGGTGCGCGTGCCTAGGAATACAGAAGTAAACCCCCTGGGTTCGTGGCAGTTTCGGGGGGGGGGAGCATGGAGCCCCCGGTGTTTCCCACAGGCCGTACAGCAGACTGACTCCGCTTTAGGAAAGGACGGTGGTTTTCACCTTCGAAAGCTCGATTTAAGCTGCTAGTGGGAGAAAGGCTCCTGGCCCGACTTTATCCTCAGCCCTTCACCTCCCTGGGGCCTGGCACACCCCGCCCGTCAGGAGAAAGTGTTCCCCGCTCTTGCTGTCAGGACCTTACAGGGCAAGCGTCTGCTTTGCTGGTGCTGACGTGGCAGCCGCAGGGGTGCGGTTTCCTGCGGGTGAAATGGGTTCCCGGGACCAGCTGGACAGTACCAGGCATCTCAGACCTGGGCATGAGAGCCATCACCCGGCTGCTCCAGGTGACATCTGCCCTCCTGTCACTCACTCAGAGGCGTGACCGCGGTGCGACCCGCTGGACGTGCAAGCCCAGGGAGGATGAAGCTGACCCCTAGGGCTGCATTTAGTCCTCCGTCCCAGATGCGGCTGGGAAGTAGGGTGTCCTCCTCTTCGAGTGGACCCGGTCCCTGTCAGTGAGGCAGGCGCGGTGCCAGGCGCAGTATCTTCCACCAGTGACGCGGGGACGAGGGTGAGATGGACCAGCTCTGTGCCCTGCCCACCACAGTCATGCTGCCTCCGCCGGGCGCGTCTCTGCCCCTCCCTCCCCTCCCCGTCCCCTCCCCGGACCCCTGCCCTGTCCCCCCCCACCCCCGTTCTCCACACACTCTGCATCCTCCCCAGGCTCGCACGTCCAGCAGGTAGCAGCGGTTGCGCCTCTGAGTGACAGGAGGGGCAGGTGCCACCTGGGGCAGCCACGCCCCAGTCTGCTTGGCCTGAGTCCCGGCCGGCTCTCAGATGCTCTGCACTGACCAGCCTGTCCGTCGCTCTCCGGGCTGCCCTGGGGGGTTCCTCCGAGACCCACCTCGGATGGGGCCGGTGGCCCTGGGTCCCTGTGCAGAGCAGAGCAGAAGGCGAGGTCAGGGGGCTTCGGTCGGTTAGGCCTAACGTCCATGCCACCCAGAATGACAGACCTCGAGTGCAGGCTCTTGGGGTAAATATTCAACCCCAGGCTGCTCTGGGATTAGGAAGCAAGGCCTGTGTCTGCTCACCCCTGCGCACAAGCCTAGGGGCTCCCCAACTTTTGCTCTGTTTTCTGCGGCGTACTCACCCACGCGTACCTGTTTTCTCAGGGGGGCTCACCAGTTTGGCGTATTTCAGGAGGTGAGGTGGAAGCAGGGGAACGAGAGTGGGGAAGGGTCATTTTATTTTTTCCAGAGCCCTCAATCAAAGTGACAGAAATCCAGAAATCAACTCAAAAGTAGCTAAAGAAAAGCAACAGGAAGAAGAGGAGAATTTAAAGAGGGATTAGCTCACATCATTGGGAAGTGTGGTTGGATTCCCGGGCTCAACTCATGTCATCCAGGTTCTGTCTCTGGGCCTCTTCTTCACACAGGCACCTACAGGTGTGGCTGACTCTTGAGAGCCAGTTTCCCCCACCCCAGGCTGCAGGGGGAGTTCTGATCCGAGCCCTGGGGATGGGCCCTGCTGAGACCACGAGAAGAGAGGAACTGTTGAATAGAGATGGCGTAGCGGGTGTGGAACAGATTAAAGCAAGAGAGAACTACTGCATTAATCCTAAATGGTGGTCCTTCAGAAGATCCTTCAGTTTAGTAAATGGGAGGTTCTTCCTTTATTCAGACACTCGACTGTGAATCCTGGCACTAGACATTCTCTGAGTAGTGGAAGCTAGTCTGAAAAACTAGATACGAACTAAATGAACATATAGGACCACGAATAGCTATTAGGAGCCAAACATTAAATATATCCTCTTACATGAAAGGTTATTTCAGCTACTTTGTCCCTGAACCAATCTTGTCAGACCTCCTTAGCGTTTAGTGATAAAAAGCTTCTGTATTAATAATTTCAGTTGACGTTCCTAACCCTGATGGGGAAAAAGCCCCACAAATTAATAACCTCTATGCTTAACTTAGTATAAGTGACATTTGAAGTGCAAGGAAATTTTCTACTTGCATCTGGTTTATGTCACAAATCTGATTCGTAGCAAAAATAAAATGGCTTTGCCGTAGAGCTCCTGAAACTCGGGTGCGCTGTGTCTAAATGTATGGGCTGGAGTACTTGTATGAACTGTCCAATTTGTTCGGCATTTTATCTTAAATCTCCAGAATTCCAGCTGGAAGATGACAGGACATATTTTAAAGTCGTCTGCTATAACATCCCTTTATCTTTTTTTTTTTTTTTTTTTTTTTTTTTTGCGGTACGCGGGCCTCTCACTGTCGTGGCCTCTCCCGTTGCGGAGCACAGGCTCCGGACGCGCAGGCTCAGCGGCCATGGCTCACGGGCCCAGCCGCTCCGCGGCATGTGGGATCTTCCCAGACCGGGGCACGAACCCGCGTCCCCTGCATCGGCAGGCGGACTCGAAAGTCATAACTTTGCGGGAAGAAAGTTACTCAACATCGCCGAATGCAGCGTGCTGGCAGTAGGAAAGGTTTCCTAGTGGCCGCGTTTACATATTCTCATCCATGATGTGATGGGTCCAGTGCGGGCCGCATCAACACCTGCAACAAAACGTCCAAACACCACATTCTGTACGGTGGAGGATTTTACGATGAACTTGAGAACTAAAAGAGACGCACACCATTTGAATTCGTCCTAGATCTTGTGAAAACATGTTAGTGCTCTCTGGGCCTCGGTCCGTCCATCGTGGCCTGGCCGGTGCTGCCTGGGTGTCCCGCACCACGTGGTCGGTACCCGAGGCCAGGGTGTGGTGAGGAATGTGGCCAGCTGCTCTGGGAGGCGCTTCTGTCTGCGGCCCAGGCTGACCCGGAATCCGTGCTCTGGCCCTGGGGAGCAGGCCTTGGAAAGGGCCAGGAAGCGCGTTCTCCCAAATGCGGCCCAGAGAGGGGGCGAGCGGAAGCCCTGGTTAGCGAGGGCATCTGGTGGGCCAGGTCCTGGTTAGTTACTGTTCAGTAGGTGAAGATGGGCTGGGACTTGGCAGACCGGGTGTGAGGCTCTTGCCTCTCCAGTCAGGAAAAACGTGAAATCAGAAGGAAATTAATCACATTATCCTTGTTAAAATCACAACACACATTGGAGTCAGGTTGTGTTTTTGATACAACTGGAAGAAGGAGGTGGTCTGACTTGAATGAACGAAGAAAAAGAAAGCAGAAGATGTGGGGAAATACACAGGCAGAGAAAGTGGGGAGCAGGGGAGTTCCCACACTGCCTCCTTCCCTAAAAGATAACGGATTTGCCTTTGAATTAGAGCCTGGACGCCAAGGCCGTTCAGAGCTTGGGGCTCATACACGGGTCTCTGTCCCCTCCGACCTGGCAGCTCGTAGCTGGCACGCGGCGGCAGTCACGTGGCCTCGGGGGAGGTCCAGGCAGGGGGAGATGACGGGGTCCTGAACCTCCAGAGCCTGTTCATTCGACGTCCTTGTGATCCCGGCCGCATGACTCCGGAGCCATTCACCTGGTTGTCCTCATTCAGAAAGGCCGCCCTGGCTGCTGGTGGGTGGGTCCCCTTCCCTCTGACGCCTTTCTCCTCCTGCCTGCTGTTCCCCGGGGCTCCCCAGGGCTCCCAGCCCTTCGGCCCCATCCACCCGGGCTCTGGCCTCGGGCAGAATCAGGGTCAGGGAAGAACTGGGGAAGAAGAGGAAGCTGAGAGCCGTTGTCAACAACCCAGGACTTTGTTCTGTTTACACATTTCCACCCGACGCCCCCTCCAGCCTGCCCCAGCTGTCCCCAGACTTGTCCTGGGGCCCCGGCCTGTTGCTCCTGATGCATTTCTTATCCCAAACCTTCTTTCCCTAACCTCAGCCCCACTTCCACCCGGACACACAGGGCCCATTTCATTCCCTAGAATCAGTTTGGGAGGGTGCGTGAGGGGATCTTGAAGCCCCATTTCAGAGCCCTGAACGCATTTGCCCGTGGAAATCATGACACAAGTAACGAGCATCTGCCGTCACGCTTCACACTAGCCTCTGACGGAACTGTGCTTCTTGGTGACTCTGGATTAAATAGGCTTCCATTGGATCACGGTCTGTCTGTGCCACTCCACTGGCTGCGTGTGTTGGGCCAGTTCCCTGGTCTCATTCAGCCTCGGTTTCCCCATCTGCAGAAATGGGGGGAGCCGGGTCTGTCACAGGACCGTCGTGAGGTTCAGATCATGTAGATGTCAGTGCGGCCGGGCTCCTCCCTACCCGCCCCTGACACACACCTGCCTCCTGCATTTCACTGCGCCAGCGGCCGTGTATCTCTGCTCCCATAAGATAATGTTTCCCAGGTGCCAAACGCCTGACGGGCAAAGTTTCTGTTTGGGTGGCCGTCTGGCACGTAGGGTCACGGCCAAGAGTGTTCAGAGAGGACTTAGACCCTCTCCTGCTAAAATATCTGAGAAAAAAGAAATTCAACACCCAGCTCAACACCAGTTAGGAAGAGTCATAACTATTCCTAAAGCACGTTCTGTGCTTTATATGCGTAACCTGAACTTAGGTACCTGTTCTAGGCCGATTTGTCCACCCTCAAAATTCATATGTTGATGTCCCATTCCCCAGAATCTCAAAGTGTGGCTGTATTTGTATAGGGCCTTTAAACAGGTAATTAAGTTTAAATGAGGTTTCTTAGGGTGGCCCTAATTCAGCATGACTGGTGTCCTGTAAGGAGAGGAAATTGGGACACAGAATGCAGATGCGGTGAGAAGGCAGCCGTCTGTAAGCCAGGGAGAGAGGTCTCCGAAGGAACCAGCCCTGTTGACCCTTCATCTGTGACTTCCAGCCCCCAGAACCATGAGAAAACACGTTTCTGTTGTCGAAGCCCCCCAGTCTCTTACGGCCCCCTCGCAGACTGATCCAGTGCCATCGTCCACATGTTAGGGCAAGAAAACTAAGACCCAGAGAGACTAAGTAACTTGCCCAAGAGCACACAGCCAATTAGTGGCTGACGCGGGATTCCTGCTGGGGCTGTGCTCTCAGTCGTTCTGCTGTGCTACCCCCAAGACCCCAGCCCAGAGTTGCCTCAAAGACTGTTTAGGTCATGTTAGAGCAAAACAGGTTAATTTTCCAGGGCTGTTTGTATGTAGAAAGTTCCAGTCTTGATAGAGACATATAAGCTTCTCTTATGGGCAGGGAGTGTGCCTGTCTTACCTCACTCTCCCCAGAGTGTAGGAAGGTTCCTGGAAGGAGCTCAAGGCTGAAGTAATTAAATTATTTTGTGTTTGAAAAAAAGCAGACAAAGCAGTATGTTCATTCAGCGGTATGACTGACTTACGTAAGTGTCTTCCACGACGCATTATGAGGCATGAGGTCTTCCATGGCGTATTACGAGGCGTAAGGTCTGCCGTTGTCTTTTCTGTTGATCTTGACACCTTTCCACCTTTTTTTGTATATATTTTAATTTTATTGGATTATAGTTGACTTACAATGTTGTGTTAGTTTCAGGTGTACAGCAAAGTGATTCAGTTATACATATACACATGTTTCATTCTTAGATTCTTTTCTCATATAGGTTATTCCAGAGTATTGGGTAGAATTCCCTGTGCTCTACAGTAGGTCCCTGTTGGTTATCTATCTTACGTACAGTAGTGTGCAGTGACACCTTTACGTCTTGATGAATATTCTAAAAGCTGCTCTTCCCTGGCTCTTCAGGTAGGCTTCCTCGCTCACAAATTTGGAAAGGTCTCCTAGAGAGTTATTTTTAAATGTTATTTCTTGAAATCCTTGTTACCCATAAAGATTGCACTCTGCCTGGCCATTCCCGCTCCGCGTGCTGACGGCCCCGGGAGGTTTGAAGGCCTTCGTGCCCGAGCTTTCTGGGTGGAAGTTTACTTGCATGAACTGTCCCGTGTGCCTCTGGACTAGGATGCCATTGAATCATCACAGTGCCGTGTCATTGCAGAGTTGAACTCACCTAGCTTTGAAATCAGAGGTTGAGAGGTTCATGTTTTCAGGTGTAAAGCAAATGAACTCTTACATGGAAATCGAAACGTTTAACTTGGTCCAGTGTCCCGGCTTACTCTTCATTTGCCGTGCACTTGAGTAAGACACTGAAGAACAAAAGGAAACAGCAGAAGCCGTTAGCTTAAAGAATTGGTGTCTCGGAGCCTCCCTGGTGGTGCAGTGGTTAAGAATCCGCCTGCCAGTGCAGGGGAGGCGGGTTCGAGCCTTGGTCTGGGAAGATCCCACATGCCGCGGAGCAACTAAACCCGTGCGCCACAATTACTGAGCCTGTGCCCTAGAGCCCGCGAGCCACAACTACTGAGCCCACATGCTACAACTGCTGAAGCCCAGGCACTCTAGGGCCTGTGTTCCGCAACAAGAGAAGCCCGCACACCGCAAGGAAGAGTAGCCCCCGCTCCCCCGCTCGCCACAACTAGAGAAAGCCCGCGCGCAGCAACGAAGACTCAACGCAGCCAAAAATAAATAAATAAAATAAAGATATTTAAAAAAAAAAAAAAGAATTGGTGTCTCCGCTTGAAGATCCAAGTGAGTGAGCACTTATCACGGGTGTGCTGTCACCTCACACTCCTTGCCCTGCTTGTGGCACTGAGCGGAGCACGTGTCCCGGGGCAGAGAACGCAGCCGAGGCGGGTCTGCTCTGGAAGCCAGCGCCCAACTCTCCGTGGTCGGAGACGATCATGACACCTCCTTTCATTCCTCTGACCACCCCAGCTGGCAGGGGAGTAGAAGCAAAGGTAATTCTCAGGACCAAGCTGTCTTTACTGCAGGGAATTAAGGGAGAAGGAGGTACAAGCTACCCATAAAAGTGCTGTGGTGTCCTTTCAGGAGAAAACAAACGTTTGCCAGTGGCCACAGTTTCCATGCCACGAAAACCTCCTCCCTGACTTAGCTGGGAGACGTGGCGGGTGAGCGGCATGGCGGGCCCCCCGTCCAGGTCCACGTCCGCATCTCTGGGGCTGACGTGCCCTCCTCCCCTCGGCTCACTTTCTACAGGGTTCCGGAATTCCGTGCATTTTAACCAGGTTAAAGCATTTTTACCTTAGGGCTTTTCCAGCTGTGTTCCTCAGGCACAGGAAGGGATAATTTTCACATTATAGCTCAGCACTGACTCACATATGTGACTGAAGCAGCAATTCTATGTTTGATGCACTCTGAGATTTTCTATCTTGTTCCCTTTTAAAAAGAAGACAGCACATACACACAGGCCGGTCACAACCCCGTTAAACCGATTTTCTGATCCATTAGTGGTTTTTCAATCAATGTGAAAAATTCTGCCGTAGATTTAATGTATCGGCTAGTTTTTTTCTTCTAATTCACTCATCACAACTTGTGGGAAGTCTCTGCAGTGTTGAAAGAAAAGAACAGAAGGAAGGAGGGGTATGGGTTTCTGCCCAGTGGGGCCGCTCCACTGCCAGGTGGCCCCGGGAGGGCACTGAGTGTCCTCGGATGGAGGAGAGGGTGCTGGCCTGAGCACAGGCCAGCCCTGAGGGGTGCTGAGGGCTGGGGTGGCTCTGCGAGCTCATTTTGTCCAACTTCCCGTCCAAAACGCATAAGACGTTTTCTGTCCTGTCTTTTTTTTTATTTTATTTTTTTAGGTCTTTTGTAGTAGTGGCACGGGGATGCTCTCATCATTTTCAGACTTTACACTGTTTTATCCTCTTGGTTTGCTGGTGCTCTAGCAGGTTTTTGAGGAAAGCAGAGAGATCGGTTTTGGTAATAACCAGCTTTTAGGCATTTAGCCACTGTCACCTTCTCTGCTGGTGAGTGGCTGGTCACCAGCCACGGGACCCAGTCCGTCCTATATCAGGTGCAGGTGCTGCCTCTTGGACCAGGCCCCGCCCTGAGCCCTTGTCGGGTCGCCGGACGCTGAGCCCCGTGCCCGCGTGGAGCCCATGCCGGGTCCCCACGCGCTGAGCCCTGTCCCCGCACTGAGCTTTGCCGTGTCTCCGCAGGCCTCGGCAGGACCCGCAGGAAGACAAGCGCCCGAGATGCATCGCCCACACCCAGCATGGACGCGGAGTTCCCCGCCAACGGAGGCGGCGCCGACCGCATCTACGACCTCAGCATCCCGGCCGTGGTCAAGTTCGCGTACGCGGCCGAGCGCGAGGACGAGCTGTCGCTGGTGAAGGGCTCGCGCGTCACCGTCATGGAGAAGTGCAGCGACGGCTGGTGGCGGGGCAGCTACAACGGGCAGGTGGGCTGGTTCCCATCCAACTACGTGCTGGAGGAGCTGGACGAGGCGGCCGCCGACGCGCCCGGGGGCCCGAGCCTGCGGCCCAGCGCCGCGCTCAGCAACGGCCAGGGCGCGCGGGTCCTGCACGTGGTGCAGACGCTGTATCCCTTCAGCTCGGTCACCGAGGAGGAGCTCAACTTCGACAAGGGCGAGACCATGGAGGTGATCGAGAAGCCCGAGAACGACCCCGAGTGGTGGCGCTGCCGCAACGCGCGCGGGCAGGTCGGCCTGGTGCCCAAGAACTACGTGGTGGTGCTGAGCGAGGGCCCGGCCCTGCACGCCGGCTCTGGCCCCGCGGGGCCTGCGCGCGCCGGCCGGTTCGCAGGCCGCGAGTGGTACTACGGGAACGTGACGCGCCACCAGGCCGAGTGTGCGCTCAACGCGCGGGGCGTGCAGGGCGACTTCCTCGTCCGCGACAGCGAGTCCTCGGTGAGTGCGGGGTTGGGGGGGCAGAGGGGTGTGCCCGTGTGTGCGCACGTGTGTGCGGGTCTGTGTGTGTGATGTGTACACGTGTGCGTGTGTGCATGGGGCGCGCAGGGCGGCTTGCTCATCAGGGACGGAGAGTCCTCGGTGAGTGGAACGCGCGAAGGAAGCGGAGAGTATGTACGTGTGTGCATTCGTGTGCCATTCCCTTCTGAGGTGTGTGAATGGCCTCAAACAGCAAGGGTATTTGGGGCTCATGTTAAGAGGGATGAACACAGTTGGTCTGTGTTCTGAGACCCCCCGCTCTGCCGTGGGCTGAAATCCGCCTGGACTGCCCGGCCTTAGCTGCACCTCTTCTCCGGGAGGTGCGTTCTTGCAGGTGGCACAGTAAGTACAGTGTGTTGTTAGCTTCTGAAGGTTTGCTGCCTCTTGACTGAGATCACCCCTGTTCTGTCGTGCAGACTCAAATGTCATTCTCTCCCCTGGTTTCCCCGTTAATGACCCCGTCTCAGGCCTGGCGGCTGACCTTGTTTCCTCTCTGGGTCTGAGACACAACAGATGTTCTCGGCAAGGCGGGCACCCGGTTTCTGACACAGCCTCTTGTTGGTTGGTTGGTTTTGCTTTTTAAGCCGTGTAATCCTCAGTACATCTCTGCCTCAGGCACCACTGAGTTTATTTCTGAAAAGCTTTTAAAGCACTTAGGAAGAGAACAGAAACGGAAAAGACAGTTGTCGAGAGAGAGGAGTTTGTGTGTGAGAGCAGAGTCGGCGGCGTGAGGCCTCTCGACTTGGAGCAGATTGGTTTCCAGCACAGACTCGGAGGTCTGTGTTTCAGGTGTACGGCCGAGCCCGTCTGGGGGAACCGGGCTGTGTCACGCAAATTGGCCTTTTTGTGTTTTCTTTGTGGAAGTACTACTAAACCGATGTTGTCGATCCCTGCAAATACACCTTCCAGAGTGAGTCCCCCCCGAAAGGAGAGTTTTGAAGATCGAGTCCAGTGTAATTTCCTTTGTACTGGTTCCTGCAGACTTCAGCTTACTTTTTAATTCTTTTTTCTTTTTTGGCTACATTGGGTCTTCGTTGCTGCACGTGGGCTTTCTGTAGCTGCGGCGAGCGGGGGCTACTCTTCGTTGCAGTGCGTGGGCTTCTCATTGTGGTGGCTTCTCTTGTTGCAGAGCACGGGCTCTAGGCGTGCAGGCTTCAGTAGTTGTGGCACGCGGGCTCAGTAGTTGTGGCACACGGGCTTAGTTGCTCTACGGCATGTGGGACCTTCCTGGAACAGGGAACGAACCCATGTCCCCTGCATTGGCAGGCAGATTCTTAACCACTGTGCCACCAGGTAAGTCCCAGTTTAATTTTTTAAACGCAACCTGTAAGACTGGTAAGCTCATGCTATGTACTGTAATTGTTGTCTTCTGAGAAGGTTGATACCACAATAAGTAAGTGCATAGTCAAGGTTCCTGTTGACTGATCTGGGAGGAGCTCGAGGCCCCAGAAGTGATTTTCCCCTTCAGAGAGGGGGGCAGATGTGGTGGTGGTGGAAACTGGCCCCCCTGATGGCGGCAGCAGGTCGTGGAGTCGGCGGCGCCTGCCCTGTGCTTGGGCAAACGCACAGGGCCTGAACGCTAACTGCATCTGAAGTCTGAATACTGAGCTTTTCTTTGCTTTCTTTTTTTTCTTAAATTTTAATTGCAGTATCGTTGATTTACAATGTTGTGTTAATTTCAGGTCTACAGCAAAGTGAATCAGCTATACATATACATATATCCCCTCTGTTTTAGATTCTTTTCCCATATAGGCCATTACAGAGTATTGAGTAGAGTTCCCTGTGCTATACAGTAAGTAGGTCCTTGTTGATTATCTGTTTTATATATAGTAGTGTGTGTATGTCAACCCCATTCTCTCCATTTATCCCTCCCCCCTTTATCCCCTGGTGACCATAAGTTTGTTTTCTACCTCCGTGACTCTCCTTCTCTTTGGTAAATAAGTTCATTTGCACCTTTTTTTTTAGATTCCACATATAAGCGATACCATAAAGACAAATATCATATGATATCGCTGAGGTTTTCTTATCCAGAGTTGGTGGTTTCTGGCAGGACATCACGTTAAGTTGTTCTAACGTGAGGTCAGCTCCGTGCACAGATCAGGGCGGAGGCTTCAGAGAATCGGGTCCGGAGCACTTCCAGCCCTCCTGAGAGAAACTCAGAGGAAGCACCGGTTACCCGATCAGAGTAGGAGGTGATCAAGGGACAGGTACGATCCGAGTCGAGGAGTATTGTCTTGATTTTGGAATGCTGGGTTTGAAGAGACGTGTTAGAAGGGAGAGGGCTGAAAGCAGCCCCCCAGTGTGGAGACAGCGCCCCACGTCCTTCTGTCCGGGTCTGGGGTAGGGGACAGTCCTTGGCAGAAGGTAGAGGGACATCGCTGGCTTAGGGAGGACCTGTCGCTTTTCCATGGGACACACATGCAGGCAGTGGTCACTGATCTCGGGACTGAGTCCTTTTGGAGGTAGAGGGGTACTTTATCTGGCCTCCATCCCAGAACTTGAAGAAGCTCCAGTGTCACATTTGTCTCACGTTATTAGAGAAAAAGCTAACTTTTTCTAAATCATTGAAACATTAATTGTTTATATTTTATTTTAACCATTTTTTAGGGGAGCCTTTCCAAATTTTTTTCCTTCCATTTTAACTTAGAAAACCAAGCTCACGACAGCTCATCGTGTGCTGGGACCATTGATTCCCGGGGCAGAGGAAGGGGTTTGTTTGCTGGGACCCGGTCAGCTCTGCACCCGCGGTGGCACTGGCTTGGGCTGAAGGCCGCCAGGTGGCCCGAGGGTGCGCAGGGCCGCTTGCGTCCTGACGGAACTCGCCGTGACGTGGCACCTTCTGCTGTTCGCGTGCCTGCCTTGTGCCAACGGCACGCTCAGCGGACTCTCAGGCGTGTCGCTGCTCTCATCCTGCAGAGCCACGACAGAGAGGGGCCGGCTTCCTGTCTTCCTGCTCGTAGCCAGTCCGTGCTCAGCTCGTCTGCAGCGGCGAGGAGCCGTCCGGATGTACAGATGGGCAAGTCCCTTGCCTATTCCTTTTCCGCCGTCCACTGCATCTGCCTTCCTGCCACTGTCTCCCCATCTCCTTCCTCCCCTCCTTTGTCTTTTTCTCTGTGCATTTTGGCATCTCTAAGGTGAGAGCCTGGGCTCCAAAGCCACCGCCAGGCCGGTGTGAGCCCTTAGCTTCATAATCTTGCAGGTTCTGGGTCAGCGTTCCTGCCGGACTCAGAGGCATCCCCATTTAATTTCCTTTCCTTCCTTGTGGTCTGTGGGCCCAGGCCTCGCCTTGGGTTGAGGGAACTGCAGGACCTCCTCTGTAAGCACAGCTTTTTTGGACTGCATCTTCAAGATGCGTTTCATTTTTAAAATATCCTGAGTGATTCCAAGGTAAATAAGCTCGACTCTTGCTTGCTATTTTGCATTTAAAAATATTTCATATTTTTCTGTTTTGAAAAGTAAAAATATACCCAGCTCTGAGTCCTGGGAAATCTGTGCTTGCGGGGGATGGATACGGGGGGGAGGGGGAGGGAGGGATGTGCATATTTCAGAAAAAGAAGCAAAACTTTGGCATAGCCTGCAACATCCCGGGTCAGTGATATGCTGGGTGTTTCAGAGGTATCTGTTAGACATGTTTTATCAGTCAATGAATGAACCAGACCACCCTGCTTTGGCTGTCCTTCCTGTCCTGAATCTTAATATCGACTGTTCTTTCTTCATCTTCTCTCTCCCCCTCCCTTGCTCTCCTCCCTCACCTGCAATTGTCATTTATCCTCAGCAGCTAAAGATGAAACGGTATGGCTTCTTCTTCTCCATATTTAACCATCATACCTCCACCTGCTAATCCAAACCTCATTAAGTCTAGCAAATTCAAAATTCCCGCCTGCCTTCTGATGCTCAGCGTAAATCCTTATATATTTGTTCAGCCTTATCCTGTGGATATGGTTAGGAAGCTCTGCTTACGATGGAGAATAACCAGTAACTAGATTTCTGTGTGCTCTGTAAGTGGTCAGTGTTTTATTTCTTCCATTACTATAGAAAGTGACAGGTTACAACTAGGATGAGGTCTGCGAAGCATCAGCCTGTGGTATAGGAAGGCATTTTTCTCTGTAAGACATTAGGGATCCCAAAGAGAGCATCTGTTTCACCTTATTTATTGTGTCCGACAGTAGTACTTAGATACTAATTTTTTGTCATACAGCACATTCACGTGTGAAAAGACTTGCTAAAGATAACTTACTGTATATATTGGCCACACTAACAGTCTATTTGGGTTTCATCTCTTACTCTTAAAAAAAAATCTATTAAAATTATTTGGCCAGGAAGAAACAGAATAGAAGGATTAGCATAGTTCCTTGCTATATTTTTCAAATTGCATTTCTTATAGTAATTGGAACTTTTTTTTTTTTTTTTGTGGTACATGGGCCTCTCACTGCTGTGGCCTCTCCCGTTGTGGAGCACAGGCTCCGGACACACAGGCTCAGCGGCCATGGCTCACGGGCCCAGCCGCTCCGCGGCATGTGGCATCTTCCCGGACCGGGGCACGAACCCGTGTCCCCTGCATCGGCAGGCGGACTCCCAATCACTGAGCCACCAGGGAAGCCCTGTACCTGTAGTTTTTAACAGCACACACCCACAGGCAGACCCGGAGTGAGGGACGGGGGGCTACCGCCCCAGCAGGTGCACGTGGGCCCTTCCGGCCCGTGTTTTCTGCCCTGGTTGTGGTTTCTTCCCCTGGTGAAGGGGAAGCGCCTTGTGGGGCGAGGTGAGAAGCCTGGACAGAGGGAGGAACGTTTGCATTCGGCTCTGGTCGGTGCTTGCTGAACATTTCCTTCTTGGAGGCAGGCGGGCCCACCTCTTCTCTCCCCGCTGCCAGGGGTCTTCACCGCGTGTCCTTTGGGAACAGTTCCTTGGCGACTTGCAGAAGAAATTCTACAAGAAGCATTTACGTTTTGGTCTGGAGATGCGGGCAGGGAACGTACTTGCCCAGCAGAGATGGTATCCGAGGCAGCTAACAGTCCCGATATTCAGATACTCGGGAGGCCCGGTGCGTGTACCAGCCAGAGCCGGGCAGAGTCCCTGTTGCATTTCAAGGAGGTTGAGATAGAAAAACGTCAGGTTCGGGGACGATTGTTGCCTGACCCCAGGCCAGAGGGGGGCAACCCTTTTTGGTTCAGGAGCCGGGTCTGAGCCGTGTCGAGGGTGATCTGAACGAAATGATGGGTTCCTTTGTACCCCCGCCGAGGCCCCTCCTCTCAGCATCCCTTCTGCCAGGGCCCCCCTGCCGATTCCTGCAGTAACTTCCAAGGCAGGAGAGCTCGTGTCCTCACCCATCCTGCTACTTCGGTTTCCTCTGTCCAGATTATAAGGTTTCCACCGGAATTACACCAGTTTTTAGCACATAAACTTTTTTAAAAAATGTTTTTTATTGTGGTGGCAAAATATATATAACATAAAAGTTGAACATTTTAATCATTTTCAAGTGCAAGTTCAGCGACATTAGACATTAAGCGTATTCACATTGTTGTGCAAGCGTTACCACCATCCTTGCCCAGGGCTCTTCCGTTTCCCTCACTGGAGCTCTGTCCCCATTGAATGCTAACTCCCCATGCCCTCCCCCAGCCGCAGGCTGTTTTCTACTCTCTGTCTCTAGGAATTTGACTAAGTACCTCCTCGTATAAGTGCAATCATGCAGTGTCTGTGCTTTTCTGTCTGGCTTACTTCACTCAGCATAATGTCCTCAAGGTTCATCCGTGCTGTAGCCTGGGTCAGAACGTCCTTCCTTTTTTAAAGCTGAATGATACTCCGTTGTATGGGTGGACCACACTTTGTTTATCCATCATTTGTCAAAGGACAGGTGGGTTGCTTCCACCTGTGTGTAAGTGTCTGTGCAAGTCCCTCTTTCAGTTCTTGAAGGTCTATACCCAGCAGAGATTTTGGAGCAAACGGTGATTCGTTGGTGAATTTTTTGAGGAACCGCAGTCTGTTTTCCACTGCGGCTGTACCACTCTACCTTTCACCAGCTGTGCGTAGGGGTTCCGGTTTTTACACATCCTTGCCAACAGTTGTTGTTTTGGTGTTTTTGTTTTTTCATAATAACCAGCCTCATAGGTGCAAAGTGGTGTCTCACTGTGGTTCCGATTTGCATCAGCCCAGAGCCTTTCAGTCTCAGCTGCACTCTTGGCCTATTTGTGGGTGTTTCTCATGGTGCTGTTACCAAGCAGTTCCTAAACGTGGCCTCAGTAGCACTGCAAGAGCAGCACAGAGAAATAAAAGAGTCGCCCCACGGAGCTCATAACACAGAAAGCTGTTTTATCATTCTGTTAGATCACCCTCCCTAGTCGTCCAATAGAGCCTTCTTTTATTTTTTTTTTTTATTTTCTTATTTTTTGGCCATGCCACGCAGCACGTGGGATCTTAGTTCCCTGACCAGGGATCGAACTTGCGCCCCCTGCAGTGGAAGCGTGGAGTCTTAACCACTGGACCACCAGGGAAGTCCCAATATAGCCTTCTTTTAATCAAAATTGATTCCCTGTCTGTACTTACACCACAGGCTGTAAATTGATATGTATATATATATATATATATAATATCATTTATTATTGATAAGTCACTCCAGGCATGGCATGGCCAAAAGACAGAGAATGACAAGGGCAGTATTCTAAAAGTCTGTCCTCCGAGGTGTTCCCATTAGCTTTAGGAAATGCATCTGGGGACGCAGGGAGGGATAATCGCACACGCACATACTAACTTACAAACGGACCGTAAACACTTTCGTTGAAAGATTAGGTAGATGGACTTTGAGGGCCTTACTGTGTTTGCTGGTCGATTTCTCTTCACTTGTGTAAACAAGTTTATTTCAGAAGCTAATGAGAGCCATCATATTTGATCATGTCACCTGTGGAATTGGCTTTAGGCCTAGAGAGTAAATATTTCAGAGACACGTTTATGGGAGAATAGAAAATGCCAGTCAGAAGGTAAACTGATGTAAACACAAAGAGGAGAGCTCCTGTATAAAGGGGGAGTCAATTTTGATGAAAAAAGCCTCTGCCGGACGGCTGGGGGTGGCGGTGATCTAATGGGTGATGGACCTGGAAGGCTGGGGGTGGCGGTGATCTAATGGGTGATGGACCTGGAAGGCCACTTTTCTGAGATGAGAACCGGGAGAGTATCGATCAGCGGAGTACAATCTGCCTTCAGCCCACTGGCTCTCAGGTTTCTTTGGCAAAGGAGCTACTTCTCTGGACAAAAGAGTACCTTCCTTAAAGAAGCAAAAAAGAGAGAAAAATTTCCATGTACCAGACAAGGGGGAAAGAATGATGCAGCTTTTGATAAGAAATCGACAAGGTGACCCCTCTTTGGGGGCAGAGAGAGCCTTAAATATTTGTATCAATTGTTGGTGCTTGAAGACCAGCATGACCAGAAATCCACCCAGCGCCCACCTGGGAGGCTCAGTAGGCCACACAAGGGGCACTTCTATTCTCGTCTTGCCCTAAAATCTGAAGTGAAAGATACGTGGACATTTTAAGGTTATTAAAGACTCAGGAGGGCCTGGGAGCAAAGTCCCTGCTTCCTCTATTATTTCTTCACAGCCACGTGCTTAGAAAAAAATCATATGAACACCTAGGCTATTGGGGATGGAGGATGAATCAAAGGATATTGTGGACTCTTCTCAGTGCTCCTTTTTTTTTTTTTTTAATACTGGTGATGAGAAAATCGTGATTCAATCTTGAGTAAAGGAGAGAAATATTTGACCAGGGAGTCTACTTTATAAAAATATAAAGGTGCTTTTCAGCAAGTGTTTGAAACAATGGATCAAGTTGGTGAAGCTGTAGAAATAGTATCAAAGATGGTATAATTGGTTTTCCTTTCTAAAAGTTGTCGTGAGCAGAAATTGCAAAGAGGTAAGATGGAAGAATTACCTGAAGGAACGAATAGTGGAAGAGATGCTCAAAATTGGAGATTCACCTGTCAGTGCACTTATTGAGCACCTACTGTGATCCCGGTGTGGAGATGTGGAGTTCAGTCAGGGTCTAGTACTCAGACGGATTATATTCAAATAGGGGCCTAAAATCTAAAAACAAAAATAGTGATAATAAAAGCCCTGAGAGAGGGTGGTTTTTTGTCGGTCTATCAGCTGTCCTCACACCCCCCTTGGAAAATGACTTCCGAAAATGTCAGGTGAGTGAATGACTTAAACTAACAGATAATTCTTCAGAACCCCAGGTTCAAAACCTGTGAGAATAGAAAAGTCAATTCTTCGAAGAATAGTCCGAGGGAAGGAGAGAACAAGAAGTGATGTGATGTTTGAATTCAATTTGAAAAGTTAGCACAGTATTCTGCAAAGAGAAATTATACCAAATAAGGAGAAAGGGAACCATGGGAACGTTTGGACAGTGGGAAGAAGCAGGAAGATAGGATTGAAGGGAGGACGGAAGCTAGGTGTTCCAAAATTGGAAACAGTTACAGGACCCAGTCCAGGTTTTAGTCCAGCCCAAGACAACTTTAACAACTTGCGGTCCTGTGGTGGCTTAAAAAGATGTCCGCAAATCATCTGATACCCGTCCTTTCAAAGGGTGGAGGTGACGGCCTCCCCGTCAGCAGGGTGTCACTTGATAACTCACATCTGATGAATAGAATGTGGTAGGAGAGGTGGTGGGCGACTCCCGGGACTGGGTCGTACGTGCATGTGGCTCTGCTGCATCTGGGACCGCTTGATTTGTGGGGGGCCGGCCGCCACGTTGTGGAGGTGCTGAGGCAGGACCATGGGGAGGCTGCAAGACCAGGGATGGAGGCCTCCGAGCGGCTCATGTGAGCGGACCACCTTGTATGTGGACCTGCTTCCCCAGCTGGGCCTTCGGATGACCGCAGCCTCCGCCCATGTCTTCCCTACAGCCTGATGGAGCTTGGCGGCCCCAGGTCAGTCAAGGTTTAAGGCACTCCCAAATTCCCAATTAGAAATTGTTATTTAAGCCACTGGGTTTGGGAGAGATTTGTTACACAGCGGTAGACAAATAGTACGAGTAGCCCAGGTAGAAAACAGGACCATAATAAGATAGGAGACAGCAGGAACTGAACATTAAAGTTCAGGAGGTTGTGCTTTGCCCTTTGTGTTTAAAGAGAGAACAGACAGGTGGCTTTCATGTCAGTGATGTTCCTTTCCTTCTGCTGAAACCCAGGAGGAGACTTCAGAGGTACCAGGTGGCAGACGTAGGGGTCGTACAGCCTCAGTCACTCCCGGGCCAGTTCGCTCAGCGACCATCTGTTGAGTGCTTATTATGTATCAGGCCCAGTTTTTTCTCCCAAATATATAAAAATAAGAAAGAAGGAGCCTCTCCCTCAGAACGCTTAGAGCCTCGTAGGAGAGCCATGTAGACAAGCACTGATGACAGTGGTCAGGGTGCAGTGCGGTGTAGTGCTTCTGTGATAGGACGTAGGCCTCTTGTAGGTGATGTGGAAAGTATGTTCTCTGGAGACTTTAACTGAAAGCTGTTTTAAAAAATCGACGAGATGCTGATGGCTGTCTTTATAAAGCTTCATAAGGAGCTTAAAAAAGGGCCACTAGGTGACAGTTTTGCTTAATACGTCCCCAAAGATGTTGTGCTTCTAACATTAGTAGTTTATTCAACTGCCCCAGTCTCTTCCCAGTTTCAGGAGTTATCTCTGTTCCATAGTTGCAAAAACTGAAGAACTGTTGGGAAACTTGCCCAAGGTCTCAAAGCCAGTAAGTAAAGGAGCCAAAATAGGAGAGCAGGCAGCCTGGTAACGGAGCCAGTGACTCAGCTCTCCTGCTTCTCAGCAGCACGACTGTGGTGGAGAACGGGGGCCTGGATGGGCCACCGCCTGCCCGTGTCACGTGACCATCTGCTCATGGTGGACTGGTTCCTTACAGACTGGTGCTTCTTCTGGAAACAGCTAGAAAAGCTGCACAAAACATTGAGACAAACACAGAGCAGCAGAGAAGTAGACCTTCAGTAGTCTATGGTGCTGGGGGGCAGAAATGGGAGGTCAGGCCCCCTGAGGGGGCAGGGCCCCCAAAAATCTATACACTGGGATCAAAGGCAAACTGGGAATAACACCAGACTGTAATCAGTTACATCCCTCATCGAACTAAGGTGCCCTGCCCACCCTGGGTGCAGAAGCAAAGCAAACCCTCTTGGAGGACAGTAATACCATTGAGAACCTCAAAGTGTCTCTTTGATTTTTTTTTTATACACAATATGCAGCATTCAAAGAAAAATTACCAGGAGACAAAACTAGATGACCAAAATCAAAGGCGGGGGGAAGACATTAGAACAGACCCACAGATTTCGAGTTTTTATTTTATTTATTTATAAATTATTTATTTATTTCTATTTTTGGCTGCATTGGGTCTTCGTTGCTACGCACAGGCTTTCTCTAGTTGTGTTGAGCGGGGACTACTCTTCATTGCAGTGTGCGGGCTTCTCATTGCAGCGGCTTCTCTTGTTGCAGAGCACAGGCTCTAGATGCGCAGGCTTCAGTAGTTGCAGCATGGGGGCTCAGTAGTTGAGGCACGTGGGCTTAGTTGCTCTGTGGCATGTGGAATCTTCCCGGACTAGGGTTCGAACCCGTGTCCCCTGCATTGGCAGGCAGATTCTTAACCACTGCGCCACCAGGGAAGTCCAGATTTTGAGTTTTGAAATGTAGTCTTTAAGATATATGGATAAATAGGTTCAAGAAACTCAGCAAGATGAATGTGAGCAGAGAATTAGAAGTAATAAGGGAGAATCAAGTGAGAATCCTAGGACTAAAAAATACAGTAACTGAAATTAAGGACTTGGTGGGTTTACAGCAGATTAAACACAGCTGAAGAAAGGATTAGTAAATAGGAAGATAGCTCAGAGGAAGAGAGATTTTAGGATACACATGCAAAAAAATAAAAGGACAGAAAATACAGAAAAGAGCGTAGAGATTTTGCTACAGACCGAATGTTTGTGTGTTGTCCTTCCCCCCACAACTTCCCCCCTTGTTAAATTCATAGGCTGAAGCCTGATCCCCAATATGATGGGATTGGGAGGGAGCCCTCTTGAATGGGATTAGTGCCCTTATAAAAGAGACCCTCTGCCACATGAGGACACAGTGAGAGGGTGGCTGGCTGTGAACCAGGAAGCAGGTCTTCACCAGACACTGAATCTCCTGGCTACTTCACCTTGGACTTCCAGCCTCCCGAACTGTGAGGAATACACTTCTGTCATTTTTAAACCACCCAGTTTACGGTATTCTGTTGTCGTAAACAGAACTAAGATTTACAGGACCAAGTGAGAGGTTTAACATACATGTAATTGGTGTCCCCAAAGAGGGGACGTCGGGGTGGGGGTGGACAGGAGGGTGGAGCCGTGTTTGAAGAGGGATGTGCCCCCGCCCCATGACTCACTAGTGGCCGAGCCTAGTCTTCCAGTTTCAAGTTCAGCACCTTTAGAACATTTTTCATTGTGACACGTAATACACAAAAAAATTTCATTTAAAAAGTACATGTTGAACCCAGGTCAGGAAGGTCAAAAAATAGGACCCAGGTCAAGGTCAAGAGATAGGACGTTGGCGGCCCTCTGGAAGCTACTCACATACCTGTATGTGCTTCCTGATTGCACTGTACCTCCTGCTAGAGATCACTGCTCCCTTTCACTGGGAGCTGGTCGTTTTCTTTACCGTTTTAGACGTATGTTTGTGTGTTTGGGTTCTGCCTGCTTCTGGTTTGTACAGTTGATATCGCACTGTGGCTGTTCTTACTTTCTTCTTTTGTCCACACTTTGTGAGATCGTTCAGTCCGTGTGGACGCATTCATTTTGTTGTGTGATGAAGCGTCCCCTCCTGTGTTTATTGACTCCTGCGGTGGACGTGAGGCATGTCGGCACCTGGGGCCAGCATGAGTAGTCCTGCTGCACCTGTACACGCTCCTCTGAACCCGAGCACGCCCTGGGGTGAGACAGCCGGGTCCTGGAGAAAGCGCGTCTTCAGCTTCTCGATGGTGCAGAGACCCTGTGTCCAGGCCCGCAGCAGTTCTGGCTCGTGCTCCCACCACCGGGAGGGGTTCCCGGTACAGCTCTCTCCCTGCCTCGGAAGTGACCGTGGCTTGCTGGCTCTGGATGAGGGACTCACCCTGTACCCAGCATGGGAGGCGCACAGCACTCCCTCGTGTGGGCCTGCGTCTCCAGGTCATTCGCGCCCCAGCTGCTGGGCTGGTGGGTTTCGGCCCTCTTTCTCAATGCAGACGGGCCAGCAGACACCTGTCACGGTTCTGTGACAAGCTTAGGGTTAGAGCATCGCTGAGGCCTCCCGCCAGCACCCCCCGCCCGTGCAGGTGAGTGTGGCTCCGGCCTTCCTCACTCGACTCCCGGAGGCCGGGAGCTGAGCCTGGAAGGATCACAGCCCTCGTGTACCGGGCCGATGGGGCCGACTTCTCAGGGATCGTGCGGGGCAGGTTCGTTCCGGGCCTGGAGCAGCCGCGTCTCCGTCAGATCCAGGGGACCGGCTCAGTGTGAAGGGAAGAGAGTCCCTGCTGTCCCTTCTGGGGGCTTCCCCACAGGGACTGGCTAGAGCAGGGCCTGACTTCTCAGGACAGAGTCAGAAGGGCATCCGCCGCCTGGGGGTGAGCGTGGCCCGGCGGGGCCGCCTCCTTCGAGAGGCTGCTTAGCCCGTAGAGCTCATTCCTGTCTTGTCCTTGTGGCTCTGAGCATTTGAAAACACTGCTGGTGGTTGGCTCAGAGCCCATTTCTCAAACTGCACCCGCGTCCCCGGGAGGGCTCCTGAAACACAGGTCTGGGCCCCGCCCCAGAGCTGCTCATCAAGGGTTCCGTGCTGGGGCCTGAGAGCTCGACTTTTCACCTGACAGATTCCAGGAGACGCTTATGCTGCGGTCTTGGGAGCTCAGTTTGAGAACCACTGATCCATTTCATCTTCAGGCTTCGTTTAGAATTCAGTGGTAACACGTAACAGTGCATTTTAGTACGTAGATTGGAACATGTACCCCTGCTGAATTGCGATTGCCCCAAAGGTTCAGCAGCCCTGCTTGACGTAAATTTAGTTCATTCTATGTCCTTAACGTCAAGGTTTCTGCTCAGGAGCCCACGAAATTAAAAATCACTTTCTCTGCTGCATTGGTTTTACTGCTGTAATGCACATACACACATGGCACACCATGATGTTAAATGAAGGAGCTTAAATTAAAAACAAATTCAGAGTCGTCTGTGGATCATGGGGCTTAATTAAAATTGAGCCTATCACATGCCGACTCTGACTGACTCACCTACTCCCTCCCTCCGTACGACGCCACTTTGCCTGTGAATTGATTAAAGTATCTCTAAAAGGAGCTCAGTGCCTGGCTTGTGCTAAACTATAAAACTGAAGTCGCCTTCTGTCTGTATCTGAAGGCACAGACTCATGGCACAGAATGTATGTGCTTATAAAGATTAACAGATGCTCGAAACTAAACGTCACTTCACAAAAACCTGAAGCCCCAGGAGAGAGCTGAGCGGTCCCTAGTGTGTATGTGCTGCTGGACCCAGGGGCGTGGTGACTGCCCACGGAGCTTCTCCTTCACCCACCAGGACTGATCACCGTGTGACAGTGGCCCCAGGGCCGGTGCTCCGGGCCATCCTGTGCAGAGCACCTGTCGGGCGGTACCTGTTTTAGTTTGTTCTGTTTTCAAAACCGTATACAACATGCACCTTGGGCGGGAATACGGAAAACACTGAGGCCAGCTCGCATCCATCGTGTTCAGTTTCTGGAAGATGGTAGTGATTTGAGAATTGTGCAGGGTGATTACCTAGAATGTCCTGTGCCGTTTAGCTGGTTGACAGGGTCATCGTGACATCAGCGTTCGTGATGATTCCTTTTTTTTGAGGGGCCGTCCAAGGCCCCTGCGCCCCATCCGCACTCGCCCTCCTGGGCTGGCTCAGAAGATCTTCACCCCATGGTGATTCATTTCTAAGAGATCAAGTTGGGGAAATAATTTTCAAGTTCTGTGTCTCCTTCCCCACCTGCTCTGGGCCCCTAATCCTCTAATGGCCATGATTCTGAAACTAATACCTAGCCCAAGGCCTAATCAGAGATAAAACTTCCTGTCTCTTCCTGGGTTTCCTCCAAGTCGTCAAGCCCTGGGTTTAGTATGGAGATAAGGTGAGGTTTTTCCCTTAAAGATTTGTTTTTATTTGTTCGGTTTGGGGCAAAGGGACACACAAATACAAACTATAAATCCACGTGTCTCTGAGATGCGTTTCTGCCTACAGCTGTGACAGGTGGCAGCCCGCCCCAGAGCTGGATTTTCTCAGACCCCCATTTCCCTGAGTTGTCATTCATTTATATGGAGTGATCTCTTGTTTTGCAAGATTTGTACACCTTAAGTCGAATGTTTGCAGAGTGGATGGGGGCGGGGTGCTTGCTGGTGTCCTGATGGGAGGAATGCGAAGCAGGGGCCGGGCTGGTGGGCGCTCACCAGCAGTAAATTCCTGGGTTTGGAGAAAGGAGGTAGCCTGGTCTAGGAATTCAGTTTAGACCTGGATTATCCGGCTCCCACCATCCGTAGGGCTCCCTGCGGAACACAGCCGGGGATTGGACGCGGCCCTACCCGGCCTGATGCGTCAGGACGCCTTCTGCTGGACAGTAGCCAAGGGGGGCCGAGCTTATCGGCTTCTCCAGGGTGGTCAGCTTGTGAGCTGAGACCTACGGGAATGGTCGACCAAGGAGGGGGACAAAGGCTGGCTCAAACCACATGAACAGGAGTGAAAATGGGACTGGGGTTGGGAGGGGCATCCTTCTGTCTCCTCGGTCGGATCTGGGGAAGCGGGGACAGGTGACACAGCCCTGGTGGGCCGCGGTGGGTGGCTGGGTTTTATTCTGAGGCCACTGAGGGAAGCCGGTGTCCGTCCTCCTCTCCCTCAGCCGCGCCGGCCACTTAGTGCCTCCGGAGAGGCAGGACCCTCTCCCTTTCTTCACCGACGTCCCCCCTCCCCTCTTCAGCGCTCAGCCACCAGCGCGCCTCTCGGGCCCAGGTCCGGTTTCTGTGGAGGCCTTTCCTGACCTCCCGCCCCGAGTTTAACTGCCCGGTGCCACCTCAGTACTCCCTCCTTTCTCTCTGCAGAACTCAGCACAATTTGCGCCTATGCACCAGCTCCTTCTTTATCCGTTTCCCCCACTGGATGGTCACTTCCAAGAGAGCAGAAGCCCATGCAGAGCATACATGCTGTGCTCTCATGCACACGCAGCCAGGGCATGGCCTGTTTGGTGTGAGTCCGTGTTCAGTAAATAATTGTTTATCGAATCCAGCAATACCTTTTTTCCCCAAAGAATATTCCTCATTCAGTGTCTTACCCTACATATTTTTCAATAAATGAGATGAAAGACTAATTTTAATAAAAGTAATAATAGCTTTCTAAAATATAATATATTCACATATACCTAGGGCACTGACATAATCACAAATTTAAACATTTCTCAATAAAATCTGTATGTGAACCATAGTATAGCCGCCTCTGGGATACTATGAACCATGTTAAAATGCAGCCAGAATTTTCCACTGCTCTTAAAATATTTATTTTTAAATAGCTGAGAATTAGAAAAATTTAAAAATTTTAAATTGACATATAGTTGATGTAAGATATTCTGTAAGTTACAGGTGTACAGTGTAGTCATTCACCATTTTTAAAGGTTATACTCCATTTACAGTTATTATAAAATACTGGCTATATTCCCCTTGTTGTACAGTATATCCTTGTAGCTTATTTTATACCTAAAGTTTATACCTCTTAATCCCCTACTGCTATATTGCCCCTCCCCGCTTCCCTCTCCCCACTGGTAACCACTAGTTTGTTCCCTATATCTGTGAGTCAGCTTCTTTTTTATGTTCGCTAGTTTGTTGTATTTCTTAGATTCCACATGTGAGATCATACAGTGTTTGTCTTTCTCTGCCTGACTTCTTCACTTAGCATAATGCCGTCCGAGTCCATCCATGTTGCTGCAAATGACAAAATTTCATTCTTTTTTATGAATGAGTAGTATTCCATTGTATATATGTACCACATCTTTTTTATACGTTCGTGTGTTGACGGACACTTGGGTTGCTTCTGCACCTTGGCAATTGTAAATAATGCTGCTAAGAAACCCTGGGCTGCATGTATCTTTTTGAATTAGCATTTTGGGTTTGTTTTTTTTTTTTTTTTTTTTTTTGGATATATACCCAGCAGTGGAATTGCTGGGTCATATGGCGGTTCTATTTTTAGTGTTTTGAGAAACCTCCCTGCTGTTCTTCACAATGGCTGCACCAATTTACATTCCCACCAACAGTGCAAGAGGGTTTCCTTTTCTCCACGCTCTCTCCCAACATTTGTTATTTGTGTTCTTTTTGATGACAGTCATTCTGACAGGTGTGAGGTCGTATCTCCTTGTGGTTCTGATTTGCATTTCCCTGATGATTAAACGATGTTGAGCATCTTCTCATGTGCCTGTTGGCCACCTTCACTTCCTCTCTGGAAAATGTCTATGCCGTTCGTCTGCCCATTTTTTTAATTGGGTCGTTTGTTTTTTGATATTGAGTTGTATGAGCTGTTTATATATGTTGGATATATATAAATAACCCTTATTGGTCACATCATTTGCAAATATTTTCTCACATTCAGTAGGTTGTCTTTTCATTTTGTCGATGGTTTCTTTTCCTTTGCTGTGCAAAAGCTTTTAAGTTTAATTAGGTCCCATTTGTTTATTTTTGCTTTTATTTCCTTTGCTTTAGGAGACAGATCCAAAAAATATTGCTACGATTTACGTCAGAGTGTTCTGCCTATGTTTTCCTCTCGGAGTTTTACGGATTCCAATCTTACATTTAGGTCTTTAATCCATTTCGAGTTTATTTTTGTATATGATGTTAGAGAATGTTCTAATTTCATTCTTTACAAGTAGCTGTCCAACCTTCCCAGCACCGCTTACTGAAGAGACTATCTCTTCTCTCTTGTATATTCTTGCCTCCTTTGTCGTAGATTGATTGACCATAGGTGTGTGGGTTTATCTGGGGGCTCTCTTTTCTGTTCCGTAGACCCATGTGTCTGTTTTTGTGCCAGCACCACGCTGTTGGGTGAACTTCTAATAGTGGTAGGAGTTAGAGAAAGTGAAACTTCTAGCTGCTGCCTGTATAGAAATGACTTTTTACAAATTCAAGAAATAGCTTGGGGAAATGAAGATTTAACACCGGTTAACAATGTGGTGCTGTCCATTCCATAGCGAGTCTCCAGGTTTCAAATAATGAAATACATTTAGCACCGAAACCCTACTAAGCAAAGTGTCAGTTTTCTTCACTGCAGAACACGAGCATCTCAGCCGACCTCTGGGGTCGTTGTAAAGACAAGGAGCCGCCCCGGGCATGGACGCAGAGCCCGGTGCCCCGCCCCCAGCCCTGCTCGTGGCTCGTGGCTCGTGGCTCGTGGCCCAGGGCCGGGTGGTAACTGGTGTCCTCTTTCCTCTGCAGCCCAGTGACTTCTCCGTGTCTCTCAAAGCATCAGGGAAGAACAAGCATTTCAAGGTGCAGCTGGTGGACAACGTCTACTGCATCGGGCAGCGGCGCTTCCACACCATGGACGAGCTGGTGGATCACTACAAGAAGGCCCCCATCTTCACCAGCGAGCACGGGGAGAAGCTCTACCTCGTCCGGGCGCTGCAGTGAGCCCAGTGGACGCGCCCCGGAAAGGCGCCCCGGCCCAGGCCCTCCCGCAGGCCCGCTCCCGGTGGCCGCCCCATCCTTGCTCTCTCCAGCTGGTTTCCCTTTCTGTCCGGGTTGGTTCGTTTGCCATCCGCCCTCCTTTGCCGTCCCAGGCCCTCCTGGACGGTTTTGGTGACGGGGAGGTGAAAGGGGGCGAGTCAGATCACTTTATTCCTTCTCCGTGGGAGCCAGCCTTAGTCTGTTCAAGTCGCTCGTGCCAGCCAACCCCCCCTTTAAAGACATCGGGCGCGGTTTGGGTGCACCGGAGCCGCCCTTACTTCTGTGAGCCACAGCGCACGGGCCCTGGGTGGCACCTGCCCAGGGACCACCTGTCCTGGTCCCGGCATCCCTGGATCTGTGTCATTTGCGTTCACACAGCTCCCAGACTCTCCGGGGGTGACCCCGGGCACTCGTAGCAATACTGGAACCACCGGGTGAGACGGGAGGGAAGAAGCTGTCCAGTGCCTTTGGGGCTGCACCTGCAATAAAGAAAAGAGGTCCTGGAAAGTCGGTCCGGAGACTCGGAAAGACAGAGGTTTCGGAAATGTTCCCCCAAGAGATGCCATCTGCATATAGTGCTTTTTCCTCTTGCCCTGCGGCTCGTTTCAATCTCACAATGATGTATTTAATTCTCAAAGTAATATGTATCTATAGCCATTTGTTGACACTAATACAGATGATTAAGGAAAACAGCTGATCTTTGGGAAAGGGGAGCGACCAACACTTCACACACACATACACTATATATATATATATATATATAAAATTTGCTTTACAGGGAAATTTTTCAGGGTTTACAAAAGGATATGTGATTGGTAGTAGGAGACACAGAATGTTTATGAAGAAATTGCATTTTCTTTTTTCTTTACATTTGAACTCCTTTATAGTTTAAATATACACTCTTGAGATGGGCACATTCCTACAGCTGAGGAAGGGGTCTTGAGACCTCCTAAACTTGCATACTCAGTTTTTTGGATATTGTAATAAAAAAGTATTATGACACGACTCTGTGTGTGTTCATCTGTGGCAAAGCTCGGACTCAGCGATGGGACAGGAGCCCCTGCAGCCTTTCCTGAAATTCTCAGTGCCCGAAGTGGGGAGCGTTTCTAGAGAGGTATTCTAACAAATTTATTACTCGTGTGTTTTCTTTTTCTACCGCCGCATTTTTGTATCTTGAAATAATTTTAATTAGAGCGACTCCAAGAGAAACCGGAATCTCAAGCTTGCCTTTACCCTTACCTTCACTCTTTGGAAATTATCTGTTAAAAATATTTCACCAGACTGTTGTCAGCTAGCCCTCCCTCCCCCAGCTTTCCTCTCCCCCCCCCCACAGCTTTCCTCTCCCCTGTCCCGCCTGCCTTCCGTGCGCTCGGGAAAGCCTTTGTCGAGCCCCCAAGGGCACTGGGCACCGGGAATACAGAGCCACAGGGCGCGGCCTTGGCAGCCCCATGGCTGATCACGGCTGACGTGTGCTCAGCGCTCCCTCTGGGCCGGCCGTGGCATCCTCACCCCAGCTCCTCGAGGCCGTCCTGGGATCGTCCCCATCACACGGATGGAGAAGGTGAGGGGCAGGTGATCGCACGGGGCACGGCTGGTGCCTCGTGGGGCAGGTGACAAGCCCAGGACTCTGGCTTTGGGGCCACGCCCTCCCAACAGCGGCCGGGGAGGCTTCCAGGAGAAGTAAGGTATGTGGTGAGAGTTTGCACTGAATCTGCCATTCCTGTTCTCTGTGAGATCATTGTATCTTTAGTTGTTGCCTTTGAAATTAGACATCTGGTGTCTG
This sequence comes from Leucopleurus acutus, assembly GCF_964270905.1. Lineage (NCBI taxonomy): Eukaryota > Metazoa > Chordata > Mammalia > Artiodactyla > Delphinidae > Leucopleurus > Leucopleurus acutus. The sequence goes on from NC_139154.1 coordinate 24,606,282, forward strand.
GGACCTGAGGTTGGGGGCACCTAGTTACATAAGAACAGAGCTGTGCAGGTGAGTGAGGCGGACCATCACCTTAGCCAGAACAGGCGGGTTCTGGACATTGTCATGGAAATCCCACTTCTTCCCGACTCTCTGATCCGCCTGCTGTGTGTACCACGTCGACGTCATGCGGGAATCCCTCTACACCGTGAGTGCCTGGACAGCAGAAACACTGATTTACACAGCAGTTCAGGAGGAAACAGTTAAAGGACACACCACAGACACACGTTTTGGCTTCAGGAACTTCTTTAAGGCTTAGAGTTGCCATTGACAATTATTTTTCATCTCAAACGACCGTGTGGGAGTCTCCAGCAGCGTGGGGTCGATCAGGATTCGTATCTATGCACTCCGGGACGTCCTAGCACCAGGTGGGCCAGCGGAGCGTGAACTGCTAGTCCCAGTATGAGCCTGTCGATAGAGTGGGTGCGGGGGAGGGGATGTCAGGCAGGGTCCCCGTGTGGTTTGGAGTGTGGACCGCCGACGCTCTGTCCAGGCCTGGCCAGAGATTTCCTGGTCAAATCTGGTTTTGCCGTTCCCTTGCCTCTTTGCACAGACAGCAGAGGACAATAAGGTCGATTCTGCTCATTAGTTTGCATTAAACGTGGCTTCGTTTTCCATTAACGGCCTGTGCATTACAGTCTGGGGCTACCAGGCTCTTCACGAGTGGCTTTTGCCAAATGCCATTAAATCCTGTTTCTAGGAGCTAAAACTGTCCATCTTCTCTTCCAAAGTGCCTCACACATTAAAGTCTTCAATTGTAAATTAGAATCTTTGTATCTCCTGAAACTCTGCCATTTCCCAACAAAGCATTTCTGGTGCCTTACCGTTTTGTCTTTGGTTTCTGTGTACTGACTGGTTTATAATCTACTCTTTTCGCCATTTCTACTGCCCGGCGCCAGAACGCCAGCATAATTTCTCAAGACCAAAGCTCAGAACTGAGAGGATGAAAAAGCTTGAAAGGATTCTTTTAAAATGCTACTTTTCAATAAACACAGGTCTAGTTTGGGCCAGTTGCTCACTAGAATCCAGCGTTATTCATCTGTGAGTGTTTGGTTCACGTATTTAACATCATTTCCGCTCTAACACCTGGCCCGGGTGCCCTCTGCGGTCCCCAGAAACAGCCTCCCCTGTGCAGACGCGGCCGCTCCGGTGGGAGTGCTGGGTCGTCCTTCTTGGCCCCATGACTTCAAGCAAATTATCCAGCCTTTCGGAGTGTTTGCGCCCAAGTCAGTAGGGCTGCTTCCACCTCTGTACTGCGGGTCCTGCGGGGTCAGCTGGGGTGGCGCCCTGGACAGGATCGTATGCTGTGGCCACGACCACAGGGGACGCCAGCCAGGCCTCCGTGTGTCACGTGACCCGCGTGACCCTGCCCTCGCTCCCCGTGGGCTTCCTCAGGGGCCCCACCCAGAGCTCTGGCCCCAGGAGGCCCTCAGGGAGTGTGGTCCTCGGCCTGCGGTCTTAGAGCCAACCCGCCCCCTCTCTTAGAGCTCAGCCTCGTCCAGCGTTTGAAGACGTGCTGCTCCCACCAACTCCTCCTGGAGCTGCAGCCCCAAAGCCATGCTCGACCGCATCCTCACTTGGGTAGCCGACAAGCCCGCATCCCTGGAAGTCACCTCTCTTGGGGGGGACACCCCTCGGTTTTCTCCATGTTACTGGGAGGAAGCCCTCACCTTTCTCGGCCCCAGCTGGCAGCGCCGTAGCCGTCGAGCGTCAGGCAAAAGCTGAACGCGCCAACAACCAAAGGTCCTGAAGACCTTTGCCCTGTCTCAGCTGCCGTCGCTGTGACAAGATACCGTAACCGAGTGGGGTGGAAACAGATTTACTCCTCACGGTTCTGGAGGCTGGAGGTCTGAGGTGGCGGCGGCGGCCTGGCAGGGCTCTGGCGAGGGCCTCCCAGTTTGCAGACCTCCGACTTGGACCCTCCAGTGGTGGAGAGCGAGCCAGCAGCCCTCCGGCTGCTCTGATGAGGGTGCTAACCCCTTCAGGATGCTCCGCCCTCACGACCTCATCGCCGCCGCCCCGAAGGCCCGACTCCTGACACCTCCCGGGCCAGCGGGTGGCCTCTTCCGAGCACTTCGCTGGAGGTGCCGCATACCTAGTTAATATGCACACGTTACTGTAGGTTCTGAGGGTTGACAAACGTGTTTACGGTTCTCTGGCTGCTCTCGCTGTGTGATGATGCCGACGACTTGAATGGATTGTAAAAGAAAGTTTTGTTTTTTTAAGAGTCTACCTCTTTCATGGTAGAAAATGCAGTTTTCTACTGCATTACAAGTATTACAAAAAACCATTGCAATACAAATATTTTTTTAACTTAGAGGCAATGGAAAAAGTTGGACGTACTAAAAATATACACTTGTTCCGAGGAAGGTGACCAGGAAAATTAAAAGTATAATTCTTCAATCAAGACACTGCCATATTAGGGGAACGATGATAGTCTCATAAGTTCTTAAGTAGGGTATCATCAGATGACAGGTTTGATGACAATCTTTTCCATGTACAGCAAACTACCCTAAAGGAAGAAACTGGAGAAGTGGGATCCCTCCACCACCAGATTCTGTTGGGGGGCCAGATGCAGACATGCAGCCCGGAGCACCCTCTTCTCAGCAGGTGGTACCCCACTGCCGGATACAGCGATTCAGACCTGGAGGGTAACAGCTCCATCCGCGAGAAGACACTCCTCCACGAGCTTCTCAACTGCGCTGATACCCACTGGAGGGCAGGGGCTCCCGGGACCTCCTGTGGGGAGTGGGGCCGGCACGGCAGGTACTATTGCCTCCCACTCTGTGTGCACACCTCCTGCAGCCTCACAGCCTGCCCTTTCTGTGCCTTGTCTGGAGAGAAACATCTGGTTGTCGATGACTAGAATGGGCTTTTTTAAAACACAAAAAACCAAACCAATCCTTAATTTGCCTCTACCTCCACTTGGATCTCTCCTAGCACAGCTCCCAGCCTCACAAGCTAACTGGAAAGACGGTGATGTTCCGTCCTGGGGGGGAGGTCCTGTTACTTGACTGGAAGTCACTACTGAAGATGGATGGGCCTGACGGCTGGTACAAAAACCCACTGCATGGACATATATACACTACCAAATGTGAAATAGAGAGCTAGTGGGAAGCAGCCGCATCGCACAGGGAGATCAGCTCGGTGCTTTGTGACCACCTAGAGGGGTGGGATAGGGAGGGTGGGAGGGAGACGCAAGAGGGAGGGGATATGCGGATATATGTATACGTATAGCTGATTCACTTTGTTATACATCAGCAACTAACACACCGTTGTAAAGCAATTATACTCCAATGAAGATGTTTAAAAAAACCCGAAAAACTCACGGTGACAGTGTCTTAAAATGCATGGCCTCCTCCCCAGGGGACGGGCATTTGACCAGCTCCTAAGCTCAGCTCGGGGACCAGGTTCTGCAGCCGAAGTCAGGAACCGAAGACCAGAGCCTTGTACTCGAGCTCCCGCTGATGGGTGAGCCTGTGGAAGAGTAGGTCGCGGCCTGGGGAAACCCCAAGGCCAAGGAGGCGGCGGTCCTCCCTTCCTGGATGTTGAACTGCAACTTTGGCGTCCACCTTGGATCTAAGCCCGAGCCTGACCTGGGTCACTCCAGCAGCGTGACCTCCGCCAAGTCCTGAAACCCCTGTGCCTTCATGGCCTTGGAAGCACGGGTGCAGACCTACTCTCTGCTCAGCCATTTAAGGGTGATACTATAACTGTTAGACGTTATCATACGTGTAGATGAGGTGAGCTGCTTTGCATAATAACGTAAAATGCTTAGAACCTTTGTACAGCCTGTTAAATGATCTTAATGAAAAGGGAAAAATAGATTAATGTGCTGAATTATTATCTAAATATCTAAAAGCCTTTGGTAATCCGAGTTTCCAGACCACATCTGCTGGTGGGACCACGGAGCCCTGGTTCAAACAATTTCAACCTGGAACATGGGTCTAGTCACAGATGGAATTCAGACGCAGAATTCCTTTCTACAAAGACCAGGCGCTCCCTTCCAAGGCCATGAATAGTAGAGAATAATAATAAGGCATGACCTTGAAGTAATGAAACCAATGGACATATTTGCCCAACCAGAATGCAGATGTCCAAATAGATGTTAGTTCGTCGCCGGTCACATTCGGTGTTGGAGGTTTAGGGGCAGCATCTTTGCTGAAGTGCTTTGGCTCGTTCCTTGGAGAAAGCCCATCTCTACTGTGGTGCAGCCTTTGACTCACCGTGGTAGATCCTTAGGGCTGTTGTTTTGTATTTTGGGGGTTTTTTTTAGGTGTGAATGGTGACCTTGGTTATAAAACTATCTAGAAATTATTTTAAGGTGACATTTTATTTTCTTCACACTTTCTAATATTTCCCAAATGTTCTACAGTGGATATGAATGATCGGACCGAAAAGTACATTTTTAAAAATTCTTTATTTTTTAAATGGCATGGACCAAAATTGGGTGAATAAAAATCAGTGTCCAATCGGTTGCACTGGTTGCAGAAAAATATTTAGGAGAGAGATTTCTGCTGCTGACTTTGCTTGGTTTCTGGTGGTATTAGAACATACTTTTATCTTTAGTCAATGTTCTCATCAAAAACGCCTGTTAGAAACCTGTCTGTCAATTTTTTAAATGTAACGAAGCCAGTTAACAGCGCGGTGGACGGTGCAGAATACTGAGTTCGTAATCGAGGTCATCTGGAAATATTCCTTGAGAGCCTTCTCAGTGAAGCCTCCCTGACCATCCTGATCACCCTTATTCTGCTCTTATTCCCCCCCCCCCCAGTACTTACCAATTTCTGACATCCTGGATAATTCCCTGATTCTCTCTGCTTATTATTTACTGTCTATACACACACACCTCGCAGGGCTGAGATGAAGTTCCACGTGGGTGGGGATCTTGTGTTGTCAACAGTGTTTAGCACGTAGTAGGTACTCAATATTTGTCTACTAGCTCTGCTTGAATCAACCTGAGAGGAGAGTGGACTCAGTCCTTTCATCCCTGACGTGCCTTGAGGAGGCCCTTGAAAAAGATGCTTGCTTGACTGGGAACGGTTAGCGCATCCATACTTTTGCTTTCAAAAGTCTAGGTGGAGTTCCATCGTCTTTCCGGCTTTTGGTCAGCCCAGCTCTGTCTCCGTCAGTGTTCCCATCCCCCACCCACCTCATCACCTGCTCCTGCCTTTCTCGGGCAGCCCCGCACCACCTCTTCCTCCGTGAGGGGCTCACGGGCCCCCGGTTCACAGCGCCCTGCTGCGCTGAGTAGGAACTGCCAGCCACGCTGCCTTGCCTATTGCCTCCCCACAACCATCCGTCCTTCCCGGACATGGGCTTCCACCTCCTCACTTCGCTGCTAGGAAGGCCCATCCGCTCCTTCCTGCCCACAGACACGATGACGTCCAAACTCCAGAAGCCGGCGCGATCCCGCTGCCCTTGGCCCCTCAGGTCCTCGGCGTCTCCTGATCAAAACTAGGTTCTCACAATCCCACAGACAGGCACTCCCGCCTCCCTTCTGCGGCCGTTTTTGTAATAAGAGTGACTTTGCGCATCAGGCCCGCGTCCCAGCCTCCTCCCCACGTCCTCCTTAGTCACACTGCCCCTCCGGGAAGACCTCGGCGTGTATCTGTGCCCAGCTGCTGCTAGCCAGCCTCTCTGTGTGTCTGTGTCTCCTCTCTCCCGTCAGACTGTCAACAACTCTAGAGCAGGTTGAACAATACAAAATTGCCTTTTTTTTTTCCCCCAGGTCAGAATGGTTGAATGTTGACAATTTCTTAAGGTTCAACCTAAAAACTTTTCTCAAAGTTCTTCACACTGTGCTCCCCGATATTGTAGGAGCTTAGCAAATATTTGTTGGTTAACAAGAGAGAAAAAGGGAAGCTGAGAAATATGAAAATCACATCCTTCTCTCTGGCTTAATGAGAGTTAAACCAAACCCACCTTAAACACTCGGAAGGAGGCCCGGGCATATAATCGCAAGTTGGTCGCAAAGTATATTCCAGGTCCCAGTGGTACTTTGATTTATATGGAAACCTTGTGGGAAGACAGACCACCGGCCCCTGGGTCTGCATCTCGGATTAAGATCACGTGCCATCTGGAAAGGAGCCCAGGGGCTCGTTCAGTAGAGCTGTTATTTCTTATCTGTCTAATCCACCACAGCATTTCTGGAAAATCCTTTAAACTAGACACCACATGTGGCCTGTGACCTATTGTGAGTTTTTTAAAAATTGTGGTAAAATACACATGACAAACTTTACCAGCTTCATCTTTTTTTTTTTTTTTTTTTTTTTGCGGTACGCGGGCCTCTCACTGCTGTGGCCTCTCCCGTTGCGGAGCACAGGCTCCGGACGCGCAGGCTCGGCGGCCATGGCTCACGGGCCCAGCCGCTCCACGGCATGTGGGATCTTCCCGGACCGGGGCACGAACCCCCGTCCCCTGCATCGGCAGGCGGACTCTCAACCACTGCGCCACCAGGGAAGCCCCGGCTTCATCATTTTTAAGTGCACAGTTCGGTGGCACTAAGCACATTCACGTTGCTGTGCAACCACCGCCCCCCCATCTGTCTCTAGAACTTCTTTATCTTCCCAACCTGCAACTCTGTCCCTGTTAAAAACACTAACTACCCAGCTCCTCGCCCCAGTCCCGGGTACCCACCATTTACTTTCTGTCTCTGTGCGTTTGACTCCTCTGGGGACCTCATATGGGTGGAATCATATAGTATTCGTCCTTTTGTGAGCTTATCATAATGTCCTAAAAATTCATCCATCTTGTAGCATGCGTCAGAATAGAAAAGATCCGAAAGGAAGTTACATGAGTTAAAAAAAAATATACAGTTGGGGCTTCCCTGGTGGCACAGTGGTTGAGAGTCCGCCTGCCGATGCAGGGGACACGGGTTCGTGACCCGGTCCGGGAGGGTCCCACATGCCGCAGAGCGGCTGGGCCCGTGAGCCATGGCCACTGAGCCTGTGCATCCGGAGCCTGTGCTCCACAACAGGAGAGGCCGCAACAGTGAGAGGTCCGCGTACCGCAAAAAAAAAAAAAAAAAAAAAAACATATATATATATATATATATATATATATATATATATACAGTTACCAAACCCTGGTTCTTCCTTAAATTTTAAAATCCAGCTTACAAATCTTCTTATTCTATTTACAAACCCAGCATTAGGCAATTCCTTTTAATTACTTTGATTAATGTCTGTTTTCATTTAAAAATGGAATTAAACTCCTTTAAGTATTTTAAATTCATTTATATGTCTATTAATTAAATTTCCTTTTTAAGTGCTTAAGTTATGTAATTAACAAACCTTTCCAAGTACTTAAGTAGTCCTTGGAAATCTAATAAGTTAAACGTATAAATATGGTTAAGTCTTAACCTCTCTTAAATACTCCAATGCTGTTTATACTTTTGCTAAGATTCCAACCTAAATTCAAAAGTCTAAATTCAGTTATACATTTTAAATTAACAAGCCAAATTCTCTTAAATTTTATAAATACATGAACTACCAAATATACAGTTTCTTATCTCAAAAATATTAATGCTATAATTTAATTCATTTAAACATCTATATATTTAATTCAAAAATCTTCCTAGGATTGAGAAATATTTATCTACCAAAAAAAAAAAAAAATCATTGTCATCCCCAACGATGTGGCTTAACTTTCCTAAAAGGAATCTGGGTTTGCCTTCTCGGCTACAGGGTTTTTTATGATGGGGGAGGTCCCCGGCCCAGACATCCATCACTGGGTTCCTCTCTTGGACTTCAGACTTTCAAGCTCCTTTGTCTGCAAACCGACTTAAAATGCACGGTCAATCCACACCACTTTGATAAGCTTTCCTTGTCACTTTCCCACACCCAGAGGCCAGTGGTCCAAGCTCGTCGGACCGGCTCCTTTTCCTCCTGGGCCAGCCCTGCTCTCCGTGACCCTGGCTCCTTCCTGAGGACAGATTTACACAAAGACCTCTCACAGCCGATTCCCTCTGTCCCTAGAGGTCCCTGGGCTGAGTCCCTGGGTAGCAACGGAAGCTGCAGCCAAAGGCAGTGACCCGATCGTGCTATTGTGTGAGCTGGAAGTCATCGGGAGGGCAGCGGGGCCCAGGGCTGACTCACCAGGCACACCTGCCCACCCCCTCCCTCAGGGCTGGGGCGGACGGAGCTCCCAGGATGCCCTGGGCCTCACTCCACACCCCTGGCCCCTGGCCTGACCACTGGGGGCCCCTGTCCTGCCACATCCCGGCTTTGCCTTCTCTCTGCCAGTACAGAGGTGCTGAGCTCAGACCCTGGACACAGCAGCCCCCCAGCCCACCCCAGTTCCTGAGCCAGTCATGACCAGAACTGCCCGTACACGTAGGAGGCGCACCCCACCCAGAGTTAGAGATTGGGCAGAAACTGGTCGCCTGCCGGCTCCAGGGCTCAGGATCTCAGGGATGAGCCCTGTCCGAGCTTTCCTGAAACCTTCAGGCTGCAGCCTTTCTAGCCGGGTTGAGGGGCTGATCGGCTGGGCAGTAGCCCAGGGCACAGAGGCTGGGACAGCAAAGCTGGGCTCATACGTGGAGCCCAAGGATGCCAGTCACAGAACCAGACCTGGTGGAGAGACGGACGGGGCAATCCCTGGGGAACCAGCACTTTCAAAGGGCTTAAACCCGGAGCAAATGCACTAATACGGATGATGTCCAAGGCGGGGGCCGGTGAGGCCCGGCTGACGGGGATCTGGGAAGGAGCAATGGGCCAGGAGGGCGGCCAGAGCTGGGGGTCAGGTTCCAGAAAGACTGGAGGACATTCCTGGGGGAGCCAGGGCAGCTTTGAAATGAGCCTGCAGCTGACCTGAGCTGTCCAGCGCGTGCAGCTCTTGAGATGTGGCGGGTCCAGATGTGCTGAAGTGTAAATTGCATACCCCGTTGAGAAGACGCACAAAAAAATGTGAAATAACTCATGGATACGTTTTTGTATCAATAATATGTTGAAATAAAAATGTATTGGATCTATTGGGTTAAAGAAAATGCTTTCTTAAAATTCATTCCAACCTCTTTCTTTTCATTTTTTAAGCTGTGTCTATTAGAGGATTTAAAATGACATAATTGGGCCACATTATATTTTATGGGACAGAGTTGCTCTGGGCTGTTTATCCACCTGAATTCCCCAGGTCCCCCAGCTGGGCCCCTTCCTCTCCTTCCAGCCCGTACCTCTCACTGTTGAACAGTTCTGTCCTTGGAGCGCAGCGTGGCCGTGAGAGGGAAAGGATGGCGCTACAGAGCAGGAAGAGGGAGAAAACAAAGAAGCTCCTGGAAATTAAACAGAAGATGCCCTTATTGTAGAGTTGTCAGAGGGGTGAGGAGTACTTTGAGAAAAATCTTCTGAAATAGAAGAGGCAAGATCATTATAGGATATACAAGAACTAACCATCAACTATGAGGAATTCCCACCCCCAGAAAATGGGAGGAAATGGCCAGAAGAAAGTGATCCCAAGTACAGGGAGACAGACGGAGGAGGGGATGCAGAAGCTAAGTCCTCGTGTGTCCAGCAGGAACGTGATAGAAAGTGCCTAAGACTGAACGACTGGGAAAGGGCAGCTTTACCACATTATGCAGACGTTTGGTCCAGACGTAGCTGTTAGGTGGTGGTCTCGAGAGAAGGGGGCAGGGCATCGCGAATCCGCGAGGAGGAGAGACCACCCAGCCCACCGTCGAGGACCCCTCACCCTCTTACTTACCACAGGAGACATGATCCCAGCCAAAATAAAGACATAAATGTGAAAAGCAAAGCTTTTAGAGGACGCCTTAAACAAGATTTTTGTGAATTTGAAATGGAAAAAAATTTATAAAATGTGTAAACCTTGAGGGAAATAATAGACAAGTGCAGCCCCATTAAAAGGAAGAGTTTCCGTTTCTCCAAAGGAGCTTGTCGGCATTTTCTGAGCTGGATTTTCTAACAGCGTTTACGTAGGTTATATAGGTTATTCTCTGCCTGAGCGAGGACTACTCACGTATTGGTGAGTCATTCATGCATTCACTGAACAAATGTTTACTGAAAGCCCACTCTGTGCCAGGTCTCGACATGCATGGGGGAAAACCAGTAAACATCACCTTCATGAAGCTTATATTCGGGGGGGTGGGCGGGGAGGGAAGACAAACAATAAATAGTTAACATAAAAATGGGTAAATTACCTGATCTCATTAGAAAGTGGTAAGTGCTAAGGAAAAAGTAGAATAGGGAAAGGGGGCTGAACTTTGGGGGGTGCTGGTTAGACATGTGATTTTAATAATGTGGTCAGGGTGGGTGTCATTGAGAAGGTGACATTTTAGCAAAGGCTTAAAGGAAGGAGCTTGCCACAGAGATATCTGGGTAACAAATGCCTGATATCTTTGAACAGCTGTGTGAAGAGCACACGTGCTGCATCTGGAGCTGAGTGACTAAGGCAGAGAGGAGAGCAGACGGGCCGGGAGAAGCCGGAGGGTACGAGTCCCACCGGGCCAGTGGATGAGCCGGGCTTCCCGTCCCAGTGAAGTGGAGGGTCTGAGCAGAGGGCAGACTTAGTCTGTCCTAGTTGTTTCTTTAACAGCTTCGTTGAGTTATAACTGATATACCACAAACTGCACCTATTTAAGTGCACAATTTGATCATTTTGACCCAGGTATACACTTGCGAAACCATCGCCAAACCAAGATAATGAACAGACCCATCCTGCCCCTTTGTACCCCTTCCCCCAGCCCTCCGCCAGGTAGCCACTCACTGCTTTCTGTCAGCAACGATGAGTTGCATTTTCTAGACTCATACGGTGTGTACACATTTCATCTGGCTTATTTGTGACTTCCTCACTGTTTCATGTTTCCACAACCCATTCCTTTTCTTTGCAGAAGACTGTCCCGTTGTAGGGATGGACCAGAATTTATTCCCCAACCTGCTAGTGGGCATTTGAGTTGCTTCCAGTTTTGACTATTACAAATAAAGCTGCTGTAATCATCTGAGTCCCGGTCTGGGTATGTATTTGTGCCCTCTTTTCTCTTGGGTAAGTGCCTGCAGTGGGGAAGCTGGGGCGCGTAGCAGGTGCAGGTTTACCTTCACAAGAATCGGCTCTTTTGCAGAGTAGTTGTGCCGTTTTGCAGCCCACCACCAGGGAGGGTTCCAGTTGCTCTACACCCTCGCCAGCACTTTTAGATTTTAGACAGTGCAACAGGTGTGTCGTGATGTCTCACTGTGGCTTTAATTTGCATTTCTCTAATGACACATGACGCTGAACATCTTTTCTTGTGCTTTTTTGCCACCCAGATATCGTCTTTGGTAAAATATCTGTTCAGACCTTTTGCCCATTTTTAAAACTGGTTGCTTGTTTGCTTATTATTGAGTTATCAAATCCATATTCTGATAAATCTGGCAAATATTTTCTCCCAGCCTATGGCTCATCTTTTTTTTTTTTTTTTTTTTTTTTTTTTTTTTTGCGGTATGCGGGCCTCTCACTCCCAGCACAGGCTCCGGACGCGCAGGCTCAGCGGCCATGGCTCACTGGCCCAGCCGCTCCGCGGCATGTGGGATCTTCCCGGACCGGGGCACGAACCCGTGTCCCCTGCATTGGCAGGCGGACTCTCATCCACTGCGCCACCAGGGAAGCCCTATGGCTCATCTATGTATCCTATTAACTGTGTCATTCAAAGAGCAAAAGTTAATTTTTTTCTTTTATGGATCATTCTTTTTGGTGGTGTAACTAAGAAATCATTGTCTAACCCAAAGCCACACAGATTTTCTTTTATGCTTTCTTCCAGAAGCTTTATTGTTATACATTTAAGACCTTGATCCATTTGGGGTTGATTTTTGTATATGGTGCAAGTTATGAATCCAAACTTAACTTTTTACATGAATGTAAATTATGAATGTTTGAAACTATGAATATTCAAGAGTTCCAGTGCCATTGGTCGAAATGATTATCCTTTCTTCACTGAATTGTCTTTGCCCCTTTGTCAAAATTAAGTTCTTTAGATATGGGTGGGTCTACTTCTGAACTCTGTTCTGTTTGCCAATGTCTATGCCAGTAACACACTGTCTTGATTATTGTAGCTCTACAATAATTGTTGAAATCAGGGAGCATTAATCCTCCAACTCTGTTCTAAGTTGTTCCGCCTATTCTAGGTCCTTTGTATTTCCATATAGATTTTAGAATCAGCTGGTTAATTTCTACAAAAGAAAAAGGTCTGCTTGGATTTTGATTGGGTCTGTTTTGAATCTGTGGATCAATTTGAGTAGAATTGACTCTTCCAGCCTATAAGTAAGGTCTATATCTCCATTAATTTAAATCTTCTTTCATTTCCATCAGCAAGGTTTTGCCGTTTTCAGCGCACGGATCCTTCCCACCTTCGGTCAGATTTATCCGTAAGAACTTAATACAGTTGACGTGATATTAAGTAAAACTGATTTTCATTTCAATTTCCAATTGCTTGTTCCTAGGATGTAGGTAAGTACTTGATTTTTGTATTTGGATTTTGTGAGCTGCAACCTCGCTAAACCCATTGATTCTAATAGCTTTTTGTGAATTCCGTTAGGTTTTCTACAGAGACAATCGTGTTGCCGGGGAACAGAGAGGAGGAGGTGTAACAGACCACGGGGGGCTGGGCTCACCTGGCAGGCTTCCAGGAGGTGGTGACGAGAGGAAGTGAAGCTGCTGCCGCAGGCCCGAGGCTCCCTCCTCAGCCCCCCTCAGTGCAGCCGGAAGCTGGCATCGCTTCGGGTCCACCCCCTGAGGCAAACGGGGGAGATTTCATTTGGAACCAGTCAGGTGGCCAGAAAGGCAGAGCCCGAGACACTTGTGTCGCTGTCTGAGGAGAGCAGAGGTGGGTGGCCCGGGAGCCAGCAGGTGCGGGCTGGGCGCTGGTGATGCGGCACCTGCCTGGTCATCATGGGTGCAGCTGGGTCTGCTGGGTGACTCCTCCTGGGGTCTGCTCCTGTTCTCCCAAGCATTCTGGAAGCCACCTAGCCGCCTGGGATAAACCCCTTTCTGCTGCAGCTCCCTCACGGTTCTAGGATCCGGGGCAAACACTGGCCTGGGTGTGGCAGCCCAGCAGCCCTAATAATTGGGCAGGAAGGGATGGATCGGGGCCCCTGTGGGCTGCGTGGGAGGAAGTCTAGGTTGTCAGGCCTGGCAGGAATCCAGCACCGCCACTTTGCAGAGGAAAAAAGTAGATGAAAGACGACATTTAGCATTACGGGAGCCACATCTTAAACCCCAGGACCAGCTTCTGGTGCATACGGGGCACTTGTGCCCAGAATGGTGTTGCAGAGGAACTGAGTGGAACCTTTTGATCCATAATTGGAGACTCCCCTTCAAGCCCATGTGCACTGGGCCATCCCCTAGCGTGAGAATCACCGCGAGGCCGGCAAGAAGCAGCAGCTGCTGGAACCCGGCGGGGAGCGGCCATCGAGAAAAGGCTCGTGACTGTTTTCCCCCTGTGTCAAACTAATGGAAAAGCAGCCTTCCCAAGGACCCAATTTATGCTGATCGATAAAGTGCTTCGCCAATTACAGCAGCGAGAGGCTGTTTAATTGTAAGAGGGCAGTGGTGTGCGTTACATCAAACATTTGTTTTACATTCGAGAACCCTAGAAATGGAAATTAATAGCTTCACGCAGGAATGGACTTACTCGTGGGAGACCAGCGATGCTGAGCGCACCCGCGATGACTCATTTTGCTTCAAATTCATTTCTGTGATGGAAACACAAAAAGTGATTTCAAGAAGGAAAAATCGGTTGCACGGAAATCTGGCAAGTTTTCGCAAGAACTGAATCGCTCTTTTGTTTCCTGACCTGTGGTATGAGGTTGTCAGCTGAAACTGGGTCTCTGCTGCGTCAGCACAGCGACAGGCCTGCTGAGAGGCGGAGAAGGCCGCGCGTCGGGTAGTGGCCCTGCCCTTGGGCTGCACACCAAGGAGAGGGGAAGGCAGGCCCCCCGAGGCCGGGGCGCTGCCAGCTCAGCGCGGTAGGGCAGATTCCACGGGGAGGGTTCTTAAGGCAGATGTGGTCCAGCACGAATCAGGACCAAACTTTCATTCAGTTGTCATCAAGATTAAAGAAACCAGGAGGAACAATGAGTTCAACCAATGAGGGCTTTTTAAAAAAAAACCCAACTCAACCGATTTCGTCCATTTGCATAGAGTCCAGAAGGAACTTGTCTTTGTGACCCACCCTTAGCCCCAGGCCTGGCACGTGTACCTGCTCTGTGTAATAAACGATTGTTGAGTGATGTGAAACCAAGGCAGAGCTAGGAGTAAGAAAATGCCTCAGGTGACAAGGCCAGCCTACCGGCAGCATTCTGGTTTTTGAGAAAAATGGGCCAGGTGTGGGACCCTAACGATCGATGATCGACGCGGACAGCAGGAGCTGTAAGCGTCTCTGTAGCCTGAGTGGGGTCTGGGAGGATCTCAGAGGGGTAGGGGGCAAGGAGGGTGGAGGGCCTGGGCTGGAATGTCATAGCAGCCACTGTTAGCAAAATGGATGGAAGAAAATGATTTTCTTGGCCCCCTTCCAGCCAGACAGCCCCAGCCTGCTGTTAGCTCCCTGCCACCAGCCACAGAGAGGCTTCATCCTCCGCCGCCCCGCACTCTGGGAGGGTTAGAGCCCCTTTATGAAACAATACGGATGATTACTGAGTAAGGTCCTTCAGCCAACACTCAGCAAATCTTAAAGCTGACTGTTGGAAACCAAATATATTTCCCCCCCGCCAGAGTTGAATGAATCAGACATTGCTAGAAGGCTCCCTCTCTTACCCCCAGTACAGAAATTACACATGTTTTTTTGAGCTCTCCTAGGATCATGTAAATCAGAGGGCACTTAAGTTGTTCCAAGGGCTAGAGGAGAGAATGTCAAAACCAGGAAGAGGAAAGTGGTTGAAAATGGTTGAAAATCGGCGAATTCCTCCTGTTGGTAAATCAGCTGCCCTTTTGCCAAATGCCGGCGAACAAAATATTCTAGAAGGAAGCAGCCCCAGCTCGCTCTCAGCTCCAGCCACGGTGCCTCGTAGCTCTGGCCGCTTCCCCCAGGGAGGGGGAGGGCCGTGAACAGAAGGGCCGATGTTATAGGACACACAGAGCCTTGCCTCATGGATGTTCAGTCAGTGTTCAAAGATTGCGGGAGGGATCCGTCCTCGTCAGATCTGGGGAAAGTCATGGGAAGTGTCTGGCCCTCGGGGAGTCACAATACCTATTGATGTATAAAGGCTCTGAGGATTCCTGCACCAGGAAAAGCTCCCTTGGAGCTTGCTAACAGCGTTTTGCGGGTCACAGAGAAACAGGCACCGGGAGACAGGCTCGGGATGCTGTAGCGGCGTTGGGGGTGCTCTAGGCAGAGTCTCCAGGCTGTTGCAGGGTCCCTTTCCCAAGGCCCTTTCCCAAGGCCCTTTTAGGGGGAGGCATGTTTTTGACTGGAGGAGCATCTTCTTGGGTGTCTCTGACTCTGGAGACCCAGGAGGGCCTAAAGGTTCAGGTGGGGAGTTCAAAATAGACTGGAAGTCCCACAGAGCCCTTCCTCCCTGGGGTCCTGGAGTCAGAAAAAGTGCGAAAGGGAATCTTTGCTTTCCTTCTAGATCAGTGCAGGTTTAGTAGACAAAAGCGCAACCCGCAGATGACATTTTAAATTTCCTAGTAGCCATGTAAGCTTGAAATTAAGGTTAATAGGGCTTCCCTGGTGGCGCAGTGGTTGAGGGTCCGCCTGCCGATGCGGGGGACGCGGGTTCGTGCCCTGGTCCGGGGGGATCCCACGTGCCGCGGAGCGGCTGGGCCCATGAGCCGTGGCCGCTGAGCCTGAGCGTCCGGCGCGCGTGCTCCGCAATGGGAGAGGCCACAACGGTGAGAGGCCCGCGTACCGGAAAGAAAAAAAAAAAGAAAAAAAAAAATTAAGGTTAATAGTATATTGTATTTAAAACAATATATCGAAATAATCTTATTTCAACAAGTATTCAATAAAAATTATTAATATTTTCTTTTTGGGGATTTTTTAGAGTAAGTTTTCTAAATCCAGTGTCTGTTTGATGCTTAAATATATCCCAGCTCAGACCAGGCACACTCCAAGGGTCCAGTGGCTGCAGGTGGTGGTGCTTCCAGATGGGACAGCCCAGCCCTGGATTGGTACAGCTTCTGCACGAGACAGGAAACAGGTTCCGGGTTTGCCCTGCCCTGTGGAAGTATTTGGGTTAAATTGTGATTTCCCCTCTGAGATGGTAAATTTTGTGTCAACTTGACTGGGCTAGGGGAAGCTTCATTAGCTGGTCAAACATTATTTCTGGGTGTGTCTGTGAGGGTATTTCCAGACTATATTAAAATCTGAACCTGTGAAATCAAAACTGCAATGGGATGTCACGTCACACCGGTCAGAATGGCCACCGTCAAAAAGTCTACAAATAAGAAACACCGGAGAGGATGCGGAGAAAAGGGAACCCTCCTACGCTGTTGGTGGGAACGTAAATTGGTACAGCCACTATGGAGAACAGTATGGAGGGTCCTTAAAAAAATTAAAAATAGAGCTACCATATGACCCAGCAATCCTGGGTATGTATCTGGAAAAGACAAAAACTCTATCATTTATAAAGATACATGCACCCCTATGTTCATAGCAGCACTATTCCCAATAGCCAAGACATGGAAACAAGCTAAGTGTCCATCAGCAGAGGAATGGATACAGAAGATGTGGTGTGTGCACACAATGGACTATTACTCAGCCGTAAGAATGAAATATCACTATTTGCAGCAACATGGATGGACCTAGAGATCATCATACTAAGTGAAGTA
Organism: Leucopleurus acutus; assembly: GCF_964270905.1. Taxonomy (NCBI): domain Eukaryota; kingdom Metazoa; phylum Chordata; class Mammalia; order Artiodactyla; family Delphinidae; genus Leucopleurus; species Leucopleurus acutus. Next base: position 24,623,070 of record NC_139154.1, read on the forward strand.
AGTCAGACAGAGAAAGACCAATACCCTGTCACTTATATGTGGAATCTAAAAAATTGATACAAATGAATTTATTTACAAAACAGAAACCAATAGAAAAAATAGAAAACAAATTTATGATTACCAAAGGGGAAAGAGGGGAGGGATAATTAGGAGTTTGGGATTAACAGATACTCACTACTATATATAAAATAGATAAACAACAAGGACCTACTGTATAGCACAGGAGACCATACTCAATATTTTGTAATAACCTATAAAAGAATCTGAAAAAGAATAGATATATGTATGTGTGTATGTATAAGTGAATCACTTCGCTGTACACCTGAAACATTGTAAATCAACTAGACTTCATAAAAATACATCTGAATTGGGGGACTGAGTGAAAGACCACCCTCTGCAGTGCAGGTGGGCGCTGTCCAATCCCCTGGGGCCTGGGTGGAGAGGGAAGGTGGGGGGAGGAGACCTTGCCGTCCAAGTGAGCTGGGTGTCCATCTCCTGCCCTCAGTCCTCCAGATTCCGTCCAGAACTTACACCTTCAGACTCGTCTGAGTTTCACACCGGCCTCCTGGGTCTCCAGCTCGCAGACGGCAGACCGTGGGCCTTCCCAGCCCCGTCACTGTGTGAACCCGTTCCTGTGATAAACCCCGTCTGTATGTCTCTGTGTATCCTGTCGGTTCTGTGTCTCTGGAGAATCCCGGCCCACACCCTCTGTCCTGGGAAATCTCGAGGCCGAGAACCCTACCCATCACGGAGTCCTCCAGGAGGCCCCAGCATTTAGTCACCGTGTGGTCACCAGACACATTGGTCCTTGGCTTTCCCGAAAGTCTCCTGTGACCTGAGTCCCCAGCATCGCTGCTTCTTCCTGGCACACGTGTGGTGAGCAGGCTCCCCTCTGACGAGCCGTGTCTGTCTGTCTGTCTGTGCAGCTGATCCCCACCCCCTTGGCTCTCTGACCTTTGACATCGATGGTCTGCATGGAACAGTCACTTTTTCTTCTCAGTTTGATCCAGGAAACAAAACGTGCTTCCAGTTGGACAGACTTGGGTCTAAGTCCCATCAGGGGGTGAGTTTGGATGTGGCCAACTCCTCAGACATCCACTGAGTGGCCTCCACGTCCCAAGCCCCAACTCAGGTGTCCTCCTGGGGCAGAGCGAGGGCAGCCGGTTCTCCCCGGGACCCCTCCCTGCCCACCTCCGTGGGAGCACCTGGAACTCGCAGGCACTGCCCCCCGGTTGGGGGCTGTCAGAGGCAGGGCTCGGCTAAGCGGGTCTGGGGTGGGCTGCTCAGTACCTACCCCCATCCCCTGAATTTCTGCCTTGCTGTCTGCCTCCGGGGGCTGCAGGCCTGCCAGCAGGGCAAGGAGCCACCCAGCCACACTCCCCGTTCCCCACCCACCGGTTTCTGCCACGTTTACCGGGATGCGCCCTCCCCCAGGATCCTACAAGACCAAGTTGCTGATCAGTTTACGTTCTGGTTTTCCTTTTTGCAGCGTGAGGCCCCAGCCTTCCAGGGCTGTCTGGAGAGAAACATGCTAACGCTGGGAAGAGGTCACTTCGGGGCAGTGTGGGGATGGCGGCGACCCAGCGATCCAGGACCTGGGCAGCAGAGGTCCTGGCCCCAAGACCTGCAACAAGCCCTTCCTGCTCTGCGGTTCCGGAATGAAAGTACCACGCGATGGACTTGAAGGCGTTCCCGTCACAAGGCCAGACGCCTGAGCAGCCAGAGAGGCCCCGCCGGGCGCCGGCCGCCCTGAGCTCCTGCAGGCCCGACCTCGACGTGCTGCGCGACCCGGGTCCCAACGGGGCGCCAGGATCTGCCACCCTGTCCGGGGGCTTTAAAGCGGCAAGAACGTTCGCAGCTCATGCAGCGGCTCCCCATTCCCCTCAGGAGTCCGGTCCAGCCCTGCCCCAGGACCCGCCAGCCCCCTCCAGCTCACATCCGGCCTCATTGGCCACTTTTCTCTTACTTTTGTTGTTTTCTTCAAGTCTCTCCAAAGGAGGCTGGGGAAAGGGAGACACAGGGAAACCCAGTGACACGGCTACCTTCTGACAGGCTTAAAAAGATGGTTGGGTGAAAAGTCTAACATGAAGGGCTGAAAACATTTTATCTCGGCGCAAGTGGTCTTCGACGAACCAAGTCGTGACTGGACCCTGGAAGGGGGCTCCGTGCCTTTCTGGGGGCGGCCCCGCCTGGTGAGTGGTGACAGGAGGGGGGCTGGGGGGGTGGCAGCCGAGGACCTCCACCCTCCCCCATCTGCCTTATCTGCTTATCAGACGCTCATACTTTCTATATGAAAGGTAGTTATTTCCGTGCAGAGACTGGTTTTTTAAACACATTATCCAGCGTTTTGTGACTTCCTGTCTTCTGGCAGTGTGGTTTTGGGGAGTTTCCCCCACTTTCGTGAGCGCTGACTCTGCCGGGTCAGATCGAGGCCCGGATCCATGGGCTGAGTCCCGGGAAACCTCTGGGGGAGCAAAGCTTCCTCAGGGCCTGCTCCCTGCTCCCACCTCAAGGAGTCACAGAGGCTCTTGTCTCTGAGGACAGAGCCTTGCTGGGTGGAGGGGAGGCGCCAACGAGAGACCCCGCCACCTGCTGTCTGCAGGGAGGGGAGGCCCGTGACTGCCCCCCACGAGGGGGCTGGACCGGCACGTGCATCCTCTAGACCTCATCCCAGAGCATCACCTCCCTTCTCTCCCCTGACTCTACATCCTTGGAGAGCATGTGGCCAAGGAAGCGGGTCTTGGCTCCTCCCCTTCAGAAGGAGCAGAAAGGAAACAGCACACGCTGCCAAGCAGGCCGCGTCCGCCCCCCGCCCTCCTTCCTGCTGCCCTGGAGCTGGCGCTGCCGTGCCGGCCGTGGCCCTGACGTTCCCGCAGACCCAGGCAGTCCGCTGATGTCACCAAGGGAGCGTGTGCTCTGAAAGCGTCCATCTCTCAAGTTCCATGGGAATGTCACTGGAAAGCAAGGCCAAGGTCACGGACCCTTAAAGAAACTGCACAAACGAGGCTGTGGGTTTTGGAAGACAGAATAGAAACACCCAGAGCAGTCAGCACAAGATACCGTGGGTGACCAGCCCGCCTGCGGCCAGGGGCCAGTGCGCAAGGCCGAAGAAGCTGCAGAGGAAGAGGAAGGGCTTCTCCGCACCCCGATTTGTTCAGAGGGAAATTAGGGAGCCCCGAGGTGCTGGCTCTGACTGGACCCAGCCTCAGGGGACACGAGGGGCTCATATTCTGGAGCTGCCAGGGGTGTCTTGTCCTCACACTGAAGATGGAGGTGACACAGTCAGAAGCAGAAGGACAGACAGGATTACTTGGTGACCATGGAAATAACACCAAAGCCATTCTTTATCCCCCGGACTTGGAGACGTGCTAAGGAGATTAGGAAAGATGCCTGGAAGGAGCAGTAACGCTGGGAGGGATGGTCATTTGTTCATTATTCTAGAAGGTTAACTGATGACTGCCCTGGTCAGGCCAAGTGCTGCAACTCAGGGTGCACCGTGGGCAGTGCCAGCCCCTCTGGGGCTTACACTCCAGGAGGGGAGGTCAGGGGTCACATCTGCCTACAGGAATGTGGAGGGCACAGCCCAGCGACAGAAGCCACCAGTGCTTGTGACGCTCGTAGGACAGCTGGACTCTCCATCACCCCAAGTGGTGGACGATGCAGGACGTAGAGATTCCAGGCCGTGGCTCGTCCTTGGGTTTGGGCGCAGAGGCGGGGCGAGCGAGGGGCAGGGGGGTGGACACAGGGTAGCCCTGTCTCTCCATCCACACCCGTTGGGCCCGTCTACAAGGTGAGATGTGCTCACGGATCCGTCCGCTTCAACAATTCTAGAGAAATTCAGGAGCGATGGACCTGTAAGAAGGAACTAAGGGAAAATGAGACATTCCAGGATCGTTTTCAAGTTGTTTCATTTGTTGTACAAAGTAATCAACACCCTGCTTAGGATCCCCACCAGGCCCCTGCTTCACCTCGGAGGCCCCCAGCTGGAAGCGCGTCTCTGCCTTTCAGGAAAGCGGAGGTCCTGGGTGTCATCAGACTCAAGAACCTCCCTGGGTGCTGGCCGGGCATTGGGGCAGCCCGTCCCCACCTCACGCGGACATCAGGGTGCAGGGCGCCCTGAGGCACAGGGTCAGAGCAGAGAGCCTGCGCGGGCATCCGGCCCTCCTGCTGCCCGGCTGTGTGAGTCTCGCATCCGGACACTGGGTCTCCACCATGCGCTGGCTTTCCAAGGCAAGCTTTCGGAAACCAGAGCGTTTCCTCTGATGACCTTAGAGAAACGAAATCAGCCTGGAGGAAAATAATAAAGATCTTTTTAAGATGATGAGAAAGGACAGAATACCTAAAAATAATAATATTTTACTTAAAATATGGCTGCGTCAGAAATGTGAGAAGCTACAAAAGCCACTCAGAAATGACAGGGCGGTCAGCAAGTTGTTTAAGTAGTTAGTGACGCAGTTGTGTTTAAAATGCCCCTGGGTCTTGGAGTTATTGGAATCGACTTAGATTGAATCTAGCCTGGATCAGATTTTCCTCCTGAGGTCACTCTGCTACCTCTCTAACCTAAAAGCAGAGCTTTAGGAGTTCCCAGGAAATGATGGCTAAGTGACTAAGTGCTACTCTTGGTAACGCATCTGCTCCTCTCAACCAGTTTCTTGTACTTGAAAACAATTTTCTTTTCTCCCTCTGCCCAAAACATGTAGCCAACCTCTTGAAGATTTAATTTGCATTTGTCAAAGCTTTCAGAATTACACCTAAGGCTTCTCTTGCCTTTGTTGAGGGCTCCAGCCAGTATTTTGACCATCCGTTTCCCGTCTTTTCTGAAATGGCCTCACCAGCTCCCCTCCAGCCTATGCCTCACCCCACCTCGCCGTGTGCCCACCAGGACGGCAGAGTCGAGGCAGAGACACGGCCCCACCGTCCTCGTGGCCTCAAAGCACGAGCCGTCTGGGGCACGAAGTGTGTGGCTGCGTGTCGGGTACATCCCTGCGACAACAGCAGATGCCGGGACTTCCTTTTTCTCGTAGCTCGGAAGGTCCAGTGTTCAGAGCAGGGGCCCGACCACAGGGCACATCTACCAAGGTAGCTTCACGGAAGGGATGTGCCTGCGATGTTCACTGCCAGATGCAACTGCGTACCTGCTGCTTGAAGTCCGTCTTCTGCTCAGACGCCCCATCCAACGTACACACGTGGACACACACACGCTCACACACTCCCACACCTCTACCCAGCACACACTCACGTGCGCATGCACACGTACACACACTCCCACACCTCTACCCAGCACACATTCACATGCACACACACATGCGTACACACACATGCGTACACACACATACACTTATACACCTCTACTCAGCACACACTCACATGCACACACACGTACACACACTCCCATACACATACACCTCTACCCAGCACACACTCACATGCACACACACACATACACACACTCCCATACACGTCTACCCAGCACACACTCACATGCATACTCACACGTACACACACACAGACACACACACACACTCCTTTCCACTTACAGCCCAACTTCATCCTCCTGTTTCTGTATCTCACCCTCTTCTTTCCCTTGTTGGGTTACCCTTAGGAATAAGACCTGCCTAGACGTCTTCAAGCCTGGGTGGCCCAGCTAATGAGCAGCGTGGCTGAGAAGAAGGTGATTCCCAGTTTTATGATCCTCAGATCCTGGGATCGAGGGTCCCCTCCCCCAATGTTACCATTATCTTCCAGGGACCGGACAGAAGCTTGGCGTTCTCCCGGGCCATCACCCTTTCCTATTAAAATAGAGTCTTAGCTGGTCTCCTTGCCCCTGGCGTCTGTTCACAGAAATCCCCCTCCTCTGTGCCACCAGATGGGCTTCTGAGTTACCACGTCTCTGGTGGCTTCCTACCCAGCTATCCAGGGCTCCCCATTCCCCACAGGGGAGAGTCCCTTGGGGGCTCAGCCTGGCTTTCGAGACCTCTGCCACGCAGCCGTGTCTCCGCTGAGGCAGTGTGGTCAGGGAGTAAGAGCAAACTTTCTAGATCAAAGTGAGCTGGGGTTTTTTTCCCAGTTCTGCCACCCACTGACTGGGAACTCTGGGCAAGTCTTTTAACTCTCCGAGCCCTGGATTTCTCATCTATAAAGTAGAAACAGCCACTATTATCGAGGGCCTCCTGAATGCGAGGGCCCAGGCTGAGCTCTTGTGAAGGGCTGCCCCCACCAGTGTGGCCACTGCCAAGGTCAGAGTGTGTTCTTATTGCTCCAGTGTGTTCAGTGGATGTGAGCAGACTCTGGTGGGAGTTTATAGGTCACCCCCTCTCACCCTTTCTGGGTGGGAAGTTACAGTGACAGCAAATGGCAGACTGACCTCTGAGCAGGCCCCCAGCAGGCCCGCCTCTTCCTGAGATGCACCAGGAAAGACAAGCACCGCCCACGAGGAGTTCTTGCCAGAACTGGGCCTGAATCTGGTGGAGCCGACGGCCCCCACTACCCGATCCTGCAAACCTGGGAGAGAGTGTACGAAAGGATCCCAGGAGGATGCGGTCGGCAGGGCCCCAAACAGAGGGAATGTTGCATAAACTGAGCTGAGTCGTGCGTGGGTTTCCTCTCTGAGCAAAGAACACCTACGTCAAGTTGCCGTCACCACCACCTCCATCGCTAAAGTTGGGAGAGGCCGGAGAAGCGTCTAAGGCTGCCCCCACTAGGAGCTCCCGTCCCTACAGGCTTGTTCTGTCCTGGCTGTGTCACAAGGCTGTATCCATGCCAAGACGGTGCCTGAACACCCTCCACGCGCCAGACTCAAGTCAGAGCCCGGGACGCTCCAGCGAGAGCGGTGGCGGGGGGATACCTGCCCTCGAAGGGCTTATGGTCCACCTTGTTCCAGAAGGAAGGAAGCCCAGAGCTGATGGGGAGGGAAATACGGCCATGACGCGGGGGAGAGCTGTGAGGAAGTCCTTGGAGGGACACTTGGGGACAAACAGAAATGCTGTGGGTCTGGGTTAGCTTTTGTATTTTAAGAGTTGGCGGAGGGACTTCCCTGGTGGTGCAGTGGTTAAGAATCTGCCCGCCAACTCAGGGGACACGGGTTTGAGCCCTGGTCTGGGAAGATCCCACATGCCGCGGAACAACTAAGCCCGTGCGCCACAACTACTGAGCCTGCGCTCTAGAGCCCGCAAGCCACAACTGCTGAGCCCACATGCCACAACTACTGAAGCCCATGCGCCTAGAGCCCGTGCTCTGCAGCAAGAGAAGCGACCGCAATCAGAAGCCCGCGCACCACAACCAAGAGTAGCCCCCGCTCGCCGCAACTAGAGAAAGTCCACGCGCAGCAACGAAGACCAAACACAGCCAAAAATAAATAAATTAAATAAATAACTAAAAAAAAAGAGCTTGGTGGGCAGGTTTGTCAACATCTGTCCGTCCTCAGTAATGCACTTTGGTAAAATGGAAAAAAGTCTGTCATGTCCACCACGGATTAACAATACAAATACACTTAGTTTTATTGTCTCTCTAACCACGTCTAGACCCATCCACAGAGAGGTCTCTCTCCTGTTCTCCCTGATGTCCATTTTCATCATGTCACCTCCAAGCTCGATCATCTTTTTTGCATAAACTCCGCTTCCCAGAGCCCTGCCTCCCCAAGACATGGTCTCAGTAAAAGGGGTCATTCTGATCCTTATGACTGAGGAAGAGCTCTGGGGAGAGCTTTCAGGATGGAGGAGTGCCCACGGCCGGGCCCTTCCAAAGTGAGCAGCTGTGCAGGGGAGCCCCCGGCATCTCCTCCCTCCTGTGTCTCTGACACTCCCTGTTGTGACCAGACCCGGACAGCGGGGGACTTGGGGCCTCCCAGCCCTCCCATGGCTGCATCCCTAATGTGGACCACGATGTGGCCGGAATGTTCACGAGAACTTGGCATCTGAAAGGAGCCCAGCCTGGCTGGGACTCTGTTCCCGTGTGTCCCGCCTTGCCACAGTGAGACGAGCCACAGGCACGTCGCTCTAATTACCTGGCCCCACACCTGGATCCCGAGCAGCAGCAGAAGGGGCTGAGCTGTTTGCTTTTGAGCTCATCCCAGGTGCTCACCTCCAGCTGCTGGAGAGCAAAGCCATCACAGCAGCCTCTGATGCCAACGGTCCTTGCATCCCGGAGGGATCGCGCGCAAGGTGGAAGGTAAACCTTTTCTTTTTTCTCTTGTAGGAAAGAGCAGGGTTTACTCTAGCAAAATAGTCAGGAGACTGTTTTTGCCATTTAATGAAATTCTGAGGTTGAGATTCTGTGAAGAGAATCTGAGGCAAAGGGACCATTTCCACCCGAGTGGGGAAGGCAAATGCCTCATCCTCTCGGGTGTTGCCATGCTGGGGACCCCAGGTAGCGCCCTGGGAGGGGCAGGTGTGTGGTTCTTTCTCTCCCCCCCTCCCCCCCAGGTTCTGGCTGTGTCCTGCTGGGGTCCGCAGTCCAGTGCTGAAGGAGCACATCTGGATGCCGCCAGGTGGCCACTGCCTCTCCGGAGAGGATGGGTTGTTCTCGGTTATTTCCCCACAGCTGGATTTGGAGGGTGCATTACTGACCCCAGTTCTTCAGCCCCCCCTGTACCTGCATCTTTGCTGTGTGAACTTACGGTTTTTCCCCAAGAGGAAGAACACATCTCCCTCCCTAAACTTTGGCCGCATGACTCGCTTTGGCCAGTGAATTGGAACAGAAGGGATGCGGTGCCGATTCTGAGCCCAGGCCTCAGGGTGCCTGGATGTTTCTGTTTGCTCTCTGGCACCTCTGCCTGAACTAGACAGATAAAGTAATTAAAATGCTAAATTTCATCTTCTGTGTATTACGTATATCTTACCATAATTTTTTAAGTATCTAAAATTTCTAAATGTATAAGAAATAAGAAAAATGTTTTAAAATGAATTTTAAACATTTAAAAATAACACACGATGAAATCAAAAGTTATCTGTGTAGTGGTTAGAAAACCTTGATGTTCAACCAATTTTCTTTCAAACAATACAATTAGCTCCGAAATCAAAAATTTTAGACTCATGAAAACATTGCCAAATAAGCAATATAGGCATAATTGGCTAAAAATAGTTGTGAGGGAGGGGAACAAAAACGGAAGTCTGGGTGACAGAGGCTCTGTGTGATGTTGGGTGAGGCACTTGACCTCTCTGGCCCTCGGTGGCATCCTCCACAAAGCAAGGGGTCAGCCCCAAGAACCAGGACTCTGTCCTCACTGGTCAAGTGAGTCGGGTGTGGTCCTTCCAAGCTTTACTGCAAGGTCAGCAGCAGTCCTGCCCCGAAGGCAGCAGGACTCCTTTCCTGCAGCGTGAGGTCCCCTTGCAGATGGAGACATCAAGACCCATTTCCTTTCCTCTCGCACCATCACTTTGGGCTTCACAATTAACCTGCTCTTCGTCGTCTCCCCTCGACTCTGGCCTGCCTGCCCCCATCAATAAATGATGACGCGTTTTTGGAAAAGGAAGGGCAACACTAAAGCCATGCTGATCAGTACTTGCTTCACGGAGACGGACGATCGCTTAGGAATCTCTTTCTTGAGAAAAAGGAAGGAAGAATATCTGTTAGGTTCGGTGCCAAGATCTCGAGCGAGCCTGGACTTTCTCCCCTGTTGGGAAAAAGATGTGAACGGTTGACTCTGAGCAGGAGGGCGCACCCACCTCCTCCTTCCGAGCTGCAGGCAGCGGCCTCTGTGCGGCTCTGTCAGGACTATCTCCGCTCCATGGACGGGCGAGCGCTGGGCGGCGGGGAGAGCCTCAGTTCCTGGATGGACAGCTTTACAGAGGGAGTGGGAACACTTGTGCTATCCTGCCCAAGCCTGTGCGGAAGCTGAAATGATGCAAGGGCTTGGCATTCAGAAACCGAACACACAGTTACCCGGGCCCAGGGAAGGCTTTCAAGGGGAAACCAGGGACTTCCCTGGTGGCGCAGTGGTTAAGAATCTGCCCGCCAACGCAGGGGACACGGGTTCAAGCCCTGGCCCGGGGAGATCCCACATGCCGCAGAGCAGCCAAGCCCGTGCACCACAACTACTGAGCCTGAGCTGTAGAGCCCGCGAGCCACAACTACGGATCCCGCGTGCCACAACTACGGAGCCTGTGCTCAAGAGCCCGTGAGCCACAACTACGGATCCCGCGTGCCACAACTACTGAGCCTGCGCTCTAGAGCTCACGAGCCACAACTACTGAAGCCCACGTGCCTGGAGCCCATGCTCCGCAACAAGAGAAGCCACCACAATGAGAAGCCCGTGCACTGCAACGGAGAGTAGCCCTCACTCGCTGCAACTAGAGAAAGCCCGTGCACAGCAATGAAGACCCAACGCAGCCAAACATAGATTAAAAAAAAAAGGGGGGAAACCAAACGCTTGGGGTGCCAAGAGGATTTGCAAGGAGCAACCTGAAAACAGGCTCAGGATGCACTATCGTCCCTCAGTATCTGCGGATGCTCCAGTCCCCTATACGAAACAGCGTGGTGTTTGCATACAACATAGGCACTTCTCAGTATGCAATCCTGCTAGTTGAACGGAAAGGCAGGCTCAACAAAGCGTCAGGGGTGTGCTCCCTGCTGCTCACGTTTTAGAAAGGAGAGAAGGCTGTGAGCAGCTGTCGCTAGAAACACGGGGATTGCTGTAGGCAGCAGATGGGAGGCGGGACGATTCTGGTCTGGAGGGAAGCACAGAACCCCAATACTGTTGTGATCCCGAGCCTTCTGACGTTCTAGTCTCATCAACAAAGAAACGATCTCAGGCCAGATAGGCAGCTGGCTTGCAGCCCAGAGGACCAGCCTCTGCCTCTGGCGGCCCGTCTTCTGATGTCTGATCCTGCTTGCAGCCCAGCCCTCTGCTTCTGACCCCCTCTCCTGAAGTTTCTCCCTCCCTCTTTTGTTTCCTTGCTTTTTGTCTACAATTAGCCTCATTTTGAGCCTTCAACCATCCAAAGGCCTCTTCGACCGCCCCGTGGTTCCTTGGCAGTATTTTTCTCAGACAAAAGACTGGGTCCCTTGCTCTGGGGTCAGTGACAGTGCAAGTCCCTCGCCTGCAGCATTGCCTGGTACTCCTATAATCCGTCCCTGATTCTACAAGACTCCACAGTTTCCACTGGTGCAGATTCCAAGTAGGTCAGGAGCCGGTGTTCACTGATCAGAGGCTCCCAGGGATCTGCAGATCAGAGGCAGTCGGGTGTCTTGTAACCTCGGAGGTGACATCATTCAGAATCAACACAGGCTGATCTTGGTGATGCTGGAAGCGATTTGGAGATAACGAGCCTCTGTCAACTTGAGAGGAAGACGTTGTTTACATCACAACCCCCTCTGCTGAGCCATTTTTGAACACAGTTGGGCTTTCAGTCTCTCTATGAAAAGAAATTTTAACAAAAGTCGTTTCCAAGTGGGAAAGTGCCACTGTTTCTTCCACGGGAAAGCAGAGTTGTTTAGCGAAAGCCTCTTGTCCAGATCCGCACGTGGGGACCCAGGGGAGCCTGCAGCCTCTGTTCCGGGCCCAGGAGTTGCCGCGTGTGTGGAGTGTGAACCGGGCTGAGGCTGGGGTCCTAGTTCCTGCGTTGCTGTCGTTTGTTTCTGAATCCACTCAGTTAGCAAGATGGCTTGGGTCTGTAAGACGAAAGTAATCATCTTCGCTCCTTCCTTTTGGCCCAGCTAAGACGGGATTGGATAAACCGCTGAGGAGAGCAGTCTCGGCCTCTGTGCCTCGACTGATGGATCGACCGGGATCCTGGCTGACCGGAGGGATGAGGGAGGAGCCTGAATGGCGTCGCGGCCGGCGTCGGCAGGGGACCGCGCTCTCCTGGAGGGCTGCTGGGACCACTGAGCACAGCTCCTCTTTCCGGGCTGCCAACGGCCCCCCTCTTCCCTGGAAGAGTGATTTCAGCTCCAGGGAGAAATTTGCTCTGCTCCCCCGAAGGATCAGACCACCGGTGTCTTTATAATCCTTAGTGCCTCGGGATGGAGGGGTTGGCAGTATTAGTCCCAGCTGTATAAACGCCACATAAATGTCGATATTGTTTTAAATTGCCTATTAAAGGGAACAGCCAACTCCATGAAACTGTTTTATTTATTTATTTTGTTTTTGGCTGTGTTGGGTCTTCGTTGCTGCGCATGGGCTTTATCTAGTTGCGATGAGCGGGGGCTACTCTTCATTGCGGTGCGCGGGCTTCTCGTTGCGGTGGCTTCTCTCATTGCGGAGCACGGGCTCTAGGCATGCGGGCTCCAGTAGTTGTGGAACGCTGGCTCAGTAGTTGTGGCTCGCAGGCTCTGGAGCGCAGGCTCAGTAGTTGTGGCACACGGGCTTAGTTGCTCCGCGGCATGTGGGATCTTCCCGGACCAGGGCTTGAACCCATGTCCCTGCATTGGCAGGCGGATTCTTAACCACTGTGCCACCAGGGAAGTCCCCATGAAACCGTTTTAAATAAATGTAGATTGCCCAGCTCTGTGGCCTCTGTTTTCATCCTCTGTTACCTCAAGGCTTTTTGTCTTAAAATGAGCTCCAACCCACTGCACAAAACTGGCAATCTGGCTGAAAGCCAAGCTCAGCTCCGTGTCTATGGGAGGAAGGCATCACTGCCCGATTCCTCTAAGGATGGTTCCTCCAAAGGAAGGGGTTGGGGGCAAAGGGAGATGGGAGCAGAAGAGGAAAGGTGAGCATGAGGAAGGAGGAGAGGGTCTGGAGTTTTCAAAAGTGAAGGAAAATAAAGACAAAGAGGTAAAAGTTAAGAGGGAATGAAATTAAATTTCCCAAAGCACAGGGAGGTCATGGCCCACGCCTTACCCACTTCCAGGCTCTTGCAGACATCCCTGCTTTCTTCAAGATTTCCCTAACTTTCTGGCTCTAAATCATTACTCTTTGGATTTCCTGTGCTTCCCCTGTGGACAGGGCAGGAGTTGGCATTGATATTCCTGCATACCTTTCACAACTCAGAGTATAACTTCCAACAAGTCAAAACTATGGTGTCATCCTAAGCTTGAATAAATATGTCAAACACCTATTAGATTATTAATAAGGGAACACATATAATAATAATGGTGATTCAGAAAGCAGATGAAGGAATGGGGTAGTTGTAGGCATCTTGAAAAACAGAATGACGAATGAGATTGTCGATTCTATCTGTAAACAGTGGTTTAATGTTCTACAGGACGAGAGAACCACAGCTTCTCCAGGGGGTAGAAATCGACCGGTGACTGCACAGCCTGGGCTCTAACCAGTGACCAGCAATGTGGAACAGGTATATTCTCCTAGAGACCTAAACACCCCTTGGGCAGGCCTGTTAATGCCACAGTGTGACACTGACAGAACAAGCTGTGCCCCACTCCTTATTTCCAAGTTTTAGATAATTTCTTTTAAGACAGGGGTTCACTATATTTAGGGAATGACCACAAGAACAACATATAAATCTCACCTTATGTCCTTTAAGTAAGCAAATCTTTTCTAATTCCCATGACCTGTTTAGTGTAGCTCTGGGACCCCTCACTGGACTGTGGAAATTTGAAGGATGCAGGCCTGTTGACTTGAGAATGCCCTTTCATACTGTGCGGTTAACATACTTTAATAAAGTCCTGGGTCACACGTGCACCCTGGAGACACAGCATTCGATGACACTGTGTGTAACACACCTGCTGCGCTAGTGAAAGCCAGTATTTCATGTCACCTCAAGCAGGCCTAGGCTTTCCTCCCCGCCGGATCTCATATTTTATTGAAAAATTTTCATATAACTAAGATATTAAATGGTACTTAGAATATTAGCTTTTATTCAACTCCAAGTTGACTCTGAATCATTTCATAAGGTTAACAGCTGACAGAAAGCAATGTACTTACGTCCAGGTCTCACATAAATAGTAAGGTCCAGTTTAATGGAAGCAAATGAGGAAAGTTCTAAAGGACCATTGTTTGAAACATTTTGCTAAGTTGCTATGTTTCTCCTCTGCCCCAGCTCTACACTAAGAGGCCAGAGCTCAGCTCAGCTAAGGGCAGAGTGAAACCCCCCCCTCATTCAGCCGTGCAGAATTCTGCGCACCTGCCTTCCTGGTGACACGTGTGCTGGTGGTGGCCCTACTGTGTCCCCGCTGCATCGCTCTCCACCCAGAAACCCGCCCGCTGGCTGCGGTCCGAGAGGGCCACGGAGCAAGCCTGTGGGGACCTGCTGGCGCCTGGTCGCTCCTCCCAGACGTGGCTCTTCAGTCGCCTAGAACTGCTGTCAGGCTGGAGGGTTCAGCCAGTGTCGATAAACCAAATAACTCCTTTGGGGGCTAAGGATTCTGCACCCAGGTCCAACATGGGCTTTTTTTCCCCACACCCAGCCGTTCTCTGTGACCCCAGCTGGGTGTCGTCCAATTCGACTCAATTCTGACCCTGTCTCCCTGGAGATGGCATCAGATCCCACAGATCCCACAGGCTGTGCTTCCAGCCCGCTGGCTCTTCATCCCATTTCTAATCTGTGCACAGGGGACGCTCCTTTCTGGGGGAGTCATTGACTCGTGTGTGCATGTGTGTCTGTGCCTGTGTGTGTCCGTCCATGTGTGTGTGCGCACGAGCTTCCCTTCCGGAGGTTGCTCTTGCTTTGCCCACTTAGTTTAACACAGTGGTTTCAGCACGGCCCCTCATGTATGAACTGAGCCTCAGGCTGGGATGAAGAGAGCAGAGGCTCAGAACTCAGAGGTCCCTCGTGTAGCAGGAGCGCAGGGCTGCCTGGGGTGTGACTGGGAGGTGAGTGTGGAAGGGTAGGAGGAGGGACTGTCAGGAAGGTTCTCAGATGCTGAGCTGAGGGGCACGGCTTTTGCTATGGAGGGAAAACAAAATGTCACGTGGAGAGCGAATCATCACCTCTCTTACCTGTTTTGTGTATCCCGAGTTTTATATATGACCCTCTGTAGAGGAGACAGAAATAGCCGTTCTTCCCTTCTCTCAAAATAACAAAATCCACATTCCTGCCCAACCCAAAGGCATTCCAGCTTGTCCTGCAGCTACAGAGGTCCCATACGGATGTTCTAGGTAACGAGATGCAATCAGACCCGCCCAAGGCGCTCGCAGGAAATCACTTTCCTTGAAGTCAGAGTTCTCTCTTCCTAGATGTCGGCTGAAGTGGCTCAAGCTTCACTCCCTCCTGGACCAGGAGGATGGGACAGGCCTGGGCATGACAGAGCAGATCCTGACAGACTCATGGAGCCACCAGATAGCCCTGCACAGGCTCTCCTGCACCTGACTTCATGCTTCTGGCGTCCTTGGGACTCTGCACTCACTCAGTGGTCTCAGTGCTCTGCAGCTTCTCTGCCTGTCAGCTCCTACTTACTTTGAACTCATCTCTTAAAACAATTCCTTAGGTTTCAGAATTGTCAACTCTACCTTTAAACATTTTCGGCTTCCTTTATTCACTTTTAATTTTTCCTCTACGTGGGCAGTCCTCAGAGAACTGGATGAGGGAGGGATGGCTTGTCCTCTGGAACTTTTGGTCATATTTTCCCTTATTTAGAAACAGAGGCTACAAACAGGGGATGTTAGACTTGGAAGCCATGGCAGAGCTCCTGACTTCACTCTCCACCGCGTTGACAGACACCTCCTGTCCCGTGAGAGCCCTGCCCTTTGCTTCCACTCGCAGCTCCAATAAATGCTGCTTTCACATCACCTGGAAAAATTTGCTCCAAACGACTTAAGCTGCGTCCTCCCAAAGAGTGAAGACTCAGACAATCTGCCCTCAGGCTACAAAGCAGAGCAAGGCTCGTCTCTGCTGCCACCTCTTCCCAGACAGGGGGACGCCTTCTGAATATGGCCGGCTATGCAAGGCCCCAGCCCTTCGGAGCACCACCTGGCGAAGCTCAGGTATGGAAATGTGCCCTTGGGCGGCTGCTATGACAGGTGGGTGGGAGAGGGTGGGAGGATGCAGGGAAACAGCAGGGAGGGCCTCCGGCCTCCGAGGGATCAGGAGGAACCCACACAGGTCCCCAAGGCAGCCGCCATCCTCCCTAGCAAAACCGACGGTGTCCAGATAAAACCTGCCAGCGAGCTCCGCTTTCCTTTCACTCTGAGTGATGTTAATCAAAACTCACATGGGCCAGATTCTCACCAGATGGACAGCAGCTCTCCCTTCTGTGCCGTCAGGCCTGCCCCTGGCCCTCCCAGTTAGGCTCAGATGTTTGAGGCCCGAAAGAAGAAAAGCCGGAGAATGAGCCCCACTTGCATAGACTGAAAGCACCGAGCAAAGGGACAGATTCTTGGTCTCCTGTGGGCAGACGGGCTTGGGATGGCACAGGTGGGCCCTCAACAGGAGACCCTGCATGCCCCCAGCCCAGGTCTGTCAGGTCCAGGCAGCGTCCTCCATCACCCCAGGGCGGGGCGAGGCAGGTACAGCTCTGGGCCAGTCAGAAGCAAGGATGAAGCAGCCCAATGGTCAGTGTTTTAAGAGGTGAAACAGCTGCTCTGCCATCCTGGAGATTCAAGAAAGGGCTCCACTGGGTCCCCACAAGCCCCCACTGAGTCCCCAGGGAGTAACCTGGCGGCTCTTGGGTCCGTGAGGTCAGAGGGCTTCACGAGGCAGGGGTGCGAGAGCTGCAAAGGCAGAGGTAACCCTACCGCCCTTCAATTCCCAGTGCCAACAACAGGCTTTTCAAGCTTCTTCGGTGAAATAGAACACACAGAAATGTGCACTCGGGGGAAGCGTGCAGCTCAAAGGTTTTCCAGAGTACACCAATGTTTCTCCAGATCAAGAAGCAAAATGTGCCACCCTATATTTAGAGAGAGCTGCCACCTTCCCAAAGAGAAAAGCCCACAGAAAAGTGGATGGCGCATCTGAACACGTGAATTTCTAGCAACACGGGTGACGTATTCGGGAGTCTTATAATACGTGCCCGTTAACCTGATAATGAGAAATATTGAAAAATCACATTTTAATGAAGAAATACTGTCTTTTTTCTCTCCCATATCATGAAACAATATTACTCAGAGTCTTTACGTTTCTCTTTGGTCTCAACGTCTTTTGTCAACTGATCTGAACAAAGGTACCAAGAATACACAATGGGGAAAAGATAGTCTCTTCAATAAATGGTGTTAGGAAAACTGCATGTCAACATAAAAAAGAATGAAATTGCAATCTTATCTCACAGCAGACACAAAAATTAACTCAAAATGGATTAACAACTTAACTGTAAGACCTGAAACCATAAAACTCTAAGAAGAAACGTAGGGGAAAAGTACCTCAACATCAGTCTTGGCAATGATTTCTTTGATACGACACCCAAAGCACAGGCAACAAAAGCAAAAATGGACAAGTGGGAAACAACAAACTGAAAAGCTGCTGCAAAGGGGAAAAAAAATCAACAAAATGAAAGGCGACTGACAGGATGGGAGAAAATATTTGCACTCCATATATTTGACAAAGGGTTAATATCCAACGTATATAGGGAACTCCCAAAACTCAACAACATAAAATCCTCAAATAACCAGATTTTTTTAAAGCTCAGGGTGTGGAACTGTGCCCTTGAGCATACAGATGGCCAACAGGTGTATGAAAAGATGCTTGACATCACTAATCACCAGGGAAACACAAATCAAAACCATAGAAACGTATCGCCTCACACCTGTCAGGATGGCTATGATCAAAAGGACAAGAATAGCAAGAGCTGCTGAGGGGGGACTTGCGGGGAAGGGAACCCTCGTGCACTACCAGTGGGAATATAAATTGGTGCAGACACTGTGGAAAACAGCATGGAGAGTCCTCAAAAAAGTTTAAAATAGAGCTACCGTACAATCAGCAATCCCACTTCTGGGTATGTATCCAAAAAATCGAAATTAGGATCTCAGGTATCTCTGCTCCCATGTTTACGGCAGCGTTATTCACAATACCCAAGGCATGGAAGCAACCTAAGTGTCTACTGATGAATAAATGGATTAAGAAAAATATATGATCGCATATACATACATTTAGTTGAATATTATTCAGCCTTAAAAAGGAAGAAGATCCTGCCATATGTGACAGCATGGGTGAACCTGGAGAACATGATACTAAGTGAAATAAGTCGAACACAGGAGGACAGACACTGCGTGATCACGGAATCGAAAAAAGTCAGACTCACAGAAGCAGAGAGTAGAAGGGTGATTGCCAGGGGCCGGGGGGAGGGGAGGACCAGGAGGTATTATCACAGGGTACAAAGTTTCAGTTACACAAAATGAGTATATTCTAGAGATATATTGTCCAGCCCAGTGCCCCTAGTTTGTAATACTGTATCGTATAGTTAAACATTTGCTAAGAGGGTAGGTCTCATGTTAAGTGTTCTTATCATATATATACACACACAAAGAATAATAATAATAAAGAGGGCAGCAGGAACATTTTGTAGGTGATGGATGTGTTTATGGCATAGATCAAGGTGATAGTTCCACAGGTGCATACTTAGGTCCAAACTCACCAAGTTTTATATGTTAAATACAAATAGATTTTTGTACGTCAATCATAACTCAATGAAGTGGTTTTTTTTAAAGTCTGTTTATTACAGCAAAATAAATAAATAAATAAATGTTACCCGTGCTCCCAGAATCCTATCTCCTGCCACTTCCGGTCACCACGCTCCCAGTGGGAACCCTCTCCTGACCTCTGACACCATGGATTCCTTTTGTCTGTGTTTGCACTTTATATAAATGTCACCATGCAGGGTGTATTCTTTTGTGCATAGCTTCTTTCACTGCATATTATGTTTACAGTTGCATTCATTCATACTGTTGCATGTGGTTGGATAGCATTTGTTCTCCTTAGACTATAGAACTCTGCTGCGTACAAAGACCACAATCTGTTTATTAGAAGCTTGGTTTTAATACACTTCTGATTAGTGTCATTATGTAGGCTGGGTGTGTAATCGGGAAGAACCTCTGTATCCTGTTACAAGTTAATCACTAAAGGGATGTTGCCCATAAGCTTAAATTCTCCATAACGGCCCACCTCTGGGACCCCTGCCTCCCAGGTAATGAGCATTCAGCTAAAATACCTGTGTTTAGCGCACAGGAAACCTCCTGAGCAGACCCACCTGTGAATGACTGCAGGAGGGAGAAATTAACACCTCCCCTCCGGAGGCTGCCGGGAACCAGGAAGTGCTTGGCTTTAGTCCCGCCCCTTTAAATATTAGAATGGTAAATTTGAACTTTTTGGGGCAAAGTGCCTTAGATAATCAGGAGAAAGTTGGAAAAATTAGATGATGCATTTGGAATGAACCCTTCTCAATTGGTAGATGGGGCACTTAAAGTGTTCAACAGGAAACAACAACAGAAGAAAGAAGATGCAGAAAGGAAACGGCACTTTTTCGGTAAGCCCCCATTGGGGAAGGAACAATGCCAGGAGGAAGAACCTTGCAAGACAGGTTGCCCTGGGCTAAAATATAAGAAGGAAAATAATAAAAGATGAGAGCCTCCCACGTGATAGAAGGAGGGGAACCCTCTGATGAATGAAGAGGCCCAGGGGCTCCCTTGGACCTGAGGTGCTTCATGTCCCACAGGAGCCCCGGGTGAAACTGACCCTGGGGAGTGAGCTGATGGGCTTTCTGATAGACCTCGCCCTTCACCAGAACAGCTTGACCTCAGGGTCCCACCAGAATGCGCGTTAAGCCTACGGATGGCGCTCATGAGAACCGCAGGAAAGGAGACAGAGCTCTTCCCCAAGGTCTACGAAAAGGTAAGACCAGAAGTGGTGCGGATGGCACCCCGGGAAGGCCAAAAACACACGGCCAATATGAACCGCATTAAAAAGGGACGCTGGGACACCTAATCTAAAACAATATCCTCTGAGGCAAGAGGGTCACTTCTCCCACAGACTGACTGGTCAGAATACCAGCCAGCGTAGTCACCAAGGACAAAGAGAAGGCCGAGGAGCAGGGTTTCACCGGATCACATCTCGCCTGCTTCGAAATGTAGCGCACAGTCGTTCTGATTCCCGAGGTGCTCACGCACCCTGTGCTGCAGCACATTCGTAACAGCAGTCATTACGGGAGAGATGCCACCTTGCAATGGACTCAAGTATACGTGATGGGGCCTAACCTACGAAAGTCCAGCAGAGGAGTCACCCAACCTGCATGATTTGTGCTAAAAATAACCCAGAGATGGCTATCAGACCTCCCCAGATGGGGACCCGAGCCACTGAGGACTGGACTCAAATGCCTTGAGCTGCAGGAAATTTCAGATAACCCGCTAGTGTCTGTGGACATTTTCAGGATGGGTGGAAGCGTCTGCCACCGGACAGAAAGTCTCTGAAGTGTTTAAAGCCCTCCTTAAGGAAATTATGCCCTGATTTGGACTGAAGCGCTGGGACTACATTTATCCTGGAGACCACAAGCAACACGAAAAAACGAGAAAATGAATCGCACGTTAAAAACGAACAGCTCTAAATTATGTCAAGAGACTAATTTAACCTGGGATAAGATCTTGCCAGTTGCCCTGCTACAGATCAATGGCTCCCAGAAGCAGCTTAAATTAAGCCCCTTTGAAATAGTGTATGGAAGGCCGCTCCTGGTGCCTGCCCGGTGGGAGAATCTATAAATGCTCTAACAGACCTAGTGGTTGCCGATTGTGTTAAAACTTTGGGCTCTGTTCATGAGTTCACCTCCAACAGGTCTGCCCACCCAATCGAAGTAGATGGGGATTCCACTGTAGCGGAGAAGGGGCAGCGTATTTAATTTTGTACAAGTAAATAGCACAAGGATTTAGTATATATCTTTATTTAGTGTATATATATATATATATATTGGGAACCAAAACCCCAGGTTCCATTACAAATTAGAAAACAAACTGCTAAGGGGTTTCATCAGGTTCAAGTAGTTGTAGCTAGAAAAGGAAAGAGGATTTTTACCACCAACTAACGATTCTAAAGAATGTTCATCGCCCGCGTTCAGCAGGAAATAGGCAGAGCAGCGTTCATCCCTTTCCCCACAAGACTGTGGACTGGACATTAACAGAGGGAAATTGTAATAGGGAAGAACCTATTAATTAATCGAGTTAGCTTGTATTCTATTACAAGTTAATCTCTGAAGGGATGCTGCCTATAAGCTTGAATTCTACACAATGGCCCATCTCTCCGATCCCTCCGAGAGATTAAGGTAATGAGCATTCAGCGAAAATACCTGTGTTTAGCTCCCAGGAAACCTCCTGAGCAGACCCACCTGTGAATGACTGCACGAGGGAGAAATTAACACCTCCCCTCCGGAGGCTGCCGGGAACCAGGAAGTGCTTGGCTTTAGTCCCGCCCCTTTTGGTATAAAAGGAGCCTGAGCGCTGACTCAGCTAGACGGTTCTTTGGGCGTCCGGCCCGCCGTCTTGCTCTGCTGGCTTCCCAGGTAAACTCGCTCTTCTTTGCCCCAGCAGCTCGGCTCTCAATTTATCAGCCTGTCGTGTGGCGAGCAGTACAAGCTTGGACTTGGTAACGAATTTTGCGGAAGCCACCCAGGAGCCTTGCTGCTCGTGGCCTGCCAGCCCTGGCTGGGGAATTCTGGGTAAGACCCTAGCAGCTGCCGGGCCCCCTTGTCCTGGGGGTCTGCCTTCAGAGTTCTCTGAAGCAGCAGCGGCCGCCCCAGCGCTTGGCAGTGGAAGGAAGGAATCATCTGGGAGCCGACGGGCTGCGTACGGTAGGGTAAGTGGCTCCGGTGTGAACAGCCGGGAACTTGATTCCTCTCCGTTTGGGGCGTTTTGTTTTGTTTTGCTTTTGCGGCGTTGGGGGCTTTTTCTCTGGAACAAGCCGGTTTGTTTCGTATTGCAGTGGGGTGTACCCTGTTGGAGAGAGGAAAGAGTTGTTGGACTTTGACCCGATTCGTGAACTGGTTCCTTTGCTTCTCTGAAGGCTAGCACTTGTATGTGCTGTTTGTGTTTTATCTTGAATTTCTGTCTCGAAAAATGGGGAATGTTTACTACCAACTAAAGATTCTAAAGAACATCCATGGCCCCCGTTCAGTAGGAAATAGCCCGGCAGCCTTTGTGCCTCTTCCCACAACTGTGGACTGGACGTTGACAGTGGGTAACGGTAATCGGGAAGAACCTCTGTATCCTGTTACCAGTTAATCACTAAGGCGACGCTGCCTACAAGCTTAAATTCTCCATAACGGCCCATCTCTGGGACCCCTGCCTCCCAGGTAATGAGCATTCAGCTAAAATACCTGTGTTTAGCTCCCAGGAAACCTCCTGAGCAGACCCACCTGTGAATGACAGGAGGCGGGAGAAATGAACACCTCCCCTCCGGAGGCTGCCGGGAACCAGGAAGTGCTTGGCTTTAGTCCCGCCCCTTTTAGTATAAAAGGAGCCTGAGTCTGACTCAGCAAGACGGTTCTTTGGGGCACGAGCCCACCATCTTCTTGGTCTGCTGGCTTTCCGAATAAAGCCGCTATTCTTTGCTCCAGCAACTGGTCTCTCAGTTTATTGGCCTGTCGTGTGGTGAGCAGGACGAGCTTGGACTCAGTAACAGACGGAAACAGTCTAGTTCACTGCGTCCACCTCTTCCAAGGTGGCAGTACTCCATAAATTCCATTTCATCCAACTAATATTTAGGAGTAACTTTCCCTTTCTCCTAGTCTGTTTCATCGATATATTTGTGGAGCAGTTTAGGCTGTGAGTGGCCTTCAGGCAGTGTCCCCGTAGAGGTGCCAGACCAGGTCCTAGAAGGAGCAGTTTCGACAGCCCTGGGAACCATTGTGGAATAACCATTGCGGTGAGCCGATCCGGTGACCTGGAATTAGCAGCATCTGCCCTGCTTCCTCCCACGGCTACTCTGAGGATGAAGTAACATAACACAGATATTACAAGATTGTTAATACAGTATGATAACAACTTCATAAAGAGATGTGCATGTTATATCCAGGCTTAAACGAAAGCAAAGCAAAAAACACCCTCGTGTAAGCTTAGGGAGTTTGTTTTCTGATTATAGTTTGTAAAGTCCATATATTCTGCACAGAACATGCACGTGTTTTAATAAGAATATGTCATAAAGGTCAAATCTATTCACAGAAGAGCCCTGGAATCTATGAATGACAAAATAAATAAAAGACATCATATATTGCTTTATTGACTCCCAAGAAAGACTCCGCAGTGTTTTAAAAATAGAAAGTTTTGCACCGTAATCTAATTTGGCAACCAAAGAACAGAAACAGCCCCTGCTGAAAGATTAAAAGAAAAATAAAGTGCTTCATGGTTCAGGCCGCCGAGAGATAAGGGGCGTCTGGGTTCCTCAAGTTACTTTTCTTGAATAAGCAGGTGGTTGTCGGGTCTGAGAGCACTGCTTTCCTGCCTTCTGTGTGGTCCTAGGTTCTTAGGCATCATGATAAGGGGACAAAATAAGGTCTCCCCAGGAGGCAGTGTGGCAGCAAGACTCAAGCCTTGGATTGAAGCAAGTACAGCTAAGAGTTTGTAGAAAACTATGCTCCCTCCTTCAGTAAGATCAGGGAACTCAGGGGGCTTCCCTGGCGGTCCATTAGTTAAGACTCCGCGTTTCCAATGCTGGGGGCGCCGGTTCGATCCCTGGTTGGGGAACTAAGATCCTGCATGCCGCGTGGTGTGGCCAAAAAAAAAAAAAATCAGGTAACTCAGAGCAAAGGAATAATCTCACCATCTAGGGCTGGACGGGGCCAGGTCTGCACTTCTGTTACTTGAAATCCAAGTGGAATCTGGAGATTTTGATGGGCTTTTTTTTGGTACGCTTTGGCATTTGAGGCCAGTTTTAAACATAAGAAGCACTTTATTTCTAAAAGGTCCGTTTTCTTATAATCCATTGTTTGAATAGGGTGGCTTATGGAGTAGCAGTATCGATATCACCTGGGAGCTTGTTAGAAACGTATCTTAGGCCCCTCCTTGCTGCTTGGACCCCTGCCCACTGAATCAATCTATTTTAATAAGGTCACCAGTGGTGCACATTAAAATTTGCAAGTCCTGGGCTTCCCTGGTGGCGCAGTGGTTGGGGGTCCGCCTGCCGATGCAGGGGACACGGGTTCGTGCCCCGGTCCTGGAGGATCCCACGTGCCGCGGAGCGGCTGGGCCCGTGAGCCATGGCCGCTGAGCCTGCGCGTCCGGAGCCTGTGCTCCGCAACGGGAAGGGCCACGGCGGTGAGAGGCCCGCATACCGGAAAAAAAAAAAAAAATTGAAAGTCCTTCTCAAGAAGGAAATTTTGGAAAATATAGGAAAAGTGGAGAAGAATGGTTTCAGTGTGTCTGCCTCCCGTTCCCCCACCGTGTGTGTTGACCTCTTTGCACAGTCATATCCAGTTGAACAGTTCTGTAGCTTGTTTCCACTTAACCACATCATGACACCTACCTGTTATCACATCCTTTTCCATAAACAGTTCATACGGTTGCACAACATCCAGTAAGCGAATGTACTCCAGTTAATTCCATTCAATTACATCAAGTTGGACACTTAAGTGGTTTAAATTTGTTTATAAGTAATTTAATGAGAAATATTTTTGAGCCTAGCAATGTACATATTCAGAGTTTTTATTTTTTTTCTGGGACAGATTCCCACAAAAGAATTTAAATTAAAGCTTTTCTCTTTATAATAAGACAACATTTTCATTATAAAAAGTTTTAAAAACATGAGAACACAAATCTACATATGTGATAAATTTGCATAGAAACACACACACACACAAGGGCATGTAGAAACTGGTGAAATCTGAATCAGGTCTGTAGTCAGGCTAATAGTTAACTTTCTGGTTTTGGTGATTGTATTATAGTTATTATGTAAGATGTAAGCATTGGGGGAAGCTGGGTGAAGGATACACAGGATCTTTCTGTACTATTTTTCTAACTTTCTGTGAATCTAATTCAAAATAAAAAGTTAAAAATATGGGAGAAGAAAAACCATAAAACAATCCAGTCACTCGAGCACAAATCCTGTTAACATTTTGGTATATTTCTTTTTTTTTTTTTTTTTTTTTTTTTGCGGTACGCGGGCCTCTCACTGTTGTGGCCTCTCCTGTTGCGGAGCACAGGCTCCGGACGCGCAGGCTCAGCAGCCATGGCTCACGGGCCCAGCCGCTCCGCGGCATGTGGGATCTTCCCGGACCGGGGCACGAACCCGTGTCCCCTGCATTGGCAGACGGACTCTCAACGACTGTGCCACCAGGGAAGCCCATTCTGGTATATTTCTTTTCAATCTTCCTCTAAGCAGTGATTAAAAATAGTAATGCAAGATAGATCAAGGGCTTTTAAAACATTTCTATGCTGTACTTCGCTGGGTATAGCTTTGATGAGAAACCATAATAACTAGCCAACAGTAATGGGCTCAGAAAGGCTGGTTCGAGCTGTGTTGATTGCAGTGTTGAGAAGGACATCCACACCAATGAAAACATATATTGTCATCAACGTTTAAGCTTTACTTCCCCACAGCCCTTTCCTTCACTTTCTGGGCTCTATTTCCATCTCTGTCTTATCTATGCACCAATCCCAATTTTTAATTTGATGGCTATGAGGAAACTGTACGAATGCAGGTTTTGAGGACAATAGCTGTCACTTGCTTTCAGGGGGTGTACACAGAAGGCACACAGAATTCCTCCAGCTAAGCTCTCAGCTCTGCTGCTTGGCTGCCTTTGCAAGAAAGGGCGCCAAGAAAATGACTCAGGTGTTTGCAGTTAATTAATGCCCTGATTCCTAATGGGAAACACTTAAGTCAATGGCACTGGAGGACACTCGAACTCCCCTCCAATTCCAGCTTTGTGCCTTTTCAGCCCCCAAACTCATCTCCATGGCAACCCAAGAACCTTTGTTAAAACTCGGCTCAAATGGCATCTGTGAGATGCCAGGTCCAGTAAGCCTCTGGGCACAGTGATGAGCCCTGCTCTGTCCTGCCCCACACCTGGCCTGCAGCTCATGCGCTGCCCTTTGGGGCCTGCAGTGAAATGTGGAGGCTCCAGGCCCTCTCCATGACCTTGGCCCAGGCAGTTCCGCAACAGGGCTGTTTCAGATCTAGAAACGAGATGGGTGTACAGGTCTTCTGTGTCTTCCACTCTAAGATTCAAGGCTGTCTTATCAGGCAGGTGAGGGTCAGAATCCCAGAGGCGAGATGATGATGGAGTTAGTGTTGCTTCATCCTGCCAGAATTTCAGGCTGACCCTGGCTGGCTGTGGTCTGTTGGGACCAGAGGAAGGCACCCTCTCTGGTCTCTTTCACCATCCGGCGAGTAGGCATTCCTTCCGGGATGGTTGGCGTGAGCGTCTACCTTGCCTTTTCCCTGGAATAGCAGGGGATGTTAGGAAAAACACTGAAGCCTTAGTTCCACCCAAAAGAGTCTGCTTTCGCCCTTCCTGGCAGGGCCAACTCACCCGCCAGGCGCAGCTGGCACGGTGCCTGGGGCCCACAGAGTGTTTGTATTTTGTCTAAAATCAGAAGAAAAAGCTTTTAGATGAAAGGTTTTAACATGCAACATTAAGATATTTGTCTTTCTACCAACACAGTCGTAAAATACGATTTTCAGTACTTTCTACAGAGGAGGGGCCCACAAAGATCTTCACATGGCCCTGGCAGGGGTCCCCTACGGCGGCAGGATTTTAAAAGTCTTCCCAGGTGATTCTGTGCAGCCAGGGTGGAAAACCAATGGCTTTAAGGGAACCCGGGTGCCCTGTACCGTTAAATATCCCCACCTGGCCTCCCCGACGCCTGGCCAGATATTCCAGTTTTAGAGAAATTGAAATTGATAAAATGTTTTCAATTCAACAGAAAAATTGTTTCTAGAAGTCTTCATTCAAATACTTTGCAGTTACCGGAGACAGGCCATGGAAAGGTACATTTTGGTGTGTGACAAGAGGAAGGAGAGCGGGGAGTGTCTCTGGGTACCTGGGGGTCTGGGTGGGCTGGGAAGGGGGTCTGCTGACAGGATGGATCCCAGGGGCCATCTGGACAGCCAGTGCCCCCCGGGAACTGTTTACCAGGTCATCACGACAGGTGCAGCTCCAGGAAACTGTCACCAATGCTGGAGCCGCCCACCGTGGCCGGCCGTGTCCTGCAGCCTTGGGAACTTTGATAATTTCCAGCCCTGAATTCCAGCCAAAAAGAAAGCTACTGTCAAGTTGTGTTTGGGGGAAAATGGAAGCGTTTTCTCAGTCTCCGCCAGCTTTCAGGGCTGCCTTTGAGAATTGCCATTATTTCCACAATCATACAGTGAAGCAGAGCGTCCTTACCTGACAAGCGCAGGTAGGTGACAGGTGCCTTCTGTCCTCCCTTTGGGAACAAGCTCTCTGACTGCGTCCCAGGCTCCATCCGGAGCACAGGACCACAGCACCACCTGTTGGCTTCCCGAGGACAACTCTGTGATTCCCACAGGTGTCCAGAGGTGTAGACACTGACTGCTGCCCCCAGTGCAAGAGAAAGAGAAGACAGGGAGGTGCTCTCTAGCCTAGGCCAGCAATCTTGGTCCCCCCGCCCCCCCCCCCCCCGGAAAGATGAGGTGGTTTGACTGCATTTGCCAGCATGGAAACTGTTACAGCAGAGTGGAGAGAAAAACAATTTTTTTTCAAATTTAGAGAACTAACATTGAACACTACGAGATCAGTACAAAGCGTGATATTATTCCCAAGGTCTGAGGGCCTCATTAAAACAAAACAAAACAAACATGTATTGGGGTAAATCTATCAAGAGAGGGGAATACATCACGGTCTGTTAGAAGGAACCAAATGTAGGATTTTAGCCTGGAGAGACGTTACCTCCTCAGTCTCTAAAACATTGCTCTCCATCTGATTTAGAGCACAATTCTTATCGTTAAAAATGTCTGAGCGTATCGCCCCATTATATGTCTGTGCATGTACTTCTACACTAATGTCTTCTGCACACCGTAAAACTACCAAACAAATGAAAAATCAATATAGATGTAACTCGATGTTCTGATGTTCTTTTCCACGGTCCAGTGGGGTGTCTGGCATGTTCCCCAGGGTGTACCCCTGATGTGGAAGCCACAGTCCAGACAAGGAGGCACTGAGTGTGTCCAGTTGTTTAATCAATCATCTACTTAATAAAATCAGAACAGAAACTCAGGACACTAAATCTTCATTAAGCTTCCTGATCGGTAACCATATATCGATGTGCCGGGAGGGTAGTGCACGTTAATCCTACGGGGCTCTGCAGTTGGAACCTTCCCAGACCTCACCCCGGGCTCTCTTCTTTTGGCTGGTCCTGATTTATATCCCTTATAATAACTGGAATCATAGGTACAGTGTTTTCCTGAGTCCTGTGAGTCGTTCCAGGGAATTATTGAACCTGAGAGGGTTGTGAGCGTCCTCTGGACTTGTAGCCTGGTGGTCAGCAGTGTGGGTGCCTTGGGAACCCTGGGACTTGTGGCTGGTGCCTGAAGTGAGGGGAGTCTTCTTTGGGGCCAAGTCCGTAAATCGTGAAGTGTGTGCTAACTGCCTGGCAAGTGTCAGAGCTGCACCGTAGTATTGCACGCCTTCTGAACTTGGCTGTGTCCATCAGACTTCCCTTAGGGAGGTAGCTATTTAAAAAAAATAAGCATGTGTAAGCTGTTTTTAAATATGTATATAAGCTATTTTTTAAATGGAATATTTGAAAGAAAAAGGTGCTAATAGTAAATTTATCAGTGAATCCCAGGTTTCCAAAATGAAGGGCTATAGAAATTCAGCCAGTGTAACGTTATACCTAAAGATGTGGACAGACCGAAATTAATAGTACATGATTATATATGCCTACTGGGAGATTAAAAATCCTAGCTAATTTAGAAGTCTAGTAAGTTGGTCTGTGCTTAATTAAAGTTTCACAGTGTTGGAATCCCTGAGCCAAAATGATTTTTTTTTCCAGTTTATGTGCCTATTTATTTACTTGCTTTTATATCATTTCAACCTATTTAAATAAAGAAAAATTCAAGAAGTTATCAAGGTTAAATGAGGTTTAAAAATCACAGCAAAAAAAAGGATGAATTAGTCACGATCTGTGATAAGATGTTATCCTTGGAGATCTGGAAGTCCTTCAGTCTGTATTATTAGTGCTGTAGTCTTTTAGTGTTTGGTTTGATTTTCCCAGACTTGACAGGGCAGGGGACCCCTACAGGAAAAGCTGGTCGAAGGACAGGGGCCTCCCCGTTAGCCAGGGAGAGCCTGGGCCCAGCAGGCAGCACGGCCTTCTCAAGGGTCTGTGGCTCCCAGTCGGTTGACCCTTCCTCCCTCGCAGGGAAGACGTAGGAGGAATTCAGTCTCAGGATACCTAGTTCCTTGTGATTTATGGTGTTGCCAGACCACATCCCAAGCGCATAATTCATCTGTCCCCGTTAGCCAAGATCAGTTTCGCATGGAAAGGGCCCAGATGACTGAATCGCCGAGCGCTGTCTGGCCCACACGGTATGCGGCAGTTATTCCTGAGTGTGGATTTGCTCTTGCTTTTGAGTCATAGGCAAAGAACAAAAGAGACCTCTTCAAAGGACCAGCAGAAAGCCTTTCTAGCTTGGTAAATAATTTGTCAGTGAAACCACAGGTGGGAAAGATACATTTTGCCTTGCGCAATTGAGAATATGTGTGCATCGGGGCTTTGAACTCTCCAGGAGACTGAGGATTTAGGTGAAAACGCCTGCTTTCATAAATAGCTCTCTACCCTCCCAAGGAGCCCATCGTGGCAAAGCCCTTGGGAAAGAATACTTTTCTCGGAGAAATACTGGTTCATGGCTGTACTTTTGTGAACCTAATACTGTAAATTGTTCACTTCATTTGTTAAGACAGTTGTTTTTGTTACTACTTTTTTTTGAGGGTCTCCTCTCTGCTGGGCGCAGGAGCTGTAAAGATGAAGGGCATCACTGTGTCTCCAGGCCTTTGTGGTCTAACATGGGGAGGGGTCGCTGGTGAAGCACAAGCAGCCAGGGCGGCGGGGTCCTGAGAGAAACCGGGCGCCGGGGAGCCTCCTCTGCAGCCCGAGCGGGGAGTCGGGAAGTTCTGACATGTAAGTAGGGCCTGGTGGGGAGAAAGGGTTGGAAAGCTGGAGGACCCTTCAGGCCGAGTTCAAGGAACCTCTCACAGCTTAGAGAAGCAGCCTCCCAGAGCGACAGGGCCATGGTGAGCTGGGATCAGACACCTCGCGACAGCTTTGCTGCCCCGCAGCGGAGTGTTCCACGGAGAGCTCAGAACTCCAGCGGCCCCAGGCAGCAGCGCGTGCGTTCTGGGGTGGGTGTGTCTCCCCCTCCCTTCCGGCAGCCTCTGCCCCCTCTCCTGAGAGGCACCTTGTATCCTCCAACTGGGTGCCGGCACTGCCAGCTCACCTGCGGACTCCGCACCTACACCATCACTGCTCGGCTGGATCTGCCCACCCGCCTCCATAATAAACTTGGGGGCCGTGTCTTTGTATCTCTTTCAAAAACAAGTCCTCAGGAGTTGTGAGCTGTCACCTGAGAAACCAATCAACTAATTCACACTACAATAGTAAAAACCATGTGACTTTGATATATTACCTATCTTTTGAGAATTTATGTTTACACAGTAGGAAAAGTGTTGGAACTAAAAGATGAATCTCTAGGGATGACATTTCAAGCAAATGTGGCAAGCATGCCCTCGACTCCAAATGAAACTGTGAAGGTAAAGATCACGTCTGTCTGTTTATCCTGGACGCATCCCAGAAGGGTTTTACAAAATCTTTTTGTTTTTTAAATTGCTAGCACAATCCTTTGGGTTTTACAATCTACTTTCTTTTACCAGAAATAGATGGCAGGAAAAATCTGTTTTAAGAGTCCCAGCTAGTCTCTGGCTAACAGTGGTAGCTGAACCGAAAGTTACATTGCCTGTGCACACTTTATAGAAAGTGCTGTGTGAGTCTCAGTACACGAACACACAAAGAAGGCTAAAGAGAGACATCCCTTGCTAAAGAAGCTTGTGGTTGAATGAGGGGAAGGCATGTGTGCAGGAGTTGTTGTTGAAGACCTAGCTGGGGCTCCTGGAGATGATAAAGGAGGGGATCAGGTTACCAGGGAACAGATCAGAGGGAACCATCTTCCAGACTGAGATGGAAAGAGCAACTGGTGGAGACAAGACCTGTGGTTTGGTCCCAGCCTGTTGGCACGTCTGTGAGCGGATGTACTTTCTGTGGCCGGTGAGTGCGGGACAGGCTGGCCTGTTTACGGCATAGATCAGCGGCCTGCTGAGAAGAATGGGAACCCCTACAAGCGGATGGAAATTTATGGTCAATGCCATCAGGAAAATACATAAAGCAACCCAGCAACACCACGCCAAAATACTCCCTGGGGGCTCGAAACAAGCCTCCCGCACCTGGACACAAAGGTCTAGCTGATTACAAGCTCCCTCTGGTATGTGCGTCCCAGCACCTGGAAGCCTCGGTTTCACGCAGTTCGTACGGTTAATGTCTTCCCAGTCGGTGGACAGACGGAGACAGAATATAGCACAAGGAAAGCATGGAATTTGTTCTGTTTTAAATTCTCTATTTTGAGACTTGTCAGTGTTGAACTTGACTGCCTGACATGTGCTAAGCCGGGCTCCGGGCTCTGTGAAGGATAAGTGTGTCTGTCTTCATCACCCAGCGCAGTGGTGGACACCCTGGAGGCTCAGTATTTAGACCCTACAACACCAGCTAGCTCACGTGTGAAATACATACTGCATCTGCACGCTCACTGGGCTTTTCTAACCATTCAGTGGGTTTTAGTATATTCGAAGAGTTGTACAACCATCATTGCAGTGAATTTTAGAATATTTTCATCACCCCCGAAAGAAACTGCAGCGGCACTAGGAATCACTCCCCATTTCACGCCAGTTCCCCCGCCCCAGCCTGAGGCATTACTAGACACTCTGTCTCTGGATTTGCCTGTTCTGGACATTTCATACAATGAAATAATACCATACGTGGTCGTCTGTAACTGGCTTCTTGCACTGAGCATAATGTTTTCAGATTTCACCCACGCTGTAGTGTGTGTCAGTGCTTCACTTCTTCTTATTGCTGAATAACATTCCACTTTGTGGATGTACTTAACGATTCATCAGTTTTGGTTGTTTCCACTGTTATTGATTAATGTTGCTATGAATATTCATGTACACGTTTTTATGTGGACGTATGTTTTCTTTTGGGTACCTTTGAGGGTGGGAACAATTTGGGGGTAGAATTGCTGGGCCATGTAGTAATTCTATGTTTAATCTTCTGAGGAACTACCAGACTTCTCCAAAGTGGCTGCACCATTGTACATTCTCATCGACTGTGTGTGAGGGTTCCTATCTCCCCACATCCTTCTCAACGCTTGTTCTAACTGTCTCTTTCATTGTGCCATCCTCACAGGTGTGAAGTGGGGACTCCATGTGATTTTTACTTGAGTTTCCCTGATGGCAAATGGTGTTGAGTGTCTTTTCTTGTGCTTATTGGCCATTTCTGTATCTTCTTTGGAGAAATGTTTATTAAGATCTTGTGTCAATTTTTAAAGTTGGGTTAATTTTTTTCTATTTTCTATTTTTCTCCTATTTCTGTGTCTTTTCACTTTTTTGATGGTATTCATTGAAGCAGAAAATTTTTTAAATTTGAGAAAGTCCAATTTACCTATTTTTTCTTTTGTCACTCATTTTTTTGGTGTCATATCTAAGAAAGCTTTGCCTAACACAAGATCATGGATATCTGCTCCTGTATTTTCTTCTAAAGGATTTATAGTTTTAGCTTTTATATTTATATTAATGATTCATTCTGTGTCAGTTTTTGTGTATGAAATGAGGAAGGGGCACGATTCCATTTGTTTGAGTGTCAATATCCAGTTGTCCCTGTATCATTTGTTGAAAATACTGTGCTTTCCCCATCAAATTGTCTTGGCACCTTTGTTGAAAATCAAATGATGATAAGTTGATTATAACTGATTATAAATGTACTGGCTTATTTTTGGACTCCAAATTCTATTCCATTGCTCTGTATGTCTGCCAGTACCACACAGTATTGATTACTGTAGTTTTGTAGTGAGTTTCATAACTGTTAAGAATCTTCCAACTTCTTTCTTCTTTCTCAATATTATTTTACTTGTATAGGGTCTCTCGAATTTTCATACGAATTTTAGGATAAGCTTGCCAATTTCTACAAATAAGACAGCTAGGACTTTGATAGAGACTGCACTGAATCTGTAAATCAGTATGGGGAGTATTGCTATCTTAATATTATATCTCCTAATCCATGAACATGGGATCATTCCATTTACTTAGATCTTATTTTTTTCAATAATGTTTTGTGGTTTGCAGTGTATAAGTGTTGCCCCCTTTATCTAAATTTATTCCTATTCTTTGATGCTATTGAAGATGGAATTACTTTCTTGTACCCTTCAACCTTCCGAATTATTAGTTCTAATAGTTTATTAGTCATATACATCAACATTTCTGTATACAAGATCACATCATCTGAAAATAGAGATTGTTTTACTTCTTTCTTTCCAATCTGAGTAACTTTTATTTCTTCTTCTTGGTGAATTGCCTTGGGTTGAAATTCTAGTACAATGCTGATTAGACGTGCTGAGAGTGAACATCCCTTGCCCGGTTCCCAGTCTTAGGGAACAAGTGTGCCTTTCACCTTTAAGTATGATGTTAGCTGTGGCTTTTTGTAGATACTCTGTATTAGGTCAAAGACATTCCTTTCTATTCTGATTTGGTGAGAGTTTTTAATCATAAATGAATGTAGGATTTTGTCAAATGTTTTCTCTTCTGCATCTATTATGTTCTTTATTAATATGGTGTCTTACATTAATTGATTTTCAAATGTTATACTAATCTTGCATTCCTGGGATAAGTGCCACTTGGTCATAGTGTATAATCTTTTTCATATGTTGCTGGATTCAGTTTGCTAAGTTTTTAGAAGAATTTTGCATCTATATCCGTAAGGAATAGGATCTTGTGGTTTGTCATATCATTGTCTGCCTTTGGTACCAAGTAATACTGGCATCATAAAGTGAGTTGGGAAATGTTCCATTATTCTCCATGTTTGAAAGAGTTTGTGTAGGATTGGTATTACTTGTTTCTTAAATGTTTGATAGAGTTCGCTAGTGAAGCCACCTGGATCAGGGATTTTCTTTATGGGAAGATTTTAAATGACTAATTCAATCCATTTTACTAGATAGAAGTCTCATTCACTTTAAAGCTTTTTTCTTTAGTCAGTTTTTGTAATTTGTATCCTTCAAGGAATTTTTCCTTTCCTCAGAGTTGTCTAAAATGTTAGCATAAAAGTGTTCATAATAATCTGTTATAATTCTTTTAATTGCTGTAAAGTCTGTAGTGGTGTCTCCTCCATCGTTCTTGATTTTGTCAGTTGGCTTTTTTTTCCTGCTCAGCATAGCTCGGGGGTTAGCCATGGCACGTGGGCCAAATCTGGCCTGTAGCCTGTTTTTGTATAACTCAGGAACAGAGAATGGTTTTTACATTTTTAAGGAGTTGTAAAACAACAAAAATGAAGAAGAAGAATATGCAACAGAGACCATACATAATCTGCAGAGGTTTTTTTTTTTTTTGCGGTACGCGGGCCTCTCACTGTTGTGGCCTCTCCCGTTGCGGAGCACAGGCTCCGGATGCGCAGGCTCAGTGGCCATGGCTCACGGGCGCAGCCGCTCCGCGGGATGTGGGATCTTCCAGGACCAGGGCACGAACCCGCGTCCCCTGCATCGGCAGGCGGACTCTCAACCATGCGCCACCAGGGAAGCCCTGCAGAGCTTTTAAATTTTACTTATTGAACCTTTACTCAAACTCTTCCAACCTCTGGTTGATCCCATTTTTAATCTTTACAAAGAACTCACTTATAGTTAATGGATTTTCTCTATTCTTTCTCTGCTTTCTATTTCATTGAATCCTGCTTTGGTATTTCCTCCATTCTGCTTATTTCATGATTGATTTTTCTCTTCTGTCTTCTTGAGTTCAAAGCTTCGCTTATTGATTTTAGATTTTACTCCTTTGTGAGTATAGGCATTTAAGCATAAAACTTTAACCAATAAAAGTTGATACATTGTATTTTCATTTTTTTCAGTTCAAGAAATTTTCTAATATCCCTGGTAATTTACTCTGGCCCATGGATTATTTAAAATATGTTGTTTAGCTTTCTAATATTTGTGGGTTAGGTTACAGAAGTTCCCTTCTACTGCTGGTTTGGTGAGTTTTTTTCTGTTATTGATTTCTAATTTAATTTTCTTTTAGTTGGAGAACATACTTTGTATGATTTCAGTCCTTTATCCTTGAGACTTCTTTGTGATTTACCATATGGTCTATCCTATAGAATGTTTCATGTGCGTTTGAGAAGATGATGTATTCTTCTGTTGTTTAGTGGAGTATTATAGACATGCCAGTAGAGAATATATAAAAATTAGGTCAGTTTGATATACAGGGTGGTCAGGTCTTCTGTATCCTTATTGCTTTTTCCATTTAGCTGTTCTGTCAATCACTGAGAGAAGAATATTGGAATCTCCAACTATAAATGTTGAATTGATTTCTTTTTTCACTTCATTCAAATTTTGTTTCATATAACTGCAGGCTCTTTTGTTAGGTGCACATACATTTATCATTGCTGTTTCTTCTTGATGTTTTGACTCTGTCATTAGGAAATGTTCCTCTTTGTCTCTAGTAATATTACTTCTCTTGATTCAATTTTGTCTGATAATAATATAGCCTCCCCAGCTCTCTTATGGTTAATGTTTCCTTGTATACCTTTTTCTGTCCTTTTATTTCAGTCAGACTGAGTGTTTAAGTATAAAATATGTCTCTTGAAGACAACCTGGCATTGAGTCTTCCATTTTTTATCCATTCTGATAATCTGTCTTTTGACTAGACTGTTTTGTCCATGCCCATTGAATGTTTAATGATGAAGCTGGACTTATACCTACTGTTTTGTCATTTACCTTCTATATATCTCATGTTAGTTGTTCTCCTCTGCTTATCTTTTTTTTTTAACATCTTTATTGGAGTATAATTGCTTTACAATGGTGTGTTAGTTTCTGCTTTATAACAAAGTGAATCAGTTATACATATACATATGTCCCCATATCTCTTCCCTCTTGCATCTCCCTCCCTCCCACCCTCCCTATCCCACCCCTCTAGGTGATCACAAAGCACCGAGCTGATCTCCCTGTGCTATGCGGCTGCTTCCCACTACCTATCTATTTTACGTTTGGTAGTGTATATATGTCCATGCCACTGTCTTACTTTGTCCCAGCTTACCCTTCCCCCTCCCCGTATCCTCAAGTCCATTCTCTAGTAGGTCTGCATCTTTATTCCTGTCTTGCCCCTAGGTTCTTCTTATTTTTTCTTTCTTTTTAGATCCCATATATATGTGTTAGCATATGGTATTTGTTTTTCTCTTTCTGACTTACTTCACTCTGTATTACAGTCTCTAGGTCCATCCACCTCACTACAGATAACTCAGTTTCGTTCCTTTTTATGGCTGAGTAATACTCCATTGTATATATGTACCACATCTTCTTTATCCATTTGTCTGTTGATGGACACTTAGGTTGCTTCCATGTCCTGGCTATTGTAAATAGAGCTGCAATGAACATTTTGGTACATGACTCTTTTTGAATTATGGTTTTCTCAGGGTATATGCCCAGTAGTGGGATTGCTGGGTCGTATGGTAGTTCTATTTTTAGTTTTTTAAGGAACCTCCATACTGTTCTCCATAGTGGCTGTATCAAATTACATTCCCACCACCATTGCAGGAGGGTTCCCTTTTCTCCACACCCTCTCCAGCATTTATTGTTTGTAGATTTTTTGATGATGGCCATTCTGATTGGTGTGAGGTGATACCTCAATGTAGTTTTGATTTGCATTTCTCTAATGATTAGTGATGTTCAGCATCCTTTCATGTGTTTGTTGGCAATCTGTATATCTTCTTTGGAGAAATGTCTATTTAGGTCTTCTGCCCTCTGCTTATCTTTTAATATAAAAATGTTATGTTAGAATAGTTTCAGTTTTACAGAAAAGTTACAAAGATAGTACAAAGCGTCTGTTCCCTTTTACTTTCTTCTTTTGTGTTAAACAGATATTTTAGGTGTACCATTTTATTTTTAGCTAGATTTTTGGTTACTTATTTATTCTTAGTGGTTGTTCTTGGAATTGCAGTATGCATTTTCAAGGTATCACAGTATTCTTCAGGTGACTGCTGATTTAATTCCAGTGAAATACAGTAACTGCGCTCCAGAATAACTTCATTCTCCCTGCCCCCACTTCTTTTCGGCTATTATCATCATATATATTGTATCTATGTATGTTATAAACTCAACAATACAGTGTTACAATTGCTGCTTTAAACAATCTAACATTTATTAAAGAAATAAAGTCTTATATTTGCCCACACATTTGCCATTACTGGTGTTCTCTGTGCATTCCTGTGAATCAATTTCCTTTTATCCTGAAGGACTTTTTAAAAATACTCTCATAGATCAGGGCTCAGCTTCTGTTTATTTGGGAGTGTCTTAATCTCACCTTTATTTGTGAAGAGGAATTTCACTGCATGTAGAATTCTTGGTCTGCAGCTGACCTCTGGCACTTTGCATATGCAATTCCATGGCCTCTGGCTTGCACCGTTTCTGATGGGAAGACATGTTAATCTTGTCAGTGGCTCATTATATGTTGTCTTCTTTGGCCGTCTTCAACATGTCTCATACTCTTGCATCTTTGTCATTCACCTTCTATGTATCTCACGTTAGTTGAGATACTGTTAGCGGTAACGCTGTGCGTAGGTCTAGCTGCGGCTCTCTGTGGGCTTTTCCTAGTGAGGGTTGCTGAGCATCTTGTCTACAGATCAATGGTTTGGATTAAGCTGTGACGTTTTCAGCAATTATTTTTTCTCCCTCTTCTCTCCTAGTACACTGGATTTTGTCTTACATATTGCTAAGACTATTCATTTATTTTTTCAGTCTTTTTTCTTTGTTCTTCAGATTGGATAGTTTCTATTGCTCAATCTTTGAATTCACTAATTCACCTTTCTGCCATCTGCAACCTGCTGCTAAGCCCAGCTGGTGATTTTTTTTCATTTTTTAATTATTTACAACTTTATAATTAATTTTTAATTTTGTTAATAATTTCTGTTTCACTATTGAGATTGTCTATGTGTTGAGTTGTTATATTTTCTTTTATTTATTTATTTTTTTTTTTTTGCGGTACGCGGGCCTCTCACTGTTGTGGCCTCTCCCGTTGCGGAGCATAGGCTCCGGACGCGCAGGCTTAGCGGCCATGGCTCACGGGCCCAGCTGCTCTGTGGCGTGTGGGATCTTCCCGGACCGGGGCACGAACCCGTGTCCCCTGCATCGGCCCGCGGACTCTCAACCACTGCGCCACCAGGGAAGCCCTTTTCTTTTAATTTTTTGAACATATTTATAATAGGTGCTTTGAAGTCTTTGTCTACTAAATCCAAACTATGGGCCCGTTCAGTCTGTTTATATTGCCTTTTTTTTTTCCCGAGTATGAGTCATACTTTCCTATTTTCTTTTCAGTCTAGTAAAATTTTAAACAAACTGGACATTTTAGATCATGTATTATAGCAATTCTAGATTCTGTTCTAGTTTTCTTTAGTTTGTGATTCTTGTTTATCATTGTCCCCCCTGTGGTATACAGGAGATGTCTCTACTAACTATTTGTTCTTATATTTTTTGCCTGCCTTTCCTAAGTGCTGCTTCTGTGTCTACATAGCTCTCTAGTCACCAGTGCTTCAGGCCTCGAGTCTGTAAGGCTCACACCCTCCCTGAGGGGCCCATGTGTGGGTTGGAGAATGCGTTGTAAGTTGCAGCTCTACCTCCGGTTTCGCTGTTTGTCAGGCTCCCTTGGGTCTTTCCCACGCTGAACAGTTTTCCAGTCACGCGGGGATGTGAAGAGGGCTCATCTCAGTCCCTCCATAGCTCTCTCATTTCTGCAATTTCTTTGCTAAATTTCTCATGGGTCTGCTGCTTGCCCTAATTGGGTCTCCAGTCTCAGGCTATTAAAGCTGCAGGTTTTCCCTTGCCAAGAAACCAGAGCTGGAGAGTAGTCCAAGTGGTAAAAATAGATGTTATTCAGGAACTACCGCAACGGGGGAAAAGAGCCCTCAGTATAGAACTGGGCTCGATTCCAAGCACAGCAAGGACAGGAGGAGATTTATGACCAAGGGGCAGGTGACGCAGCTCGGTGGCTGGAAAATTACTAAGAGGAGACATCAAGGGTGGGGGAGGCTTTTGCTAAACTGCCTTAACACAGGTCTTTCTGAGGGCAGGCCAGCGTGGTCAGATATCACCCGAGAGGTGGCAGCAAATAGGAACTTGATCAGTTGTTGAGGGTGATCAGAAATGGGAGGTGGGGGATTCGTGCTACCCTGACTTCGAAGGATTCTGGCTACAATAGGGCTGTGCAGGCTGAGGACAAGACCCAAGGAGGAGGCCTGGTCACGAGAGGAGCTTGGGGGAGCTGCCTGCAGTTCGGACATGGACGGCTCCGCCGCCCTCCTTCATCCCCCACTGAGCCCAGCACTTTCCGCCAGCAGTCACGGGCTGTTCCCCCAGCTCCCCCAACCCCCAAGAGTGTACATTCTGACAACACAGCTGCTGTCTGAGAGTCTGAGAGCAGCCCCGGGCAACGAGGCCGCAGCCTCCTCCTCGGAAGTCCAGCACTTCTTCCAAGAACGCTTCTAGGTTTGTTGCTGCCTTTGGTTTCCAGTACCCTGAAATGGATACTTCAGACAATTCTGTCCAGTTTTACATGTGTTTTTCCAGAGAGGAACTGTGGACATCTCCGTGCCCCCATCAGAGTGTTCTGTGAATAACCGAGTGTGCAAGGCGGGGCCCAGTGCCCTTCAACCTCTGTGGCAGTGGAACCCCCTCTTTTTTTTCCAGAGCACCCTGAAATATATATCTCATATCATATATTCTGTTGTTATAGATAATTATATATATATAATTTGTCAAGGTCTCAGACCTTCTCAACAAAAGGCATTTACTTCTCCTCACAATGGTTCAAGAGACTGACATGGAAGAGCTGCTACCCCAAGTCTGCTTCCACATCCTTCCTGATGATAACACAGAAAAGTACGCCTCTCAGCATCTTGTGGTTGGGTGGCCCACAGATTTATACACAGAGGGGATGGTGGTGCGTAACTCACTTCCCAGCCCACAGCAGTGAAAAGCCCACGTGCTGCTCTTCAATCTCGTCTCCCTGTCGTAGCACGACAGGCGGGGGGACCCTGTGTGAAGCTGGCAGGGCTGCGAGCCCGACAGTCTTGATGGCTAAGCCTCACCTGCCTTTGGACAGTACAAGACTTCGGATGAACAAGAAACTAGCTCTGAAGCGCTAAGCCACAGAGATGTAGCGCTGTCTGTTTCCACATCACGAACCTAGCCTGGGCTGACTTAGGGTTATAGGAAGGGCAACAGTGAAATTATCTTCTGAAGCAGCTGAAAGGTCTGAGGAAAGAAAATGCTATTAGCAGTAAACCTACACTCTTGAAAATGAGTGACTGGCAAACCCGAGTGTCATTTGATCTAGCTCCTTGGACGGTGAGGTCATGTTCACAATCACGTGCCTTTCCTGCAGTTGTTAAGGTCTGATCTTGTAAGTGGAAAACAGTGTCTTGGACCTTATCTAAAGGACAGATGTAATGTCAATTAGCTAGACCCATCTATCCAGAAACTTCACGTGTAAAAATGTTTTCAACCCACAAGGTGAAAACAAGAGTCTTTGGATTTTAATCTTCAGTTAACCAGAAGATTTAAACCGTGAGCCTTTTCATTGTTTGAGGTTTTGCCTTATATGCAATGATTTTAACAATATGTAAACACTGTGGAGGAAGAGAATAGATGGTGTGCTTCACAATAGAAAAAGAACAAAATCAGTAAAATTGCTTTCAGTAGGGAAATACTTAAAGCTTCCATGTCTAGGAAAAACTAGCTAAATTAAATATTGCAGGTTACGTTTTATCTTTAGACACTGACTCTCAGCCTTGAAGATCCAGTTTCCTCAGGCCTGTGTACCACCCCTCGCCTCGCCCACCCTCGCCTCCACTGCTCGCACCGGAAAGGAGATTGCGGTGCCTGTGTGCCCCATCACTGCCTTCATGATTGGACAGCCTGTTGGTTTCAGGTTGGAGGAAACGGAAAGGCAGCTGCAGCTCATGGAAAACAGTGTGGGCCCGTGTGGTGAGGATCACAGACATACCATGAAAGTGAAATTGTCACCCTCTCCTGCTTTCCCTTTATTAACTTTGACATGTGCATGAAAATTAAATCCTGGTTTCCTGGGGGTTCATCGGCTCCTGCAGCTTCTGCCTTACCTGCAGGCTTCATCCTCTGTTGGTGACGTGATAATCAGGTCTCCAGCAAGCAATTATGATGTCACAAAGAGGCAGTTATCACTTCAGGTGAGAAAATAAATGGCCCACACAGAAGATCACTTGAAATCTTCAGTATTATCTTACTGCAATTTTTCCTCGTAAAGACTTAACTGCGTAGGAGAAAAATGACTGTAAACCTAGAAAACGAACCCACGAGGCAATGGTAAAAGTGTGCATTCTAGGCTCTGAGCCAAGTATTAGTGCGGGTCCCTTAAATCCTTCTTGAACGGCCCCCGGGCTAACGTCCCTTCTCCTGATGTCTGCTGCAAGGGATGCTTTACTAACCCCGTGGAGATCCATCCGACCTTGATACTCCTCCTCTTTAAAGCAAAGTGAACACAAGTTCTCCAAAGGGGATAATGTCAGGGAATGATACCATTAATTAGGAGGAAATTTCATGGCACAAAAATTAGACCATGCATATTAAGAAAAAGAAGGCAGTAAAAACCATCTAGGGTCCCACTGCCCAGTGAAAACGCCACTATTTTGCTTCCAGTCCTTTTGCCTTCAGTGGGGGAGGGCAGGGGGGCGGGCAGTGCTGCATGTGTGGTTTGTTCTGCAGGAATTAAATCGCAAAGTACACGCTGGCTTGCAATTGGCTCTTTCGTTTGAGCACGTGTGAGCGCCTTTGTAGTGCAGTCTTACATTTAAGTAAGGGAAACCGAGAGTCTGATTCTAGGAAGTAGACAAATCAGTGTCCAGTGTGGCTAAAGAGACAACGTTTGATTCTGGCCAACCAGAGAGTTGCACGGGCTCGGTGGTCACCTGGCTGATGACGGGGCCCTCGATCAAGACCGTGTCCAACAGTGACCACCCATCAAGTGAGACAGACCGACGTCACGAGAGCCGTGCAGGCCGAGGGCATCTAGAACGTGGTGTGGCTTAGACCACTGAGGCCCAAGGAAGTCTGTTCACCGCATCCCACGAGCCTGAGCCTTCAAGACGTGATCACGATGTTTTAATCGTCAACACAAACATGCGATGAGTTTGAATTTTCCAATCACCCCCCGCCTCAAATATGTGATATCAAATCTCTTTCTCCATCTGGGTCACGCCTCTTGATGACATGTTAAGAAAAGTCACTTTCTGTTGTAAACATTTAGTTCAGTCTCCAGGGAACACTTCACTCCTGTTTTTTATTAGAGCATAACTGCTTTACACCGCTGTGCTTGCTTCTGCCGTACAACGAAGTGACTCAGCCATCACATACCTATATGCCCCTCCCGCTTGGACCTCGCTCCCCCCATCCCGCCCATCTAGGTCATCACGGAGCACCGAGCTGAGCCCCCTGTGCTTACAGCAGGTTCCCACTAGCTAGCTGTTTTACGCATGGTAGTGAATATATGTCAATCCTAATCTCCCAGTTCATCCCACCCTCCCCTTCCCCACCGTGTCCACATGTCCGTTCTCTACGTCTGTGTCTCTATTCCTGCCCTGCAAGTAGGTTCATATCTGTCACTTTTCTAGATTCCACATATATGTGTTAATACACAATATTTGTTTTTCTCTTTCTGGCTTAATTCACTCTGTATGACAGACCTCTGGGTCCATCCACATCTCTGCAAATGACCCAGTTTTGTTCCTTTTATGGCTGAGTAATATTCCATTGTATATATGTACCACATCTTCTTTATTCATTCATCTGTCGTTGGACATTCAGGTTGTTTCCATGTCCTGCCCTGTT
The DNA here is from genome assembly GCF_964270905.1 of Leucopleurus acutus. NCBI lineage: Eukaryota > Metazoa > Chordata > Mammalia > Artiodactyla > Delphinidae > Leucopleurus > Leucopleurus acutus. The sequence goes on from NC_139154.1 coordinate 24,665,987, forward strand.
GTAAATAGTGCTGCAATGAACACTGGGGTGTGTGTGGCCTTTTGAACTATGGTTTTCTCTGGATATGTGTCCAGCAGCGGGATTGCTGGGTCACATGGTAGTTCTATTTTTAGTTTTTTAAGGAACCTCCATACTGTTCTCCATAGTGGCTGTATCAATTTACATTCCCACCAACAGTGCAAGAGGGTTCCCTTTTCTCCTCACCCTCTCAAGCATTTACTGTTTATAGATTTTTTGATGATGGCCATTCTGACTGCTGGGAGGTGATACCTCATTGTAGTTTTGATTTGAATTTCTCTAATGATTAGTGATGTTCAGCATCCTTTCATGTGTTTGTTGGCCATCTGTATGTCTTCCTTGGTGAAATGTCTATTTAGGTCTTCAGCCCATTTTTTAATTGGGTGTTTGGTTTTTTTATATGGAGCTCCATGAGCTGTTTGTATATTTTGGAGGTTAATCCTTTGTCCGTTGCTTCATTTGCAAGTATTTCTCCCATTCTGAGGGTTGTCTCTTCGTCTTATTTATGGTTTCCTTTGCTGTGCAAAAGCTTTTAAGTTGCATTAGGTCCCATTTGTTTATTGTTATTTTTATTTTCATTACTTTAGGAGGTGGGTCAAAAAAGATCTGGCTGTGGTTTATGTCAGTGTTTTTCCTATGTTTTCCTCTAAGAGTTTTATAGTGTCCAGTCTTATATTTAGGTCTTTAATCCATTTTGAGTTTATTTTCATGTATAGTGTTAGGAAGTGTTCTAATTTCATTCTTTGACATGGAGCTCTCCAGTTTTCCCAGCACCACTTATTGAAGAGGCTGTCTTTTCTCCATTGTATATTCTTGCCTCCTTTATCAAAGATAAGGTGACCATATGTGCGTGGGTTTATCTCTGGGCTTTCTATCCTGTTCCATTGATCTATATTTCTGTTTTTGTGCCAGTACCATACTGTCTTGATTACTGTAGCTTTGGAGTATAGTCTGAAGTCGGGGAGTCTGATTCCTCCAGCTCCATGATTAAAAAGCTTCCAACAAACAAAAGTCCAGGACCAGATGGCTTCACAGGTGAATTCTATCAAACATTTAGAGAAGAGCTAACACCCATCCTTCTCAAACTCTTCCAAAGAATTGCAGAGGAAGGAACACTCCCAAACTCATTCTGTGAGGCCACCATCACCCTGATACCAAAACCAGACAAAGATACTACAAAAAGAAGAAAATTACAGACCAATATCACTGATGAATATAGATGCAAAAATCCTCAACAAAATACTAGCAAACAGAATCCAACAACACGTTAAAAGGATCATACACCACGATCAAGTGGGGTTTAACTGAGGGATGCAAGGATTCTTCAATATACGTAAATCAATCAATGTGATACACCATATTAACAAATTGAAGAATAAAAACCATATGATCATCTCAATAGATGCAGAAACAGCTTTTGACAAAATTCAACACCCATTTACGATAAAAACTCTGCAGAAAGTGGGCATAGAGGGAACCTACCTCAACATAATAAAGGCCATATACGACAAACCCACAGTAAACATCATTCTCAATGGTGAAACACTGAAAGCATTTCCTCTAAGATCAGGAACAAGACAAGGATGTCCACTCTCACCACTATTATTCAACATAGTTTTGGAAGTTTTAGCCACGGCAATCAGAGAAGAAAAGGAAATAAAAGGAATACAAATTGGAAAAGAAGAAGTAAAACTGTCACTGTTTGCAGATGACATGTTACTGTACATAGAGAATCCTAAAGATGCCACCAGAAAACTACTAGAGCTAATCAATGAATTTGGTAAAGTTGCAGGATACAAAATTAATGCACAGAAATCTCTTGCATTCCTATACACTAATGAAAACTATGAACGAGAAATTAAGGAAACACTCCCATTTACCATTGCAACAAGAAGAATAAAATACCTAGGAATAAACCTATCTAGGGAGACAAAAGACTTGTATGCAGAAAACTATAAGACACTGATGAAAGAAATTAAAGATGATACCAGCAGATGGAGAGATCTACCATGTTCTTGGATTGGAAGAATCAATATTGTGAAAATGACTATACTACCCAAAGCAATCTACAGATTCAATGCAATCCCTATCAAATTACCAATGGCGTTTTTTAGGAAACTAGAACAAAAAATCTTAAAATTTGTATGGAGACACAAAAGACCCCAAATAGCCAAAGCAGTCTTTAGGGGAAAAAACAGAGCTGGAGGAATCAGACTCCCTGACTTCAGACTATACTACAAAGCTACAGTAATCAAGACAATATGGTACTGGCACAAAAACAGAAACATAGATCAATGACACAGGATAGAAAGCCCAGAGATAAACCCACACACCTATGGTCAACTAATCTATCACAAAGTAGGCAAGGATATACAATTGAGAAAAGACAGTCTCTTCAATAAGTGGTGCTGGGAAAACTGGACAGCTACATGTAAAAGAATGAAATTAGAACACTTCCTAACACCATACACAAAAATAAACTCAAAATGGATTAGAAAGCTAAATATAAGACCGTACACTATAAAATTCTTAGAAGAAAACATAGGAAGAACACGCTATGACATAAATCACAGCAAGATCTTTTTTGATCCGCCTAGAGTAATGGAAATAAAAACAAAAATAAACAAATGGGACCTAATGAAACTTCAAAGCTTTAGCACAGCAAAGGAAACTACAAACAAGACGAAAATACAACCCTCAGAATAGGAGAAAATATCTGCAAACGAATCAACGGACAAAGGAGTAATCTCCAAAATATATAAACAGCTCATGCAGCTCAATATTAAAAAACAAACAACCCAATCCAAAAATGGGCAGAAAACCTAAATGACATTTCTCCATAGAAGACATACAGATGGCCAAGAGGCACATGAAAAACTGCTCAACATCACTAATTATCAGAGAAATGCAAATCAAAACTACAATGAGGTATCACCTCACACCAGTCAGAATGGGCATCATCAGAAAACCTACAAACAACAAATGCTGCAGAGGGTGTGGAGAAAAGGGAGCCCTCTTGCACCGTTGGTGGGAATGTAAATTGATACAGCCACTATGGAGAACAGTATGGAGGTTCCTTAAAAAACTAAAAATAGAATTGCCATATGACCCAGCAACCCCACTACTGGGCATATACCCAGAGAAAACCATAATTCAAAAAGACACATGCACCCCAGTGTTCATTGCAGCACGATTTACAATAGCCAGGTCATGGAAACAACCTAAATGCCCATCGACAGACGAATGGAGAAAGAAGATGTGGTACACATATACAATGGAATATTGGCCATAGAAAGGAAGGAAATTGGGTCATTTGTAGAGACATGGGTGGATCTAGAGACTGTCATACAGAGTGAAGTAAGTCAGAAAGAGAAAAACAAATATCGTATATTAACGCATATATGTGGAATCTAGAAAAATGGTACAGATGAACCGGTTTGCAGGTCAGAAATAGAGACACAGATGTAGAGAACAAACATATGGACACCAAGTAGGGAAAGGGGTGGGGGGTGGGGATGGTGGTGTGATGAACTGGGAGATTGGGATGAACATGTATACACTGATGTGTATAAAATTGATGACTAATAAGGACCTGCTGTATAAAAAAAATAAATAAAATTCAAAAAAAATTAACCCAACTTGAAACTTACATTAAAAAAAGAGAGAAAAACAAACAAACAGAAAACAAAATGCTCTTCTCCCAGCCCAGATCTGACCTGTGTCTCCAGGACTCAGCAAGGGAAGGGGCTGGGCTTTGTCTTCTCACTTCCTGTTCTGGAAACAGGTGCAGGCAGCCTGGCTCTGCGCTGGGTGGTCTGGTGTGGATGACGTGCAGGTACCCCCAGGACACCCCAGGGCTCTCTTTGCCACCTTCCCTGGCTCTTTGATCTCCGGCACCGCAATGCATGTGGCTCGGCCTCCTGTGATGACTCCCATGGCCCTGGGGGAGCTTCGCCCCCCTCCCATCTCTGAGAAACCCAGAGGACCCTTCCAGACTCGGGATGTTGTGAGGATGGAAGAGCAGCTGGGCAACAGGGGTTCAGTGAGATGCTTTTACACCCAGAAGCTGGGCCGCGAGGCCGAGTGACAAGGTACAAGTGTGACTTGCTTTAACTCCCCAAGGAACGAGTCTAAAACTAAGGATGGGATCCATCCCCCCTGCCAGGGCTGCAGGGCGCCCTAACTTACACCAGTTGCTTTAACTCCCCAAGGAACGAGTCTAAAACTAAGGATGAGACCCACCCCCCCGCCAGGGCTGCAGGGCGCCCTAACTTACACCAGTTGCTTTAACTCCCCAAGGAACGAGTCTAAAACTAAGGATGAGATCCACCCCCCCGCCAGGGCTGCAGGGCGTCCTAACTTACACCAGTTGCTTTAACTCCCCAAGGAACAAGTCTAAAACTAAGGATGAGACCCATCCCCACCGCCAGGGCTGCAGGGCGTCCTAACTTACACCAGTTGTGCAGACAGAACTCTTTTCCGTGCTCGTTTGCAATGAAAGGACGTTGCATGAAATGAAGTGTCAGTTTCTCTGCAGTGCTGTTCAAAGAGGAGCCTTTGAGCTGGGTTCTCAACCCTGCACGGTTTTCCGCCTTTAAGATGGCCTGTGCGTTTCTCACATTTGAGAAGCGCTGGCTGGAAGACTCAGCAGCCCGGCAGGCATGATTTCCACGGGTGTCTCGGGCCTCCAAGCCGCAGAGATGGGAGACTGCCTTTGGGGATCCCTGCCAGGCCCTCAGGGGACGGCAGCAGCTGTCCTCAGTGTCGATTTCGCTGCTGAGTGACCCGAGTACCCGGAAGAAGCAGGGGAAAGTCAGCAGCCTTACTTCACTTCTAAGTAAGCGTGTTGTTTGCACAGACCTGGTAAATGAGGAGCCACTGGCGAGATGGTTCTTGGCAGGCACTGAGCCCTGGCGATCCTGAATCACAGCTGACTGGAAATTAAAGCTGTAAGTGGTGTCGGGAAGCCCAGGGGGCTGGCGAGGGCCCCCGAATGCTCACAGGACTTGACAACGCTTATAGCATGAAGATGGACAATGAAATGTGAATTAGGGACTTGTGGCACAGTGGTTAAGAATCCACCTGCCAATGCAGGGAATATGGGTTCGAGCCCTGGTCCGGGAAGATCCCACATGGCGTGGAACAACTAAGCCCGTGTGCCACAACTGCTGAGCCCACACGCCCTAGAGCCCGTGAGCCAAAACTACTGAAACCCGCGTGCTCTAGGACCCGTGTGCTGCAACTACTGAGCCCGTGAGCCACAGCTACTGGGCCTGCGCTCTAGAGCCCGCGAGCCAACAACTACCGAAGCCCTCATGCCTAGAGCCCATGCTCCGCAACAAGAGAAGCCACCGCAGTGAGAAGCCCCTGCTCGCCGCAACTAGAGAAAGCCTGTGCGCAGCAGCAAAAGACCCAATGCAGCCAAAAAAAAAAAAAAAAAAGTGAATTAGATGGAGATGAACATGCCATGGAGGCAGGAAGAACTCCTCGAGCATGTGGAAATTAATGGTCTGGAGATAAATTTTGATGCCCACACAGCATCCATACTGAGGTAAAGGCCCCAATATCCCTTTATTTTACAGGGGAGGAGCCTCCTGAGAACATTCTGGAAAATGGGGGAAATGCTTTTGGATTCTGTGCACTTGATACATGTAAGTTGCCTTCAGCTCGTGTCAGGAGTGCAATTTAATTTGTGGTACCGAAAGCTTTTCTACCAAAAAGAAAAGAAAAGTTTCAATATTCATTGGAAAAAAGTGTATTTTCTATTTCTTCTGCTTTTGCCACTCTCACCCCTGCCCTCATTCCTCATCTGCTTCTTCCCAGGAGAAGAAGGAGGAAGTGACCACACAGGGCAGGAAGGACGGTCTGCAGGACGCATTTCCCCAAGTCATCTCTGGTCTGGACCTTCACGCAGGGTTTTTAACAGGGAAGCTTTGCAGACTTCACAACGTAAAAGAAGCTCAGAGCCGAAGCCTGGATCCTGGCAGGCTGGGACTGGCTTTGGAAACGCCTAATTTATCGGGGAATTCCCTGGTGGTCCAGTGGTTAGAGCTTGGCGCTCTCACTGCCAGGGGCCCGGGTTTGATCCCTGGGCGGGGAACTAAGATTCCGCAAGCCACACGGCATGGCCAAAAAAAAAAAAAAAAAAAAAAAAAGCCTTATTTGTTGCAAAGGAGGAGAAGACAAGGTGAGGGAGGTACTGCTCTGATGACTAGGACAAAATGCTAAAATTAAAAAGTGACACCAAGATCCAGATTCTGTAGAGTGCAGATTTCACAGTGGAGAACACAGCCCAGGGACCTGGAAAGGATGGCTGGCTTTGGCGTTTGAGGAGATGGGGTCGGTTCCTGGCTGGACCCCGTGGTAGCTGAGAATCTTCTATAAGTCACCACTGGTCTGGGAGCACTTCCATGCTCGCCTCATGCTTTCTCTGCTCCAGACCCATTTAGCCCAGGAATCCCTGTTTTAATGGCGAGGGATTCTAAGAAACTAAACTCTGGGGACTACAGGTGCTTGTCACTCCTAGGGCATCATTACTCCTCGTCCCTTTCCGTGGGGAGAGAGAAGTAATACATTTTTCTAAATCATGGCTGCATCCTGGTACCTTCAATTCAAATAAATCCAACACCACAGAGTCACAGTAAAGCTAGTCTACTGACACTGGGTCGTGGTGAAGGGAAGTGCAGTGTTTACTGCAGGCGCCAAGCAAGGAGTCCGGGGCAGCTAGTGCTTAAAAGGCTGGGAAAGGGACTTCCCTGGTGGCGCAGTGGTTGGGGGTCCGCCTGCCAATGCAGGGGACACGGGTTCGAGCCCTGGTCCGGGAAGATCCCACGTGCTGCAGAGCAACTAAGCCTGTGCGCCACGACTACTGAGCCTGCTCTCTAGAGCCCGCGAGCTGCAACTACTGAGCCCATGTGCCACAACTACTGAAGCCCTCATGCCTAGAGCCCGTGCTCTGCAACAAGAGAGGCCACCGCAATGAGAAGCCCGCACGCGACAACGAAGAGTAGCTCCCGCTCGCCGCAGCTAGAGAAAGCCTGCATGCAGCAACGAAGACCCAACGCAGCCAAAATAAATAAAATTTTTTAAAAAATGGCTGGGAAAGGTTTTTAAAGACAGGGTGGGGGGGAGTTGCAGGGGTGTGTGGTCGGCTCGTGGACACTCTTCTGATTGGCTGGTGGTGAGGTCATCGGGAGTCGGCATCATCAACCTTCTGGTTCCAACCGGTCTGGGGTCTCCGTGCTTGTGGGCAGCAGACAGTGAACTTCTCCCACCTGGAGGGGGTTTCAGTATCTGCAAAACAGCTCGAAGGACGTGGCCCAGAATAGTCTCTATAGCCCTTGAGGAGGAACTAAAAGTCCTTGGCTGTATTTAATGGCTAAAGTATTATTTTGTCTTGCTTGCCTGTTTTCCTTTCTTTTTGCATTTTCTCACTTCTCTGATTAGGTTTATTCTTTGGCTAAAATTTTTCTATAGAGAAAACGCAGGCAGAGGACACAGGGTGCAGGGGTCTGCTCTGGGAAGGCCCCATAGGGTCCTGCTCGGTTACAACATGGTATTTTGAGAATTATCCAGATCATTTTTGGTGAACTTTAAAAACTGGATCATTTAGGAACAGAAAAATATTTTTGTTTTTTAAAATAGGTACGTGGTGTAGACCAGAGAACAGGGAGGTCGTCTAGGTCAGCAGAGGCTCCAGCGACGTCTCCTCAGGGATCTGCGGTCTTGGTGTACGTAAGCTGCGGGATGTGATGCCAGTGCGATCCCAGACCTCCAAAGATTCTATCAAGGATCAGAGTGAGGAAAGGAGGGACGGGGGGAGGAAAGGCTGAAGGAGCGCAGCAGGCCAGCTCGAGGCGGAAGTCTGATCTTCCTTCATTTTCTGGCATTCAGTGTTCCCTTCGAGACAAAGCACAGTTGCATAAACAGATCTGTGCTGGTTGTGAGACAGAGGCGGCCGGAAAACAGGAAGATCTTGCCTGAAACAGAAGAGCGCACGCCTCCAGTGGGGGGCTCCTGGAGAGCTCGTCGGGAGTAAATGAGAGTCAGACCCCGTGCAGAGGAATGTGTGGCCAGGCTGCATGCCGGTTGCACACCAACTGGTCAGGGGCGCTTCTCCTGGTCCTGCACGCAAACAGTTGTGAGCAGTGGGGACACTGAAAATTCCACTCTCCACCACCACCTCCTAAGGTAAAAAATGTTTGCCTCTTTGTAAATATTTTAATGAGGTATTTAAAGCCGTTCTTTTGCCGTGACCAAAGCTGCCTGTGTCCCACCCCACTCTCTGGTAACTTTATTTTCCCCTGCTCTCTATCCAGATCCCCCTTAACCAGGCCGATGCTTCTGTTTACACACTAACGCATTCCACCGGTTCAGGGGCAGCTGAAGAGCTGGGGGCTACTGCTTCCCATTAAGCCATTTGGTCTTGATGAAATCATATATTTAAAAAATAAAACACAGAATCCAGGGCCAGGGAAAATTTGTTCCATGCTCCAAACTGGCCATGCTCCAGCGTGGATTGGGAAAAAAAGTGAAATGAACAATGAGATACCAGTACACAATTTTTTAAAGAATGGCTAAAATTCGGAACACTGACAATAGCAGTTTCTGGTGAGGACATGAAACAGCGGGGACTCTCACTCCTGGCAGGTGGGAATGCAAAGTGCTGCAGCCACGTTGGAGGACAGTCTGGCAGTTTCTACGGCTAAACAAGCTCTTAGCCCTTGATCCAGCAATCACACTCCTCGGTGTTTGCCCTGCTGATTTGAAAACTTACGTGCACTCAAAACCTGCACACACATGTTTATAGCAGCTTTATTCGTAATTGCCCAAACCTGGAGACAAACAAGATGTTCTTCCATAGGTGATGGATAAACAAACTGGTCCATCCAGACAGTGGAGTAGTATTCAGAGATTAAAGGGAATAGACATTGAAACCACACCACGGGGATGAATCTTAAACGCGTTATGCTCAGTGAAAGAAGCCAGTCTACAAAGGCTGTGTGCCCCCATGACTCCATTTATATGATGCTCTGGTAAAGGAACAACCACAGAGATGGGAAACAGATCAGTGATTGCCGGGAGCTTGGCTGGGGGAGGAAGGTTGAACAGGGGGAGTACATGGGGCTAAGAATCTCTTTTGGATGAGACTGTAGTGGTGGAGACGTGACATTCTGCATTTGCCAAAACCCATGGACTCTTTTTTTTTTTTTTTTTTTTAGGCCGCGTTGGGTCTTCATTGCTGCGCGTGGGGGCTTCTCATTGCGGTAGCTTCTCTTGCTGCAGAGCACGGGCTTCAGTAGTTGTAGCTCAAGGGCTTAGTTGCTCCACAGCATGTGGGATCTTCCCGGACCAGGGCTCAAACCCGTGTCCCTTGCATTGGCAGGCAGATTCTTAACCACTGCGCCACCAGGGAAGCCCCAAAACCCATGGGCTCTTACAGCACAAAGAGTAAACCTTAATGTGTGCAGATTATAAAAATCAGTTATGAGGTCAGGGATTGCAGGATGGAATGTAGACTGACAAGAGAATCTAACTGTGTCACAAAGTATGACACAGCCTCACTGAAGATGGTAGGGCAGTGCTGTCCTGAGTACCTCTGGGCACAAGAGGAGCCTGGAAGGCTGAAGATAAGAGACACTGTCCTTGCACACTGTACTCAGGTGATGAAGTTGTTTCTTAGAGGTGTGTGCAGTGGGAGGTCACAGGTGACCAAGGGGAAAGCCTAGGATGAACAGTGTGGAATTCTGAGAGTCCATAAGACATCAGTATAGATTCATGTTTAGCTTAACCTAGACACAGATGGACAAATGCAGAAATAACAGTGAGTAGTACACACACAGGTGAATACACACTCCCGTATTTCCAAGTTCTCTGTGCTGAGAGGGTTTAGGAGCAATGACACCCCAGTGGCGATGAGCACAGCTGGTGCTCAGATCTTGGTTTCTAATAACCGTTCTTCAATAAAAGCAACCAAGGCTCCTTGGAGAGATGGCTGAGTCTAGGGATGAGGGAGGGTCTGTACCTGGAGATGAACCTGGAGCATCTTGTAGTGCCAGAAAGTAAAGAAGAGCTGGAAGACCAAAATGATGGGCTTATGTCAAGGACACAGGAGCCACCTGAAAGAATGGCCAAAGCTAGAACAATCTGAGGAAGAAAACTATGTAACATTGTTTTAATCCAAAGTGTGAATAATATCCATGTGTCTGTACTTGCAAAAATACGTGAATGTAAATAAATAAATGGGGGCAGGGGGAGCGCTTAGTTCAGAATTCCAGATACCTTCTGTAGCCACTCCCCTCTCAAGGAGCTGGAGTGTAACTCCCACCTCAAGTGTGGGCTGTGCTGAGTGACTCCTTCCAAAGAGGACAGTGTGGACAAAGGTGGGTTTGGGTGGGGAGAGTAACCTTACAGTGGGGAGGCCTGACCAACATGACCTCCACCAGTTGGCCAAGGTCAGTGTCATCAGTGATAACTCATTGATGACATGATGTGACACGAAGAACACGGCACCTCTGTCATCTTCCCAAATCCCATAAGCCCAGTGTAATGATGAGAAAAACACCAGAGAAACCTAGATTGAAGGGCCTCCTACAGAGTACCTCAAAGTGGGAAAGGTCATTAAAAACAGGGCAAGTCTGAGAAACTGTCACTTTGCAGAGGAGCTTGGGGAAACACACTCGACGTGATGACGACGCGATGTGACGTGGTGTCCTGGATGGGATCCTGGGACAGAAAAGGGCTTTAGGGACGAACCAAGGACATCTGAACACAGCATGGACATAGTAATAATAATGCGTCACTGTTGGTTCACTGATTGTGAAAACTATACCCCAGGAGCGTACAATGTTAACAGGGGGATCGGGTGTGGGGCATACGGCAATTCTCCATGCTGGCGTCCCACTAACTTTACATCTGAAGCGATTCTAAAATGGAAAGTTTATTGCAGACGGAATGGATGAATAGAGCTAATATTCCTGCTAAAGCAGAGAACATTACTGTTCACCAGAATTCCTCAAAATGTGATCAGAAATCTAATGATTTGTTTGAAAGAGATGTTTTGATGACGGCTTTTGTAATCGAGGGCGGGTCTCTCTGCTCCAGAGGACCGCAGCTGAATCCTCAGGTGTGAGAGGGGAAGGGGGATGTGTTTGCACAAGGATGTATTCCGCTCGTGAGACGATCAAGGCAAGAGGTGGGAGACAAGGCAGGTGAAAGGGCCTGGGGCAGGGGGCACAGGGAATTGCCATGAGGCACCAGGAAGCTTCCTTGGCCCCCGAGTCTTCCACAGAAAGTCTTGGTGGGAGTGAATTTTAAAAGGTTTAATGGAACACTGGTGAAAGGGCTAAGTTTCCCATTGGGACGAAAAAAGAAGAATGAAGGAAGTCAAAGGTTTTCAGCCCTTTCCAGCATCTACAATGACTCAAGTTCCCCGGAGACTAACAGGAATCTTCCGGAGGGGCCTGAATTAGCGAGGTCTGGAACTGAGGGTTTTGGGGTGATGGACTTAGATGTCAGGGGAGCAGGCAGGACCCCCAGATGGTGTCTGGACAGATACTGTCTTACGTTGTTGCCCAAACTGAAAATTATCCCTTCATAATTAGAAGTCGAGAGCTATCTCTGAACATCGGAGGATCTATTCACTAAATCAGTGCTCTGGCACTGACACACACATATACACGGACACACACACTCACACACCACCGTCAGGTGTGGCCATTTGAAAAGCAGGTTAGGGTCATTTGGGGATTCTTCCTCCATCCCACCTGGTTTTAATGTCCTCTCCTCACTTTCCCCTTAAACTCCATTTCCACCCTATTTCTTTCCCCTTCTTTAAGTCACAAACACCATAATTTTGATAGTTAAGTTCCAGTGCCGTCTGCCCTAAAGTAAAAACAGGGAAAAGTATCTCATTAATTTCTAGGGCTTTTAGGCTCAGTGGTCTTAACTTGGTCTGGGAAACGTGTTTGGGGTGGGCTTCTGGTAATAAAGTTACACATTAGTGCGTAGGTTCTCCACGTGAGGCCCTGGGCCAGCGCGGTCGACATCACCTGGAAACTCGTCAGAAATGCCCCATCTCGGGCCTCACCCAGACCTGCTGACTCCGCTCTCGGGGTGCAGAGGGGCGGGAATCTGAGTCTGAGCAAGCCCTCCGGTGAGTCTGACCCCCCAAGTTTGAGAAGTGCTGACTTAGGAACGCCGACTTCTCCCCACAAGGCCAGGTTGTGCGGTAGGGCCCCTGCACTGGGCGGGGGGCCCTTTAGCATCACCTGGGAACTTAACCCACTGCCAGGGCCTCCCCCCTCAGGTTCTGATTCGAACGTTAGTTTTTTAAAGCTCTGCATGGTTTTGCTGAGCTGAGCACAGCGCTGAGAAGTGGCCTCACCCCTCCTTCCGGGCCCTGCTCAGACCTGAGCCACCGCGAGCCAGCATCTGAATCCTGGGCAGGACTCTCAGCGCCTCGGAGTTTCCGTCTCAGGCGGTCCCGGGTGCGGTCAAAACTGTGCATTCCCAAGTTCCCGGATGCTGGTGCAGCTGGCCCGGGACCACACTCAGAGAACCACCGGTTTCAGGTTCAGACCTGAGCGTGACTCTCGCCCCCCCTCCATCCTTGCCGACCCCCCATGTAGACAGAGCGGGACCTGGGACCATCAAGCTGGATTTGCCTTGAGATGTGGCTGGCTCCCTCCCCATCCCAGCACCACCCCTCCTCCCCCGCCTGCGTCCCACAGAGCACACGTGCTGCGGTCGGCTGAATAATTGGTCCCCAAACGCGTCCTTGTCTAAGCTCTGGATCCTGTGAATGTTCTCTTATCTGGCGAAAGAGACTTTGCGGTGTGATTAAGTCAGGGATCTTCAGATGGGAGATTGTCCTGGATCCCTGGGGTGGGCCCAGTGTGATTTCAAGGGTCCTTATAAGAGAGACTCAGAGGGAGGTTTGACACAGAAGAGCATAGATGCTATGTTGCTGGATTGGGTGATGGAAAATTGAGCCGGGAGCCAATGAGTTCAAGGAACGCAGCTCAAGATGCTGTGAAAGGCCAGGAAACGGGTCCTCCCCTGAGCCTCTGGAGGGAGCGCGGCCCTGCCCACACTTTGATTTTGAACCAGTGAAATGAATTGCAGGCTTCTGGCCTGCGGAACTGTAAAAGAATAAGTGTGTGTTGAATTAAGCCACCAGGTTTGCGGTAATTTGTTACAGCAGCACGAGGACACACACACACACGCAGCAATGAGAGGATCAGAGATCACGGGGAGAGTTTTCCTATAACCCCCTTTCTCTCCACAGCCCTGGGAGTAAGCAGGCATGTGTTAGGAGGGTTCCCACTTTACAGATGAGCAAGGTTTGGCCGCTCTCCCATTACGAGTAGGCAGGCGATCCAGCACTCAGACTTGGTCTCTGGGGACCTGTCTGTTTTAGCAGTTGAGGTGTTCATGCATTTTCCTCTCAGGACAAAGTTGATACACTACTTTATACTGAAGGGTTAGGAATTTAATAATGTGTCCTTTCCAGGAGTACCTAAATTTTAAAAAACATCCAAACCCTCCCCACCTCCATCTTATTTCTAGGTGTCTCTCTGGATGTGCCCTTAAATGTCGGTTTCCCTATAGGTTCCATCCTAGGCACTCACCTTTCCACTTCGGCCCATTTTCCTGGGTGGATCTCTCCACTTCTGTGGAATCAGAGACGCCCATACACTGACAGCTCCCAAACCATCTGCAGCCCGGCCTCTCACGTGAGCTCCAGACCTGTCGTGGATGTTCAGTTGCCCGCTGGGCACTCCCGCGGGGCGTGTCATGGGTCTTTCAAATTCAACAGATCTGCCAGGTTGCTGAGTCAGAAATGCAGAGACCCTATTGCCCCTCTCGCCATCCCATCCTCCACAACCCATCACCCAGTCCTGTCCACTCTCCACCCCGAATGTCTTCTGAATTCTGCGCACAGCTCTCTGCCCCTTCCAACACCACCTTCGTCCACCTCCATCATCTCTCACCTGGAACAGCTCAGGGCCTCCCGCCCGGCCTCCCGTGTCCTCGCCAGGTGATTCAAAACACGAAAGCCGCGGTGATTCTTAAAATTTACTTTCTATTTCTTTATCCCTTTGTACAGCAATGGATAAGTTGTGATGTGCACAACCAAACTCAAAAACTGTGCAAACTGTCATCTTTGCATGTGACAATTGCTTTAAACTTCAAAGACTTATGGGAAGAGCATCTCTCTCTAACAGGCAGCGTCCACTTCCCAGCATGAGTCTGTGGTGTTTATTTTCATCCCGTAAAAAGTGTTCTTGTTAAGGTGGTTGTTGTGGGGTTTTTGGGGTGTGTGTGTGTGTGTGTGTGTGTGTAGTGGAGCTTTCACTGTGGCAGGCACTCCAGTTCCTACACTAAGTCCCCGTAGTAACAAGAGTCGGGCTGAAGCCCACCCCTACCCCTGACCCTCACCACGTTTGGGCTTTGCCCGCAGCAGTGAAAGTCACCGTGTGTTTTGGGTCACACCCCAGCTGGGGTTTTGACGACGTGCATCCTGCCACCCAGTGTTTATTTATCGATTATATTCCTGTCCCCATTTTCCTCCCCTTGAGTCTCTGCTCTGGTTGTTTTTGTGGTTTCTTGTCTCTTGGCTCCAGATACTACCTTGTTGACAAGGTCTGAGTTTGGCTGGATTTATTTATCCACTGATCTTCATCACAGGTCCTCTGCGTCTGTCTTCCCTGAGCTGGTCCTGGACGAGAGTATGTGGGGCCACCCTACGCACGCATCCAAGCTGTCCTCCACCCATGACACCCTTGCTTCTCGACCCTCCAGATACAGAGTCAGCTCCCCAGTCCAGCCTGGGTAGGTTCAGCCCTCCCAGTGCAGCTCCTAACCGGGCCTGGACAAGGTCCTTTCTGGGCAACCCTCCCCAACCCCTGGCAGCCGAGGTGAGCTAGTCTCCAGCCAGTTATTCCAAGATCTGATCGCACCTTCGACAACCAGTGGTCTTAAAGGGGGATGACCTACAGTGACGGAGGCTGTGGTCCTCCAGCTACCCTGTCATGTGGGAGAGGAAGGGTCAGTGGTCAAGAAGCCTCAGGAAACGACCTCGGTGGGTGTTTCAACGCCGGGAGGGGAAGGGTCATGGGGGGACCGCTGTTCCCTGGACCTTCTCCATCTTCTCCATCTTCTCCTTCATTTTTGCCTCTTTCGTCCTGATAGCGGATTCAGAGGACAGTCAGACCCACAGCGTTTACCAGAACACAAGCGACTTCTGGGAATGAGCCTGGTCCCTCTGACAGTATGTTTGAGAGCTTGAGAGAGTCCTGGAAAGTGGCTGTTTTACGTTCGAAAGATTCTGCCATTCTCGTTTGATCTGGAGTTGATTCTGTCCATGAACAAACTTTAAATTCTCCTATCCCTACAGGCAGGGAGATGGGTTATCTAAAGCAGAGCTGGCATGATTTTACTCATTGATGTTTAAATAATCTCCCAACTCTTTGAACAATAAATGCGTTTGGAGGAAGTGAAAGGCATTGTCTTGTCGGTAGTATAATTGGACCTACAGGTCAGATCATGAACAACTGAATCTTCTTTATCAAGCTTCTCACATGTTTGCCATCATCAGGAATTTTGAGGAAGAAACAGAAGCTGACCCAGAAAAAAAAAAGTGCATCTAAGTTTTGTAAAAATAGTTTCACTTGCATCCATAGTCAGTAGTACTTAATTGAAGTCCTTTTCACCAACATGTGTGACAATTAATCTTGGGCCAACTAAATATTCAGTTAATCATGTATTAGACTTCCATGGCGTTGAAGCAGATTCTTTTAGACAGAGATGCCTTTAAATTCCACCAAAGGTATTTATTTGAAGTCTCCCTCCAACACCAGAGGCAGGCATGTCCCCCACCCTTAAGGATCTTCGAAACTGTGAGCTTGAAAAATTGTACCGATACATTCTTTGAGCCGCTTGGGATTGTGAGGAAATTTTAACCCCTGGAATTTTATTTCCTTGCAGAGTATCTGAATGCTTCTGGCCCTTTTTCGTGCTGTGCAAAATATGACTTGATCAACTATTATAAGAAACCACAATGCTTGGTATAATCACCATGGGCTGCGTATACATGGGGCCTTAGAGGAGTTGCAACTGCTAATTACATCCAAGTCCAATCTTGACAACCCGGGGCTGGGTGTACGCGAGGGGCAGGAGGACAGATGCTCGAAAGACGCCCCCCTCCCGTGGGCACAAAGTGCTTTAATGTTAAATCACACGAATGCCCCAGCATTCAGGTGAGAGCCTTGCTGCTGCTGCTGCTTTCTTTTTTTTTTTTTTTAACATCTTTATTGGAGTGTAATTGCTTTACAATGGTGTGTTAGTTTCTGCTGTCTAACAAAGTGAATCAGCTATACGTATATATATATCCCCATATGCCCTCCCTCTCGCGTCTCCCTCCCACCCTCCCTATCCCACCCCTCTGGTGGTCACAGAGCACCGAGCTTGTTGCTTCTTGTTAATGCTATGGGCTCCCTTCCCTGCCCGGCAGCTTCCAGCACTGCCTGCGAGTCGGGGCATCTGCACCCCGTCCGCTGCCAGCCTGGTGGGAGTAAGAGGGAAGTGCACAGCCGTTTTGGCCCAAGTGCAATGACATGAACCCTAACAGAGGACTCTGTGGGACAGGCACTGTCACTTTCACACCATTTCAGGGTCCGTGTTGAGTCAGGAGCCGCCTGTCTCTGGAAATTTCTGTGTATCAGGCGACTTTGGGTCTAAAGTGACAAAGTGCTACTGAGCTCACTAAAGCCAGGACTTGGATTCGTTGGGAAGATTGCGGCGCGTCACAGAGGCCTGGGAAGGTGGGGGACCCGGCGGAGCTCTGGGTGCCCGTGTCTCATCCCCGTGCTCCCTCCACGGCTGTGGACACGCTCTGCACGTGGCGAACACGGGCCCAGCTGTTGCTCCCCATATCCCCCAGCAGGGCCTGGGCCACACTGAGCCGTGCTGCCCCTGACACACGTCCAAGTGTCCCAGGGAAGGGACTGGAATCCACTGTCCACTCCTGGGGTCACCAACCGACACCTGGAGAGCAGGTCACCTCAGAGGAGGCACACGTGTTTGGAGCGGGGCAGGGAGTTGTTGGTAGAGGCAGGTAGGAAGAGAAGCGTCAGTGTCAGACAGGGCAGCGCTTCCCTGCACGTGATGAGATGGGGCTTCGTCCTGGTCTGGGCTGCAGAGCCAGTTCTGGTTGGTCCAGGCTTTCTGCGGTCTTTTATCCAATATGCCACTGACATGGTCATCATTTCATCAGTTGAAAACCAAAAACAGCAAGGAATATTCCAACCCACATATATATAAATCTCACAAATGAAAAGGAACACAGTCCTGATACACAAAACAACACGGACAAGTTAAAAACACGATGCTTCGTGAAAGGAGCCCGATGCCGTGTGTACTGCAGGCTTCCATTCGCGTGGATTCTAGAAAAGGCAGATGCACGTGTTTTGTGGTGGAAAGCAGGTCAGTGGTGGCCAGAGGGCAGGGGAGGGGAGGCTGGGGGCGGCGCAGGGACCCCACTGGGCTGAGGGGAACATGCTTTACCGGGACTGCGTGCTGCCTACACAGCTGTATACTTTCCTCAGAACTCTTTGAACTGCACGCTTGAACTATGGGCTGGTGCTGCTTCTTCAGCTGCACCCCTGTGCAGTCAGGAGGGAATGTAGGTGTTATTAGCCTCCGTTTTTAGGCTTGGGGTAGCTGGGGAAAGTTATGTGTAAGTAACTCAGCAGGTATTTGTCTCTGTCTGAGTTCGTTCACTTAGGATGAGATCATCTCTAGGTCCACGCGTGTTGCTGCAGCAGACACAAACTATTGGCTATAAAATAGATAAACAGCAAGGACCCACGGTAGAGCACAGGGAACTCTACTCAAAATCCTGTAATAAACCATAATGAAAAAGAATATGAAAAAGAATATATATATATGTATGTGTGTATAACTGAATCACTTTGCTGTACAACAGAAACTAACACCACGTGGTAAATCAAGTGTACTTCAATACAAAAATTAAAATAAAGGTAACTCAGAGGTTGCATGATAGGGAGCGGGGCTCCGATAAATTCTTTACTTCACTGACTGGTGCCCTGGGGCTACCAGATGGAGGGAAGGTCACTGCGCTCACCCACCGTGGTCTGGGATGGGGGTGGGTGTCGTCGTGCGGCCACGCCTTGTGACCACTGTCACCTCTGCCTGGGTCAGAGCTCCCCTGCTCCCAGGACCTTTCAAGTAGAGACAAGACTAGTGGAAAAGGGCCACTGGGGCCCCCCTCTGCGACAAAACCCTCCCCCGGAGTCCTGGAGCCGCCCCAGCGCCCAGGGCCACCCCACCCCTTTCCTGCACCCGCAGGCAGTCCTCCAAGGATGAGGTCCTGAGGAGGCTGTAAACAGTGACTCAGGGGTACACATCCCGAGCTGGAGGGTCTGACCCATGCAACACGAAAAATGACTTAAAACTACCTCCCTCCCCGTGTAACACACACACGCACGTGCACGCACGCACACACACACATGTGCGCGCACACACGCGGGAGAAAAAATAGAGCAAAGACTAAATGTCGCAAAGGAAATACCTAAAGGATTGGAAACTAGCATGCCAAGATGATCTAAATAAGCATTATACCCCTCAAAGACAAAAGGAAATTTCCTGCATAAATATCTCAGGTGAGACGAGATTCTTGAGCAGAATCTGAAGATGAAGAGACAGGTCTTTGGCAGAAGAGAATGACCTCACCTCTGACCCACGAGTTTGAAATGATGAACTGTATGTGAAGGTGTTTATAAACCATCAATCACTTATATAAAGCTGTATCAGTCTTGTTTCTAATGATAGTAATCTTGACTGTTTGGGGCCCTTAAAATGCCAGTTGTGAGACAGCTTTCAAACAGCCCAGAATCGGACTTCACACTTCCCCACGGACGGCACCCAGCACGGCCTCTTGTCTCTGGGCCACCTGAGGATGCCAACAGACCAGAGGAACGGAAGTGCGCCGGGCTGAATCGGCAAACTGCTGACCGCCAAGTCACAACCTCTGACGCCCCAGGTTCCTAATCTGTAAAATGGGGGGGGGGGGCGCTCCTGCCCGCCTTGCGGGACCTGGGCAGGACTCGGAAATCTGAAAGCACCATTTAGTTGTAGGCTTTGCCTCCCTGGGCCGCCCTTTGTACCTAACAGGTGCCTACGTCCTTGGAGTGGACAGAATGCGTGCCCGTGATGGTACCGTTGCAGCTCTCCGTCTCCGTGAAGGGAGGATCTTTCACTGTTATTACCCCCTCAAACATATTTATACTTGAGTGGAGAGTCTTGGAAGTACACTGCCCTAGCAGAAGGAGTGAATCTGGGATGCTCTCGTCGGGGCTGGAGGGAGCTAGTTTGAATCACACTTTCACTCTACCCATACCGCTGTCTTAAAATTCTGCACTCAGTAGTTCACAACCTCAATGTATAATGAAATGCAACACCACCAGAAACAAAAGGCGATTACAACAGCCCCAGCGATCTGGGGGAGCTCCGTGGACCCAGTGGGTGCTGATGCTTTAATCGGGCAGCCCCGTAGAGACCCCAGCCGGGCTCCGTCACTGATGACCCATGACTGCAGGAACGAGGCCACGGCAAGACCCCATCCCACCTCTTTGGGATTCAAGGTGTCTGTCAAAGTTGAAAGGACTACTTTGAATCAATCATTAAGGAAGAACACGGTGGTGCTTGTGGCCCTGTCGGTACTGTGGCCCCATCTGTGCCAGGCGACGGCAGGCCTCATCCGGTTCCTGGCCACCCAGCGTGGAGCCAGGACCTGGCTCTGACAGCAGCCCTCTGGCCTTGGCCTTGGCGCCCGAGGCTGGGACCCCTCACGCCTGGAGCAGCACAGCCCCAACTATTACACGATCCTTTGCGTCCGGGTGGTGGAGCCGCTGCTCTGGGTTTTATGCTGAGAATCCGCGTGCTCCCTGCCCCACAGGGCAAAGGACTTCAGGCAGAGTTCACAGGGGCTTGTTCTGCTGCGGGCAGCTACGCTACCTTCGACCGCGGCAGTCCACGCTGAGTCTCTGGGGTCTCCTCAGCTTTCAGGATAGTTTTGGTTAAAATGCTGGAAATTTTAAGGTGTGGAGAGACTGGAAACTGGCCCCATTTAACGCGTGGGTCTGGTTTAGTAGCATCATCTCTTTTCACCAGACGCCCCTTAGGGATCCGAAGACCATTGCTTCGAGACACTGGCTGTCTGTACACCCGGGGCTAGGGATCTGTGCTCACCTGCACGGAGGACAACGTCTGCCTGCAGGACACCATCACCAAGGGCCATGTCTGCCTTCAGGGTCGCATCCCTAAGACCTCGTTTGTCTGTGGGTCCCTGGCTCCTCCCAGAGCCCTGCTCACCGAGCCTTCCATGAGCAGAGCTATGCATAATAAGGACTTTGTGCCTCTCATTATTTTTTTAGGTGGAACGGAAACTCCTGCTTTCCCTGTCTTTGGCTTCAGTTAGTTATTTGAAATGGCAGAAGTTATTAAAATTCCAACGTGGGACTTTACTTAATAAACAGGAGAGGAGTTTTGAGAACCCACCGCTGAGCGTGAAGATTAACCCTGCAGTTGCCAGTCCTGCAATGTCAGCAGTTTCTACGCTGGCCTTCGGGGAGGGTCTGTACTCAGGGGTCCTTCCTTATTACTATTCTTGGGCTGCTGTGAGTTTTCGTTAGCTAAAACATGTACTTTTCTAATATCAAACTTAAAGACGTATGAAATGATCTCATTTGTACAAGATCTGTGTAACTACAGATTCACTTTTAGATGGCAACATTTATTCATGCAGTATTTATTGGGTGTCAGTTTTATGGGGTCATAAAAAAGGGAACAAACAATTTGAGGAGCTCAAAGAAAAATAAGGTAGAATGGGAAAACCTTCATGGGGAACGTAGGCTTGGAGGAATTCAGAGGAAAATATGCTCCTGGCCCAAAGGGGGAAGCAAGAAAGACTTCCTGGAGTAGGCAGCATCTAAGCTTGACCTTGAAAGGTGGCTGAGTGTAGTGGGTTAAAGACAGCCACACAACCTTTGACGTCCCCCCCACTGAGAAATGGGACCTTTGGCGTCGCCCTGAAGGCCCCCTGGATGGTGGGCTCTGTGACTGCTTCCATCAAGCGAATATGGTGGCATTAACTCAGGTCAGCTTCCAGGCCAAGACCTTAAGGTGCTGGCAGCTTCGTCTTCTTGTCTGTTGGAACAGCTGATCTTGGGATACTCTCTCTGGGAGCCCTGAGCCTCCCTGCAGGACCTACCCCGGGCCCCTCCTGCCAGACAGGCCACATGTAGGCGTGTCAGTGGACAACCTCGGCGGAGTGGAAGCCGAGGGCAGCAGGACGCAGAGCCCCGAGCTTCCCTCAAGATCAAGTGGGTCACAGTTCCAGGGAGTGTGGCCCAGGAACCTGCCTGAACAAGCGCCTTGGGATTTTGAGACCGAGTGTGAGAAACGGTGGAATAAGGAATAAGGACTAGACCAGCATTAGTAGAGGGAGAAAGGGGATGGCGAATTTAAGTAAATAGGAAGAAAAGGACTTTTCATGGTGCCTCATTTTATAAGTAAATACAGGTGAACAAGTAAACAAATGGAAAGGGAGCTGGACGTGGGAACCGGCACATCTCCAGCCACGCACCTGAGCTCGGCAGCCCCCGGGAAGGCAGGGGGCTGCTCCTGCTACTGACCCCTGTTTTCCTGTGAATAAACATGGGGGGTTTCATCACACCTCGAACCTCTCACCGAAGCGGCAGTAATGGCCCTGGGCCCCATCACAGTCACCTTTCTCCCACGCCCTCCCTGCAAGTGAACCGTCCCATGTTTGTGCAGGAGAGAGAGAGACAGAGAGAAACCCCAGTGAGTAGGACCCAAGCAACCAGAGACCTGGCATGGATGGAAGTGGACAAAAGACTGGGACAGGCGGACACGATGCTCTGTGTGCCTTTTCCGCGGCAATAAATATTACTGACAACGTGTAAGGCACACGAACACGGGAGCCAAAGACATTTCACTCTGGAAGATTGTCTACAGGGATGTCCGCTGAGCATTTGAGAAACAGATATTGATACTGAATTAAATTGGATGCAATTGGTAGTCATGAATCTGACCCCTTTAATCCTTCTTTTTATCGTTAGTATCTTCCTACTGGTAATCGAAAGTCTTTGTATTTTGAGTTTTGTTCGTTTTAAGGAAATGAAAATAAAATACCAGTGAAGTGTTTTTAAAAGAGGATTGCCTCAAACTAAACTTATATGTGGGGTGAGGGGCGACTGGAAGGGACACAGGGGCTCCCGGAGGGCTGGTAACACGGTCTCTCCATCATTATGTTGTATATTTGATCTCCGCACTTTTCTATATTATGTTACATTTCAATAAAAACTTGACACAAAGGGACTGTCTCTATTAATGGCAGAGATGGCGAATTCAGCCATTATTTAGGGTGTGTAATGTTCCGCTTCCCCGGGAACTGTGAAATCTCCTGGAAACCATTCTTGTTTTGTAAAGAGTGTAAACAGACAAGTGGACACCAAAGCCTTACGTGATTACCAGATCGGTCCTTTACCTCAGATGGTCACCAGTTTTGTCTTCTTGGCTGGAGGAGTAAGCTTAGCTCAGGAAGAAGAGTCATCGTCGGTCTCCACTTCCGGCAACGTCACCACTGCCCTGCTGGGGCCCAGGCTGCTTCTGCCCGGCCCCGAGGACGTCATTCGAGCAGTTCCGGGGGTGCTGCTGAATGACGTCACCTCCACCCCTCCCTGTGGAGCGGAAGCAGGGCCCAGTCCTCAGGATGTGTTCTTCTCACCTTACTGACAATTCTTGTAAAATAATTTTCTGCGGGATCCTTGATTTTTCTACCAATTCTACATTAAAACAGCAACTGAGGGTTTTTTAAATACAGGCTAATAAAAAATGAGGATTCAATATTTACTTTACCTTCAAATCCTACAACTGGAGTCTAGGAATTAACAAAAAATAAAATTGCCACGTGCCTTTTAACTGTCAGGGGGAGGGTGTGAAATGAAGGCCTGTTTCCACCAGAGGGAAAAAGAAAACTCAAGGAGATGGCAGCTGTCCTTACGGGCAACGCTACTGGGTTCAGATCAGACCCTGGTTAAGAGGAGAATTTCAGTGTTACAGGAGAAGCAAATGCTGTTGGAGATTGGATTGCGCTGGGAGACCCCCGCAAGATAAGGGAGAGATTACGGTTAGTATCTTCCACGCCTGTTCGAAGCCAGTCCTTTGCTTGGGTCTCCCTCCTCGCTATAAACGTTCTTGTCCTTGGGCAGAGGGACAGGTACTGCTTTGCTTTCTCTCGTCCTATCTCAGCTCCCCGGGGTTTATAAGCACTTCCCTGCCAGCGCTGCAAGTATGAGGTTACCTTCCGGGTTCTCTCTGGCGCCTCTTGAAGCCCGTGCGCCCAAGGCTTGGGGTTCTCTCAGAGCCCCTCTCGCCTTCCCTTCGGTCCTTTCGTCTTTGCTGGCTCAGCGTAAACGCGCTTCTTTCTGCAGAGCGCCAACCGCATCACGCGGAGAGCTGGGTCAGGGTGCAAAGGTTTAGAAAGGGAAGCGGCCGCGCTGCAGACAGGCCTAGAGAGGTTAGTTCTCAGCAGCCGCCCTGCCTGCGAGGAGTCCTCGTGTGCGAACAGGCCCGCGGCCCGGGAAGGCACTCTCGGTTCTCGCGGGGCCTCACGGCGGTACCGCTTCAGTGTGCGTGGATCCGGGGCGCACGAGGGTGAAATACGTCCTGAGAATACCAAATGGGCTCACCGGCTCCTGGTTACTAAAAGCCTCGTCTGGGCTTCCGTGGTGGCGCAGTGGCTGAGAGTCCGCCTGCCGATGCAGGGGATGCGGGTTCGTGCCCCGGTCCGGGAGGATCCCACATGCCGCAGAGCGGCTGGGCCCGTGAGCCATGGCCACTGAGCCTGCGCGTCCGGAGCCTGTGCTCCGCAACGGGAGAGGCCCGTGTACCACAAAAAAATAAAAATAACAATAAAAGCCTCGTCTATCGGGGTCGTCTGGAGTGAGAGATTCTCCTGGAACGCAGCTCTGAACCCAGAGTGTGGAGACGTTCAAAACAGCACGAAGCACAGAACTGCCAGAGGCATCTGTAATCCAGGACATTCCAAAGCCTGCGCGGGAGGGAGCGGGCTGGGGAGGCCGGGCCGCACGGTGCGGAGGGGGGTGGGACTGCGAACCGGAGGGGGGCAGGTAGGCGCGAGACCCGGCGGCCTGAGCGGGGATCCGGCACAGCATCCTCAGCCCTTCCCGGGCGGAGGCCTCCCCTCTCTGGATGCCGCGGCCCCTCCCGGAGCGGCTGGACCTCGCTTGCCCCTCGCCCGCGGTCCTTGGCGGCCCCCGCACCCGGACCTCCCGTGGGCTTGGAGGAGCCGCGGCCGGAGAGACGGGCGCGGTGGCTTGGCACGGACGCTTGGCCCGGGACCTCAAGGCACAGCGCCTGCCCGGCGGGTCCCGCCCCGGCAGGGACGCAGGGACCGCCCGCCCAGTACCCCTATGCGCGGTCCTCCCGTGCGCAGTCCCCCACGTCTGGTGCCTCCGCGCCTGACCCTCCCCGCGCAGCGGCAGCCGAGGCGCCCGCATCTCCCTCCAGCGCACTCTGCAGCCATGGCCGCCTCCTCCGCGCGGCCCGCCGCCCTGGTCATGCCAGCGCTGGCTCTGCTCCTGCTGCTGTGCGTGGGCCCAGGTAAGGGGGCGATGCCAGGGCGCCGGGGAGAGGCTCGGTGAGGGCGTGGGGGCTAGGCGCCCATCCTGAGCCCGGGCAAGGGCCAAGGTTTGACAGGGGGTCCTGGGTTCTGCCCTTGCGCGGTGGGAAGTGGCGTGCTTGGGTCAAGGGCAGGGGCTCGGATGTGCGCGGCAAGCTTGGAAAAGGAGGCGGAGAAGCCTCGGGCTGAACGCGAAGCGCCGGGCGCGGTGGGCGCTGTAGGCGGGTGGTGCGCCCAGGGCTGAGCGGAGCCGAAGGGCCATCTCCAGAGTGCCTACCAGGCGTTCCCTTCCCGGCGCTTTGGCTCGGTCAAGTTCCAGGTCTGCAGAGCTGCGAGCGGGCCTCACCTCCCAACTGGGGAAAAGTTCTCAAGCGAGAAAGGCTTAACTTTCTCGGCTTCTTGGAGCCCTCCGTGAATGGGTTGAAAATCCCGGTTCCCTACAGAATGCGCGCATTCACACACACGCCGTAAATGCGGCGGGTTCGGGGTGTGGACTTTTGAACCCTGGGGAGCCCACATCCCCACCGCGGAAGGGCGACCTGAAATCAGAGGTTTTGCCCTGACAGTGCACCTCCCCTCCTACCGTCCTTCCCGGCTCATGCCGGCAAGGGGCGCCGCTGAGGCTCGGGGCTCTGAGAGGCAGGGGTCATGACCCCAGGTCTACGGCGAAGTTGCTGAGGCTGGAGGGCGGGAGGTGACTTGCCCAACACCCTGAGGCTGGTGCATCTTCCACCGCAAAGCAGCCGCACGGTGGGGTGGAAAGGCAGGACCCCCTTGGTGCTCAGCTTCCGCGTTTTGGATGTTCAGCGCGGGCTGGGGGTGGGGGCAGCAGGAGCCCTGGGAGGGGGGTGGGGGGAGGATGACGGCTGTTCTAATCTAGGACCACTGGGGGGCCAGTCCATCACTCCCCATCGTGTGCTTTATCACCTCTCTCTTTGTTCCTCCCATTTTAAGAAGCACATCTGAATACAGCAAGTGGGCATCGGCTATAAGCTAGTCCTTTTCAGAACTTGTATTTTATTTCGTTTATACCGAGAATGCAGCGATAGGAATCAGTTAAAATATTATCATCATTGAGCTGGAATGTGAAAGTTCTTAGGACACCAAATGAAAATCGTTCTGTAGAGTGTAGAAACGCTTTTAGATCTGAATAAAAACAACAATAAATGGTACAAATAATGCCTGATTTTAAGACAATCAGGGCAAGTTACAAAATGGGGCTGAGCTTTTAGAGCACTAAGCCCCATGCCTTGACTTGTGGTGGAGAACCTCCACTTCTGCCTCCGTCTTCCCACGACTGCCTTCCCTGTGGCCTCACCTCCTCTTATAAGGACACCACCGGTCACTGGATTTAGAGCCCACCCTAAACCCGGCATCATATCACCTCGAGGTCCTTAACTCATTACGTCTGCAAAGATGCTGTTTCCAGATAAGTTCACATTCGGAAGTTCTGGGTGGGTATGAATTTGGGGGGACACTAGTTGATCGACTGTACCATGAAAAGTTAAGTCTGCAGGCACGAATATTATGACAGAAGTGCTCAAAGGACAACGTCACTTTTCCTGGAGAACAGCTCAGATGGTCTCAAGTAGCTCAAAGTGCCCTGCTCGGCCATGGTCCTTGTCACTAGTTTGAGCCACAGGCAGCCTGAATTGCTTTTTCTACACAACAGGAAATGCAACAAGCATTAAATAACGTAATACTACCAAGGTGCTAAAGCAACATAGGGGTATGAAGTGATTTTTTTCCAATGTGGATTTTTGCATGTGAGAAATTTAAGGGCGCAGTGCAACCCTGAAATGATTTCCATTTTCATTCCTTTAGGTGGCATAAGTGGAAACAAACTCAAGCTGATGCTTCAGAAAGGGGAAGGTAAGTATAGCCCACACAGATAAGGGTTGCGTTCTTAACCAGGCTGCAATGAAACAGTGATGTTGATGTCCTCACCTGAGGCTTGTGTTTGGAAAATCGAAAGTGTTCACTCCGTAGAAGGTTAGCAGATCTGAAGGGCTCGTCCTGTGGGGATGTGGGGCGGTATTTCATCAGGTAAATATTATTGCCAGTTAATGCTTTCCTGACAGCTGTCAGTGTGGACTCAGAAATAAAAGGAACAGAGCTGTAGTGTTAATTGAAGGCTGTTTATTTTGGAATCGTGATACCCCTTAGAGCACGTACCTGAATCGAGAGCACACACAGCCTCCGTTCTGGGGCAGCACAGAGCGGTATCGTGGGCGTCCTCCGTATCCAACTAGCTCTTGGGGGAGGGTTAAACAGAAAGACAGTTTTGTTGCTGACACCTGTGGTGAAGAACCGGCCTCCGATAGATATGGTAACGCAGCAAAATGTCGTAGAAACAGAACTGTCTGGGAGCCACGCAGGTGAGTTCGGGTCCGCTGTAATCAGTCGATCATTGTGTGGGCTTGTGAAAGCCGTTCTCCCGCAGAACTTTCGTCTTCACCTGGAAATTAGCAAGTTATCTATCTCTTAGAATGAAGACTACATTTTTTTTCACATCTTTATTGGAGTATAATTTCTTTACAATGATGTGTTAGTTTCTGCTGTATAACAAAGTGAATCAGCTCTGCATATGCATACATCCCCGTATCTCCTCCCAAGACTACATTTCTGAGGTGAAGTTTTAACTACTTATTCTTTCCCCTGGATTAACGGGGGCTCCAGGAGGCTGAAGGCTGCTCCCCAATGGGGGGCGCCAGCGCTTATGCACCTGCTTCCCAGGTGGCCCCGCGGGGACACCCCCCACCCACACACACCTGTTGAGCACACACGGCCCCTCTCGGGGGAGGGGCTCCTGGGGGAGCTGCATCTTCCCCGGCTCTTCCAGCTGCTCCCAAGGCCCCGGTCCACCCCCGACCTCCCAGGCCCCTCAGACGGCCCCTCCCCTCCCTGTGCTGGACAGCCATCTCCCGGGGACACCAGGGGTGACGGGGGCCCTGGAGAGCAAACGGCCGAGGTGATCATGACTCCTCCGTGTACATCCTCAGCTTTTGTTCAGCTCAAGCCAAGAAACACACATTGAGCACCTACTGTGTACAGAACAGTGTAACAGGCCCTGAGGGAGATGCACAGGTGAACAGGAGGTGAAAACACAAATGTGCTGCCTGATCTTTATCCACGTGACCAAGGGACACAGGGCATTTGACTGCCTTTTCCTGCTCAGCCTCCATAACGGGAAGCGGGCCCATCAGTCCCGTGTTGCAGATGAGGGCACAGAGGCTCAGAGCCGGGCAGCAGGGCCGGCCCAACGCTTCCCCGAGCACGCCTGCCGAAGCGGGGCCTTTCCTGCAGCTGAGTCCGCGATGGAAAGGCGTCCGGGGAAGCCGTGGGAAAGCGAGGGTCACCCCCATCAAGAGGCGGTCGAAGCGCTCATGGTCACCCTGCAGTCTCACTCGAGGACTCGCTGCTCCGCTGGGCTCGCTGGCCGGCCTGCTCAGACCTTTGCTCCAGCTCTGTCTCCCCGTGCAATCCCAGCACGCTCGTGTTTGTGCAGACGAGGCACGCGCAGCCAGCGGCACTGGACACCGGACGGTTTCCCCGCGGCAGAGCCCAGGGGGAGCACCAGGGCCTGGGGCCCGGGGTCTGGGCCTGGTGAGGGGCTGCGGAGGCGGAGCTGAGTTCGGTTCCCGCCCTGGGCCTGTTACGTGGCTGTGCCTGGACAGGAGGGCTCGCTACCCCGGAGGCCGGGACAGACGGCGGGAGCCCGCACAGTAGTACCGCGCCCTGCAGGGAGGGTGTGCCAGTTAAGGCCACCTCCTGCCAGGTGGGGGCGGGGAGGGCGATGGAGAAGAGCGATTCACCCCGAGGAGGAAAGAACTCATTCTCTGCACTTGCGGGTGGGGAACCCCTCGTTTCAGCCCCTGCTCCCCCTACGACCCCGGTGGCCGTCCAGGAGAGCAGAGCCAAGGAGTTCCTGAGCAGCCCGGGGCGGCTCAAGCGGCAGCTGTGGGACCGCACGCGGCCCGAGGTGCAGCAGTGGTACCAGCACTTCCTGTACTTGGGCTTCGACGAAGCGGTGGGTGTTCTGGCTGGAGCCTGGCTTCCCGCCGGGCAGGATGGGGGTGGGGAGGCCTGCTCTGGGGAAACGGGCGCAGAGAATTAAGTTCTGTTACCTGCCCTGAAGTCAGAGCCCCCATTCTGTGTCAAGAGCTGCCAGGTATGGGACCACATGATCGTCAGGCACAGGGTATTAGCTGGAATTTTCCATCCCACTATGCCCAGATGGGAACCTCTCCCATCAGGTTTTGGAAGCAGAGTTCCAGAGACATCCCCACCCAAAGCGGCTGGGACTTAAATTCATCGAGAATCTGGTTTTCTTAGGGACTCTTTTAATGTATCTGGTCAGTTTTGCCTGGGTGTCCTTAATAATAACTCACCACCTCCTGAAACATTTTCAACTTTGCCTCAAATAAACGTCAGAAACAGCAAGATCGATGCAAAGACCCATGAGGATAATGGAAAGAGATGCAAAGTGACTTTTAAAGAGAGACAGGTCTTTGCAGATGTTTTTGGGAAAATTTGTCAATGCATTTGCAGGAAGTACGGTTCAGTTCACGTGTCCAGGTAGCACGAGTGGACATATTCACCAGATTAAGGAAAAAGACTGCTTATCTTCACCGACTCCCATCCGGGGACCAGGCACAGGTCAGCCAGCGGCGGAGTTAAGGTGTGAGATTCTGTGCCCCGGAGCGAGTCTGCAGGGTGATGGACAGGGCTGTGCTGAGTGAGTCCTGATGTGGAGACCACAGCTCACCGCCCCAGCCAGGGAGTGGGTGGAGGGTGGCATCTCCCACGGGGGCAGCTGGAAGGGTTTTTCCAAACGGGCTCATGGCTCATATTGTGAATGGAGGGTGTATACAAAATACTGCAAGAGGCGAACAAAATTGAACTCTTCAGAAACATCATTTTTTTTTTTTTTTTTTTTGTGGTACGCGGGCCTCTCACTGTCGTGGCCTCTCCCGTGGCGGAGCACAGGCTCCGGACGCACAGGCTCAGCGGCCATGGCTCACGGGCCCAGCCGCTCCGCGGCATGTGGGATCTTCCCGGACCGGGGCATGAACCCGTGTCCTCTGCATCGGCAGGCGGACTCTCAACCACTGCGCCACCAGGGAAGCCCTGCATTATTTCTGTATTCATAAAATATTTTTAAAATTTTTTGGAAAAAAAATATGTTACGCCAAAACCTCAAACAAGATTATAAAATGAGGAAAACCAAAGAATGAGCCTGCTTCACTAGGGGAAAATCTGCAGTATGGTGAGACAAGCCAGCTGTTTCCTTTTCAAGGCAGGGCCTGGGGGAGGGTCAGAGGAGGCTGCAGCCCCAGGCCCAGTGAGTAGATGGGGATGAGGGTTGAATCGTGGCCACGTGGTAAGCGTTTGTGGCCTGAATCACTGCATCCAGGCCTGTCTGAGCAACACAACAGGGGTGAGAGTGTCACCACCAGACGTGTCCAAATTCCCTGCCCCGAGGCTGCAGTGTGGTTTCATGCACCACGTTTACGAAGCCCGCAGCCTGCGCAGCAGCCCAGGTGGGACGGGGAGGGGGTCAGCGTCTGCCACATCAGATGCGCGGCGCCTGGGGACAGGCCCGGCTGTTACTGTACTGGGCAGATGTCCATTTTCTTTACTGAAAAAGAGAAAAATGTTGAAGTCTGGGGTATATTTAGAGCTCACAGACAGACGTGTTCGAGGGTAGGGGTTGTACTCCTTTGGGGGGAAAAGTTTTCAGCGGTGTTATCCATCTGGTTAGTATCGACCTCTGGCCCAGGGATGCTGTAGCCAGAAGTTATTTTTTTTAAAAAAATGATTATTTATTGTTTTCTATTGAAGTAGAGTTGATTTACAATGTTGTGTTAGTTTCAGGTGTACAGCAAAGTGATTCAGTTATACATATATTCTTTTTCAGATTCTTTTCCATTATAAGTTATTACAAGATATGGAATATAATTCCTCCCTGGGCTGTACAGTAGGTCCTTGTGGCAGGAGTTATTCTTAGGAGGGGTTGTTCATCGTTGAAGAAAAATCCCAGAGAAACAGCGTCTGTAAGATGTGCTCTGGGAAACGGTGTCCTTGAGTTAGTTCATCCCCTCTCATCCTCTTTCCTCCAGAAATTTGAGGATGACATCACCTATTGGCTAAACAGAGGTCGGAATGGGCACGACTACTACGATTACCACCAGCGCCACTACGATGAGGACGCTGCGATCGGTCCCCGGAGCCCCCATGGCTTCAGGCACGGAGCCAGCGTCAACTACGACGACTACTGACCGTCCCTCAGGCGGGCTCGGGGCCGCGGGCTCCGCACCACGCCCGGCCTGTGTCTGCTGCGCCTGGTCTCGGCTCATCTTTCCTACCCGCTTTCTGTGGCCACAAAGGAAGAGTTAAAGCAAAGAACGTAAATGCCTTTCGAGATTTCATGCAAATACCTAACAATGCATTTCATTAAAAAATAGAAATAAAAGCATTTTGTTAAAAGGTCTCAGAGTTCATTTGGATGAAACTTGAGCTGGCGAGAGTTTTCCTTCCCTGCACGTTTCTGAGGTTGAAGCAACTTCTCAGAGGCACCTCCCCTCCAAGAATTCTCACCACCCCAGGCCATGGGACCGAGCAGGTGTATTCAATGTATTAGAATTCAGTCCACACTAAATGCCAAATTAAAAATAAAAATACAGCAAGAAAATTTAGCTGGAAATTATTTAAGGTCACAGAACACGGTTTGGAACACGGTTTGCAAATTTGCTGTGCCACATCCCGAGCCGGAGGCGGACCTGTTTAATATTGTCAGGCAGGAAAAAGGGGGTAACAGAAAAAACACTGAAGTTTGGTTGATTTCAGAGCCTCCCTTGTCTTAAAAAAATTAAACCTTGTCTAATGAGCTCAAGAAAGATTTAAGAATATACATTGCATCATGTTTAAACAATCTGAGTGAATGAAAGAGAAACGTGTCCTGGGGGTGGGTAGAGGGAGGGGGGGGAAGTGGGGAGGTGACACATGCAGAGGGGAGGGGCCCGCAGAACGGCTCTTGAACTCGTGTGCGTCACAGACCCTAGACAGCCTGACGGAAGCTTTCTCAGCAAAATGATACGTGATTTTGCATATAGTCTCTGAAACACATCCTCATTCACAAGCTGCAGGTGACAAACTCCTGGGTTTGGTGAGAAGCACCTACCAGCGTCAGGGGACCCGTGTTTGTGGACAACCCTTTGGAATCCTTACAGCTTTTAAAACTTTGTGGTAAAACATACACAACATAAAATCCATCATTTTAAGCATTTTTAGACGCATAGTTCAGTGGGTCTGTAAACATCTCTTCATGTCCCCACGTTCAATTCTTTTGGGGATACACCCAGAAGTGGAGTTATTACATCATACGGTAACTTTAATTTTTTGAGAAATCACCACACGTTTTCCACATCAGTTGTACTACTTTACATTTTAATGTAACATAGAGTTGTAATAGGGAAGAACACTTTGCATTCTCTTACCAGTTAATCACTAAAGGGATGCTGCCTATAAGCTTGAATTGCACACAATGGCCCATCTCTCCGATCCCTCCGAGAGATTAAGGTAATGAGCATTCAGCTAAAATACCTGTGTTTAGCTCCCAGGAACCCTCCTGAGCAGACCCACCTGTGAATGACAGCACGAGGGAGAAATTAACACCCCCCCTCCGGAGGCTGCCGGGAACCAGGAAGTGCTTGGCTTTAGTCCCGCCCCTTTTGGTATAAAAGGAGCCTGAGCGCTGACTCAGCTAGACGGTTCTTTGGGCGTCCGGCCCGCCGTCTTGCTCTGCTGGCTTCCCAGGTAAACTCGCTCTTCTTTGCCCCAGCAGCTCGGCTCTCAATTTATCAGCCTGTCGTGTGGCGAGCAGTACAAGCTTGGACTTGGTAACGAATTTTGCGGAAGCCACCCAGGAGCCTTGCTGCTCGTGGCCTGCCAGCCCTGGCTGGGGAATTCTGGGTAAGACCCTAGCAGCTGCCGGGCCCCCTTGTCCTGGGGGTCTGCCTTCAGAGTTCTCTGAAGCAGCAGCGGCCGCCCCAGCGCTTGGCAGTGGAAGGAAGGAATCATCTGGGAGCCGACGGGCTGCGTACGGTAGGGTAAGTGGCTCCGGTGTGAACAGCCGGGAACTTGATTCCTCTCCGTTTGGGGCGTTTTGTTTTGTTTTGCTTTTGCGGCGTTGGGGGCTTTTTCTCTGGAACAAGCCGGTTTGTTTCGTATTGCAGTGGGGTGTACCCTGTTGGAGAGAGGAAAGAGTTGTTGGACTTTGACCCGATTCGTGAACTGGTTCCTTTGCTTCTCTGAAGGCTAGCACCTGTATGTGCTGTTTGTGTTTTATCTTGAATTTCTGTCTCGAAAAATGGGGAATGTTTACTACCAACTAAAGATTCTAAAGAACATCCATGGCCCCCGTTCAGTAGGAAATAGCCCGGCAGCCTTTGTGCCTCTTCCCACAACTGTGGACTGGACGTTGACAGTGGGTAACGGTAATCGGGAAGAACCTCTGTATCCTGTTACCAGTTAATCACTAAGGCGACGCTGCCTACAAGCTTAAATTCTCCATAACGGCCCATCTCTGGGACCCCTGCCTCCCAGGTAATGAGCATTCAGCTAAAATACCTGTGTTTAGCTCCCAGGAAACCTCCTGAGCAGACCCACCTGTGAATGACAGGAGGCGGGAGAAATTAACACCTCCCCTCCGGAGGCTGCCGGGAACCAGGAAGTGCTTGGCTTTAGTCCCGCCCCTTTTAGTATAAAAGGAGCCTGAGTGCTGACTCAGCAAGAGGGTTCTTTGGGGCGTGAGCCTGCCGTCCTCTGGGTTTGGGGTCTCTCTGAAGGAAGTCGTTATTCTTTGCCCAACAACTCGTCTCGATTATTGGCCTGTCCTGTGGCGAGCAGTATGAGCTTGAGTAACAGAGTTACATTAAAACTTTTGTTTTGGGCTTCCCTGGTGGCGCAGTGGTTGGGAGTCCGCCTGCCGATGCAGGGGACACGGGTTCGTGCCCCGGTCCGGGAAGATTCCACATGCCGCGGAGCCTGCGTGTCCGGCGCCTGTGCTCCGCAATGGGAGGGGCCACAACAGTGAGAGGCCCGTGTACCGAAAAAAAAAAACAAAAACAGACAAACAAAAAAACCCTTTTGTTTCTTTTCCTTAACTACTCTGGGGCTGGCGCAAAGCCCAGTGTAGTGTTGAGGGGGAGGCGGGGCGTGCGTGCTGGGAAGGACGTCTTCACTCTGTTCCTCATCTTAAATGTTGCCCTGCTTCTCCATAAAGTATGTTTGCTAGATGTTCTTGGTCGATGTCTTTTGTCAAGTTAAGGAAATTATTCTTTTAAAAATATGCTAAGAAAAATTTTAAATGTCATATATGGATACTGAGTTCTAGTTTCTTTATCTTTGAGATAACATATCCTTTTAAATCTGGTAATTAACAACAGTTCTAGTAATACATTTTAATATTAATCAGTCTCATTCCTGGAATAAAAACTAACTTGATCATGATTTTTTTTTCATTGTTGGATCTGGTTGGATAATATTTGTTCAGAATTTTTGCATCTGTTTTCGTGAGGAAGATTGGGCTGTAGTTTTCTTTCCCATTCCGTTTTGGGCAGTTTGGGTGTCCAGTTTATACTGTCTTCTTAAAATGAATTCTTTACTATTTCTTCATGTAAGAGTGGAATTATCTGTTTCCTGAATGTTTGGGAGCATTCTGATAAAGCCATTTGCATGTGGTGTTTTCTTCATGGTAAAATTTTTGACCATTGAATGCATTTCTTTTACTGGTAAATGATAATTCTGGCTTCGTTTCTCTCCTTGAATCTGTTTCGCTAAATTCTATCTTTCTCAATAGTCATCGATTATATGAAAATTTTAAGTGTGTTGAGAGTTGGTCTTAGTATCTTCTTATCTTTTTTTCTCTGTAACATCTGTAGTTATTTTTTTCACTCCATTTCATTTGTGCCTTTAAAAAAAATGAATCTTGTCTTTTCAAACGTAGTTTTTGCCTTGTTGATGTGCTTCTCTATTTCATAAATTTCTGTTCTCTTAATTTCCTTCCTTCTGCATCTGTGGGTCTTTGATTTAGGTTAGATCTTAGCTCAGTTTTGAGCCTTATTTTTTTCAAAGGCAAATTCTTACCATTCTAAGTTTCCTTTCAAGAATTGTATCCCATGAGTTTGATGTGAAAAGTTAGATGATGAATTTGTCTAATTTCAATGACAATTTCTCCTTTGACCCATGAGTCGATTACAAGTGTTATTAAATTTCCAAGTGAATGAATTTTTCTAATTATCTTATTGGCTTTGTTTTCTAACTTAATTGCATTGCGGTTTTTAAACAATGTAGTCCGATCGTAATTCTTTGAAG
The DNA here is from genome assembly GCF_964270905.1 of Leucopleurus acutus. Lineage (NCBI taxonomy): Eukaryota > Metazoa > Chordata > Mammalia > Artiodactyla > Delphinidae > Leucopleurus > Leucopleurus acutus. The sequence continues at coordinate 24,701,133 of NC_139154.1, forward strand.
TAGACTGAGGCCAGCTTTACATCTGAGCATGTGCCAAACCAGCACATGTTCAGCTGTGCCTGAAAGAAATGTCTTTTCCAGACATCAGATGCAGTCCAATGCATTAGCTCAAGCCCGATTGTGACAGTGTTCACATATTCTATTTTCTTACTAATTTTCTTGGTTCATTTGATCTACCAATTACTGATAAGTGTGTTAAAATCCACTGTGACAATGGATTTGACAAGTTTTTCCTTTAATGCTGTCAGTCTGGCTTCACACGAGGCTATACACAAATTCACATGGGACACACATCTAGAATCGATACATTTTCCCAGTGAATGGAATCACTTATTGTTATGCAGCAAATTTCCTTATTTCTAATGATGCTTTTGCCTGATTCTCCTTTGCTATTAATATGACTATATTTTGCTTCCTGTTGGTTACTAATTGCCTGCTCTGTCTTTTCCATAGTTGGGCCTTTTATCTTTCTGCGTGCTTTAGGTGTGTTTTTTGCAAAGAGTACATAGCTGAAATTTGTTTTTAAAATAGGGTATAATTCTTAAGGTCTGAACAGGAGAATTTAGTCCACTTACACATATTGTGATTTATGATTTCGTTTCTTTTTTAAAGATTTTGTTGCTGTTGTGGACCATTTTTAAAGTGTTTTTTGAATTTTCTACAATATTGCTTATGTTTTATGTTTTGGTTTTTTGGCCATGAGGCATGCGGGAATCTTAGTATCCTGGCCAGGGATTGAACCTGCACCCCCTGCATTGGAAGGCGAAGTTTCAACCACTGGACCTCTAGGGAAGTCCCTTGTGATTTGGTTTTATCTCTAACATTGCATTTTGAATTTTGACTTGTCCCGTTTTACGTGTTCCTCTCGCCCTTTTCCTCTTCTCTTGCCTTCATTTGGACCGTTTTCCTTCACTTACTCTTTTCCTTTCACCTCCTTTGAAGGTTACACTGGGTCTGTTCTATTAGTGTTTGCCCATTTAATCCATATTTAACAAGTCACCAGTCATCAGTAGCCACAGTCTTCTCCTGGACAGTACAAGGACCCCAAAATAGTTGATTCTGCAACCTCCCCTCCCAATTTATAACCTCCAATAACTTGGCATTTAAGATCTAGTCTGCTTTATTTCTCCATAAGTTACCGTTGTTTCATTTATAGTTGCTGGTTTGATTAGATGTCACATATCCACTTGGTTCACTATTTCTTCTTCAGACTCAGACCACACTCTGAGCTCATTTTCCTTTGGCCTTAATTCCATCCTCCAGAATCCGTTTAGTGAGGGTCCCTTGATGGTAAACTCCCAAGTTTCACTTTGCCTTGTTTTACTTGGTATAGAATTCTTGGTTGAGCTAATCAGCACTTTGAAGATACTGTCATATAGCCTTGTGGTTTCCACTGTTGATGTGAAGGCTTTCGCTGTAACCTGTCTTTCTTGTGGGGAGGGGACACCGTCCTCTCCAGCTGTCTTTTATAACAGACCCACCTCTGTAACTTACACCTGTGTCTATATATTTATACTGCTTGGGGCTTGCTGGGCTTTGTAATCTGAGGGTTGGTGTCTTTCAACAAATTTGGAAAATTCTATTTCTTTGAGTGTTACCTCTTCCCCATCCTATTATTTCTTGAACTTTATTCAGGTGTATAAATTTCACTATTTTCCCTTTTTCAAATGTGCTTAGTTATGTCGTGTTATCTGTTCAGATTTTCAAGTTTCCCTTTCATCTCCTTAAAGGTATTAAACTTTATTTCCACCATCTGAAGTCTTTGCGGCTCTATTTCTAGCTGCCACCCATTGCTTCTCACTCATGGTGTCTCACCTGCTTGATGGCATGTAATTTCTAACCATGATGTACTCATTTTCTTTGGAGCTGTTTTTTGGGTTTTTAAAATTTATTTATTTATATTTTTGGCTGTGTTGGGTCTTTGTTGCTGCACGCAACGCTAAGCCTGAGTTAAGTTGGATTCTTCCAGCCAGCACTTGGATCTCTTGTTGCTAGTGGCCTAAGGTTCAGGGGCCAGGGCTGGGGGGTGGGCATCTACCAAACAGGGACCCCTCGTGGTCCCTGTTCTCCTGGTGCCCCCACCCACCCATCCACTCCCACCCGAAGCATCCTAACTGCCCTTTTCACCGTGATGGGTTAATTTGTCACTTAGCCTCATCAAGGTGCAGCCTTCTGGGGGCTCAGTCTGATAGGGGGCATCTGACCCGGGCGTTGTCTCCTTTTCCGAGCGCCGGGCAGCCTTCAGAGAAGGACGGGCTCTCCAGGATTCTGCAGAATCCTCCAGGCAATTTTTGCTTCATTCTGGGATTCTGCAGAATCCTTGCTTCTGTATCATCTAAGGGATGCATTTAAAAAAGATTTTTAAAACTCACACTCAGCAGCTCATCTGCTCCCACCGGAGCATTGATGACTCAGGTTATGTATCTAATCTGCCGCCACTGCTAGAGGCTCCCATTTGATCATTGATTTAAAATCATACGGTCTTCACCATTTTAGTGTGTTTAGGAAACCTCTTCTAAGAATAATACTTTTTAATACATAAAATCCACAAGATTACAAATGAAAGCAGCTATATTGAAAAAGATACCAGCACTTTAAAAGACAAATTTGTGACATGGTAATAAATGTACTTCGTCATGGTACAAATAACGAGATCTGTGACAGGTATACTTGGTGACAAAGTCCCAGGTAAGACCTGACACTACTGCGGTTTCTTGTCGACATTTATAATTGAAGAAAAGGGTAAATTTGAGTTAAGGGTTATTAGAAACAAATAATGCAATATTTTCCCCCATTCATGAAACTCCCTGTGTGAAGGGCTTCCCAGTGCAATTCCTGTAATATATCCAGGGTGAAAACTTCCAGTTATTCTGAGGTTAAGGTGAAAATGCATGAGTCCTGGGAGGTCTGGCCTCTGCCTCCCTGGCCAGCTTCCTTCCTCCCCCACTCCCCTGGCTCAGACTCCACATGCCCCAGCCTCCCAACCCCTTCAGGCTGCCGTTGCCCTCCCTCCTTCTGGAAAGTTCTGTCTCTTAATTCCCAGACCTCCTTCACAGCTTCGTGTTGTCATTGTCACTTTTCCGCCCCAGCTCTTCCAGGGCACCTCCCTGTCAGGGTGCCTCTTCCAAGCCTCCTCCTTTGGGAAAATTATCAATCACACAGGGGATTGTGGGACAGATGTTTCTCCAGGTGGACAGTGAACCCAGGATGATGATCGCCACTGTCTGTGCCAGAAAGTCTTCAGAGCCTCACACAGAGCCTGTCCGGGCAATCGCTCTAGAAAGTGTACTGGGGGAGCCTGACTGCACCCGGAAAGAACAGGTGACCTACTCTCAGGTTTACACGTGACGACAATGGACAGAGGGTTAGAATGTCACCTCCAAGACGCAACGTGAGTTACGAACAGAACACGACCTAGAGCTCAGATTAGCTGGTGCATCCCACACCCCTTTATCTGTCCTCCCGTCCATGGCAGGGTCCACTTCCTCCCATCGCCCCTAACCACCTCCTCCCTGCCCCCCCGACCCCCTCTATGACAGGGTCCACCTCCTGGCCCCCCTGAACCCCTCTATGACAGGGTCCACCTCCTCGATGCACCCATAACACCCTCTATGACAGGGTCCACCTCCACCCTGGCCCCCTGAACCCCTCTATGACAGGGTACACATCCTCCCTGCCCCCTGAACCCCTCTAGGACAGTGTCCACCTCCTCCCTGCCCCCCTGAACCCCATTATGACAGGGTATACCTCCTCCCTGCCACTTTGAACCCCTCTATGACAGGGTCCACCTCCTCACTGCCCCCCTGATCGCCTACATGACAGGGTCCACCTAATCCCCGCCACCCTGACCCCCTCTATAGACAGGGCCCACTGTCTCTGCGACCCTGACCCCCTCTCTGACATGGTCCACTTCCTCCCTGTCCACCTGAACCCCTCTATGACAGTGTCCACCTCCTCCCAGCCCCCCTGACGCCCTCTATGACAGAGTCCACCTCCTCCCTTCCCCCCAACCCCCTCTATGACAGGGTCCCCCTTATCTCTACCTCCGTGACCCCCACTATGACAGGGTCCACCTCCTCCCTGCCACCCTGACCCCCTTTGTGTAAGGGTCCACCTCTTCCCTGCCCCCCTAACTCCCTCTATGACAGGGTCAACCTCCTCCCTTCCACCCCTGACCCCCTCTATGACAGGGTCCAACTCCTCCCTGTCCCCTGACACTGTCCATGACACAGTCCACGTCCTCCCTGCCCCCCTGACTCTCTCTATGACTGAATCCACCTAATCCCTGCACCCCGATCCCCTCTATGACAGGGTCCAGCTCCTCCCTGCTCCCCTGAACCCTTCTATGACAGGGTCCGCCTCCTCCCTGCCCCCCGACTCCCTCTATGACAGGGTCCACCTCCTCCCTGCCCCCCTGAACCCCTCAATGAAACAGTCCACATAATCCCTGCCCGCCTGAAACGCTCTATGACAGGATCCACCTCCTCCCTGACCCCCTGACCCCCTCTATGACAGGGTTCACCTCCTCCCTGACTCCCTCTATGACAGGGTCCACCTCCTCCCTGCTCCCAAGAATGCCTCTATGACAGGGTCCAACTCGTCCCTGCCCCCCTGAACCCTCATATGACAGGGTCCACCTCCTCCCTGCCCCCAAGAACGTGACTAAGACAGAGTCCACCTCCTCCCTGCCTCTCTGAGGCCCTCTATGACAGGGTCCAAATAATTCCTGCCCCGCTGATCCCCTCTAAGTCAGGGTCCACCTCCTCCCTGCCCCCCTGAACCCTTTTATGAAACGCTCCACATAATTCCTGCCCCCCTTATCCCCTCTATGACAGGGTCCACCAAATTCATGCCCCCCTGACCCTTCTATGACAGGGTCAACCTCCTCCCTGCCCTCCTGACCCAATCTATGAAAGGGTCCACCTCGTCCCTGCCCACTTGAACCCCTCTATGATAGGGTCCACCACCTCCCTGGCCCACTGACCCCCTCTATGACAGGGTTCAACTCCTCCCTGCCCACCTGATACCCCCTATAACAGGATCCACCAGCGCCCTGCCCCCCTGAAGCCCATTATGACAGGGTATACCTCCTCCCTGAACCCCTGACCCTTCTATGACAGGGTCCACATAATACCTGCCCCCCTGGACCCCTCTATGACAGGATCCACTTCCACCTTGCCCCCTGAACCCCTCAATGAAAGGGTCCACCTCCTCCCTGCTTCCCTGACCCCCTCTATGACAGGGTCCACCTCCCCCCTGACCCCATCTATGACGGGATCCACCTCCTCCCTGCCCCCTGACGCCCTCTATGACAGAGTCCACCACCTGCCTGCCCCCCAACCCCTCTATGACAGAGTCCACCTAATCTCTGCCTCCCTGACCCCCTCTATGACAGGGTCCACCTTATCTCTGCCTACCTCACTCCCTTTATGACAGGGTCCACCTCCTCCCTGGCCCCCTGACACCCTCTATTACAGGGTCCACCTTATCTCTGCCACCCTGACCCCCTCTATGACAGGGTCTACCTCCTCCCTGCCACCCTGACCCTCTCTGTGACAGGGTCCACCTGCTCCCTGCCACCCTGACCCCATGTATGACAGGGTCCACCTCGTCCCTGGCCCCCTGACCCCCTTTATGACAGGGTACACCTCCTCCCTGCCCCCCTGAACCCCTCAATGACACGGCCCACATAATCCCTGCCCCTCTGGACCCCTCTATGAAAGGGTCCACCTGCTCCCCTGACCCCCTCTGTGACAGGGTCCACCTCTCCCCTGACCCCATCGATGACAGGGTTCACTTCCTCCATGCCCCCTGACCCACTCTATGACACCATTCACATACACCCGGCCCCTCTGAACCCCTCTATTGACATGGTCCACCTCCTCCCTGCCCCCCAACTCCCTCTATGACAGGGTCCACCTCCTCCCTGCCCTCCTGAACCCCTCCATTGCAGGGTCCACCTTATCTCTGCCTCTCTGCCCCCTCTGTGACTGGGTCCACCTCCTCGCTGCCCCCGAGAACGCGTCTATGATACGGTTCACCTCCTCCCTGCCCACCTGACCCCTCTTTGACAGGGTCTACCTCCTCCTTGACCCCTGAACCCCTCTATGACACGGTCCACATAATCCCTGCCCCCTGACACACTCTATGACAGGGTTCACCTCCTCCCTGCCCCCCTGAACCCCTCTGTGACAGGGAACACAACCTGTCTGCCCCCCTGACGCCCTCTATGACAGGGTCCACCTCCTCCCTGCCCCCTGACCCCCTCTGACAGAGTTCACCTCCTCCCTGCCCACCTGATTCCCCCTATGACAGGGTCCATCTCCTCCATGCCCCCTGAACCCCATTAAGACAGGGTATTCCTCCTCCCTGAACCCCTGATCTCTCTATGACAGGGTCCAAATAAGCCCTGCCCTGCTGATCCCCTCTGTGACAGGGTCCACCACCTCCCTGCCACCCTGACCCCCTTTATGACAGGGTCCACCTCCTCTCTGCCCCCCTGAAACCCTCTATGACAGGGTGCACCTCCTCCCTGCCCACCTGATTCCCCCTATGACAGGGCCCATCTCCTCCATGCCCCCCTGAACCCCATTATGACAGGGTATTCCTCCTCCCTGAACCCCTGATCTCTCTATGACAGGGTCCAAATAAGCCCTGCCCTGCTGATCCCCTCTATGACAGGGTCCACTACCTCCCTGCCACCCTGACCCCCAGCATGACAGGGTCCACCTCCTCCCTGGCCGCCTGACCCCCTCTATGACAGGGTCCACCTCCTCCCTGCCCCCCTGAACCCCTCCATGACAGGGTCCACCTTATCTCTGCCTCTCTGCCCCCTCTATGACAGGGCCACCTCCTCCCTGCCCCCAAGAACGCGTCTATGACAGGGTCCACCTCCTCCCTGCCCCGCTGAACCCCTCTATGACAGGGTCCACTTCCTCCCTGCCCTCCTAACCACCTCTATGACAGGATCCACCTCCTCCCTGCCACCCTGATTCCCTCTATTAGAGGGTCCACCTAATCCATGCCCCCCTGACCCCCTCTATTATACGGTCCACCTGCTCCCTGCCCCCCTGAACCCCTCTGTGACAGGGTCCACCTCCTCCCTGCTCCCCGACCCCGTCTCTGACATGGTCCACTTCCTGCCTGCCCCCCTGACCCCCTGTTTGACAGGGTCCACATCCTCCCTGACCACCTGAACCCCTCTATGACGCAGTCCACCTCCTCCCTGCCACCCTGACCCACTTTGTGAAAGGGTCCACGTCTTCCCTGCCCCCCGACTCCCTCTATGATAGGGTCAGCCTACTCCCTTCCACCCCTGACCCCCTCTATGACAAAGTCCAACTAATCCCTGCCCCCCTGATCCCTTCTATGACAGGGTCCACTACCTCCCTGCCACCCTGACCCCCAGCATGACAGGGTCCACCTCCTCCCTGGCCGCCTGACCCCCTCTATGACAGGGTACACCTCCTCCCTGCCCCCCTGAACCCCTCTATGACAGGATCCACTTCCTCCCTGCCCCCGAACCCCTCTATGACAGGGTACACCTCCTCCCTTACCCCATCTATGACAGGGTTCACCTCCTGCATGCCCCCTGACCCCCTCTATGATACGATCCACATACTCCCTGCCCCACTGAACCCCTCTATGACAGGGTCCACCTCCTCCCTGCCCCCCTAACTCCCTCTATGACAGGCTCAACCTCCTCCCTACCCCCGTGACCCCCTCTATGACAGGGTCCACCTCCTCCTTGGCCCTCTGAACCCCTCTATGAAACGCTCCACATAATCCCTGCCCCCCTTATTCCCTCTATGAAAGGGTCCAGCTCCTCCCTGCTCCCCTGACCCAATCTATGAAAGGGTCCACCTCCTCCCTGCCCCCCTGAACCCCTCAATGAAACAGTCCACATAATCCCTGCCCGCCTGAAACGCTCTATGACAGGATCCACCTCCTCCCTGACCCCCTGACCCCCTCTATGACAGGGTTCACCTCCTCCCTGACTCCCTCTATGACAGGGTCCACCTCCTCCCTGCCCCCATGAACCCCTATATGACATGGTCTACCTCCTCCCTGTCCCCCAGACTCCCTTTATGACAGGGTCCACCTCCTCCCTGCCACCCTGACCCCCTCGATGACAGGGTCCACCTCCTCCCTGCTCCCAAGAACGCCTCTATGACAGGGTCCAACTCGTCCCTGCCCCCCTGAACCCTCATATGACAGGGTCCACCTCCTCCCTGCCCCCAAGAACGCGTCTATGACAGAGTCCACCTTCTCCCTGACCCCTGAACCCCTCTATGACACGGTCCACATAATCCCTGAACCCCTCTATGACAGGGTACACCACCTGTCTGTCGACCTGACGCCCTCTATGACTGGGTCCACCTCCTACCTGCCCCCCTGACCCCCTCTATGACAGGGTTCACCACCTCCCTGTCCCCGTTTCCCTCTATTAGAGGGTCCACCTAATCCATGCCCCCCTGACCCCTTCTATGAGATGGCCCACCTGCTCCCTGCCACCTGGAACCCCTATATGACAGGGTCCACCTCATCCCTGCTCACCTGACCCCCGCTGTGACATGGTCCACTTCCTCCCTGCCCTCCTGACCCCTCTATGAGAGGGTCCAGCTCCTCCCTGCCCCCTGAACCCCTCTATGACATGGCACACCACCTCCCTGCCCCCCTGACCCCATCTATGACAGGGTCCACCTCCTCCCTGCCCCCCGGACGCCATCTATGACAGCATCCACCTCCTCTCTGCCACCCTGATTCCTTCTATTAGAGGGTCCATCTAATCCATGCTCCCGTGACCCTCTCTATGACAGGGTCCACCTGCTCCCTGCCACCCGGAACCCCTCTATGATAGGTTCCACCTCATTCCTGCTCCCCTGACCCCCTCTCTGACGTGGTCCACTTCCTCCCTGCCCCCCTGAGCCCCTCTATGACAGGGTCCACCTCCTCCCTGCCCCCAAGAATGCGTCTATGACACGGTCCAACTCCTCCCCGCCCCCCTGACCCCTCATATGACAGGGTCCACCTCCCCCCTGCCCCCCTGAACCCCTCCATGACAGGGTCCACCTTATCTCTGCCTCTCTGCCCCCTCTATGACAGGGCCACCTCCTCCCTGCCCCCAAGAACGCGTCTATGACAGGGTCCACCTCCTCCCTGCCCCCCTGAACCCCTCTGTGACAGGGTCCACCTCCTCCCTGCTCCCCGACCCCGTCTCTGACATGGTCCACTTCCTGCCTGCCCCCCTGACCCCCTGTTTGACAGGGTCCACATCCTCCCTGACCACCTGAACCCCTCTATGACGCAGTCCACCTCCTCCCTGCCACCCTGACCCACTTTGTGAAAGGGTCCACGTCTTCCCTGCCCCCCGACTCCCTCTATGATAGGGTCAGCCTACTCCCTTCCACCCCTGACCCCCTCTATGACAAAGTCCAACTAATCCCTGCCCCCCTGATCCCTTCTTTGACAGGGTCCACTACCTCCCTGCCACCCTGACCCCCAGCATGACAGGGTCCACCTCCTCCCTGGCCGCCTGACCCCCTCTATGACAGGGTACACCTCCTCCCTGCCCCCCTGAACCCCTCAATAACACAGTCCACATAATTCCTGCCTGCCTGAACTGCTCTATGACAGGATCCACTTCCTCCCCGCCCCCCTGACCCCCTCTATGACAGGGTCCACCTCCTTCGTGACCCCCTCTATGATAGGGTCCACCTCCTCCCTGCCCCCTGACCCCTTCTATTACACGATCCACATATTCCCTGCCCCTCTGAACCCCTCTGTGACAGTCCACCTCCTCCCTGCCCCCATGAACCCCTCTATGACAGGATCCACTTCCTCCCTGCCCCCGAACCCCTCTATGACAGGGTACACCTCCTCCCTTACCCCATCTATGACAGGGTTCACCTCCTGCATGCCCCCTGACCCCCTCTATGATACGATCCACATACTCCCTGCCCCACTGAACCCCTCTATGACAGGGTCCACCTCCTCCCTGCCCCCCTAACTCCCTCTATGACAGGCTCAACCTCCTCCCTACCCCCGTGACCCCCTCTATGACAGGGTCCACCTCCTCCTTGGCCCTCTGAACCCCTCTATGAAACGCTCCACATAATCCCTGCCCCCCTTATTCCCTCTATGAAAGGGTCCAGCTCCTCCCTGCTCCCCTGACCCAATCTATGAAAGGGTCCACCTCCTCCCTGCCCCCCTGAACCCCTCAATGAAACAGTCCACATAATCCCTGCCCGCCTGAAACGCTCTATGACAGGATCCACCTCCTCCCTGACCCCCTGACCCCCTCTATGACAGGGTTCACCTCCTCCCTGACTCCCTCTATGACAGGGTCCACCTCCTCCCTGCCCCCATGAACCCCTATATGACATGGTCTACCTCCTCCCTGTCCCCCAGACTCCCTTTATGACAGGGTCCACCTCCTCCCTGCCACCCTGACCCCCTCTATGACAGGGTCCACCTCCTCCCTGCTCCCAAGAATGCCTCTATGACAGGGTCCAACTCGTCCCTGCCCCCCTGAACCCTCATATGACAGGGTCCACCTCCTCCCTGCCCCCAAGAACGCGTCTATGACAGAGTCCACCTTCTCCCTGACCCCTGAACCCCTCTATGACACGGTCCACATAATCCCTGAACCCCTCTATGACTGGGTCCACCTCCTACCTGCCCCCCTGACCCCCTCTATGACAGGGTTCACTACCTCCCTGTCCCCGTTTCCCTCTATTAGAGGGTCCACCTAATCCATGCCCCCCTGACCCCTTCTATGAGATGGTCCACCTGCTCCCTGCCACCTGGAACCCCTATATGACAGGGTCCACCTCATCCCTTCTCACCTGACCCCCGCTGTGACATGGTCCACTTCCTCCCTGCCCTCCTGACCCCTCTATGAGAGGGTCCAGCTCCTCCCTGCCCCCTGAACCCCTCTATGACATGGCACACCACCTCCCTGCCCCCCTGACCCCATCTATGACAGGGTCCACCTCCTCCCTGCCCCCCCGATCCCCTCTATGACAGGGTCCACCTCCTCCGTGCCCCCCGGACGCCATCTATGACAGCATCCACCTCCTCTCTGCCACCCTGATTCCTTCTATTAGAGGGTCCATCTAATCCATGCTCCCGTGACCCTCTCTATGACAGGGTCCACCTGCTCCCTGCCACCCGGAACCCCTCTATGATAGGTTCCACCTCATTCCTGCTCCCCTGACCCCCTCTCTGACGTGGTCCACTTCCTCCCTGCCCCCCTGAGCCCCTCTATGACAGGGTCCACCTCCTCCCTGCCCCCAAGAATGCGTCTATGACACGGTCCAACACCTCCCCGCCCCCCTGACCCCTCATATGACAGGGTCCACCTCCCCCCTGCCCCCCTGAACCCCTCCATGACAGGGTCCACCTTATCTCTGCCTCTCTGCCCCCTCTATGACAGGGCCACCTCCTCCCTGCCCCCAAGAACGCGTCTATGACAGGGTCCACCTCCTCCCTGCCCCCCTGAACCCCTCTATGACAGGGTCCACTTCCTCCCTGCCCTCCTAACCACCTCTATGACAGGATCCACCTCCTCCCTGCCACCCTGATTCCCTCTATTAGAGGGTCCACCTAATCCATGCCCCCCTGACCCCCTCTATTATACGGTCCACCTGCTCCCTGCCCCCCTGAACCCCTCTGTGACAGGGTCCACCTCCTCCCTGCTCCCCGACCCCGTCTCTGACATGGTCCACTTCCTGCCTGCCCCCCTGACCCCCTGTTTGACAGGGTCCACATCCTCCCTGACCACCTGAACCCCTCTATGATGCAGTCCACCTCCTCCCTGCCACCCTGACCCACTTTGTGAAAGGGTCCACGTCTTCCCTGCCCCCCGACTCCCTCTATGATAGGGTCAGCCTACTCCCTTCCACCCCTGACCCCCTCTATGACAAAGTCCAACTAATCCCTGCCCCCCTGATCCCTTCTATGACAGGGTCCACTACCTCCCTGCCACCCTGACCCCCAGCATGACAGGGTCCACCTCCTCCCTGGCCGCCTGACCCCCTCTATGACAGGGTACACCTCCTCCCTGCCCCCCTGAACCCCTCAATAACACAGTCCACATAATTCCTGCCTGCCTGAACTGCTCTATGACAGGATCCACTTCCTCCCCGCCCCCCTGACCCCCTCTATGACAGGGTCCACCTCCTTCGTGACCCCCTCTATGATAGGGTCCACCTCCTCCCTGCCCCCCTGACCCCCTCTATGACAGGGTTCACCTCCTCCCTGCCCCCTGACCCCTTCTATTACACGATCCACATATTCCCTGCCCCTCTGAACCCCTCTGTGACAGTCCACCTCCTCCCTGCCCCCATGAACCCCTCTATGACAGGATCCACTTCCTCCCTGCCCCGAACCCCTCTATGACAGGGTACACCTCCTCCCTTACCCCATCTATGACAGGGTTCACCTCCTGCATGCCCCCTGACCCCCTCTATGATACGATCCACATACTCCCTGCCCCACTGAACCCCTCTATGACAGGGTCCACCTCCTCCCTGCCCCCCTAACTCCCTCTATGACAGGCTCAACCTCCTCCCTACCCCCGTGACCCCCTCTATGACAGGGTCCACCTCCTCCTTGGCCCTCTGAACCCCTCTATGAAACGCTCCACATAATCCCTGCCCCCCTTATTCCCTCTATGAAAGGGTCCAGCTCCTCCCTGCTCCCCTGACCCAATCTATGAAAGGGTCCACCTCCTCCCTGCCCCCCTGAACCCCTCAGTGAAACAGTCCACATAATCCCTGCCCGCCTGAAACGCTCTATGACAGGATCCACCTCCTCCCTGACCCCCTGACCCCCTCTATGACAGGGTTCACCTCCTCCCTGACTCCCTCTATGACAGGGTCCACCTCCTCCCTGCCCCCATGAACCCCTATATGACATGGTCTACCTCCTCCCTGTCCCCCAGACTCCCTTTATGACAGGGTCCACCTCCTCCCTGCCACCCTGACCCCCTCGATGACAGGGTCCACCTCCTCCCTGCTCCCAAGAACGCCTCTATGACAGGGTCCAACTCGTCCCTGCCCCCCTGAACCCTCATATGACAGGGTCCACCTCCTCCCTGCCCCCAAGAACGCGTCTATGACAGAGTCCACCTTCTCCCTGACCCCTGAACCCCTCTATGACACGGTCCACATAATCCCTGAACCCCTCTATGACTGGGTACACATCCTCCCTGCCCCCCTGAACCCCTCTATGACAGGGTACACCACCTGTCTGTCGACCTGACGCCCTCTATGACTGGGTCCACCTCCTACCTGCCCCCCTGACCCCCTCTATGACAGGGTTCACCACCTCCCTGTCCCCGTTTCCCTCTATTAGAGGGTCCACCTAATCCATGCCCCCCTGACCCCTTCTATGAGATGGCCCACCTGCTCCCTGCCACCTGGAACCCCTATATGACAGGGTCCACCTCATCCCTGCTCACCTGACCCCCGCTGTGACATGGTCCACTTCCTCCCTGCCCTCCTGACCCCTCTATGAGAGGGTCCAGCTCCTCCCTGCCCCCTGAACCCCTCTATGACATGGCACACCACCTCCCTGCCCCCCTGACCCCATCTATGACAGGGTCCACCTCCTCCCTGCCCCCCGGACACCATCTATGACAGCATCCACCTCCTCTCTGCCACCCTGATTCCTTCTATTAGAGGGTCCATCTAATCCATGCTCCCGTGACCCTCTCTATGACAGGGTCCACCTGCTCCCTGCCACCCGGAACCCCTCTATGATAGGTTCCACCTCATTCCTGCTCCCCTGACCCCCTCTCTGACGTGGTCCACTTCCTCCCTGCCCCCCTGAGCCCCTCTATGACAGGGTCCACCTCCTCCCTGCCCCCAAGAATGCGTCTATGACACGGTCCAACTCCTCCCCGCCCCCCTGACCCCTCATATGACAGGGTCCACCTCCCCCCTGCCCCCCTGAACCCCTCCATGACAGGGTCCACCTTATCTCTGCCTCTCTGCCCCCTCTATGACAGGGCCACCTCCTCCCTGCCCCCAAGAACGCGTCTATGACAGGGTCCACCTCCTCCCTGCCCCCCTGAACCCCTCTGTGACAGGGTCCACCTCCTCCCTGCTCCCCGACCCCGTCTCTGACATGGTCCACTTCCTGCCTGCCCCCCTGACCCCCTGTTTGACAGGGTCCACATCCTCCCTGACCACCTGAACCCCTCTATGACGCAGTCCACCTCCTCCCTGCCACCCTGACCCACTTTGTGAAAGGGTCCACGTCTTCCCTGCCCCCCGACTCCCTCTATGATAGGGTCAGCCTACTCCCTTCCACCCCTGACCCCCTCTATGACAAAGTCCAACTAATCCCTGCCCCCCTGATCCCTTCTTTGACAGGGTCCACTACCTCCCTGCCACCCTGACCCCCAGCATGACAGGGTCCACCTCCTCCCTGGCCGCCTGACCCCCTCTATGACAGGGTACACCTCCTCCCTGCCCCCCTGAACCCCTCAATAACACAGTCCACATAATTCCTGCCTGCCTGAACTGCTCTATGACAGGATCCACTTCCTCCCCGCCCCCCTGACCCCCTCTATGACAGGGTCCACCTCCTTCGTGACCCCCTCTATGATAGGGTCCACCTCCTCCCTGCCCCCTGACCCCTTCTATTACACGATCCACATATTCCCTGCCCCTCTGAACCCCTCTGTGACAGTCCACCTCCTCCCTGCCCCCATGAACCCCTCTATGACAGGATCCACTTCCTCCCTGCCCCCGAACCCCTCTATGACAGGGTACACCTCCTCCCTTACCCCATCTATGACAGGGTTCACCTCCTGCATGCCCCCTGACCCCCTCTATGATACGATCCACATACTCCCTGCCCCACTGAACCCCTCTATGACAGGGTCCACCTCCTCCCTGCCCCCCTAACTCCCTCTATGACAGGCTCAACCTCCTCCCTACCCCCGTGACCCCCTCTATGACAGGGTCCACCTCCTCCTTGGCCCTCTGAACCCCTCTATGAAACGCTCCACATAATCCCTGCCCCCCTTATTCCCTCTATGAAAGGGTCCAGCTCCTCCCTGCTCCCCTGACCCAATCTATGAAAGGGTCCACCTCCTCCCTGCCCCCCTGAACCCCTCAATGAAACAGTCCACATAATCCCTGCCCGCCTGAAACGCTCTATGACAGGATCCACCTCCTCCCTGACCCCCTGACCCCCTCTATGACAGGGTTCACCTCCTCCCTGACTCCCTCTATGACAGGGTCCACCTCCTCCCTGCCCCCATGAACCCCTATATGACATGGTCTACCTCCTCCCTGTCCCCCAGACTCCCTTTATGACAGGGTCCACCTCCTCCCTGCCACCCTGACCCCCTCTATGACAGGGTCCACCTCCTCCCTGCTCCCAAGAATGCCTCTATGACAGGGTCCAACTCGTCCCTGCCCCCCTGAACCCTCATATGACAGGGTCCACCTCCTCCCTGCCCCCAAGAACGCGTCTATGACAGAGTCCACCTTCTCCCTGACCCCTGAACCCCTCTATGACACGGTCCACATAATCCCTGAACCCCTCTATGACTGGGTCCACCTCCTACCTGCCCCCCTGACCCCCTCTATGACAGGGTTCACTACCTCCCTGTCCCCGTTTCCCTCTATTAGAGGGTCCACCTAATCCATGCCCCCCTGACCCCTTCTATGAGATGGTCCACCTGCTCCCTGCCACCTGGAACCCCTATATGACAGGGTCCACCTCATCCCTTCTCACCTGACCCCCGCTGTGACATGGTCCACTTCCTCCCTGCCCTCCTGACCCCTCTATGAGAGGGTCCAGCTCCTCCCTGCCCCCTGAACCCCTCTATGACATGGCACACCACCTCCCTGCCCCCCTGACCCCATCTATGACAGGGTCCACCTCCTCCCTGCCCCCCCGATCCCCTCTATGACAGGGTCCACCTCCTCCGTGCCCCCCGGACGCCATCTATGACAGCATCCACCTCCTCTCTGCCACCCTGATTCCTTCTATTAGAGGGTCCATCTAATCCATGCTCCCGTGACCCTCTCTATGACAGGGTCCACCTGCTCCCTGCCACCCGGAACCCCTCTATGATAGGTTCCACCTCATTCCTGCTCCCCTGACCCCCTCTCTGACGTGGTCCACTTCCTCCCTGCCCCCCTGAGCCCCTCTATGACAGGGTCCACCTCCTCCCTGCCCCCAAGAATGCGTCTATGACACGGTCCAACACCTCCCCGCCCCCCTGACCCCTCATATGACAGGGTCCACCTCCCCCCTGCCCCCCTGAACCCCTCCATGACAGGGTCCACCTTATCTCTGCCTCTCTGCCCCCTCTATGACAGGGCCACCTCCTCCCTGCCCCCAAGAATGCGTCTATGACACGGTCCAACTCCTCCCCGCCCCCCTGACCCCTCATATGACAGGGTCCACCTCCCCCCTGCCCCCCTGAACCCCTCCATGACAGGGTCCACCTTATCTCTGCCTCTCTGCCCCCTCTATGACAGGGCCACCTCCTCCCTGCCCCCAAGAACGTGTCTATGACAGGGTCCACCTCCTCCCTGCCCCCCTGAACCCCTCTATGACAGGGTCCACTTCCTCCCTGCCCTCCTAACCACCTCTATGACAGGATCCACCTCCTCCCTGCCACCCTGATTCCCTCTATTAGAGGGTCCACCTAATCCATGCCCCCCTGACCCCCTCTATTATACGGTCCACCTGCTCCCTGCCCCCCTGAACCCCTCTGTGACAGGGTCCACCTCCTCCCTGCTCCCCGACCCCGTCTCTGACATGGTCCACTTCCTGCCTGCCCCCCTGACCCCCTGTTTGACAGGGTCCACATCCTCCCTGACCACCTGAACCCCTCTATGATGCAGTCCACCTCCTCCCTGCCACCCTGACCCACTTTGTGAAAGGGTCCACGTCTTCCCTGCCCCCCGACTCCCTCTATGATAGGGTCAGCCTACTCCCTTCCACCCCTGACCCCCTCTATGACAAAGTCCAACTAATCCCTGCCCCCCTGATCCCTTCTATGACAGGGTCCACTACCTCCCTGCCACCCTGACCCCCAGCATGACAGGGTCCACCTCCTCCCTGGCCGCCTGACCCCCTCTATGACAGGGTACACCTCCTCCCTGCCCCCCTGAACCCCTCAATAACACAGTCCACATAATTCCTGCCTGCCTGAACTGCTCTATGACAGGATCCACTTCCTCCCCGCCCCCCTGACCCCCTCTATGACAGGGTCCACCTCCTTCGTGACCCCCTCTATGATAGGGTCCACCTCCTCCCTGCCCCCCTGACCCCCTCTATGACAGGGTTCACCTCCTCCCTGCCCCCTGACCCCTTCTATTACACGATCCACATATTCCCTGCCCCTCTGAACCCCTCTGTGACAGTCCACCTCCTCCCTGCCCCCATGAACCCCTCTATGACAGGATCCACTTCCTCCCTGCCCCGAACCCCTCTATGACAGGGTACACCTCCTCCCTTACCCCATCTATGACAGGGTTCACCTCCTGCATGCCCCCTGACCCCCTCTATGATACGATCCACATACTCCCTGCCCCACTGAACCCCTCTATGACAGGGTCCACCTCCTCCCTGCCCCCCTAACTCCCTCTATGACAGGCTCAACCTCCTCCCTACCCCCGTGACCCCCTCTATGACAGGGTCCACCTCCTCCTTGGCCCTCTGAACCCCTCTATGAAACGCTCCACGTAATCCCTGCCCCCCTTATTCCCTCTATGAAAGGGTCCAGCTCCTCCCTGCTCCCCTGACCCAATCTATGAAAGGGTCCACCTCCTCCCTGCCCCCCTGAACCCCTCAGTGAAACAGTCCACATAATCCCTGCCCGCCTGAAACGCTCTATGACAGGATCCACCTCCTCCCTGACCCCCTGACCCCCTCTATGACAGGGTTCACCTCCTCCCTGACTCCCTCTATGACAGGGTCCACCTCCTCCCTGCCCCCATGAACCCCTATATGACATGGTCTACCTCCTCCCTGTCCCCCAGACTCCCTTTATGACAGGGTCCACCTCCTCCCTGCCACCCTGACCCCCTCTATGACAGGGTCCACCTCCTCCCTGCTCCCAAGAATGCCTCTATGACAGGGTCCAACTCGTCCCTGCCCCCCTGAACCCTCATATGACAGGGTCCACCTCCTCCCTGCCCCCAAGAACGCGTCTATGACAGGGTCCATCTCCTCCCTGCCCCCTGACTCCCTCTGTGACAGGGTCCACCTCCTTCCCCCCGATTCCCTCTATTAGAGGATCCACCTAATCCATGCCCCCTTGACCCCCTCTATGACAGGGTCCACTACCTCCCTGCCACCCTGACCCCAGTATGACAGGGTCCACCTCCTCCCTGGCCGCCTGACCCCCTCTATGACAGGGTACACCTCCTCCCTGCCCCCCTGAACCCCTCAATAACACGGTCCACATAATTCCTGCCTGCCTGAACCCCTCTATGACAGGATCCACTTCCTCCCTGACCCCCTCTATGATAGGGTCCACCTCCTCCCTGCCCACTTGAACCCCTCTCTGACAGGGTTCACCTCCTCCCTGACCCCCTCTATTACACGATCCACATATTCCCTGCCCCTCTGAACCCCTCTATGACAGAGTCCATCTCCTCCCTGCCCCCATGAACCCCTATATAACATGGTCCACCTCCTCCCTGTCCCCCAGACTCCCTTTATGAAAGGGTCCACCTGCTCCCCTGAACCCTTCTATGACACGGTCCACATAATCCCTGCCCCCCTGAACCCCTCTAGGACAGGGTTCAACTCCTGCCTACCCCCATGACCCCCTCTATGACAGGGTCCACCTCCTCCCTGCCCCCCTGAACCCCTCTATGAGAGGGTCCACCTCTCCCTGCCCCCCTGACACCCACTATGACAGGGTCCTCCTCCTCCCTACCCCCATGAGCCCCTCTATGACAGCGTCCACCTCCTCCCTGCACTCCTGACCCCATCTATGACTGGGTCCACCTCCTCCCTGCCCCACTAACCCCCTCTATGACAGGGTCCACCTCTCCCTGCCCCCCTGACACCCACTATGACAGGGTCCTCCTCCTCCCTACCCCCATGAGCCCCTCTATGACAGCGTCCACCTCCTCCCTGCCCTCCTGACCCCTTCTATGACTGGGTCCACCTCCTTCCTGCCCGCCCTGAACACTCTGACACGGTCCACTTCCTTCCTGGCCCTCTGACCCCCTCTCTGACAGGGTCCACCTCATCCCTGATCCCCTCTATGACAGGGTCTACTTCCTCCCTGCCCCCCTAAACACCTCTATGACAAGATCCAACTCCTCCCTCCCCCCCCCGATCCCCTCTATGACCGGGTCCACCTTATCTCTGCCTCCCTGCCCCCCTCTATGACAGGGTCCACCTCCTCCCAGCCACCAAGAACGCATCTATAACAGAGTCCACCTCCTCCCTGACCCCTGAACCCCTCTATGACACGGTCCACATAATCCCTGAACCCCTCTATGACTGGGTCTACCTCCTCCCTGCCCCCCTGAACCCCTCCATGACAGGGTACACCACCTGTCTGTCGACCTGACGCCCTCTATGACAGGGTCCACCTCCTCCCTGCCCCCCCGAACCCCTCTATGACAGGGAACACCACCTGTCTGCCCCCCTGACGCCCTCTATGACAGAGTCCACCACCTCCCTGCCGCGCTAACCCCCTCTATGACAGGGTCCACCTAATCTCTGCCTCCCTGACCCACTCTATTTCAGGGTCCACCTCCCCCTGCCCCCCTGACACGTGCTATGACAGGGACAACCTTCTCCCTGCCCCCCTGAACCCCTCTATGGCAGGGTACACCTCCTCCCTTACCCCATCTATGACAGGGTTCACCTCCTGCATGCCCCCGACCCCCTCTATGATACGATCCACATACTCCCTGCCGCACTGAACCACTCTATGACAGGGTCCACCTCCTCCCTGCCCCCCTGAACCCCTATATGACATGATCCACCTCCTCCCTGCCCCCCTAACTCCCTCTATGACAGGGTCCACCTCCTCCCTGACCCCCTCTATGATAGGGTCCACCTCCTCGCTGCCACCCTGATCCCCTCTATGACAAGGTACACCTCCTCCGTGCCCCCCGTACGCCCTCTATGACAGGGTCCACCTCCTCCCTGCCCCCGTTTCCCTCTATTAGTGGGTCCCCGTAATCGATGCCCCCCTGACCCCCTCTATGACAGGGTCCACCTCCTCCCTGCCCCCAAGAACGCGTCTATGACAGAGTCCACCTCCTCCCTGACCCCTGAACCCCTCTATGACCCGGTCCACATAATCCCTGCCCCTGACACACTGTATGACAGGGTTCACCTTCTCCCTGCCCGCCGAAACCCCTCTATGACACGGTCCACATAATCCCTGAACCCCTCTATGACTGGGTCCACCTCCTCCCTGCCCCCCTGAACCCCTCTATGACAGGGTACACCACCTGTCTGCCCCCCTGACGCCCTCTATGACAGCGTCCACCTCCTCCCAGCCACCCTGACCCCCTGTATGACAGGGTCCACCTCCTCCCTGGCCCCCTGGCCCCCTGACCCCCTCTATGACAGGGTCCACCTCCTCCCTGCCCCCCTGATCCCCTCTATGACAGGGTCTACCTCCTCCGTGCCCCCCGGACGCCCCCATGACAGCATCCACCTCCTCTCTGCCACCCTGATTCCCTCTATTAGAGAGTCCACCTAATCCATGCCCCCTTGACCCACTCTAAGACAGGGTCCACTACCTCCCTGCCACCCTGACCCCCAGTATGACAGGGTCCACCTCCTCCCTGGCCGCCTGATCCCCTCTATGACAGGGTATACCTCCTCCCTGCCCCCCTGAACCCCTCAATAACACGGTCTACATAATTCCTGCCTGCCTGAACCCCTCTATGACAGGATCCACTTCCTCCCCGCCTCCCTGAACCCCTCTATGACAGGGTCCACCTCCTCCCTGACCCCCTCTATGATAGGGTCCACCTCCTCCCTGCCCCCCTGACCCTCTCTATGACAGGGTTCACCTCCTCCCTGCCCCCTGACCCCCCTATTACACGATCCACATATTCCCTGCCCCTCTGAACCCCTCTATGACAGAGTGCACCTCCTCCCTGCCCCCATGAACCCCTATATAACAATGGTCCACCTCATCCCTGTCCCCCAGACTCCCTTTATGAAAGGGTCCACCTCCTCCCTGCTCCCCTGAACCCTTCTATGACACGGTCCACATAATCCCTGCCCCCCTGAACCCCTCTAGGACAGGGTCCAACTCCTGCCTACCCCCGTGACCCCGTCTATGACAGGGTCCACCTCCTCCCTGCCCCCCTGAACCCCTCTATGAGAGGGTCCAGCTCCTCCCTGCCCCCCGAACTGCTCTATGACATGGTACACCACCTCCCTGCCTCCCTGACCCCATCTATGACAGGGTCCACCTCCTCCCTACCCCCGTGACCCCCTCTATGACAGGATTCACTTCCTCCCTGCCCCCCGAACCCCTCTATGACGGGAATCACTTCCTCCCTGCCCCCGATCCCCTCTATGACAGAGTCCACCTCCTCCCTGCCCCCAAGAACACGTCTATGACAGAGTCCACCTCCTCCCTGACCCCTGAACCCCTCTATGACACGGTCCACATAATCCCTGAACCCCTCTATGACTGGGTCCACCTTATCTCTGCCTCCCTGCCCCCCTCTGTGACAGGGTCCACCTCCTCCCTGCCCCCAAGAACGCGTCTATGACAGAGTCCACCTCCTCCCTGACCCCTGAACCCCTCTATGACACAGTCCACATAATCCCTGCCCCTGACACACTGTATGACAGGGTTCACCTCCTCCCTGCCCGCCAAAACCCCTCTATGACACGGTCCACATAATCCCTGAACCCCTCTATGACTGGTCCACCTCCTCCCTGCCCCCCTGAACCCCTCTATGACAGGGTACACCACCTGTCTGTCCCCCTGACGCCCTCTATGACAGGGCCCACCTCCTCCCTGCCACCCTGAACCCCTCTATGACAGGGTACACCACCTGTCTGCCCCCCTGACGCCCTCTATGACAGGGTCCACCTCCTACCTGCCCCGCTAACCCCCTCTATGACAGGGTCCACCTAATCTCTGCCTCCCTGACCCCCTCTATTTCAGGGTCCACCTCCTCTCTGCCACCCTGACACCCGCTATGACAGGGACAACCTCCTCCCTGCCCCCCTGACCCTCCCTACGGCAGAGTCCACCTAATCGCTGCACCCCGATCCCCTCTATGACAGGGTCCACCTTATCTCTGCCTACCTGACTCCCTCTATGACAGCGTCCACCTCCTCCCAGCCACCCTGACCCCCTGTATGACAGGGTCCACCTCCTCCCTGGCCCCCTGGCCCCCTCTATGACAGGGTACACCTGTGCCCTGCCCCCTTGAACCCCTCAATGACACGGTCCACATAATCCCTGCCCCCCTGGACCCCTCTATGACAGGATCCACTTCCTCCCTGCCCCCCGAACCCCTCTGTGACAGGGTCCACATAATCACTGCCCCCCTGACTCCGTCTATGAAACAGTCCACCTCCTCCCTGCCCCCCTGAACCCCTCTGTGACAGGGTCCACCTTATCTCTGACCCCCTCTATGACAGGGTCGACGTCCTCCCTTCTCCCTTGAATCCATCTATGACAAGATCCACCTCCTCCCTGACTCCCTCTGTAACGGGGTCCAACTCCTCCCTGCCTCCCTGATCCCCTCCATGAGCGGGCCCACCTCCTGCCTGGGCTGTGACACACTGTATGACAGGGTCCAACTCCTCCCTGCCACTGTGACCCCGTCTATGAAAGGGTCCACCAAATCCCAGTCCCCCGATCACCTGTATGACAGAGTCCACCCCTAACCACCTCTATGACAGGATCCACCTCCTCCCTGCCACCCTGACTCCCTCTGACAGGGTCCACGTCCTCCGTGCCCCCCGGACGCCCTCTATGACAGCATCCACCTCCTCTCTGCCACCCTGATTCCCTCTATTAGAGGGTCCACCTCCTCCCTGCCCCCCTGACACCCGCTATGCCAGGGACAACCTCCTCCCTGCCCCCCTGAACCCCTCTATGACAGAGTCCACCACCTCCCTTCCCCCCTAACCCCCTCTATGACAGGGTCAACCTTATCTTACGTCCGTGACCCCCTCTATGACTGGGTCCACCTCCTCCCTGCCCTCCTAACCACCTCTATGACAGGATCCACCTCCTCCCTGCCACCCTGACCCCCTCTATGACAAGGTCCACATAATCCCTGCCCCCCTGAACCCCTCTAGGACAGGGTCCAACTCCTGCCTACCGCCATGACCCCCTCTATGACAGGGTCCACCTCCTCCGTGCCCCCCGGACGCCCTCTATGACAGCATCCACCTCCTCTCTGCCACCCTGATTCCCCCTATTAGAGGGTCCACTTAATCCATGCGCCCCTGACCCCCTCTATGAGAGGGTCCACCTGCTCCCTGCCACCTGGAACCCCTCTTTGACAGGGTCCACTTCATCCCTGACCCCCTCTATGAGAGGGTCCAGCTCCTCCCTGCCTCCTGAACCCCTCTATGACATGGTACACCACCTCCCTGACCCCCTGACCCCATCTATGACAGGGTCCACCTCCTCCCTGCCCCCCTGATTCCCTCTATAACAGGGTTCAACTCCTCCCTGCCACCCTGACTCCCTCTATGACAGCGTCCACCTCCTCCCAGCCACCCTGATTCCCTGTATAACAGGGTCCACCTCCTCCCTGCCCACTTGAACCCCTCTATGAAAGAGTGCACATAATCTCTGCCACCCCTGACCCCATCTAGACAGGGTTCACCACCTCCCTGCCCCCCTGAACCCCTCTAGGACAGGGTCCAACTCCTGCCTACCGCCATGACCCCCTGTATGACAGGGTACACCTCCTCCCTGCCCCCTGACCCCCTCTGTGACAGGGTCCTCCTCCTCCCTGCCACCCTGACCCACTTTGTGAAAGGGTCCACGTCTTCCCTGCCCCCCTCACTCCCTCTATGATAGGGTCAGCCTCCTCCCTTCCACCCCTGACCCCCTCTATGACAAAGTCCAACTAATCCCTGCCCCCCGATCTCCTCTGTGACAGGGTCCAGCTCCTCCCTGCTCCCCTGAGCCCTTCTATGACAGGGTCCACCTCCTCCCTGGCCGCCTGACACCCTCTATAATAGGGTACACCTCCTCCCTGCCCCCTGAACCCCTCAATAACACGGTCCACATAATCCCTCCCACCTGAACCCCTCTATGATAGGGTCCACCTCCTCCCTGCCCCCTGACCCCCTCTATGACACGATCCACATATTCCCTGCCCCTCTGAACCCCTCTATAACGGAGTCCACCTCCTCCCTGCCCCCATGAACCCCTATATAACATGGTCCACCTCCTCCCTGTCCCCCAGCCTCCCTTTATGAAAGGGTCCACCCCCTCCCTGCCCCCCTGGTCCCGTGTATGACAGGGTCCACCTAATCACTGCCCCCATGACCCCCTCTATGAAACGGTCCACCTCCTCCCTGCCCCCCTGACACCCACTATGACAGGGTCCACCTCCTCCCTACCCCCGTGGCCCCTCTATGACAGCGTCCACCTCCTCCCTGCCCTCCTGACCCCTTCTATGACTGGGTCCACCTCCTTCCTGCCCCCCCTGAACACTCTGACACGGTCCACTTCCTCCCTGCCCCCCGACCCCCTCTATGACAGGGTCCACCTCCTCCCTCCCCCCCGATTCCCTCTATAACAGGGTTCAACTCCTCCCTGCCACCCTGACTCCCTCTATGACAGCGTCCACCTCCTCCCAGCCACCCTGACCCCCTGTATGACAGGGTTCACCTCCTCCTTGGCCCCCTGACCCCCCTCTATGACAGGGTACACCTGCACCCTGCCCCCCTGAACCCCTCAATGACACGGTCCACATAATCCCTGCCCCCCTGAACCCCTCTATGACAGGGTCCACCTCCTCCCTGCCCACCTTAAACCCCTCTATGACAGGGTCCACCTCCTCACTGCCCCCCTGATCGCCTCTATGACAGGGTCCACCTAATCCCTGCCCTCCTGACCCCCTCTATGACAGGGTCCACCACCTCCCTGCCCCCCTGACCCCTTCTATGACATGGCCCACCTCCTCCCTGCCCACCTTAACCCCTCTATGACACGAGCCACATAATCCTTGCCCCCCTGAACCCCTCTATGACAGGGTCCACCTCCTCCCTGCCCCCATGAACCCCTATATAACATGGTCCACCTCCTCCCTGTCCCCCAGACTCCCTTTATGAAAGGGTCCACCTCCTCCCTGCTCCCCTGAACCCTTCTATGACATGGTCCACATAATCCCTGCCCCCCTGAACCCCTCTAGGACAGGGTCCAACTCCTGCCTACCCCCCTGACCCCCTCTATGACAGGGTCCACGTCCTCTCTGCTCCCTTGAATCCATCTATGACAAGATCCACCTCCTCCCTTCCCCCCTGACTCCCTCTGTAACAGGGTCCAACTCCTCCCTGCCTCCCTGATCCCCTCCATGAGCGGGTCCACCTCCTGCCTGGCCCCTGACACACTGTATGACAGGGTCCAACTCCTACCTGCCACCGTGACCCCGTCTATGAAAGGGTCCACCAAATCCCAGCCCCCTTGATCCCCTGTATGACAGAGTCCACCTCCTCTCTGCCCCCCTAACCACCTCTATGACAGGATCCACCTCCTCCCTGCCACCCTGACCCCCTCTGACAGGGTCCACCTCCTCCGTGCCCCCCGGACGCCGTCTATGACAGCATCCACCTCCTCTCTGCCACCCTGATTCCCTCTATTAGAGGGTCCACCTCCTCCCTGCCCCCCTGACACCCGCTATGCCAGGGACAACCTCCTCCCTGCCCCCCTGAACACCTCTGACAGGGTACACCTCCTCCCTCCCCGATTCCCTCTATAACAGGGTTCAACTCATCCCTGCCACCCTGACGCCCTATATGACAGGGTCCACCTTATCTCTGCCTACCTGACTCCCTCTATGACAGAGTACACCTGCGCCCTGCCCCTCTGAACCCCTCAATGACACGGTCCACATAATCCTGCCCCCCTGGACCCCTCTATGACAGGATCCACTTCCTCCCAGCCCCCTGAACCCCTCTATGACAGGGTACACCTCCTCCCTTACCCCATCTATGACAGGGTTCACCTCCTGCATACCCCCTGACCCCCTCTGATACGATCCACATACTCCCTGCCCCTCTGAACCCCTCTATGACAGG